>NC_139556.1:3698495-4938021 GCF_965112155.1 Podarcis liolepis
TCTTTCTTGATCTGATGTAAGGAGAACAGAGAGTCAGCTGTGAATCTAGTCCCTTGTTCTCATTTCCTTGATCACTGACATGGTTTCAGGGGGAGAGGGTGGGAAGGACAACAACGAGAAGGGAGGCTGTTGCAAGGTTTTTATTTAAAAAGTTACCCTCCCCCCTCTCCTCTGCAAGATACACAGATGCTTCCAGAACGTTTTGTATTACGAGTTTGACTTTTCCCATTAAATCCCATCCTCTTTTCCCCTTGTCTCCTTATTCGTTAAAATGCTGATTACAAGTCAGTAAGCACATAATTCAGCTCTTTGATGAGTGCATTGCCAGTGAGCAATGCAGGGGGAAAATGCTAATTTTTTTTAACCCAGCAAGCTGTCTAATGGCTTCAGAAATTAAAGGATAATTGCACATGAGTGAATTTCTGTTTTTACAAGTCCACTGTTACCATTTGGAAAGTATTTGCATTTTTCTAAACACACACACACACACACACACACACACACACACACCACTTCATGTCAAGTTGTTAATTCTTTGTTATTGTTTTCGTCTGGAAAAAAGAAACAAGTTTCACTCTTTAGCCTTGAGCACATTTATTTGGAAACTAGTTTGGGGGATTTCGAGAACTGTACTTTCCTATAAGGACAAGTTCCCCTGCGTGTCCCCAGCAAAGAGCTGTAGCTCAGCAGTTGAGCTTCTGTCTCACACGCAGAAGGTCCCAGGTTCAATCCCCAGGTGAGAGAGCCATACCTGAAACCCTGGAGAGCAACTGCTAGTGTAGTCTGTGTTGAATTCGATGGGCCAATGGGCTCACTCACTTTGAGGCAGCTTCCTATGTTCCTATGATTTTTCATCCCTTCATTAGTCAGTAGAGATGGGTGAATCTGTCAGTTTTGGTTTCTCTGTGTGCCTCATTTTTCCAATCTTCAATTCTCCACATTTCCACTTCAGTTGCATTTTTTAAAGTATGCATAAGAGTTAACCAGTATTTTATTGCAAATTTCTCCTACGTATACATTTTTGTATGCAGTTTGATCTAATAAACAGATTCTTGTGGTGTATTTTTCACCAATAGCTGGTTTCATGCACACATTACACCAGTATATGCATTTCTGCACATACTGCTTTACTAGAGAATGTTGTTTGGAGATTTAGAAGGAAGATGGTTGTTTCCAATCAGGCGTAAGGAGAGTAGTATTTCTCTGTCTCCCTGCCTTCTTCTTGAGTGCTGGATTTTTGTTTGCTAAGGAGTAGGGGTGGGGGGAGTTTGCTTGGATTTGAGCTACTTTTCTCCTTTGCAGAAATAAAATTAATGCACAGCACACAACCTAGATCCCCCTCTGCTGTGCTGATTGGATCCCCATGCCGATTAAATATTTCACACCGATTAGAGGAAGCTGAAAGCACTCAGCTGGTAATTCAGCATATACATGACTTGTACAAGAACCGACTTTTGGGCTTAAGTCAAACACCCCAGTTTCTGGCAGTTTGGATTAGAAGGCGTCATCTGCATTAAAATCCTTCAGCCCTGTTGCCGTAAAGCCTAATTAACAGTGGCGCATAAGGGGAGGGGAAATGAATACATTGCATTGCAAATGTAACCCTAAGAAGTATCTTCTGAAAACAAAAATCATCAAGAACAAAAATGACTATTTTAGTTCTTTCTTTAATTAGGATCTCCTCCAGGACCCTTCTGGAGCAACGCTTTTTCTAAGATGCCTTATCCTCCTCACCCTGCCATCATCTAGTCTTGCCAGCTGAAGGCTGAGAGTGAGAGAGAGTGTTACTCCCACTTTGTTTTGGTAGGGTTTTCTGAGTAAACAACATGCATAGGATCAGGTCCAGTAACTTTTATTTCTGTTTTCGCTAGTTCTTGATATCTGCCAAGGTTTCTCTTTTCTCAGTAAACTGGAGGTAAAATATGTATTAATAATCATGCTGTTACCTTCTATGGTCCACTCCATATCCTTTGGTATTGCAGCCTATAATGCAATTTAGTGGCAGGTGGGTGGGGCTTGGTGGAATTTCTCTCTAACAGTGCAGTCCTAATGTGTTTGAAAAGGCTTAAGTGCCCCTTGCTTTGTAGAACACTGAGCCAAGAGGGTGGCTTCCTCCTTCATCTACGCTAGTGCGCTGAAGTGGGCTCTCTGGAACCCTTGTTAAAATTGCACCATCACATTTAACAGAAGGTTCAGTTAATTCTGTGCCTCTGATAGTGCCTATTGTCAGTTTGCAACATGCTCTTTCTCCCTTACTGTCCCTTCTCTTATCCCTTGCCACCCTTCCTGCCAAATTATGTGTGTCAGGCTAAGGATGACTTATCCTTAAGGTTCAGTAGAACAAGGTCCATTTTTACCCACCTCAGAGCCAGTAAAGGCCTTTGCCTCCTGCTTTTTTTAATATCAGCGTTTAAAAACAAAACATACATTGTTTCATTGGGCCAAACGTCCACCTCTTTGAAGCAGAAGCAGGCTATGAAAGCACAAGCCGTATCCTGTTCTTTGTCCCCAGCTTCTAGCATCCAGAAGTGGCTCTGAACATGGAGAATCCTATTAACTATTTTTCATAACAGCAGCTCATACATACACCATTCATAATTGGTCAAATTGTCTCTTAAAGTTATTTAAACTAGTGGTCATCACTGTATCTTCTGGCACTGAGTTCCATAGAGACCAATCTCTGTCTCATACCACAATTAAATACCAAAATGGGCCTATTCTGGAACAGACCAGGATAGATTCCGTTTGAAAGTATACATCTGTTTCTGTTCGTGGGTGTTTTTGAGAGATACACCCATGGAGTGAAAGAAGGAAATATGACTGATTCACGGGCCCTTCCCCGTGCTTCCAGTCTTGTGTGAAGGGGAAAGCGCCATGTTGACTACCTCCCTGGGGCGCAAGCCTGGGCAATATGTATGGAGGTCCTAGACTGCCCAGACAAGAAGACAGTCTTCTGAGCCTCCCTATTGAGGTCCAAAGGAAAGCAGAGCAATATGTTTGGCGCCAGCTTGGTTGCAGGAATTTCCACAGGGAGGCATACAAGGATTTGTGTAGGGTTTACTCCTTAGCCTTTTCTTCTCCTGAAGATATCCCATGAGGCAACAGAGGTTCAGGGTCAGAGTTCCTAGGTGGTCTGCCTTCCCAGGTTGACAAGCCCCATCTGCCCCTCACTTCCCTCTACAACTGCCTTCTTGACCATTGGACCCACTATTGGTCTTGTCCACTCAATCCACTGGAGCCTGTCTTTGCAAGCAAGGTAAGTCCCTAACTCAGTGAGGGTTTGAGACCCATCAGCTACCCTCACTTGGTTTAGCTGCCCAGTAGAAACCGTTTCCCAGGGTGTGGCCTCTGTCACATGCTGATAGCTTCTAGGAGTCACAGGTGAGAGCTGAGTGCAGGGATGGGACCAAAGGTGGACAAACTACCCCAGAAAGAGTACTATGTGTCCCCCACCATAAGTATTACCCCTCCCCCAGCATCCCATACACCCTAATTAACTCCTTTTATCTGTTTTGAGTAGAGTCTTAGGTTTCAATTTGTGGTCAAAGTTCCTTATAGAAAAGATTGTCCATGAAGTCCCTTGTAGAGCATCTCTGGCCATTTGATTCACATAGGTCCAAAGAAGACAAAGGGAGTGAGATGGGGCCTCACATACCAAAGGAAAAACCTGCCTCCTTTTGTAGATAGTGGAGTAAACCAATGGTGAAAATACTCGATATCAGGTGAAAATGGTCCACGCAGTCAATTAGAAATTTACTTGCAGGATTGTCCCACCTTTCCAATGGATTTGAACTTCCATTACAAAACAGCAACTCAGTTCAGAACAGCTGGGCTACCATAAAAAATGGGTTAAACTGGGTAAGAGGATTATTGCTGTCACACCAGGGTTCTCAGTAGGGGTCTAGGTGCTCTAGCCAACACTGTTGTTCTGATCAGAATTTAGGGATTCATCACAGGATGTAGTTGCAGAAATAGAACGTACTTGAATGTATAATGGTCATGTGGAGTTCCAATTTATACCAAACTGCTTTCATGTGGTCACCAGGTGCATGAAAGTTCTGAGGATGAGTTGTGCACACTCATGTACATGCTGCAATATCATTTTTTCCATAAAGAGGACCACTGGCCTACAAACAATGAATACACGTTGTGTACATGAATATATGATGACCATGTGGTTTTTTATACGGGTAAATATTTGCCTGGCTCATAGAAGAATGAAGCTTGGGGGGGAAAGATCACACTATAGCTGTCAAAGTCACTATTCATCTAAGTTCCAAACGCTGTAATTTTTTGAAAAGCAGCACTGAGAATACGTTTGTGGTTCATTTCCGTAGAAGGACAAAGATTGTTAAAATGTGTTTACTGTGAGTGGAGGGTAAATTAACAAAGGTCAAGACCCAGCCTGGTTGAAGAAATAACTATTTAGCTCTCTCAAAATGCTGAATTAATTTGAATGCTTCCATTCAAACATGATTGCTATTCATTTGTGAGCCTATCAAACTCTCCGAGTTTCACAGAATATTCTTCTCTAGACTAGAGTGTTATGTTCTGCAGAAATATATAAATGAAAAGGAATGGATGTTGCTGTGAAAAGGAATTGAAGGATTTTTATTTCTATTTTATTGCCTCAAAACCTTAGTGTCAGGGGAATATTGTTCTGGAAGGATTAATAGAACCAAGTGCATGTCCAGAGCATGTTGGAGTTGTAATATGGACAGTGATGGACAGTGAATTCTAAATCTCACTTAAACAGATCACTTCTCTCCACCCCCATCCCTGAGCCACGAAGGGATGTTGACAGCCTCACATCAATTTAAAGTCACCACCACAGGGAAGAAAACGAGTGTCAGAAAATAAAGTATTTACAGTGTGATCACACTCTTATTCAATGATTCCTATATAGACATGTGTGCACCGGTATCTGCATAATAGGATTCTGCTCAAATGAAGCTGTTTAGGAAGGATGACGATGTTGGAGTATAAAACAGATGAAGCTGAATCTCTTTCAAAACGTGAGATAAACATAAGCTCAAGCATGGGAAGGAAAATGCTGAGGGAAACTTGAGCACCAAATTATAACTAACTATCCCAAAATGTGGATATAGAACAGTATCGGAGAGCAGTTGGTAAAAACAAGTACTTGCAAATAATAATACAGGTTTGTTAATGTAAGTAATAAATGTGATACAAATTCCATCGTTGCTGAGTCTAGGACTCAGAGGACCCACCTACAAGGCAATCCTAACAATATATTCTCAGAAGTCCTACTGAACTCAATGGGGCTTACTCCTCAGTAAGTGGAGTTAGGACTATATCCTAAGTCATAGAGTAGGCCAATTTAAATAAATGGTTTTAAGTTACTTCAGGCCATTGATATCAAATTATCTACTCTGAGTATGACTGACATTGGACAGCACCCAAAGTCTTTTACAAATAAATTCTTTTCTTGTTGTCAAGAAGTCTAGTATCTCTTTTTGTTGTATTTTTCAGCCACAAAAAGCAGTGCTATAGATTACAACTATTTATGACCTGCAGGGACTGGCCGGGTTTAGACATACTTTTCTTAGTTTATTAAGCCATGGTATGTATGATCTTTGCATTGCCCCATACTTCCTCTCTTCTCAGCATGCTGTAAGGCACTTCCTGCATAATTAACCATTGTTTTCCATCACATGTGAACCAGAAAACAATTGATAGCGGGTTCAGAACAAACCAGCATCTTACATCAGCTTCAAACCATGGTTTATTAGGCCAAAATAATGAAATATGTGTCTATACCTCAACATGTGAAATTTGTATTCTCCATTTATGCAAAATACAGCTTATATATCCAGAGAGCTATGCAGACCCCTGTGTACAATCAAACTGTGGAGGTCAGAGTGGAGACCAACAGGCGCAATTTTCCTTTGTCTCTTTGCAAAACTCTTTTGAGTTTATTGGATAATTTTTTTAGCCTTTTTTGAGATGCCACCTAAATGCAAGGCATCGTCACCTTCCTCAGGTACTGACATACCGAAGAAGCAATGAGTGGTGCCCACACAGGAGGAGAAACTGGAAGTGCTGGATTGCTTACAAGAAGGCGTGATCATGTGTGCAGAGCCAGTGTGGTGTAGTGGTTAAGAGCGGTAGTCTCATAATCTGGGGAACCGGGTTCGCGTCTCCGCTCCTCCACCTGCAGCTGCTGGGTGACCTTGGGCCAGTCACACTTCTCTGAAGTGGGGGAGGAAGGGAAAGGAGAATGTTAGCCGCTTTGAGACTCCTTCGGGTAGTGATAAAGCGGGATATCAAATCCAAACTCTTCTTCTTCTTGGCATGTAAGTATGGTAGGAATGCTCACCTGGCTTGAGAGCAGTACATGTGAAAAGGATCTAGGAGTCTTGGTTGACCACAAACTTGACATGAGCCAACAGTGTGACGCGGCAGCTAAAAAAGCCAATGCAATTCTGGGCTGCATCAATAGGAGTATAGCATCTAGATCAAGGGAAGTAATAGTGCCACTGTATTCTGCTCTGGTCAGACCACATCTGGAGTACTGTGTCCAGTTCTGGGCACCACAATTCAAGAAGGACACTGACAAACTGGAACGTGTCCAGAGGAGGGCAACCAAAATGGTCAAAGGCCTGGAAACGATGCCTTATGAGGAACGGCTAAGGGAGCTGGGCATGTTTAGCCTGGAGAAGAGGAGGTTAAGGGGTGATATGATAGCCATGTTCAAATATATAAAAGGATGTCACATAGAGGAGGGAGAAAGGTTGTTTTCTGCTGCTCCAGAGAAGCGGACACGGAGCAATGGATCCAAACTACAAGAAAGAAGATTCCACCTAAACATTCGGAAGAACTTCCTGACAGTAAGAGCTGTTCGACAGTGGAATTTGCTGCCAAGGAGTGTGGTGGAGTCTCCTACTTTGGAGGTCTTTAAGCAGAGGCTTGACAACCATATGTCAGGAGTGCTCTGATGGTGTTTCCTGCTTGGCAGGGGGTTGGACTCGATGGCCCTTGTGGTCTCTTCCAACTCTATGATTCTATGATTCTATTCTATGATTCTATGATTCTATGAGACTCCTTCGGGTAGTGATAAAGCGGGATATCAAATCCAAACTCTTCTTCTTCTTGGCATGTAAGTATGGTAGGAATGAGTCCAGCAACCATGCCATCAAGATACCCGAGAAAGAAATCCAGGCAGCAGTGGTAGCGAGTGCACCTACAACTGCCAAGGTCACCAGCTACGTGTGGAACAAAGCTCTGGTGAAGACAGAGAAGGTGCTGACCCTGTAGCTAGAAGACATGAACTGCCAGCATGTCCCCACTGATGGCAACACCTTGCGCAAGAAGGTTCTCCATCTGTATGTGCACTTCAAGTCTGCTACTGAAGAGGGGGAGTGGGCCATGAAGGAGTTCTAAGCCAGCTCTGGTTGGTTGGTTCAATGAACTGCTTCAGTGATTGCTTCAACCTAAAGAAGCTCCACATCACTGGCGAAGCTGCACCTGCAGACACAGAGGCTGCGGAAGCAGACCACTGTGAGCTGAAGAGGCTGCTGCAAGAGGGCTGTTTTCCAGAGTGGGTCTTCAGCGCAGACAGAATGGGAGTGTTCTGGAAGATGACTGAGGCACTTACATTGCGAAAGCAGAGAAGGCAGCCCCCGGATTTAAAGTTGCGAAGGATCAGGTGACTGTGCTGCTCTGTGGCAATGCGGTTGGGCACCTGATCAAGCCAGGCATGCTGTCCAAAAACCACTGTGCACTCAAAGGCAAGAACAAGAACCTGCTACCTGTCTACAGACAGTCCAGCAAGAAGTCCTGGGTGGTTGCTGAAAGCTTTCTGGACTGGGTCCACAACATTTCAGCTGGGAGGTGAAATGTTACCTGCTGGAGAAGCGGCTGGAGTTCAAAGTGCTCCTGGTGGTGGATAATGCTCCTAGTCACCCACAGGGACTGTAATTTCCACACAAAGTTGCCCCCCCCCCCCATACGTCTCCACTCATCCAGCAAGGGTAGCGCTGTGGTCTAAACCACCAAGCCTCTTGGGCTTGCTGATCAGAAGGTTGGCAGTATGAATCTGCATGATGGGGTGAGCTCCCGTTTCTCTGTCCCAGCTCCTGCCAACCTAGCAGTTTGAAAGCATACCAGTGCAAGTAGATAAATAGGTGCCGCTGCAGCAGGAAGGTAAACAGTGTTTCCATGTGTTCTGGCTTCCGTCACGGTGTCGTTGTGCCAGAAGTTGTTTTGTCATGCTGGCCACATGACCTGTCTGTGGACAAATGCCGGCTCCCGTGGCCTGAAAGCAAGATGAGCGCTGTACCCCATAGTTGCCTTTGACTGGACTTAACCATCCAGGGGTTCTTTCCCCCCCTTTTTAAACTCATCTAGCCTTTGAATCCAGGGGCAATTAACTGCTTCAAGGCTCATTACACCAGACTCACCTTTGCCTTGCAGATCAATGCCATGGATGCTAAGCCACATCTCAACTTTCTGGCATTCTGGAACCATGCTGGCCTGATTGCAGGTTGGATTGGGCCCTGCTTCCTTCAGAACAGTAGATTTTCCTACAGGATTACATTTCTTTAGAGCCAGTCACAACAATTATCCTTCTGTATTTTGGTCATCAGAACCTCATTTGTGTAAACAGGGTATACAGTTCAGTGTGGACTGTAGGTGAGGTTGACAATTGACTATGTATTGTGCTTCCTCACTCCAAACGGATTTTCTATAAATGCACTACAAATTTTCATTTTCTTAATTTCACCATCTTGAGGCAGTATTCATGGAACCAGGCTTCTTTGATCCAATCTCACAACTTCAAAAAAGCCAGTCCATTGTTTAATAGCTGTGCAATATGGATATTTAACAAGCTGGGTCCTGATTATTCCCTGCTGAGGTTTCATTTTAGCTTGTTTTTCTTCTTCAAGTTGCCAAACCACCATTACTACTAGCAGAGACCTCTGAGATAGAGTGCCTTTTGCTTTTTGAAAGTACGTAAGCAGTAGCAAAGCTATTCGGCTGGAGAGGCATATATTGGCTCTGCTTTGTATAGTTTTAGATTTATGAACAGGACTCAGCCATGTAGAATACTGGAAATCACAAACAAGCAGCTGCTTTTCCAGCACATTGAAGTGTGTTTGCATGTGACTGGCATACATATTTCAAACTCCAGTTTGCCTGTGGCATCCTGCCGTGAAAATGAAAGTTGTGTTGCCACTGAAAGGCGCTGCTTCAAAAATGGGTGTATTGTGAGGACTGTTATGCAGTATGTGAGAAGCAGGGAGCTGCTTCCCAGCATTTATAGAATGTTTTTGATTGGCTCTTCTTTTATGACATTATGTTTTCAACTACAATGCCCAAAGCAAGCTTAAGAGATCCTTATTACTCATTGTTCCAAGAAGAGTCAGAGAACGTGTTCTGCTGACTGATTCCCAAAATGGAGATTTTCTCTCTTTTAAAAGGAGGATAGTCTTTTTAATTAAATTTGGCAGAAATATAACATGGCAGATGTAGCTTTTGTTTGAGGATTTTTTCCACCTCTCATATCATAATCTTTGTTGTTTCTGCCAACACCCCTTTATCAGGCTCTCCATAGGGTATGAAGTCAAAAAGAAAGAAGTTCATTAAAGAGGAAAACCAAACTGTTTCTCCTGGCAGGAGAATCTAATTAAGAAAGATGTTCTGCTATGTTTGATCAGTGCATTTTTTCATGGAACCTTTCAAGTCAGCCACTGTGGTGGCCTCAGGACTCTCATGTTCCAGTAGGTTTGCCAGCAGTCAGGGTTTGACCCAAAGTTTCAGGATTTCAGTCTTTTTAAAAAGGTTTCCCAGTGGAAAGGAGCACATCTAGGTCCACAGATTGCGGGCCTCCCTGATCTCCCCCACAAAAATATCCCTTACCCCCCATGCCCATCACGAGTCACCACACACCTGCTTTCCTTTCTCTTAAAGTTACTTAACAGGGAGGTCTCCACTAGTAGAAAATGTATACAAAATCCCCACCACAACAGATTAAAAAGAATGGCAAAAACACCAGTTGGCGCTCATGCAACGCCCTGTGTGGAAGCATCAAACAGTAGCAGCAATCTATGGTAGGACATTATGAGCCATGGTTGGCATTGCTTGTTTTGTGCCTAGAACACTGTTCAGGAATGTTATGGAGGTTTCGCCGTGAAACCTTCCTGTTGTTGCTGCTGTCATTGCCACTGCCACCAGGAAAGTTTGAATGGAAAAGCGAAGGAGGTGACTGTGTAGACATGGTGGGGTGGAATAGCCTGTTGTATGCCTGGGCCAAGTCCAGCATTCAGAGATGGGTTTGGGTTCCACTTATAATGTACTCAGCTCAGGGGTCCAGAATCGGAAAGGACACATCTGAATCACCCCCGTTTTGAACTTCAACCACCAATACTAGTTTCTTTTTGTTTGTTCATTGATTTTTATGTTGGAGACTACTAAAAATGCAAATGCTCTTCCTACAGTCATTCAGCCCAAGAACTCTGCTGCTCTTTCATAAATTTCCATAATGACCTAAAATATAGTGTTAAAAAGTAAGAGCCTCATAAGTTCGTTTATTTATCTGTTTAGGCTATAGAACTAAGATTCCTTGCATGTATATTGTTAGAAAAACACTCTTCTCCTTTGACTTTTCTTTGGCTTTATGTAGAATAAACATCGTAAACCATGATGTTAAGTAGAGCAGACCATGTACACATTTTTGTTTCTTGGTTTCATGGATTTGTGGATCAAGTTGTGCAATAAGCATTTGGGTCTAGTTTTCAATGGGCTATATTAGTTCAGACTACATGTGTGTGCTCACACGATGGAATGCTCACCCACACAAATACAATTGCCGGCAGGTAAAAAGCTCATCAACGAGAAGGTCTCCAGCTTACCTTCTCTCTGGCATGCTGTTCTTAACATCTTCAAAAGCAGTTGCAGCTTTCCACTGTGCAAATCCCCACCTCCAGTCTGAAATGGTGTGCAGCCCAGACACATGTTTACCACACAGAATCAGTGATGCCCATTTATGTTGAAAGACATAAATGTTTGAGTTAAGTCTTTATGAATAAAGGTTCCAGATACAGATTAATTGTGACTTTTTCTAAGCACCGCTATTCTGGCTAAACAGTCTTTGAGTCTGTGCTCCTTTCTCTTCGTATGTTCTCCAACATTTCAGAGATGTAAACAGGGACATTTTTGCATACCAGTTGCATCACCCCTGCTCTCTCATTAAAAATTGCTGTCTGAATGCTGACCTCTCCACTCCACTCCATACGCATTTCACATTGTACATTGTGTTTTTTCATTTGTAATTAAAATGTCTACCCCACACAAGTTTATGAGGGAAGGTGAGTTAAACTGAGTGTTTAGAATGCTTAATTCCAACATGGATCTGACAGTACACTAGAGAATTGTTTCATCTCAAACATATACAGCAGCATTTGCTGAATCCATAGGCTGTGCCCTGACTAAAATGGTTCCTGCAGAATTTGATTTGCTCATCATATCCACAGCATTTAAACACATCATGCATTTTTAAAGGTTCCTCATTAGCAGATCTTACTTGTAAGTCAGTTACAGTACATGATTTGGGATCAATTATAAACAGCTCTAATGTTACTTTCGTGAGTCACTGTTCAAGAGCTTTTCTACCCTGAAAGGCAGCATAAATATAAATCTCTCCCCCCTTTTTTTTACTAAATATATTGAAAGAAATAAACAAAGGAATAGAACTATCACTCTAAAACTGAAATGTGATGGCAGTAGCATTAACATGTAGTGTCTTGTCTACCTAACATGGTCGTTATGAGGATAATATGGGGATAGATACCATGCATATCTCCCCCAACCCACTTTGGGAGAGTATGATAGGAAGAGTATGAAATAATATGAACACAAGAAGTCTCTAAGCATCAGAGTACCAATATTTGTCTACTTATAAATGTGCAACTTACATAATTTCAGATTTCTGTAGTGGGCCCCCCTGAATGTACAGTGGACGCTTGGGTTGTGACTGTGATCTGTGTGGGAGGCACATTCGCAACCCGCAGTGCCGCATCTGCACACACGTGGGTTGTGATTCGGCGCTTCTGTGCATGTGCAAAGCGTGATCGCCCAAACCCGGAAGTAACCTGTTCCGGTGCTTCTGGGTTTTGGTGTGTCCGTAATCCCCCAAAAAGGAACCTGAAGCATTTGTAACCCGTGGTATGACTGTACACTGGGATTTTTTTTAAGGGAAAATATTCAAACAAACAAAAATTTTTTTTGCAAAACAAAATTCTTATAGCTGCTATACTTTTACAGTACAAAAATATTTAACTTTTTACTGTTCATTTTTGTGTGCTATACTGTAATAAGCATGTTTAAAGGGGTTGTGAAACTGGAACTTCTGCAGGTGGAAGAAAGAAAGCCCACTAGTCAGAGTTGCACTAGATGACAAAATTAAGAAAACACAGACAAAGGGTCACAGACATTTTGGGAAGGAGGTGTGAAGGATCTACATCAGGGACAAGGGGCAGGGGAGGAATAAAAGATCTGTTGCCCCCGCGGATCCTGCTGCCTGAGGCCCTGGGCTCAAGGCTGTGGTCAAAAGAAGTCTAAAGGGAAGGGACTGAAGACCTGCAAGAGAGAATTCGAAAAGATCCCCTGCTCCAAGCAGCAGAAATCTTTGCCAAAGAACTGGGGCGGGTAGAGGATACATGCGCTTTTTAACTTCTAAAAGCCCGTTATCCTGGAGCGCACAAATCTTGAGGCTGCCTGGCTCTATCCCATGCACACTTATTTGGGAGTAAGCCCCACAAAACTTAGTACGACTAGGAGGTAAATGTGAAAGGGCAGGCCTTGCGGGGCGCGCAATCCTGGGGAAGTTCTCTCGCGCAAGTCTCATTCCAATGGGCAGGAGCTGCACCGGAGCGCCCGGGCTCGGCTCCCGCGGATTTCCAAGGGGCATGCGCAGAACTTCCCGGTCGGCCAAGCCGCGGCTTTTGTTTGGCTGCCTTCCCTCGGTCCCCCGGCTGGGGCTGGGGCTGCTGCTCGACGGGCTCCTTTTCCTCGAGTCCCGGCGGCCCCCCAATGTGTGCAGCTCAGGGGAGGAAGGCAGGGTCGGGATCGATAAACAATTAAGGCACGGGCGACCCGAGTCAAGTGATCCCAAGATGCTCCCTCGCTTAAGAATGTGTGTGCGAGGGAGGGAGGGAGAGAGAGAGAGAGAGAGACGCCCTGAATTGAACCCAGGTCCGCCCACCCCGACGGGGCTCGCCAGCGCCCTCCGCTCCCCGACAGACAGACGGGCCGCCCCCAATGGGCCGCGCTGCCCCGCTCTGCTCTGCGCAAAAGGCAAGGCGGAGTTGGCCGCTCCTAAAGGAAGCCTGCCCGGCCCTCCGCCTGCAGCGCCGGGGGTCGCCGACAAGCGGGCGGCTCGGGCAGCAGAAGCCCCCGCGGAGCCGAAGGCAGCGCCGCCGCCCAGCTGGGGCTGCTCGGCGGGGAGGGCGGCGGGGTTCCCGGGGCTGGGCGGGGGCGGGGAGAGGCGCTTTCCAAGGCGCGAAGCCTGAGCGCGTGTCGCCTTCTTTTTTCCCCTGCAGAAGCTGGCCGTGCGGAGCTGCTCGGCCGCGGTGCTGGTGGGCAGCGCAGCAGCAGCAGCAGCAGCAGGGAACGGCGGCGCCAGCGGCAGCACCAAACAGCTCCTCCAAGCGCCCGCCGGCGGCGGAGGAGGAGGAGGCGGCGGCGGCCCCAGCTCCGGCCCTCCGAGCGTGGCGCCCAAGGGTCCCGTGGCCATGGTGACCGCGCACCTGAACGGCGGCCTGGGCGGCGGCGCCCAGCAGAGCGCGCCCATCAACCTGCAGACCAAAGGGGGCTGCAGCGCCCGCCGAGCGCCGGGATCCCAGAGCCAGGTGAGCGGGGGGAAGGAGGGCGGCGGGAAGGGGGGGTGCTGGGCAGGGGATGCAACGGGAGTCCGAAAAGCTCCAGGTAGACGCACACCTGTGTCTGCTTTGGAAACCCACCTTGCTCGATAGTCCTGGAACTGCGAAACTTTGCTCACGGGCTGGAAGATCGTTGCCATCAGTCGCTAATCGATTTATGATGATTCAAGCAATAAAAATAACTCAGGTGTGGAAGGAAGGAGGTAGAGATGCTGGAGTAATTGACGGGGGTGGCCGCTCAGGTCCGCATTTGAGTACTGAGGGCTGTTTAAAAGGCTCCAGCACTCTGGGTCTCTGAGCATACACTGAATATCGCCATGTAGTCTAGTGAATCGCTGGCCAGTCCGACCCAGTTTGGTCAAACTCGTGAGTCTTCAGCTTTCCAGAGTCTTGGGCAAGACACCCTTTCCATCCAGCTGCCTGAGATCTAACTGAACTGGAGACCCCTCAGCCTGCAGCTTTGTATGCAAAGTATGTGAGGTCTTGCTTCTTCCCAGCTGCAAAATGAAGCCCAACCTTTCCTTTGGTGAAGTGAAGCTGCGCCTCTTTGATGGTGTATGTGTGTTTCACTGGATGCAAGATTCAGTGACAGCGAGCACATGCAGAGTGCCTTTTGTCTCAGACGTTACAGACACGGGGTCATGTCAAGGGTGAAGAGAATAGAGGAGGAAGAGGCTGGAGCAGGAAGATTATGGTAAGAAGGAACCTTCAGGCGGACAGTGATGACAATGGGGTTTGGAGGCTCTAAAGAGCAGCAGGGAACAAAAGGTGGGGGCTATTATACACAGGGATGTCTGGAAACAGGAGAGCCTGCTTACAGAAAGAAGTAATGGGTAGTCAGTGATGTGGGTTTTCCAGAAAATTGTCCTATGGATCATTTGTATTGAAACATTTTCTGATGCCCTGGAGAGTGATCTAGTTTAGCATGTTTATTTAACTTGCAATTTAGTAAAGAAAGATGTGAAACTACCAGGCTTGCCAAGCATTTATTTGCACTGGCACCAATTCATTCCTACTAATGAACTTAAGAAATTGACACCCCCCACCCCAATGTATTGATTATAGAGACCTTTCTAACAATGCTGTTGATTATTCAGAGTCGGGGCTTCTGCTGATTTTATTCATTTTGCTATGTTGTTTTTAATATTTCCTTTATTATAGAGAAGCAATTGATACATTTAAAAATATTGATTTAATTGATTTAAATGTCAGTTTCTGATGGGTTTTCTATCTTTCAGAGGGGAGAATAATGTTCAGTGTAATTAGTGCTGTGTGTAGTGCTGCTTTTGAATAGTCGCAGACAACCAGAGGAATGTGATACTGGGTGCAAAGGCCAGATTCCAAGATTTCCGGTGGTGGTGGTGTGGTGGTCTTCTGTGCCTTGCTCCTCATAACTTGGATAGGAAGTATAAATTATGCAAAATTAAACATGCAAGTAATTCATATGCATAATGTATACAGTTAAGAGAATTCAGATAATCTTGGCACAGAATTTGGTTCTTCTTTAGGTTCAAGTTGTGTTTTAAAGCACAGAGTACATGCCAAACAGGTTGGAATAAACTTCTGTCTTCTTGACAATTTCTTCCTTTTGTTCCTGTCTGTTCATAAGACTGAAAAAAAGAATATAGTTCAGATCATGTTCTGCAAGGCTTCCAGAATCATTTGGGAAAATAACTTTAGGAATATGAAAATCCATTTTGACATCTGGCTAGCTATAGACGTTTTGCAGTACACATGTTTACATCAGTCGAGCAGCAGTGGGCTCTTTTTAAACAAGCCATGCAAACCAGTACTTTTGGCTAGGCATTTGCCTAAAGCCTGCTTTCTAGGTTCCTTAATCTGGAAAGTCTTGTTGCAGCATAGTGAAATGACAGTTGTATTATCTCAGACAGGGAGTAGTTAACCCAAAAAGCTGTGAAATATGCATTGCTATAACTATAAAAAGTAAAGGACTCCTGACAGTTAAGTCCAGTCGTGAATGACTCTGGCCAAGGGAGCGACGTTTGTCTGCAGACAGTTTTTCCGGGTCATGTATGAGCTTAGATGACCAAAATGCAGCACAAAGTGTCTTAATTTGTATCATCACCATCAGTTCTTATTTGTTTGTATCATCTCAGTCAGAAGAGGCTTGCAGGTTTTAGAGCAGACATAGGCAAACTCCGGCCCTCCAGATATTTGGGACTACACTTCCCATCATCCCTGGCCTTGTCCTGTTAGCTAGGGATGATGGGAATTGTAGTCCCAAACATCTGGAGGGCTGAAGTTTGCCTATGCCTGCTTTAGGGTGACTGCAGTGACAAGCTGGCCAAAAGCAAAAACAAACAAACAAACAAACAAACAAACATAAAACCTGAGACAAGATGGGTGGTTGACTATGGGTGGTTGACTCCTCAGTTCAAGAAGTGGTCAGATCGCTTATTTAGGATGGCACCACCCTCCATCCTAAATGAGCAAGTACATAGTTTGGGGTGCTCCTGGATCCAGCAATGTTCTTGTAGGTGCAAGTGACCATCATGGCAAGGAGACCTTTTGCCAACTTCGGTTTGTGTAGCAGTTAGGGCTGTTCCTGGGCAAAGAGAGCCTGGCCAGTGATTCTCACACTGGTAACCCAAAGTTTGGACCCTGCAGCAGGAGCAGAGTGTGGTGACATTACTATTGTCAAAGAAGAGCACTGCCTGGCTGTGTGCTTAAGCCAGGTTCAGTGTGCTCCTTTGACTGTCAGGGATTGGTTGGGTGCAGAGGACTAGTGGGAGAAACCAGCTGGGAACCTCTAAGGGCAGAAGGCTCAGAGCCAGGGGTTGGTGGTGGGACAGTGATGAGTGGTCAGAAGGAGAAGGTGTTGGAAACTGGAGAGGTAACAGGGTTTAGTGAGCAGGGAGAATCTGTGTCAGAGAGAAGTCCAGGATCAGAATCATAAGCTGAAGGAGGAAAGGAGGGAGTCCAGCTGGTGAGAGGCGTGGGTGTCTCCTCAGGCAAATAACTTAAAATTTCGCTACACCTTTTAAAATATTGTCTGACTCTGTTTTATGGTGCTTCTTGAGACCGCTTTGTTGTTCTGCTGTTTTAATTTTAAACTGCAGTTTTATGATATTGTGTTACTCTTTTAATTGCTTTTTATTTGATTCAAAAGCCACCCTGAGGTTTTAGTTGTTGTTTTTTAACTGAGCTAGAAATTCAGTACATAAATAAATATGCTTGTGGCATTGAATAAGTAATGAAAAAGAAGAAGAATGGTTTTATTTGCATTGTGGCATTCTCAGGGCTGTAGCCACACCCACAGAGTTTGCAGTGCTGATTTACACCATGCCATTCATTATCAATCCTTGAAATTTCAGATTTGCCTAAAGGAGGGTTGTTGTTTTTGGTGTGTGTGTGTGTGTGTGTGTGTGTGTGTGTGTGTGTAAGCAGCACAACCCTGATATTGCCTTAAGCCACAGCATGGATGTTGGTAGCTCAGCTGTTATATCAAGTTATTTAGATTTTCTTTTTGATGAATAAATAGAGGCATGAAGTAAATATGCAAGCTACACTCCATAATATGATTCTAGAAATGTTGCAGTAAGAACCGCTTCTCTGAGCAAAGGATGCTGCTGCAAGCCCAGTAGGCTAAATATATAGTGTGCCCATGGAATGGTGAAATAAGCATCCTTCATCCCAAGAGCCACATTCCATCATGGAGAACCTGGGTTGGCGGGGTGAGCAGAGGCAAAAGCTGATGGGGCAATGAATGTGACTCTTACATTAGGTACAGTAGGCCAAAATACCTTTTGGCCAATGTAAAAGCCAGATAGTTCTGCACACACAGCTTTCCATTCAGGCAAGCAAGAGGACACATTCTAGCCTGGCAAAAGCTCTCAAGGAAGACATGGAGAAAGGCTAACGGGGGCTGTGGCCCCAGGGAGGTGCATGACTTAGCGGGGTGAACTTCATCACTCCTGGTGGGTAGTTTAGATTTCTATAGAATTATTTCTTTTGTTTAATTTCCAACCCACCCGTCCTCCCTGAACAGTGCCTTGGGTGGCTAACAGCATCATTAAGAACATATCCAAAACCAATCAAGTAGCAGTATAAAATTCTAAAGGGCTTGACTCTTCCAATCTCTTTCCAAAGGCCTTGACCAGGGGTAGGCAATCTAAGGCCCGGGGGCTGGATGCGGCCCAATTGCCTTCTCAATCGGGCCCACAGACAGTCTGGGAATCAGCGTGTTTTTACATGAGTAAAATGTGTCCTTTTATTTAAAATGCATCTCTGGGTTAGTTGTGGGGCATAGGAATTCGTTCATTTACCCCCCCAAAAAATATAGTCCTGCCCCCCACAAGATCTGAGGGACAGTGGACCGGCCCATGGCTGAAAAAGGTTGCTGACCCCTGGCTGAGACATTGTTAGTCTCACACCAAGTACAATGCACATTACTTGCATTAAACCTTCATTTGGTGGGGTAATACCCCAAATCCTACACTTATTTTTAGCAACTTATTTGGGGCAGCTGTATAAATTAGTAGGCAAATAAATATGGGGAAAGCAAAATGTCACTTGCTACATAGGTATCTTGCTAAAAGAAGTGTTGGGTTTTGGATATTACCCCACCAAACCAGAGGTAGAAGTAGGCGTAGGAGCAAACAGCAGATGTGACTCTTCACCATTGTTTAGTGGTCTGTGTTCCAGCCATGCAAAACTCAGAGATGTCCTGTATATACTGTGTGTGTGTGTGTGCGTGCGTGTCCATGTGCATGCACATCTAGGCAAGTAACAGTTATCACAATTAAAGAACACATTCCAGCTTTGCAGCAGCACTAGGATGCACAGCAGGGCATCTCCACCTGGGAATTTGCAGAAACCAAAAGAGGTTGTGATTTTTCATTGAGTAATTTTAATTAGCGAATTGGATCCATTGTGTCAAAAGTCAGACAAAGTCGCATTTTGTTCCATCGTCTTGATTCAAAATGGCATCCAGTCACCAACAGTGACCGCTCTGGAACCCTTGTGCGGAGTTTGGTAATAACAGATGGACAGACAGAGAAACCACTTTCCTAAATACATAGTAGATAATAATTTAATCAGTTGAAAAAATAAAATTGCAACCTGGTACCTGCTTTCCTAGGAGTACCTTCCCAGGGAAACTTCTGAGAAGACATAGGATTGTTCCATAAAATACGTATTGGTTTGCTGCACAGACTGGTGCACTATCCGTAGCACAAGATCTTACAAAATCAGCACAGGCTTACTGAAAGCAGATTCCAGACACTAGATTTTATCACTGTCCACAGTTGTTCTAATTTTTCAGAAATCATTTCATATACATCCAGACCCTCCAAGTGCCCCTATTTTCCAGGGATAGTCCTGGATTTTCAGAAGCTGTCCCAGTTACTGATTATATCACGGAATGTCCTGCTTTTCCTTAGAGCATCCCTGTTTTCATCAGAGAAATGCTGGAGGGTATGTACCGTATTTTTCGTCCTATAAGGCGCACCGGCCCATAAGACGCACCTCATTTTTTTGGGGGGGGAAATGAATTTTAAAAAATTATTTCCCCCCCCCCCCCCAGCCCTGGCTGCCACCCCAAACCTTGCGCTCACCTGCCCGAAGCAGGGGAAGCCCTCCGGAGGGCTCCCTGTGCTTCGGGGTGACAGGCTGCCGCCCCAAGCCTCGCGCACCCGGCGGGACCTCCTGCCGGGCGCGCGAGGCTTGCAGACACTCGCCCAAAGCAAGGGAGCCCTCCGAAGGGCTCCCCGTGCTTCGGGCGACAGGCTGCCGCCCCAAGCCTCGCGCACCCGGCGGGACCTCCTGCCGGGCGCGCGAGGCTTGCAGACACTCGCCCGAAGCAGGGGGAGCCCTCCGGAGGGCTCCCCGTGCTTCGGGCGATAGGCTGCCGCCCCAAGCCTCGCGCACCCGGCGGGACCTCCTGCCGGGCGCGCGAGGCTTGCGGACACTCGTGGGGGCTGCAGGCTGCTGCCCGCAAGCCTTGTGAGCCCGCGGGTACTCCCACCGGGCGTGCAAGGCTTGCGGATAGCTTCCTGAAGCCTGGAGAGCGAGAGGCATCGGTGCGCACCGACCCCTCTCGCTCTCCAGGCTTCAGCGAAAGCCTGCATTCGCCCCATAGGACGCACCCACATTTCCCCTTCATTTTTGGAGGGGAAAAAGTGCGTCTTATGGGGCAAAAAATACGGTATGTAGAGACTTAAAGCAACAGAGTAACAAATTCTCAATTTGATTCTTTCTGCAGACAGAAAACTACAGACTATATGGAACATTTTGGTGTCTGCTTTCCAATATAGAAGTAGTCAACTGAAAATTAAAAACAACAAAGACTCTGCTCAAGGGGAATTTATCCATTTTGATCTAGTAATTTTTCAATTTGTGTTTGTAGTTGATCATGCTGTAGCAAGGAATAATCTTGATTGTATTCATGGATGTCAAGTTGAATTGGGAGTACCCATTTTCAAGTCTAGTTTTAAATTCCTTGCAAGCTATTTTCTTGTCGTTTGATTGAAATAGACTTCTGAAAGGCCATATGAATGCAACAATGTGAACAACATTCTGGTGCCAAGAAATCAGATTAGATACTTCAGAGTAAATTTGCTCAGGGAAACGTAATTTTGAAAGTGTTTCTCGGGGCATATTGATTAGCTTAAGCCAGTTTTTGAAGACTGATAATGAATCTTCAGCCAAGAGTATTCCTGTTTCTGTTCTAGGAAGAACAAAGAGTGTATGCTTAAAGATCTATAGAATGGTTCTCAATATTTTATATTTAAAAGAATTTGAATAAGAGATCCTAAAATTAGGGCCCCATTGTGAAATGCTGCAGTGCATTTCCAGCTCCTAATATCAGTATTTCTGTTCAGGGCTCCAGCATTGTTTTGAGTTCACAGGGAATGGGAATTCAAGGAAAGGGCACCCACTGTGCTAAAGGACTCAGGTTTGGGGCTTGACTGTCCACTGCAGTACTTATAAACAGGGTGCTATGATGACAGAGGGAAAGGTGAAACTGTTGTTTTTCATAGTTTTTTTTAAATACATGCCCCAGACCCTATTTTCCACCTCCAAATTTGTTAGTATAAACGGCTAGCTCCTTCTTCACAAGGACTTTCCTTTCCCTGCTACCCCGACCCACACCTTCAGCTTCCTGCATTTCAGTTGCTGTGTTCAATAGGCACTGAAATGTCTGTTTACATAGAATCAGCACCCACCACTGTATACCAAATTGTTTTTACCTAAATCTCCATGGATCCCATATTCACTGGGTGTCTTCTCGCTACACCATAGCATAATTTATGTTTTCAAAATTTAAGCTGTTTGTAGATGGTGTTTCTTTGAGCCGTCCATAGACAAGTATGGTTCAAGATTGCATAATTCAGTAAGGTTGCTTAAGAAATCTGGATTTACAATATTCCTGGAAATGTCTCCTGGATTGGAATGTAATTATTTGGAATCTGCTCCCACCCAATAAATTGGTTTGGGGCTATGGAGCTCTTTGACTCCCTTGTGCACGTGTCTCCATTGAATTGTATGGGGGGGTGCAGCCCCCAAAACTACTAGTGAAGAGGAAAGGTAATCCTTGTGCTGAAAACCCTGAAGCCTGGAGGGTTTTTTAGTAGGGAGATTGTACCCGTTGCTAGTTTGGGGGCTGCACCCTTTTTAAATCTTCATATGCAATTCACTGAAGACACAAATCTCCATAGCAGGATTGAAAAAGATTGTACCATGAAATCTTGTTGATGTGAGGAGGAATCTTCCCCACTGAAAACCCTCTTTCTCCAAGTGTTCTTTGTTGGGGGGGGTTGCATCTCCTGCTCCCCCCCCCACTGCCTCCCCCCTCCATTTACTCCTTCTTTGCAAAGAATAGTCTTCCTTTGCAGCCCACAATGTCCAGGCTGTAAAATAGCCCCTTGCAACCCAGGAGTGTGTGTGTCCCTCACCGGTGCCAGGGTATTCCATTTGGAGATTCTGTAATACAGAATTCTGTTCAAAATTCAACTAGAGTGGACTTTGCCAGATGTTGGAATCGAATGCGAACTGTTGTGCCCATCCCTATAAATTAGTGGTAGACTCCAACATCAAAGTCAGGTAAGACCTTCTCAAAATGTAATAGAAGTGTTTCTCTTTAGACAGAAGGATATTGCACTATTCTTATGGTCTCTAATGTTGTAACTCTACAATTTTCCAAAAAAAAATACATTATCCTTGGTTTTAATTAGAGTTTCCAAAGATTACAAAATGTCTTTGGTTTTTATTTATGTATCATTTATTGAGAAGAGTTTATAAACCACAATCAAATAAACCCTAAAGAAGATACATGGAATTAAGTTTCCACCTTTTCAGAAGGCCTCAATACTCCTGTTCTGTTTGTTTGAAGGAGATTTTTTACACAAGAGAAGGAATTAACATACTCTCGCTTAGCTACCTTTTGTGCCTGTTACTTGGCTAATTTGCATTCAGGATCATATCATGAAGAATTACCTTTTGGGACAGAAGGATAAAAATGTGCTATTAAAAGATCTGAGGCTGTGTCCATATTTGTTGAGCTGTGGCTTTTAAGTGAGGGGAAGACGCCTCTCAATCTAATAGGCAAGGAGACTGTGGTGGTTGCTGCTGCTGCTGTTGAGAGAACTTTGATTGCCCCTTTACTCTGGGAATGCAATGACAAACTAAAAAAAAGGAGGTGAAGCATGTGTCAGGACTCAAATGTAACAGTATTTTCTTCATCTTTCTATGAGCATTATTATATAGCACTGTTATCTGAGCAGCTCACAAGCCTAAAAGAGTGAAATACGATCAGAATGCAATATGTTCTCATTGGCTCTTAAAGGCTAAAAACAATAAATTCCTTACTGGAATCTAAAGTGCCCCTGCGATTTAACATTTCATAGTTTAATTTACATAACATTTCCAGCAAGCTGAGAGACAAATTGACAGCAAATGTTTAGATTTTATAAGGGAAGAACTGCCATCCTTCCCTTGTTGCTATCTGTATGAATGTTGAAGCAACCAGCCTTCAATGTAGTAAATTAAGGTGGCTGTTCTTAAGACTTTGAGACATGTTGACATTACTCCAGACAGAAATGGAGAAATATTTGGCATTTTTGGTGAAAAATATAAATTAGTTAGCAACATGGAAATAGGGCCTGTGTCCCAAACACTGATAACTAGACCATTGTGCATTTATATGGCAGAGCTTATTTGCTCAGGGTTATCATTTAACTTCCTATGAACTACCCAATACCTGAATCTCCTATGGGCTGCCCTCCGGCCTTTAACTGCAGGAAAGTTCCAGCCATTGTAAGCAGGCGTTCAAATTCCATCAGTGCCTGACTCCAAGAAACTATTTACTATTTATGTAAAAGTGGAAGGACATTCTTTCTGTACCTTAGAATTCCAACCTGCTGTCTTCGCTGACAAAGTGGAGAGGATGCCTCTCCTGTGTCTGAAATTCCTGGTTGTCATGGCTCTGTGTAAGTACACTGCTAGGTAAGAGTTTCAAAAGAATGAAAATCAAAAATTTAGGTCCTTTGTTGTTAAAATAACCACACTAGGTAGCAAGTCTTTGAATATTAGAATGATGTAATTTTTTGAACAATCGTTAACTGCCAAAGAAATTAATTTTAAATGTGGATTACTACTGTCCTCACAGGACAGAGTTGAATCATAAAGGAAACTTCATTCTCCAAATAGTCTATGCCCTACAATTCTTAGCAAGAAGACATTTCCAGTTAGTGATGGACAGGTTCAAAAATAATGGATTTGGAGTATGAACTTTCCAAGCTTGTAATGCAAATAGATATTCCAAGGAAAAGTGTCACATCCCAAAATTTATCACTTCAAATTTCAATTGGGAATGCTATATGGTTATGTGCTGATTTTGCACCTGTACCATCCAAATTCATCATGCTAGACGCTCAAAGCAATGAGTCATTGCTGGCGCATGTTCAGATGATGATTAGCTTTTAAGTTTTGACTAAGCTGCCTGGCCCTGGCAAAAATGACCATCAAGAAGCAGGTATGGCAGAGGACTGCAGCAGATAGGAAGAGCAGCAGGCCTATAGGTTAGAGCAGCTTTTCTCAACCTTGGGTCCCTGTATGTTGTTGGACTACATCTCCTATCACCCCTGACCACTGGTCCTGCTGGCTATGGATGGTAGTTGCAGTATAACAATATCCGAGGACCCAAGGTTGAGAGGCTGATCTGGATTGTGTATCAAATTGGAGATTGAGAACCAGAAACAAGGGTAATCAAAGAGTCCTCCAGAATCCTGCACTGGTCCTAGGGAACAAGCAACTTGCCTGAACATGCGCAGAATGTTAATGGAATCTGGAGCTCCCGCACTCCTGGCAAGCCACTTTGACAGATGGGTGGGGCCTGTCAATCATCAGGTGCTCCCCCTTCCTGCGCAGCATGGTTTAAGTACACGCTGTGCTGCAAAGGAAGACGATCCCTGCTGATCCAAGTGGGGCTCGGACTCTCTGCCAGTCAGTGGATTGGCACCGACCTCAAGCCCTGTTTTGGCAGGGATCAGCTCCATTTGGGAGTTCATGAGTGGGAACCATTCCTGGCTGGCCTTGCATTTGGCACCACATTTAAAGGCACCAAATACAAGTTCCACTTGCCAATGAACAATCAGGAGTGCGTTTTAAGTCTCCCTCTTGTTCCTTTGCAGCCACATCTCCACTTGCCCTGCAACTGACACCATATATTTATTTATATGTACTTAAATAACACTTAATATTCAGAGTATCTAACTGGTGCACAGAAAATGGGGCTGCTGGTGTTTTTTTGAAAGAGGTGGCTGCAGCATGGGTAAAATGGGAGTGCCGCTGTCTCTGCCAGCCTTCGCTATCCCACTGTGATAGAGGCCCAAGCTCTGCTGAAGTAGCCTGCAGGAAGGTCCAAAACAGGGTGCCATGGGCGTAGGGCCCTGGAAGCTTCAGATCTGCAGGGTCCAAAGTGCTGGGGATCCTCAAAAGGCACGATTGGTGGCTGTGCTGGTTCATTCGTCCCTGGCTCCAGTTGGGATTCCTCTGTAGGTCCAGTCTCCTTTGCATTGCAAAAGCTCCCTGTTAGTCAGATGAATTATGACATATAAATTATGTAAAATTTTACCGGTAACTAGCAACAGAGAAATAGCAAGGGAGATTAGTGGCACTGTGGTCTAAACCACTGATCCTCTTGGACTTGCTGATCAGAAGGTCGGCGGTTTGAATCCCCGTGACAGGGTGAGCTCCCGTTGCTCTGTCCAAGCTCCTGCCCACCTAGCAGTTCGAAAGCCCACCAGTGCAAGCAGATAAATAGGTACCATTGCGGCAGGAAGGTAAACGATGTTTCCATGTGCTCTGGCACTCATCACAGTCTTCTGTGAACCAGTAGTCATGCTGGCCACATGAAAGCTGTCTGGACAGACTCCGGCTCCCTTGACCTGAAAAGCGAGATGAACGCAGCAAACCCATAGTTGATTTTGACTGGACTTAACTGTCCAGGGGGACGCGGGTGGCACTGGGGGTTAAACCACAGAGCCTAGGACTTGCCGATCAGAAAGTCGGCGGTTCGAATCCCTGCGACGGGTGAGCTCCCGTTTCTCGGTCCCTGCTCCTGCCAACCTAGCAGTTCGAAAGCACATCAAAGTGTAAGTAGATAAATAGGTACCGCTCTGGAGAGAAGGTAAACGGCGTTTCTGTGTGCTGCTCTGGTTCTCCAGAAGCGGCTTAGTCATGCTGGCCACATGACCCGGAAGCTGTATGCCGGCTCCCTCGGCCAATAAAGCAAGACGAGCGCCGCAACCCCAGAGTCGGTCACGACTGGTCAGGGGTCCCTTTACCTTTTTTAACTGTC
The DNA here is from genome assembly GCF_965112155.1 of Podarcis liolepis. Lineage (NCBI taxonomy): Eukaryota > Metazoa > Chordata > Lepidosauria > Squamata > Lacertidae > Podarcis > Podarcis liolepis. The sequence goes on from NC_139556.1 coordinate 3,724,218, forward strand.
CAGGGGTCCTTTACCTTCACCTTTACAGAGAAAGAAACAAAACTGTATTCAGTGCAGTCCCTTAAAGTTCCATTTGCATGGGTTCAGAACAAAATCAGTTGGCTTTCTTAATTCAAGAGGACAGTGATTTGTGTCGGGAAGTTGCAAATACTTCCATGTTGAAATAATCTAGTACTTTTCCCCCCTGACAGTGGTTTTAAACCACAGCTCTTGAATTAACAGTTACAGAAGTGTAAGAGTGAAGGTGGAATGGGCGTGTTTTCCCCATGAAGCATTTTATACTAAAAAACAGAAACAAAACACATACCTAAAAGGAAACCCCATAAACAGAAAGTTAGGATTCTTCTGCTCAAATGAATCCTAGGAATAGCTCTTCATTGTGTTGGTGCCAATCAAAATAACCCCCATGGAGAGCTTTGATTCACTTCAGAAAATAAAAGAGCCCTCTTTAAAATGGTAATGCATTGCAGCTGTTTCATTGTACTTGGAGGTTGTTTTATGCCTCATGTAAATTGCCAGGCTAGCATTCATGAAAATGTCAATGTTTTTAAAAGTTAGCTCTGTTTACAACTCTGGAGGCAATGACAGAAGGGGAATAAATCAACTATATGAAGACTGATTCTGGATGGCTGGAATCTCTAGTAATGCTAAGATGTACCAGCTTTTTGGTTTGTGGCAGGGCGGGGAATCTCTTGAACACGATCCAGTCAGACACATACACTTTTAGGCTGCAATCCTGTTCGTTATTGTTCAGATGTAAGCTCCAGTAAGTTTAGTGGGGCTTACTTCCAGATGAATGTGTATAGCATTACAGCCGATTGATTTGGATAAGTTTATTAATCACATTTAAATCTTTCCCACTGAAAATAACTTGTTAGATGAACCCTCCCCCACCTCTTATTAAGAGCAACAGAGTATGAGATATGCTTATCCTTATTATTCTTATTTGAATTTATATACTGACCTATACCCGGAGGTCTCAGGGCGGTTCACATAATAATAATAATAATAATAATAATAATAATAATAATAATAATAATAATAATAATAATTTATTATTTATACCCCGCCCATCTGGCTGGGTTTCCCCAGCCACTCTGGGCAGCTTCCAAAAGAATATTAAAATACTGTGATACATCAAACATTAAAAGCTTCCCTAAACAGGGCTGCCTTCAGATGTCTTCTAAAAGTCTGGTAGTTGTTGTTCTCTTTGACATCTGATGGGAGGGCGTTCCACAGGGAGGGCGCCACTACCGAGAAGGCCCTCTGCCTGGTTCCCTGTAACTTGGCTTCTCGCAGTGAGGGAACCGCCAGAAGGCCCTCGGTGCTGGACCTCAGTGTCCGGGTAGAACGATGGGGGTGGAGACGCTCCTTCAGGTATACTGGACCGAGGCCGTTTAGGGCTTTAAAGGTAAAGATCACAGTATATAAAAGCAATAGCCTAATAATACCCCCCCCCAAAAGAGCCACATTTTAAAATGGTATGGGATGTTGATCAGGTCAACCAAAGACCTGGTTAAAAAGGAATATTTTTGCCTGGTGCTTAAAGGTGTATAATGAAGGTGCCAGGTGAACTTCCCTGGGGAGAGCATTCCATAGACGGAGCCACTGCAGAGAAGGCCCATTCTCGTGTTGCCACCTTCCGGACCTCTCAAGGAGGAGACACACGTAGGAGGGCTTCAGAAGATGATCTCAGGGTCCGGGTAGGTTCATATGGGAAGAGGCGGTCCTTGAGGTATTGCGGTCCTGAGCCGTTTAGGGCTTTATAGGTCAAAACCAGCACTTTAAATTGGGCCCAGTGCAGTCAAACCAGGATCGGTTTAATATGCTCAAGACCGTCTTGCTCCGGTGAGCAACCTGGCCACTGAATTCTGCACCCGCTGAAGTTTCCGAACTGTCTTCAGAGGCAGCCCTACGTATAACTCATTGCAGTAATCTAACCTTGAGGTTACCAGAGCATAGACAATATTAGGTTATCCCTGTCTAGATAGGGGCGTAGCTGGGCCACCAGCCGAAGCTGATGGAAGGCACTCCAGGCCACAGAGGCCACCTGAGCCTTGAGTGACAGCAAAGGATCCAGGAGTACCCCCAAGCTACAAACCTGCTCCTCAAGAGCAGGCAACCTCCCACCCATCTGGTCTAGGGAACAGTGCCTCAGTCTTATCTGGATTGAGCTTCAGTCTGTTGGCTCTCATCCAGTCCATTACCGAGGCAAGACACTGGTCCAGCACTTCCACTGCCTCACCTGCAGATGTGAAGGAGAAATAGAGCTGAGTGTCATCAGCATACTGCTGACAACATACTCCGAACCTCCGGATAACCCCACCCAGTGGTTTCATGTAGCTGTTAAACAATGTGGGGGGATAGGATTGAGCCCTGCGGAACCCCACATTGAAGGTTCCACAGGGCTGAAAAGCATCCCCCAAGTAACACCCTCTGGGAATGACCATCCAAGTAGGACTGGAACCACTGCAAAGCGGTGCCACCCGCCCCTAGTTCGGAGAGTCGCTCCAGAAGGATACACAATTTTCAGAAATGAAAAGCTTTGGAATTTCCCTGGTTGCCTTAATTTTATAGAAGAAGAAGAAGAAGAAGAAGAAGAAGACTGCCCTTCATCTGTAGATCTCGTGGAAAAAGGAAAAAACAAATCAATGACCCCCCTCCCCTTATCCAGTAGAGGCCACCATATACCTGCTGGAGAAGGTTGTAAGGGATTTGAATGATTCATAACTGGAATGTTGAATCCTGGGTGCATTTTGGGGGAATTGCAAACATTTCTACTAACTTTCTTTTCTAAGATTTCTTTTGAAAATAGAGGCATGGCGGAAGACACACCAATCCTGATTCATAGTAGTGTGTTAAATGGCTTTGGTTCTGAAGCTCTACCATGGGGTTGAAAAACATATTTAAGTTAATTGGACAATTGTAGTGGAAAACAGACTTTGGGGCACTTGAGAGCCAAAAGGCAGTATCTAAATTATTTTATAAATAAATATAAATTACAATCTTCTGTTTAAATTTCATTTTAACACATTACTAGCCGATAAGGGGGCCAAGCTACATAGTGCATGTTATAATCCTCCATGTTTTACAATACTCTGTGCTTTTAAATTTTACTTATTTATTTTATTAAATTTATACCCCTCTTGATTGTTAAGAAAAACCTCAATGCAATTTACAAAAAGATAAAAACAATAACTTCGAGAGAGAAAACCACAACCCTGCTTTTAAACATACAAAAGTTAAAATACTAAAACAGGTTAAAATTACCTCAGCTTCCTAAGCATCTGGGTAGGCTTGTCTAAACAAGAATCTTTTAGCAGGCACCAAAAAGAGCACATTACTGCTTGATGTCAATAGGTAGGGCATCCCAAAGTTTAGTGTGTGCTGACATACTAAATGATCAAGTCCTTAGAATTGCGGAACCGGTATTATGTGGCACCTGTAGTCGTGTCCATTATAAATCAAAAGCAGCCTCATCAGACTATGAAACTGAGCAGGAGGAGGATGGACATGGCAAAGCTTCAGTCTGGGAGTTGCCTTGTACAATTTACGTCACAGAACAAACCACCTGTTCCCATCATGAGGGGGGAAAGTACATGAGCAAAAGAGCACTACATAGGCAAGTATGATGGGGCAGACAAAATGCAGTACAGTGGTACCTTGGTTTACGAAATTAATCCATTCTGGAAGTCCGTTCTTAAACCAAAGCATTCTTAAACCAAAGCGTGCTTTCCCATAGCAGCAGGGGACTCAGTTTACAAATGTAACACACTCAACATGTTCTGCTTCCATGGCAAATTTCAAAAACCAAAACACCTACTTCTGGGTTTGCAGCATTCTTAATCCAAGTTGTTCATAAACTAAGCTGTTCTTAAACCAAGGTACCACTGTACTGAGATGCTGGGTGATAGTTGTTCAGAGATACGTTGCCTAATTGAGGTTTGGTAGAGGCATCATCCAGTAAACGAGAGAGATCCCAGGGTGTTCGTTGAGAGTTTGGCAATTCTTTCATGGAAACCGATTTAGATTGTCTGGTTATTGACAGCAGCATCTTTGCAGACAAAGAATGGAAGTGTGAAGATCTGTACAATTCCTTTGTTGAGGAGAACTGTACCTCATTTGAACCACAGGGGAAATTGCATCTCTTCTGTATGCCAAGAATGGTGGTGATAAAAATGCTAACTTAAAGTACCTGAAGAAAAATGTTCAACTGTTTTCAAGGCTTATGGTGAATTGGGATCATGACTGTAAAGCAGTTCTTTAAATATGAGAACTGACTTTTTCTTACGGTGCTCTCCAGTTTTAGTGAAGAAGTAGCTAGTGTCACTTTTAGCAAGGAAGCACATATGATCAGAGTCACCCGATCTATTGAAGTTACTGAGATACCATTGTGTACAAGGGAGCAACTCCTACTCATGCTTTGAGTCACACAAGCCATGCAGAGAGTTGCCTTTGACATTTCATTTTCCAGCTTCATATCTGCAAAAACCTCATGGAAGCATCTTGACAGGTTGATCATAATATTTCCATCCTTGGCTCCCAAAGGGGTTTCCTGCCCATGTTCTCAGATATTGGGAATGCTACTCAAAAGCTCCTGGGGTTCCAGCCCAATCCCAGAGACAGTAATGGCGGTCGCAGAAGCTGTAGGGGCCACCACAGCCCCACTGGGTTGTGTTCTGCTGCCCCACTGGAATACACAAAGCCTTGAGATGAGAGCAGAGCTCCTGAGGGAGGTAGGACCTGAAACAGTGTACTATACTATAAAGTGTACTATACTATACTATACTATACTATACTATACTATACTATACTATACTATACTATACTATACTATACTATACAGCAGTGGTCCTCAAACTTTTTACTCTGGGCCACATTTTCAGAAGAAAAAATTGCTTATGCCACACTGAATTTTGAAAGAAGAGGAAACCACTCCTAGCAGAGCTTGATTTATAACATAGCGCACAACTATTTTATCATATCATCACAGGACACAGAGAAATTATGAAACAATGGAGCTACATATGAGCATGAATCATTCCCATAATGTAATAATGGGTTGTAACTTGGATCCCTGACGCCTTGCGACCCGAACATTTTGGCTCCCAAATGCTCCCGAACCCAGAAGTGTTCTGGTTTGAGAACGTTCTTTGGAAACCAAATGTCGGACGCAGCTTCCGATTGGCTGCAGGAAATGCCTACAGCTAATTGGAAGCCGCGCCTTGGTTGCCGAATGTTTTCGGAAGTCGAGCAAACTTCTGGAATGGATTCCATTCAACAACCAAGGTACGACTGTATAAACAAGCCTCTTACATATGTACGCAAACTCAATGAGAGAAGCAAGCTTGCTTTGGCCAGGTAATCTTATTTATATAGGTCTAATTTGAAACAAACGAGGTCTCATCTCTTCAACACTTTCTCTTTTCTGATCTTTCACATTTGTCAGAGTTGAAAATCCCCATTCACAACAATAAGCCATGGGGAACTGTAAAAGAATAGCCAGCTGTGATGTAATTTGTGATATAATCAGCTAATGCTCCTGAAGAGAGGCGTGGATATTATACTACGCTACACTGAAATGTTTAAATGTTTCTTTGATTGCCCTTGAATCTTTCCACACCTTTTGAGAACCACTGCTGTAAAGAATTTCAACCCTCAATAGACTCCAAATTAGTATAGGAACAACATAAATCTTAACATATAAAAAGGGTTTAAGTAGGAAGCAAACTACAGTGGTAACTCTGGATGCGAACGGGATCCGTTCGCATCCTGAGCAGAACGCAACCCACGCGTGCGCGGGTCGCGATTCGCCACGCATGCACATGATGTCATTTTGAGCGTCTGCGCGAGCAGCAAAACCTGGAAGTAACCCGTTCCATTACTTCCGGGTCGCTGTGGGACACAACCTGAAAAGATTTAACCTGAAGCTACCTTAACCTGAGGTATGACTATATACATATGATTGAATAGTAACATGGAAACTTTCAATCAAAAAATTAGCCAATGATCGTGTTTCTATAAATTTATCAGTTTGAATTTTGCTTAATCACTCAGATTCCATAAGTCTCCATGGGTGGATCAGCCTAAGCAGTCCCCTTACTCCTATGTAAGAAGTACATAGGGGAGTTGGGAACTATCACCACCAAATCAAACCTTGCCAAGAAAAGTAAGCTCACAAACTTACAGAAACATGTTCCTTTGTAAACTTTTGAAATGAAAATTTCCATGATAATATTTAACTTTATGTCCTGTGAAAATGCATAGTCTGCTTTTCATTTAAATCCCTGTATAAGTTGTAATATAAGTAATATAAATTGAAAATCAACACACTAAAAAGTTTTTTGACTCATGCAGATTGCTGTAGTATGATGCAGATTTCTTTTAAATCTTTGAAAACGCCTGGGTTAAATTCTTTTCAGAATTAGGGCCTGAACTGGTGATTTCTTTTAAGAGACATCGATATGTTAGTTAAAACTTGAAAAACACGTTCACATTTGTGATAAAGAGGAGGGAAATGTGGCTTTCCACATGAGGGAAAGGAGGAGGGAAATGTGGCTTTCCACATGAAAGGCTGTATTTTTTTTCTGTGAATAAAAATAGTTGCAATGCTTGTGGAAAATAAAGCTTTCAAAACAAAGGGTGATCACTGAGTTCAGTTCCTCAAGTTTTTAAAAGTCAGCTTTCATTTAAAGGTTGCATTTAGCACTTGGCATTTATATAAATCAAGCTCAAGGTTGAATTCTGTGTTCGTTGTAAAATGAATGTAGAATGGGGTTTTTTAAATAAAAAAAAAAGCCCACAACAAAACCAAACACCCTGCAATTACTTCAGTGAATATCCATTCAGGTTAAGAATTTTCATCTTTGCTGTTGCCATAGTAATCTGTTCCCCTGTCAGTACCACATTACAATCCATTCTGTTTCCAATATTGAACATGTAGCAGACAAAAACATCTTTAAAATAGCTTTAGGTGTCTTTGCAGCAGGAAGCAGTATTTGCTTGTAGAAATGTATACATACCTTGAGAAAATGATTAGCAGTCACAACATCAGATTTTTACTACAGTTATTCATGAAAGGTAATTTTAACAATTCATTTTTTTTTACTGTGGGGAAACACCCTCAGAGAAAGCAGATTCATATACCGGTATATATTTCCAGTAATGGGCTGATAATGAAAAAGTTTGGGAACTAACAGCCCCTTAACCCTTTGGCAGGGAACTGTTTTCTTACACCATTGCTGGTTATTATTTGGTGCAGTTTGAGGAGCACACTGCTTTTTCCTTGAAATGGATTAGGTTTAAGCAAAAGAGGCACACTAAAATTTATCTACTGTTGCCTTCAGCCATGACTTGAATTTCCATCTTGTAACTGTAGAGAATACATAATCAGTACTAAGTTATTCCTCTTTTTTTGCACCTGATACTAAGTTTATTCTTGAAGTAACTGGAAATTTTAGGATGAGGAGGGATTTTTTCCATTGTATTCTGATATCTGTCTTTTTTATATGTCTGGGTACATTTTTGTATTTGCTTAAATTTTAAGAACATTCATAATTTAAAAAACTTGTTGAACTGGGCAGTATTCAAGCGCTCAATTTTTTAATGTCTATGAACAAGTAAGCATGCTGTTGGAAAGAATAATAGAATCAAATGAGCTTTAGTTTACTTTCACTTTGTTACACAATATAAAACATTTCCTTTATATTCCGTACATTCAGATATTTTGAATTTTTTAAACCTGTAGTTGCTGTCATTTTAGTGTTTTTATCAACTATGGCTGTAATACTGATGTTGAATCAGCTACACTGAACTCACTGGAACTTGCTTCTAGGAAGACATGTGTGGGAGCACACTTTGATTTTAGTATTTTTATGTTTTGTTAGCTGCCCTAGGAGCTGAACTTGTGTTGTGTAAATGTAATAAACAGATAAAAAACTAATTAACCTAGAGTAGCACTCTGTCATTTGTGCAGCATTTGCTTCTTTCCCCTTTCTGGTTCTTTGAGGGATTTGCACTGACTTGAAGGAGCTGGTGCTGTCTGTAGCACCAAAGTCCCTTCCTTCCAATTCCAGTACGCTGGTGACACCCAGCTCCATTTCTCCTTTCCACCTAAATTCAAGGACTCTGTTCTGAACCTGTCTCCCATCAGTAATGGACTGGATGAAGGGGAACCAGTTGAAACTTCAGACAAGGCAAAGGTCTCTTGGTCATTTGGAAGGCAGAACAGGGAATGGGGATTCAGCCTGGGCTGGATGGGGGAACTGACTCACATGCTGAAGACTGACTCACGTGGGTTTGCTCCTGGACCCTGAGCATGGATGCTGAGCTCTCTGCCGGGGTCAGGAGTGCATTTGCGCAGGGAAAACTAGGGTGCTAGCCTTGAGATGTCTGATTTGGGCACAGTGAAACACGCCTTTGTTTGTTTGTTTAATGTCTATCCCACCTTTCATCTAAGGATCCCAGTGCAGTTTACAATATAAAAACATAAAAATACAGTAACAAACAAAAACAATACCGCCCCCACCCTAGTTAAAAAGGCCTTAGATCAGTGGCGTCCAAACTTTTTTCAAAGAGGGCCAGATTTGATGAAGTGAAGGGCCGTGAGGGCCAACCAAAGTTGTTAACCTTTTCTTAGGATTTTACCCCAAAGTTGTTGAGCTTTTGTTGAGTTTAGGATTGAATTTGTTGGGGGTTTTTTTGGATTTTACCCCAGGAAATAAACTGCCACAGGGGCTGGGTTAAACCGACCGGTGGGCCGGATTAGGCCCTCGAAACAGACTTTGGACATGGCTGCCGGCCCCTGTGGCAGTTTATGTCCTTGGGTAAAATTTAAAAAAAAGCCCTCAACAAGTTCAATCCTAAACTCAACATGTTGAATTAGCCCAAGGCCTGGGAGAATGTTTTTGCCTAGTGCAAACGAAGGCACCCAGCGGGCCTCCCTGGGGAGAGCCTTCCACAAGCTCTCTAGTTACATCCCGTTTGGATTACTGTAATGCACTCCAGGTGGGGCTCCCCGAAACTTCAACAGGCTCAAAGAGCTACAGTCAGATTGCTGACCAGGGCAGCGATCCCTCTTGCTGTTCTGGCTTCTGGGATAGCTGCGCAGCCTGCATTTGCTCCATAAGACGCACACACATTTCCCCTTACTTTTTAGGAGCGAAAAAGTGAGTCTTATAGAGCAAAAAATACGGTAATTGTTTTTAAATTATCATTTCCCCTTTATTTTTATCTGGAAGCTGCCTCAAGTTCCTGTTAGGGAAAAAGTTGAGGTATAAATAAATATATGAAAACTATAATGGCAACAACAGGAGGAGGGAAAGGAAATCATGCTACCAGCACAAGATTGTGGTTAGCACAGGTCTAAAGGTGTAATGCAGGTTTTGTAAAAATAATATATTTAGGCAAGGCTCCAAGCTGTTAGTTTCAGCCCAGATATATTTATGTTTTGAAAAATCTTAAGTACTTCTTAAAACCAATGTATTAAAATATGTATGGGGAAAATATTTTATATATGCTCCTTTTTTATACTTTCAGTTTTGACACCTGCAGTTTCCAAACAGTTTCTGCTTGGGATTATTTTGATAGTGTCCTTCTACCCTCCACTACCATTCCCCCTTCTATCTTTAAAGTGCACGGCAATGTAGACATTTCAAGGGGTCAGTATTGACTGCATGTAGGCTGCAGATAGAGAAGAGATTTGAAGTTATCTTTTGATTTTTATAGTCCTTTTTTATTAAAATGCTTAGTGCCGTAAATGTAGTAATAAGAAACTCATTTATCTTGACGAAAATGCTGCTATAAACTATTCTGCACTCATAAAATAACCTTTTAAATTATTGTTTCTGCTGGTATCAATAAATTCATACAAAGTGCTTAAAGGTCAGGCGTTGCCAGAAAAATGTCTTTTCAGCTTGTTAATTAAAGGTTCATAAGAATGTGCACAGGTTTGCTCCTTTTGACAAATGTAGAGGAGAGGGAAAATATGCCTATTTTCAGAAACGTAAAACAGAGGTGGAATGGCAGCAAGGAATGACAAAAAGCTGCAGTTGAAATGACTGACATGAGGGAAGTGCCTACATTATTCAGGTTGCCAGGTGGGGGTCAGGAAAGACAGTGGGTGATAACACTCTCCACTCCCTTCTGGGGATGGGACATGACTTGACGTTCTGTTTGATTGCATTCGGATATTGCCAAATGCTCTCTGAAGTTAAGAATGCCTGTGTAGGTGTTGTGTTCCAGACACCAGATACCTTGGGCAATGATGTCCATGGAAATGGGTCAGCAGGACCGCACCTGAGAGTCGCCTGAGATCCAGTCTGAGCAAGGGCACTCCGTAGAGCACCCTGAAGAAGAGGATCTGACACCAGATTGAGGCTGGAGGCTCAGACTTTTTAGATGATGGCGCAGGCTCACCATGTTAGGCTGCCATGATGGCGCTGTGCAGCCTTTTTCTGTATGCATCCCAGGAATTCTTGGGACCAGTGATGGTTGAGAGTATGCTTGTATGTGTGGATGAAAGTGTGTGGGTGTAGATTGATGGAGGTATGGATATGTTAGTGCAGGGATAGCCCATGGGGTGCCAGCTCCCATCATTCCTGACCATTGGCCATGCTGGCTGGGACTGAGGTCTCATCCTCTGATGGTTCCACTGCGGAAAAGGCATTTGGTTGATAAGAAGTTAGTTGCTTGATCTTTCTGATATATTTAGTGCGCAAGGTACTGTGTAGGTAATGTTCAGTGTCATTGGTGTGTTTGATTTGCTTCTTTCGTGATGTTATCGGAGTTTGCTGCCCAGCTCTCTCTGTTCTTTGCTATTAATAGTTTTATTGAGGTACTATTGGTTTTAAATGTGTTAGCTGTCTTGGACATTGCTTATGGAAGGGTGGGGTACACATTTTTTAAATAATAAACAAGTAAAGAAGGGGGACTGGAGGGGTTCAGTCACACCTACCCAAAAAGGGACGTGCACAAATGCTGGGTGCTCACCTTCTCTCACCCCAGATGGTTCTCCTTTCATGCTGATTTTTTGCTGCTTCTCTGCCCCTTCAAAGTATCATCAATCTGTTGTGTCTGTTTTGGACAAATGTAGGGCTATAGCGGGTAGGGACGCGGGTGGCGCTGTGGGTAAAACCTCAGTGCCTAGGACTTGCTGATTGCATGGTCGGTGGTTCGAATCCCCGTGGCGGGGTGAGCTCCCGTTGTTCGGTCCCAGCTCCTGCCCACCTAGCAGTTCGAAAGCACTCTTAAGTGCAAGTAGATAAATAGGGACCGCTTTATAGCGGGAAGGTAAACGGCGTTTCCGTGTGCCGCGCTGGTGCTGGCTCGCCAGCTGCAGCTTCGTCACGCTGGCCATGTGACCCGGAAGTGTCTTCGGACGGCGCCGGCTCATGGCCTCTTGAGTGAGATGAGCACGCAACCCTAGAGTCGGATACGACTGGCCCGTACGGGCAGGGGTACCTTTACCTTTAGGGCTATAGCGCTTATTATGCCTGAGGTGGGGGGATCAACCATAGTGGTACGAAAAAGAAATAAAGGTGATTTGGACTGTGCAGTCATGGTTAGCACTACACACAGAAAAGGGTTTGTTGCGTTTGCTGTTCTACCAGCAAAAATGATAATGTTTTCCTGTCTCCAGAGATAGGTTACAATTAAGTCCACATTTCCAGGTGACGCCCCTCAAAAAAGGACCCTGCAGGAGTTGGTGTGAAGAGCCAACTGGGTCTCATGACTTTGTAATGGTTTTCCTGAATATAATCTCTTCCTTATCCTGTGAGGGAGTGGGATTGAAAAAAGATTATATTTCAAATTTCAGCATGCAGCTTCAGTGTATATTTTCAGAGTACTGCAGTATAAAAATGGTGGCATCTTATCCCATAATTTTAGTTTTTTAGTGTTGCATTCTGGGCAACTTCAATGCAATGTGGGAGTGCATTAATTCAGAGTTCTGGCCCTTTTGTCTCTACTCTTTTTCCTTTGACCCTATGTATTGAGGACTTTTGTTTCCTCAATAAAATAAAGTGAGTTAAGCTAACATGTTGCAGCAAAAACTGCTTTGAAATTCTTATGGGAGACTAACTGTATCTGCACTCCCTGTTCTTCATGTAAATAATTCATTTAGTGCTGCCAGAATGCTGACAAATGAATTATTTTGAAAGAAATATGAAAAAACTAAATCCCAGCACACAAACTAAATCTAGTTGGCCCAGAAAGCAGCAGCACAGCTTTTCTCTGGTACTAAACTTAAGGAACATCACACCGACATTAGAGCTCTGCTAGGTATCAGTTGGGTTCCGTAAAACATTTAAAATACGGGTTTAAACCCAAAAAATAAACCCTAGACAACCTTGGAAATACCTTAGGAAATGCCTCCCTGAGTTGAGAGCCGTAAATGGGCCTCTGAAGTAAGACTAGCTTGATACTAGAAATAGAGCCTTTGGGGTAGTGGATCCTTTTTATGGAAATCTCCCTTGTGGGAAGAACACCAAGTCCACTCAATAGATTTTTTTAAAAAAGAACAACAACCAGTAAATACTATTGTCTTCTGTCAGGTTTTGTTACCTACTTCAAGGTATTGTTCTAGCCACTCTGTTTACATTGCTTTTATCAGGGGCGAGTCTGAACATGGTGCTGTGGAGGGCATCCCATGTCCCAGGTCTCATTGGTTCTCAACTCAAAATACTCTTAGGATTGGACCAAGCCCCTGAGTCCAGTCCAGTCCTAAATGGGGCCCACACACCCCATAATATTATCTGCATCACTACCTACCTTTTCCCAAACTTACCTCGGTGGAGAATAAAACTAGAGAGGGCTTCAGAGCGCCACTCTTCTATCAAGGTGTGAAGATTTTGTTACATAGAATCCAGATACTGTAGCCAAATTAAGGCAGTTAACATTAAAAATAAAGAGAACGTGGGATTTCCACTTTTGCAGCATTTCATTGTTTCAACGTGGGCTTGCATTGCCTTTGAAAAATTTAAACCATCAAGCTTTAATATTAAGAGGCTGATAAACATTAAGCATGTATCGTTCGGTACTAAAAATTTCATAACTGAGGAATACCATAATTTGTTTTCATTCTCCTGAGAGGCAGCTACAGTACTCTGAACTTCTTCAGGGAAATAAATCGACAGTGTTTTCTGAAAGCGTAGGTGACAGGACTAATGATAGCTTCATTGGAAAACACAGCCAGCACTCCTAGTCCACAGATACTAAGAGAAATGAACTTGGCAGTACAATGAAGCTGTCTGGCTGTTCCTCTCCCCTTCAACTCCCCTTTTTTTATTATTTTTGGCCTCTGTGTGCGTGTTTAACAAACAAGCAAAGCTGTTTCTGTTTTATAGAGCTAACCCAGGGATGCAACTCATGATCAAACAGTTTCTAGAGTTATGAGTTGTGCCAGATAAATGCACCATGGTATTGGGGAAAGGAGGCAACTGAAGAATAGAAAGAGGAGATTTGATACATTTTCTGCTTTTTATTAAAACTATTAAATATTGGTAATTTCTTCTGATCAGATGTGAAACAAGGAAAGGTGGTGTGTGTCTCTTAGGGTTGCAGCACACAAAATATTTCTTATGTGGATATCACTTTTGTGTTCTGTGCCATTGCATCAGGTGAATTAACATAAGTCTGTTATGTTGTACAGTGGTACCTCGGTTTACAAACTTAATCAGTTGGAATATAATAAAATAAATACATATCCTTTTTATCTTCCCAACATCCCTATGAAGTAGGCTAGACCCTGAGCAGCGGTAGCTGGCCCAAAGCTGCAGTGAGGCGAAAACAGGCGTGCATGACAACTCTCTTTGGACCATTTCAAATCCTGAAAATTCATTTCTTCTGGCAGGCTTTGGGAACCATTGCAGCTGTGCCGATTACAGTTCCTCAGGTGAGCTCCTTGCAGAGGTCGGCAGGACAAAGACCAGCAGTGCTACCTCAGGTAAAAATACTGTTTTCGTGAATTGTGTGCTTTTATTAATGGGCTGTGTGTTCTGATATTCAGAGAGTAAATCATTTGTTTAGGTACCAGCAAGTCAACCCACTTAATCGTCCGGGCAGCCATTCACCCAAGGAAGCAGGCTGCAAACACAAATAGTCCTAGCCAATCCTGAATGTGCATAATCACGAATAGTATTTCTGGGTGTGTGTATTAGAGCAAGAAAAGTGACTGAAAGCAAAACAGGAACTAACATCATCATCAACAACAACAAATGTACACAACAGGCTAGTACAACAAAAATAGAAGACTGAGTATGCTTTTAAACACAGAATGAAATAAAACCCATTTGTGCCATGGGTGGAGCGAATCTTAAAGAAGAATATCATTGATAAGCAGAGGGGGGTGGCAGACTGTTCTTCCTTATCGACGTATGTCCTAAAATCAATCCAAACCTCTGTCAATCTTTTACATGGTCCCTTGGAAATATGTAACGTTGCTCAACTTTTCTAATAAAGCAAGTTCCCAAACTTTGGAATACTAAAAAGAAATACTGCTTCTTTTCAGATTTCTCCAGAAACGAGCCAATGCTAATAATATTCATCTGTCATTCTGGAGAGGGTTGGATTTAAGTGTGCGTGTGCCCCTCAAGAAAAATTGCTTGGTGTGATTGTCAAGTATCTGAGAGGCCTGAGTCCAAGCCACTTGCCGGCTGCATTTGTCCATTGTTGGACTAGGGCCAGTATGGTCTTTTGGTAAATCACGGCATTTTCCTAAACCTCTGGCGGTTGTAGAGTTGAGAATGGTCATGCCTTCCTGACTGGAAAGCCATCGCTTAAGCAGCAGTGCTGTTACTATTAAACAGAAATGGCCTTACCTTTGCATGTTCTCTGTAATATGGTTGTGTGACCATTGCATCCACCTTTTCAGTAATGCCTGTGACCACTGGAGAAACACTTTTAATGCTTTTAATGCTCTGTATCCTGCCAACCTAGCAGTTCAAAAGCACATCAAAGTGCAAGTAGATAAATAGGTACCGCTCCAGCAGGAAGGTAAACGGCGTTTCCATGCCAGAAGCGGCTTAGTCATCCTGGCCACATGAACTGTACGCCGGCTCCCTCGGCCAATAAAGCGAGATGAGCGCCGCAACCCCAGAGTTGGCCACAACTGAACCTAATGGTCAGGGGTCCTTTTACCTTTTTTTATCGCTGCAGAGGCAGCAGCCGTTTGGGTTTTTGGCGCTTCTTTTTCTGACCTCCTCGCCTCTCCTGGGCACATTTCTCAGCAGTGAGGGATAGTCAGACAAGACAACAAAGAGGAGGTGGAAAGCCAAAGGTGTTTCATGAGGCTTCATCCTGAAGCATGCAGGTTCAATGGCAGTTCCTTTTGTGAGACAGGCAGCCTGCCACAGGAGGATTTTCAGACCCCTTTGCCACGCTTACCTGAAAACGATGCAGTTTGCCCTATGCAAAGTCATGGAGATTCACAGCCAAGCAACGGCCTGCTTAGGGCCTCTGCCTCATTCTGGGCTGCAGGGGAAGTTTGGGTGCATCTCTCCATGCAGGGCAGGCATGTAGCTCACAACTGTCAGCACAGGCTCCCCACAATTTCAAAAATGGTGGTTAGTGGTTGAGTGATGATCAGCGCATGGCAGGCTTTAAGAGCGTCGTTTCTCAACCTGTGAGTTGTGACCTGCCATAGGGTGACTGGCTTTATAAGTAAACCCAAATATTAATTCCTTAACTGCTATGATTGTTTGTTTGTTTATAAACTCACATCCAATATTTCATCATGCAGGACTCAGAGCAGCTCACTATAATAAAATATTGCAGAAATTTAAAACATAAATTAAAGCTACAAAATTTAGAATCTCGAGAATTTAAAAGAAGAATCAGTTGGTTCTGAAAATACCTTTGGTGGAGTTTTACTAGTATTCTACTAGCCATTTCTGCATTTATAGTTCCACTGCCACTCTTAAAACCGTGGCCACTTTTGTAGCAACTTATGCAAATACATTGAAGTATACATTGCTTCATGCAAATTCATTGCTTATGCAAATACATTGAAGCAACTTATGCAAATACATACAGCATAGGGTCAGCTCCCTAATAGCCCCTTAGTTAGCAATGGCAAGGATTGTCAGAAGGAAATGTGGGTTGCAATTAAGTTTCAGTCTTTAGAGGAGGCTGTAAGATCTTCTGTAACAATTAGTTTGGGGTCGTAGAGCCTGTTTGTATGATAACGAGCAATTCCTTTTCATAAGATGTGAAGGGAAAATATTGTGGCTAATTAGATTCCTGTCATAACATTCAAGAGTCATACAAGAGGTACATTCTTTTAACATTCAGTTAAAAGTTTTGCGCTTGTATTCAAAAGACTTGGGTGTGGACCCTTGGTAGCAATCTGAGACATCTGCATCAGTGGTTCTAGAAAGCCGGACTATTTCAGTTGTAGTGCGCTTCCTATGAGTTGCCTTGCTTAGAAAATTTCACATAGGCATTTCTTTGGAGTCTTTTGAGTAACTGGTAAAAATCAACCTCTTTAGAAAAGCTTTTATATCTTTGAGGACAGTGGATGACACTGATATTGATGTTCTTACCTTGTTCTGTAGGTGTGATGTTTTGCTCTAATGTGTAGATTAAGCATGCTCACCCCCATGAGAATATAGAATAGGCTGATTTTGAAAAGATAGACATTCTAATGTAAATAGACGTTGTGATAAACCATGGCTTACCACACATAAATGGATCTCATCCACTTTGTTCTTCCGTAATAGATCTGGGGTGAAAAAAAACCACAATGCCTGATTTAGTGTTAATAAATCATGGTATGTACCCAAGTTTGTATGTTCATGGTTTGATCATGGTTTGTTTCAGTAAAACAAACCACAGTCTGTGGTTTAGACATATGTTCTTCTGAGTGCAAGATCATGGTTTCATTCCTCTGCATGCTAGAAGCCCAGATAGGTACATTCACATAAAACCATTAACTATAGTTTACTGTGATGTGTGAATTGAGCCAATTCTCTGCAGCTATACAGCACATGCCCCTCCATACAAACAAACAAACAAACAAACAAACAAACAAACAAACAAAAGCTCAGTTTAGGAAAGCTCTGCTTCGAATGTGCTCTTTCCCGCTGGGCATCAAAATATAGATATTGTTGAGATTTTGATTATTTTCAGCTTCTGAGGCATCAAAACAAATTGAGCTACAACATACTATGTTTGAAATCATTATATACATAAATTCAATAGAGGTTTGACATCTGTCATATACTAATGAAATGATATTTTGCTTTCTCCAGAAAAGCAAAACCCACACTAATTGCATTATGTTCAGCAGTTGTAAGAACACATTTCTATTTATTGCTGTCCCTTCTCTCCCAATCCTTATAATGCCCTCTTGGGGTATATACAGTGGCAGAGCTTCATGCTCCAGAACCAGGGGCGGAGAGCAGGCGGGGGCGGGGCTGGCACGCGCCACCCAAAGGGGCGTGGGGTGTGGCGCGCTGCCTGCGGGGCCTGGGCACCCGGCATGGGGGGGGCAGCCACGATGGAACCCCACTGGGATCATGCTTCCAGGGGTGGGGTCTCCCCCTGCCCCCCTCTTCCTCCACCAGTGGGTCTATAGGGTGCCACTTGCCATATATACTCAAGTATAAGCCGACCCGAATATAAGCCGAGGCACCTAATTTTAGCACAAAAAACTGGGAAAACCTATTGACTCAGGTATAAGCTGGTTCACCACACCACAAACCTGGTGGTGGCGGCAACAGCAGAGGAAGAACAAGAAGCCCGAAAGGGCTACTTTCTTGGTGCTCGTCCCTCCACTGCCCGCCTCTGCCGCTCGCAAGAGCAGGCATAGGAGCCGCGGTTGGGAGAGGCACAGTGCAGCGCCTCTCCCAACTGCGGCTCCTGTGCCTGCCCTTGCGAGAGGCGGGCGGCGGGACGAGCGGCGAAAAAGGGCTGCTTTCAGGCCGCTCGTCCCTCCGTCGCCGCCACCCGCCTCACTCAAGTACAAGCCAAGGGGGGCTTTTTCAGCATTAAAAATGTGCTGAAAAAGTCTGCTTATACTCGAGTATAGACGGTAATTTGTGTTACCTATGGGGCCTGTTCCAATAGGAAGGAAGAAGGATTCTAATTTTGCAGTGAAATTAGATGTTAGGAGGGAATCAGTGTGCAAACCCAAATGAACCCTCTTCATTTAATGCCCATCTGTGATTTGGCATCACATCTAAACTCAGCCTGAAAGTTGATGTTAGTAAGAAGTATTTAATAATATGAGAGATTACCATATAACACAATTTTATCTAGGAATAAAATTTTGTTGGATTGCCAACTTATCAAAAGTGTTTTGGACTTGTTCATGTTGCTGTAGATACAAGCTCTCTTGGTGTGTAAGGAATATTTGTCTGACCCCTAATTGTTGCAAATAATTTGTTCCAAGAATGGTAATGGTTGGTGCTATGTACTTAACCTGTACTTTGTATTTTATCATCATCTAGCACATTTTTGCAGTATATACTGCTTAGCATTTTTTCTGCATTTTTTTTAAATAAAAAACTCTAATCCTTTAATTGTCTGTTTTAATGCTTAATGTTTTGCTGGAGAATGTGGAGATTAAAGCAGTGTGTGGGATAATGGTTTCTTGTTCTATGTTCTGTCAGGGGTTCATTTCTTGTGGCCTGTAGGCAACTGTTTAATTGTTTCTTTAACTTATGCATGGGGCACAGTTAGCAAGGCAGTATTATTTTTTATTTCTAAAAATGAATTAACTTCCACATTAAGTTAGTTTGAGATTAGGTTAGGGCAGAAGCCTGTGAGGGCTACGTAATTCTGCTGAGTTATCACAAGGGGGCAGAAAAGACCCAGTGTTGCCTTAGCTTAATCCTTCATTTTGAATAAGAACACTTAATTTGGCATTGTTTAACACTGGTATGAAATCATGCTATGTACATTTAGTACACAGTGGCACATGGTGAAATGCTGTGCATTTAAACAGGCTACAACAAAAGTAACTTTAAGTCAAACCTAATTGCAACGCTCACAGTGCTTTGCTATAAATGCAGCTTAATGCAGAATTAATTGTTCTATTATCTCTAATGGAATTTTAAATTCATACTATGCTGCACCAAGGCAAGGAAGTCAAAGGTTAAGGCTTCCATGCTGACTACTGAGGGCAGGATTTGACTGTTTTGCACATTCCTGATATGTCGCATATAAACTGAACTCTGCCTTTGCTCTGCACTCAGCCAAGATTTTTTGCCATCAATTTTTATTATTTATATAGTGCTGCTTTAAGAGAGTTTCACAAGCAGAAAAGACAGACTCTTATCTCCAGGGATCTTGGAATCTACATGTTGACAGTAGAGAAGACAGTCAAGCGAAGGAAGAGCAGAAAGGTGTAGAGGTTTGAGGAAGGAGTCTTATTTATTAAAAGGGCAACAGGAGAGAATAAGAAAAGTCTTTTAAGAGAGGAGCAGTCCAGTGGCTTTGAACAGTAGAAATGTAAGAGACAAAGTTGAGAGCACTGACATAGTGGGAGATAAAATAGGAAAAACTGTGGCAAGAACTTTGGTAGTAAGGATAACACAAAATTAATAAAGAATGACAGCCCGTGGATACCACCATCTTTTTATTTTTACCATGCCAAAGCCATTTTTGGGCGATGGGCTACTGGAATCTTTATCAACGACTTGGATGATGGACTCAAGGGCATCCTGATCAAATTTGCAGATGACACCAAACTGGGAGGGGTGGCTAACACCCCAGAGGACAGGATCACACTTCAAAACGACCTTGACAGATTAGAGAACTGGGCCAAAACAAACAAGATGAATTTTAACAGGGAGAAATGTAAAGTATTGCACTTGGGCAAAAAAAAAATGAGAGGCACAAATACAAGATGGGGGACACCTGGCTTGAGAGCAGTACATGTGAAAAGGATCTAGGAGTCTTGGTTGACCACAAACTTGACATGAGCCAACAGTGTGACGCGGCAGCTAAAAAAGCCAATGCAATTCTGGGCTGCATCAATAGGAGTATAGCATCTAGATCAAGGGAAGTAATAGTGCCACTGTATTCTGCTCTGGTCAGACCTCACCTGGAGTACTGTGTCCAGTTCTGGGCACCACAGTTCAAGAAGGACACTGACAAACTGGAACGTGTCCAGAGGAGGGCAACCAAAATGGTCAAAGGCCTGGAAACGATGCCTTATGAGGAACGGCTAAGGGAGCTGGGCATGTTTAGCCTGGAGAAGAGGAGGTTAAGGGGTGATATGATAGCCATGTTCAAATATATAAAAGGATGTCACATAGAGGAGGGAGAAAGGTTGTTTTCTGCTGCTCCAGAGAAGCGGACACGGAGCAATGGATCCAAACTACAAGAAAGAAGATTCCACCTAAACATTAGGAAGAACTTCCTGACAGTAAGAGCTGTTCGACAGTGGAATTTGCTACCAAGGAGTGTGGTGGAGTCTCCTACTTTGGAGGTCTTTAAGCAGAGGCTTGACAACCAACCAACAACATTAGGAATCACCTACCTGCTGTTGTGTTAGGCCACTGCAAAAAGGCCCTCCAGCTGCATGGTGGCCTGGAACATCATCTTTTGCTTATTTTCTTCAAGCTTCAGCAGCTGAAAGCTGCTTTTGCTTGCTGAAATTCAAAGCCTTTGGGGTAATGACACGGACAGCTGTTTTCAATACCAGATTATTGGGAAATGACAGGGCTGAGAGCTTTATTCCCAAAGACTGGGAGTGCAAGAACTGACAAGTGCAATATGGCAGCTGGAATGGAAGGAATAGAAGTTGAGCTAACTATGTAACACATTAAATTATTTATGCTTAATCTTGAGGCGATGCTTAACACATTGTTAATTTAGAGCCATGTTGACAGGATGGCATTAATTACACCAGTAGAAGGTATCATATCATCAGAATGCTGTCCTTGGAGACCTTCATTTTAATGTCTCATTTGTAGAATGCAGGCTGCTGCTGCTGCTACTACTTCTTGGCACATTCTCAAATTTTGGCAAAGTCCCCCCCCCCCCTTTTCTGGAAAGCCATCTTGCATTAAAGACTCCTAACTCCAGCGGTCTCAGAAGTGGCTTGTAACTTGCAACAAATAAAAAGTGAAATCTAGCACCCATTTACTGCCCTTCAAACCTAAGCAATCTTACTTTTTGTCATAAACTCATCACATACATAAAGGAAAGATCTTTGCTTAGTATCCTTCAAGGCTCGAGACTTATGGCTTAAGGGGCGGGAGAAATCCTGCAGCTGATTTGTACATTCGTGAGGATCAAGTTTTAAATTCATTCCTAGACCATACAACTTTTAAGTTGCAGGAGTGGGATACAATGTCTGGATGCTTCCCCAGGTGGAAAAATCTCAATGCATTAGCAGAACTTATCAGTGAGATAAAGGCAATCTTCTCTTAGATATGTTGGTTTTCTGTGGGCAAGGAATCTCTCCTCTTCCCCGCAGTGAGGAACATTCAAATTGCTTGTAGGTCAAGGCAGGAGCAGAATTGGTGCTTTCAGGAGCAATACAAATTCAAGATCTGGTGGGATGAGCAGAGTTTGGAATAGGTGTATTTCTGGCTGAGCATGGGGTCAGCCAGGGCCACGCCTGCTGAAGTCACTCATCCCAGCTCAGCCAGAGATGCACTGGCATATGTCCTCCATCCCAGCTCAGGAGGAGCTCACCCCCCTCTGCCAAGGCTGGGGTAAGTCATGGACAGTATAGTGGAGGGGGTGGGAAAGGGCAGGAGGAGACTTGCCCCTATTCTAAACTCTGTTCAGCTTAATCATATGACCAGTGAACACAGCAGAAATTGCACTGGCAGAAAGGGTGCTGTAAGTCAAACTATTTCAAAGGCTTGTTTTCCCTCTACCAGACTTGGGGGGCTCAGCCAGCAGTACCCCTGCTTCTGAACGGAACTTGGGACAAGAGTAGATTATGCCAGAATAATTTGTCCCGTAGTTTGGATTGCTGTGCCCGTGAGCAATTGGAGAGGATACTGCCTGAACCATAATCTCTAAAAACCAAACTGAATGTGACAGAGAGTTCCCTGTCTTGCTTAGCTTTAGTAAGATCGCTGTGGTCAATAATAGCAGCTCCTAGGTGAGTGGGTGACTTGTTATTATTACAATTTCTATATTGCCCTTCCATCAGAAGATCACAGGGCAATTTACAATATAAAAAAGCAAAAATACACACTATAATAGCAAAAGCGGACATAGGTTTAAAGGCCATAGATTGCTCTTCTCCCAGGCCTTTGGCTAATAAAACAATATTTTTGTCTGGCCCCTAAAGCTATGTAATGAAGGCAGCAGGTGAGCCTCCCTGGGAAGAGAATTCCACAAGCAGGGTGCCAATGCAGAAAAGGTCCGTTCTCGTTGTGTTGCCACCCTCTGGACCTCTTGCAGAGGAGGCACGTGAAGAAGGGCCACAGATGATGATTGCAGGGGCCAGGTCAGTTCACATGGGGAAAGGCAGTCCTTGAGATATTGCGGTCTTGAGCCGTTTAAGATTTTATCTGTCAAAACCAGAGCTTTGAATTGGGCCCGGAAACTATTTGGTAGGGGGGAAAGCACAGTTGAAAGGGATTAAGCACTCCTCCCCAATTTCACTTCCTGAATCAAAGTAGCAACTCTAGGCTGCTGCTTTGAAATTAAAAACAACCGCACCCTCTGCCATGGGCCCAGATCACCTGCACTACCTCTGGTTTTCTTCTCTATTCTTTTAAAACTGAATTGAACATTGTCTTTTCTTCCCTTCAGGTTAGGCCAAAGACCCTGATTCCAGACAGCCTCCCTATATCTCCATGCAGAGACCAACCTTCCAAACAACCTTCTGCGTTCCAAAAGGCAACTGTGGTCAGCATCAAAAACCCCACACCCGCCCTCCCCACTGCCAATAATACTGTTAGCCATGTACAGACACCCAACAGCCAATCACAAAGTGTCACTGAGTCTACAACAACTGTCTCAGCGCCCCTGAGCACCACAGGTGTGGCCTACGCCATCATCTCCACATCCCCCAAAAATGCAGCTCCTATCAACACCAGTGCCACTGTTTCAGTGGTCAATGACGGCATTAAAGTGCAGCCACTCCTCATCAGCACTGACAGCAAGGTAAGTTTCATTATTGAACTGCTGTTTTTATTGCAGGTTTACTAATATATTTAGCTGCATTTCAAAAACTATGCCGTTTCCCCACCACTCTTCTAGTGAAAGTACAGGAAGCTGTGTGAACTCTTCAGGAAACACATGGAAAATAATAACCATTTAAATTATCCATGTACTAGTTCAGGATTGGATGTTTGTTTCGGGAGACAAGATGATAGAAATATCAGTTGTTGTTTAGTCATTTAGTCGTGTCCGACTCTTCGTGACCCCCTGGACCAGAGCACACCAGGCACTCCTGTCTTCCACTGCCTCCCGCAGTTTGGTCAAACTCATGTTCGTAGCTTCGAGAACACTGTCCAGCCATCTCGTCCTCTGTCATCCCCTTCTCCTTGTGCCCTCCATCTTTCCCAACATCTGGGTCTTTTCCAGGGAGTCTTCTCTTCTCATGAGGTGGCCAAAGGATTGGAGCCTCAGCTTCACGATCTGTCCTTCCAGTGAGCATTCATGCCTGATTTCCTTAAGAATGGATAGGTTTGATCTTCTTGCAGTCCATGGGACTCTCAAGAGTCTCCTCCACCACCATAATTCAAAAGCATCCATTCTTCGGCGATCAGCCTTCTTTATGGTCCAGCTTTCAAATATCAGAGACCAGCTCTATAGCTATAGGCTTTGCTATTTGGTTCAAATGTATAGGGTGTTGTTGCTGCTTTGTGGGCATGGTTCCCCTGCTGGGTTCGTGAACTCAAAATGCTGCAGGCACAATAGGCAGAATTCTTCCCGGGGTCTAGATACTAAACTTAGCCATTGCATCTCTTGTGGATCATCCTTAGTCCTTCTGTAGCTCCCTTACTTTATGTACCATATACTCCCTTATGACCTTAACTGCTATAATGTTTCTTCAGAGCTCACCATCTGAGTAACTCAGTTTTGTGTCAGTTTCCGAAACAAATGTGCCTTTCTCAAGCATTTTTCTCACCTCATCTTCCTTTTAGGTTTCTCTTTCTCAATACCCTTCCTTCAGCCCCATTGCCCATGGTTTCATTCTTGCAATCTGGTCTCAGTATTCACCTTTCCCTTTGTGAAGTTTAATTTCAGCTAGTCTGACAGCTTTCCTTTCTGCATTTTAAGCTAGACTGCAAAGTATTTAGTTCTCTGAGCAGAAGAAGAAGAAGAGAAGAAGAGTTTGGATTTGATATCCCGCCTTTCACTCCCTTTAAGGAGTCTCAAAGCGGCTAACATTCTCCTTTCCCTTCCTCCCCCACAACAAACACTCTGTGAGGTGAGTGGGGCTGAGAGACTTCACAGAAGCGTGACTGGCCCAAGGTCACCCAGCAGCTGCAGGTGGAGGAGCGGAGACGCGAACCCGGTTACCCAGATTACGTGACTACCGCTCTTAACCACTACACCACACTGGCTCTCAGAACATGCTGTACCTCAACATCAGCTCAGTTAATCAGTTGCACAATGTAGATTAATATATATATATATATACACAACAGCATCTTTTTACACAAATTTCCCTTAGATTGTTAACATAGAAAGTCAAACTTTTTAAATCAAACAATTTATTACTTCACTTCAGTATAATGGTTGATTTTCAACTTTACACTCCTGAAGGCAGCATCAAGTAAATGTTTAAACCAGTGAAATCAAGTAAAACTATACAACAGTAAAACAATAACAATTTCTATATTTCCCTCCAAGGGAATAGTGGCTGATTACCAGTGAGTGAAAATATTGTTCTGCCCTGTGGTGGGACCCCATAATCAGTCCTCCTCAATAAACCTTAGTTCTCTGACAGGTCCACATGGGTATATCCAAGACCCATGCCATTTAAGTGGAAGCCATTGGAACTAGGCAACCATCAGACCAACTTATTCTACATTAACGAAATGCTCTGAGTTGTCTTTGAGTGCAAACCCACGATGTACACATTACAGTAGACAAGTCAAGAAGCTACCAAAGCAGCAAGGTCCTTCTCATCAGTGTGTGCAGCTGACATGCCAGCCAAAGTTGATGGCACACACTCTTGGTCATAGGCACTACATGAGCTGGCTCCTAAGCTCTGCATCTTGCGTGACTTCCAGTGATGCCCATACACTTGTTGAATGGCAATTGGCTCGGGCAATGGAACTTCCAGTCTCTCTTCTTCCCTGTCCTGCCTCCTTCCCAGTGTGCCTCCAAAAATTTATCCAGAAGGTCTCTTAATTCTCCACAGCAGATTTTGGGAGTGTTTGGGGATCTGGAGGAGGGTGAAGAGCAACAAGAAGCCCACTTGTAGCTTCACCCCTTGTTTTCCATGTGGAATGTGATTGCATGTGGCCATCGTGTAAACATAGAATGTGTTCCACCTTTGCTAGATGGAGGCAGGGTTGTTTGGGTTGCTTTTTTCACCCTCATCTAGTCCATTACTGACTGTTGCACTGGTGTCTGGTGGAAAGGAAAAACAAAGCAAAGTCCCGTCTTCCTCTTGACACCCACCTCATCACTCTAGATGACCTCTCTTAGCAGTTTTTTCATACTTGGTATAGAAAGTCCTGTTAATGCTACAGGAGTAATAATTATCTTTCTCAAACACAGAGATAACTTTGCACTCCTATGTAGCTCTGCTGAACTCAGTGAGACTTGCTTCTGAGTAAACAAGCAAAGGATAAGCTGAAATTGTGTTGTTGTGGACCATGCCATGTAATTGTGTTATTGTGGACCAGGACATAATTAATAGGCTAGAAAAAGAGGGACCGGAGAGAGATTGAGATGCTAGATTTAAAAAGGAAACTATTCTACCATTTCCTTTTGGAATATTAAAAATCAGGCTGGAGACCCCAGTTCTGGCAACTTCTGTGTTGCGGGGATCCCACGTGGACCACCATTCTGAGACGTGCCAAGCGATTGAATCAACTAGGTGTAAGTGAACAGTCTCTGAGAACGGTGCCTCTCTTGTTCATAATATTTGTAAAGATTCTGACAAGAGAGTCTCCAGATCGTAATATGCCTGCTGTATGATTTTATTGTCTCTGCAAGAAAGTAGTTGACAAAGGAGCCCTTTATTTGAAGATTCTGTTTCTCTGTTTGAAAAATTGAATCCCTTTCAGACTGTGGAGCAATCTTCTTTTCATTCACCCATTTGTTTTGCAGGTCATCATCATTCAGCCTCAAGTTCAAACCCAAACAGAGAATAAAGTGGAGACAAAGAAAGCTCCTGAAGAGTCAGCTCAGGGACCCCCTGCTACCAAAAAGAAAAAAGAGGAAAGTCCAGAGGTTAACAAAATCTTATTTTCTTTATAAACGTGATATTTCATATACATAGAGAAGCTCACAGAACGTCTCCTCACTCCAAAGGTTAAGCTGCTGCTTTTAGAGCATACAGTCCCTTATTTACTGACGG
This sequence comes from Podarcis liolepis, assembly GCF_965112155.1. NCBI lineage: Eukaryota > Metazoa > Chordata > Lepidosauria > Squamata > Lacertidae > Podarcis > Podarcis liolepis. Next base: position 3,750,673 of record NC_139556.1, read on the forward strand.
GGGGGGGGGGGCGGGCAGGAGCTGCAACATGCTTGCCTTAGTTTTATTTATACCTTTTGCAAAATACAGTTTGTTACAAAACCCACAAAATACGCCCAGAGCAGTTTGTCCTTACTAGCCTTAGTTAAGTGTTATAGTTCTGTGTTTTAACAAAGTAATGAAAGTGCCCATTTGATCTGTGTTTATTTACATATTTGTGTAAAACACATTTTTAAAATCCAGTGTGATTAACAACAACAATAATAATATTCAAATAATTTGTAAAATCAACCTAAAACATGAATACAATAACATCTACAGAACCAGAATAATGTGCAAGACTGAGTATTAATAATCAGAAAAAGTTTGGGCAAGCAAGTATCTTTTTAGCCAGTGCCTAAAATTAATGACGTTTCTGCTCCCCTCATTTTGGAGGGGCGGCTCTTTTGCAAGCCAGGTGTCTCCACAGAAAAGGTCTGCTGGTTTGCTGAGGACCTCTTCCGAAGATCTTAGTACAGGGACTTTTAAGGTGTTTTATGAACTTGTGCAGCACCGAGGAGAATTGGCTACAAGCAATCAGTTTCTACTTACTGTATGACAAATGGTTCATGTCACACTCTTATCGTTATAAGAAGCAACGGGAAGCAAGTGCAAGGATAAATGCGCTTCTTTTTCATTGTTCACTGAGAATTTTCTGTAATATCGATTATTTGCAAGCCATCTAGATGGATAAGACAAGGTTCAATGAATAGCTTGCAAATGCAGAGAGGAGGGTAGGACTTGATTATTAATATAATAATAATATCAAGCTTTAAGTGGCGCTTTAGGTCAGAGATGCGAAACCTGTGACTCCCCACCCCATGCCAGGTGTTACCAAACTGCAGTTCCCCTTATTCCTGGTCATTGGCCAGACTAAGTGGGGCTGATGGGAGTTGGAGTCCAACAACATTTTTGATGGCCACGGGTCCCCCATGCCTGCTTCCTGTGATGCAGCCAACATGGCTGCATACATATAGACCTGGCGTTAGAACTATTAATGCCACTTCAGTTCCACACACCTGATTTTTAGTGTAGAGTTCACTGCAAGCTAATAAGCTTGTGGCAAAACAATTCCCCTGCTCTTAGAAAACAGACCTGTAGAACTTCTTGGAAATAATACTTTTAAAATTACAGGTAGTAAATAGTAAAATGGGACCTAATGCTGTGAGATATGCAAGAGCATTTCAGAGTACTCTAGGAGATAGTAGAATTGTACCCAATTGTCATTACTCAAGTTAATAATATTAATAGCTGCCTTTGGAACATTGCCTAGACAGAACAGACTTGTGCTCATTTTTTCCTCTGTCAGCAAAAAATACTTTACACATAAGACTTGTCCATAAAATTGGACGACTGCATTTGTTGTCCAACACCAACAATTTATTCTTATTTTTTTCATGGAACAGTAACACCAGAAATGACTATAATACAGGATTTATTGCTTACCGTCTTGGGTAACTCTTTGTTCTTTATGTTCTTCTGATGGCAGCGGTGGCTGACCTGTGACCCTGCCAATGGCGTTGGCCTGCAGCGCTCATAATTCCTGACCATTGGCCCTGCTGGCTGATGGGAGCTGGACTAAAACAACATCTGAAGGGGCCACAGGTTAGCCACCCTGGTCTTGTGGATTGTAAACTCTGTTCTATTATTTTCATTATTAGTAAAAATTCTTAATAGCTGATGCTCAGCACTGCATGAGCAGACATCATAGAATTGTAGAGTTGGAAGGGACCCTGAGGGCCATCTAGTCCATCTAGTCCAATCCCCTGCAATCTAGGACTTTCAACTAAAGCATCCATGACAGATGGCCATCCAACCTTTGCTTAAAAATCTCCAAGATCCAAGGGAGCTCTTAATGTGAAAGGTATTCCTGCAACATAACTTCCCTTTCCTCTCTGCCACCTCCCCAGATTTGCTGCAGAGGGTCCCCCAGCTCTCGGGGGGGGCTCTTTTGGGGGGCATGTGGGGAGGCTGCAGGGTAGAGAAGGGGAAGTTGAGTTCCACCATCAGACAATCACAGTAAAGTATTACCCAGTGTTTATCTAGAGCTTTATGGCTGTTCAAAGCACTTCATTTAGTCCTCAAAGCAACCTTCCTTCAGATGATTGCCTGCCTTTCTTACATGCACAAGTTTGCTGTTTCAGCACTTCTTCCAGTTTTTACATAGCCATTCACTGTAGATTTATACCTCTTACAGGATACTGACACTGTTGCTGTTTTGAATGGCCGCATCACTGGGCCCCTTCTTAACTGCTTCACTAAAGTAAAATATTGCATTTGGTGAAGAGTTATCAAATAGAAAAGAGCACACAAAAGGACGTGCCTCACGTAAAAGAACACGACTCGCTTAATTTAAGTCCATTAGATATGTAAGAAATCTGCTCAGCTCAGTCCACACTGGTTCAGAGCCTCAACGCCTTTTTTTCTGCCCACAGCAGCTTTTTTTTTGCTGCCATCCAAGGCACTTTTATCCATATCTGAATACTAGCACCTCGCTTTTTTAAAAGCCAAAAATGCACTGCTTATATATCATTCCCCCTTGAGTTGATGTCAAATTCTACTTACTTATGTATTTCAAAATGAACTGCTCCCGATATATTCTGTTACATGGCTGCTTATCTGAACATTAAAAATCTCCAAGTCTTGAGCTTTGATTTCCTGTTATTTCTGTAAACAAAGCCACTGGGGGATGAGTTGTGTGGCTGTTCATCTTGAAAGAACTGGTTGTGTTAGAGAGATACAAGTTGTTCAGTGTGGGAGACCAGAGGATTTGCCTAGTAGTTATGCAATCATGGTATAAATGGAGCCTCAGCAAACACAGCCAACCTACCCATCACATGTTGCCATAACAATGCTCATCTTCACCCACCTTTCTGAAAACCAGCCTTCCCCCTCATTGTAGTTTAAGTAAGTAAACCATTTCCCTCATATTTGCCTTTGTGTTTTTGATCCCTAGACCCCTTCAGTTCATTCACTCGCATCAGGTATGAGATGTGTTTTTCACTGAGATGCCATTCTTTTTTGTGTGGATCACCAGTCTGTGTTGATTTAATAGTCATTTTAAAGAATACATATTCTCTGGCCTTGCATGAAATAGCATTCCAGAGTGTGGTTGGGAGACACAATTGGAGATTAAGAAGGTATTTTAATATCAGTTTTATTTTCAGATTAGTTTTTTATTCCTTTCTGCATATTAGAGTAGAACTGATGACTTAACAGGAACAGTTCTGCTAGAAGAACCGTATGGTTATCAGGCAGTGCAGACTTGGGGCGTAAGCATGAGGTCTGCTTCTGTCTTGCTTTCTTTGTGCACTAAAGAAAAAGTATTCATTATAAGGCTCTGGGTTAATTTATTTTGTTCTTTGAGTAAGCTTTAGTTGATTAACATGCATTTATGCAATTAGTGTAATTAGAACTAACTGTGTAATTAGTGTAAATGCATGTAACGACAACTAGAACATATAATTACAACGTGAAATGTTGTTGTCTTTTTTAAAAAAAAAAAATCCTTATTGAACTATGCAAAGAGAGAAGTACTGCAGATTCCTTAAGGCATTTATTGATATATTTAGTATGAACAGAATTCAGAAATATAGATCAAGAAAGCTTGGCATTCAAAAGCAAAAGAATAGGTAAGCAGTAACCTTGTTTGAAAACAGCAAAGCAGCTAATGTAGGAGTTTGAGTTGGATTTGGAGGAAGACGGTGGATCCAGGGACTCCTAAGGCAGCCGCCCAGGGACTGTGCTATTGCAGCCAAAGTGCTAGGTGAGCCTTTAATTGGTGTAATGAATGACATTTTTCTTTAATTAGGTTGTTAAGTCTTCCTTTCCCCTTGAGTAGTGGAGGGCTAGGTCCAGACAGCAGGCTGGCTCCTCTTTGGTCATCCTTGAGAAAGATGTGCCAGGCATGTTGGCTGCTGCTTCCCCTCCATCAAGCAAAGAAAGTGCGCAAGTGGTGCTTCCTTTTGCCCCAGACTTGCAGTATCAGGTCAGGGACAAAAGCCTCACCACAAAAGACAGAGACAGGCGGACACTCTGCCAAGGGCCAGCTTTACCCCCACTTGAGTTTTCTGTTGTGCTAATGACCTTCCGTAGAAAAATCCTTCCTCATCTGTGCTTTAATCTCACTTTATTAAAGGCATCGTGACTTGATGCAATCAATACAGAGAGGTAGTTCTTTGGGCAATGCATGTTTGCAGAAATAGATTTTCCATAAAGTTGGTTCAAGGCAGCAAATGTTCAGATTTTGCCATGGTTATCACACCATCCTGAGTCTTTTGATTTTTGCAAAAAAAAAAGGTCATAGCTCTTCACACATTAATCCATAGTCCAGAACCACAGGGTATGTTCTACTGAGTCACTGAGTGCAGGTTACAATTGTTTCTCCATCTGCATTAGATGGCTGAATCAGTAGGTGGGTTGCCCCTAACCGGCTGCACATTTTGCTTTATAACTTTATTTTTAGGAGGGTTAGAGACTCATTCTTCCCCCCACCCCCAAAATGAAAGCTCAGAATCCAGGGGTCTTGCAAGTACATTAGCACCTACCTCTCAGTGACCTCGGCCATCATCTTCTTCCCCCCTCACGGACCACTTTGTGGCCAGTCACCAGTGTTGGAACTGGTGCTTATTCTATGTACTCTGGACATAGAACCAATTTCTTTGGTATACCTTCATATGAGATGTGAGCTGTAATGTCCAAAGACAGCAGGTCAAGTTCTTGTTTTCTGAGAATACTCATGTTGAACTTCACCAAAAGTGCTTGTCAATTATCCAGTGGTATAAATGTCTAGACTCAGATTTTCATATTCCATTCTGCAATAGAGAATATTTAAAGCGAGTCTTGCTAGGGTTGCCATATGTCCTTTTTTTCATGGGTAGAGTCATCATAGCGATCCACAGTTAAAAGTAGAAGTCAGCAAATGTGTCTTCTTTTTTGCTTTTCAAAATATGGCAACCCAACAGCTGGTGGTTGGGGTGAGGTCAGCTTTTTGAATGCTCCTCTTAAATAAAAATCTCTCCACACTTAATTCAACAGGCAGCAGGTTATGCTTCAGCTTTTCTCCCTGATGTGCCAGTCTTTCATGTTTCTTCATGGGTGTTTTTTTTTTGGGGGGGGGTTAGAATTGTCACTCCTCACATCCAGTCTGAAGCAGTTACATTCCATTTGACTACTTCATTCTGTTACGTGTATAGGCCAGACTCTGTCCACTGTACTTGGGATCAGACAGAGAGTTTATTTTCCATACTGCTCACTTTTAAACATAGAAACAGGAAACCAATGAAACAGAATGCACAAATGCAGTACAGTACAGTACAAATCAAACTTTCGCAAAAACAAAACTCTGGACCATCTGCACATGTTTGACACTGCTTTGAGGAATTCATCTGAACATAGATGTTGTGTTTTTTTATAGAGGACTGAAGGTCCTGAGTTATGAAAGAGTTCATGCTGTTAGTCTTCAAACGGAGGAATTTGTAAAGCCCTATGGTGCAACTGGAGGTCTTTCAGCAGTAATCAAAGTAATGTATTTTTTTATTTCTTCTCTAGAAAATTGCCTTTATGGTAGCATTAGGCCTGGTTACGACAGAGTACTTGGAAGGTAAGAACGCTTTTATTACTACAGAAATGTTTTCTGTTTTGGGGAGAAAGCAACTTCTCAATGAAGGTTGGAAACTTGGGCTCTTTATTATTAAAAGTGTTGGGGGAACTGGTCCTCATGAAGTAAGGTATTGTGTGTTCTTTGCCAGCTGATGATCTTGCTCTGATGTTCAGTAATGTAGCTTACATATACCAACAAAATGCCATGACTGGAATGTGTAGAGTATACTGCAAAGAGATACAGCCAAGATATACTGTATAATAAATCCAAGATGGCATTTAATGTGACTGATGTTTCTTAAAAAATAATAGCATCCATGTGTGTCAGTCAAGATCAAGACTGTTGTAAAGGGGGCTTAATCCTTTCCCCTCATACCATGATCTCAATGATACTCACTTCTCAAAGCTTCATCGGGACCATGACACAAGAGGAATGGGGTGACCATTGTGATCTCATCCCATGCTGGTGATTAAACATCCATCTCTGTCACATACTCAGCATATTGTGTAACTTCTCTTTTAAAATATCACTTACATTTTCTAGAATGTGAAGACGCTAGGGTAATAGAGCACTTCAGAATGCAATCATATCCTTTGTGAGGATCCCCTCCTATTGGTCTTGCTGTTTGTTTGTTTGTTTGTTTGTTTGTTTGTTTGTTTGTTTGTTTTCCTCAGAAAGGCTCAGAACTTTATAGCTGCATTTTGGAAAATGATTTCATGCCTTGATGAATGGAAATCTAAAAGCAGTTTACAGAAAGTTCTAAGTCATCAGCATTCCTAATCCTTTAATGGCAAGAGATTGAAATGGAATTTACAAAGCAACAGTTTTACCAAGAGGCTTGCATAATACAAATCGTGTAGATAATAATCCCACAACTTGCCTGTCTAATCTTTTTTATGTCAAGAAAGTAAGAGTAATAATTTAAAGCTTGAGCACATCTGAATAATATCACTGACTATTGCTACATTGAAAATACCAGCAATCATCCAGGCAATTTTTCTCTTCTGCCAGTAGTTTATTAAGATGTTTCAGTATCAATAACAATAAATAGGAATGGGAATGGATATGGATTATAAATATAACATTAGAACAAAGATTTTTTAAAAATATGTTCTTCCTTTAGGTGATACAAAACTATCTGGAAGTGAAAAGCCTTCTAAGCTTGTTACTAGAGGGGCTGCTTTAACTGGGCAGGAGTCAGATTATCAGGTCACAGCAACTGTGACCAAAACTCTGTATGCCTTTAAATTTGTGCAAGATGATCCTTCATATGTTGAGATATGTATAGAGATGGAAAGGCCTGGGGAAAAAACCCGGGAAAAATTGAAAAAAACCAACCTAGGTCCCCCCCTTTTCTGTCCCCCCCAGCCGTTTTTTCCCGGGGAAATTAAAAAAAAAACCACAACAGTTTGATATAGTTTGAATATTCAGCACACTTTTTTCTCTCCATTTTTTCTGGGGGGAAAAGGAGCTTTGGATAATTAAAAAAACCAGGGGAAACATTGGTTTGTTTGTTTTTCCATTTTTCCCAGTTTTTTTCCCAGGCCTTCCCATCTCTAGCTATGCATCAATGTTCTCAAGATGCCACTACTCAGTCATCAATATCAGGTGGAGCATGGGATTTCCAAGCTCATGTAGCCAGTCACTTAGTAACTCTCTAAATCCAAGATACATCAAACTTATTTAGGACCCATGGAACGGAGTAACCAAACCAAGCACCGTATGAAGAAAGCAAATGCAGAAACTAAATTCACCAGGTTCTCCCCTGAAGAGGCACAAAGCATAGAAATGCTCTAGTTCTTAAAATCTGAGAGGCTTCGGGGAAACCAGAGGGACCTGCTATTTGGGCAAGTCCTTTGAGACTTCACTTGTCCCTGGGAAGCCCTGGCATTTCTTGCAGCAAGTCCACATTCTGTGAAATCAAGGAAATAGGCGGCAGTCATTCAGCAGAGTCTTCAGGAGACCATCAGCACAAGCATTTCTGCTTGTCTGGTGGAACCATCTTTCCTCTCCTCGCCCCACATGCTGTCCTGTGGGTTCTCCCAACCCTCTAGAGCAGCTTGGGGGGAGGTGGGGGGAGAAAAGCGGAGAGGGAAGCCCACTAGTGAAATGGGTTGGTTGAATCTGGCCCCATCATGTGTTTTTCCTCACAAGGCAAGTGCTGGGGGGAGACACTTGCTGGGGAAGAATTAGCAGGAAGGCGGGAGCACCTAACTTGTTGCTCACTCACTGATTCTCCCCTGCAAATGTTCCCCCCCGTAATAAAATTTTCCCAGACAGATTTTGAAACTGGAAGAAACCCAGCTAAGAGGAAGTGCCTAGTGGGTACATAACATCTGCACTGAAGACTTGGCAGGTGTGGAAGGCGTTAAGCACCTCCTGCCAGTTTGCCTTACAAATGTCCCCACCATCTCTGCATTTGTATCATCATCATCATCATCTATTTATTTATTTATTTATTTATACATACATACATACATACATACATACATACATACATACCTATCCTTTTTCCATGACGGGCTCAGGGAGGCTTAAAGATTTTTTAAAAAATTAGGTACTTGAGCAGCAGCAGCAGCAGCTGTTGACATCTGCCAGCTGCCATACATTCTGATGACAACATATTTCAAAAGACACAATCCCTTACAGGGTCTATGGGAGGCCAGTCACTGAGGCCAGGTTCAGACATTTCATCCCTTCCTCCATTTGCCATGATGTTCTCTACATCTGCCCTCTTCACAAACTCCAACCATTTCACTTCTTACAAAATACCTCTAAAAAGGCAAAGTTGATGGCCGTTGTACAGTCTTGTATATTTTTAGTACTTCATTGCAACTGACACACATTTGGTACGGCTGATTGCAAACTGGTTATATAGGCTACCAGTCTTGCTGTTCAGTATGCCTTGCAGAAGTCTAGCCCTTCTTGCAGGTGTTTTCGCTTACATGCATATGAATGCAGCTTTTGCAAGAGGGATAGCCATTGCTACCTATAGAAATCTGAACTCTTTTTGTACTTTTATAACTAGAATACACAAACACTGTGACTCCTCAAAACATGACAACTCTCCTACAGGCTGCTTCAAAGAAGAAAGCAAAGCAGCTCCTCAAAGTTAGCCTGTGTTAATATTATATTTTAATGATGTACGTTGGGGGCATAAATCTGGGTTTCTTCACCTTTTTCTAAGCGAGGTTTTGAACCAAATACGTCTACAAATTCAGCTTTGATATTTATAGTCTTTCTTTCCCCTTCTCTATGAGGGAAACAAAGAAAACTTGCAGTGCCTTTTGCAACAGCCGAGATACAAAACTGTGATAAGGATGTGTTTGTTAATGGGTATAGAGGCTTGAGTGTTAATGAAGCTTTTCATTCTGACCTTGTTGTCCAAAGCGTTAAAAAGCTTATAACTTACTTAATAGCTCCGATCACTGAATTCTTTTGTCTGGATGCCCCTTTAATAGGATACTAGTTGGGCTCTTAGTGTGATTTGTTATTGGGGTGTTGCTGGTTTTTGTTTAAAGAAACGAATCCTTCTAAGACTGCAAGCTGCTATGGCTCCAGGAATATAAGGATTGCCTTGGCAAATTAAAACAAGTATTGGAGGGCCCAGTAGGCTGTCTCCAACCGTGGCTGACCAAATGCTTCTGGGTGCTCGAGAGCAGTGACTGATGGCGAGGGCCCTCCACGCCTGTTTACCCCAATGTCTGGTATTCAGAGGTATATAGCCTCTAATATAGTTGTCTAGTCAGGTCTTCGCCATCTTGTCTTCAGGAGAAGAAAAGGCTAAAGAGTAAACCCTACATAAATCTGGAGTGTGGTCTCCAAGACAGTTGTATGGCGCCTTGTCTGCCTCCTTCCGTCAACTCCTGCAGCCAAGCTGGTGCCAAACATCTTCCTCTGCTTTCCTTTGGACCACATCAGTGGGGCTGAGATGAGGCCTTGTTGTCTGGTTAGCCCAGGACCTCCAGACACACTGCCCAGGATTGCTCCCCAGGGTGCAATATTTGGTGCTGCAAATGCAGCAGTTTGACTTCACCCCCAGAGCTGCAGTCCATTGTCTCTCGAGACAGACGGATGCCAGCAAGAACAGTTTAGGTATTGAGCTATGCCAATTGTTATTAGACATCTGTGAATCTGTCTGATAATCAAAGGATTCTCATTTAGTAGCCTTTATACCAGAAGTGTGGAACCTTTTTTTCATCCCAAAGGCCACAGTCCTTCATGGGTGACCTCCTGGGGGGCACAACAGCCATGTACGGAGCCAGGGGCAAAAAGTGGGCAGAGCAAGAGGTGCAACACTTACCTTTAAGTGTAGGTGGCATTCCAGCCTTACAAAATGCCCACCCCTCCATCCATCTCAAGGACACAGTCTAGCCAGGCAAAAGCACTTGAGGGTACAGAGCAGGCTGGTGAAGGGGGTGACCTGGGAAAGCTGCAAGGGCCAGATAAAGAAGGCTTCAGGGCCATATTTGGCTTCAGGCCTGAGGTTCCAGACTGCTGCGTTAAACCATATTGTAAATTTCAGAAATAACTTCAAACACAAAATCTGACAAATTATCAGGGCCGCTGCCCAGACAAGTATTAGAAACTAAACATAAGGTCTAAGCAGACCACAAGCCAAAAGTCATCTGACTAATGAGTTGTATCTGAAAAAAAAAATGTTTTCAAATGATCACACACATACAGAGATAACGTTTCATCAATTGATTACAGAAATCCAAAGCAAGCGTCAGGAGAGGAAAAGAAGAAGCACAGCCAACCCAGCCTACAGTGGGCTTTTGGAAACAGAGGTAGATCTCTTGTCTTCTCGCTTTTTCATTCCCCTTCACTTCTGGTCCTTATTCACGTGACGCTAGAGTGACCACAGTAGTTTCCCATTGCAAAATAAAAGCACGTCCCTGTTATAAAACAAGACTTTAAAACAGCATAGCTGCCATGGTTCACTGTATTATGAAGCTGTTGAGAGAAACACTTACATTGTCAGTGCTTCCCTGGTTGGGAGTGTGACAGTCTGATCAGTTTCCTACTGGCGTAAATGTATAGGATAGCCATGAATTTCTAAACCCAGTAGCATCTTAACATTAGCTCTGTGCATTTACCACCCACAACTCAAGCTTATTTCATGGGGAAGGAAAGGCTAAATCTATCCCACCATCTGCTGTTTAGGAAAAGTGAGATTTAGGGGGGAAGGGAGACTTCATGGTTTTGATTCGCCAAGGAATGGTTCAAATTGGGATTGGCAATTGCAAGTGAACGTAGAAAACACATTTAAAAGTCCCCCCCCCCCAAGCCCAGTAGTTTCTGATGAGTGTTGCATGTTCAGTAAAGCAACCTCAATAAATGTTTCCTGTGATGCCAGTTTTATCTAATTCAGTTACAGCTAATGAACTAGTAATGGGATCACTTATTTCTTTTGTATGTGACTGACATAAATTTAATCATTGCAGTTTTGGAGAAGTGGAAATACAAATTATGTACATTTCTTCTTTTCATGCTTCTGGCATAACATATGGTGAAATACGTTGTGGACTTTAAAAATACAATTTCGTTAAAAATCCACTTTTGAAAAGCACACATTTATGCCAGGAACTTGGGAAGATGAAACACAAGGCACTGTTTCTTTAGGCTATTTAAAGCTGACATTTGATAATGACGTTAGCTGACATTCATTGAAATACTTATTTATAACAGCATATATTGCCTTTTCTTTTGTAAAAGGCCCTGATTCTCACATCAGTATGTGTGTGTGTGTGTGTGTGTGTGTGTGTGTGTGTGTACACACACACACACACACACACACACACACACACACACCTATCCAGCTAAAACAACTCTCTTGCGTGGAATTCCTTGCTAAAAAGGGAATGCTCCTGAAGGAATTTGTGTTTAACCCACAGATTTAACACAGAATACCACAACTGCTCCAGGAAATCTCATGTTAATTTTATTATGAGATCCCCCCAACACTCTGATATAGAATCCCCTTTTTAAAAAGTATGTATGTGCATATTACTGACACCCATGTATGGATAGCTCCTGATCATGCCCTCTCAGTTGGACTTGGTTGTTGTTGGAAGAAATGTCTTAGTCAATGCTATTCATGTTATCTTTTGCAGAGGAAACGTCTTGCATCAAATTATTTGAACAATCCCTTGTTTCTGTCCACAAGAGGTAAGATCTCTGAATTATTGGAATGGAAATATAGGTTAGTACTCCACACTTGAAATAATTACAGTAAAATTGGGTTTTTTAGCATCAATAAACAACAGGAAAAATAAAATTAATTTTACATTATATATCTGTATCCCCTCCAGAAGGAGTTCTGAGAGGTCAGAGGACACGCCTCCTCTTTATGACAATTTACATGAGTCAAAAAAGGGAGCTGCACTTTGTAAAATTTACCCTATTGAAGTTTAGCCCTAACTACTAGATCTGTATGCCAACTTTTCAGCTAACAAGGCAGAAATTATTTTGAGCTAAAATATATGAATATTTGAGAATTGGACTCTAGCCTATGAGAACTCATGTCATAAAAGTTGTTGATCTTTAAGGTGCCCCAGAACTCCTGCTTCCTGAAAAAAAATCATTCTTGCTTCACTTTTGTAAATCCATTTCTTTGGACAAGAAATTCTATTAGGTGTCTTATTGGCCAAAGTACATATATTCCGCACCTAGTTCTAGAAAATGTAGGTTTGTTTCATATTTGAGCTTTTAATGCAAATTATACAGTAAATCATCCTGAAAAATTAGAAAGGAAGAAAACCCTGAAAACTATGAAATGCACTGTAGATTTAAATAATGATTGTATATGCTCCTTAGCTTAGATAAAGCCTCAGTTTTTAATATCTAACTTCATTCAGTCTAATGAAACTGTTACCTGTTTTGAAAATGCATATGATATTGTTGTAGTATCATAGTGGGACTGGGCTTTACAATTGGCTAGTAGAAAATTATGGCTGGCTACCAACACTGATCAAAATGTATGTGCCACTGCTTTGGTCTATCTACCCCAATTCTGTGCACTCGACTGCGTGGTCTTAGGTAGAAGTTTTCCCAAGCTCTGCTACCTGAAACCCTTTTAGCAAACTCATGAAAACTGAACCCAAGATTCTATGTATGCAAAGCATGCACTGTACCCATGGTATTAACAACAGCAGCAGCAGCAGCAGCGTACTGGAGTACCTAGACCAGCACAATGTTTGAGCAGTGTGCAGCACTAAATAGCAAATTACTATTTAACTCTTTCTTGCTAATTTACAGGATAAACTCAGTTTTCCTATTCAGACGCTGAAAATATGTACACAATGCTAGTATAGTCTGCACTTCTTTCCCATTTTTGCCCCAGATTAATATTGTGGTAATGGGACGCGGGTTGTGGTAATGGGACGTGGGTGGCGCTGTGGTCTAAACCACTGAGCCTTGGGCTTGCCGATCGGAAGGTCGGCGGTTCGAATCCCCGCAACAGGGTGAGCTCCCGTTTCTCAGTCCCATCTCCTGCCAACCTAGCAGTTTGAAAGCACCTCAAAGTGCAAGTAGATAAATAGGTACCACTCCAGCGGGAAGGTAAACGGCTTTTCCATGCACTACTCTGGTTTCACCAGAAGCAGCTTAGTCATGCTGGCCACATGACCTGGAAAAACTGTCTGCGGACAAATGCCGGCTCCCTCGGCCAGTAAAGCGAGATGAGTGCTGCAACCCCAGAGTCGTTCACGACTGGACTTATCTGTCACGGATCCTTTACCTTTACCTTTTTAATATTTCTAGTTTCTCGGGGCACTTCCATACTAATATTTTTTGCAGATGATCTTCTCCCGAAATCAGAATATTGATCAGCTGCAGGTCATGGGTTCAGGGGAGTTATCCCCATCCTGATTGTTTCTAGCTCACACAAGGGTTGCTATGAAAGACAGAACTAACATTTAAAGCATTGGTAGCTTTACGTTCCAGCAGTGGGAGGTTTCTCATTAATGAAGCACTCTTGTTGCACTTCTGGTTATCCCTGCCTTAGATGTTTCCTTAGAGTAAATGTTAGTACCTCATTAAGGTGCTGCTAACCTACTTGGGAATAGGCTGGGCAAGTGTCTGTATAGTCCTTCTCCTTCTCCTTCTCCTTCTCCTTCTCCTTCTCCTTCTCCTTCTCCTTCTCCTTCTCCTTCTCCTCCTCCTCCTCCTCCTCCTCTAGAGGGAATGCAAAAAGCTTAGTATAAGAATAAACTAAAAAGGGGGGAGTGCATGTAGGGTCACTTGGACAGACATAGCCTGGCTGATTATAACCTTCTGCTCATACATAGTGTTCTTTTATCATAGCCTACCTAAAATCCCACCAAGCTGGGGATCTAAGCCCACTCCTCCTAACCTGTGTTCTGCCCTTCTTTCATAATGCTAGCCAATGAGGATCCATCTTGGCAGGTATGTTTTACCACACCTTGTATATTGCGAGGGAACAGGGTCTTTGTTTAAGCTTTTTTTAAAAAAAGATATTGTGTTGTTTTTTGTCACCCTGGGCCTTTTCAGTTGTCACATACCAGAGTGTACATTTGTAAGTACTATTGTCACTTCCCCACTGCTGTCCAGGGTAGTTTTGCCAAAAATGCAGGCAATGCAGTGGACGGAGAAATGACTGGAAGAATAATACTCGGGTTCACACGTCCTCTGTCCACTGCAAAGAACATTTTGTTTTTATCTCTATGCAGAATCTTCCAGGTTCCATTACTTGTCTCTCCTGACTTATTAAATCTAGCAGAGGGGGTCTGACTGATTTGTCCCTGCTCCCTTGAAACAGCCTAAAGACCCCTTTGACAGGAACAACTATTGACCAGTCACAAATACCCCCTTTATGGGAAAGGTGGTGGAAAGGGTTGTGATGGAGCAGCTGCAAGCATTCTTGGATGACACAGATTATTTGGAGCCATTCCATTCTGGGTTTAGGCCTGGCCATGGAACTGAGTCAGCCTTGGTCTTCCTAATGGATGACAATTGCAGAGAGGTGGACAGGAGAGTGCAACCTTACTCCAGATTCTTGAATTCTTCTGATACCATTGGCCATGGTATACTCCTGAACTGGCTCTGGGGAATGGGAATTGGGGGAGCTGCAGGCTGGATTAGATCTGCAGCCTGAAGATTCACCACCGCAGTCTAGTGATCACACATGGAAAACAAACAGACAGCAAATCGGAGAATGCTAACCTTAGATTTCAGTATCCCATCTATCAAGCTAAATGATGCTTCCAGGACCACACAATTATGTTTTTCACAATCACATATTCTTCCACAGCACTGTACCTACAATCCTATATAGATTATGTGTGATGTTGACAACCTTCATAACACAGGCAAGTTAACATGCTGACAATATGTCCACCATAAACCAAGAGCCACTGAAGACATATCGTTAGCAAAATCAGTTCATCACCATAGAAACAAATCTCTTCAAAATAATTATTTCCCTTCTGTTTAGAATGATGGCCCCTGTCTCCAAGACTTTCATGCTCAGGAACAATGTGTAATAGTTGGGTTGGTGCTGTCAGGCTTTGATCATTGATATGAAGTAGGAGTACTACAAATGTACTAAGGTCTCATTTTCATCTATTTAATTGGACTTGTTGGCAAAGTGGTGAGTTTATATGGCCACAGTCTGCTTTTGGAGAGCTCCTTCTGTAGATCAGCTGAACAACCTGCCTCCTTGTGCTTTTGTGTTTTGCAGAATGAGGTCAGCCATGATGAATATTGTTCAGCATGTAAGCGCGGTGCCAATTTGCAATCCTGTGGAACATGCCCCAGAGCCTATCACCTCAACTGCTTGGACCCTCCCTTGAAGACTGTCCCCAAAGGGGTCTGGGTCTGTCCTAAGTGCCAAGAAAAGGTGAGATACGCCTTTACACTGTGACTATCCAAACCAGATCTGGGAGTTGAGTTGTGTACAGATATAAATTTGATGAGCTCTGTAAAGGTTGACCACCAGTGCAGCTGAAATTAGTCTTCACCAAGTCCCACTAAAAGTAATGGAACTTAAATATCACTTACTTTTTATATTGATTTTTATATTGAGTAACTATGCTGGATTCAGTCCTTTTAGTTGGTAAAGTATCCTCCATATCTTATTCATTTTGTAAAAAATCCTAAGTCCATTAGTACTGATTTGCCTAAGCCTACACAGTAAATTCACTATTGCTCCCTGTTCTGTGAATATCCCACTGAAGTAATTTTTGCACAGCAAAGTTTAAATCATTCACTTTTGAGTATTCAGGGTAAAAGGAGAGATAATATCTAAATCTAATCACCTGAGAAATCCCAGGCTGCTCATCTCCTGGAAGAACTTCCAGAAATATGGTCTATGGTGTAGTCAGTGCAACTCAATATCAAATAACCCACCATCTTTATGGTAAGTTGATTTCAATGGGATAACTTTAAGCACATGCTTAAGTCTCTTCCAATGAAATCATTGAGTGACTTAACATTAGCTTCGTAATGATATCCTATCCATAGTAGGACAAACTTAGCCCCCCATTCGTAGAAAAAATCACTGTTATCAGTCTAATATACCCAAGAAAGCTATAACCAGCACCATTAGTATTAATATTGATATTAAGCATAACACCACTTGCAAGTTAAAAATAATGCCTCCACTGATAATTTTCTCTTTTATTTATACAGTATACAGTGGTACCTCTGGATGTGAACGGGATCCGTTCCTGGAGCCCCGTTCGCATCCTGAGCAGAATGCAACCCGCGTCTGCACGTGCGCGGGTCACAATTTGCCGCTTCTGCGCATGCGCGTGATGTCATTTTGAGCGTATGCACAAGTGGCGAAACCCGGAAGTAACCCGTTCCGTTACTTCCGGGTCGCCGCAGGACACAACCTGAAAAGATTTAACCTGAAGCGTCTTTAACCCGAGCTATGACTGTAACTGCAAAGAGAGTCATCAGCATCAGTAGTAGCCTACAGTATCAAGCAGTGCCGACAGCTCAACACTTGCTCTCCTTGTAAGATAGAGCAGGTTCTACTCTAGACATAAAGAACAATTAACTGCATTTGATCCCCAGCCCCTCATGAGAGGGGAAGGACCCCAAAAGCTGTGAGACTGGAAGCATCAGTTTTTTCCTGGGTTTGTGATAAGAGGACAGCAATCCCACATAGTAATTCATCATGGTTGAGGAAGACATAAACATGAAGTTTTGGAAGACTTACACGAACCTTTAATGCATTTTTTCAGCACTGTCATGGTACACTTGGCTATCACTAGAGGGTTAAGCCATCTTCAGTGATCATGGATGCTAAAGAAACTGCATATGCAATCGTATAAATTCCCTCCATTTGCTGACTAGTTCATGCAACTTTCTGTTTGTATGATTTTGTGACTGCATATGTGAGCATGTGAAGAAATTTGGCGAGGTGAACCAGTCTGGTTGTATTACAGATGACATTTGCTAGACTTACCTTGACAGAGAGTTTTGTTCTCTCTTTCTGGAAAGGCAAAATATAATTTCTAAATATATTTCCATGCTTTTCATTTTACAAATTGGCAAACTAACTACTCTTACGGAGCTGTTACATAGTCCTGATATAATCAGCTTTTGAGGAATAAATTGGAGGGTGGCAATTCTAAACGATTGTATGCATTATAACATAAGTGTGCCCTTGACTTGTTTGAATCCGTTATTTCCTGAAATTGTAGGTGTTAAAGAAAGATGAAAATGTGCCATGGGCTGGAACTCTGGCGATTGTTCAGTCCTACGTTACTCATAAAACAGGTACGAACTGTAGCAATTGATTATAAGAAATGGTTTCTCAAGTGTCAGCAACTTCCAAATGGAGTCGCCTCAGGGGGTGGATTGCAAGGGTCTCAGAAATAAAGCATCATCCGAACACATCTGTACTTGTCTGATGGAAGGGTTTCCCAATTACTGTTCTAACACATCTGAATTGAGAGTTCACAAACTCGGAGGTGGACTAGGGGTGTGTGTGTGTGTGTGTGTGTGTGTGTGTGTGTGTGTGTTTCACATAGGAGACAAATACCGTTTTTCGTTTGTGGGTCAGAGGGGGGAATTCTCACTATAACCTTTCTCCTTGAAAGAGAGAAGGTCACAGTGAATTGAGGCCGTCTGCGAGCCCATTCATGCAACGGCATTCTAATTAGGTGGGTGCTTTCTGTTCATTGATGACTTTGCTTTTTGTCCTTAGCACATGAAAACCCCTTGAGCCCAGTGTAAAATATGCACATCCACCACCACCCATTATGAATATTTTACTTGTGTCCTGTGACTTTTGTTGTTTTTACTGTACCTCCTTCAGACTGAGTTGTTAGCACTGTGTGCACTTGTTTATCAGCTTAACGTATTTGACAGTATCACCAAATGCCTCTTCACTAGGTGGGTCGGAAGGGTCCCTCCCAAGGCATCTCTTACACTCCTCTGTTGCATTTTCCATCTTAACAGCCATTCAGTGCCTGCTTTCTTGCCTTTGCTTCACAGTCAAAGAAGAGGAGAAGAGGAAGTTATTAAAGAGAAGCAGTGAACTGAGGGGAGAACACAGGAAGCTAGAGGAAAAAGAACACTTTCTCAATAATGCAATGAAGGTATCGTTTCTGGCTTATGGCTTATCCTGAAAAATTGCCCAGGCACTTGCTACTTTTGAAATCAAGAGAAAGTAGCACAAGTGGACAAATCTGAATGTTTCTTTAAGTTTCTGGACAGCAGTTCACTGAACCTTACCTCCTTAAACTTGACCTATGGGTGTGTGATAGATGGGTGGGGTCTCTCACCTGTTAAGTCACATGGCATCACAGTGGCATCAGGTGGTATTTATTTCGCCTGTGTGGTTTGAAATCCTACTGCACAGGCAGAAGATGTGTGTGGTGCTTTGCGAGGGCTGACCATCAGCTGGTTTGTAAGGCTTGTGCTCAGTGCCCAGGGAGAACTGGGTACAAGGCTGGCAAAGCTCCATGATTGGCGCTTCCCAAGCACCAACAAGCAGCGAATCTGTGGTGCCTGAAAAGCCCCCTTTTGCCCGAGCTCTGTCTTTACCTTCCCCATAGCTGGCATCAAGTGTGGGGCAGGTGGCCATGGCTTGGCTGAACCTGCCTCATGGCCCAAATGTGGGGAGCTCCGGGAGGCTTCCCTATCCTCGTTCCACAGAGAGTAAAGAGAACTTTGCAATCAAGCACAGGTAGTTGGACTTAAGCCCAACTACCTTTTCGTGCATGCACATGAAAGCTTATACCAAACTTAGCTGGTCTCTAAGGTGCTACTGGACAATTTTTTAATATGTTTCGACTGCGTCAGACCAACACGGCTACCTACCTGAATCTTAAGCCCACTAATTTCTGTGGACATACATGGTGGATTGTGGCTACTTTCTTCTTGTGAGTAAGCAGGCCCCAGTTGGCTAAATCCAGCTGTGTTGGCTAGTAGGCTATTAGGAAGGTGTAGTGCAGCAGCTGTGCTGGTCCACCATCAAGGAAGTCATTATGCCACAGGATCATTGGGAGATTCTCTGATCTTGAACTTTTGCATCCTAGTGACTTTCTCTGAAACATGAGCTTTGCACTGGTTTACAGCCTAAGGCTGCAGACCTATGTGAACTTATGTGAGAGTAAGTCCTGCGGAACTCAGCGACACTTTACAGTTAAACTGCATAGGATTGTGGTGTAAATAAATCCTTGTTCTTTGGAAGGTAGACCTGAGGTCTTTTCTTCCTCCTCCCATCTTCATTGTTTGTTCTCTATTACTCCAGTGGTCACTGGAACCTTAATCCCAAATGCTATACATTCAGCAAACCATATTCTACATACAACACTTGTTGAATATTGCTAATGCTAGTGAAGGAATAACATGTTTAAATATTTGCCCATGAACATGAGGGAGAAGTAGTATGGGGGGCAATTGTGACTTTCGCACAGATTTTCAAAGCGCTAAGCCCAAAGCACGTTCCAAAATAAAGAAGCTAAGCAGTATTACAAAGGGGACTTCAGTATTGCAGATTCTTGCAGATAATTAATTACGAATAACACAGATTAGGAAAACGCTAAATTTCTACAATAACAGCAAACATGCTTTAAGGTAGATCAGCCCTAATATTGGAGTTGTTGTTCTTGCTCAAATGGGAATTTAGAAGGCCCACATTTATAGCATGGGTGCAGCCCACAATTCAGAAGACCAGTGAGCAATGTATGAGGTTTGATCATCTGGTGTGTGTGTGTATTTATTACATTTATTTTGAAAATTAGAAGTAGCATTTGCATCTGTAGCTAGTCACATTTTGTTCAACTGCTGCTCTCATTCAGGAGGGACACCCATCAATTTTTCATGACATTTAAAAGAAAATGGGAGGCAAAGTAATAATTTATTAGAAGGCAACTTAGTGGGGTGTGTTCCCTTTAACTGTGCAGACTTAGTAATATAACCATGTACATGCCTGAGTCCATAACGGCATGAGCTGAAGACTCAATAGATTTCTCTGTATGTGCGACTGTGTTATGTTAGGTAGAGAGTAGAATTAGAAAATGAAAAGGATGCATACTTCATTGTTCAGATAGAAGTTTTGGCTGTTGACTGCAGCAATGCAATTCCACATAAAGACCTCAACTGATGAGAGCAATCAAAAATATTATGCTACAAAATGGCTTGGTTCCTGAGCTTTTCATTAAATTAAAATGGAGCAATTGAGAGCCTAGATCCAATAAAATGGAGAATTAAATTAAAAAGCAATTGAATTAAGTGGGACACATAGAGACCGAAAGGTAATGGGCTCTGCACTTTGCAGTGTGAAATATTACATTGCAAAATTTTATATTAAAGTATAAAATAAAAGATAACTTATTCAAGGAAGCTTGTGGGAGATTGTGCCTGGATATTTGCCTTAGTGTTAAGAGGGGATGCCTGTATTATATTTAAAGTGAATGCATGCAGATAAATCCCATTTTCACTGATACTACAACTTTTGTGCTCATATAACATGTGAAAGTGATGCAAGATAAGAATTTCTGTCGATGCATCCAAGAGCATGCACACTGTAACCAGTATTAAACTAAATAAAGTTTAAACGGAGGATATTTCTGACTGGATCTAATAACAGGAGGAATATGTTTGTCAATTACATGCACGTGTTTTCGTATGAGGGTGTCATGTCCATTTCACTTGCTAAAAATACTCCTCCTCCTCCATAAGGGTCAACCAATATTCATGCCAAAGTGTGTGGACTATATTAAATAAATTCCATTTGTATGTAAACCGACATCATCTGTTCAGTCTATCCAGACTGAAGGCACAGTCTTCCACAACCTTCCTTGAATAAGTTATGTTTCATTTTATACTTCAGTATAAAATTTGGCAATGTAATATTTTCCCCTGCCCAACCCTTAGAAGAGCAAGTCTCCGTGCCATATCACTAACTGCTTCTGAAGGTCTCTTCGCTTTCAGAAGTGATTTGTCATCCGGTGTTGGGAGTAGTGGGCAAGAGAAGCGGCCTTTTGAGAAATCCCTTTGGGCATGTAGAATTAATAGTGCGGGTCTTTGGATTCCAGCCAGTGGAAATAAATAAAATCATAAATCTTTGTAGATTGTGCATTAATTCAGATTAGAGAGTGGCTTTGACTAGAATCCCCCTCTTCAATCAACATAAGCATGCATTCAGGCAGGGCTGGGGAGGGGCGGATGTATCCTTAAGCTCTACCCTTCGAGCCCCCGGCTTGCGATTCCGACAGGGGGGCCACAGTGCAACTCATTTATTTGAGCTTGCCCACACAAAAGCATGTTTGCAGGGAGAGTGTTTTGACACCCAATGGAATGTGTTCTTACTCTTTCTTTCCGCCTTTGACAGAAGTGCTTAGAGCGAAAAAACAGCCTATTGGCCCAGCAGAAAGGGGTTCAATCATCGCTGGAACGCCTCAAAACTCTCATTAGACTGATACAGAATGAGCAGATGATTCAGGTTACCATGACAACCACCACCTCCTCCCTGCTAACCGTCCCCTGGATCAAACCGTCTTCTGCCTCAGCTGCTGCCGTACACAAAGCCTTGCAGCCGACACAGGGGAACAACTGACAGGGGCTGCCTGAAAACCTGGTCTTTCTTTTTTGAAAGAAAACAAAAGGTGAACTTTAGATAGATGCAAACACAATAGCTGTGGAAACACTGCAACTGCATCGAGAAGGAGACTTGAGGGGAGGCAGGGGAACAGAAAGACTTTGTTGTCAATTTTCATTACACCAGGATGTTGGGTGAACCACCCGGTTGACTTCGTTGGTGTCATGGCAACTTTCTACAAAGCAGATCCTGCTGCAGTTTTCTATTGCTGAGATATTCTGTACTTAGGATATTCTTTCTTTCTTTTGTTGCATTGGCCTTAAAGTATTCAATGGATAAGGAAAATGAAGCGGCATATGTTGGCCAATGAGGGGAGTGCGGTGGTGGAATGGAATGGAGCATCCTTGGGGAGGGAAGGTGGACTTTTAAAAGTTCTCATTTTGAAGGGAAAATAGTTTTAAAAGCAAAGAGATAGTTAGCTAGTATGCAGGTAGTTGGTAGGGGGGGTGCAGGAATGGTTAATTGGTGACAGTGAAAAATGGAATAGCTTGGAAATCAACATGGATTCCTGATATTTTTCTTTTAAATGAACAAGGTCTGCCACGTTGATTCAGGTTGAACTGGACAAGGGGCTATTTGAGAAGAATTGCATTTGTGGGACACTCACAGAGCCTTCAAAATCAAATCATTTTTTCAGTATTATAGTTGAGAATTACAGATATTTAAATAAAAATGTATGAAATTAGCATTTCTAGTGAAATATTGAAGTATTTTCATGCTGATGCTTCTTGTATATGCGTTCTGAAGTATTTAAAGAGGTATGCCTGTAAAACCCCTTAATTTTGCAGGACCTTTCAACTTATTTTGCTATTGATGTATTTTTCTCATGGAGTTTTTTGTGCAAGGTTTAGCATAAACCATAATAGTGACAAATATCTTCAGCAGGTTGGATCTTTATTATTATTTTGAGCGGGGATGGGGTCAGATTTTTTTTAAAGAAAGAAAGCAAATAATCTTTTTTGCTGCTGCTTTTTTTTCCTGTCAAGACAGTACAAATGATATGCCAAAAAACTTTACACTTTTGTACTGCATTTTTATTGTAAAATAGGGAATGTGAAAAATGATTATTCTTTATTTTGTTTTATTTCACTTGCAGAAGTATCTGCTAAATAGTACAGGAAATAAACTGCCTCAAGGGGTTGTTTCATTTATTGGATGTATCAGGAGCTGTGGGGGAGGGGTGGGCTGTCACATTCTAAGTAATCGGTTGCTTTTTGGAAAACCTTTTCTTTTTATATTGTTTGTTGATTTTTACCACATGTGACATGTTTAGCACTAGCCTGAGAAAATACTGGAGAATTGCTTTATTCCCCCTCCCCTCTAGCTAGTCTTCCGATGCAGCAAGCTCAGTCTGGCCCCATCCGGCCAAGCGGCCTCTGCTGGTGCCCTGAGGCTACCTCAGAAGTTAGTGGTGGACAAACCAGTTTCCCCTTAGCATAACTTTCCCATTCTGTAACCCTGTGAGGAGCACCATCTCGGATTCCAGGGGTGGGGCGATTCACTCTTGAATATTCAGGATGCAATCTTATACATGTCTACTCAAAAGTTGGTGCCATTGATTCCCATGGTACTTTTTCCCAGGTAAATTTACATAGCAGAAGCGATAACCTCTGGTTTTGGGGGGGCTAATCTGGCCTCCAAGACAGTTTTCTGCACCCCAAAGATTTTGCCAATTTTTTCAGCAGTGACAAACTTTGAGAGAGGGAGTGTGTGTGTGCTGGGGTGGGCAGAGCCCAACATGGAGGAGGATGCAAAAACCCCTCCCCAGGAAGGGGGCAGCAGCCTCTTTCCTTGGCTGATCTGCTTGGATTAGCTGAGGAGGGAGGCTGCAAGTGTGTAGGACTGCAAAGAGGCCACACTGATGCAGTCCCTGAAGGAGTGGCTATGAGTAAATGTGGCCCTCAGGTCATGAAGGATTAGCCAACTCTGGTGTGTAGGATTTGAAGTCCTATATTACAAAGTAGCAGTGTATTTTAACAGCATTTGTTGCATTACTTTTAGTAATTCACAATTATAGCATCTTTCTCAATACTAACACAGCCTTGTTTGTTTGTTTGTTTTAAACAAATGGATTTGTGCCTTTGGCATGCATACCTAAGACGCAGACCCATTTTAAATATATATATATGACAATAGTAAGTCAGCCTGTAGAACCAGCGATTTGGCCAGAAATATAAGTGCTCCTGAGAAATAATTTGCGTGTGGTCAAAACCTCAAGGAAGGGCGTAGGGGACTCTGCCCACTGGCCCTCTCTAAATGTTGCCCCTGTGTTTAAGGAGGTCTGAAGCAAGAATCCATTTCTGCATTCCACAGGTGAAGCATCTCACAATGGCCTATCACATGGTGCCAATAAATCAAGGGATTTGGCTTTTTATTGATTGATTGGGGGGTCACCCAGCACTAGGCAGCACACGGTCCCTTCAACCATTTTCACAACTCCGGGAGAAACTGTGCAGTACTATACAAATCTATTTTAATACACTTAACACTCTGTTGAACAAGATTTTTATATTCTTTTATTGACAAACAAAAGTGAACTAAGTAAAACACGGTTGTGATACATTGGTTATTGTATGCCAATTTATGCATTCGAACGTGGCTTGCAATGTAAATGTTTTCAGGTTTAATGGTTCTTTTTCTCCTTCTAAGACGAATTTAAAGAAAAGGGGAAAGCACAGAAAGTTGATTTAATGTGAAAACTTTCTGAAGTGTTTTTCTGGGACTGTTAAAAGTAGTTATTTTGGAAAAGGGACTGTCCCGTGGATAGTGTGCATAGAAAACAAAAGTGTTTGTCTTAAATATACCAATGTAGTTTACTTCTTTATGATGAATTAAAACTTGACTGACAGATTTAATCTTGGTGTGGTCCCTGGAATGTACATGCTGCTTCCAAACACAGCCCTGTGCCGCCCTGAACAAGGCCGAGGTATGTTGCTAGGCCCCCGCATTCCTGCCTCCCCTCACCATCCATTGCACCCCCCTCCAACAGTCCTCATGGGAACTCTGCCCACATGGCATCATAGGTAATAATTTCTTGTTCAATAGAAATGCCATTGTCAAGATTTGGTTTTTCACTCACCAATTTACACACCAGAATCAAAATGGTCTCAAAAATAAACTGTATGCCTTAATTTGCCCTCACATTTAATTGCAGTGCATGAGAGAGGGGACTTCAATACTAAAGACAATAAAGAAAGGAATAAAAAGGAAAACTGTCATTATTACAATACCTTTAAATAATTCTGTGCTGCAACCACACTGTACACTCTGACAACCAGAACTGTGCACAGTATTTCATCATCACATCTCAAAAAAGATAATGTAGCACTACAAAGGGTAGCCAGAATGATCAGGGGACATTAAAGCCACTTGTCATCTCCTGGGCAAGTAGCTCAAGCAGATGTTGACTGTTCAGCTCATGAGGAGATATGACAGCCATCTTCAAATATCTCAAGGAATGTCACATGGAAGATGGCATAAGCTTGTTTTCTCCTGCTCTGGAGGCTAGGACTCAAACCAATGACTTCAAGTTACAAGAAAGAAGATTCCAGCTATACATCTGAAAGAACCTTCTGACAGTAAGAGCTGTTTGAGGGTGTAGCAGACTCCTTTGGGAGATTGCAGACTCACCTTCCTTGGAAGCTTGTAAGCAGAGGTTGGATAGCCACCTATCATTTCATGGATGCTTAGCTGAAATTCCTGCATTTCAGGGAATTGGACTAGATGGCCCTTGTGTGCCCTTCCAACTTCCAAGTTCAATGAGACTTAACACACATGAAAGTAAGTTTCTGTTTTGCTATTGCAGTGTCCAGCAGCTTAAGGCACACATTCAACAACTAAATGTGGATTCTTTATGGTTCCACTGAGTTCACCGGGAGAAGAATCATGAACCTGCTCTTAACTCTCACCTTTGATAAAGAATTGCTTGCTGCTATTAGCATTCCCAGAATGAAGGGCAAGACGATGCCCTTCCTTTTACATACCCCACCAGAGTGTGAGACTCTTTTGCCAGTTCTTATTAATTTCAGAGTGTTGTAACTATAAGCTATGATAACCCATCACCACCCATCCTCTCTGTGTATGGATTTTATCGGGGGTAGGTGGGCATCATTTATGACATCATGTCAAATTCTGCCTTGCCTTAATATTTTTTAAAAAAGCAAAGAGCCTGCTGTTGTTGAGGCCTATGAAAATCTCTTTGCCGTAGAAAGAAACAGGGAGCCCATTGCAATACTCTGCATGATGCCTTGGTAATGAATATGGACACAGGGATGTTCCGGCTTATGCTAGCCTTTTATCATTGGCAGTATGTTGCACTACGCTTCTCCTGAGGTGATTTGGGAACCCAAAAACAGCTGCTGTGGTCCAAGACATCTGTAGTCCAAAATGCATCCTTTGAAAGGCAACAAACACCAGCTCTGCCCCCCTGGAAAGATTCTGCTTCTGCCGGCCACCTTCCATCCCTGCCAGGCCTTTGCTTGCTTCTTGTCAGTCAACAGAAAATCCTGGCTGTCAGCTTTTGAATCTTTATGCGTGCTCCTCGTAAGTAAGCACTTTGGGGCAGGGACCAATCTTTTTAAAAATATATTTTATTAAGGTGGTTTCAGCTAAAGGAAATAAAGTGATACAGGCAATAAAAGGAGGGAAAGTGTTTATATAGCTCTGTAATGCTGACAGTGTTGTATAAATAAGGCTCCATTGGGGGAGGGCAGGAATTGCAAGAAAGAAATTGTTGATCCTTCAGAATTAATGTGATGACAAAACATTGCTAAAAAGATGTATTTATTGTAAATGGCAGTTTTTATTCTATGTTTCTTTTCATGTCTCTGCTTACTGGTTGATTTCATCTCCCAAACAATCAGGTTGCTGAATTGCACACCTTGCTGCCCTGCCCCCAACCAGACAAGGATATGTGTGCAAAAACCCTTTTACGGCTCTTATTGTTGCCCCCCCCACCCCAGTCTCTGAGCAGTGCAAGATTGCAGGGGTCCAGGTGCTGACGCGGGGTTCAGGTTTCCTTTGGAAATGAGATATTCAGAGGGTGAAATAGGATAAATTCTATGACCACATTGCTGTGCAACACCTGAGAAGCTGTTGAATGCCTTTCCTTCTCTGGTTTGTTAACACATTAGAGAGGTTTGCACATTCAAGCAATGAGATGCATGTATGAAGACTCACTAATGATGAACCACTGGAAAAAAATCCCCACATCAAGTCAAAGATGATGCAAGTTCACCATGAACAGAGACTCGTCTGTTCTGCAGCCAACCAGCCATCATGTCAAGAGCTTCATTGCTAATTCTATAGGCAGAATAATTATTTCCTGACTTTGATAATACAGGTGTTTTTTTTAAAAAAAAATTAAGTCTGCCTAACTTCCTACTTTCTTCTTCAGAGAGTGTGTTTACAAAAAGGGACATTATTCTGAAATGAAGCAGAAACAGCTACATCAGATAGAATAGCATTTGCTTTAATCAATTTTTACCCATCGTGGCTGCTTTTCCCCCTATGAAATGAAGCCCCAGCTCCAGGAGAGATGGATTGGTGTACACAGAAGCCACTAGACTGCCTCTCAAGCGACTTTTAACTTAACCAGGGTGAATCCCATTAAAGCCTGAGAATGAGTTGCTTACATTAAAATTGTCATGATGAGAAACTACTTGCAAGACTTTGAAGGAACTCCCAGCAATAAATAAATAAATAAATTTAAAATTGCTTGTGTTGGGTGTTTTTGGAGTACAGAAATACATCAGGTCTTTGATCATTGGTATTCATCAGAAAGATTTTACAGCTTGTGTTTTCCTTCGCTTTACCATTTCATCTATGTAATTTAGACAAAACTTTCATCTCCTTTTCAGGCTTTGACACAGAGAGTCTTTGAAAGAGTTTACGAGTGTTGATATTAGATAAAGTAGCCACATGCTGTTCTGTATTCTAAACGCTGCTGTGCCAGCAATTTTATACTCCTAATGCCATCCCAAATAATGTCCAAATGATCACTTAAGGATACATAGCAGTTTCTTTGATTATGCTTTAAAAAAAACACCTTGAAGGATATATAGATAAAATAAAGTTATTCTTAAAAGCTCACACAACTAGAGGCCTGAAACATGCTGTGTTTTATATACCCAGTAAAAAAACCCAGTAGACTTACAGTGAAGTAAGGTGGATGGGAGCCAAAGAATAGCATGATTTCAATGTAGAACTAATAAGTACCCTTACAGTGGTACCAGTGGCGTAGCATGGGGGGTGCAGGGGGGGCCGGCCGCACCGGGTGCAACATCTGGGAGTTAGGGTTAGGGGGCGCAAATCCACGGGTTAGGGGGCGCAAATTACTTGCCTTGCCCCGGGTGCTGACAACCCACGCTACGCCACTGAGTGGTACCTAGGGTTACATACGCTTCAGGTTACAGACTCCACTTACCTAGAAGTAGTACCTCGGGTTAAGAACTTTGCTTCAGGATGAGAACAGAAATTGTGCAGTGGGAGGCCCCATTAGCTAAAGTGGTGTCTCAGGTTAAGAACGGACCTCCAGAATGAATTAAGTTTTTAACCCGAGGTACCACTGTATTTGGTTGAAATTCCAGGGTGTAAACTCCATAAGAAGCCTAAGCACTGTGAAATTGCATTTGACATCAAACTAAAGCCCCTTCTGGTCCAAGAACATAGAACCAGTTGACTGGTTACCCATGAGGGTCATCCAGTCCAACCCCCTGCAATGCAGGGATCTCAGCTAAAGCACCCATAGGAGATGCTCATCCAGAAACCTCCAAGGAAGGAGAGGTCCCCCAACTTCCAAGGGAGTCTGTTCCACTGTCAAACAAATAAGGGTACTTATTAGTATCACACTCAAACAGAGCATGCCTTTTCAGTTCTCTGCTATTTCAGGAAATAGTTCCCCCTGCCAACGGCTTAGAAAATAGCTGCCCAATTCCCTCCAATGCCATTACGGGGAATGCTAAGTTAAACTGTTATTGTCAGGACAGCTGGCCATTTTGCAGATTCACCAGGCTTCGTGAAGAATGTGCACTTCATCTATGAAGTGGGAGTTGTGCACATTCCTGTAGATTGTACGCAATTTCCAACAAGCTTTGGAGAATGTGCATATCTGAACTACATTTTGGGCATTTTCCAGCCAATTAGCTTAGTCCCCTTTGTACATTCTCTAGGTAACAGTTGCATTCTCTGGTGTGTATTGTCTATGAGAAAATGCATTTTCCCCTGTTTCTAGTTCAGGCATGCGCAGTCTCCCCACCTCAATTGCTTCGGACTCCCTGCTTAATCTTACATGGCCCACAACCTATTATCCCAATGATAAAATTTTCAGTCTCCTTTTCACCATTCATAATTGTATCCTACAGTCATCTCCGTAGCACAAGGAGGTTCCTCGCCCTCCTACAATCCAGATGGAAATAGTACCTGGCCCCACCGAGGACACCTTGCTGCTATCAAGCTGAGAAGCGGGGGGGGGGGGGGGAGAGAGAGAGAGAGAGAGAGAGAGAGAGAAAGAGCATGAAGCCCCTCTGGTGCCACTCAGAACCATTTCTGTCCTTGTCCACTGCTGGCAGCTTACGTCCAAGAAAACAGCACTTGATAGAAAAGAATGGCTGTTAACTTCTCTATTGCTGAGGTATTTTCAAGGCTCAAAGATTGGATGTTGGTATGTTAGAAACACTGGCTACATATGCATAGTCCACGCTGAATACAAAGCATGCCTTGTTTTAAAAAATCATAGGTAAGCTGCATATGCAATGCTCTCTAAGCAGCAAACAAAAAGATGCAGAAATTAACAGATGCAGAAAGTGGCTTATTGCCATACTGTTCTCCAAACAAGTTTTTAACAGGCCTGTGCTTCCTCCAGAATAACCACAAAACAGCAATCTCAACAACAATATGCTAAATCCATTAGCACAGAAACAGTAATACATACTTGTAACGTAATACACTCCACTCAGGATGGACCGATTTAAATCAAAACAATTTAAGACCAGTTACTTAATTCAGTTCACTCTGAGTGAAATTACATAAGCAGGCAGTATGTGTTACAGTTTCTATGCAAATGGGCTTGTCATATTGTTGAATTTGCAGTTTCGTAGTTCCCCAGAGGAAGGATTGCTGTGCTGTGTCAGGAGCTAGTTAATTTACATTATTATGATCAGCATAGACAAAATATCAGTTCACATCATTGGTTTTAATTACTTTTCCCACTGTGTAATTCACACATTTCCTAAAGAGAAATAAATACCGAAATCTTTGGATGTACAGTCCACATGTCTTTTGTTTTTGCTGAGAGACAAAAAAGGGCAATTGTGAAATTAACAGCTCATTATTTGACTCCCAAGTCCATCATACGCACTCAATGTACTCAGGCAACTCCAGGCCCCACACACCCGGACATTTCTCCCAGCATCCCGTTTCCCACAGCAGCTATTGAACAGACAGACTGATCTCACTGAATGTGTCCCATCGCCTCTTTAAAGTCTTCCAAGTTGATTACCATCACCAAACTTTGTAGCAGCAAATAGTTTGGCTTGGCTGTATGAAAGGCTCCACAGGTAGGATCCACAAGGGTGAATCAGAATAAACTAAGCCCCAAATTCAGAAGTAAGGCAGTTGCTTATAGAATTTATTTGAAATTAGTTCTAGTTTCACAACTCTTGGCCCCAACTCTGACCAATACTCTGTGCTGCTGTTTGATTAACTGGATGCTTTCATATATGACATCAAGGACCAAACTGGACAGGATGTCAAGAGATGTCCTCTCACAGCTTAGGAACATAGGAAGCCGCCTTATGTTGAATTGGCCCATCTTGTCCAGTGTTTTCTACACTGACCGGTAACGGCTCTCCAGAGTTTCAGGTGATTCTCTCCCAGCTTTACATCCATAGCATGGTTTCTGCCTGTGCTTCTAGAGCAGTGTTTCCCAACCGGTGTTCCGCGGCACACTACTGTGCCGTGAGACATTGGCTGGTGTGCCGTGGGAGGGAGGCGGGCGAGTCGGGCGGTGAGAGGCGGCGGCGGCGAGGATCCGCGTCGAGCCGGGGGCGACTCCGCGGTGGTGGTGCCGAGCGGCGGGGCAGCGCGTGCAAAAGGGAGGAGCGCGAGACAGCGGAGGAGGAGGAGGCGGGCATGTCCGGGCAGCAGCAGCAACAACAGCAGCAGCAACTCCCGGCGACGGCTCCTCCTCCGCCCGCTATCGCCGCCACCACCACAACAGCCGCCGCCGCCTCAGTTGCCGCCGTCCCTCAGTCCCTCGCTCTGCTGCCTCCTCCCACCCCCAAAGCTTGGAGGTTCCCCGGCAAGGGGGAGGGAAAAAACTTTCACTTTCGTGCGTCCCTCCCGGCGTGACGCTGCGCGCTGACGTCACGGGGCGGGGCTTTAATGGTGGTGTGCCGTGATATTTTTTTTCAGTAAACAGGTGTGCCGTTGCCCAAAAAAGTTTGGGAAACACTGTTCTAGAGGGAAGTGAGGTGCAGGTGGGGCTTGTCAACCTGGAAGGTAGCCCATCTAGGAGAAGAAAGACTCTGCCCCTAAACCTCTACTTGCAGGACATCTTGCAGGACATCTTTGGGAGAAGACAAGGCTAAGGAGTAAACCCTACACAAATCTGGAGTTGAGTCCTCAAGATGGTTGGATGGCGCCTTGTATGCCTCCTTGTGGCAACTCCTTCAGCCAAGCTGGTGCCAAATGTATTGCTCTCCTTTCCTTTGGACCACATCAGGGTGGTCTTGTCGTCTGGACAGCCCAGGACCTCATAGAATCATAGAATCATAGAGTTGGAAGAGACCACAAGGGCCATCGAGTCCAACCCCCTGCCAAGCAGGAAACACCATCAGAGCACTCCTGACATATGGTTGTCAAGCCTCTGCTTAAAGACCTCCAAAGAAGGAGACGCCACCACACTCCTTGGCAGCAAATTCCACTGTCGAACAGCTCTTACTGTCAGGAAGTTCTTCCTAATGTTTAGGTGGAATCTTCTTTCTTGTAGTTTGGATCCATTGCTCCGTGTCCGCTTCTCTGGAGCAGCAGAAAACAACCTTTCTCCCTCCTCTATGTGACATCCTTTTATATATTTGAACATGGCTATCATATCACCCCTTAACCTCCTCTTAAGGTGACCTCCTTACACACTGCCCAGGTTTGCACCCTGGGGAGGTCACTTTGGTGCTGCAAACACAGCATAAACAATGTGGGAGGCAGCAGTTACAAGCGACTGGTCTCTGCAGCCGCAGCTGGTGTTGAGATTCTCCAGTAGTTTGACTTCACCCCTAGAGGTGCACTCCATTGTCTCTCAAGACAGACGGATGCCAAGGATGATGACAACGATGACAATAACAGTCTCGAGATGCTGGGGATTGAACCTTTGGCATGCAAAGCAGATGCTCCGTCACTGAGGTATGGCTCTTCCCATAGCATTGTTGTATGTGTCTGGGGGAGGGTATCAAATGAGTAGCATCACAAGGTGAGATGCAGTCTGGCCTTTCCTTCAGTCTGTCAGTCCTCTAGAAGGGTAGCTACTCAGTTACCTTCTGCTGGGTTGCGAGACACTCAGAAGCCATGAGGAAGCTTCTTGCTGCTTCTGAATGTGTCCCAATTGGACATGAGATGAAAGGAGGACTGTGGTCCTGGTCTGAGGGACAGGCTCTACATCTCACCTTGTACTGACCTGGGAGGCACTATGTATTCTATAACCCCAGCTTCTCAGTTTTCCTTTCAAACCATGTGCTGGAGGTGACTCCACTTCCTCTCCTCCCGCCACTCATCCGTTCCCCGCAGCTGCTGCTCCCCTTGGTGTCCCTTCCAGCTCTAAGATTCTATGATTCCCTCATCCCCATGCCTGATCTCCAGTTTCAGACAATGTTATGTATCAGAATATTATTATTATTAGTAGTAGTATTAGAATTTATATACCCAGAGGTCTCAGGGCGGTCACAGAACAAAATCAAAATACAAAATCACAAAATACACACAGCACCCCAATAACACCCCCTCCCCATAATGTGATGTTTAGCTGATGATATATCACAATGTTGAAAACCATATATCACTCAGCCTTAGTCTGTTTTTTTTTTAGTACACCTAAAATCATTTGCTTATTAGGGGCTAGCCCACATTTTGTTAAAAAAATTGCATTGCAGAGGTAACTATCTTAGAGTTATCAAAATTTTCAAAAGTAGGGGGTCTGTGGCTTGGCTTTTGAAAATTAGGGGGTCCTCAGTAGTTAGCTAATAGGGAACCAGTGTACGAGAGGACTGGGGGAAGGTGGAAGTGACCACAAATAATGAGTTGGCTCCTAAAGCTCTCCCAGATGGTGGAGCCCATGCTGATCTCAGCACTTTCATAGCCGACATATAATGCTATTTAGTACCGAAAGTTGACAGTTTAGGAGATTTAATAGGTGATTAATTCCCATTCCCTGCAAAGAATGAAGATATCAACAAGTCTGAATGACTTTGAGTCTGAAGTTTGAAATATAGCATCACATCCAATGTGCTATTTCAGATTTTGAGTGCGGACTCATTTAAAATTTGAGACACAAGATTGGAAGCAAAGTAAATTATAAATATTGGTGGATAGTTCACAATTCAGTCCTAATTAGAAACAGCACTGATACTATAAGCACACTCAAGTAGAAAAAAGTGTGTGATTTTTAATGCTATTGGCACATAGGGATGCTTATATCCCAATTAACAGTGTCATCGAAATCTCACATCAGGCAAGTCAACTGTTTCAGCTTCTGCAGTTCAGAGGTTGACTCCCAGATGTGCCGCAGTGTGGATCATTATTGGAAATATATGCCAAAGTTCACCAGGTTAACACCTGCCTGCCCAAGGTAACGGCAGCCCTCTGGACCTTGTGGATCTATAATGACTTTCAAACGCTGTTTCAGCTCTTTGTGGAGCAAACGTGAGCAACCTATTTTTAAAATAAGAATAATGATAATTCTGCTGTGAAAATAAGCAGATATGGTTCTGGAGGTAGCACTGGGATGGACAAGAACGAGCAAGCTGAAACTTAATTCACACGAGATGGGGAAACCAGAATCTCTGAATGGAGGTTTACAAGTCGCCTTGAAGGTCTCACGTTCCCTGAAAGACCAAGCTCAGAGTTTGGGAGGTTCAGGTGGTGGCAGTGGTCAGTCACTGGCCCTTTCTTAACCCCTTCAGCTGGTACACCAGCAGCGGTCCTGTCACTTGGCCAGAACAGCCTCACCCTTGTCATCCATGCCCCGGTCATATCACTAGACTCCATTCTTTGGAGACTGCCATAAAAATGACAGGTGGTATTGTGGCAGTGTGAATACACTCAGAATACCCACAGTATTGCTTTATGGCTCTTGTTATCACTGACTTTTAGGAGAGATGGCTTGTATTGCGCCCCAGCACCCCAAGTCTAAAGAAGCTCCTCAGCTCAATACCCTGGAGAAATGGTGTGTGTGTGTGTGTGTGTGTGTGTGTGTGTGTTCTAATGGAAGTGCAGATTGTAAATAATAATAAGAGCCAGCAGAGGTTCCAACTTGAATAAAATATTGGGGTGGGGGCGTATAAGCCCTGCTCTTCATAACTGCTCACATGATGAGGTGCACCCATACCATTTGAATGGAAATGGCGATCAGCTTGGGGGGCAGCCCCCTAAATTTTTTGTGGGGGATGAAGGGAGTTGGCTTCTATGGTAGCCAGATGGTGCAGTTTTTTGTTCTTGATAAAAGACGGTGTTTGTAATCTTGCAACATAATAATAATAATAGCAACAACAACTTATTATTTATACCCCGCCCATCTGGGGCTGGGCTTCCCCAGCCACTCTGGGCGGCTTCCAAAAAAATATTAAAATACTGTAATACATCAAACCCGAGTCTCCACCCAGCCAAGTACCCATGTTGATCTCTGGGTGCTCATCCATATCCAGAGGGAGCGGGGATAATGAGTTTGCTCATCCAGCGCATGAGAAGCAGTGGATGTACAAAGTATGGCAGTAAGGGACAGCAGAACAGAAAGTCTGTAAAAGTATCAATTTACATCACAAATGTTTTAAGAGAACTGTTGCAATGGGGAGATAAAACTGTTGTTTTGCTTTCTGACTACTGGTGGTCTTCTGTCCAAACTGGGGCAGGTTGTTGTTCTGTTGGCAAGGCCCCTTCTCTGAATTAAACCTGACAGCTGAACTGAAGTGTTGCTTACTGTAAGCAGTTTAGAGAAAAGTGAAGAAGAAAAATCTTAGGAGTGAAAAAGATTTTGCCAGGCTTCAGAGCAACAGCAGGATTCTAATCTAAATACTGTTTTATTGCATGTTAGAATAAAAATGATAATTCTAATGCAGCTTTCTTGCCATCATGGAAAATGTTTTAATACAGCATTATACTTCCTGGATCAGCTGTGGCTGAAATACACATTAAGAATCAGTGTGGTGTATTTTCCAAGACATTGAGCCCTTTGAAGTGAGAGAGAGAGAGAGAGAAGCAGCGCTCCACTTTTCACACTCATCATAACAGTACTGAGATACTATTACAATAAAAAGTGTAACCTATTTCTCAGAATCACAACCCAACTATTTATTTCAGGGATGGTGGAAATGTGTTCTGGGGCAATTTCATACTCACTCAAACACTGTGGTAGGAAATTTCCTGACAAATTCAAAGCTCTTGAGGTTTTGGGTTCAATTTATTAAAAAATGTGCAATGCTAGGAAGGTGTGCGGGGGGGGGGGGGGAGCCGGAGCCAGAGTGATGCCCTTCTCCCTCTCTCCATGGAAATTGCAGCAAATTAAATGAGTGACAACATAAGGAAAGTGGAAGAAAGTGGAATTAGCAGGACTACTGTTAAATAAATAAATGTTTTGCCTATAAGGAGGATTCATGAAAATTCAAGAAATACTTTGGAGTGCAAAGATTCATGGAACATACATGGTATTGCACACACAGAATGCATGGTGGGGGAGTGTAATTGCGCACCTGTGCCCTTTAGCCTTACCTGCCCCCCCCAAGCCTTATCCACACATTTCTTCCACTTTTTCCAAGCACAGGCCACAATTTATAGCTCCGTGTCCAAGCATCCTTTTTTGACTCCGGAAAATTCCCTGCAAAAACCCATCAATTAAAGCTCCATTGAAGTCAGTCTGTGGGAAAAGTGGATTGACTTTTGCTCTGATTCAACTTTAAAGAGGGGGTTTTCATGGGTAAACAAACAAACAAACAAAAATCCTCAGACATGGAGCATTAAAGCGCAGACTCAACTTTTTTGAGTCCATCGCTCCCTTGACCAACCACATCCTTTCAGTGGCTTCTCTATGGGATACGGGGAATCCACATGTGTGTTCCATACGAGGCCCATTCTGCCCCCCCTTCTGCCCTTGCCCATTTTGGGCATGCATGTAAGCGGGAGCGCACGAATGGGGATTACCCTTTCACTTCTTTTTACTAGCACTTGCCAAACTAAAGGATCTTTCCATATTGCTTCATTTTAAATTGAAGTGTGGGACACGGGTGCAAGAAATTCAGGAAGAAGAAGGAATAAAATAGCAGGAAACATTAGGCCAGGAGAGACCCTGGGAGACTGCCTGGAACTCCCTGGAATCTCACACTGCTCAGAGATTGGGAGGGGCGTGTAACAATATTAACGTGGAAATAGTTCGATTTGGCTGTGTTTTATTTATTGTTTACAACTACTTTGTTATGTTTGTTATGTACTGAAGTTCTCACCCTGGGCCAGCAGGGGGATACTGTAGATAGCTATGCAAATGAAGGATCGAAAGTGACGTTCAGTGATTGGATAGTTTTAGAAAGTTGCTACAGTAACGTTGTACTGGAGCTCTATATAAGCAGGCTGACTGAGCCCTTCAGTTCAGTTCTGTTCTGGCCTCTGAATATACAAGAGCTGTTTGAAGAATCGCTGTGTCGTCTGATATGTTCACCCACAACTTAACAATGTTTGTAGTTTTGTAAACCCTTTCCTGTTGCAAGGTGCCTTGAGCGTGGTTTTATCAATGGGAAGGCAGCATACCTGCCTTTGCCATGGTAATGGAAATGAGCCGCAGCCCCACTCAGCCATGAAGCTCATGTGGCCCAATGCAGCCTGAATCACACACACCAGCCCAGCTCATGCCTTCTGTTAATGGAATGACTTTATTCATTACATGCATAAATACTTTTAGTTCACCACTAAGGGCAAAAGTCCTCTCATGGTGGCTTATATCTGTAAGTCAGTGTTTAAATCAACACCAATGCAATTCAATGAAAAAGACCAGCCCAGTTGCTGCTAGAGCAAAACAAACAGCTCAAATACGGTCTCAAAATAATCCACCATACCATGAAACATTGGAAAATATATCCTCAGCTGACATCCCTATTAATGATTTGGAAGAGCAAGAAGCAGCGGAGAACGGAGCAAATATTTAAGTGCAGTACATTTTGCAAATAGCATGAGTTGTGCAGCATGGTGGCAGCCATAGAAAAAGCTTAATCTGGATCTGAAAGAGGCAACAGACATTTGGATACAGTATAGTGACTCCTCTAAGCCCAAACATCTCTCCACCTTGAACTGCAACAGCACAGAAGGATTCTAAAAGCACCTTTTCAAAACATTTTCGCTTTGTTAACTAATGCTGCCACTGGATTTTCAGTTCTGTTTTATCAATATTATTGTGTTTTCACTCTCCCTTTGTCTTATCATTTTAATTCGTATGCTGCTTTGAGACGTATTGTAACAGGCAGCAAATAAACGTATATCTCATTTTGGGGAAGGCAATTCAAGAGATGAGGGTTGGTTGCAGAGGCTGGCAGGCAAAGTGTTAAGCACCCCTTCCTGCTCAGAATTTCAGCTTCCTTGCGCAGCTTTTCATTAAAAAGAAATGCTTCATTACACACATTTGCATGTAATGGTTAGTTTGCCCCAGAGTTCAGGAATTACAGTGTTTGAAGTGAGGATCACCACCAGCCGTTCTATATGGATGTCACAGGACACCGCAGAGCAGGTGTGCAGGTGTGGACTTGTCACATATGATGAGCAAGCTTCTCTCTCTTTCACTGCCCATGCCAGGAGGCCCTGTGTGGCAGCAGCAGCATCCCTCAGTGGGCACACATGAAACCAAACGTGCTTTTATTCACATGCATGGAGAAAGAGTGATAGCGCTTCAGTGGGGGCTGGGGGATTTTGTTAGAAGTAGGTCTGTGGACCTACAACCTCATCCCACCCCAAAGCTGCCTGTTAGCTTCCTGATTCGAAGCCTGTGCTGGGGGAGGGGAGGTGGGGGCTGGCAGGAGAAGTAAGAGCTGCTTTGGGCCTTTTGAAAGCTTCATATTGGGGGTGCCAGATGGCGAGGCAATGATTTCACCCAGTCCAATCATGGTAGGAATGTTTAAGATCAGGCATTAAAGATGATGCAATGTGGTAGATTTTACTGCTTCTTTTTATTGCCCCATTAATTAACAGGATAATGTTTGCAGGAGGGGAATATGAGGCAATAAACTGCTTTTGTGGGTGATTAAACATTTGAATGAAACTAAGACATTTGATGGTGCAAAAGCAGTTTATTGAAAAGCACATTCCCACTATGTATTAAACAAAGACCAGATTGCAAAGGCGAGGTGGGACGAGGAGGACCAAATTCTGAACTACAGGCAGTTTCAGCATTTTCTGGACAAGCAATAAGGGAACAGATTATTTTATATATGAATTTACTATCAATCACATGGTATATGCAAGTAATGGGAGACGGGAAGGATCACATAAGCACTCCATAAACAAATCAGAGTGAATGCTTAATAAAGCCCGGACACGGTCAAACTGCTGTGTAGGCTTTGTGCCAGCAAATCAGGATGAATGTTCAATAAACAGATCCAGGGGAGCCCAAAGATAAGAAGAAACCACCGTTTAGGTAATTTAAACTTGCAGAACGAAACTGAAAGCTGCCATTGACTTTAGCTCAATAGGATCCCCCCCCCCATTACATACAGTACATTGAAATTTACATTTTAGAGTTGCAACCAGAATTTCATGTCTAAATTTGAAAGTCACCCTGCAAATCCAGGAGGTGGGGGCAGCTGTGGCGAATGGTGAAGATGAGGCAATTCTGCATCTGGTCGTGGCATTTTCTTCTTCATTTTAACACCACACATTCCAGAGTAGATTAGCGGCACCGAAACTATGTTCTCACTTGCCATTAGATGTGCTTTAAAGTGTGGGCAAATAACAAGCAATGAGTATTCACGATAAGTTTTCAGTGCTTTGTATAGCTCTGCACTACATATGACTTCATAGATGCCAGGAAAGTTCTAATGGAAATAAATGCATGAAATCTTGGAGAAAAAAGAGCCTTGGTCCATATACAAGTACATATAAATAATAATAAATTTCAGATATATCTTAAAAAAATCTGTAATTATTTCAGGAATTAAATACTGCTGTTTCAAGTCTTCTATTTTTACTACCTATATTAATTACAATTCTTTATCCAAATATATTATATTAAACTTTACGATTGCAATACTAAGTTTATTTATGCCAACATTTTATACAGTGCTAATACTGTAGTATTGATATGGCATCCATAATGAATCTATATCCTACTATCTTAACATTTTTTTGGGGGGGGGGAAATACCTCAATTCAATTTTTTCTTTTGGCAATCTCACCAAATATATCTAAATATGGTGTTCTCTTGCCCATTTTGGTGCATGGCTGAGCAGGAGAGGTGAGCAGAGCCTTTCTGTGGTAGGGTAAAAGATTTCCTCCTCTTTCAAATATTCTGATTATTTTTACTTTTAGTTAAGCATTTTTGTTTATTTACTTGATTACGGGGGCGGACAGCTGCCCCCTCCCTCCCCGGCCACGCCCAGGAGCCCAACCCTACACTTAGTTACACAGATGAAAGTCCAGCTGTGGTCTGCAGGCTACAAGCTCTGACAGTGTAAAGACTAATGTATTTATCGTGACAAGCTTTTATGAACTCTGTCCAGAACTCTTGATGAACCTATGACTATTTCTTGCATTCGCTTGGCCTTTAGGCCCTACTGTGTAAAAAATTGTTTCTTACCCCCCCATCTGCCCCCTCAGTCTGCCCCCATCTTTCTAGATCATGCCATGCTTTTTACCAATGGTTGGTGGTGTAGGCACACTGTTCCCTTTCATTTCTACTGCAACATACTACTCAGGATACTCTTTAGGAATCACATTTCCGTCTACCCTATTTGAACTCACAACACAAAAAAACCCACTACCGTTTTGGTTCTAGTCTTTTCTAACTGCAGACACAGGTTTTGAAAAGACTGCCTTTTGTTTTCCTTCAGAGAATAGTAAAAGTGTGTGATGTTTTTCCTTGCTGGAAGCATTTGAGGAACAGACAACTCTTGTGAACAATTTAAAAGCTGCCACAGTTCAACTGAACTGCAATATTTAACCCATTTTATTCTCTGCCTATCACCAACATTAAAGGCAAAGCTTTGATTCCACATTTTATGATTCCATTTGTTATTGTCTTAAGCCTGATTGCAGCCTGTGTGTTTCCAGCAGATTATCTCTGGTAATCACTTTCTTTTTTGCAATGGAAATGATCTGAAAATTGCTCTTTGATAACCAGGGATGGGTTCATTGAGGCCACGATGCAAAAAGCAAGAATTGTGCAATAATCATTTGTAAAGAGAAACCGTTATCAAAGGAACTGTGGGGGACATCTCCAGGACTTCTCGGGCGAGAAATTTGAAACATATATTTCTCACACAGGAATTTCGCTGTAAACTCTTCTGAATAATGCATGAGACTTGATTTAACGTCACAGTTAATCCTGGCATTTGCCGCTGGAAAATAGTACTCTTAGGGTACATCAGATTGGGGGTAGGGGAGAGGAGACGGGAGCAGCGCAGAACTAAAATCTGTTAAGATAGTTGGGGCGGAATTCCAAGCAGCTTGATAGGAAGATGCTTTTTGTTGGTAAGAGCCTTTCTTAATGAAGCACAATCACCAGCTGCTCCCATAACAGGCAGGAGAAAAGGGCAGTGCCCACTCAAGTCTGGCTTTGCCGCTGACTGCACCAACTCAAGAAGGTTCTGCTGTCTCCCTGACTAGAGACTGTGTATAAAAAACACAACTGTCACATCCACATATTTTTAAGAGTGACTATTGATGCTTTGGATCCACGGAGTACTTTTCAGAGTTCAAAGCACGTGTACCTTCACAACAGACTTGCAATTGTTTATTGTGCCGCAACACATCCATTGGTGCAGCACTTCTGGCCACAATACAGTTTAGCCTGGAGAAGAGGAGGTTAAGGGGTGATATGATAGCTGTTATGTACTGAGTTGAATAGGATCCAAACTGCAGCAGTCTGATTGGTCCTAGAACAATAGGATTCAGACTGCAGCAGTCTGATTGGTCCTAGAACAATGCAGCAGTATGATTGGTTGGCAGGAACCACCCAATCATGCTCCAGATATAAGTGAATCCACAACCTGATTGGCTTACAGTAGAATTCCAGAATTAGCCAATCATGTGTAGCCCATTGTGTAAATAATGTATATAAAGCAGATACTGTGAGGGGACTTTCATTCATTCCTCCTCACCACTATGAGCTGAATAAAGAGCATGAAATCACTTTGCGACTCTGAGTATATTTCAATAGCCATGTTCAAATATATAAAAGGATGTCACATAGAGGAGGGAGAGAGGTTGTTTTCTGCTGCTCCAGAGAAGCGGACACGGAGCAATGGATCCAAACTACAAGAAAGAAGATTCCACCTAAACATTAGGAAGACCTTCCTGACAGTAAGAGCTGTTTGACAGTGGAATTTGCTGCCAAGGAGTGTGGTGGAGTCTCCTTCTTTGGAGGTCTTTAAGCAGAGGCTTGACAACCATATGTCAGGAGTGCTCTGATGGTGTTTCCTGCTTGGCAGGGGGTTGGACTCGATGGCCCTTGTGGTCTCTTCCAACTCTAGGATTCTATGATTCTACAGTATGTATTATTGTTTTCCATGATGCAGGTTGGGAGCTAAGGGTAGCAGACATGGCCTTGCCTGAGCTCTGCAAAGGCGTGTGTGGTTGAAATGAGACTGCCTATCCACAAGCAGGACAGACTTCAGCGCTTGCAAAGAGACTTCCCCTGGTGTATCCTCACTTCCTTGTTAGTCTCCCCCCAACATGCTCTAGCGGGTTGGGGGA
Source organism: Podarcis liolepis (assembly GCF_965112155.1). Taxonomy (NCBI): domain Eukaryota; kingdom Metazoa; phylum Chordata; class Lepidosauria; order Squamata; family Lacertidae; genus Podarcis; species Podarcis liolepis. The sequence continues at coordinate 3,792,522 of NC_139556.1, forward strand.
CCCTCTGGAGCAGACTGGGGGGCATGTTGGAGTGCAAGGGGAAGCAGACATTCCAACGTGTGAGCAGAAATTGGCTCAGGTGTTCTTGGATATCACACATGGAGCTTAAATGCACTAGGGACGATCTGCTACCCCAGAGTAATGCTGCTGCTTTGATTATGTTGAATTTAATTTATTCACATTTTGATCCTGATCTATTCCTTTGCTGTCTGCTACGTATTAATTCATGAAAGCTTTGTTAGTTAAGCAAACATGAATATTTTTTCATTATAGTCATTCTTAATTTATGAAAGGAATTGCTTTTTTATCTATTCAGAAGAAGTTTAACTGGAATGTTTGCTAGCTAGTTAACGTGGATATACATTTATGTATTGTATCTAATCAGCTGAGTATATTTATGTGTTGTTTTGCTGCATCTACATGTTGATTTGTTTTACTCTTTCCATGAGCCGCTTTGAGTATATTTATGGGAAAGCAGCAAATAAAGACACAAATATAATTAATAGCAAACAGGCACCTGATTCCTGCACTGCTTTGCTGAAATCAGAAGCTGTTGGCCACGCGGAAGACCCTGCAGCAGATGTCTCCTATGCCAGCATTACTCAGGTCTTGAGCAATAAGTGCAAGCCATAGCATGGGCTTTTCACATTACCCAATAGCATGGGAAAGAATCACATTGCAAATTGCTTTTTCCACCTTACAAACATGAGCAATGGGCCTTAAATTACACCTAAAGATGTAACCTGTGAAGTGGCCCTGTATTTACAGCTGATGCAGTAAAAAGATGAAGTTCATCTTAATCAGAAGTTCTACTTATTCCTGCTCCCACCTCCTACATGGGATCAAATTGGAGCAATTCTCAAAGAACAAATCTGATGTCTTCTTGTAAAAGATTTAGAAATGGTAGGAAAATCCAATACATCACTGTAACTTTGCAAACACAAAACGCAAACCCTCACAAAAGATTAATGTGTGGTCAAAGTATATCAATCAATTTTTTATTGCAGTCCAAAGACTCACCAATAGATTCCAGTACATAAAAAGACATAAAACATACTTACTACTTGGACATCAGATAAAACTAAGCTTTTTTCAGACCTTTAACTAATACAAAGTGCTCTCTGATCCTGTCCACCTTAGAATGAAACTTGGCAACTGCCAAAGATACACTGGGAAACCTATCCTCTAATAGGTACCTAACATAAAATTGTGTAGGTCTTCCTGGAAGGTTTGCAATTAAAGGAATTACTTTTTGTTGTCAGACCTGCTTGTATAGTCTGCAGGACAGTAGAATATGCTGCACAGATTCTACTTCCTGAATTGTACAGGGGCATAATCTAGCAGAGTAAGGAAATACCTGCAAATCTGCCTTGGAGCATTTTAGAAGGAAACACATTCAGTCTGGCCTTGGTAAAAAGTCTGCGGTAGTTGACCACTGTCAAGTTCTTTAGATATTCAGCTATGTGAAATGTCCCGACATACTGTAAACTCACAGCTCTTGGTGAGCAGGATGAGTATGAACAGGTCTGCAGATCACCATAGGCAACGGCCCACAGTCTTTGTTTTAGTGATTTAAAGGCTATGTTGAAGCCCAAGTGTTCAAGAAGAGATGGGGACAGCCCAATTAAGGAAGCTTTTTGGGTGTTGCACTTGGACCAGAAACTAACATACTCATTCTGAGCTAGATGTTGTAGTAGTCCTGTCCCCAATATGAAAACACTGACTTTAAGCCAGTATCTGAAGGCTGCCCACCAGGCCCAGGTCAGTAGCGGGCATTCCCAAGTTTCCAAGAAAATGACTGAGGTAGGCACATCTGGGGATCTGGAGGACAGCCCTTAAGAATTTAGCCTGGAGATCATCCAACTCAGATGTTAATCCTCCACTCCAGATATTAGAGGTATAGTAATTCGGCAGCTGTCCTGAATATTTTGATGGCAGGTGGAATATACTGGCCCCTTTTAGTAAAGTGGCCAATTGACTAACTTGTGCTTTCTGGAGGGCTGCAGATCTATGGGAGATCCATGTCATTATGTGATGGAATGTCAGCCCCAGGTATTGGAAGCTTCTAATCTGATTGAGGGCGTGCTCATCTAGTGACCATTGGCATTGGGAAAGATTCTTTTCAAAAACCCAAATTTTAGATTTCCCAAAGGTAATTTTTAGGCCATTCTGTACACAATAAGGCATGAACCTCTTTAGCTGATAATTTAGACCTGGTCTGGAACATGAGAGAATGGCTGTGTTGTCAGCATACAATAATAATGGAGTCCTCCTGACCCCAGGTGGCCAAGTGGCTCCTCTAGTACATCCTCTCGGTCATTTATAAATATGGTAAACAATGAGGGTGCCAGGATACATTTATAATTATCTAGTGGCAGCTAAAATAGCAGTGTGTACTTGTTGCTAGGCGCCAGTCAGTAGGCTGTCAGCCATCAGTTTCTGAGCCAGATGATGAGAGATCAACTGAATTTAGATTTAAACCAAATCCATCTTTTTAGAGGAGGACTCATGTGACTCCCCTCTATCAACCCATGCCCATGAACCCTTGGAGGAGGGATTTCACATACAATAAACACTTACTCTACAAAAATCCATATATACACAATTTATACAGCATTGCATTCATAAATGTATAAAGTGTTCCTGAGAAAGCATAGCAAAAAATATTTCTTATTAAATATATATAATGTCCTTCATCCAAAGATCACAGGTGGGCTACAGTATAAGTAATTTAAGACTGTATGCAACTTAAATGCTTTAAAAGGCAGACATTACTAAAGGAATGAAATCTAAATCAACTGTTACACCTTGCGCCCTCAAAATTACTTTCTAATATTTTTTTGTACTGATAGCTTTGTAGATGTTACACAGTCATGTGCTTTGAAAAATTTAAGAGAAATTTGACTGGGAGCACAGCTCAGTGGAAAAGTGCCCTGTCTTGTACGTTAGTGGTCCCAGATCCAATCTCTGGCATCAACCAAGGGAACAGAGGTAGCAGATTTGGAAGACACACACACCTGGCACCTGGAGTTGCCAGTAGGAATAAGCCTGTTTTGTACAAAGCTTCTTCATGTGAAGCAATTCATTTCTGTATTCACTGAAAATGGATTCAGTGGAGTCTAGCGCAGAATAATGAGTGTCCTTCCTCGGGGTGCATCCCAGTACTGTATGTGTTCTCAAGGTAACTGCTCACCAGGTACACTTCGAGAACTGAAGATTGAGGGGTAGAAATCTATCAGTAACCCAATGAAAATATTTATCGGTACCAGAGTACTGAAAGAAGGAGTCCCTTTGGGTGACCAGATTAAATTCAGGCCGAAGACGCAAGCCAGGTTGGAACCAGTCATTTTGTTGAAAATGCTTTCCTGTGACACCTGGAAAGAGGCAACACATGCAGATCATTAAGCACAAAACACACAGAGGACCAAACTGCTAACTATTCAGAACTGGAGGCACAGCTGCCTCCACTTTAAAGATTTCATTCTGCACTCTGCTTCCCTGCCAAGAAGTCTGCCCAGCCTCTGAACTGGCTTACAATAAAATAAGATAAACAATTGACGCAGCATTTGTTTACTAGCAGGTACAGTGGAATTGGTATACATAACTCTGACAGTCATCTGATTCCAACTCTGAACAGCAAAGTAGAGATGGAGTTAGGGGAGTTTGACCGGTTTGCCTGCCCATGAGGGCACTGCAGGGAGCACCACAACAATGACAAACAATGGAAGGCGGGGGGGGCACTGAATTTTGGTGTTGCCCGGGATGCTGCTGAAATGTGGAAACCCAAAGCACCACAGCCAGGATACGAACTCCGCAGATTAAGCCAAACCCATTTTCAGCCCTGCCCACCTGCCCAAGGCCAGTCCCGAGAAGGTTGGCTCATGGAGCCCAAAAGGTTCCTTAGCCCTAGACTACGGGGATAGAGAGCAGGGTCGGCCTACGTGAGCCAGGTCCATGGGTGTGTACAGCAAGCAGAACCCACATTCACAAGGGGGTAAGTTGCTGAAATGCCAAGGAGTTCTTTGGGTTCTCAAGAGATGAAGAGACATGTGGTGCTATGTAGGACACCAGGGGAAGGCTCCTTCAGAAGCATCAAGCTGCCTCATTCCTTCTCCTCCTTGGGGGCCAGGGATGGAGGTCAGAGCCAGGCCCTCAGCTTTCTCCTATGCCGGGGTTCTCAAAGTGGGGGTCCATGGACCATGAGTGGCCTGCTAGCTTTATTCCGGTAGTCTGCAGTGGCGATTCCCAGGGATGGGAGTCCCTGGGATAACTCAGTCAGTAGAGCTTAAGATTCTTAATCTCAGGGTCAGGGGCTGAGCAAGAAGATTCCTGCACTGCAGACGGCAGGACTAGATGACCTTGGGGATAGCTTCCAACTCTACCATTCTATGCTTCTATGCTGGTTATACTTTTATGTTGCTGTTAAAAATTGAGTAAATGGTGGTGGTAGTGGATGTTTACTTTTCAGTGTGCCTGCCAATAAAATATATTCATTACAAGCCAGATGTGCTTGTACTGATCTCATTTGCAGCCATGCTCACAGAGGTAAGAATGAGATTTATTAGTAGGCTCTAGGACTTGTGGGATGGGAGTTGTCTTTGGAGCAAGAGACACTCCTAAGTAGGCGAAATCCTTTTCTGAACTGAGACAGTGTCCAATGTTTCCATCATATATATCAGGAACATTCTGCGCTCATCACCTGAGTCCACTGCAGGGGACTTGCAGCTGTTCATTTCAAACAGCTGTGCAAGAGAGGCTCCCTCTCTCTCAAGCCTTCCCACATGAGCACCTTCACAGCGTCCCTTTTGCCTGCCTCAGAGTTCCCCAAGAGCCCTGCTTAAAGCGATAATGCCCCCGGTGCTGGGGTGATGGCGTCCATACCCATGCTTTGGCTTGAAATGTCTAACTTTATTGACCACCAATGTTGCTGGCCGCAAGCTGAACTGCACAAAGCCGCCTGGTGTTTATGTCAACTGGAAATCTTCAGCTGCCCTCCCAGGATGTTCACACTACCTTGACCTTTCCAAATGTAAAGTGTTCCCTCAGACAGTGAAGATGAAAAAACAAGGATCAGCAAAAACTGCAGATCTGAGCACCAAAATCAACTCAAGTCTGCACTTTACATAATAAGGGACACTCAAAAATAATTCTATGTTCTGTTATCCAATTACCAGAGACATCACAGAGTACTTTTGCACACCTCATTAACACCTTGAGCGTTGAGAAGTGTGTTGAAACGGCATGTCTATTACTGGAACAAAAAGTCACTTAGATCCATAATGCTGAGGAGAGATATTTGTAGCTAAAATAATAGCAAATGAGGTGAGGATTTTCATAATAGCTTCTGGAGATTATATTAAGCAATGACAGATGAAGGTATCTGATGCATTCTGTAGTACTGTGTAAGCAGAAATGGCTCTATTATAAGGGAAACTGAGGCAGAATGAAAGAATCACCTTGCTGCGTCACAGGGGCCACTTAGTCTAGTTTTATATATGTTTTATATATGTTGTGAGCCACCCAGAGTGGCTGGGGAAACCCAGCCAGATGGGCAAGGTATAAATAATAAAATTATTATTAGTAGTAACCCGTCTGCAACATGGTCCAGGCACTTCTGCTTCTTAAAAAGGTGCAGCCTCTCTGGGCTCAACAAAAGCAGAGGCCATTACAGAATTTGGGCTGGCGTTCAATGTGATGAAGGAAGTGTGAATGCCAGCAAGACAACTGCCTTAGGAGGCAGGTTTCAGTTATCATTACAGGCAACAGAGTGAGTGATGGATATGTTTGATCTATGGGGCACCAATATGTTTTCCGGAGCAGCTCTCACTTGGAATGAATAGTGGCTCTTTTCAGTGAGGCCTGCGCATTAGAGATTTCAGACAGATTGTGCTCCAGCTTATTAGCCTCCCCCCATTTACAACAGAGAGACAAACCCCTCAAAGCGATGTTAATATTATATCACATGCAGCTGAATAAATGTGTATAGAAATGGTGTGCATGCTCTGGGCAACTGTGACAAACTGGGGCTTCACAGCCATGTGTATTTGCAGCAAAACTGCCCCTTGCTATGATCAACATGTGGATGTCATTCTTTTTTGAATGTGAAAAGACTTCCCACACTGGAAAAAGTGGTCAGAGTGCAGCAGATTTAAAAGATAAGCACACATACTTCAATAGGTGCCACTGGAAATTGGATGGTTGCAGGTCTCCAGACTGCTGTTATTTTGTTATTTGGCTAGATATGGCTTTGAAGCTGGATTACTGTATTTTTCGCTCTATAGGACACACTTTTTCCCCTTCAAAAATGAAGGGGAAATGTGTGTGCGTCCTATGGAGCGAAGACGCCATAGCCCCGCGACCCTCTCCCGGCTGGAGAGGTGACGCGCGGCTATGGCAGGAGCCTCAATAGCCGCGCGTCACCTCTCCAGCCGGGAGAGGGTCGCGGGGCGCTGCTTTAGCCCCACGCGCACTCTCCCAGCTGGGGAGGTGACGCGCGGCTATGGCAGGAGCCTCTACAGCCCCGCGTCACCTCTCCAGCCGGGAGAGCGCGCGTGGGGCTAAAGAAGCACCCCACGACCCTTTCCCGGCTGGAGAGGTGACGCGCGGCTATGGCAGGAGCCTCTCCGCTGCGCTTTTCCGCTGCTCTCTGACCTGCTCTTTGGGGCTGGTAGTGGGCTTCCCCCCGCCAGCCCCAAAGAGCAGGTTGAAAGGAACCTGAAGCCTGGAGAGCGAGAGGGGTCAGTGCACACCGACCCCTCTCGCTCTCCAGGCTTCCAAGGTAGCTGCCTGAACAGCACCTTGTTTTAGAGCGGGAAAACAAGAGGGGGAAAGTTCTCCCCCTCTCTGTGCAGCGCCTCCTGCCGCTTCACTGAAGGGGCGCTGGGCAGAGAGGGGGAGAATTTTTTTTTCTTGTTCTCCCCCCTCTAAAACAAAGTGCGTCCTATTGTCCGGTGCGTCCTATGGTGCGAAAAATATGGTAAATACACGTTATAGTGGTCACAAGGAGGTTGCTGAAAATGAGAGCCACACAGTGAGTTAGTTCTCCACCCACCACTAGCAGGTGACCTGCTGTGCAGTTGGCCACTGTCCCATGGGAAGACAGCACACCCCCTTTGCAACCTGAAGCTTAGGTTTTAGGAGGAAATATCTTGCCACAGAGACACTTTTCCTTGTGGCACCCTTGCAGCAACTTTAACATGCATTCCAGATCTCAGTCCAGATCTTCTGAACATACTTAACAGTAGAGAGTAAGTTAAGGCAAGGCAAGGTACACCTGGCCATACTTTGCATTGTATAATTTAGGCTGCAGCATCCTTTGACAGACTTTATAGTTTTGTTTTCACAGTGGAAAAAGGTAATATTTATGTTCACACGTTTAAGGATCTAGCCTACAAATCAAGGGAAAGCTTTAAGAAGTAAACAAGAGAGGCTTGTAAATGCTTCTTTTAAGCGGTTCAGTGGATTATTTGATTTTATTTGGATTTACATGGCACTATGGGTTATTTATGAAAGGGGTTTATACTAAAGTTATCATTGGGGTCATTAGTCTGCTCTGACTTTTATTATTACTGGAGACAGCAGCAGTTTGTAACTGCTGTTTTGGCAATTAATGTTTCACAGCCTCCTTGCAATTTTTAGAATTAAAACCAGTTGTTGCACAACAGCTTCAGAATTAAACAGCAGCAATCATGAGGATTTAATTCCTACTCACCATATGGAGAAAGCATATAAGAAACTTCAGAACAGCATAATTTTGCTCAGGAAGTCCATGTACAATTTCTCTGCAGTTCATCACCCGTAAGCTACTTTCTACACCTGCAAGAACACAGAATTTATTAGAACTAATGTTGATAAAGAGTCAAAGAGGTGCATTGCCAGAGAGGAACAGTATGTCTTTGTTTGATCCCAAATGATCTTATCTGTCAAGGCTTTTGTCTGGTACAGGCTAATAAAGGAGGACAAAATGCACTTGCAGTTCCAGTTTACACCCTCTATTGAAACTGACTGGGAACCCTTTGTCCAAACCCAAATCTCTTCCATATCCAAATTCAATCTAAACAAGACTGCACCACTTATCCATTAGCTAGTGGGAACCTGAGTTCTAATGTGATCTTACCAAAACACACGCAAACACAAGCTGCAACGCATCACACCCCTCACCCTACTTCTCCACACAATGCAGAAGAGTCACAGGTTCACTTCATGCCAAGAAAGAGTGACAAATGACATTCTTTCCTCTAATCATTGGGCAGATGCAGCGCACTTGGCACCAAGGAGGGACCAGCTTCTAATTTCGTACCACCCTTTGCAGACGCTTCGAAACAGCAGGGATAGAGTTTGGCAATCTTTTGCAATATGGCGCCCTTTGTGAGGCCAAAATTTGGTGTCCCCAAATGTCTCTTCTCCCTCTTGGCTTGGCGCCCTGTGCAGTGAAAGCATTTGCACTGCTCTAAATCCAGCACTGGAAACAGCAAAATATTCTTGCTTCTTTCTCGGTGTCTGCACAGTCCCGTGTGAAATGGTTGACTCCTTGCCTGTATCAAGTTCCGCAACACTTGAGGGAGGATCAGGGCTGACTATAAAGCCCAACCAAAATATGTGAACCCCTGCAATGGGAACTTGTAGGCCTGCAAAGTCTTTAAAAGAAAAGCATGTGTCTAACTCTCATGGTTCATGTAGACAGATTTGAATACTGCATCGCATGTCAACTCTTCCACAGAAATCCATGGGACTTGCAAGTGCTCAGTTCTGGCAGTGTGTTTTGGACGGCAGAAATCACAGATAAATCAGAACCACATTATTTATTATTATTATTATTATTACAGTGGTACCTCGGGTTACATATGCTTCAGGTTACAGACGCTTCAGGTTACAGACTCCGCTAACCCAGAAATAGTGCTTCAGGTTAAGAACTTTGCTTCAGGATGAGAACAGAAATTGTGCTCCGGCGGCGCGGCAGGCAGCAGGAGGCCCCTTTAGCTAAAGAGGTGCTTCAGGTTAAGAACAGTTTCAGGTTAAGTACGGACCTCCGGAACGAATTAAGTACTTAACCCGAGGTACCACTGTATTATTATTATTATTATTATTATTATTATTATTATTACTATTATTATTATTTACTCACTGGTAATTCCAATGATTTGATCATAGGGTTCAAAGGTCAGTAAAGGCTCTGGGAGTTCCCTGAGTAAAGTCTTAAGTATGACAGCAGGAATATGGATATCTCCATAATCATCGAAATTAACAGATTTTCCTACGTTTAAAAAAAGCCAAATTAGCAATATAGTTTTACAACCTATTTACGGCCTGTAGGCAGACCAACATTGCATTATGAAGATGTCTGCAAACATAACATGAACCCTGCCCGGTGGGAATTTCTTGCAGAGGATCACAGCACCTGAAGACAGTCAGGTCGTATATCCACATCAGTGAGCAGAGGAAGGATGATCGCTGGGAGGAATGCAGAGAGAAGCAACCAGCTGCAATAAAACATGTCTCTCCTGTATTGGTCTCTACGGCCACAATAGGCGCTGTAACTCTCCAACCAATTGATTTCACCCCTTTCATGACATCAGGTAATTATTCAGTATTCTAAACATTTCAAATGCCTACTGTTATTTCACAGGTTGTTGCTGCCTATCTTAATGTTAGGATGACATATTGCCCTTACTTCGACCAGTAGATCTGTCAACTATAGCCTGGACCCACAGAACAGCTCGTCCCAATTCCCAAAGAGTCTTTTGATTTGTGTTTATGCAAAAGCAGCCCTCATGCACTTAAGAAACATAGAGGACCTTCAAATTTTGATATGGAATGTAACTTTGCCATTCAAAGGCGGAGTGAGTCAAGACATAGAACTGCCTTATAGTCAGACAACTGATTCATCCAGAACAGTACTGTCTACTCCAGGGCTAGCCAGCATCTTGTTGGGCTACAACTGCCATCTTCCCTGACCATTGGCCATGCTCACTGTTGCAGTCAAACATTTCAAATTAACTAGTCTGTGAAGTAAGGGATCCTCTTAAGTGACTATTCTAGGGACCGAGCCTGGGACTTCACGGATGCAAATCTTGTGCCCTATCAAGAGGCTGCCTAAATCCAACTGAGTACACCCATTGTAATTCTTTTGAGTTTGGCTAAAAGTTTCAGTTGATTAACTAGCATGGACCAATTTCAATGGATAATGCTAAAAATTAAGATCCTGCTAGTTTATCTATTAATTGTTTATTATTATGGTTCTGGTAGGTTAGTGTAATAGCGAATGGGAAAAATAATTAAGGGTAGCCTTTACTCTTAACAATGAGCTATAATTTATCATTAATTTATCATTTACTATACAAACACAATCTCAAATTTCTTTCAATTTCCCCAAAGGAATCCATATCTGGTAATATGCACATCTATTTAAATGTCATCAATTAAAAGGCAGATGATTAATCAACTACTCACTGAAGACAGCCTTACACAACATGACATTTCATGTTACAAATCAGCTTATCATTAACCAATAGAGTAATAAGGAATCCATGCTCACCAAAATAAACAATATTTTAAAAATCATTATTATCTTTTGATTATAGCAGATGAAAACTTACCCTGATTATAAAGTTTCTGAATCTCCTTAATACTTTGTATGCTAGCTGACCGTCTAAACAGTCCTTCTGCTTTGAGCCCTGTAAGGAGGTGGGGGTGGGGAAGCATTAATAGGATTCCTCATAAAATCGCTGTTCACAAACATCTTTCTGCTGGTTCAGATCCCTAAGACTCCAGTGCAAGAGAAAGGGATGTCTGACTAAGTATGCTCACAGACACACGAGCTGCACCCTGGTGGTGGTTCACGTGAGTACAGGAGTGTATTTTCCAGTTGCTCTGCTTATGTACACACTGCTGTCAGGAAGGGTCAGGCTTATATATTATGACCTGGTTTTCTGGATATGTACCCTCACAAGAAAGTGTGCAACATAATCACATAGCAACGATACCCTAAAATTCTGAATTCTAACAGTTAAAATGATGTTAAAAGATGGCAGCAAGAGATAAAACATTTGTTAAAACATAGCATCGTAAAATTACTCAACTGGATGAAAGAACTCTTTAAAGCTTTCCGAAAGGCCAAATATACAGGATCAAACCTATTTCCGGTGTGGTGGCGGCTGTGTTCTGCAAACGTGGGGTTGTCACGGAAAAGGCATCGTCCCTGGTACTCACTAATATGACAGCTCTCAATGGTGGACTACAAAGCAACGTCTCAGATGCTAATATTAAGACAGGGTCATAAGGGTGAAGGTGGTCTTTCAGAGAGGCTGCCCCAAACTTTAGGGTATTCATAGGACAATACTAGTACCTTAAAATGAGCCTGCAAGTGGGTCAGATTTAGCCGGGGAATTGTTTAATCGGCATGCCATGCGCTGCCCACCAAAGCCTTGCTTACCTGGGTTGTGCAACTACAACTTCCAGGTTCCAGTGAGGCCAGGCCTCCTCAATATTCCTCAGCTACGTGGGCTGCAGTGGGCCCTGCCCTGGCTGCACCAGGCTCCCTCTACTGTGAGGAGGGCAGCCGTAGCAGGCCCCTCTGGGCCTTTGGGAGGGCGCGCCAGGGCTCCTCCCAGTGTGTGACATCATGTGCAGGACAATATTGGGTGGAACCCGGCACTCCTGGCAAGATCGCACAAGAGCCCCATGAGATCACATGGAGGCTTCAGTTTGATTGGGTGGGGCTGAAGTCTCGCCACAACCAAGAAGCTGTCATAGCTGTTTCTCCTCACTTCTGTGGTAGTGGCAGCAGTGGGCATGCCTGCGGAGGCACCCCTTCAATGTTGCAGTCTGATACAGCTGCCTCAGTCTGCTTCATGGATGGGATGGCCCTGACTGGGAGTTGTCTCCATGTAGTTGGCTCATTGGGCTACTCTAAATGGGCATCTGAGTTGACCCATAAATACAAGAGCATTTTCATCAGTCCTTAAAAGATTGTGAACTGATTCTGATGAGCATGAGAATATTCAGTTGCATGAAGAAGCCACTCACACAATCCATCTATTCATGTGAGCTGTGCAGCACTGAAACCATGAGCTTAGCAACATTGCGGCTCCACCATGCATCTTTTAAAAAGTGGAAATGGGAAGTGACTTTGTCACCAATACACAGCTTGTGTTGTTGTCGTTGTTGTTGTTGTCCAAATGAGTTCTCTTTCAGATTTCCTTGCTTGGGTCCAAGCTTTCTTCTTTCCCAACTATCTGGAAAATGTGGCCTTATTCTTTTTCCTGTCCCAAATGACAACTTTCATTCTCATTCTCATTCTCCCAATTTTGTTGTGGGCAGAATAGTTTGCCCTTATCTTCTACACCCTAGACAAGTTTCACTTGGGATAGATTTTCGAGCAGTCAGTCCTTTGGTTCACGAGAGTTTATATAACAGTTAATGCTCTTGTCTGTTGAAGATCTCCTTGTGTAAAGTGCTGCATAATAAATGTTTCCTTTTAGCAGGCTGGGTTTTTGTTTTGTTTTCCCCGGTATGCTTTAGTTTAAAGTGACTTGCAGCAAGCCTTAATTGAAGACATTAATCTGAATTACAGACAGCAGCTGTGCTTGTCTGGAACGGTTGTTTGAGACTCACATCTTTCTTACTTTAGCAGTGCCATAGCATCCAACCTTTGCCGGGTAGCCTTCCTGCCAGTCTTGAGGACAGAGCAACATTTAACTACAGCATAGAAATATGAAATAATGGTCTGACCTTATTATTCATACCAGAGATCGCATTAATCAGGCAGCCTGAGATGTGAGTGGATATCCCTTGGTCTTTTTGGAAGATAAATATACAAAATGGTTGAGTGGTTATCTGAACACGAGCTTTTCTGGGTGTGGATTTTAGAGGTCTGTGTTCAAATTCCTGGCTAGACATACAGAATAGCCTTGGGCAGTTCAGTCTTCTGCCTTAGCATTATACGTATTCCAACAAACCCAAGGTAGCTGAAACTATCAACAGAACTGTATGGAACAACCTTACATTTACAGAGCAAAATATCCTCTTGAATTATATACCCAGCACCTGGAACCTTACAAAAGGACAATGCGAGTGGACTCTCCTTACCACAGCAAAAAGACTGATACTGATGAATTGGAAAAATTAAAATGCTGCTCCCTTCTACGATTGGATTGGGGACTTATACAAACTCACAACATTTGAACAACTTGCATATAAACACAGACTTGCCATGGACAAATTCAATGATATTTTGAACCCATTCTTACAAATACTGTAATAGCTTAAGATCTGGTGAGGCACAATAACAACCTTGTAAAGTATACAGTTTTGGGTTCCCCCTTTATTTTCCCTTCTTTTTCTACTTGTTGTTGTTTAGTCATGTCCGACTCTTCGTGACCCCATGGACCAGAGCACGCCCGGCACTCCTGTCTTCCACTGCCTCCCGCAGTTTGGTCAGACTCAAGTTAGTAGCTACGAGAACACTTGTCCACACGGGTGCTATTTCTTTTTGTCTCATCATGTTTCGTGCACATATAATTATGTACTTTTTGAACTTTCAATAAAGAAGTCTGGGGAAAAACAAAACAAAAAACCCCTACAAACACACCCAAACATTGAAATCCTGTTGAGCTCAGTGCGATTTACTCTCAACTGCATGTTCTAGTTCCAGCTCTGGATATGGACAGAATACTGGCATAAGTTCTCACACATTCAAAGATAATAAGGAATTTTCAAAATGTACATTTAAGAATGTAATTTCAAATGCTTACACACACACCCCAATCCTTGACACAGGATAGGGAAAATAAATATTTACGTAAATGCAATCCAAATCCAGCCTGCCCTAAGACTGGACTTGGATGAGAGTGGATGAGGCTTGAATCCTCCCCTCTGGCCAAAAGCTCACCGGGTGACCTCTCTGGTTAGCTTCTCTCTCTCTCTCTCTCTCTCTCTCTCTCTGCCTAGCCTACTTAAAAGGAGTGATGTGAGAATAAAATAAGCCCATGTTTACCACTATGATTAAGTATCTGAAATATAATGGGAGAGCCCAACAGGACAGTGACAATAATCCACCAACAGCATACAAATCAATATGGCTAACCTGATCCAAGACACCCACCCACCTCACTCACACACGAAAACAAAGATCACCACAGCCAATCACAAGCAAACAATCACACCCTAGGCCAACCCCAACCTCTCTCACCACCAAAGGAACACAAGTGAACAACACAAGCAACGCTGACACCAAACTCTACATACATTAAACATAATAGAAACACCGCCACCCGACCCCACCCCATCCATCTTCCCTCTCTCCACTCCCCCCTTTCTTTTTTCTTTCTTTTTCTTCTTCTTCTCCCCCTAATGCCTCAACAAATGAAACGGATTTGTAAAAATGTTACATAAAAAACAACAACACGAGGCACTACACTTCTGTAAAACAAGAAAATCCTTAATAAAATATTGAAATATAATGGGAGCAATCTAATACCTGCTTCACATTTGCTGCTTTTCTGTATGTCAGTTTAACCCACATTCAAAGGTGAAATACAAATACAGTACACAGTATACACCGCATATACACAGCGGTTCTGAGTTGTATCTATAACCGGACTTTGCTGGCTGAGCAGCTAACAAATGCACCAAATAAAGAAATAAATCACCACTGTGGATGTCTGAAAACAAGCAAATGACATTTGCATGTTGACAACCCCAGATGAAATTTGTGACGCTCCAAATACTTAAAGGATGCACCAGTGAACGCTGACAGCCACATAAGCTTTTGAGGGCTGTCCCAACAAATGAAGACAAACACCAGGGAATGCCAACGTTCACAAAATTTGCCTGAGATTGCCAATTTTCAGGTATGACTGTTGATATTTGCCACATTTTGAATACTCAAAGCATTGAGTGGTAAAGCAGCTTCCACTACACCCTTGGCGGGGGAGGGTAATTGCTGAGCTGAGTGATGCCCTGAAATTTCACCTTGATAGCAAAGGGATGGAAGGATTCCGTGAGATTGGCAGAAGGTTGACTGAAACTGCTGAAATGCTGGAGGCAGGGTTTTCAGAAGTATGAAAGGGTAGCAGAGAAAGAATGACAGTGTTGGCTCTGAGAAGGAAGGCTCAAGGAGGATACAAGCACCTTTCTAAATAACCAGCGGTGGTCAGTGGGTGTAGTAGTCCCTGCTCCTTTCTAAGACAAATTTTGTGGCTTGGATGCAAGGGCCAAGAGAAGAATGAAAGCAAGGGTGTGCTGCTTAATAGCACATGAACAGAAACTAACAACTTGGGAATGGCTCCTGTGTTTAATCAGCAATATACACATGAAAAACACATATACAGTAGTACCTCGGGTTACAGACGCTTCAGGTTACAGATGCTTCATGTTACATACTCTGCTAACCCAGAAATAGTACCTCGGGTTAAGAACTTTGCTTCAGGATGAGAACAGAAATCGTGCGGTGGCGGCACAGCGGCAGTGGGAGGCCCCATTAGGTAAAGTGGTGCTTCAGGTTAAGAACAGTTTCAGGTTTAGAACAGACCTCCAGAATGAATTAAGTTCTTAACCCGAGGTACCACTGTACGTATTTTACAACATTGCATTAACAGAGTAGCCAGGAACCACAGTCCTAAGTCCAACTGACAGGTATGTGTATGTAACTCTTTTATTTAAAAGCATATGCAAAGGGAAGGGAGAGTTGGCTACAGACATTTCTATTTTGGAAGCAGAGTTCCTCATTGATTCTTACGGGAAGTTCTACTTAATAATCAATGCAACAATTTAGCCCAGGATGTGAAGAGAGCTTCACTTGCCATTTCCTGACCTTATAAGCAAAAAGCCACTAGTGCATGGTGTGTGGGTAATTGTGTTGTATAAATATTCAGACCACTGTAAATACAGGGCCTTTATTCAAGGAAGCAGTGAAGCTAGATGCTTAGAACAGAATGCATTTTGGGTTCTTTCATTTCACCCACGTGGCTCTGTGGTCTGATCCACTCCATCCCTACAGCTGCTTTTCACCGTGGAAACTTACTGCTGGAATTCCCTCCCCATCCCAGATATTTATCACAATTTTTTTGGTCTAAAACCAAAGTAAATCCTTACCTTTCCTTTTTAGATAAGACACAGTGTGCTTCATTACTGGTGGGATTAATTCACCTTTGTTTTTAGCTTTGAGACTGTTGGAGGAAAGAAAAACAAATCTGAACAAGTTTTCTCACAGGGTTTCCATACCATTTTCTTACAGGGACAGCTCATATTTGAATCAACTGATTACTGCAGCATTGTGTCCTGTGTGAATAAGCCATCTCAAATAAATTACAAATGAATGAAAATTCAAAGCATTTCCAAGCACCATGCTGCTCAATGGAGTCTGTTCACACGCTCAGCTGTGACTCAGCAAGCGATGAGTAATCAAACTATAACCCAGCTCATCACTGAAACGCTCCTGATCCGTTCTGTAGTATCCAGATACCAGGAACATTTCTGTAGTTAACTAATCTTGTATTCCACAGGGGCCCATAATGGTCTTTCCAAGAAAGCAAATCTTTCTTACCACCTTGCGGTAAAAAAGAATGAATAGGAAGGAAAGGGGTTTTTATCCAGTGTGGCATATGAATTGTGGCAGTCCTAGATGAAGACAGAGGTAAGCCCTCTCATCAGTGATGGATTTCTGTGGCTGATCCAAACCTGCAAAACAGCATCTGATTTCTGGTTCTTTAAAATAAAAAGAAATTTGGTTCTGTATAAGGAATGCAGGGGTAGATCTACCTTGAAACTAATGAAGCTTAAGCTTCAGCACCCCTAATCCCGGATGGGCCCCAGAAGTGACTTTATTCCAAGTTGTTTACATATTTTGGGTCTAGTAGACCCAGTTAGTTGCATGACTCAATTTGATAGGTTCCTCAGCAGATAAGTCCATGTGGAAAGGATGCTTTCAGGATCTGGCAATGTGGCATCAAAGCCAGGAACCCAATGCAAACACAGTCTGAAATCCAGTTGGGCCAGACCAGTTCCAAAGTCAGCTGGGCTTGGTCCACACATAATTAACAAAATATACTAGTGTAAAAATGATTTTGCCTCACATACAAATGCATGGGATTTCTCATTCCTATAGATTGTATTCTACAGATTACTGAATGATTTCATTCAGTATGTAGTCATTTCACAATAATTAAGAACAGGCTTCCTTATCCTTCCTTTCTTTAACGTCTCAAAAATAAATCTGTTTCTGAGAAACCGTAGACCATGAATGTTCTGAGTTCTCTGTTGTAATGTAGGCACTCATAACTGAAGGAGTTTTAAGCATTGTGAGGAAGAGAGACTAAGAAAGAGAACCAAGAAACACATGGCGACTCATCCAGATTGAGTAAAAAGAAAACTCCTTTTTTCCAATAACACGTGAAAGAAATTGTGTGGCTTACTATTGGAGGCTGACACCAAATTGCTGGGTTGGAAGAGGGGGTCTTGGTGGAGGGATCTTCACTGCAGTAAGTGGCTTTTTCTTTTGTTTAGTCCGAAGATTTTCATCATGTCTAGTGGAGAAAAGTACACATAATATTCAAGAATGATGTTTGAATCATTCATGTTTCTCAAGAAAAACTTACAAAGACGTATAACAAGTTCTAGAAGTTCAATCACATTGAAATCTTAATTTCAGACTGTAATCTCTTCACAGAATATTAAAACATAAAATATCAACAAAATGTACCACTTGCTATTCTCAATTCCCCACTTGCTGGAGTACACTTCATCTTATCCGATAGCTGACATCACTTGGTATTCTATTGTATTGCACCAATAAGGAATACCATAACATTACTGTTTATCTTCAGGTTAGAGTTTTATTTTTTGTTTAAAGAACATATTTTAAGGAATATTTGTGAGACACACCTTAGATTAGGGCTGCCATATTTCAAAAGTGAAAATCTGGACACCAAAGTTGTTGAGCTTTTTTGATTTTAATCTCAACAAAAAACAAAAAAATGAAACTTCTGACATGGGTTGCCATACGTCCAGATTTTCCTGGACATTGAAGTGATTCCTGCCCAGACACTTGTTTCTGATGGCCGAATCCCAGTTATGTCTGGGAAATTCTGTACGTTTGGTAACCCTACATTAGATGAGATTAACCACCTAAAGCATGCAAAAGTGCAGCCATATTGTGTCTACATGGATTCAAGGCCTAGGTGAACTCTGCTAGAACACTTTTCTCATGGGTAGATCAGGTCTAAATAATGTTTTTGTTTTACAGTGGTACAGTGGTGCCCCGCAAGACGAATGCCTCGCAAGATGGAAAACTCGCTAGACGAAAGAGCTTTCCATTTTGGAGGTGCTTCGCAAAATGAATTTCCTATGGGCTTGCTTCGCAAGACGACAATGTCTTGTGAGTTCCTGCTGTTTTTTTCCCCCTTTCCCCCCTTTTTTCTAAGCCGCTAAGCCGCTTATCAGCTGATCCGATCAGCAGATAAGACGCTAAAAGCCGCTAATAGCGCTAATCCGCTAATCCTTCAATGGGCTTGCTTCGCAAGACGAAAAAACCGCTAGACGAAGAGAATCACAGAACGGATTCTTTTCATCTTGCGAGGCACCACTGTACCTCGGGTTACATACGCTTCAGGTTACAGACTCCGCTAACCCAGAAATAGTACCTTGGGTTAAGAACTTTGCTTCAGGATGAGAACAGAAATCGTGCTCCGGTGGCGCGGCAGCAGCAGGAGGCCCCATTAGCTAAAGTGGTGCTTCAGGTTAAGAACAGTTTCAGGTTAAGAACGGACCTCCAGAACAAATTAAGTACTTAACCCGAGGTACCACTGTAGTTTGAAAGCTGCAACACTAATGCTGGAATCTTGGTTCTCGCAATGACCTTGAGGAGGGAGAGTGTTGTATTTTGCCTGTTTATTTTGACATCCATTGCCCTGAGCTCTTTTAAAGGGGGGGAGATCTATAAATATTCCGAGTCAATAAAAATAAAAATAAAAAGTAAATAAATGCCTTTAGCCCTTTAAGATCACGAGAAAGAGAGAACCAGGAATGCAACAGCACAACAGTGTCCTGCGTGTGTCCTGCCCTCCCTCTTTTCTGTCATTAAAGCTCCACAAGAGTAAGATGAGAAAGAATTGAAGAAGAGCCCTGCTAGATCAGACAAAAGCCGCGTCTCCTCCATCATCTTGTACACAGGGTGACCCACCAGCTGCCCACAAGCCGGATATGAGCACAACAGTCCTCTCCCCGCTGGTGCTCTTCAGGAACTGATACTCAGAAGCATATTGCCATTGATCCTGGAGGTAAGGATTAGAGGCCACTGATAGCCCCCATCCTTTAAAAGCCATCCTGGTTGTCCACCATAACCACATCTTGCAGGAGCAAATTCTTTTGTTTAACTAGGCTTAACTAGTCAGCTTGTGCATCTTTGTTCAGAGGCTTCCAGTGCTGGATTAAACCCTGTGGAGGCCCCAAGGCAGACAAAATCTCGGGGCGGGGGGCTGCCAAATTATCTCCGGATATATTTTTGTAATTTTCTGTCAAGATCAAATCAATATTCCTTGGCTCTTTTGTCACAGGGCCCCCAAAACGCTGGTGCCTACTCTGGCAACCCGGCACTGGAGGCTTCTAACAACAATACGTTCTAACTCTCCTCCAAATGCAGTACCATGGCAGCTGCAACTGCAATTCTTAGCACTCTTTGACTCTATTCCTCTGACTTTATGCCCTTCATACACCTCACACTTTTGAACATCAAGAAGAGTGAACCTCTAGATTGCACATGGCTCTCTCATTTCCTCAGTTGTGGGAGGTCAGCTTCTGGGCAGAAAACCTGGGAAGGTGACCACTGTGCAAGGCTGGACCAAAGGGCCATATCATACACCGCCATTGTTTAAGTGGACAGCTAAGATACTGTACACATGCATTTGAATATTTAAAGTCGTAACAACAAGCATGCATGGGCATACTTGTATTTACAAATACACTTAGCATACATAGACACAACGCTTGCTAGGGAAGCAGATTGGCAGCTTCTGTTTGCAAAACAGCTGAGTTAAAATCGTAATTCTGTCACTTTTACAAGATGGAAGTATAACTCCTCCTGTACATTAACTGCATGGTTATTTATTATGCAGGGAGGCATATATGAAAGTTTAATTGTTATATACAGTGGTGCCCCGCAAGACGAATGCCTCGCAAGACGGAAAACTCGCTAGACGAAAGAGTTTTCCATTTTGGAGGTGCTTTGCAAAACGAATTTCCTATGGGCTTGCTTTGCAAGACGACAATGTCTTGCGAGTTCCTGCTGGTTTTTTCCCCTCCCCCTCTTTTTCTAAGCCGCTAAGCCGCTTATCAGCTGATCCGATCAGCAGATAAGCCGCTAAAAGCCTCTAAAAGCCTCTAATAGCGCTAATAGTGCTAATCCGCTAATCCGTCAATGGGCTTGCTTCGCAAGACGAAAAAACCGCTAGACGAAGAGAATCACAGAACGGATTCTTTTCGTCTTGCGAGGCACCACTGTATTTACCTACTGGTGTACAAAAAACCATTTATATAACAGTGATGCAGCACCAGTACATTTTGTTTTATTTTATTGCTATGGCTAGTGGCTGATGCAAATAAAGATTCTTCTGATCTGATCTGCAACACCAGCTTCTGTCAGTCAACCAAAGCATGTAAAATACTCTCACGAAGCATTTTATAGCTACTTCCCTCATCTGGAGAGTCAAAGTACTTTAAGGAAAATAACAGTGGCTGCAACTGGGAGTTCTGGTGACATGAGAATTGCTGGAACACTCCACTGGTAATCTATTGAGGCTTCTGGTCTTTATGGCTGGATAGGCTTGAAAGTGTGAGTAATCCCTGCTGAAAAACCAGAAGTCAGAGAAGAAGCTGGTTGCCCGTGGTTTAATGCAGGGGCTTAGTGTGCTCTGCAACTCCCCTACAAGGAAAAGTTGCTGCATTTTGGGCTTCTTAGTTTAGAGAGAAGACAAGTCAGAGGTGACAGGATAGAAGTTTATAAAACTATACATGGCATAGTGAGAGTGGTTACAGAAAAGTCATTAGCATTAGAACTTGTGAAGCCGATGGCCGGGAGATTCAGTACAGATAAAATAAAGTATTTCTTCACACAGTGCAGTGTTGAACTAATGGAAGATAAGGCTGTCCACAGCTACCAGCCACGATGGCAATGTTCTGCCTCCAGGGTCAGAACCATTATACGTCTGAGCACCAGTTGCTAGCGATTGCTCATGCCCTGCTTGTAGGCACCCATCTGGTCAGCCATTGCAAGAATAGGATGCTGGACTAAATGGGCCGGATCCAGCAGGCTCGTCTTACATTCATATCTTATCACAATGAAGTAAAATAAGTAAAATAGGAACACATTTTGTCAGTTCACATAATTTGAAGAAGTTGCAAAAACCAGCTTTTCTCGGTCCACAGTTTGGATTACTGGAGGCAGAATTTCCTTTTCAACGCAGAATAAATACAGCCCAAATGATATTCTGGTCCACGTCTAACCCCTGCAGATACCTATTTACTTTCTCTGTGGTGAATCATTCAACATTTCTTAGATGTTATTACTGGTGACAATGCACTTTGTACGATAACACGTAGCCAAGAATAGATCGGGTATATCAAACATTTAATCAGACAGAAATTTAGTGAAGTTGTCTGAAAAAGGAAAACAATATAAGATAAGACCTCCCCCCCCCTTTTTAAAGAAGAACCTTAAGGACTGTTTTGAACGTGTTACATACCGAATAACTTCTTGAGGGATCTTAAGTTGGTCATATTTAAGATGGTCTCTCAGGTCACTCAGGTAATTCAGATAGATTACCTTTTTTCCAAACTTGTGACTAAAAATATAAGAAAATTTATACAAACACAGGAATTAGGAATATTTCCTGAAAGTGTTACTTTAATATTATGAAACCTGAATGTCAACGTGAGTGCCAAAAGTGGACTATGATTAAAGCAGCCAAGGCACAAGATGCGTTCATTTTCATTTGATCAAACATAAACATACCATGCTTGAGTCCAATTTGAATAAAAATGACTGTCTTCCATCCTAATGTAACTGCTATTTGCATAGATATAGAAACCATTGTTTTGAGAGGGAAGCAAAAACCTTTATTTTAATGCAGCATTAAAAATGTATGGAAAGAGTATGTTCTGTTAAGCTTTCTATGTCAATAGTTAAGTGGAAAAAATAGACCTTATTGCTGGCAAAGCAATTTGTGCCTTGCTTTATATGGAAAGATTAAATTGCATGGCAGCAGCTTCCATAGGTCCAATTCTTCACTGCCTTGAAAGAATGGAAACCGCCTTCCCGCTCCTGCTAATATCTGGATGTAGGTGTCAATGCTGGTTGTGTAGTTTCCATTCTGCTGCAGCTCGGATTCCAATGAAAACCAATTAATGTTGCTATTATTAGGATATTCCACAGTATTCTTTTCAATGCAAAGGAAACCCAATGCAAATTAGGGGGGAGGGGAATGACCAATTATATATCATTTGTGGAATGAAAACAGCAATGAATACCAACTGTATTCACTGGATTGATTTGTGTGCCAGATGCATGATGAATAAGTAAACACTGGGAATTTCCACTCCCATTTCCATTGGAATTCTCTGACAATCCCACATGTGTTGCAGGAATAATTTGATGTTGTTGTTTTTCTGGCGAGAACTTTGATCCCTAGAAAGGGCTACACTTCCCAAGAAGAAATGATCTTATCTGCCCCTTCCATGTGGTTCCTGCAGTCAGAGGGGAATGGGATAGAAGCTTGGAAGCTTTTCCCGTACACTGGTACCTCAGGTTACATACGCTTCAGGTTACATACTCTTCTAACCCAGAAATAGTACCTCGGGTTAAGAACTTTGCTTCAGGATGAGAACAGAAATCGTGCTCCGGCAGCACGGCGGCAGCAGGAGGCCCCATTAGCTAAAGTGGTGCTTCAGGTTAAGAACAGTTTCACGTTAAGTTTGGACCTCTGGAATGAATTAAGTACTTAACCTGAGGTACCACTGTATTGCTGCGATAACATACGCTACAGACGAACTTGATGCAGCACAACACAGTCTTCTCTCTTTTTTAAAGATCGTGTCAGAAGCAGTTCATCCAGTATTCAACGGGACTGAGCTGAAATTGTTCCAAGAAAGATGATTAAGGGTCTGGCAACCAAGCCTTATGAGGAACAGTTGAGAGAGTTGGGTGTGTTTAGTTTGGGAAAGAGGAGACTGACAGGAGATATGGCAGCCATCTTCAAATATCTCAAGGGCTGTCACATGGAAGAAGGAGCAAGCTTGTTTTCTCCTGCTCCAGAGGCTAGGACCTGAACTAATGGCTTCAAATTTCAAGAAAGGAGATTCCGACTCAACACCAGGAAGAACTTTCTGACAGTAAGAACTATTCTACAGTGGAACAGAGTCCCTTGGAAGGTGGTGGACTCTCCTTCCTTGGAGGTTTTCAAGCAGAGGTTGGATGGCCATCTGTCATGAATGCTTTAGCAGAGATTGCTGTATTGCAGGGGTTTGGACAAGATGACTCTTGTGGTGCCTTCCAACTCTATGATACTGGGATGATTCACATCAAAATTTGAGAAAATGTTTGCCTATTGGTTTCCATTACATTCACTCAGGATAATAATAGCCTCAGCACTCCACTCCTGTATGGTGTGTGCTCACTAACTAGGCATTTACTCACTGATATTTGGGGTCTGTAAATCAGCAGAATTGGCTCCCACTGCTTTTGGGATCAATATCCCAAATTATCATGATGCTTTGTCCCTCCCACAGTTGTCCCTATGCGCACGGGACTCTGCGGCTGGCAGTCTGTGCAAGAGCATTTCACACAGGGAAGCACAAATCTCTTTGTCTCTTGAACTACACGTCCTAGATTAACAGCACACTCTCCCTTTTGTAGAGAAGGATTTGGGCCAGAAACTCACTGTTCAAAATACTGATCATTCTGTTCGAACTCAGCTTCTGATTGGCTCCAGAACACCTTACAAGATCCAAACACTATGAACATAGGATAGGATATCCATAAACATAATCAAGCATGATCTAGAACTTAATGGTAATGGGGGTAAAGTCTCAGATCTCTGGGCCCCAGAGAGAGTACCCTTTCATGTATCCCTTACTTAGACCCTGAAAATAAGACACAAATTGGACCAACATACTGTTAATATTATTCCCATTTCTGTAAATTATTCTGCAGAATAACATTGAAAGTCCAGCTCTGCATGCACCAGCACCCTCTAGTGGAAGACAGCAGAAATTTTAATTAGCAGAAATTAATTAACCCAAAGAGTTGGCTTCTGCTGTCAAGGAAGTACTTTTACAGAATTAACACACTTGATCCTCAATGTGTACAAACCTAGTTAGGCCTTCCAGGATGCTCTTCCATGATAAAATGAAGCATTTATGCCAGCCTATTAGCGAATTCCAAAAGAAAAACACACACGAACAACCAAAAACAGATTGTGTTACCCATGGAAGCAGTGCCTTAAATAATTTGCTCTTCACCTCAGGAGGGCTTCCTGTTCTGCAGAATCTGTTACCTTGACATTAACGTTTTATGGTTTTGCTGCTTTCTAATGGCATGAAACCCAGCCCTTTCACTCTCTCCCTGACTGGAAAAAGCCAACTTCAAGGATGGGGTGGAGATAAACATGAGTGTTTCCAATCGCTACTTCTGGAAAAGGCACCCGACACCTACTCCTACCCCCATGAACCTCTAAACTATTCTTCCTCTCAGCTTGAAACAGAAGAAAGCAAGCACTTCTTTTCAGGCACCTTGTAAGTTCTTGGATTTGGAAACTTCTTGAACCTTAAACACACACACACACAAATCTTCTCTGAATCTCAGCCCACCAGCTGCAATCTAAGGAAGGGGACTTTTAGCAAAAGGAGCTCTGAAGATGAAAAGAACTCCACTAGATCCCATATGTACCTAAGCACCACACTAATGGAGAGGATCTGGACCAGAGTGGTCCATGTTTTCATACCAAGTGGGCTGCAAGAGTACTTTGACATGGGACCTGCGGGCCACACACTGCCTTGTTGTGTGGGAGGAGAAGTCATTACCTGATGCCCCAGGGCTTTGGGAAGGAGGTGCAAGGCTCTGGCAGGGTCCTAGAGCCCTCTCACCCCCCCCCCCCAGCTAGGAAAGTGCTAACTAGGCTTTGGGAAGGAGGCAGGAGTACTCTAGGATGCTGGGAAGTTAAGTCTTATGAACTTACTGAGATTTGGTTCCATCAACACATGTTTAGGATCAGACAGCAAGTAACAGAGGAGAAAGTATCTGACATCAACACAGTGAGCACAATGGAACAGAGTGGGAAGAGTGAGAACTCTGAACACAGTAGACAGCAAAGTTAAGAGGAAACATAAAATAAAATAATTTCACGTACTCATGCCAAGTCCTCATCACCCATAATATATTTCATTGGCAGGCTCCCCAAGTATTTTTACCTTGTGATTTCTATAACACAGATGTTTATCAGAAATCGCAAACTACCCTTCAGCTAAGCACAAAATTGTCTTCAGCAAACCAATATGTACCTGATTAGAGGTTTAAAAATGTTCCAAATAATTTTTATGAAATTGGTTGGATGTACAATGTAGAGCGCTTTCAGATTTTTCTTATACCTGCAGAAAAGAAAATTAAATTGTTAGGAGACTTGTGAACGTTACACGCTGTAGTGGAGTGGAGCTGCGATTGAATGTGGGGGGAGTTTTTATTACTGGAACATTATACAGTATTCATTTCAAGTACATCTAATTCAGAGGAATTGAATGTAAAATGAAAAGAAGAAATGGTCAGTCCTGATGGAACTGAAGTAGGTGAAGATTATACAGCGATTACATTACAAACCAGTATCTGAATTGTTTTGTGGGTATAATAATGGTGGGAAAAATCTCTCTAAATGGAAAAAAGTGTGTGGGAAATGGAGAAAGAAAAAAGGTAGCAAGAAGGGAGAAGATCTTTAGAAATTCAAGAGATGGAAACCATTATTTGATTCCAATTTCTGTTATTCATTCATTAAAAAAGAAAGTTTCACACTGAAATGAATTTCCAACTTAATCATTTTCCTTTAAGTATTTTACTTCGCATTCTTAAAGATACCCGGAATATGGCATTGACCATAATGATATATGATCAGCACAGCCCCTGGTGGAAGCAGTTAAGTCTCTCAAGACCTTTCTTGATAGTAACATGTTGGAGGCAGCCAGAGGAGCTCATTAGGATGCGCACACATCCATATGAGGAGCACCAAGGCAAAAGCAAGTTTAACAAGTGCCCTTCCTTGCCCTGCCCAGTGCTGCTACTATTTCCCAAAGTATTTTTAAACCAAGTTCATAGTAGCCACAGGGGTTGCTGGGTGGGCTAGGTGCACCCCCACCCTGAATATCCTTTGTTTTACACCTCTTCTGTGTAGACCTGTCACTCCTGAGCTATGCAAGATGTACTGACAGTTGAGCTGTGTGTGGTTGGAGGCAGGAAAAATTAGGTTAAATCTGTTATTGATGTGGTGCTATGCCAGTGCGAAAGATTTCCAGGACTTTGTAGCGCTGCAAGGCAAATCCAAAGGTGTGAATACTCCTTTGTGAATTCTAAGTTCATGGTGGTCGGGATTCTAATAACAGGTGCAGGTTGCCTTAGAGTTTGACCGATTTGCCAGGCATATGGAGCTTCCTGCCTGTTCGCTACGGACAGGGACAAACAGGTGAATTCCTTGCAGAAGTGAAAACATCCCTATGGGATCCAGCAGCTTGCACTCCATCAACCCAGGGAGACTAAAGAAAGCAATTCTCCCTCTCCTCACAATGCTATTTCTATCCCGTGCAACAACTGTAAAGTCAGAATGCTTCTGATATGCCAAAAGCCTGGTAAATATTGTTAATCCGTTTTAAATCATGCCACCCTAATCATATAGGACAAAGTTCATCTAGATCTCCTCCCTTCAGGGAGGGCTTGTTCTTACTGTTCAGTCCATAGTGAAAGTAGACCACTGTGTAATCATTTTCCACATACTGGTCCAGTGCATACTTTAAATATCTGGAATAAAAGCAGGATAGAACACACCAATAAACACACTGTATTTTCACTGTGGTTCTTTAGCTCTAAGGAAGAGAAGGAATACAGGTGCCCAATGGCCTGACCCATACTATTTTCATGGGATGCTCAAACCCAAACATTGAACATCCCCATAGGACTTGCTAGTATTAAAAGCTTGTTCAGAGATCATTCAAATACAAAGAAAGAGCATAATTCAATGATGAAGTGAATGATGCTTGATTTTACGGCTGACGATTGTAAGGCTATAATGGATGTAGCCCCCACCCTGCCCTGCCTGTTGACACATGAGTGAAAATAAGAAAAGACTTACTCTAATAACCGTCTGTGATTAAGTTGATAGGAAGGAGGCAAACGGCAGCAACTGAAAGCAATCACTTTTCTCCCCAAATTATCATCACCTGGTAAACCAACAAGAGTTTAGTTATCAGGGTGATAATTTCACTCTAAAT
Source organism: Podarcis liolepis (assembly GCF_965112155.1). Classification (NCBI taxonomy): domain Eukaryota; kingdom Metazoa; phylum Chordata; class Lepidosauria; order Squamata; family Lacertidae; genus Podarcis; species Podarcis liolepis. Next base: position 3,820,035 of record NC_139556.1, read on the forward strand.
GCACATGTTTTAAATGCAAAGCTTTACATACTGGAGGACAAAAGTTTAATAGGAGGATGTAAGATAGAGAGTGGATCAGCAATTATTAAAAACAAGCTGTTGTGGGGAGCTACTTCTCCCCAAATATCATGCAGGTAACCATGTTCACAAATGGGGCTTCTGGGCTGCACTGACACAAAACCACTTGTTGCTAGAGCTTCTGAATCTATTGATGGGCCCCTGCCCTCCCAGCCTGGTTTGCTCCTCCTTTGGGGTGGGATGAGGAGAGGGAGAGGGGAGAAAAAAGGAAATGAATGAAGTGAGAGGTGGTTTCTCCCAATGCCTGCCCTATAGCAGTGTTTCCCAACCTTTTTTGGGCAAAGGCACACTTGTTTCATGAAAAAAATCTCGAGGCACACCACCATTACAGCCCCGTGACGTCAGCGCGCAGCGTCACGCTGGGAGGGACATGAATTGCTAGCAAATTACATAATCACCTCCTTGAGGGCTGGCTCATCTTCTCCGAAGGCAGAACCCCATTAATTAACAGCACAGACTCACACCATAGCCAAGACGAGGGGGGGAAACCTCAGTCATGCACAGTCATGCACATGTGGGGGCTAAATGAGGACGAAGACCGGGCAGAGAGCAGGGTTCAAATCACCCCACCTGGCCAGGACAATCCCTGGGTGCTCCCTTGGGCCACTCGCCTGACCCACCTCGCAGGGCTGTTGCTGCGAGGATAACACGGGGAGAACCACGCGCGCCCCCGGGAGCTCCTTGGAGGAGAAAGCGGGCGATGAATGCAATGCATGAAATATATGAGAGGCGACCAGGTTTTGCAGGTGAGGGGCCCCCGCCAGCCTCCGCTTCCAACACCCGGCGCAACGATGCCGAAGTTTCCCCCCGGGCTCGGCTCGGGGAGCAGCGCTGCTCCCCCCCCGGCTCCCCTTCGCCCTCCCGGCTCTCTCTGCCGCCCACTGGGGACCCCCCTCACCTGCCAAGTCCGGAGCGCCAGTGGAAGTTGCATGCATGCATGCAGGGCGCCGCGTTGCCATTGCATTGCACTGCACTCCATGCAACGCCTGCACGCATGCATTGCCTTGCACGCCCGCCAAGGGGTCTCCCCACGGCCCGATGCGTCCCCTCCGGCGCGGATGCAGCATTGCAAAAATAACACACACACACCCGACGCAGCCCTACCTGGGGGGCAGCCTCCGCCGCTCCGCCTCCGCGGGGATCCCCGGGCTCCATCCTGCCGCCCGATCTCTGCGGGGGCGCAGGCAGGCTGCGCGGGGTCTGCGCGGAAGAGCCCCTGCCCACCCGGCCGCCGCCGCTGCGCTCATTCCATGGCCGGGAGAAGAGCGCTTCAAACAAAACGCCCGGCCCGCCAGGCCACGCTGGGAAACGTAGTTTGCGCACCCCGCGCGGGCGTGGAGCCCAAGGGCGAGGGGAGTACGGATCCCGGCAGCCCCCGCGCCGGGGACGGAGGGGGAGAGGCCGGGTGCAGGGATGGAGGGACGGGTGGGCGAGCGAGTGAGTGAGTGGCAGCCGCCAAGCCTTGGCCGAGAGCCAGGAAGGGCCTCCCCGGAGGAGCAGGAGGAGGAGGGAGGCGCAGAGCGGGAGGGAGGGAGGGAACCCCAGGGGTCATCTAGTGACGGCGCCCCAATCGAAAATGTGACTTAAAAAAAAAATCTTTCAAATTTTTTAATTTTTCCCGCGGCACACCAGGCAACATCTCGCGGCACACTAGTGTGCCGCGGAACAGTGGTTGGGAAACACTGCCCTATAGGAGCAGTGGCGGGCATTTGGAGAGGATCCCTTACTTGGGGGAGAGAGAGAGGCTAGCAAGACAAACTGTGCTCAATAATCAATACAGGACACAGCATTTTACACTGAAATATGGGAAGATACCATATAATACAGGATGAGTGGCAACCCTACATCTGAATATCTGAGCAAGGGTTGATGAGCCAGTAAGATTGCTGACTTACACACGTGTAAGCTGAGAAACCTTCAGTAGGATCTTTAGCCCACTCCTCTGTGTGTGAACAACTTGAGATGCTCTCCTGTTTTCACACTTGCATAAGCCAAAATATATACATACATAAACACATGAGTGAACAGCTGAACCTCAAAATAAGGGACTGGTCCTGCCAAAGCTTCTCTCAGTACTCACACTGTGGGCGGGGACGGAGGGGGTGTGACAAAATACTGTGGGGCCTGCAGTGCACCCAAGTCACGCATGTCTCCTGGGAAGGCCACTCAGTGCGCTTCATGGCTGAGGGATTTGAACCCTGATCTTCCAAGTCCCAGTCTGACACTTGGACTGGAAGCAAGACGCCAGAGATCAGTCCGAGTGAGGGGCTGATCTGGTCACCCATTTGCTTTTCCTTCTATTTGCAGGCTTCTGTTTTTGCCCTAATCCTCCAAAGACTGTATTTCTTTATTATGGGTTAAATAACTTAAAGCAGAAAAATGGAATGATTTGCAAATACAAAGAAGATGCCAAAGAGGTTTTCAGCAAACATACCTACAAGGTGAAGTATATTATGTCTGGCCACATCATAATATGGGTGTGTTGGGCTTATTTCAGCATCACCATTTGACACAGCGGCAAATGATACCTGGCTCCCTTCAAGATCTGCATTTTCTGCCTCATCTTTCCTTAATTCTGAAGCAAAAAACATATTTAGGTACATTTACAAAAAACAACAACAACCCAGTAACTCAGGACCAAAGAATTAAAAAAAGAATACTGTTCTTTATTAATATATTCCAGTTATTCAGATGCCAAGTACTTCTTGTCCAGATTCCTGTTTGCTGGCAAGCAAATCCATCTGGGCAGCTCACAACTGGGGCTTGAAGGCTGCCACTCTCCCTTGCTGGGGTTTCCAGTATTGACAGGTCTGTGACCACTGCTAGATGGTGAAATTGCCCACTCCCCCTTTAAAGCCATATAAGCCAATGACAATCACTGCGTTTTTATGGCAGTGAATTTCCAGTTTTGGGTTTTTAATTTTGTCTATTTTACTTTTTTTAATTTATAAAATTTCTATACTGCCCTCATTCGAAAATCAAAGGGTAGTTTACAATACAAAACACAAAAATACATACAAGAATAACAAACAAAACCAATAACCCTCCCAGACACAGTTATTTGTTTTTATTGAATCCGTGTTCTTACAACAGTTATCCAAAATGCCTATGTATTTGTTATAAAACACTACTGTTTGGTGTTGCGATAGCTCAGTCTGTAGTGCATGAGACTGGTGCATGAGTGCATGGTTTGAGTCCATGTATTGCAGGGAGGTTGATTAGATGACCCTTGTGGTCTCTTCCCACCCTGCAATTCTAAATCTATGATGCATTGCATTGAATATGGCACTAATGAACCCGTGCTGATATGAACAGTTGAAGGGGGTGGAGCTGTAAGATGTATCAGGAGTGGGGCAGGGGACAACTTCACGCTAGTAATGGGAACACATCCTTATTGAGATTTTCAAAATGTGTTCCTGGAGTTCCCTAGAAACTCATTAAGGATTTCTTCTCAATGAGAAGACTAGCTGCTCTGAAAAACAAGAGTCTGCAACTGCCTATCTCTGTACCGTGTGGCCACAGGAGAGGAAAGGTGAACCCCAGAGTTCAGTCCATGGCCCTACAAACTGGCTACACCTGGTGTAGGAATCAACAATGTGAGTAGAGTGGACTGGATATATTTTCTTAAGGCGACAGCTTCCAATATATTTTCCCACAATGAGGGAAAGCCTTCCTGGAGAGAGAAAGCACTGAAAACTGCTCCTTTAACATAGCATTATAATAGGAATGTGTACAAATTAATGGAAAACATTGCTGTTACAGTTGTTACTGTGGAGATTTTCTGCATATCTGGTGTGGTTAAGCACTAACAGCACTAATGCTATTGGCACATCACATTTATTAGAAAGTTTAAAGAGCAGTGTAACGATCCTGGATAACAAATTAATCATTAACTTTTAATTAATAATTCATCTAATTATTAATACAGCAATAGTTAACTATAACAATGCCAATTTTCACATTGCATAAAGCATAAGCCATAGCACTTATGTTAAAAGTGACATATTTTAATAGCAAGGAAGAAACAGTTTTATACAGACACTATTTTGTAAAGTTAAAATGTAAAAATGATCAGGCATTAACTCTAATGGAAATCTACTCATATTAAATATTAGCTTATGTCATCATTTATCAAAGTGAATAGGCAATGCTTACTTAATGGACCGCTAAACACTGTTAGTATGTTTAAAAAGTAAGAATTATATTATTTCCGCGTCACATTAAGCATCCCTCTAGTCCAGCAGCCAACCAGATGCTTCTGGAAGTTCATGAGCAGGGCAAGGGGGTGATGGCAACCTGCTGCTACTTGTTCCAGGCATCCAAGCACTCAAAGGTATACTGCTTCCAAGTACAGAGGATTGTTCTTACACGCTATGATTTGTGTGCAATTTCCTCCCTTTTATGTATAAGTGGTGAGGTGCAATTTATGTTTTCTGAATAAACAGGGTTTTCAAAAGTCAAATTTCTATATTATTATATGTTAGAATTGATTCCCCCCCCAAAAAAAATGATGTGCCCCCCTAATGAGTTGGCCATATGGTTATGTTCATTGGAACATCTTCAAAAGATAACACACAATCAGGAGGTCTCTAGCCTCATTCAATACTTGTCTGTTTAGAGTAATGACTCCCATTTGTGCCACAATATGTGATGATAGCATTATTCCAATAGCCTAGAATTTCACTGGGAACACATGCCAATAATTCATTTAAACTGTGTGTATTAAACTAACCTTCAACCTTAATAGCTTTTGATAATAAGGTACATGCCAGTGCAGCGGTTGTAACTCAAAAATATTACACTATCCTGGCAAAAGTTTTTCACTTAGGGAAGAATGTCTTCTAAATCATCTGGAAATATATAGAAGATACCACTTGATGGGCAGTAATAGATCTATCTATAATTTACCTATTTCAGCTAACTTTTCAAAATCGATTTCTGACATGCCTTCCATATACAAAGCTATCCAATGCAGACAATGTTGTCTTCTAGTTCTTCAGTCCTTGAGCAACCCTAAAAAACAAATTATTATTAGAATCAGAGAGAAGGAGAAAAGCTTCACCAGAGCATATTTTTAGGGCTCAGTTCCAGAGACATCTTGTTGCAGCTGATGACCTTTCTGCAAGTTTCTCTTGTAATAAAAAGAAGGCACCTATCTGCTTATTTCTTATTAAATTCATCAAACACCTTTCCAAGAGTGGGCAGATCAGTATGGATCTTCAGGAAACTGTCTGAGTGATCTGCAGTGGATAAGCAACTGTTTCCAGCTCACAATGCTTTTAGCAGTGGTGATGAGAAAAAGCATTTTTTTTCTCTCTCTCTCTCTGCTAAATTGGGCTGCTGGAAACTGGGGCAGGAGAAGAGAAGAGAAGAGAAGAGAAGAGAAGAGAAGAGAAGAGAAGAGAAGAGAAGAGAAGAGAAGAGTTCTGGTGTTGCAAGGAAACTCCTGGGCTGACAATGGGCTCTGAAGCAACTTGTTCTTCCATTCTATGTCTCCCTTCCTGAACCACTTTGTGTAACTCAGAATTCTAGTGGGAAAACAAAATAGATTCTGCAATCCTAAAGTCTGCCCAGTCCTGATGTACATAAAAATACCATTAAAACCCTAACCTGCAGCAAAAAGAGAGCAGGTATGGGAACAGCAGAAAAATCAAATATCTAGATCACAGCCCAAAGTGGACTTAAAACAGAAATGTTCTTGCTTGCCTCCTTGTAGCGGGATGACCAAAGCTAGGCAAATGGGAGGTTAGTTTTGCCTACCCACATGGGAATGGACTCCGGAAGAGTCAGGAAGTGGGTCTTTTCCTCAGCACCAAATTGACCCTGTGTGAGTAATAGGCAACAGGCAGACAGGCAGGCAGAAGCTCTTGGGAGACAGAGCCCCCTTTCTGAATAACTGCCCCCACCCACTCTGCCCCACCAAAGGTCGAGGTAAGCAAATCCTTCAGCCTAAGTTTTATTTCCCAGATTTTCTAAAGAGTGCCAGAATGCCCCTGCAAAAAAATCAGAAACAAGTTAAAACACGAAGGGAGATGGAATCATGAAAAGAGAACATCTGCCCAGTTTTCAGCATATTGTTCCTGAGGGGCTCCAATTAGAAAGTTTCCATTTACAAGAAAAAATTACTGTAGCACCCTAGGAAATTAATTTACCCCTGACCATAGCATTCTCTGTTCCTAAGAGATAACATAATCTCCTTAATAGCATTTGACGCCAAGTATTACTGTTTATAGTGAACTGCCAGAATTAACTCTTCCTCAATGCCTAATGAAGGGAAATGTTCCACAATAAAAATTTGGAAACCTTCTACAATAAAGCCCAATTTGTATCATTCATGAGTGCTACCTTTTGACAGCCTAGAAAGATTGTTGCCATGTAGGCATTAAAAAAAAAAAATGAAACTGCAAACACAACAGTTAAAAAAAATAAAAGAACCTGCATCAATGGATAGATGAAACAAAGCCAAAGGATTCCTTGCAATGTTTGTTAACTCTTTGATGCTTCCCCTTTGTTCCTCTGGCTGTCAGCTACACCTCTTATTCAAATGTAAAGCAGAAAGCTATTGATCTGGATCCACATGCATCTGCCCTCCACCAATAACTCTTTCTTTCTTCTGAGATGCAACATGAAATATCAGGCTACTTTAATATGCAAAGTACATTTTGCATTCTTTAACATCTTGAGAGAAGCTAAAGTTTCAGAGAACTTTTTAAAATATCAATATTAAATGAAACCTGCATGCTTATTATAAGGTACCAAGAAGAGTAAAATGCAGCCAGTAACAGTTGGGAGAGAGCAAAAGAGCTTGCATATCATTTTTATGAATTCTCTAATTAATGTCTAGGTTTCCTCTGCTGTGATCCTCTGGCCCCCGTGGCAGTTTATTTCCTGAGGGAAAATCCAAAAAATATCTCAACATCATCAATCCTAAAAAAGTTCAACAACTTCAATCCTAAAAAAAGGTTAACAACTTGGGTCAGCCCCTTTCACTCTTTGAAAAAAGTTTGGACACCAGTGCTCTAGATCTCCCACTCAAAGGTTAGGCAGAGAAGAGAGAAAGACAGCTCTGGGAGGTCTCTCCCTGCCCCATGGAAACCTCTGTGACACTTGCCTTGCTGGCACTGGAGCTCTGGCATCAGTGGTCCCTGTAACCTCACTTCTCACACTGAGGGAACACCCAGAAGGCTCTCGGAGCTGGACCTCAGAGTCTGGGATCAATGACATGCTCCTTTAGGTATGCAGGGACAAAGCCGTTTGGGGTGTTAAAGGTCAGCACCAGCATTTTGAATTGTGCTTGGAAACATACTGGGAGCCAGTGAAGATCCTTTGTTATGTGGTCCCAGCGGTGCTCAGTCACCAATTCCGGCTTAGTTGTAGTTTCCGGGTCACCTTCAAAGGTAGCCCCACGTAGAGTGCATTGCAGTAGTCCAAGCAGGAGATAACCAGAGCATGAACCACTCTGGTGAGACAGAGCCCAGGCAGGTAGGGTCTCAGCCTGCAAACCAGATGGAACTGGTAAACAGCTGCCCTGGACACAGAATTGACCTGCGCCTCCATGGACTGCTGTGAGTCCAAAATGACTCCCAGGCTGAGCACCTGTTCCTTCAGGGGCACAGTTACCCCATTCAGGAACAGGGAGTCCTCCACACCTGCCCACCCGCTGTTCCCTCAGGTTTCTGAGGTGTGCAACCAGGTGCCCCCATGGCAGGCTTCCTCATCGAGGCTGGAGCTGCGGGGAACCAAGCCACGCCTGGGCCTTCGAGGCTGGCACTGTGCTTCTTTCTCCTTGTGGTCAGCAAAGGGGCCTGGGCCAGTTGAGAGGGAGGGAGGGAGAGCTCAAGTGACTGCCATTTTACGCAGACTCCTGCCATATTCTCAGGACACGCTGAGGGAGCAGAGAAGGGGCAGCTCTACAACTCTGCACCATCCTCCACTCCAGAGCCCTTTTGCGTATCATTCATCATCCCTCCCCTGGCGCCACCAGCCAGTCACCCCCTGCACCGGGGTTCTCCAGGCTGTGTGGGGGCAAAGAAGGGACCCTAAGAGAAGCTTCTCCTGAGTAGAAGGGAGCGGGCAGGGAGAAATAGGGGGTGAGTGGGAGGCCACCTGGTGCCCAGCTAGTTCTTGCGGGGTGGGAGCTTGGATCAACAAAAGAGGCAGATGGCAGCGAGGAGCTGGCGGCGTGCTTCTCCTGGCCATTAACCACTCTGCACGGCAGGTGCTCCTAGACCCATGGAGTAGAGGGAAGCAAGGAGGGACCCCATAACTCGTGCAGCCCTGCTCGCTGCCTGCCCTCTCTTACTAGGGGCTCAAACTGCCTCATTGTCCATGTGGCAGTGCCATTCATTGGCCACGAGACGCCGCCGGGGGGGGGGACAAGTTGAGGAGGAAGAGAGGAAGGAGCAGGGCAGCCGCCAATGCCAATGTGGCTGCCCAGTGTGTGCCTCTCCCCCAGCTGCCTAGTCCACCAGGGGGTGCAACACTTGCCCCACCCTGGCAGCCAGCAACCCACACTATAGGCATAGTCAAGGGAGGGCAGGGGGCAACTCCACTCCCCCAGATCAAGTAAAATAGAAATAACTAACTGACCAATCATGTTGGTTCTGCCCCCCAACAAAAGTCCTGCCCCCCATGCCCATGCCCTGATGCCAGGTGTGGGTTGGGCATGGATCCCAGGGGACAGAGCAAGGTGTAGCCTCCTCAGTCCTCTGATACACCCTCCCCTTGGAGGGTGGTTATTTTCCCTCTAGGTGGGGCTGATGGCAGCTATAGTTCAACATCTGGAGGACACCAGGTTTGGAAGGCATATGTACCAATTGCTTCAAGGTCCTATTGATTTAAATGAAGAGTTAACTATATGCTTACATTTCTTCTGTTGAAATCAGTGGGATTTAAGTGCTTACCTTTGACTTTTGAGGACCCTTTATTATTATTCTAAAAGCAGAAATTTCACATTACACCAGAGAGAGATAGCAGGTTTCTTTCCCTTTTTTTTTTAAAAAAAATGTTCTTTAAAAGCATCATGTTAGATATTTTGTGGATTCTAAGCTTTGGCTTTTGGTGATAAGATACAGGACAGAGAGGGGCACACAGAAAGGTTAATTTCTGAGATGGACTGAGATGCAGCCTTGGGAAAGTCAGGATGAAAGCAAGACAGACGAGCTTTTGTGTGCTATCATTCCAGGTTACACACTGATCAGACAGAGCAGATATTTTGGAAACCAATTTTCTCCCAGTCTCATTCATTCAACATTTGAGTTGAGAGAGAGAGAGAATGTTGTTTTATTTTCAAGAAATATATACTATCCAGAGCCAAGGAAGAAATCTAGCTTGGGCATTGATATTTCAGAGTTTAAACTCAAGCAGATACAGACACCACCCTGAAATACCTTCTGAATTATTCTATGCTGAAACAAGGGCTTCTTAAAGTTACATTAATATCCCTCCAGGATGGTGTACACCTAGAGACACATTTTCCTTAATGCTTGAGGTAGAGGACACATACTGAAAGAGTGTGAAGCTAATGTACCACAGTGTCCCAATGCAAGCACACTCTAACGCATGGGCAGGCAAACTAAGGCCCAGGGGCCGGATGCAGCCCAATCAGCTTCTCAATCCGGCCCGCGGACGGTCCGGTAATCAGCATGTTTTTACCTGAGTAGAATGTGTGCTTTTATTTAAAATGCATCTCTGGGTTCTTTGTGGGGCATAGGAATTCGTTCATTAATTTTTTTCAAAATATAGTCCGCCCCCCCCCAAGGTCTGAGGGACAGTGGACCGGCCCCCTGCAGAAAAAGTTTGCTGAGCCCTACTAAAGTCATATCATATTATTGTTGTTGTTATTACTATTATTCTAAAGTTTAAAGTGGAAAGATTGAGGGACGGCATCATGGTATCACAACAAATGACCAATAGGAACAGCCAATTAAAAAAACACAACAATTTTAGTCACTGCTCACAGGCTATTTACTTTTTTATTATTCGTTCTTATTCCTCATTTCTGCTGACATAAAGTCTTTTATGCTACAAACTGTGATTTTATAATATTAGTTTATGTGGACCACCCAGAAAACAATAGCACTGATCAGTCTTATATAAACATAGTAAATAGCTAATAATATAAACAATGTATTGTATTGAAAATGGAATATGTGAAGTGGTCTTCATAGAGAAAAACAACAGTTCAAAGATGAACTGAAGGTGATGGCATTAACTCTCCCAAGGGCTCCTGAAAGCATCCTAATAATGGGGGGGGGGGTGAGGGAGAGAAAGGAGGTGGGGAAAGTCTTAGGCAACTCATTCTATCAACTGTTTACTCTCTGGTTCAGACTTGGGAGACTCCTCATACTTTACCCTCTGATGCACTTTGAAAAGTAAGAGAGCTGCAGGCTACCATTTCAGTTGTTCTGTCATGTTGTCATGTGTCTCCTAATGGTGCAGCAATAAAACTGCTAGCACCTTTGCAAAGCTAAGCAGGGTCCAGAATTGTTTCAAACTGGATGGGATTCCTGGGATTAGATTAGATGTCCCTTGAGGTCCTTTCCAACTCTATAATCTAGTTCAGCTCACAAAAGTTAGCAGTGTACTGGTCATTTTTGGAACACAGACACTCCAGCAACTTTCAAAACCATCTCTGCCTTGTCATCTAGAAGCAATTTTATTTGCCACAGGCAACCAGGATAGTAGTTACTGGTACTACCTGGCCTGCTCTATTCTAGTTTGAGTCTGCAGAGTTGTGGATAAAAACAGTTGCCTCTTCACACTTCTGAAAGGTGATCCCTCCTGGTCACAAGACCAAGTATCAGTGCCACTTTTATTTTTATTTCACTAAGTTTTTGGGGTCATGTGAATGGGCTCTTAAATAAGTCCAAATGGTGGCTGGATTACAGCCAAAGCTTGGCATAAAACAGACAGCAAAATCTTATATTTGCTTGAAGCAGTGCATGTGTTTATTGGGTAAGGATGATTAGCTGTTAATCACAATAAACATTAATGATCAACCATTTTATGAAATCTGCTTTCTATTAAATTAACTAACTAACTAACTGTAAAAGGAAGCAACAACAAAGAATTATGTTAGGTTAAATCCACACTCAAGCAGAGATTATATCCCAAGAGTATAATGCTTTGGATCTTAGACTGAAATATATTTTAAGATGGCAGCTTTAATTGAATTAAGCTGGCAAGCTAGTGGACAACAGTCTGGAGTGTAGTAGCTACATATTTTTAACTGCAAGAATGATCCACGGGGAATCATTCAGCTCAAATAAATTAGCTCTTCATAAAGAATATTAATATATTCAATAACACAGGCTCGAGTTTCTTAAGCATAGCACACAATAGCAGCAAAGAAACACAGAGCAAATGAGACAACAATGGCAACCGGCACATTGAAACAATGCGGATTCCCACATCAACAAGGGCATGGAAAGGTTCACCCAGTTCCCAGGGCACCCTATGAGATGAATTACATGTGGGTGGGAACAGGCACCTTGGTCCAGGGTTACAAATTACCCACAACATAGTGTGACTAGAGCTAGATCAAGACGACCCTTACCTTTATTTCAATCAAGTGCTGTTTAAAATGGTAAAATGGTTCTAAAATTGTGGAAAGACCTTCATGCAGCTTGCCTGCTCAGGACAGGAACCAAAGAGGCCAGTGTGCAAAGTCACAGTGTTTCCTCTGGGTTTCCTATGACCTTCACCAAGCTGTGCAAATAGAAAATTTAAGTACCAAGATGGAAGAAGTGAACTGAAGCAGAAACACACAACTCAACCCTAACCAAGAAGAAACTGGTACTGATCTTAACAGGACTTCAAGTATGTGTAGGAATCTAGTTTTAATGAGATAACAAACAATAAAACTTCAACCGGCTGTTCAGGCAAAAAGCAGGTAATGTTTGTCACCACCACACAGGCACCATGTAAAGCTGTTGTGTTGCAGAGAACAGGGAAGAAAATGCAAACACAGTGGAGTCATTCTTTTAGTATAAAGGGTACAAAATAAGGGTCTTCCCGCTTGCTCATAAGCATGAGGAGAGAGCAGGAGGGTACTTGCCCTCCAAATCTCCTCTGGGGTGTCAGCTACCCAAGGACATTTTTAATCTGCTTTCTTTCCAAGTCCTTGGAGGAAATCCTGCTGGACAGGTAGAGAGGGGTGTGTGTGTGTGTGTGTGTGTGTGTGTGTGTGGAAAGCATACATGGTTAGAGGTTAAGCACATTCCTTACACACACCCCTTGCACTTCCTATGCAAATACCCACCCCACCCTTGCAGTTGTCTGATGTGCACACACCTCCCACTGTCACTCCTTCCCTCTCCTTCATCTTACACAGTACAGGAGATGAAGGTTTGAGAATACCTTATTTGCTCCATTAATTATGAAAAATCTAAAATTTTAGTTTTCGAAAGAAGCTTCTCCTGGTCTAAATGGGTGCTGGATGGCCATAACCTTGAACAGATCAAATACTTCACTTACCTAGGGCTCACACTCCATCATACAGGATCTTGGAAGCACCACTGGCAAACCCCCCTTCAAAAGACGGAGATCACAAAGCTAGCCATACTCAGATTCTTTTTCACAAAGGGCAGCAAATATGTTCCAGCAGCCTTAAGGGTTTTCAACGCAAAACCCGTTTCCCAACTCCTGTACGCAGCAAATGTCTGGCATAATGGGGACCTGCCAAAGCTAGATGGCTTTCAGGCAAAATTTCTACGATCTCTGCTGCAGGTACCCAACTGTGTACCCAACTCCATACTTCTGTTAGAAGCTGGTGAATGCCCAATTTCAACTAAAGCGTGGTGGGCTGCCCTAAAACACCGGCTCAGGATTTCAGTGTTTGATCTAGGGAAGGGTTTGTACCAACACCTGACCAGCAAATGGCAGAAAACCATGGCTAAAAAAGCCACCTCTATTGGTCCGTCACCCCCCCCCCAACTGTATTAGCTGGGTTATGAAGGCGCCCAAAAGATGTTAAAGCAAAGATTATGGGATAATGCACACAGTGACTTGCGATCTCAATCACACGCAGTCTGTAGTCCACTGGCAGTAGCAGTACAATATGGGCATGTCTTTAAGTTAACATCTTTAAAACCTGACAGTACCAAACTATCGAAGGCTTTCCACCAAAGCCAGACTAAACGTCTTTCCTTCTGTAGTGTTGGATGGCAGGTTGAGAGGAGTTCCCTACCGGGACAGACTTTGCTCGTGTGCTCAAGACATCGATTCCATAAAACATATTTTGTTGCACTGTGCAAAATATGAGCAAGCCAGGGCTGAACTGATAATACCCTTGCTGGTACCTTTCCCGGGAAAATCAGAGGCTCACTGTCAGGACTGGTCGTTGTCCTCTTCAGATCACCACACAAACGCTTCTTGTTCTTTTATAAAACTTTTTATTGCGTATTAACAAAACATTCTTATAAACAGTTCTTAACTATTATTCCTCAGAGTCACTTCTTTCAGATACCTTCTGAGCTCTGCTTCTCCATGACCAGCCACTCTCAAAATGGCGAAGGCGCCTTTCCCTTCGCTTTCCCGCTCTTTTTTCTAACCTCCTGGCTAGAGCTGGCCTGTATCTCCCCTCCTCCCAATCTGAGCTAGAACTTAACCCTTGCCTTTCCTGTGAACAACCGGTCCCTCCCTGTTGTTCCTCTTGCTCCCTTCTATTAGATTCACTGCTCTCCTCCCCCCCTTGGGGAATGCTTTCTCCCTCTGATAAACTGAAAACCTCTAATTCTTCCCTGACATCACCCCCTCCCCTAAGCCCCCCTTCCTCCTCCTCGCTCTCCTCTGTTTCTGGAGGACCGAACCCTATGAACTCCTCTTCCTCGCTATCTGTCTCTTCAAAAATTTCTTGAAGATGCCAGTTCTGGGGTTTTGGCTTGTGGGGATATTTTCTATGAAATTCTTGCTGCAATTCCGGAACGTTAATTTTTTCTGCTGGTTCCCATGAGTTCTCAGACTCATCTAACCCTTTCCATGCAACCAAATACTGTAATTTCCTCCTACTTATTCTCGAGTCTAATATCTCTTCCACTTCGGTCTCTTCTTCCCCCATCATGGTGGGGAAAGGAGGTGGTTCCCTTGAGATTTGATACTTATGTGCTGGTACAAACACTGACAATAAAGATCTATGAAATACAGGGTGTATTCTCATATTTTCAGGCAAATGAAGCTTGAAAGTGACTGGGTTAATTTGAGCCTTTACTTGGAAAGGTCCCAATCTCCTTGGTTCTAGCTTTTTACACTTCCCTCGTATTGGTAGTCCCTTGGTAGACAGCCATACCCAGCTCCCTACTTGGATTTCTTCCCCAACTCGCCGGTGCCTATCTGCAGCTTTTTTGTAAGCCTCTTTAGCTTCTTCCAAATCCTCTTTCAATATCTCATGCATGCACCTCAACTCCTCTATCATTTGTTCTGCTGCTGGTACTGCTAACTGCTCCTCTTGACCTGGGAATGCCCTTGGGTGCAAGCCATAGTTTGCCACAAATGGGGCTCTGCCCGTAGACACATGCATTGCATTATTATACGCAAACTCTGCTAGACTCAACTTCTCTAACCACCCGCTCTGCTGATAACCAGCATAACACCTCAGATATTGTTGTAGTGTTGCATTCGTTCTTTCAGCTTCCCCATTGGTTTGCGGGTGTCTCGCTGACGTGAGGCTTAGCTCCACATCTAGTAACTGCATTAACCTCTTCCAAAATTGTGATGTAAATTGGGCCCCTCTATCTGAAATGATTTGTGATGGCATACCATGCAACCTAAAAATATTATCTAAAAACATCTTTGCAGTTTCCTGTGCGGTCGGAATTTTGGTACATGGTATGAAATGTGCCATCTTGGTTAGCATGTCAACCACTACAAAGATCACTGTTTGCCTGTGCGATGACGGTAGATCCGTTATAAAATCCATAGACACCACATCCCAAGGCCTTCCCGGCGTGGGCATAGGTTGCAACAACCCTGCGGGAGCTGCTCTGGGTGCCTTGGCTCGTTGACATACTTCACAACCTCTTACATATTGTGTTACTTCCTCCCTCAACTTTGGCCACCAGAACTGCCGTGTGATCTGATACAGGGTCTTTTCTCTACCAAAATGTCCTGCAGTCGGGTTATCATGATGTTGCCTCAACACTTTACCTCTTAATTCACCTGCAGGTACATACAGCACCCCTCTCCTGTACAACAATCCATCTTTTTCTTTGAAACCTTCCTCTTCCCCTTTACCTTTTCTCAGTTCCTCCATTTTCTTTTGTGCAAACTCATCTGTTACTGTCAATTGCTGGAATTCCCTGCCGTCCACTACTACGGCTGCACACCCCCACTGATCCGATCTCAGCATTTCTCGCAACTTGGGAGGTGCTTCCCCTTCCATATACTCAGGTTTGCGCGATAGCGCGTCTGCACGAATGTTTTGATGCCCAGGTATGTACTCAATCCTAAAATTAAACCCAGCAAAAAACTCTGCCCACCTAATTTGCCTTTGGTTTAGCTGTCTAGCAGTTCTCCAATACTCTAAATTCTTATGATCTGTTTGTACCACCACCTGATGTGATGCCCCTTCCAAAAAATGTCTCCACACTTTAAAGGCAGCGTGCACAGCTAAAAGTTCCTTATCAAATATGGTGTAGTTTTGTTCTGATTGATTTAATTTTCTAGAGTAGAATGCACAGGGTCTCCAGTCCCCTTCCTTGTCCTGTTGCAGCAGAATGGCCCCAATAGCCCTGTCAGAGGCATCAGTTTCTACCTTTATACGCTTACTTGGATCTAGGTGCATAAGATATTTTTCTGAAGCAAACACCACCTTTAATTTATCAAAGGCCTTCTGTGCTTCCTCAGTCCATCTGAATGGCCCCTTGCCTCTTAGACAATCAGTTAGTGGCGCTGTGATTTTGGAGTAATTACCTATGAATTTACGATAGAAATTAGCAAATCCTAAAAACCTCTGTAGATCTTTCTTAGTTTTAGGTGCCTCCCATTCCACCACTGCCTGAACTTTACTGGGGTCCATGTGCACCCCTTTGTGGGAAATGCAATATCCCAGGAACTCCACCTTTTGTGTGTGGAATTTACACTTCTCTAACTTCACATATAACCTGTTGGTCCTCAATCTCTCTAACACCTGTGTGACATGTTTTACGTGTTCCTCCATACTTTCACTATATATTAAGAGGTCATCTAAATAAGAGACACAGAACTGATCCAGTATACCTGCTAAGACGTGATTGATGAAGGTTTGAAATACCCCTGAGCCATTTTGCAAGCCAAAAGGCATTACCAAGAATTCAAATGCACCATACTTAGTACAAAAACTGGTTTTCCACTCATCCCCTTCTCTGACCCTTATCAGATTATATGCTCCTCGTAGATCAAGCTTGGTAAAGACTTTGGCTGACCTTACTCTCTCTAAGAGGTCATCTATACGTGGCAGTGGGCACACACGAGGCTTCATTTGACTGTTAAGGATTCTGAAGTCACATACTAATCTTGGTGCCCCTTCCTCACCTTTCTTTTTGACAAAAAAGACAGGAGCACCCCCAGAGGCCGTAGACTCTCTAATAAAACCTCTCTGCAAATTCTTTTGCAGGAACTCCCTCAATGCTGCAGATTCTACTTCCGACATGGCATATATCTTGCTTGGTGGCAACTGTGCCCCAGGGACTAGATCTATCTTGCAATCATAGGGCCTATGTGGTGGAAGTTTATCTGCTTCTTTTTCACAAAAAACATCCTGATAAGCCATATATTGTGATGGAATCTCACTTTCATTCCCCATCAACTTCCCTTCTACCTCTGTTCCCATTACTTCCACCGAGATTTTTCCCTTTTGCCCCAAACAATGTGTCATACAATATATCGAACCAAAAACCAAAGATCTTTGATGCCAGGCAATTACCGGATTATGACGATTGAGCCAACTCATGCCCAGCACCATTGGGTGCCCAGCTAGTTTGGTCACATGAAATGCCCTGGTCTCTGAGTGATGACCCATATCCATTCTCATTGGTGGAGTCTCATAAGTCACTTCTCCTGAAAGTAGCGGTCTGCCGTCGATTGTTTTCACTCGCAGTGGGGAACTCAAAGGTAACAAAGCGATTTTGTGTTCCTGTACCAATTTCTGGTCTATGAAATCTGCTGACGCTCCTGAGTCTAACAACGCCTCTACCTGGACGCTGTGTCCATTGGGTAGTTGTAGTTGCACCTTCACCGTTAGCCCTGGGATAGGTGGTTCCGCGTGAGAGCCTTCTATTGCTTCTCCACCCGGCTGCAAGCTCCCATTTCCAGCCGGGGACATTCGTTTCCCTGATGCAGTTCCTCTGGGCAATTGTCGTGTCTCATGTCTGCTCCAGATAGAGACTCCCATCCTTTACGATTGTGACATTGTCGTGCTAGATGCCCTGGTTTTCCACAGACAAAGCAACGCCTTGCATCTCTTCCTTTCCCTGCATTTCCTCTTACCATGGAAGAGGTAGTAACTGGGAGGGGTCTGGCTGCTCCTAATTCCATGGGCTCTGGCCGCTCTCGTCCTGTCACGTTGCCCGCTCTGCTCTCTGTACTTTCGATATTATTTTCCCGCCACCGTGGTCTCCATTGTTCCTTCTTTTCACTAGCCCTCCGTTCCACGCGTAGGCTCAATTGCAGGCACGTTCGGACCAGAGAGTCCAAGGAACTAGGTTCTGGCATTTGGGCCAATTGGTCTAAAATCTCATTATTCAGTCCTTCCCTAAAAAGGGCTGCAACTGTTGGGGAATTCAGATCCCATTTTAATTTCTGCACCAGCAAACTAAAGTTGGACCAATAAACTCCCACAGTGTCTTTTCCTTGTCTCATTCTCAACAGCTGCCTAGCTGTGGTTGTTTCATGCGCAGGGTCTAAGAAAATTGTGTCTAGATACTGCAGAAAAATTTGTAGATTTCCTAGGGCGACATCCCTCCGAGATATGAGGGGTATAACACAGTCCTTAGCCCTCCCTTCCAAGAAATTAATCACATAAGCAACCTTCTCTTGCTCAGATTGAAATTCTTTATCCTTTATCTCAATTATGTAAGAAATTTCTGTCTTGAAAGCCATGTATTCAGAGCTTTCTCCCTTGAAGCTACGCGGACGTACAGTAAATGTTTTACTCACTCTATCTCCACACGTCGCTTGCAGCATGGTTCTATGTTCTCCCAGTGCTGCCGATAGTACGTCGACTTGACTTTTCAACTGTAAGTTCTGTTGCCATAAGTCCTGTAATGTTAGCTGGAGCGCGGGGGTTTCTCCTTGCCCAACTGGCGCCACAGCTCCATCCATTTTGGTTTCTCCTTCTTTACTTATAGTGAAGAGGCGCAGAGCAGAAGGTATTCTGTCAGGACTGGTCGTTGTCCTCTTCAGATCACCACACAAACGCTTCTTGTTCTTTTATAAAACTTTTTATTGCGTATTAACAAAACATTCTTATAAACAGTTCTTAACTATTATTCCTCAGAGTCACTTCTTTCAGATACCTTCTGAGCTCTGCTTCTCCATGACCAGCCACTCTCAAAATGGCGAAGGCGCCTTTCCCTTCGCTTTCCCGCTCTTTTTTCTAACCTCCTGGCTAGAGCTGGCCTGTATCTCCCCTCCTCCCAATCTGAGCTAGAACTTAACCCTTGCCTTTCCTGTGAACAACCGGTCCCTCCCTGTTGTTCCTCTTGCTCCCTTCTATTAGATTCACTGCTCTCCTCCCCCCCTTGGGGAATGCTTTCTCCCTCTGATAAACTGAAAACCTCTAATTCTTCCCTGACACTCACTATGTCAGGTTCCTATTGGAAGACCAGACAAATGCTAGAACATTAGCAGCGGAAAAGTTTTTATTGGTGGTTGCAAGAACCAATGATCTCTATCTTTTGAACAAAATGCTTGTTTAACCTGGAGGTAGGCTGTATGAATTGTGTATTGCTTTGTAACGATGTGTTGGGTCTCTGGACCGTAATAAAGATTGTTGTTGTTGTTGTATTTGCTCAGGTAACATATAATTATTTTCTCAGTGCCAAGCTAAATGATAAATATGTGTATGCACTCAGATGTCTTGTTTTTACTTTGAAAACAATAGCTCGGGGATAACCCAGACTGGGACCATGGCAGGCAAGAAGGAAGGGTTTAACCTTCTTTACCTATAGCAAAGTAAAAGCACCCCCCTGAGCTGCTGCTTTTCCTGGGAGAGAAGCAGGTACAACACTCCTATGCTATATTCAGCTATATCTCACCTAACGCTAAACTGAGTAGGCTGTTCAGTGTTTATAGGCCTTGAGGTTGTTGCAGGAGGACAAAGTCTTACCTTTCAAAGTGTCCTTCTTCCTCTTATTCTCAACCCCTTTTTGCCTGCCTAGAACCCTCCTTGACAGGCTCTCCAGTTAGTATCACCACCTACATGGTTCTCCCAAGCAACTCCAAATATGAGTTCACACTGCATGTGATTCCTCATGTGTTTTGTTTACCATATCACACAAGCAGCACCTGGCCTCTTGGGACGTATGTTTCTTGTGTGGTAAGGAAATCGTGACATCAGAGGAACCAGAAGCCTTTCAATGTACTGAACTGGTACACAGCAAACACTGAGGTAGTAACAGTGGTGGACTTGGGGCTTTAAAATTTCAGCAGTGTCCTGTGCAATGCCAAAATTTGGTGCATGCCCTACCTCTTGCCTTCAATTACTCACCACTGTTGCAGTGTTACCTGCGGCACCCTCTCAGCTTGGTGCCCAGTGTGGGCAATCGGGTCTCACTCCCCTAAATCCGCCTCTGGTGATAATAAATCAGAGTGGTTTGGGCAAGAAAGATGGGTCTTTTGCACAGATAAGAATTTCAGCAGTCATGCATCATCAGGGAGGTCTGACAAACACCACCTCTGTTGAATTTTTCTCATTCACACCACCAGTAAGTGTATAGGAAGCCCTGTCCTCCTTTCCATCCAGGCCCTCTAAAAAGGACACGAATCTGATTATCAAAGGATCCAACTTCCAAGTAAGTATGTCTAGGTTTACAACCTTACAGCACAAACTGAACATATTTAGACATCTTGCAGGTCAAGGGGACTTATTTGCAAGTAAATTTGGAAGTAAGTCATGTTGAACTCAGTGGGACTTGCTTCTAAGTAAACTTGCATTACAGACAAATTCAGACACTGAGGGAAACACCACTTTGCAGTTTACCACAACCAAAGAATAAGTTTGCAGTCTTACAGCCCTGATTAGTAGTTGCCTGGAAGTGAAGTGCCATTAACTTTGATGCAACTTGCTTCTGAGTACCTTGAGGGCCGCTTACTCTGAAATAACTCCCAAGTAAGTTCAACAGGGCTTATTCTGAAGCAGAGGCCTACAGGATGACAGCCTCATGGGCTAGTCATATAAATGTTAACTAAGCAGTAAGACCAGTGGCGTAGCGTGGGGGGTGCGGGGGGGCGGCCGCACCGGGTGCAACATCTGGGGGTTAGGGTTAGGGGGCGCAAACCCACGGGTTAGGGGGCGCAAATCCACGGGTTAGGGGGCGCAAATTACTTGCCTTGCCCCGGGTGCTGACAACCCATGCTACGCCACTGAGTAAGACCCGTTGACTTTAGTGTGACTTTCTCCCACTTGAAACTCACGTTATCCGGAAGGAGATTCCAGAGGGTCAGCTGTGTTTGCCAGAAGGAATGAAGGGAGAAGAGTCTGTAGCAGCCAGGGTTGAGTTCTGGGCTGGACCCAGACTTGAGAAGAGACACACGGACATCAACTGGGTTTAAGTTAGTCATAACTCTTATTTTATTTCAATGGATCTACTCTAAGCAGTCAGCCTCCTTGGAGGTGCAATGGCCATCTGTCATGGATGATCTAGCTGAGATTCCTGTCTTGAACTAGTGGTGGGTTCCAATTCCACGATTCTGTGGTTCCGTAGGAAAGTCCCTAAGGAAGAGCGGAGCTGATTCCCCTCGCTCGTGTGCGCAGCCATTCCCAGGACGCATCCCGGGTTCAGGAAAAGCCTTTCCAAGAATATTGGCTCAACCCAAACGCACAGATTCCTTCGACATTGTAGCGCTGCTGCTCCCAAGACGCGGGTGGCAAAGGCGGCGACCCCCATTAAAGCCGACCTCCGCCTCCCCCCGTGAAGCCCAGTTCAGGTCCCGAGGCCTACGGAGGCCTACAGAGGAGTAAGCCCCGTGCCCTCGGTGGGCCTTCCTCCCCGGACTTGGGGCGGGAAGGTCCTCCGTCCAGGCAGGGCGGCCGCGGGGGAGGCTGCGCTCGCCCACCTGAGGCGGAGGAGGAGGAGGAAGAGGAGAGCGGGGCGCGCGGCTTTGGGGCGACCCTCTCCCCGCTTTGGGGCGCGCGGCGGAGGCTCACCTGGCGTCTCCGGCTCCCCTACCTCGGCGAGGCGCGCCTTCCTCTGGCGCCGCTCCTTCCGCCTCTGGGCCGGGCCGGCCTCCCGGGCTGCAGGAACCGGCTGGGACGGGCCTCGTCCCTCGGGCTGCAGGAGGAAGCAGCCTCGCCGCCCCCGGCCGGGAAAGGCCCTTCTGGGGAGGAGGCCCAGAGGAGCAGCGCCGAAAGAAAGGGGGCGCCTCTTCGCACCTCAGGGAGGACCCGACTCCTCACGGGGAGCCTCTGAGGGGCCACAGCCTCATCTTTGCAGGAGACTTGCTAGGAGCTGCTAGGGGCTCTTCCCCCCTCGATACCCTTCATGTCCTGTGTGCTCCTTGGGCCTGGCCAGGCTCTTTTGGGGACAACAGAATTTACAAGTTACTATAATTATGATTCTCCATATGTTTTTTGAGACTACAATTCCCATCATCCCTGACCGCTGGTCCTGTTAGCTAGGGATGATGGGAGTTGTAGTGCCAAAAACATCTGCCTACGCCTGGATTATTATGTAAGAAATGCTGCCTTGTTTTTAGGTGGGACAGTTTTGGTTCCAGGTTGTTAGGTACTCAGCCACTGCAGTTCACTGTGATGCCTTTTCTAAAAGGGTCAGTTTCTTTTTCCGGCATCAACAGTTGTGTTTTTTTGGGGGGGAGCTGTTACAGGATACTTTGGAGATGGGTCTGATGAACTAGGATTAAGGGGGCACTACTAAGGACACGGGTGGCGCTCTGGGTTAAACCAGAGAGCCTAGGGCTTGCTGATCAGAAGGTTGGCGGTTCAAATCCCCACGACGGGGTGAGCTCCTGTTGTTCAGTCCCTGCTCCTGCAAACCTAGCAGTTCGAAAGCACATCAAAGTGCAAGTAGATAAATAGGTACCACTCCGGCGGGAAGGTAAACGGTGTTTCCGTGCGCTGCTCTGGTTCGCCAGAAGCGGCTTAGTCATGCTGGCCACATGACCCAGAAGCTGTACGCTCCCTCGGCCAAGAAAGCGAGATGAGCGCCACAACCTCAGAGTCGGTCACGACTGGACCCTTTACCTTTGCCCTATGTATGATTAGCATGTTCTTAATATCAGAATGAAGTTTATCACAGGTGCACCAGCTGACCCCCTAACATCTTTTGCTGAAAGAAAAATGGCCTCTGCACAGCCACATGCATACCAGCTTCCCAACCTATTCGTTCACAGCATCAAAGAACCAGGCTTTGAGCAAAGTTTCAGCCTTGGGGCCTGTAAGAACTGTAGAGTGTAATTTACTTTGTTAGGGGTGGCAAAGAGGGAAAGTACGACTCTCCAGAGAGGGAGTTTTACCCCCAGAGGTGTCTTGAAACAGAATAAATCAAATAAGCTGTGACATTTTTTAGAACTTATTCTGCTGTGTGTGGGGTTTTTTCAGCTGAGAAAAGTCTAGCAAAAGGGTGTATGAAATGCACAGGGGTAAGAATTTGCCTTATATAATCCACCATTTTGAAAAAAATCCCCTAGCTGCGTGCATAATAACAAAACACTTAAACATATGGTGATTCTTATGCTTTGTCACAGCCAGCTCTCCAGGCAGGCAGAGACGGGGTGCTGAGGCCCATGAAGGAGAATTCAAGCAAATCGTCTCCACCCATGTCCACTAGCACCATCAAGTGATAAAGTGCTTGTTGGACTCTGCCCATGAGTGCACATTGGATAGCAAGGCGCAGCGAAGCCACATGTTTGTCACATTCATCCTTTAGTTTATTTATTTAATAGCATTTTATATCTTCGTAATATCACAGTGATGTTTAACGCAACAAATACATTAAGGCAGAAACAAGTGCAGGTTCATGAAGCACTAAAAACTCAGCCATATGTGACCTTCGATGAGTTGACACCTCTCAGTTGAATGTGCCTCACTGGAATGGATGCCGTGAGGATAAAATGGGGAGGCCACTTAGAGCTCCTTAGAGAGAAGGTGCAATATAAAATATATAAATAAATACATAAATAAAAATGTACTTGTGAAAAGGCTTCTTTTCATTTCTATTGAGCGCTGCCTTTTTGCTTCATAAACAGAAATGTTTATGAAGTTACATTTTACTAGATTTACTCAAGAAGGAAATTCTGCAGTAGCTAAACTTTAAAAAGGAAAAGCAGCCCAATTATGCCCAGAGTGTGATGTCTCTTTCTTTTGTCACAAGCTTATTCCTCCCCCCCCCAGACCCTCTTACCTATTACATACCCTGAGGAGAATTCTGAGTTCCTCTAAAACTTTGCAACTTCATTTGCTTTAATTCCCTCAGATGAGCACACATGAGAAGATAAATCTATGTTGTGTTCTCAAAATAGGTTTTATGGGAGAGAATAGGGTAAGCAATAACAAGACAGTAACCCATCAGCAATCTATGCTGATCGATGTAGCCCAAAGCCAACCCCTGCCCACTGCAAAAAAATAAAATAAAAAATCATTGTGTTGGCTAAGGCAGGACCTTCAACTTATCTCATGATGTGGCCAGGCCAGCAAGTGACAACAGTTCATTGCTCTTTGGGTCACTGCTGGGCTCATTTCATGGGACTTGTGCATGAAAATACCAATGATGTTTAATTAACTTTGCCTCATATCTCATTCTTTGCACACAGTTAAGCTACAGAGAGAAACTGGTATTTCTCCTCTCTGTGATCATATAAAATCTTAAGCACGTCATGTAAATGAGCAAAGGTTCCTGTCCAGCTGGTTGGGGAAATGGCGAGGATCCAAGAAGGCCTGCAAGGAGTGATAAAAGAAACTGATTGCAGCCGTCAAATGCAGTGCTGTTCATCTTTCCTGCTGGCCCATCAAACAGTAAGTATCCTTTCTGAAAGAAAAGATAAACACAGAATGCTCATATTTTTCCTTTCCCTAAATAGACTTCTGCATGGGCTCATAGGCAGGCGTACACACACACACACACACACACACACACATCCCAGCATCCTGGCACGTGTTGTTGTTTGAAGATCCCCAAATGCAGGGGCTTTTTTTCCTCCTTGAGCAAAGGCAGCTGGTGAACTATAGGAAAAATATTAAAACTTTTCACAGAAAGGGCTTAATCCACAATCTGAAATTCACAGAAGCATTAAGTCATTATTCAAATGAAAAGCTGCATTTGCCCATTAACATATTTTCATCAACCAAAAAGCAAGATGCTGATACGAGGGATGATCTATGCATTCCTATTTATATGGTAATTGACTGGTTAGGGAGTTTTCTCTGTTATTTTCCTAGGATGTGCTACGTGTCAATTAAAACAATGTTTTTAGCTACCGTTCTAATGAAACCAGACATCGTTAAGCAACCATTTCTTATGTGTAACCACTGATGGAGAAGTGGGGGACATCTAAAGTCAAGCATTTTGTGCAACCTTCATAACTATCAGCTTTTGGCTTAACTATGAAGGAAAATGGCTAATTATTATTTTTGCCCGGTCAATGTTTTCTGCCTGTCAAATTTGCTGTAAATAATCATAAGAACATTGCCTCCCCTCCTGTGCATTTTCATACTGAGAACATTTATTTCATTGAGGAACCCCCCCCCCACCACCACCAACTCCCCCCTCCCACAAAAACAAACAAGCCTCCCTCATATCCAAGATGTAATAGTTCAGTGGCTTGAGTTCTTTTGCTGTTGTCAATCAGGCTTCATTTCAAGAGGGGAAACATCTTTTGAGAACAGATTTGCAAGTGAAATTCCATCATGTTCAAAGCTTTGCTTCAACTCATCATCATGCAAGAGATGAAACATAGCATCCAACATTAATTAAAATGGGCACATTTTATCAGTGTCATACTACTGAGGAATGTGGCTCAAGCATGACCAGGAGGGATGCGTGGCACAGGGCAAGGAGGAGCCCTGGATGCTGCCTCTGAGTGCCCAACCAGGAGTTATTCAGAAAAGAAAGGGGTGGGGCACATATCAGGCACAGATCATCTTCCAGAATTTCTCTGCTGTTGGAAGCCACAGTCTTTTCCTCCTCTTTGCTTCATATGTGGGTACATGTTTCTCTCCTGTTATGCATGTATTTTTTTCTAAATAAATAGATGCTACAATAAAACACTACATGCTTCTAGAACACTCTTCACCTATGGAAATTAGAATTAAGTTCTTTTAACTTCACTTAAATAAACAAGACAGAATTATATTATAACTTCTTGTAATGTGGATGAGGTTTCCTATAGTTCATGCTGAAATATGTGCTTAATATGTGAGGCCCAAAGCAGACTAGAAACAATTCTATGTCTGTCACCTTGCAACAATAAATAAAGCGCTCCATTTCTAGGTGGAAAGGTACTGGTACATGTTTTTAATAAAAACCATCACCATTTAAACTTAAAGTACTGATCAATTATATTTCTTGATGCATTGCCACATATCCAAAACATTATGGCCTGATTTCCATATGCATGCATGTCACTTGATATGGGCAAGATGAGGCCATACAAAAGTTCTGTCTGTGATGTAATATCTATGACAGCCCATTCATATGTGCAGATCATCATGAATGCTGCAATCATCCAAATGTGACCAGCTGTGAGCTATATAGGCCTTGCTATAATGCTACAGCGACCAGTAATTTTAAGAGTCACAGCATTTATCTTGCCATGCAATGTAAACAAGTCTAGTCACTTCCAGCACAGACGGTGTTTTGATAGACACAGAAATTTAACCCCAAGAGTTAGGTTAAGGTTTATGCTGTCTTGATATGCATTCTGTCAAATTCCAAGGTGTAGTTGGAAACCAAAATTACTTTAAGTGCTGCTTATTGAGTTTAAACACTGTTCTGTAGACTGTTTTTTTTTACTATCCTCATTGCAGCGATGAATGCTGAACAGAAAAACTGACAAACAAATGAAAAGACTAACAGAGCCTAGGAGTCAGTGAAAGCAAGCTGGTAATTGATGGGCTGATTGATATACACTTGAGCAGTCCAGGCTGTTAATAGGAACTGCAATCACAACAAATTGGCTTTGTGACCAGCCAAAAATAATCTGCTGGTCTCAGCAAAGCAAGCTCATTGAATTTCCCTCCACATGCCTAGGAACTCGTGCCAAACACAAGTATACATACCAAGAATTGTGGGTGGTTGTTAAAGAAAGTGCAGAGCTGCAAATCTCGCACACTTATGAGGAAATTATGCCTTTCGCTAAGGTTGTCACCTTTTGTTTCTGGCAGGTTTTGTGCCCTAAAGTGCTGCACATCTGACAGAAATTCAGTAGCTGCAGATTTCCCTGCAGGGATATGCAGGGATGGGGAAAGCTTTATTTGTTGAATTTCTGCCTGTTGGAACTGCATACTCCACCCTGCCAGAGAGAGAGGCGGTAGTCCCATTCCATTGCACTAAACAGACAACTACTCATTGTGTAACAAGAGCTACTTGGCTAGAAAAAACAACAACCCCTATGGGAATAGAATGGACAGTGGTTGACAAAAGTCTGGATGTATGCTGGAAATCTTCAAGAGGGATATAGGTAGCATTCCATGGTAGACAGGAAATGGACTTGTTTTAGTCTGTGGAAGGTGCCATAAACCAGTCTTCTCCAACCTGGTGCTCCCAGATGTTTTGGATGACAGCTCCCACCAGCCCCATCTAGCATAGCCACTGATCAGGAATGATGCAAGTTGCAGTCGAAAACATCTGGAAGGCACCAGGTTGCTGTAGATAGGGCAGTGGGAAATGCTTAGCTACACTTTGATGTGCTCAGCAGCTGGATGGCATCCAAAACTTGTGGTTTGCCTAAACCACAAGTACCAATTATCAAATATCCAACTGGGAATGGCTGTTTGATGGCAAACATACCGTTTCCTGAGACTTCCCCAGTGGAAGGAGAAACAAGCATGAATGAAAATGAACAGTAGGTTATGACGGTAGCATTATCTTTGCTGCCAACTCTGCTTTGTGATGCCATTCAGTCGGCTTGTTGATTTAGAGCAGTTTCTTCATTTATCACCAGCAAAGTGCTGTTCACCCTGTTGAGAAGTAACTTGTGCTATTTATGCAAGAATGCAAATGTGGACAGGAACTATTTATCAAGCCAAAATATTAGCTTTGTTTGGGACCATGGGAGTTAGATATTAGCCACACAACTGTAATTGCAAAAACCCACTGAAGAGCCTGTCTTTTTGAAATGATTGATGTTCATCATAAACCATAAACCAGCAGCTTGAGAAAGCTGGACCAAACCAGACACAGTCAGGTAGCAGCAAGAGAGGAGCATTGAGGGAGTGGTAACTGCGGCAACAGGGTTTGCCATCCACTCGGGGCATAGGTGGGGCTGTGACTCCCCATTCTCCATTCCTTCCTGAAAATGGCTCTCACCTAAATCTAGCTGCTGCTGAATACCATAAACCAGGAGCTACAGTTCAACAATATCTGGAGGGACACAGATTAGCCCCCTGCGTCTTGAACTGAAAGTGTGCATTGGGGTAGTGAAGGTGTACTAAGCACTGCTCAAGGCAAGTGGAAGGCTGCTCTGGGTTCACATCCGAACCGAGGTTCTTGAAAAAATGTTGGACTAAGTAGACCTTGGTCGGATCGATGAAGGCACTCCTTGTGTTCTTGAACACATACTCAGGATCTCTTAGCACTTTGTAATTGTGTCTTTAGCTCTGAGAAATCCTGATTATTCACTCTTGCTTTGCAAACTCAAAACATACAAGTAGACCACAGAAGAATTCTAGTAAAACCAAAAGCCAAACAAGTAGGCCACCACTAACTTAACACACCAACTGAAATATCTTTTGATGGTACTTTCATTGCACAAACTATTGTGTTCACTGGCAGCTCTTTCAGCTACAGGAGAGAATGAGCTGGCTTTGAATACGAACTTCCCAGGCTGAACCACAGCATAGGAGGGACACTGGCAGTTCAGCTGCAATTACCTTGCCTGCACTATCTTTGTGCTGTAGATAAAATAGCTCAGTCTCCAGGGAGTCTTCAATTTTTATACTTCTCCAGCATTACATTCGCTCTAAGAAAGAAAGCAAAGCACGATATACCCTTCTTTCCCATGAGATCACCTTCTGCCAGCACACTCCTGGATGCTATTTTGCTAATAAAATGCTTAGACAACCGTTCTCTCCCAGACCATTCTTAAGCCAGGCTATTCCTCAGTCATGTTTTGATATACACTCATTTCATCCAAAAGGAAGCTGTACACCAGGGATCCAGCCTGTACAATGAGACCATCACACATAGTTTGCTGACAAAGACAGAAGAGGACACAAAAATCATGTGCAGCTTTACACATCTCATCTCACTTTTTGCATTGCTTCTTCCTGACAGCATTGCTATGCGCAACCAACTTCAAATGGTTCCACGGTTGCAACTTTCACTTGGGTTTGGTTTCCTTTGGAAAGGGGTCACTGGAGGCTTATGACATTTTGTAAAAATATGACTTTATTGACAAATAGGCAAGTTGAGCATAAACTTAAACAAACCAAAAGACAGCCTAATCTACTGTTCCACTTCAGATTACAGGTATCCCCAGCCATCTTCTCTCTCCAAAACTGTACTTTTTGTCAGGAGCACAGCCTACCCTCAAGTAGGACCCTGGCAGAGACACATGCCTGACTGGCATGTTCTCTCCCTCCTGGTCTTTCGTCCGAGAGCTTCAAAAACTTTCTTCTGCCTGAACATCCCAGCGACCGATGCCAACAGACACCAGCACACTTAGGGATCCGCAGAGTTTTCACAGCTTGTGTGACAGACCTCAGGAACTCAGCATTTTGGCTAATCTACTTTATTTAAATATAAACACACACGGAGCACTGCAACATGGCTCCTTCTCTCTAGCATCAGACAGCAAAGAGAAAGAACAAAGGACAATAGTCCCACTTCACAGAACACAGTAACACAAACATCCTGTCTCCGTCACTTCCCACTTTTTTTGAGTCAAAACATACACCGTCATGTGACAGACAAAAAGCCCATGACTGCAATCACGGAGCAGGAATTCTAACACTTTTGTTCCTGTCACACACCCTTAAGATTGCAGCATACAGTGGTACCTCTGGATATGAACGGGATCCGTTCCAGAGCCCCGTTCGCATCCAGAATCGAATGCAAGCCGCATCTGCGCGTGCGCGGGTTGCCGCTTCTGCGTATGCGCGTGACATCATTTTGACCGTCTGCGCTTGCGCAAAACCCGGAAGTAACGCATTCCGTTACTTCTGGGTCGCCGTGGAGCGCAACCCAAAAGTGCTCAACCTGAAGCAACTTCAACCCGAGGTATGACTGTATTTAACTAGGGAACAGGAAAGGTCTGGTTTTGCCATATTCAGAAGATACAGTGAAGATCCGGCTATGAAAGCAATCATCTAATGATTAGCTTCCATGGAAACACATCATGTAAATATCCCAGGCTGTTATTTGTTAAGTGCCAGAATCTGGCCAGGTTTTGGCTTAAAGCAACCCACACTGATAGCTCTATTCACATAAATGTGATAGTAAAACCCATTACAATATAATATCACCTATTGAAGCACCCCTTAGTAGAAATGACTGAGGGTTTGCTTCAACGTGCCTCATTTAGAATACCTGCTACACTAAATAGGCTGGACCACTCTCCTTTTGTACTCTGGAATAATTTATACAACCAGTAGAATCCAATCTTTTTTGGACAGTACTGCTTCAGGAGAGGCTATTAAATGTACCCCCACATCAAAGCCTTGTTGGTAGAAAACTTGCTTGCTGGGGAGAAAGTTGAGCTTAATTTCACTCAGTGAGATGCACACACAGCGGCAGCAATGGATGTGGCAAACTCCTTGGAGGCCGGATCTGCTGCTTCCTCGGCAGCCAATGCCGTCTCTGCAGCAGGCTCTCTGCAGATCGGAGGCCCTGCTGGTCTCCTCCCAACCCAGGGAGGAAAAGGCAGGGAATGCCCTCTGCGGTCTCCTGGGCTCTGCACCCACGCAGGAGGATTCAGATCCGGCCCACGATGACCTTTGATTCCTTGCCATGTTCTCGATGTGGAGCTTTATTCCCCCCTTGTTTCCCATCTTCACTCACCCTTTCTTCCATGGCAGGGGCCGGGAGCATTCTACGGTTCACCTCAGGTGCTAACATGTATTGAGCCATCCCTGATGTGTGGTGCAGTCCAGAAAAGAAGCCTGCCTTCTTGATCTGCTGATTCTATAAACTAGTTCTCTGAGTTGCCTTTAGGCAAGACAATTCTACATGACTGAGGGCTTGTCCACACACCCACTTCTCCCATGCTTTCTTGGCCTGCGTCTGAGTGGTTTTGCCTTTGCCTTGCCCCTTTCCCCCAGAAAATTTGCTTTTTGCACTAAACTGGAATGAACGGCAATCAGTAGGAAACCCAGCTGCCGTTTGTGTCAATTCAGTGCTAAACCACGGGTTTTCCTTGGAGAAAGTGGTGGGGAAAACAGAAGTGTGCATGAGTCCTGAGTCTTAGGTTGCGTACACACCATTTACTCTGGCTCCAGTGCGCTCCCACCATGGGCACTTGATCCTTTATAGACATGGTGTGAGCTACAATTCATATCTATTCTGCAGTTTCTTGATAAATAATGCTGTTTGATGTGCTTTTCCTCAAACCAGCTTCCATCCAGTTAGAAAACGCAAGTCGCAGGTAAGCTCCATTTGAGACAGCTGTTGCCTATGTGCATGCACAGATGACATCTTCATGACAGTTTGGAGGAGGGGTTGCAAGCATGGAGGAACTGAGCAGGTGATGTGCCCCTTTTTCTTTTTTATGATGTGCCCCTTTCTGGTGTGTACAGCAACATGCAAATGTGACTTCAAACGCAGCACGGAAAAGCGACCTTGCTGTATTTAAAGCAGCTAATGCATACATAGCCTCAGTCACTTCTGTTGCTGCCTGCTGCTTTTGTTTGGAGCTGTGGTGCATTCCAGTGGCCAATATGGTTAGCAGCAATGTGCTGCCTCTTGGAGAGGCTTAAAACAGTTGTAGTCTCAGTATTTCTGATGAAGGTCTATGGACAAGTCTAAGGAAGGCAGGATTCCAAGATAAGCTGAATGAAGGAGAAATGCAGAAGATCATTAGACATTGATAGAACAGGCAGAGACTAAGGGCAGCCGGTAATTGGAATCAATACATATTAGCATTTTAAAAGCCATAATTTCATAGCACTTCAATTAGCTGAAACTGAAGCAGGAAAGAAAACAGATTAGTTCAATCCACGGAAACATAGTGGCTTGAAGATTGATGGGTAGAAACAGGCAGGTTGTGACAGTGTTGATTCATCTGTCAAAGTAAGCAAAGAGGAATCACATATTCAAAAGAGAACATTTGCCATGGCCTTAAAGGACAGTTTGTCTGTGGCGGGAAGGTACGTTGGATAGACCCAGAATGGCAGTTTTCTTTTTTCTTTTTTATAAAATATTTATTAAAGTTTCACAAATTATATAGACAAACACAATAATACAAACAAACACAAACAAAAAACAAGTATAATTTCATACCCTTATTTTCTTATAACTTACTTCTCCGACCTCCTCATACCTCCCCTTTCTGCATTCCAATTTCAAATTTTAGTTCAGCAAATCCTCACCCTTAATTTTATCCAATTTTTAACCTTTCTTTTCTTTTAACTTAATCCTTACAGCTGTAATCCACTTAATTTCTAAACCAGCATCATTCTAACATTCATTAATTTTGCAATGTTTCTTAAGATAGTTCTTAAATTTCTTCCAATCTTCTTCCGCCGTCTCTTTTCCCTGGTCTCGGATTCTGCCAGTCATTTCTGCCAATCCCATATAGTCTATCACCTTCATCTGCCATTCTTCCAAGGTGGGTAGATCTTGTGTCTTCCAATACTTTGCGATGAGTATTCTTGCTGCTGTTGTGGCATACATAAAAAATGTTCTGTCTTTCTTTGGCACCAATTGGCCGACAATGCCCAAGAGAAAGGCCTCTGGTTTCTTAAGAAAGGTACATTGTTTGCCCAAAGGCTTGCTTACCTTCCCAGAGCACTCTGGGCTCCTCGTTTTTTGTTTTGAAAAATGCTTCCATTGATGGCACACTAACATGCATGTTTGTGTATAACATGTGACTGGGGATAAATTTAACACATTCCACCCCAATATACCAATAATTAGATCCAGTACCTTTGGGCATTAGCATTTATTCCTGGCTGCTGCAGCTGAAAAGCTCTGGCAGAAAAGTTGCCCTCCCCCGACTCCAACTCCCATTTCAAATACTAAACCTGAGGCAAGAAGGAGCCTCACAAAACACTCATTTGTGATGACACCCGCTTCACCTGCCTTCTGAGAGCATCTTTGAATATATGGACGGACGAAGGGAGCCAAGGAAGGGGGCTGGTTTGTTCCTGGTCTTTCCCAATACAAATGTTGGCAGCTTCTGTATTCCCAGGACTATTCTGTTCTCCAGGTAAGAGTGGACATGTAATCAGGTTCTGTAATTCAGTTGGTGCCTTCTAGCAGCAAATGTTTCCCACTTACGAAGCACATGAGCTGAGATGCAGCTTGAACATGGCCTACGAAATCCTAGAGAGACAAGAACGTTAAGTAAACATTGTCTCTTGTTTCTTTGAACCAGACAACACTGCATCTTTTCCTTACAAATGAAAATTGCAGGAAGCTTTATATTTCACTCTGATGAAAATTAGATGGGACTGCAGATAGACAAACCAAATAGTTGTTTAATGAGAGGGGGTGTGCAGATCTGAGCTCTGAGACTTCGCAGGGTCCATCCTCACACTTTCTCTCGTATAAACATGGTCTACTTTATTACTCTAGCAGTCAGTGGCTTTCCATGGTGTTGGACAGAGGCTTCTCGCAGCCTTGCTAGTTGAGATCCTATCTAGTTGAGATGTTGGGGCTTTAACCTGGAACAGTCTGCACACAAAGGATACAATCTAGTATCAAGCTATGGCTCTTTTCACTGCATCCCCCTGCTCCTAAGGCCCAGTTTCCTAAGCTATGCACTCCTCTTCAAAATGCTAAGATAGATTCCTATCACACCTCTTTAAAAATCTTGGTGAACTTCTTCCCTATTCACGTTTTTAGGCTGGCCAAGACTCTTCTGCCAGAAACATGAATGTTGTACGAACTGTGTGTTTGCCGTAAGTATTCAGTTCACTTTAAAATTATTCCACAAAGGTCTGTAAAGTTATGCTACTTTAATTTGTGTATAGAATTTCCTCTGTGTGTCATTTTAAGACATATCTGGAGTTCAGTTCCTAATGAGGAGGGGGGTTGGGTGAAAGATGGAAAGTCTGGTGAAGAGAATAAAGTCTGGGTAGTACTTGAAGGTTTATCCCACAAAACTGTGGGGGTGTATTATGTTTTCAGTGTAATTTAAATGGCATTCTTGTTATTGGTTAAATGAAGCCGAGTTAGGTCCTCAGCCATCAGTGTGGAACCTGTGGCCCTTGAGATGATACTGGACCCCAGTTCCCATCAGCATGGCTAATGGTCAGGAATGATGAGTTATGGTTCAGCATCTAGAGGGCTATAGTTCCCAGCCGCTTACCTAGACCACCTCCATCGTTCTACCCGGATACTGAGGTCCAGCACCGAGGGCCTTCTGGCGGTTCCTTCACTGCGAGAAGCCAAGTTACAGGGAACCAGGCAGAGGGCCTTCTCGGTAGTGGCGCCCTCCCTGTGGAACGCCCTCCCACCAGATGTCAAAGAGAACAACAACTACCAGACTTTTAGAAGACATCTGAAGGCAGCCCTGTTTAGGGAAGCTTTTAATGTTTGATGTATCATAGTATTTTAATATTCTTTTGGAAGCCGCCCAGAGTGGCTGGGGAAACCCAGCCAGATGGGCGGGGTATAAATAATAAATTATTATTATTATTATTAGACAGTAAGTTGTAACTTGGTGCATTCAGTACACACAAATTATGTAAGCACAGGAGTTCTCAATCACTTTGCATTGCAAAACACTTCTTTCTAAGGATGTGTGTACACTGGATCAATTATTAAAGGGAGGAAGAGTGCAGGCTGCATGGGATTGACATATATCCAGCATCCAAATTGTGGAATAGCGGAGCAGAAAATGGGGTGAAGGAAAAAAGGAATCTCTCTCTCTCTCCTTTCTACTTATGAGCGTGATTCAGAGGAAGAAATGGGAAGAATAGCTTCAGGAGATGAGCTCAATCATGCCTCTCGCTTTGCTCCCGCCTTGCTAGTGTGGAAGGGTCAAAGATCCTCAAGATACTTGTTTGGACTTCTTGAGGAACACTGTGAGAAAAGGAAGCACACCAGCAGAGCTCATGACAACTTCATACAATTACAGGTATGGCTACCCATCACTCCCACTAATGGGGGACCAAAGACAGTTTTCCTGAAGCCCAATTTCCCAACACACAGCACATACAAATCAGGAATGGGATGGGTTTCTATATATAGATTGGTAGTGAGGACTTAACTTAGCTTCCATTAGCACAAGTGAAATGCAGTTTCTGGCAGTGCTTCATGAGACGCATCTGGCTATTATTTCAAGAATTACGCTTAAAAAAATTATTGGTTTTGTAAGAAAAAACACACAGGAAGCGGTCTCTCAACAGTGCTATTCATACAGCACGCTATTTATTTAAATTTTGTTTAGAACTTTCACTCACTGATTGGTAAAGGGAGTGCTGATGTAGTGAGAAAAACAACCAAAATGGTCATGATAAATCATAAGATTTTACTATCATCTGGCACAATCTTTTTAAAATTAAAACAGACTTTGCTGACTTCTGAATCCTAAATAAATGTTATTCTTCAAAGAACCTAGCTTTTTCTTTCATGGAAGTGTTTGTAAGTAACCCCAAAAGTACGTGTGGCAGGCGGTGGCGGTGGCTGTTGCCATCCAAAAGGATTTAATAGCAGGTGTGGGAAATGTGTACTTAACAACAGTGTTTGATGAAGGAGACAAAGACAGCAAGAAGTCTAAGGGCATAGTCACATGGTGCATTCTCAGGTTTGTGTTGCAGGCCGGTTCACACATGCATGCTCAGGATGACCGCAACACTAGATGATGACTTCAGAACTATGAATGGGCCTTCACAAATCAAGGACCACAGATACCTCCTCACTTTACTTCAGATTTAATGGCCCCAATCCAATTAAAACGAACGAGGCTTAAGTTAATTGTCACTAATTTGGCACAGGTTTCCAAAGGGTTGTCAGCTAGGCACTATGAGGTGTGAGTAATCCAGCAAGAAGCCAAGTGGTGCACATGAGCCCACAAGCCTGCCTGCCCCTGGTTTGCTTTTCCAGGGCATCAGATTCACGGTGTTTGGTCCACACTGCTTTGCTGCTTGTTTGCGCCACAGACGATGCGTCTTCTCCCCTTTGCAATGCTGGCATGGAATTCTCCCACACCTCAAATACCCCGTTTCTTCTGAAACTTCTTCCTACAGCTTTATGTGAAAGCATAAAATTGGAAAACGTGGAGATTCTCATGCACTCAAATCCTCCAGCCCAATTCATCCGCTTCCCGTTTGTTGCAAGGACCACTTCCATCTACTTAGACCCCAAACCACATTGATAGCCTCCATCAATAGGAATCACATAGGCTAGAGGAATGACATAATTACTTTCCAAACCAGTAATCGCACCTGCGATTTTTTACTTTTTACTGATGCTATCGCTGCACTGTGGAACACAACCATGCGGAAGGAGCTTTGATGGCAGGGAGGCAATGTACACACGCCAGGCCTAAGTGGTGGAAGAATGGGAAGGGGGCAGGATTCCTCTAAGGAAAGTGTGCCACAAGTCCAGTCCAGAGAATGAGAGAATACTAGTTTTGTGTGCACTATAGCACATGGACACAGCTACCCAGCCCACTATTCCACCAGGTCCTTCACTGTGGGTTTTCCTCTGGTGTCTTGATCTAGGGCAGCAGCAGTATAACAGGGCAGAGGCAGACTGGAGACCCCAGGTTCGTGCTCCCTTGCCTGCCCCCCATGTAGCACCTTTGCCCCAGGCTGGCCTCTGATGGAATGGTGCTGCTTTCACGGGTTGGACCGACAGCTGGTGCCACCTGCCCAAGCTCCACTGAAGTCTGTGGAATAGACAGAGACACTTTCCCACAACTGAGGTTCAGTGGTATTACCATTATCTAAACCACGATGATCCATTCCCCCCCCCCCACGTGTCCCTCCTATGTCATTCTGGTCTGAGGGGCATTCTCTTTATCTGAATTTCTAGCTGCTCAAGAATTTCATATGACCCCCTCGCACCCTTCAGTTATCCTGTGTTCCTAAGCACAAACTAGGATTCTTATCAAGAGTGCTTCAGACAAGGCTCTGCCTGCTCACATCCACATTGTACCCTGATGAACTTGAGCAGCTCTGGCTGAAATCAATGAAAATCCCATCAGAATCTGACTCAATAGACTCCAAAATTTGGTCCACTATATTTTCAGGGCTGGCTGTAGGGGCTATGGCAATCAAGTCTGAGTCCCTGGCCAGCTCAAATGCTCTCTTTTGGTCATCTCTTGCGTAAAAGAATCCCTTCTGTTGCTCAGGTGCATTGAGGTTGCTGGGGCCCTGCGCTGAGCTGGCAGAAAGCCTCTCTGACTCTCCTGACTGCGAATTCTTCATGGTGATCATGGAGGTCTTGGAACCATTGTCTGTGATGGTTGTGAGGTTGGAGTAGCCCTGCGTCTCTGTGCAGGAAGTCATTTCGGAAACAGAGTGCCTTCGGATGCCAGTGCCATTGGGGGCCACGCCCTCCGTTTCGTACTCAGCTACTGGAGTCAGCAAAGGATTGTTGTAACTTTTGGATCTCACCACAGGGTTCTTGGTCAGGATGTCCCCCGATTTGGATCGCCGGAAGAAACGTTTTTCTGTTAACAAACAGGAAGACCAGTTAAAACCTGTACACAACCCTACACTTTTCTCGTGAGCATTGTTACCATCACTGCTACTACCACCACGAGAGGCCTGCGGTCAAGTATTTGGACAGTTGCTTCAAATCAATATGTAAACATCAGGCTTAGCCTCACCTCTGTCAGGTGCACCTCTTCTCGCCCCCCACCCCCCTATTTCCCCCTACATATTCGGACTCTTCCCCTTTTCTTCCTCACTCTTCAAACCCATTCTTTCCTAAACTTGCCTGACCAGGTTCAGACACATGGCTGTATGTGCTTGATGAGTTGCCATTTCAGGTCTCTGCCTCCTTCCCTTCTTGGCCTCAGCATCTTCTGCTTCCCTCTCTAGGGCATGTGCAGCAGCAGCAGCAGCAACAAAAACCTTTCTGCCACCCCCCTCCTGCCATTATGGCAGATCAGCCTGGAGACTCTCAGCCTGGAGACGGCCACAGCATCTCACAGTGCCTTACAGTATAGGTTATTTGGACAGACACAGAGATCCCAAATTGGATTGGGGGGGGGACTGCATGTTGAGATTCCTGCATTGAGTGGGTTGGATTATTTGACCCCAGGGGTTCCTTCCAACTCTACAATTCCATGACTCTAGGTCTTCTCAGACTAAGATCAAGTGATCTCTTAATCAGTTTCAGAGAAGTTTCTAACTTCTATTACCAATTTCCTCTTTGGGGGGAAATAAGTATATTCAGTCCTGTTCTTCCTCGAAGAGCTTAGGTGAGTGGGATGACAGTGGTCACAACTTTCAGGCAGCTGAGCGCTGTTTCATCAAAATAGCCACAAGGAGGCAGCAGCTTAAAGCTGTCACATGCAAAGGAGCAAATGCCAGCTCCTTCTCTTGCAGGTGAAATTATTTTCAAAAAGGGTATAGCGTGACCAGCATCTTTTCCATAACCAGAATCTGCCTTTAAATAGAAGATAGGAGCCCTTTTCTTTTTAAGCGTCTTCTTTCTACATCCTGTCTAGCTAGGATGTTTGTAGGATTATTTCTGTAAATTGCTTTGGAATCTGTCTTAACAAATGATGGCAAATAAGAAAAAAGCTGATGATGTTGTAGATTCACCTTTCTGACTCTTTTTCTATGTATCCCTAATATTTACCTGACAATCAGTGGCAGAAAAGGGGAAAAGGAAATGCAGCAGCGCTACTGGCTTGCCATGTCAGAGGTCACAGCCCCCAACTGGGGGGTAAAATTATTATGGAAACTTTGTCCAACAGACAGCTTCCCAAACTCGCCCCCGTCTGAGAGCAGGGGAAGTGTCTTGTGGAAAAGAAGGTTCATTTCCTCTCAGGCTTCTCCCTGGTAGTCAGCCGCATAGACAGAACAGTCCATTGCTCTTCATAGTCTGGAAGCACTCTGCATGTCTGAACCACGGAGGCACTGCAGTGCCATTCTCACATCCTTGTACCAGTGTCAGAAAATATCTGAGGCTCTTTTCCAGCACCCACTGAATGTTAGCCCTAGTTTGGCATGAAGTTCTCTAGCCTAACCTACTCTACCAACGTGAAGTTGGGAAACCTCTGGCTTGGTCCTGGGCCACGTTCATGGAGTGAGATTTTACGATGCATATTTTGCTTACCTCAGACAACCTCTGCCGTCTTCCAGCAAAGAAGCTGCATTGGCACAAAGGTCCTGCCCCTAGTTTATCATCCAAGCGAAATCTCTTAGGTAAGCTGGTTATGGAGGACATTTTACACAGATGCCTAACTTTGGTATAGTTGTGCAGTCCCAGCCAGAAAATGATACCATGTTTTGTGGACAAAAAAGCACTACAACAGACATACTGTGTTTTAGAAGACCATGTGAACATTACCTAAAATGCAGGATGAGTGTGGGATAGGCCCATCGCTGGAATACAAGCCATAAGTGCCCAAGTAAGGAGAAACAACCTTCTGCAACAGGTTTTCCAGTTTCAAATAGTCTTCGGTCACCCCTTTTGATTCATGAACACCCTGAGAAACACATGGGGGGAGGAAACACAAACGTCAACATTTCAGACTTAAGCTATCAATCATTGCAAAGCGAGGCTGGTGTACTTAATTGCTGTCAGGGACATGCATTGTTTAATTACAACTTGTGTGTCACATTCTGCAGGATTTGAATGAGAAACCTTGTGGATTCTGTTCTGGATCCTTGTGATCCTCAGATGAAGGGCAGGATAGAAATTCAATGAATGAATGAATGAATGAATGCTGGTGCGGGAAATGAATGGAGGGAGGAATTGCAAGCAGTTCCAGCCTGGTCTGTGGATTGCAGTGAGCCAACCCCTTGTTTCTGCTTGATCTAAATCTGCACTCCCTAGTCTTGACATGATAGCTCACTCAGTAGAGCACGAGACTCTTAATCTCAGCAATGTGGGTTTGAGCCTTATGTTGGGCAAAAGGATTCCTGCACTGCAGGGGGTTGGACTAGATGACCCTCGGGGTCCCTTCCTACTCTACAACCCTGTGACCCCATGACATTCATAGCCAAGATAGTGCAGTGGCACTGGAGTCCTGGACAAGGACCCAGGTCTGAATCCCTACTAAGCCACGATTCTCGTGGGGTGATTTTGGAGCAGTCCTTTCTCTCAGCCTACTTTACCTCCTACGGCTGTGCAAAGGTGAAAAGGGGGAGGGGGAATACCATGTCTGCCACCCTGAGCTCCTTGGAGGGAACACCTGTTCACAAACTCACTCACACAAGAGGCCCCCATCTTGTAGATAAGCCCATGTTCCAGTCCAATAGTCTCATTGTGACAACCCTCTATTCCAGACACTTTCCACATTCTGTACAGAATGCAATGCCCCATCATAGTTCTCAAGATGTTGCACTATTGCCATGGACCACTAGGTGTCAGTGCAACGCAAGGGTTTGGGTTTGTGCTAATTCGGATAAAGTTATAACCGTAGAAATCCCCCCTCCCGGTTATTAGCTAGAGCAAAGTTTTTTTTTACTTGTGGCAACCATATTAAGGATGACAATTTTACATGTTCAGGGATGCCCTGAAGCACTTCTAGTAAACTAAAGAATTATTTTGTCTTACTCCTTTTTGTGAAGATCAGTAGTAAAGTGAGATAATCATAGTATTGGAGAGTTGGAAGGGACCCTGAGGACCACCGAATCCAATCCTCTGCACTGCAGGAATATGCAGCTGTCTCATACGAGGATCGAACCTGCAACCTTGGGGTTATCAGCAGCACACGCTAACCAGCTGAGCTATCCTGTGCCTTTAACAGCAGCCTGACACGCAGAAATGAAGCTGGCAAACCTTTTCCCAGCCCAGAGACAAAAGGAGGGGAAAAGCTTTCAAAAAGAGTCACAGCCTTTCTTGTCTCATTGCAATCTACTGCCACAACCACCTGCACAATTCCTTTCTGGCCAACTATTGCCGTAGATCTTCCAGAATTTCCTGGGAATGGATTGCTCCTCTAAGATTTTAAATGTGGAAAATTTGTAGCCGTTTGTACATAAGCACCCCTTGCAAGTTGTTTAAAGGTGCCAGTGCACGGTTTCCCATGATGACTATTTCAGGTCCAACTGTCGCACAGGAGTACGTAGACTCTAAGTGAATAATGTGGACTTTTAAATCCAGAAACTGAGGGATTTACAGGTCTGTAAATAGCCACTTAGGGACGCGGGTGGCGCTGTGGGTAAAAGCCTCAGCGCCTAGGGCTTGCCGATCGAAAGGTCGGCGGTTCGAATCCCCGCGGCGGGGTGCGCTCCC
The DNA here is from genome assembly GCF_965112155.1 of Podarcis liolepis. Classification (NCBI taxonomy): domain Eukaryota; kingdom Metazoa; phylum Chordata; class Lepidosauria; order Squamata; family Lacertidae; genus Podarcis; species Podarcis liolepis. The sequence goes on from NC_139556.1 coordinate 3,861,008, forward strand.
GCTGCTCGGTCCCAGCGCCTGCCAACCTAGCAGTTCGAAAGCACCCCCGGGTGCAAGTAGATAAATAGGTACCGCTTACCAGCGGGAAGGTAAACGGCGTTCCGTGTGCTGCGCTGGCTCGCCAGATGCAGCTTTGTCACGCTGGCCACGTGACCCGGAAGTGTCTCCGGACAGCGCTGGCCCCCGGCCTATAGATGTGAGATGGGCGCACAAACCCCAGAGTCTGTCAAGACTGGCCCGTTCGGGCAGGGGTACCTTTACCTTTAAATAGCCACTTGCCTGGTTGTTTGTAACAAGGAAGAATCACTGAAGTTGCCTGCAGAGATTGCTTTCAAAGTGAGAGTTGGTTCCACCTTACTTAGGGAAATCTAAGCAAACGTTATCCCTCTTTAATGTTTTATTGATTCTTTCACACAATGCGGCAACAGACTTGCAGGTGATAAGGAGCTGTAACAAGTGTTTTAAATGTGCAATGAAAACACTCACAAACTGTTTACAGCTATTCAGAATGATAGCTCTGTTAAAAACAAAGCACACATGCATCATTGCTGTGGCATACAGAAATGATAAAAAATACCTGTAATCTGCTATATATAGTCTTACTCCTCCCCCCTGCCCCAAACTGATGTTTCGTCAGAATTAGAACTTGTGGGTCTCATAGTTTAACTGGAAGCCCCTAGACTTTAGCTGCAGGTCAGGGGGCCCAGCAGGAAGGAGTTAAATCACTCTACCCAAATGCAAAGTGCTGCCTCCCCAAGTCCCTTGCTAGACACAGTTCTATGATCTGACCTGGTCTCAGGTAGGCTGCTTGGAAGTTTTGCAGAAGGCAGGGCTCACCTGCTTATTCTCTCCCATTTGCTTTATTTAGTAGGGGAAGTCAACAGCTTTCTGGTGCGGAAAATCTCAAAGACATACTAATACCAGACATACCAAATCAGTCCAAGACAGCTTTTTCTAACCAGCATTAGCTCTTTATTTATTCAAGATCATTTTTATTCTTCCTTAACATGTGCATGTACACAGAAGGCATTGTATCTAAAAGTATAAAAGCATAAGAGACTATGCCAGATTTAAAAACCACGGAGTCAAAACCTTATAGTGGCTAATGGAAAGCTCACCTAAAGCAAAATGGCCCAGGCTGAGGTTTTTGCCAGTCTTGTGATACGAGACCTCAAACTGGGATGCCAGGGGCTGAGATCTTCTGCATTCAAACCACGTGTTTTCCCTAAAACTTGCCTTATACTGCGTCAGACCACTGGGCCAGCAAACTCAGGATGATGCACTTTACACCTTGTTAATTTAGAGATGGCAGTGACCCTGAGGGTCATCTGGCCTGACCCCCTGTAATGCTAAGTCTCAGCTATAGTATCCATGGCAAGTAGGGCACAATGTCACAGGAAGTTCTTCTCTGCAAGTTCTACTGAAATGTAGCTGCACAAAAGAAACAGCTCCAAGAGCTTAAAATCACTATTTTTTTGGGGGGGGGGTTCCCCAGAAAAGCTCTACAATTTGGCAACCCTTAGAATTAACAAAGCTATGCTAGAAGCTTTAGAAAGCACGTTTAAAGAAAAAAACCACCAATGTACATATTTCTGCACACCTAGGGAGTCCTCCGAGTATGGGCACGCCCTTATTTTTGGGTGGCCCTGTTTCACTTCCAAACTGAGATGTGCTTAGCTACCTGAGTTTAATGTGTGTATATCTCCAAGCAGGAAGTGGAGGGATTGGCAAGAATCTACTTTAAACGGCTAAGTTTGGCTTCCTTAAGTTTCTTTGAAGAGATATCCTATGCAGTGCTTTGAAGAAGTATGAATGCTGGCTTGACTGATGTCGAGCGCTTATGAGGATAACACCCTCCCACCCTTTCACACCTATGTTCCAGGACTAAAACATTCATGAGTTTTTCATTTTGATGGATTTCAGCTTTCAAAGGCATTTCCACAGCCTTATCCTCTGTGAATAACTAAATCAGTTTGACTGGTTTTTTTCTTGCTTTTGAAGGATGACTAAAGAAGCAGATAGGAAATCTCTGTAAGGTTGTAAAGAGCAACTTTTTCTGGTATCTTAATAATTAGGCTACTGCCTTTTAAGCTAACACCATCAATTATTTTTATTAAGAATACAGTGATGTTTGCTAAGGGCAAATTCTTGTCTGTCACATAGAAGCCTGGGTGCTTTTTAAATATGCAATACATGCTACTATTCACAGAAGTGTACATTTAAAGGCACAATTTCCTTGCAGCTGATTCTCCACGGTGTGTTCAACCTATGCGACTTCCACAATCACTTGGGAAGTGCATGTTTAAAATTACATTAATGTCCCTTTAAACACTCAGGGCCAAACCACGCAAGGCACCACACATGAAAATAAATGCTTAACATTGAGGCACCAATAGCAGATTTTTTTAAAAAAGGTGCATAGGGTACCGTGGGACCACAGTGCACCCAGGAGTCCTAGCCTTTCCTCTTGATGTCATGATCCTGATGAAAACTGCCACCTACACCCTATTGTTGGTGTCCGTGTGAGTTCCTCCTGCCCAAGGCTAACAGCAGCAAGGAAAGGCTGGGATGACTGGGATCAGAACTTGTAGGAGTTAAACCTCCCCTGCCCGTGCACTGGAGGTTCCAGGGTAAACCGCTCGTCCCTCATGACTATTATTTGGTTTTATATCAAACATCCTTGATGAACTTCCAAGTGACACATTAAGCATCATGTCTTGTTTGATCATCAGAAGAGACAACTAGGGAAGTCTTTGGCCCTTGCTTCTAAGTATTTCATAACAGCAGGCAAATGTACAAAAACAATTGATCTGAGTCCTACCCATGCACCTTTGACTGAAAGTAGGCCCTACTTACATTTGTCTGGGGGAAAAGGCAGATAGATGTATTAGGTGCATCCGCGCACACAGACTGGAATTGCCTTCTAAGGAGCAAGCGCCACTGAATCCCAGTCCCTGGCAAAGGCTTCCAAGTAAATATGCATAGGTTTGGGCTAGTAAATTTATATGACAAAAGGTTATTATAGGATGACCTCTCCATTAAGAAGTTTCTTGCAAAAAATCACACCTTGACGTGTGCTTTATATATTGTAATTTTATGTTGTGAACTGCCCTAAGATCTACGGATGAAGGGTGGTGTTCAAATTTAATAGATAAATAAATACACTTCCAGTTTATGGCTTCATGGGATAGCCTCTGATGGGGAAAACAATGCCTTGAGGTGTCATTAGCTTGGTATGAGAGACTACAAACTCAGCCCTTCCTCCTAGCAATGAACTCAGGATCGGGGTGAGATTTCCTTACTGTACAACTAGCACTTTCCATCCTCTTGAACTTTCAGTGCTGTCGGGGGAACTTCTGTGGCTGGCTATGGAGCTGGAAATTGCCCTTGGAAGTGGAATCCGTTCCAGCTTGACCTCGTCCTCTCCTGAGCTGTTCCTGGCCCACTTCCAGGCATTCACAATGCAGGATTCTTGCGTTCTTTTACACTGTGAACAGAGCTTCCAGTGTTCTCCAAGCATGTTATCTGTAATCAGGGTTTACTCTGATGCCACCAGTGACAGGCATCTTCACTGGCCTAATGGGAAAGAACTCTAGCTTCGTGCTCTGCCTTCATTCATGCCCAGTTGCACAAACAGCCCTTGCTATTTAATGCAAGGCTCAGTTAGCAGAGGAGAGCATTCAAAATTAGGAACTCCCAAGTGCAGACTGAACTAGTACAGAACATCCTACCACTTCAGGAGTGAATCCCACCTCCTCCTGTTGCAGGTGGCCTCACCCAAAAAGGATGTTGTTGGTATAGTATGGAACAGGAAACTTTGAGTGCAATTGAACTGTGAAACTAAAAAATGTAACTTTTATTGACTCCTCCATTAGGATTTACAAAAGAGTCACCACCACTGTTTTCTCCATACACAACACTGAACACAATGGTGGTAGCTGCTGACATGACATTTCTCCCTGATAATCTTATAAAGCAGAGGCGAATACATACAAAGGGCCCTAAAACGCTTTTGATATGGTCTCCTCTCTATTACAGGCCACACACAGCTGTTTTAAAAGTACAAGCCTACAACAATGACAGAGCCCAGTGTTGATTGCAATACTCCTCCTGCCACCAGGCAAGGTAAGAGCAGATCAGGAGCAGCTCGCTTGCCATGCCTGCCTGCCTGTGTGGCATGCCACCATATAGTAAATGGCCTCCTATGTCCACATTTTGTTGTTCATGTAAAGGCAGGTAAAGCAGAGGAACAAAAGAGTATGGCCTTCCTGTAGCCATTTGGCTTCCTTTAATCTAGGGTCCAGGTATGGTCAGTTTCTGTATTCTCCACAAAGTGGTTTATAAGACAAGTGTATTTTCTGTGATAAACCAACTTTATCATTAACCAACTTTTTCGGTTTGCAAACCATCCCTTCTCTGATTAAAGATAAAGGTAAAGGTACCCCTGCCCGTACGGGCCAGTCTTGACAGACTCTAGGGTTGTGTGCTCATCTCACTCTAGAGGCCGGGAGCCAGCGCTGTCCGCAGACACTTCCGGGTCACGTGGCCAGCGTGACGAAGCTGCTCCAGCGAACCGGCACCAGAGCAGCACACGGAACGCCGTTTACCTTCCTGCTATAAAGCGGTCCCTATTTATCTACTTGCACCCGGGGGTGCTTTCGAACTGCTAGGCTGGCAGGCGCTGGGACCGAACGACGGGAGCGCACCCCGCCGCAGGGATTCGAACCGCCGACCATGCGATCGGCAAGTCCTAGGCGCTGAGGTTTTACCCACAGCGCTACCCGCGTCCCACCTTCTCTGATTACTTAGTAGTAATTCTTACATCATGGGCCACCACATACATGGGTTCTGGCTGTGCTGTGTGGTGTGGTGCGGGTGGTAATAATGGCACCTTGCCCCAAGAATCAACATACACGATGCCCTTCTCAATGAATGGCTTCTTGCTACACGGAGAGTCACCAAACGGAGTAAACAAAAGCATCTTCTAAGAGGGGTCAACACCAGTAAGTCCTTTTGAACAGTGTGTTACGCTAAAGTCATGCACAAACACAGATTTATGTATCTGAGAAAAATCCGTACCTGTAGGATAAGTAGCATCTGAATAATGGAAGGAGGAACCCTCGCTCGGGAACGGGACAAGGCATCTTCCAATTTAATATTGAGAGTTATAATATTCCTGAAGTGCAGCAGAGACAGTTGTCGGACAGAGGGCTCCTTTCCCTAAAGAGACAATTGAATGAAAGTTGTTTTCAACACTTGTCGTTTCCTTGCTTTCAGATTTATTTGTGGAAGCCAGTTAAGCCTGCTTAAGTCCTTTTGATTTAATGGAAGATTCCCTAATTTAGTCTCAGCAGTAAGGAACACAAACTTTATGTACAATCAGGACAAAATGGAGATTCATAAGCTTAAGAACAATGAACAGATTCTGCCTTTATAATATTCCAAATAATTATGGGGAAATTACCATAGGAACCTTTGTGATGGTATTTACTTTCATTTTTAAAATTTATATAATCCATCAAAATGGCTGATTTCTGCCATATATGTTTCATAATGTAAAAATTAATGCAAAGATGATTAAAATATCAAGACTGGTTATATCAATTCCATTTCTAGTTTTCAATTTTTGGGAGGGCATATGAATTATGGAGCAATCCCCCCCCCAACTATAATTTCAGCCACAAGAAATACACTGGCTCCCAGTACATTTCCGAGCACAATTCAAAGTGTTGGTGCTGACCTTTAAAGCCCTAAACGGCCTCGGCCCAGTAGACCTGAAGGAGCGTCTCCACCCCCATCGTTCAAGCCTGGACACTGAGGTTCTCTGAGGGTCTTTTGGTGGTTCCCTCACTGACAGAAGTGAAGTTACGGGGAACCAGACAGAGAGGCCCTACCTGCGGAATGTCCTCCCTTCACATGTCAAGGAGACCAAGAACTACATAACTTTTAGAAGACACCTGAAGGCAGCCTTGTATAGGGAAGTTTTTAATGTTTGACATTTAACTATGTTTTTATATGTGCTGTAAGCTGGTCAGAGTGGCTGGGGAAACCCAGCCGGATGGGTGACGTATAAATAATAAAATTGCTATTGCTGCTGCTACTACTACTACTACTACTTTGGGTAAGAGTTTGGTTAAGGAGATGGATATATATAATAATAAATATTTGTTTTTGTATGGAATGTGATGACATTGGAAATGCAATAGAAGTATTTTGGGCCCTCCAAAAGTTATTGTCCTGATCTATTAATCCTTAGTACTTGACTTTCTGTGGTTCTATAGAAATCCTATAACTGACTAATTCTATGAAAATTTCTGCCATTATAATCTGGATCATTTTATGTGGGGATGGAGGTTTATCGAAATAATATTAATCACAGTGGTGAATTTAACTCAGGTTTCTTAGGATATTGTATTTAGGAATATTTTGTTTTCAAACCTCTCTAAAGTTACAAACTTCTTTGACACTCCTCTTAGTTTCGAAAGTGGCTTGCGATAGTCACAGGATTGATGAGTGGTGGTGTAGAAAGCTAATCCCCAAACCTCATAACTCCAAATAGCCCATGGAAATGCAAAACAAAGCAACTGATTCTCTGGATCCTAGCCATTTATTTTGGAGGTACTGGACACTTCCAGGCTGAGAAAGTGGTGGGACTTTTTGAAAGTTCAAGCTATAATTTTCTAGTGACACTGTGAACATCATGCTATGAAGAGAGACACGCCTACACAGGCACTTCTCCGTAATGAAAACACTCCCCCCCCATGTGTTTGGCAGAAGTATTTCCTCATCTGTTGTCCCGCTGTGATGTCTGGCTCTTGGCTGATCAACCTGCAGAGTAGCTTCTTCTGGTTTTTCCTGATTCTAAAGTAACAGAGCAATATTTTACCTGCACAGGATAGAATATAGCCTGAAGCATGGGCAGGACATCACTGAAAAAGAAATCCCACGTTTCAGCCAAGGTATCCAGAAGTTTCTGTCCTACAAATTAGGAGGGGGGGGGGGAATTAGTCCAAGGGCTCATACTGAAGAGTTCTTTTTAAAAGGATATTTTGTACAAAGGTGGAAAAGCAAACTACCAAATATATGCATTATGTGCCACATCAGAACTGTGCATACGTTGAGCTTCTTGTTTCTTTAAAATACATGCAAAGGAGGGAGCTCTTTTCCATTTTCCCTTTGCATACATTTGAAAGACAAACAGCTAAACACACAGATGAGCTTTGTGCGGCACAACCATTTAGTTCATGGGTACCGTGGATGCACGAGATGGATAAGGCATACTCACTGTAGAGTCTTGTGTTCATACCACTGGGAATCTCCTTCAAACATGAAAGTTCATGCAGAGATACGGGAGATTTATTTGCTGTGCAAACTGTGAATCAGGCTTAATAAGAGCAAACCCTGCCTCTTGAATCAGGTAGATTTTGTTCAAGCTCCATTTGGTGAGGCTCAAATAATTTTGTGCCAGTTCAACGAAGTGTGCACGAATTAACGACTGTTTGTGTGTACCCTCCTTTTTAAAAAGCAATAAAACCAAGCCCCTGAAAGGCAGCTGATTAACACCCTCTCCTAAATTAATAAGATTCAAACTTACTTTTTTCGCAGGTGTGTGAGGGGAGGGGAGATTTATTGGCAGCCCCAGATATGTGCAACCCCTGAGACATGCCCCCACCCCGCTTTAAAGTCCCAGAGAATGGCCTTAAGTCACAGAATGGAGTTCCAGTGCAGAAGCTAAGCAAACCAGGATGGGAGACACATGGAAATGGCTATGAGCTCTTTGACAGAAAAGTGGAGTCTAAGGGAAGGAACATTCTCAGTGAATTGGCTTCTGCAGTTTTTCACTGATGTTCACAGGACTATTTAATCATAAAGAGGTTTATAATTTGAGGCAAAAGGTAAACAGCCACACGGGAGGCTGCCGTTTCCTCAGCTGATGTGCCAGAGCAACTTCATTTCCTTGTTCAGCAGGCAGGAACATTAAACGACTACTGGTGCCGAAGCAGGCTGTTGTTCTGGTCTGAAGCCAGTTGAAGAAAGAGGTTTGATTTGGACGCGCTTTTGGATCAAGCTCCCCAGGCACAACTGATGCCTCAATTACCTTCATAAAACCGGATCTTGTCCCTCAGGATCACCATGCCTTTTGTAAGCAGCTGGTTCTGCAAATACAACATAAAACAACTTTCCATTTATGTTTTGCTGCTACCCTTGAATCTTTGATAGATTATTACTTCCATATTTTAACCACAAGGTATTTTGGGTTTTTTTTAAATGGCAGTTCATTAGAAGAGGATTGCTCACAGCTTCTACTGGGATACGTGAATAGTAATTGCAATGTATGGGATGCCCCATCTTAATATTTATGGTGCTGTGAAAGCAGGAAAATCAAACCTGGAAACAGACAATATGCAAGGAAATTAGAATTATATAGTGTAGATTTTACTGGACTGCATAGCCTGGGTCAGATCCTGCTTTCCTTTCAACCCCTCACATTACTCACTGGGGAACCTTTAGTGTAGGATTGTTTTAAAAACCTTGTGCTAACTCACATGACTGGGCTGGCTTAGAAATCACACGCTTGTATGATTTTTTTTGGTCACTTTCTAATTTTTGAGCTTGCAGAAAAACAACCACATATTCTTGCAGTTATGAGATGCAATAGCAGAAGATGCCACCAGCCACTGGCGCAGCTCCCTTGGCAGAGTCTGCTGAAGCCAGCAGCTGCAGAGCTGTAGAAACAGTTGCCAAGGCAAAAGGGAGGCAACTCGCAAGCATGCAAGCTCCGGATGTCTTAGGAGGAAGTTGCAGGGGGATGAGATCCGTGAAGCTTGCTGCTAGGTATTTAATAGCCAGCAAGAAAGGGAGGACTCCTCTGCAACTGTCTCAGCTACAATCCACACAGAGCTCAGGGAAAGTGAGGAGAAGGAGTTAGCCAAGGATAAATCCTGTTTTCTTTGACTGAGCATCAAACCACAATTTATGGGAGGAATTCACCACAGCACTAAGGAGATTGGTCCATCAGTTGAAGCCCCATTGAGCTCGTGGAAGTCCTTGCACAAGCTTCTACTATTGGGATTAGCTAGTTGAACCCAGCCCTATGGCTAGCAGCCATGTCAGGGTCCAAAACATTCCTTAACCTTAGGTGTGGGGCTCCCCTAGTTTTCATTGCAGCCACAGTGTGTAGGGAGAGGAGGTTAAACTCTTCTGGCCTCAGCCAGGATCCCTACAAAAGTGCCCCCCGTTAGTCTTTCAATGTTATGCTGGCCATCTTTATATCATAATTTTGAAAACGTCCTTCAAATATTACCCCCCTAAATTTTAGATACATGACTTGAATAAATGAAATGGAACTAATTTATAGCAGCATCTTCTGCATGTCTGTCCTGGCCCCTCAGCTGTGCCAGACTGGAGCTGGTACACCAAGAGTGACAAAGCTCCTACCTGCACCTTCAGCCCTGGCCAACATGAGCTGACAGGACCTCTGCTATGGTGGTGGATCTGCTGCTCTGCTGCTCCCTGACCTCCATCGGAATTGTTCCGTAAGTCCTATTTAGTTCAATGGGACTGACTCAGGTTAGAAGCGCCTGCTGTCAATAGTTTTGTTCAGCAGACTGCTTCAGTGAACAGCGTGGGGGAAAAGTAAAAGACTAAAAAGCAAACTGTACCAACCTGTAAATATTCAGTAAAAAATGATCCCAACTCAGTTTTCAGTAGTTGCCTGTTCCAAAGAGAATAATAATAATAATAATAATAATAATAATAATAATACTAAAAAATCATGTGACCATCACATTGTGCTGTACATGCACCATACTTTATGGCCAGTGAATGTTCATGCAAGAGTAAATGTGTTCGTCTATCAAAAATGACACACTACCTTGTTAGATCATAGTTGAACCACATAACACTTACTGAAATAGTGGCACTGGACAAAATGAGCAATTCCACATGGGAATGCTTATTCTGAAGTAAAAACAAACAACAAAAACCTGAAGATTGCATCCCATCTAGTTTGCCCCTCAGTGTTGTTGTTGTTGTTTAGTCGTGTCCGACTCTTCGTGACCCCCTGGACCAGAGCACGCCAAGGCACTCCTGTCTTCCACTGTCTCCCGCAGTTTGGTAAAACTCATGCTGGTAGCTTCAAGAACACTATCCAACCATCTCGCCCTCTGTCGTCCCCTTCTCCTTGTGCCCTCCATCTTTCCCAACATCAGGGTCTTTTCCAGGGAGTCTTCTCTTCTCATGAGGTGGCCAAAGTATTGGAGCCTCAGCTTCACAATCTGTCCTTCCAGTGAGCACTCAGGGCTGATTTCCTTAAGAATGGATAGGTTGGATCTTCTTGCAGTCCATGGGACTCTCAAGAGTCTCCTCCAGCACCATAATTCAAAAGCATCAATTCTTCGGCGATCAGCCTTCTTTATGGTCCAGCTCTCACTTCCATACATCACTACTGGGAAAACCATAGCTTTAACTATACGGACCTTTGTTGGCAAGGTGATGTGAGGCTTTAAAAGTAAGCCGAGCCTAACTTTCCTGAAAGAGGCAGGAGCTGCCTTTGTATTGGGCAACAGCCACAGCAGAGGTTAGCAAAGCAATTCTGCAATGTGCTTTGTCTGTTACCAGCATCTGGAAGCAGCTAAAAATACCTCAAAGCTTGAGTCACTGATATCCTGCTTTATCACAATTTCCTCTCTCTTCTTGTCTTCCTCAATTTTTCAGCAGGCTTCTCACTCCCACTTGACTTACTCTTCTAGCTCCATTCCTCACCCCCTACAGTCTAGCTTCCACCCTTTGCACTCCACCAAAATGTCCTTGCTAAGTTCACGGACAATCTTCTTGTTGGCAAGCCCAAAGGTCTCTTCTCTCTCTTGCTCTGCTTCCTTTGTTGCCTTTGACACAACTGATCCCTCTCTCAAGTGTGACCCTCTATGCCTTAGACTTCCACCACTCTGACAGCTCTTTTCCCTATGCATCAGCTCATTCATTCAACAATGTTAAAAGCGTATTTGTTATCAAATTCTGTCCTTCTTACACAGTAAATATTTAAAATTCTTACCAAAATAATCAGTGCAGGGGGAGGGGGAATATATGTCTGCTCCAAAAAATATAGCACAGGAAAGAACAACAATTCCAACTAGCTCTTAGGAAATGCAGCAAAGACCTTCAAAGGACAGGCTTGTTTCAGCTTTACCAGCCATGGAAAGCTTTTCATGGTCTTATCTTCCTATCCTTTTACCCCACCCATACAAAGTCAACCCTAGACTACAAATAATAAAAAATAAAATATACCAGATTTGTTTAACTCCTAAAAGTGGCCCAGTAGAGGATGAATAGAGTGTTCTTCAGTTCTTTGCCAGCCTCGCTTATAAGTAGAAAACAGACTAGGAAAAATATAGAGCAAATATAGAAACCTGGTGAAGGAGACATGGAGCGACAGACACCTTTCCTGCCAGGAGGAGGGGCAGAGAATTCTAGCCTCAGTGGGCATCAAGAAAAGGATAAAAGGCATTATCGCTTATAGCAACCACATAATGGATTTTACTGTAAATATGTCTCCTTTACCTACAGCTAGGGCCGGCCAGCCCACCCATGAGGCAGCCTGAGGCAGCTGCTTTGGGTGGTGAATACCTTGGGGCAGCACCCTTGCCCTGCCTGCCCCTGCTGCCCCAGACAGGAGAAGGAGCGAGACCTTGCAACCCCAGTAAGTGAGGCTTCAGCCAAGGGGCACCAGCTCCTTGTCATTTCGCCTCAGGCAGCGAAACAGGACTGGCTGCTGCTGTCTAAAGGAGGGTTGATGATTAGCCCTGCTATTTTCTGGCACCTCTGAAAAGTTGCAGGGCTAGTATGAAAAGGGACAAACACAGTGAGGTGAAGGAGGAAGCTAGAAAGAGCATTGCATCATCCTCTCTTCAACTGTATGAACTTCTCAGGGGCAAAAATACGGTAACTACCCTCTTGCACCCCAGGGAGGTCACTTTGGTGCTGCTAACACAGCCGTTTGGCTTCACCCCTGGAGGCACACTCCATTGTCTCTCAAGAAAGATGGAAGCCAACAACAACTGCAGAACCTACGTTAATTCCTTGAGGAGGGCTTGCCTTTGTGCACATCTCTGCACACTGTCATTAACACCAGTGCCACTATCTCAATAGTTGGAATAAAGTAAAATGGTACAGATCACTTATGAAACAATGACCCTCCGTGGTGATGACTGTGTCTTGGGACAGGTGTATAATCTGATGATCTGACTCACCTGACTCCTTCATTCAGATTGTAGAGCTCGTGTTCTGCAAGACCTTTTCGCTGGAACACAGCTATGACTCCGTTATGGATACTGCAAGAAAAAGGCACATTTGTGACAAGCTGCACAGCATTTAACTTAAGATTTCACAGCCTTTAGTTTTTAGGCATTCCTAACAATTACTTCCAAAGCACAGAAAGTGTGGGGTAACCCACAAACCTGCTGCAAGTAGCATGGTGAAGAAGACAGAACAGATGGAAATCAGGCTGGAGGAAAAGATGGAGAAGTTCTAACTTCTAGTTCTTTTTGATAAAGCATGTAATGGATGGAATACTGGACTAGATCAGGGAAAACATGGGTTCAAATCCCTGCCCAACAATGACAAAACTGAGTGACGATTTGAAAATCCCTCTGTACAGACATAACCATCAACTATGGCTGGGTACACATTACGAGCTTAAAACCCAGCTAGATTATAGAATAACTGGAGAGTTGGAAGGGACCCTGAGGAACTTCTAGTCTAGGCATAGGCAAACTCAGCCCTCCAGATGTTTTGAGACTATAATTCCCATCATCCCCGACCACTGGTCCTGTTAGTTAGGGATGGTGGGAGTTGTAGTCCCCAAACATCTCAGTGCTGAGTTTGCCTGTGCCTGTTCTAGTCCAACCCACCTTGGATCAAACCTGCAATCTTGGGTGTTATCAGCACCACGTTCTAACCAGTTGAGCTATTGTTCTTCTTCTCCATTCAGACTGAAGCTGCATTTCATAATACAGGATAGATATAGATTGAGCTTGCTTGAGGAAGGGCAGGATACACGTGATATTTTATTAATGGTAATACTGCAATATTTGATGAAATATATAAAAGATGCAATCATGAGCAGAAAGCAGTTTTTGGCAGAGCTTTCCCCTTGTTTGCCTCAGACAGACCCAGGGAGACAGCAGGTGAGATGATGATGATAATGTTCAAGCCTCTAGCTGCTCTTTGGCAGAGGTGCCAAAGAAGTCTTTCCCTTAATTTCTGCTGGCACAGGAGAAAGGATCTGAGATTCATTGGAGGGAATACAGGATCAAGGGCGAGAGAGGAAGCTGGGCTGAACCCCTGGACGGATTGCCAACCACCTCTCCTATTCTATGCTTTAAGGGGAAAGAGACTGCAGAGCATTTAGTCTGTTATGTATTGCCATTCGTATTTTGCACAGTAGAGAAAGTCAGCACTTCAATCAGGCCACACACCTTAAAGGACAAAAAAGAGTTCCTGTGTGTAGAGGAAAGTGGTGGGATTCTTTGCTTCAATAATTGCTGTGTTTGCATGACCTTTTGCCGCGGTCGCAGCAGCTCATCACCAAAACATGCTTCCAGTTTCATGTAGAGCCTCATTGCTGAGCAGCAAGTCCGGCCTCATCATCCCATTTACAGGAAACCGTAGCTGGCAGGCCAGGGCAATGAGGCCACTACCTAACCATGCAGAAATGCATGAACAGATAAAAATAGAAGATATTGCTTGGTTTTTCTCTTCTCTCCCCATTCTTCTTTCAGCTGATAAGCGTTTCAAAGCTGGTTCAGTAGCTCTTTGTCTGAACTCCTCTCTCAGAGACACACAGAATGGAAACACTGGTCAGCAGGTTTGGGACAGCATGTAGATACACTCAATGGACAATTTGAAAGATTTGAGGCTAGATGTCTCTGCAGACAGCAGTACAACTCAGGCGCAATTCAGTTCAGAGAGAAAATGAAATACATTCAGAATATGAAATATACTTTCTGCCACCATCTTGCAAGCATTTGTTAATTTTAATGGAGGTGCTCAGATTTGTTTGAAGACAAAAGGGTTTGTTTCCACCAACAAATTATAGTAGGACATCTGGGGTACGCAATTAGGCCAACTAATTATAAGTTACTCCACTGCATTCCATCCTTTGTGCAAAGAAGCCATTTTAGTCTAGGTTGAGAGAGTTCAACTTGCCCAAGGCCGCCTCATCAGCTTCATGAGTAAGACAGGATCTGAAACTGGGTCTTCAAGTCCAAAGCACTCGTTCAATTCTTTTCCTTTGGATGAATCAACAGGACTACAGTTCTCTTTGTTGTTGTTGTTCATCCTGTCTGTCAGATTTAAATAACAACCTAGGTAACAGAATTCTGCTTCTGAAGCTTATAGGATTATAATTTTCTGATCTGTGATGCTTTGCATTGCATATTCCTGCTCTGTGAAACACTTTCGATTCACTGGCTTTGGGAGAACAAAGTCCTCCTTCCAAGGAGGGATATAATCTGCTCTGGGTATGTAATAGTCACAGCATCATAGAATTGTGGAGTTGGAAGGGACCCCTGAGGGTCATCTAGTCCAACCCCCTGCAATGCGGGAATTTCGTTTAAATCATAGTCCAGTCAAAAGCTGATCTATTTAGCAGGTAACGTTAGACTGTGCGTAGAGGTTAGCATTTTTGAAAGTACTTCACATCCCAAGCGAAAAATTTGTTGCACACATAAAACTAGTACAAAATGTGGGAGAACATTAAAGTAAAATCGACTTTCTTCTCCAACTTAAAAGGAACTCTTCTGTGTGTTTCTTGCTGAACATAACCCAGCTCAAAATAACAATGCTGGGAGGTTGTGTTGCTTAAATGACAGGTCAGGTCACAATCCAAAGGTCTTCACAGCCAATTCCACGAGAGGAGTGCAGCTTTGAAGTCCCCGTTCAAGAAGCAGCCCCTAAAATTCAGGGATCTTCAGAAGCGATCCCCATGCAGTCTGAAAAGCTCTTCTGGAAGAGAAAAGAACCATGGGCCATGCAGGCAGACTCTTCTCAAACTGGCGCAGTCACCAAAATCCCTGTCCTACCACCACACTTCATGAAAACCAAGCCATCTACCATACAGTACAGGTGTGGTTCGTTTGTGAGCAGTACCTGAGCTGGGGTACCATCCCAAGGCAGCATGGTGAGCAACGGGTGTCACTCAAGCAAACTTTCCTTCTTGAATTACCAGCTTGGCTTTAGTTTTCAGAGCAGAAGGGAATGGAAAATCCCTGCCCCACTCCTCCTAAAGCAGGTCTGCGTCTATCTACAGAACCTACAGGTTTTTCTGCTAAATGGGGATTATACAACTCTGCCTCAAACTGCTGGACATATTTTTAAGCTGATTTTGTGCCCACCCCCTCGCCTGCGCCCCTGGTGGGGGCCCACCGCACCACCCCCTAGCTACGGCCCTGGCTGGATCCTGAGCTAGTCCTGCTACCATTGTGTGATGGAAACAGTCCAAATCCAAGCATGTCCACTGTGCAAGCTTGTGAGCTGGTGTAGCAAATCAGCATTCCCTGCCCTCTCAAGCAGGGTTCAGGGTCTTTGAAAGACGGCATTTCCTCATACAAACCTATCTGAGTTCTGAGATCTTTGGGAGAGACCCTTCTCTCAGTCCCACAACCCTCAGAGGCAGGGCCGGCTCTGTGATGAGGCAGAGTGAGGCAGTTAATATAATGATGATGATGATGCTTACGCCCTGTTGCTGCTGGCTCCCAGTTTCAACTGCTTTGTCCCCACCCTTATTTCTGCTCCCAGGGAGACCACTCTCCCCACATGTACTGGCTACCCCCCTTCCCTCCCTGCAGACAATGTTGGGCAAGTTGAACCAGCTGACTGTGGAAACGCTCATTAGCCACACAGAGCTATCAAAAAGTGAGGGTGACAAATTTGCAAAAAGAGTAAGGGAACAAGAACTCCCCAAAGTAATAGCATTCTTCAGCTTTAATAACTGCCACTTATTCATAATTGATCAGAACTGCGTAAGAGTAAGATACTGCGCAACACTTGACATCTTCTCAAGAAACTATACACTAATTATGGTAATGTGAAGATGCTGAAGTCAGCAAATTAGCCCCCCAGCTCATTTATATGCACAAGACTTGTGATTAACATACTTTGCAAATCTTTCCTGCCGTGGACCCCAGTAAATGACTTGCAACCCAAGATCTAAGCTAGGGGTGCTCTGACGCCCGCACAAACTTAAAATGGCTGCAGCTACGACATGAGGTGTTGACAAGGATTCCTTGCAGTCTCTGCTTACAGTTTTTCATCAAGTAGGACTCAGTCTGCTACTATCTGCATAGTCCCCATTCTTATGGACACTAAAGTATGAAGGAATGGAGGGAACTCCCTTTCTATGCAATATATGCACACACAAAAGATGAACATCTCACATAAAAGTAATGTTGCATAGATTTCTTGTGCTTTGAGGGAAAGAACTGACAGAAAAACTATTTTATTTCACTTCTGCTGATCCAGGCCTGGTTTCTTTTGAATGGGTCGTGTCCTTTGCTCCTATGGTATGTTTCTTTGTTTAGGGAAGCTTTTAATGTTTAACAGACCACTGCATTTTAATACAGTGGTACCTCAGGTTACATACGCTTCAGGTTACAGACTCCGCTAACCCAGAAATAGTACCTCGGATTAAGAACTTTGCTTCAGGACGAGAACAGAAATTGTGCAGCGGCAGCAGGAGGCCCCATTAGCTAAAGTGGTGCTTCACGTTAAGAACAGTTTCAGGTTAAGAACGGACCTCCAGAACTAATTAAGTTCTTTACCTGAGGTACCACTGTACTTTGTTGGAAGCCACCCAGAGTGGCTGGGGTATAAATAATAAATTATTATTATTATTATTATTATTATTATTATTATTATTATTATTATTATGCTGTCTTCTCATTTGTTTTAACCTTGTACAGTGGATTATTCTGTTTCCCTGAACTGTAAAGAAATAACCAAACTAAGGATGTCTTTATCTATAAGGACCTGGAGTTTGGATCCCATGAATACATAAGATAGTGGAGCTTTTTAAACCGAGGTACCCAGTTAAGGAATATCCATTTAAAACTGGCTTTGCAGACCTTTTAAGCAAAGGTCTGATTTTACAAGATTATTTCATATACTTCTTTAGAATCCATGAAATGCAGGATATCATATATAAACAAATGCTCTAAGTAACATGGTCGTACTTGGTACGTTGCTGTCTATTGTTTTCCGGAAAGGGAGGAAACTGGTTTTCCGGGACCGGGGGAAGAGGTTAGAGGTTCCAGCCATAATCCTGCTCTCCTAACGTCCAACAACAAGCCCTTGTCCCAGTCAACTCACAACAGAAGCAGGGAAAGAGCAATGTGTTGTTTGTGACAGGGAAATCCAGGACTCTGGCATAGAGAACTTGGGGAAGTGGGTGAAGGTTTGAGGCATCACTGAAGAGTCTCAGTGGCAAGGAGGCTGAGTGGTTAGACCAGGTACCTGTGGCAGCTCCTTCCCTCAGATCCTGTTCTTCACAAGCAGTTCAGCAGCGAGGGCGGATTTTGGCCTATATGCTGATCAATTTCACCATTTTAAGACACTTGACTTTATTCAGGTTTATATTCCCCTTCTTTCTACATCATTGTCTCTTCCTTTCCCCCAACCTCCAACACTACCAGTTAATCCTACAAGCAGCCACTGTTTTCAAGGCGCACAAAAAAGGAAAACAAACAAATATCCTATCCTTTTGGTCTTAGAAATTAGGCCAAAGATCAGAAAGCCTGGAATTCATTTTTGCTATTATTATCTGTTCTGTTTTCAGCACTCTAGAGCTTATTCCAGTCCTGCCCCACTTCAACGAGCAGCTAAAGACTTCACAAAGAAAGTAAAGAATCGAAGTTATTTTAATCCTATGCAAATTTTGAGTGATTAAATGAAACTGGTAGGTAATGTAATTTATGCTTATGTTTGCTGTTAGGTTGGTTTGCTTGTGTAGGCTGTGAAGCAGGCAATGTAAGCTGTTTTGAGGATTCATGGGAAAGCTGAAGAGGCCATGAAATTATAAAGTATAAATTTGCACAGCAGAAACTAGACAGAAGGCTTGCTTTGATCTGACAGTTTCACATTAGCTTTGGAATCAAAGGGAAATCCCTGCAGAGAATGAAAGCATGCTAGGAATTCCAAAAGCTGAGACCAGTTGTGAATCTTAGGCAGGCCTGGGGAAGGGACAGGTGCCAAAGCAGCTGCCAATCACCTGATGTCAATCTTGTCACAACTAGAAGTGGTGTGAAGTCAAGCCACAGCTTCGGAGAACTCAAGAGTGTGAAGGAAGATGTCAGGTGAGGGCTCTGAGTTGGAAACTGCCCGGTGAGCCTGATCAGTGCCTGGGTGGAAGGCTCTTCATCACTGCATTTAATGCATTTATTTTATCAAATTTATATGCCACTTCACTGTAAAAAACCAAACAAACCTCCAAGTGGTCTTTGCATCAAAATCCCCCAATTTCTGAACCAGGTCTGCCAAAAATTCTCATTCTGGTCCTTGATCTGCCAAAACTTGTCCTTGGCTCTGCCTACGGACCAGGAATTTTCAGTCACAAGCTCACATCCTTAATTGCAGCCAAGAGTGCAACTTTTTTTAAAGATTACTGAAAAGCAGTGGAGAGATGAAGCACTTGCAGAACACCATTGACGGTCAACAGGATTTTTTTAAAAATTCTACATGATTTGGGGAACTTTTCAATTTCAATTTTGGGTCATTTGCAGTTCTGAAAATCGATATATTTTAAGTGGATCATCTTGTTGATGTATTGCAATTTATAATGAAATAGCCATTGGCCATAAACAAGAGAAGTCTGACTGACTGAAGCAGTTGCAGCTCCTCTCCATTTTATCCTTATGTTCTTTTCTCCCCATAGGGTGGCTGGATTCAAAAGAAGACAGAAGTTGATCAGAAGACACCAAAAGCCGTTGAAATTTGCTCTTCCATTTAACAATACAGGTGCAGGAGCCCTGTGTGATTTTACAACTGACCACCCAATGGCTACAGGGTGATAGGACAAGTAAAAGAAAAAAGTGGATTCCATAGACTATAATGCACTGTAACTTTCTGAGAAGACTGGCCGAAAGACAGACATATTGATGTCTTCTTGCTGAAAAGCTTTTAGTGTGCTTGTATTTTCTATCAAGTAACTTTTAAAATCAAAAGTTAGTATCTGAAGTTGGTATCTGAAGAAGTATGCATGCACACAAAAGCTTATACCCAGAACAAATGTAGTTGGTCTCTAAGGTGCTACTGGACAATTGTTTAATTTATTTTAAAATCAAAGTTTGCTTTCAATTGGAAACTCGGTTTGTCCAGAGAGACTATCTTATGGCTTCTAGGAATACTACTGCATAGAGATGGCGAAATGAATAGTTGACAAACTGGGACATTTCCTAGGAAACCACTCTACTGCTTGTTAGGAAAAGTCTCTCTCTCAAGTTTTGAACTGGATTTTATGTACAGATAATCTAGTCTGTATAATAAATATATTTATTAGGTCTGCAATATTGAGTTAAACATTTTAAAAGGCCCCCTGGATTAATCAGGCGACAATCTGGCTTTTGGTTTTTTTTTTACAAAATGACTTTTTATAGCAGATTTTGAGAGGCACTTTAAGGAGTAGCATTGCCTCTTCTCTGCTGTACAAGACAGAATGTCTCTTCTAAGATGGTGCTTGCTGTGGCCTGGGTATTCACTGCGTAAAAACAAAGTATGTTTCTCCCCTTCCTCAAAACTCATATGCACACACATTTTATTAATTTAAGCCATTTTTTCTGTAACAAACAGCATGCTATTTTTTGCTGCAACAACAGGCTATCATATATGCCCAATATTCGCCTGGATGCAAATTAAGTGAGCAAAGGTCTTGCATCTCACAGGTCAGTGTCACTTCAGGTGGCTAATCGAAACAGCTAAGTAGTGCCATATGCCACGGGGCATTAGAGCAGCTTACCTACAAGACAAGAGAAAAAATAGACCCCGAGTCCAAATAAGGAAAGGCTGGCCACTGAGGTCACAAGACATTACCGTGGTGTTTGTGTGTGATTAAGGAGTTTGTCAAGGTGGATTCACAGACTAGGGAACAGCAAGCAGTAGCTCCAGGGCCAAATCAAGTCCGCTATCAGTAATGCTATTTTCTTGCCCCCTTTAGTTGTCTATGCCTACCCCTGACCTGTTATGCTCCATCTCATCCTTAAAGTGGCCCTCCAATGAGAGGCTCAGAGTAAAGGAAAACAGAGCAAGTATATTGATTTGAGCCACTAGTCCTTGCTAACCTCTGCAGGGCTGAAGGACCAGACAGCTCTGCAAGGGTGTCTAGTTGATTTGGCTGGTGCACAAACTGATGCCCTGGTTGACCTCCAGAAACCAGAGATGACCAGACAACCAACACAATCACTTCTTATTCTCAGATCTGCTAGGACAATGAAATGGTTGGGTTGATGTCTAGGACTTAGATGGCGGCAAACTCTTAAAAAAGTATTAACAGTGGCTAGAAACAGGTGGGCAGATTCTAAAGAAGACCTTCCTGGATCCTGGTGATTTCACCAGCTATCACTGAGTTGCAAATCTCCTTTTCTTGGCTCAAAGTGTGTAGATGTGAGGCTCCAGGTATCCTGAATGATGCTCATTTTCTGGAGCCATTTTTATCTGCCTTCTTCTAGGCAGATTGGGAACTGAAGTGGCTTTGGTCCGCCACTGGTCAAACTGTAATAGGAGAGTGACAGAAGGCAATTGTCCATTCCCTGACACCTCACATCAGCATATAACCAGCCACAATATTTTTCAGAAATGCCTGTCTGGTTTGGGTACACTGCTTTACACTTATTCCTACCTGATGATCATTTGCAGAATATTGGGCTGGGTGGCTGCAGTTTGGCAGGGGCAGCTATGCTACAGTGCTCCACAGACTTCTGCACTGCCCCCCAGGTTACCTATCAGTTATATGAAACCACTGAAAGAAGTCATCAGAGGAGCTGGAGGTAGATTTCATTATGGAGATAACACCCATCTCTTTCCCTCTCTCTCTCTCTCTCTTACATGTGGTCCAGATGTAATCATGGATACTCTGTGCAGATGCCTAGAGTTAGTAACAGGCTAGATGAGAGCTAAGAAACTGAAGTTCAATCCCAAAACAGATTTGCTGCTAATATTATCAATCTAGGAAAGTAGTATTCAGCCTATTCCTTATGGGGACCGCCCCCTCTTAAAGACTAGGCGTATTAACAACCTCTGCCCTGTCACAAATCCCCCCCCCCTTTTGGGCAAGGTACTTGAAAAGGTCATGGTGACACAGCTGCAGGCTTAAAGGGGAGTGAAGGGATAGTGTAGATGTGACCCTGTGACTCTTAATAAATCTGTCATTGGCTTTTGATACAATCGATTATGATATCCTTCTAGGTTGTCTATGGAAGATGGGATTTGGGTGGCGCTGTTATACAGAGCTTCCTATCTTATCTCCAAGGATGGTTACAGCACTGGCTGAGTGCTTCTCAGTCCCCTGGGTCTTGAGCTATGGGATACTACAAGGCGCTATGCCGTCTCCAGTGCTGCTGAACACTACATGAAGCTGCTAGGAGTGGTCACTAAGAGATCTGGCACAAGGTGGCATCAGTACACCAATGATACCCAACACTGTTTCTCTGTAACATCTGAATTGGGGATAGCTGAGATGACTGGATGCAGCAGTGGGCATGAAAAAAAAAACGAGTGTGAATCCTGGCAAGATGGAGGCTTTGTGCATGTTTCCTGGCTCTGAAAATTTGGTAAATTGCTTGCCTTGGATGGGGTCACACTCTCCCTGAAGGAGCAGGTGTGTAATCTGAGGGCACTCCTGGATCCACCCATCACAGATGTCTGTGATGGCTAGGAGTGCATTTTACCAACTGTTCCTGGATTGGGACAGCTTGGCCACCGTTGTCCATGCATTGGTAGTTCCAAGTTGGACCACTGCCATGTGCTCTATGTGGGGCTGCCCTTCAGGTTGGTGAAGAGACTGTAGCTGGTGCAGAATGCGGTGGCCAGGTTGCTTGTGGGAACCTGCATATAACATCTTGCTTCTGGGAGTTCCACTGGTTGGCAATTTAAGAATAAGAGCATGTGGCCTGTCTAGCCAAGGAGGACCTGAGCGCAACAGCCCTCTCCCCGCCTAAGGTTTCCAGCTGCTGGTATTCAGAAGCGTACAGTGGTGCCCCGCAAGACGAATGCCTCGCAAGACGGAAAACTCGCTAGACGAAAGAGTTTTCCGTTTTGGAGGTGCTTTGCAAAACGAATCTCCTATGGGCTTGCTTCGCAAGACGACAATGTCTTGTGAGTTCCTGCGGGGTTTCCCCCCCCCCTTTTCTAAGCCGCTAAGCCGCTTATCAGCTGATCCGATCAGCAGATAAGCCGCTAAAAGCCGCTAATAGCGCTAATCCGCTAAAGGGCTTGCTTCGTAAGACGAAAAAACCGCTAGACGAAGAGAATCACAGAACGGATTCTTTTCGTCTTGCAAGGCACCACTGTATAGTTTCTGACCATGGAAGCAGAGTACAGCCATCGGAGTGAGCAGCCACTAATTGTCTTCTCTGCTACAGACTAAGATAAAGGTGCTGGTACTAATATATAAGGCCCAATACAGCTCAGGATCAGGCTAATTTAGAGACTGTGTTATCCAGCAGGTCACTGCGGTCTGCAGAAGAGCTGCTCCTGCAAGTTCCAAAAGATCAGAAGCCCACACCCTGGCAACTCAAAACAGGGCTTTCGGCATGGCTACCTGTTCTGTGGAACAGCATTCCTGTCGAGATTTCACAAGTGACCACTACTTGCACTTTCTAGAAACGGTTTAATACATTTTTTTTCCAGGATGTGGTTTGCCACCTGGATGAATGGGTCTCTGCCATTGCTGTCTATTTTTTTTTTTTAAATCTGCTGATTTCTATCGCACATGGCCTTGAGAGACTTGTGTAAAGAGGATGAGTAAATTCATGCTCCTCCTCCTCCTCCTCCAGGCTCAATTAAAGGTGCTGTTTTTGGCTTTCAAAATCCTAAACATCCTGGGGTTTGGGTTCCCAAGGGACGGCATTATTCCACACAAGCCTGCCCCACCAACCATTGGAGGCCCTTCGCCCCTGCATTCAGCGCCCAGGAGAGTGGCTAAAAATGAGAAGGCCTTTTCGAGGGGGGTGACAATTTAGAGTTCCTTCTTCCTTTCCCAGACCACCACTCCTCTGCTTTCAACTGAACGCCACCCCCGCCACAGTGTTTCTAGTCAAAAATATTTTAAAAAGTCTTTTGAAGTTTCATTTCACACACGTGCATAAGGCCCGGATTGAGATTATAGTCGTAACTTGGTCTGCTTCTCTCTTTTTTCTTCTTCAAATGCCAACATCAATAATGGTTAAACCTTAGTGATAACATAGGGAACTCTGGCATTTTTAATTTGTATTTTTTTTTTTTAAATGGCAGAGATTCCTTCAGTAAATCTCTCTCCCCGTGATTTATTTCTAGCTACAAATATACTTAACAACCCACTTCAAGTGTTTCTCTCCCCCGCCCCCCAAATCATCAAGACACAGGCAGTTTTTCCTGTTCCATAAACAAACCACCCTCCCCTGGGAAAGGAGAAACTACACCTACTTTCTCAACAAGCAAAGCAACCAGGACACATAATAGCCAGCAGAAGAAGATCTAGGGTTCCCTAGATCTTAACAGTCATTGCCAGTGAGAATGAAATGAGAGAAAACTGTGTATGTCAGCACTAACAGAAGGGCTAGAAGCATGAAAAACCTGGAAGTTTCCTCTCATATGAAAATCAGACCAAGAATTCAAACTGTGTTGTGCCTTGTAAAATCTGAGCCAGAAGTGATTCTTTGCAGTGTTAGCTGCGTTGGCTGTTGTGGAAGAAATTCCTGGTGCCTGCCTGCCTGTGTGGGGGATGTGCAAGACCGTACCTGTTCCAGGTGGCGTTGGAGCAGGCCCGTCGCTGCTGGGTCCCCCGCTCATCCAAGGATGCCGGCTCTCTCTTGCCCAGGTCACTGAGGCTGGGCGAACTCATGAACTTCAACCTGCGAAGAGTCCTCATGGTCAAATGTGTTGTTTTGTGCGTGGCAGCTAGAGAAAGACCATCCTTTTTACAACACACACACACGTAGCTGGAGCAGCAGCTTCTCCGTTTGCTGTTCAAAAATGAAACTTAAAAAAACAAAACAAAAAACAAAGAAGAGAGAACCAGTCTCTACAGAACACACCTCGGCCAGCAAGAAAACAAACCTTTAATCAGATCAACTCTGACGTCACAAATTGTGGTTAATAATTTCTCCAGGCCTTTTTTTTTTTTTTTTAAAGCTGAACTTCTCATTGCTGTCCTCTACATATTAAGGGGCCCTTTAAACCGGAAGGTTGTGCAAAACTTTTTCTCATCCCCATTGTAAAAAAAACCCCTGAGAATCTCATTCCGCATGCATGTTCCACCTGCCATAGTAAAAGCTTCACTGAATTCTCAAGAGTCCCCCCCCCCTTCTCTTGTAACCGGAGCCAATAAGGGAGGGGGAAGCAACCCACTAAGGGTGACGTATGGAGGAGGCCGCATAGGGAAGTTTCGTAACCACCGATTCTTTGCCACACTACAACACACAAACTCTCTCTCTCTCTCTCTCTGTGTGTGTGTGTCTTTCACCAGGGCAAATAACAAATCTGCTTGTCTAAGAGGTTGCTTAAGCTGAAAGCGCAAGATAAGCCTCCTGGGCAAAACAGGAGGTCTGTTTAAGGAGATGTGGGTGCTTTTGCAAAAGCATTTCAAAGATGTCCTGCAGCGCTGGTTGCTGGGGGCGCTTCCACCGCATAACAGCTTCAAAGGCGAAGTTTTACAACGGGGCGGGGGGCATATTTGGTCTCTAAAACACCACAACCTGGAGAAACAGACAGAGATGACTCGGCTTGAAATTTTAAAAAGTGGGAGGAGCTCAGCAGAATATATGACAGAGCAAAGCTGTTTGCAGTTGAAATAGCCTAGCAAGAGCTTCTGCTCTTACTCTAAGGCAGGGGTCAGCAACCTTTTGCAGTCGTGGGCTGGTCCACTGTCCCTCAGACCATGTGGGGGGCCAGACTATTTTTTTTTTTGGGGGGGGGAAATGAACGAATTCCTATGCCCCACAAATAACCCAGAGATGCATTTTCAATAAAAGGACACATTCTACTCCTGTAAAAACACGCTGGTTCCAGGACCGTCCGCAGGCCGGATTGAGAAGGCGATTGGGCCGCATCCGGCCCAGCCCTGCTCTAAGGCAGTGTATCCACCCAAAGTGGGAATTTAAGTATCCTGGCATCCTGAGATTTTCCACTCTCTTGTAAAAATATTCTTCAACTCTCTAGGTACACTGAAGAGAGCCTATAGGCAGTTATCTGGTCACAATACTCCCCTAACCCCAAATCACAAAAGAAATGTGCAGCATTAGGGGCCCCTCTGCCCCCAAACCACTCACGTTGAACAGATCTCTTGCAAGAACAGTTTATTTTGGTAGGTAAGTGCCAAAAACATCTGCACCTGCCTCTCAGCCCTGATTTGCATGTTACAGTTTAACAAACACATCATATGTCAACCTTGTGCTTTTGCGGTAAACTCCAGTTGTCTAATCTACTCAATTTACTATACAGTGTCTAATGCTTATAATAATGATATTAATCACTACGAACAAACACCCCATAACATGTAAAGAAGCTACTGGGATTTACTTCAAACAAAAACAAAACCATAATTTATAATCTAGAAACAAATGCAAACAACTGAACGAACCCAAAGGAGAGCCCATAATAAGTGGGGTTGTCAGGGGAGGCTAACCTGTGTCTTTGGAAGATGCAGGAGGGGAGAAGGAAGATAACGTACAGGGATTCTAAGTTTCATGTTCAAACCTCTCCACCCCAAGATGGACTTCACTAAACATGATTTTGAGTGGGTACATTGAGCACTACCTGCCAGGCCAAAGAATGTGCGCCCCAAACCCTGCGCCATTATGTATTTTGTGAGAGTCACAAAAATGGATTGAGATTCCTGCACTGCAGGGGGTGGACTCGATGACCCTTGGGGGTCCCTTCTAACTACATGATTCTATGAAATTCTAGGATTCCATAAAAGGAGGAGATCTGGCGGTGGCCTCGCCCATTAAGGAACATTACATATAACATACAACGGTGATGGTGTTCCCAGAAACTCTTGAGAAAGTGCAATACGCTTAGGAGGAAAGGATCTACTATAGATGGGGCTTCCCATTTTAGCTATGCTTGGCAAATAGACAAAGGATGTATTTTCTGCTGTTTGGATTGATTTTATTAAATGCACTAATCAAAGTCACAACACCAGATCACATCTGTCTGTGATCATATATGGCGGAGAGAGAACAAATGACATGCAAATGTGACCAATGGGCTCAAAGACAGCATAAATACCCCTGGAGACTAACAATAAAACGCTTCAGTAAAAAACAAACAAAAACAAAGAACAATTTTGCAAACTCCAGTACAATAAAGAACAGTAACAAAGCAAGCAGTGACTGGTCTCTCATGCGTCATTATTCCAGTATTTGACTGGAAAGAAGTGGTATCCATTGAAATCAGGTTAGTGATAATACAGCCCCTCCATAACCCAGCGTGGGTAGTTGAGAGGTGATGAACTCTCAAGAAGTATTTATGAAAGTTAGAAACGGAAACCACACCATGTCAAATATAGCCTGGCTCCTTGCGTTCCACATATCATGTGCTAATATTTCCATGAGAGCAAGATACAAAACATGCTTAAACCAACTTGCAACTAAAAAAAAAAACAGAGGACATTTCCCAGCCTCTAGCTTTTGCTAATCTGCCTACAACCCCTAGTGGTGCAGCAAGAAAACTGCTGGCACATTTGCAAAGCTAAGCAGGCTCTGGTAAAGTTTCAGATTAGATGAGGGACCGTGTGTTGAGATCTCAGAGTCCTGCAAGTTCCCAGGGGTCCCAGGCACTTATCCTGAGTTTGGTTTCCTTGGAGTGAGTTTGCTGTATGATATACAGTGGTACCTCTGGTTAAGTATTTAATTTGTTCCGTAGGTCCGTTCTTAACCTGAAACTGTTCTTAACCTGAAGCACCACTTTAGCTAACGGGGCCTCCTGCTGTTGCTGCACCGCCGGAGCACGATTTCTGTTCTTATCCTGAAGCAAAGTTCTTAACCCAAGGTACTATTTCTGGGTTAGCGGAGCCTGTAACCTGAAGCGTCTGTAACCTGAGGTACCACTGTATGGGTTATGTGAGTTAATAATATATGGTTTATTTATTCATATATACCATCTAGCTTATTTACTCATCTAGACCACCTGAGTCTACAACAGAGGGGCTCACATAATACCCCAAGAGGGTCTTGCTTCTCCCACAGCCACAGCCTTGGATCCCAGCAAGAATCAGGCATGACTCTGTTTCCCAGCTGCCCAGCCTACAGCTTGCAGTTCTGCCCAGCCTGCTTCTAGCTTCACACACAACCCTGCTTTTGTTTTTCTAACCAGCAGACAGTTATTCTCTGGTACAGAGCCACTTCCTTTGTTACCTTAATGACCCACACTTTGAAGGCCATTATGGTCCTTGACTGGCTAATGCAGCAATTGAATACCTGCTGGGTCCACAAATTCACAACACCAAGTTTTTTATGGACAAGGTTGGGGCAAGTGAAAATATAGAAAGGAGAGCTAAAGGGGCTGCTTTTGGGACCACCTGGTTAGTTAATTTAGAAAAATTATCTCAGAATTGTGCCAGATGCTATTGAATATGACTGTTGGTGATTTCCAAGGTCTGCAGAGTGAGAGAGAAATGTTTTCTGATTCAATCTGAGAAAGGAACTCTTTGGCACTGTGTACCATACAACACAATCTCAGCACCACTGAAGCCTCTCTGAAACTGATTTGCTGTTGGTGCTTCACTCTGGCAGAATTAAGTCATGCTAACCCATCCCTATCACCTTCATGCTTAGAGGAAGATGAATAAAATGAATCTGGATCTTGGGAAGACAACGGGTGCTGTGGGTAGATGGTTCCTATGCCTGTTTTGGACAGAGCTATACTCCCTCTAAAGGAGCAGTGACATATCTTGGGGGTAGTCCTGGATTCATCCTTGTCTGCCACTGCATTCAGGCATGGCTCCAGGCCACTTCCAATGCAGATGTTATGGAGAAACGGCTGCAGGTCATCAGCGTAACTGGGTCCTTCTGGACAGAAAGAAGAACAAGAGACATTCCAGTTCAATTTGAGGTTTGCTTGAGGAGGACACACTTCCTGGGCTCTAAAGACATGGAGGTGGGGGTGGGGGTGGCAGTGCTCACGTGACCCCCAGTGCCCTTCCATGACATCAATAAGCAGTGAGGGGCTTAAGGAGGTGAATCCACACCTTTCCCCTCATTTTCTGTTTTTCTTCTCCAACTGACGCAACACCCCAAGGCTCCTGGAGGCAGCTGAGCATGCTCAGTTATTCCTGGGTTCTTTGGGGGGGAGTGCCCCACTTTGGTTTGTCAACATTTGGTGTTTCTGCATACCTCAGGCCCTAAGCGGTCATCCTCCTGCATCTTTCTCCTGCCCACTGGGCGCCTTCAAAATTCCACCTCACGGGGAGGGAAATGTGCCTGCTTGGCTCTCATTGAGCTTTCAGTTTTTTTCTTTATCGTTTTCTGCCAAGTATGCAGAAATCCCTGCCTAGTCTGGTCGCGTTTCACTGCCTTGATGACAGGTACAGGACCACCAAGTTTGCTATTAGAAGGGATGGTGATAAAGAAGAAGATGATTTAACACTTCACAAACTCTGTCCAATGTGCAGATACTTTTAAACTGATGTATAAGATCAGGGAAAGTTCATCTAATAACAACTGATAATGAAACAGTTGAAACTCCCTGCTCACCTCTGTGCTGTGTAAATTGTTCCTTAGCTTGCCTACCTTGCAGAATGTTAATTGGCTCTCTGAACAGGGCGACCTTGAAGTATCAGCCGGAGAACCACAGAACTGTCTCCTATGCTTATATATGGTGCGGGGCCTGCTATTGCCCGGGAAATCAGAGCTGTGGGTTGTTCAGAACTTTACTTTCCCACAGCCCTATTTTACAACTCAAGATTATTCCTCTTAACGGTCTTGATTTTAAAAACCACACACACAAGTACCCACACGGCAAGATAAAGATAGGCTACGAAAACGGCCTGCCAGAAGGGGATGGAGCCAGCACTTTGGGAGGGAGAATAAAAGGAGCCGTTTCAGAGAGAGGATTCTGATGGGGAGATGGTTTAAGAGAGAAAGAAGTTTGGTCCTGGTCTGTGTGTGTAACATCCACCCTGGGAAAAATATCTACAGCTAGAGAAAGGAGTGTCTGAGCTTAGATAGGAAGACGGTGTTGAGTGTCTTGGGAGAGCATTCAGACTGAGTTGGAGCCAGGAGAAGGAGAAGCTGTGAGGAGACGGTCTCCTTGGGTCTCCTTCCAGTCAGGAGGGGAGAGATCTTCCAGAAAGAGAAGACTCCCAAACCAGGGAAAAAGGGGTGCGTGGGGATCCCCTGGGTCTGTTAGACTGCCAGAGGTATCTCAGGAGTATGACTGGTCAAAGGCTGGGAAACGGACAGAAAGAACCAAAGTATTAAGCTGTAACACCTACACAACAACTAAGTTAAGGAACTGAAGTGAAAGAAGTGGAAATAAACTGAGCATTTACCATCTAGTCTAGAAACCTGTAACATCTAACTGAGGAGTAATAACTGAATTAAAGCAGCTGACATTTAAAAGAAGCTGTCCATTTATTACCTTGTTTAGAAGCCTGTATCATCCACTAGATTAAGTATAATTATTAATAAGTTAACTGTTTCCTGAAAGAACATTATCTCCTGACACATCCTTTGTTTTATCAACTTCGTTCTGTAAACTAAATCTTTCTTTATTGGTTCAGCTCCTGCCTGAGTCTTCAAGGATCTAAGTTTACCCTCACAGAAAAACCAAGATATACATTGTGGTGGTTATACAGGGTCTACAGAGAGGGGATCTGCCTCCCTTTGGGAGAGAGGAGGAAAGGGGAATCGGAGAGAGCTGCCTCTTCCCTCTCCACGCTTTTCTGCTGGTTGGAGGGTCAGGGCATGGTTCCAATTGTGGCAGCAAACAGGACATCAACATTTACATTTAACATTTGCAAGCCTGTTTGCAGAATATGGGATGGTGGTAAAAAGCAGCCACGCCTGAAGTCACCTTTTTATCCTTTGAGCTTCCTGTTATCTCGCTTTCAGCAACCTCCTATGCAAGACCTCAGCTGCTATGTGGTCTTCAGCACATGGAGGAAATGTAACCCTAACACCTACACACACTTGAAAAGGACACGCCATTCTTGGCACATCCTGTCCTTTTGCTTCCAGGAAAAATGTCTCCTTATTTTGTTTTCACGTATGAGCAATCTGGAGTGCACGTACACTTATGGCTTTAAAGGAAGATGAGAGCAGTTCTTAGAGGAGAGGGCCATGGGTGGCTACCAGCTGTGATGGCTCTGCCAGTTTGAGGCAGCCATGTTTCTGAATCCCCGTGGCTGGAAACCACAGGAGGGGAAGAGTGCTGCTCTTGTGCTCAGATCCTGCCTGCTGGTCTGGTCAGCCACCGTGAGCACAGGATGCTGGACTAGTGGGCCATGGGCCTGATCCACCAGGCTCTTGTGTTCTTATGCTCATGATCTCCAGATATCAGGTTTAGGGTTTTCTTGTGGAAATGCCTCCCTCTACTGGAAGGATGCCTTTGAAGCAACTGAGGCCCACACCTTTCAACATGAGAAATGATATACACTTGAATTGTTATAGGCTCTCAGCACTGAGAAAATGAAAGTACATTTTAAAGTATCTTGAGAGTATACTGAGTGTGTGAGTCTTCTGGGCCAGATTCAACTAATGTGATGTGTCAGCGGAGGACAGTGGAAGGACTCCCGCTAGGGCAGAATGAGACCCTGTCATCATAGAACACCTCTACTCAAGAGATGCCCATTTGATAACAGGCCAAGTCGAAGGCGTATATAAAGCAACCAGTTTACCTGAGGGATTGCCTTACCTCAGACATGCCCACTTGACCACTTTAACAGAAACATGGAATCACAGAGTTGGGCTCCACTGGTCACCTAGCCCAAGCCCCGGCAGTGCAAAAACTGGCACACTTACAGGTGCCACATAATATTCATTCCATGCTTGTAGGAAGTCAATACAGTGGTGCCCCGCAAGACGAATGCCTCGCAAGACGGAAAACCCGCTAGACGAAAGGGTTTTCCGTTTTTGAGCTGCTTCACAAGACGATTTTCCCTATGGGCTTGCTTTGCAAGACGAAAACGTCTTGCAAGTGTTCCGATTTTTTTTCGCTCCCCCCCCCTTTTTCTAAGCCGCTAAGCCGCTAATAGCCTTTTAGCCGCTAATCCGCTAAACCGCTAATAGCCACTAAGCCTTTAATAGCCGCTAAACCGCTAATAGCGCTAATCCGCTAAGCCGCTAATAGGGTTGCTTCGCAAGACGAAAAAACCGCTAAAGGAAGAGGCTCGCGGAACGGATTAATTTCGTCTTGCGAGGCACCACTGTATTTTAATGTAGCAGCATCTGCACTTCGGAACTCACAGCTTATTGACATCAGGCAGGAACCTCCACTGCCTGCTTAAAACAGTTTTGTTTAGGCAAGCCTATGCAGTCATATGGAGTTTACATGTTTTATTTCTTGCTAGCTACTGTTGATTTTAATCACCTTTTGAATATTTTAAATATCTGCTTTTATCAATAATTTTTTTTCATATTAAGCAGTATGAATTTTGGACACCCACCCACTTTATATGTAAATTTATAGGCCTCTTAACCTGCCATATGACCCTCAAAGAAGCTTAAAATAAAAGCAACCATAAACACAATTTTGATGCAGCAGTATCACAGAAAAAAAGCTACGGTTTAGAAAAGAAAACCCACTACTGAGAATGCAGAAACCCGCAAATTGAGTGGATGAGACAAATGTTGGTCGAACGGTAAAGAGGGCGCTTTCTGCATGTGCTCTAGAGGGAAGTGAGGGGCAGATGGGGCTCATCTACCTGGGGAGGTGGCCCATCTAGGAGAAGGAAAACTCATCCTAAACCTCTGCTACCTTGTGGCCATACTCATTCATGAGAGAAAGGCTTCGGGAGTAAACTCCGAGAAGAAATCCGTACCCGCTGCCTTGTGGGACATCTTTGGGAGAAGAAAAGGCTAAGGAGTAAGCCCAACACAACTCCTGCCACCAAGATGGTGCCAAAGGCCTTGCTCTGCTTTCCTTTGAACCACATCAGCAAGGCCAAGTGTGTGTGGGGGGGGGGGTCTTGTCATCTGGGCAGCCCAGGACCTCCAGACACCCTGCCCAGGCTTGTGCCCCAGGGAGGTCACTTTGGTGCTGCAAACACAGTGATTCTGGAGGCACACTCCATTGTGTCTGAGATGGACAGATGCTAACAACAACGTCAGGACAGGACACCCAGTCTGGCCTTCTACCTTATGCCTCTTCTCCCCTCCCTCATGGCTCCCTGCCCCCATCTCAGTGCACGGGCTTCTCCCACAAGACCCTCACTTTCTCCCCCTCCCCAGGCTGCCAAATGTTTGCAACTCCTCTGCTTCCCAGAGCCACACTCCCATTTCTCTTGCTCCTGAACCTAGTGAAACATTAACAAATGTAATGCTTCCTGTTGTGGAAGCCAGTAAAGGGGGGGGGGGTATCTGATAGGCTGGCAAGCAATCCCAGTAACTCCCCACCCCCTCTGCAGATGGCAAAAAGGAAGCCCCACAGCCTGCAGAGCAGTGCAGGAAGAGAGAGAGAAGTCTCACATCGCCTAGGTAACCAGGCAACTCTCTATCTTTCTGTGCTGTGTTGCAGCAAAGTATGGGGTGGAGGGGGAGAAACAAAACAGCATTGACGTGCATATGCCACATCAGTTGTGGAAAGCATGCATGTGTAAATTGGCGCTCTTCTTTTTAAAACACACAAAAGAGACCGAGAACTGGGGTTCTCGCTTGTGTGTATCTAAGAAGGGAAAATAGCAAACTGTATGCATGTATTTTTTAGAGGACAACCATTTCAGTATTATCCAGAGCCCAGGGTCAAACACGCTGCCCCTTGTGTCCCTTGAAAGCCCCGTCTCCCATTGTCCATACCCTGCAAGAGGAGGGGAGCCTTCTCTGAGCACAGAGCCCCTCGGGATTTAGGCTGCACCCACACCAAACATCCAGAACACTATCAAGCACCTCACAGAGCTACAATCAATCTCTCTTCCTATGGAACTCGGGGAATTGAGGGCTCTCGTGTAACAACTTTCAGCAGCCACAACCAACTACAGTTCCCAGAGTTATTTGAGGGAAGCCAAGGCTGTTAAAGTGGCATAATAATGCGTGTATTGTGTCAATGCAGCCATGGAACTATTAGTAAGTCAAGGCCATTTATCTCTTACTGTGAAAATGCCATTTTAGCTTAGAAGTTTTCCAGCTAGGCTTTAATAAATATCTTTTAAAAAAAAGAAGTTTTCCAGCTAGGGTCCAGGCAACTGTTGGAAACTTCCAGAGATTTCTTAATTAAAAATATCAGTAATGGCAAGTGAAACTCTCTTATAATTATATATTTTTTATTTATACCCCGCCAATCTGGCTGGGTTTCCCCAGCCTTGAAGAGTTTCACCTGGCAAGCTAAAACGCATGCACTGATGGAACAATTGTAATAGTGTGACAATGAATTCCGCCCTTTGAGAATAGGTTGTAGATTGCCACAGTTTAGAACTGGAACAGAAAATAGAGTCTAGGGTCACTACACATAATTCTGTGTCACACTCTGCTCAAGGCAAAGACATGCACACATACACATGTTTTGGGAAGTTACATCATGAAGCAGACGAACACTAAGAAACCTTTGAAAACAACAACTAAGCCCTGTTAGGTTTGCACTGCTCATGAAAACTATGAGAAATATGGAGCTGGTTTCAGGAACCAAAGTCGCTCGGGCAACAAAAAGAATCTTTTCTTAAAGTGTAAAGTACTGCATTTGTTATCCAAAGCAGCCTCTATTCTGCTTTAAAAAAATAAAATAAAAAATTAGCTGTGCTCCACTGGCCAAGGCATTCATACTAGAGGCGAGAGAAAATTGTCTCCCCAAATTATCTATCCTACTATTTCGGTAGTGAAATTGAGGGTGTTACTTTGATTAATATTCTCAGGGAATTTGTGGGCGAGAGGGGTGGAGAATAAATTTTCCAACAGTTTTTTGGGGGAGTGAGACTGTTTAGCAGCAGAAGCAGAAACCACTGTGTCAGCATCCGGCCAAGCTGTATGACCCACGGCACCCCAAATCATGTTGCGCTGGTGTAGTGGGGTAGCCAGCAAAAAGAAAGAAAGAAAAAAACCACCCAGTGCAGAATTTTTAGAGAATCTGTGGGATGGGGCAGGGCAAAAAAGAAAATTATCTGACATTTTATTCTTCTTCTTCTTTTTTTTTTTTTGGCATACCTCCATTCACAACAGTAGTAAATGTTTACATCAGTGTTGTTGTTGTAATTTGCATACTGCCCTATACCTACAGGCACAGAGGTCAGGTCTGAGGCAGAGACTGAGGGGCAGCAAACCACACAAAAGTGTTCATTCTGCCATTCCCTAATGCAGGTCCGCCCAACTCGTGACCCATCAAGACGGATACAGCCCCCCCCCCCCAGTGACATATACCGTGCCCTGCCAACACACACATATGCAGCCCCAGGAAAAGAGCCGAAACAGATTTACTAGCAGGCATCGTGCATTCGCTGTATCTGCTCAGCATGGTGAGTCACGAGTTGTGCAGGTGTGTCCTGCTAGCTCAAAGGCAGGAGCTGAGGCATTTTTGAAAGTCCGGCTACATCCTGGACCTTCCTTTCAACCACGCAGGCTGGCTCTTGATGTTCGGCTGCTGGAGGCAACAACGGGTTTTGCCATTCTATTTTCTCCTGGCTGCAGCTCCTTTTCCAATTCTGAAGGGAAGAGACTGTCACTCTGAAACTGGCTTTATGCTGCCCTTAAGATTTTAGGACTATTGCTTTTATTTTATGGGGAATGAATTTGTCATTTCCTGTAAGCCACCCGGATGACATGTTGTTATTGGGTAGAATACAAAGGCAGAAAGAAAAAAACAGATCAATTCATTCCATTTACAGTGGTACCTCGGGTTACATACGCTTCAGGTTACATACGCTTCAGGTTACAGACTCCACTAACCCAGAAATAGTACCTCGGGTTAAGAACTTTGCTTCAGGATGAGAACAGAAATTGCGCGGCGGTGGCACGGCGGCAGCAGGAGGCCCCATTAGCTAAAGTGGTGCTTCAGGTTAAGAACAGTTCCAGGTTAAGAATGGACCTCCGGAACGAATTAAGTACTTAACCCGAGGTACCTCTGTACGTGCTTGCAAGAAGGGCTGCAAGCAGGGCAGCTGCTTGCACACTACAGGCCATCATGTCCAAAGGTTTGGGGGCAGGTGGAAAATGGTGTCCCCGAGAGGATTATCATTTTCCTGGAACCCCCAAGAGAGAATTCTACTGCTTACAGAGTTGGGCTGTCCCTGCACAAATACAAAGCTCCTCTCAGGAGCATCACATCTGAATAAACTGCATCAGAACTTTAAGAAACAACTTACCTGCTGAAGAGTTCAGAGCAATGGACTGAATTGAAGTGATCAAAAAATGTAGTAGTTCACTATATCCATGTCACAACTGGAGATTTCGGGGAGTCTAAAGAAGTTGCATGAAGCCACGTAGCTCTGCAAGAGAAGATTTAACATGTTACACTGCAGAAAATTGACTTGCTAATGACATACCTTTGAGCCTTTGCCCAACTACTTTGTTTCTGAACCCTGATCTGTAACTCAGCCCATACCTGCAACCAAAACAACTGTATATGGCTTGCCTGTTTACCCTGCCTCTACTAAGCTCCCTTCCACTATCGTTTCTCTTGTAATGAATTTTAGATTGCAAGCTCCTTGGGACAGTGATCTGTCCTCTTTCACTCTGTAAGATACTATTATTATTACTTACCGTATTTTTCGCTCTATAATTTTTTTTCTTGTTCTCCCCCTCTAAAACAAGGTCATTCTCCCCCTCTAAAACAAGGTGTGTTCACCCGAAGCCTCCAGAGCCCAGCGGGAGTTCCCTCTGGGCTCCGGAGGCTTTGGGTTCCTTTCGACCTGCTCTTTGGGGCTGGCGGGGGGAAGCGCTGCTTTCCCCCACCGCCAGCCTCCAAACCAGGTCGGGGAGCAGCGCGAAGGAGTCGCGCGCCTTCCCGCTGCCCCCAGAGCTTGTGGGACTGGCGTTGCAGCTTTCCCCCCACCTTCGTACAGCCTTCGTATCCTCCGTCTCGCTGTTCTG
The DNA here is from genome assembly GCF_965112155.1 of Podarcis liolepis. NCBI lineage: Eukaryota > Metazoa > Chordata > Lepidosauria > Squamata > Lacertidae > Podarcis > Podarcis liolepis. The sequence goes on from NC_139556.1 coordinate 3,897,424, forward strand.
GCTGCGGGGACAGCCTTCGTAGCCTCCGCAGGGCAGCGGGGTGAAACGGAGGCTTTGCGCAGCTAACCCCAAGCTAGAACAGCGAGACAGAGCGCTGCGCAGCGCTCCGTCTCCCTGTTCTGGCTTTGGGCTTAGCAGCGCAGCCTGCATTCGCTCTATAGGACGCACACACATTTCCCCTTAATTTTTGGAGGGGGAAAAGTGCGTCCTATAGAGCGAAAAATACGGTATATGTTGCCAAATTCAAAGCATTTCTAGGCAACTTACAAGCACAACTGAAAAGCAACCATAAAGTTAAATGACAAACAATACCCCCCTCCTCCCAAAGACACACATCCAGATCCACCCCCCCCCACTCCAGGTGTTATCACAATCAGTCAAAATGCTGGGAGAAAAGGTATGTCTTGACCTGGTGCCAAAAGCATGTAAAAGCTGGTGCCAGGTAGTCTTTCCTGGGTAAAGCATTCCATGTACACACCTAATGGTTCTGATGTTAACACCACCAGCAGCAGCATTTGTGTTATTTTTGAGCGTTCAAAGCATTTCCTGTACATTATCCCAGGGATCATATAGTCACCATGTAAGGTAGGTTTGAGTTGTTATCCAAATGTTGCAGCAGTAAGGCTGAGGGTGAGAGAATGTGCCCAAGGCCACAGGAAAGACACAACAAACATTTCCAAATGTACCTGAAAACTAGGTCTACCAGCTTCAACTCACAGTTGAGGAATCTCTGGTCTGTGGCTCAAATTAGACCAGCCAGCAGTTCCAGTTTCCCCCCAAGGACCACCTATATGACACCAGGTGTGAGGCAGGTACAGTACAGTAACAGTTGCAAAGGAACAACTGGGAGCGTTAAAGCGCATTCTTGATTCTTCCTTTGCCAGAATGGCTTACATCTGTGACGGTTAAATTTGGCGCAAAATACAAGCCCTACTAGGTTCAGCTACATTCAATTTTGATCCAACAAAGTGAAATTCAAAAGTAAACCCACAAATATCCAACAACAGACTCACTGTCCCCAGGGCAGAAATCAGTGGTTGCATCTAATGCTAGATCTGCTCAAAGCAGACCTACTGAAAACAATGGGCATAAGTAACTTAGGTCCATTAACTACATAGGCTCAATCCTGAGCCCACTCTAGAAATCCCAAGGGTTTTACTCTGGCATTAATGTGGGACAGAAACTTCCTGGTTGGCTGCAAAGGACACCCTCTCCTGTTCAGGGACTGCAGAGAGGAGGAAATAGGCTTGAAGAAGATGCTTTTCTCACATCCACTCTCCTCCCACTATAGGCAAGGGGTCTTGAATTCACTCTAGTAGAGCACCTCCACAAGACTGCCATTAGCTGAACAGCTGCACACTTAGTCTATGGAGCAGATGGCGCAAAATTTCTATGATCTCTCCCCACCCTCCACGTTACTTGGACTTAGGCATGCACAAAATAGCTAAAGAAATCCTTTCCTGGGGTCTTGTGCATTAGAAGCAGCAGCAACAACAACAACAACAGGTCTCTAGGATGACAGATTTACCATCAAACAGCTGTTTGGAGATGTCAAGCCTGCCAGATTTGTGACAAGAACCATGGATGTTCAACTAAAACACCAGTGAAACACAGTTGTTGAAGGAACAACTGAATATCATCAGCTGGCACTCAAGCCGTAACTGAGTTGACAGTAAGAAAACTGATAATATCAGACCCACTGCTGACAAAACTTTATATATTTTTAAAGGCCACTTCCCAGCAACCCATCACGCTTCAGGAGGATAGAGTCCTGCACATAAACAGGCAAGGTTATGAAGACAGCTCTCCCAATGCTAAGGGAAAAGCTTGGTCTCCACCTCAGTTGTGTCCCTGAATGCAATTCACTCATAGAGCAAAAGGATGTATTTGAGGAGAGCTTTGTTGTGAGGAACTTCCAACCTAGTGCCAGGGAACCTGGCCTTCACTGGCAGATTTGCCAGTGCAGGCATAGGCAAACACGGCCCTCCAGATGTTTTGGGACTACAACTCCCATCATCCCTAGCGAACAGGACCAGTGGTCAGGGATGATGGGAACTGTAGTCTCAAAACATCTGGAGGGCCAAGTTTGCCTATGCCTGTGCCAGTGTATTGGTAGACATGGACTGTCACATCTGCTTGAAGGTTGGTTACAAGCTATATCTTCCGTGCAGGAGAATCCCTGGGCTGTTGTAATGATCTCAGGCAGGCAAGTGAGTCTCTGGCAGTTTTATGTACGTTTATTTACAATTTACATCCGGAGAGCGGCGCCAGGCCTGCCGGCATTAGCTACAAGTTGGACACTCTGAGTCTTCGCTCCTATCACAACATGTAGGGTACCAAAGTCCAGTCCATCCTCTTTTGTACTTCCGTTGCATCTTAACCCTTTCGGCTCTTCTGGTTCAAGGAGAAGATGGGTGAAACCCCCCCCCCCCGTTATCAAATGACAATTCCTCCTTGTTGCATCTCTGTCTCCCTCCTTGTTGCATAGCAACCCCCTCGATGTCTTCTGTCTCCTCCCCTTCCTCTGCCTGTGAGCTCTCCAAGTCTGGGAACACTTGATAAAGGGGGGGCCGAACTACCCCACTCCTGCTCTGACTGTGGCTGCGATCTCTCACTTCCAGAGTCAGACTTTGTCTCCCTTTGTACAGGCATTCCTTCATCTCCAGAGACTGTCTCTTCCCAGGTGTTCAATTCAGCCACGTCCCTGACAGCTGTTAAGGATATGCAAAAGGGAGTCTGAACTGAAGGCAGGAAAGGGGGCTAGTGCTGGTGACTTGTGGAAGTCAGCTGGTAGTTCACCACCCCTCATATCAGCAGAGTCCTCAGAGATTTCCTGCTCCCAGCAGACAGCTTCTTCCAGAGTTCCTGGTTAAGGGGAAACTCCTCTCCCACACAGTTCAAAGTAGCAAAGTCTTTAATGTCTCCAGACACAAGATAAAACTAAGCACTGCTATCTCCTAGATGCGGTTCTTCTGGCCTCTGAAGTAAAGATACATATGTACAACGAGAGCCACTAACACTATCAACATGCTAGCTAATGCTGTGTAAATCGTGCAGCCTCTTCCCTTGACTCTCCAAGATCCAGAGTCAGATCCTGACAGCAAACAGGATAGCAAAAGGGCCTGAAGCAAGACAGGGACAACAGGACAGGAAACAGGAAGCACATACGGAAAGCAATGCCCTGGAGACTATTATACCTGTCTCTACACGTAGGCATATTTCCTGAACCAATGGGAGGGTGAATGACTCAGCAAGTCATACACTCAACCTCACTGGTGTTGCTATGGTAACCCAGTGCACCTGGCACCCTTATCTCAGAATACCCATATGTGGATGATGTGCTCCTCAAGACATGAGACTGAGGACTGTGTAGGCCAACCCATTGTCCTCATGACACCAACAGATGGCTACACAGAAGACACAACAGATTGGCTGGAACAGCTGCCAATAAACTAAAGAGGCATCAATGTCATGGACTGGCTGGATGCAGAGGAGTGGGGGGGGGCAGCTGGGGAATCCCCAAAGGAACCCCCAGGGGAAGAAGTCTCAGAGCCAAGAGGTGACAGTTAGTGGTCAGAGGGAGAAGAGGGGGCAGACTGGGAGAAGGAGGTGTCAGAAGAGGTAAACAGGGCTTAGTGAGCAGGAAGAGGCTGGGGAATGGAGAAGTCCTGACTCTGAGGCAGATGAGGATGGGGGCCAGGAGACAGAGAAGCAGCTGAAGAAATCAGGGAATCTCCCCCTCCGGCTGCAAACAGCTCGGCTCTGCCCTGGTCTCCCAGAACATTCAAAGAAACAAGGGCAGAGCAAAAAAGGCAGAGCAAAAAGATGAAGGACCCTGAGATTGCTTGGGAAGGACGGGGGGGGGGGGAGGAGTCTTAGGAAGCGTTGGGAAGGCTCCTCGCAACTGCTTCAGTGGGGCAAGACCTACTGGAAAGAGGTGCTGGGATCTCCAGGCCTGCACTGTTTTGGTTGCTTGGAATAAAGAGTCAAGTTCCCAGGCACTGGTGTTTTTACTGCTGACTTGCTCCTGACTCCGGCTGCTGACAATCAAGGACTTTCACAGTAATATCACAGTGGCAGACCAAAGATCACGGCCCTGGCCGTGTTTGTTTGCATGGAGAAGCTTCTAGGGGAAGGGGGGCTGAGCAAGGAAAGCAGGCTTCTTGACCCAGCAGTGGGAAACCACAGACCCAGAGGCCTAACAAGACTGTTTTGGCCAAGCCGCATCCACCAGCCCTATTCCAGTTGAAATATTCCATGCTGTGACTTTGGCTGCGTGGTTTGATTTCAGAGGAAAATGGACAGAGGAAGACTGTCCACCTGCCAACATTGGCCTGCAAAGGTAGGAGATGCAGGGACCTGGATAAAGAAAATTTGAAGGCAGTGTGGGGGAAATGAGCTTGCAACTATATGGACCATTGCAATACTCCCATGTAAGCTAGTAGAGAACAATCAGCTGAGAGGGCTCTCATTGGCTTTCATATACAGTAGTCCCATGGAAAATACCCATGTTAAACCATTTCACCAATACACATTTAGGCATTCTCATTTCGGGGTCAATTAAACCATTATACTTAACATTTCTGTGTCTGCACGTTCTTTTTGTTATTATTTCTTTTTCCTTCTCTATTCCTGCCCACCCCACCCCCGCCACGCCACACCTTTCTGGGTTTTTTGTATAAAAGTCTTGGTTTGGTTATTTTTCCCTATAAACCTTAATAAAATGTATTTTAAAAAAACAAAAGAGGGTGTTTAGTATGAAGATAAGAGAAAATGTGAAGCGTTATTTTCTTCTGTGTATAAGCTTGAGTAAGCCATCATTTTTATTTTGTTAGTTCACCTCCCGTTATTAATATACAGTGGGTTCATTTAATAATGTAAGGCTTCTTAAATAATTCTTCAATAGGTAATCATTACCATTTAATGTGCCTCACATTCCAAGTCTTGAAATATAAAACACGGAGGCTCAGCTGATAACGGCTCTCTGGTTCTTTCCTCCCTGCACAAGCCATTTGCCTGGATAGTACTTTGGATCTTTTTACACTAGTTATGGTCTATATTTTGCATTCCTGCAGGCACCGCTGCCCCAAGCAGAGAGCAGAATTGACAAAGGCATTTTAAAGGTTTCCATTAATTGAAGACAGTTCTGTTTCTACGCCATGCTCTCTGTGGGCTGCGCATGCCAAGTGGCTTGACCACCGCAAGCTCCGTGATAGCCATGCGCCCCAAGTGCCACATGCACAACACTGGGAAGAACCAGGGTCTCTTTCCCCAGCAGCCGCACGTAGGCCCAGCGAGGTCCGCCATAGGCAGCGGAATATTGAGGTTGCCTGGCCCCCTCCAAAGAAAGATGGGGGGGCCTTTCACACACACCCCGATGTTGCCCTGCCCCCTGTGCTTGAATTTAGGTCCGCTTCTCCCAAGAAACAAGCCTTTAAGTGTGGCAGACCCTCCCTTGTAGAACTCCTTGCCAACAGAGGTCCAGCAGAAATCATCCTTGCCATTTCTGAGGCACCTTTTGAAAACTATTATTTAGACCGGAGTTTGAAAGATGAAATTGTTTTTGTCAACCAGTAGTTACCGATGCTCTAATTTATTTTATTGTAACGTTTTGTTTTTATGTTGCGTACCGCTTTGCTATACAGTGGTGCCCCGCAAGACGAATGCCTCGCAAGACGGAAAACTCGCTAGACGAAAGGGTTTTCCGTTTTGGAGGTGCTTCGCAAAACGAATTTCCTATGGGCTTGCTTCGCAAGACAACAATGTCTTGCGAGTTCCTGCTGGTTTTTTTCCCTCCCCCCCTTTTTCTAAGCCACTAAGCCGCTTATCAGCTGATCCGATCAGCAGATAAGCCGCTAAAAGCCGCTAATAGCGCTAATCCGCTAATCCTTCAATGGGCTTGCTTCGCAAGACGAAAGAAAAAACTGCTAGACGAAGAGAATCACAGAAAGGATTCTTTTCGTCTTGCGAGGCACCACTGTATTTTTATGGAAGGGCAATATACGGTATTTTTCGCTCTATAGGATGCACTTTTTCCCCTGCAAAAATGAAGGGGGATGTGTGTGCGTCCTCCGCAAGCCTTCGGAGCGCGGCGGGAGTGCCCACTTGCGGATAGCAGCCTGCAGCCCGAAGCCTGGCTTCAGACAGCTATCCGCAAACCTTCGGAGCGCTCCCCCAGCCCGCAAGCTCCGGGAGCGGCAGCAAGGCTGCTCAACCTTGCCTCCACTCCTGGACCCATTCTGGGGGCTGGGGTCGGGGGAAGCTCGGGCTTCCCCTGCCCCAGCCCCAGCCCCAGGGCTAAAAACGAAGCCGCTCACAGCCTCTCCCGGCTGGAGAGGTTGTGCGTGGCTGAAGAGGAAGCCAAGACAGCCAGCGGGATGGATGTTGGCTTTCTTGGCTTCTTTGCTCTTTGGGGCTGGGGAGGGGAAAAATAATTTCCCCCCCTTTATTCCCCCCCCTAAAAACTAGGTGCGCCCTATGGTCCGGTGCACCCTATGGAGCGAAAAATACGGTAATTATTTCTTTTAATTTTACATTATCAATTATTTTAATTATGTTATTTTTTAAACAATCCTTCTTGCATACTGTTCTTTACACATATAATTCTGAAAAAGGAGATTTCCCATGATTTTTCACAATAAAGAGGCAATAAGAGCAAGCCCCTAAACTAACATGCATCTAGCTACCTTAATTAACAAGTATAAATGCTCGCATGTGAAAAACCCAGCTATGGGCATGGAAAATGCACTTATCTTTGCAGAGGATCTATTCACCTTCACCCGTGTTATCTTTCCATCTCTGCTGACTTTCACGGAGGTGCAAACACTATGAACACTTTCGTAACACATGAAAAAACCCTGGAAAGTTGCCAAGTTAGTTACCACAAAGGCCTGTTTAAAAATAGTCACACATGCTGGAGACTTTACTGAGAAAGCAGCAACCTGCAATGTTTGCTGAGGTAAAACTGCAGCTGCCATTATTGAAAACCCGACGAGAGAATAAAATATGCAATGACTATAGACCCTGGAAGATTTAAACCCTGTAGGAATGTGGCCCTGGATTTATACCCCTTTGTTGAATTTTTTGCCATATAACTTTTGCCCCGTAACCTCCTAATTTCAATCTTAACCAAAGCCACACATTGCTAGCTTTGTTTGCTGAGACGTTTGCAGGATGCTCAAAGTTCCTGTCAAGCACACAAGGTATCTTAGAATAAATTAGACAAAACAGGTTATTGTATCGCTTCTACCCCCACCCCACCCTGCTTCCCCAAGCCCTTGTCTTGGCTACAGGTGGCAAAACCACTGGTTGAGAAACTGGGTGCCCTGTTAGGAAACATGCTTCTCTCAACTTTCGAACTGTGGTTTATTGTCAAGGTGACTGGTCAACATGGGAGACATGCGTTTCTACTGGCTGCACACTCCAGGAGCATACAGTGGTACCTTGGTTTAAGAACAGCTTAGTTTATGAACAACTTGGATTAAAAATGGTGCAAACCCAGAAGTAGGTGTTTTGGTTTGTGAACTTTGCTGTGGAATAAGAACATGTTCCACTTCCTGTTGAGTGTGTTCCATTTGTAAATTGAGTCCCCCACTGCTATGGGAAAGCGCGCCTTGGTTTAAGAACGCTTTGGTTTAAGAACGGACTTCCGGAACGGATTACGGTAATTCATAAACCAAGGTACCGCTGTATTGGGTTACTGGAGAAATCACAAGGGAGCAGCGCTCACAGAGAAGTGTGATTCACAAGGGAGGTTGCCATTACAGATTAACCAGGCCATTAGCTCTCATACATAGTAAGAACAGCATTCGCTAAGTGTAAAACACAAAGAATCTGGCCCAGGGAATCTGAAGATAGTCACGTCCAGTCAGGACTGGGAGCGGCGGTTCAGGTTTCTAGTCTCCTACGCTGTGGGGTAAATATGAAACCAAAGAAACTTTAAAGCAACAGATTACAATATCGGCATGGGGGGAATTTGCTCTTCAAGGTCACCTGAGCACACCCAAGGGTCGGCGTGTGCATAAAATCTTGGCCAATGGAATTGGGGCTATAAAACAAACCACCCACAAATGGCCTTTTGATTTGGAAGAGAAACCCGTAGAATACCCGATCAATCTGCAGCTCACCTAGCTATTTAAATGGGTACAAAAGTCCCATTCACAGGCTCAGCACATACAGCAGTCACACCAGTTCCTACTAATATTGTCTTGCAGGTCAAAGCATTACCTGGCAGTGAATTTATTCTGCTACACGGATGATGCCAGGGCAGAATTCCAAGGGATAGGCTCATTTTGCAAATGTCTACAAAATGATGCATTTAGTTTATGGTCAGACCCCAGAGCCCTCTGTGCACAGAGAGTAGAGAACAGATGTTAGTTCCTACCAACATTACAGTGGTGCCCCGCAAGACGAACGCCTCGCAAGACGGAAAACCCGCTAGACGAAAGGGTTTTCCGATTTGGAGGCGCTTCGCAAAACGAATTTCCCTCCCCACCGCAAGACGAAAGCCCATAGGGAAATCTCCGGGACAGCGGGGAAGCGCAGCGCGTCTTCCCCACTGTCCTCGGACCTCCTCCGAAGGCTGGCGGTGGGGCGGAAAGCCCTTCTCCCCGCGCCGGCCTTCGGAAGGCTGCTCCGAAGGCTGGCGGTGGGGCGGAAAGCCCTTCTCCCCGCGCCAGGCTTCGGATGGCTGTCCTGAAGACTTGCGGTGGGAGGAGGGTTTTCCTTCCCACCGCCAACATTCAGAATGCTGTTCTGAATGTTGGCAGTGGGGAGGAAAAACCCTCCTCCCACCGCAAGCCCCGGGAACAGAGGAGAAGCGCTGCGCCCCTTCCCCTCTGTTCCCGTACCTGTCCTGAAGGCTTGCGGTGGGGAGAAAAGCCCTTCTCCGCACCGCCAGCCTGGCAAGCGGTTTCCATAGGAACGCATTAATTGATTTTCAATGCATTCCTATGGGAAACCGTGCTTCGCAAGATGAAAAACTCGCAAGAAGAAAAAACTTGCGGAACGAATTAATTTCGTCTTGCGAGGCACCACTGTAGTTCCTACCAACTGCACACAGTGTAAAGCCACTGGATTGGCCAGACCAGGTATAAATACTGGGTGCCTATTTTTCTGCCCTTGCCTACTCAACAGATCCATATCCTCCCTCGCTTTGCACTTCAGACTCTAGCTTCCAGCCGAAGCCACTGAACTCTAGCTAGAGAAATATATCCACCTTCCAGATTCAGGTATGGCCACCCATGGCATATTTGCAAAGAGAGAGAAACACCAGTTTTAAAACTGGGTATTTATGGCTTCCTCGAATAATGATACTTGCATTTCTGTACTGAATTTTCCAAAGTCAATGAAATAAGAACATTGAGGGGTCCCTTCAAGGGGTTGTTCAGCTTCTTAAGGAAGACTGGACCTTCAGAGACAGCGGATCTTTTAAGGCTCTAACCAGTCAAGAAATGAACAGAGACCAGACCAGGATATACGAAAGCAAAGCTGCTATAAGCCTGATCTTTATTAAAGCTGCTGCAACAGGGTGCTCCCCCCCCACACACACACACAGGAGAGAGGAGGAGGACCCAGAGCAAAGGTGTGCAAGCCCTTATATAGACTTTGAAATTTCCCACCCCTGTAGCTCAGTACCATCCCCCAGATACATCATACCTACAGCACAGAAGGGGTGTAGCCCAAGGCAATACATCAGAGAAGGGGCGGACTACAACAGAAATCTGAGTGCATTTTTTTCTTCTTCTCCTATCTGCTAGGTTACCTGATTGGATTACCTGGGCATCCTGGCCACTCTTTTGTTATGATAACTACTCAACTCCTGAATCCAGGTCACAGGCTCACCCTATTCATATCTTAAATGCATAGCCGTCAACTTTTCCCTTTTCTTGCAAGGAATCCTATTCGGAATAAGGGAATTTCCCTTTAAAAAAGGGAAACATTGACAGCTATGCTTAAATGTGCCCTTGAGACGGGGTTTGTGAGCAAAGAGACAATGCAGAGAAATATTTGACCTTGCAGAGAAATATTTGAGGTGAATTTGGAAGAGAGAAAATGGTTTCAGGACTTTTTTGTGGGTTTCAGACATGTGGTTTACATATTTGTATGTGTTTGCTTGGTACATTTATGAACATCTATTTTATATACCGTACCTTTGCGTATTCCTCAAAGTAAGTGATAGCACTGTGCCCTCAACAGGATGGTGGAAATAGCATTTGTGGTTTTGGACTATTAGCTCTAAAAGGGTTACCCAGTGTGCTACAAATTAGACAGCCAAAACAGTGTTGTAGCAACAGCATTGATTAATGTGCATGTCTGAACCTCTGAGACGTAATGGAATGGGAGGCTTCAGGGCTGGTAAGACCTGAGTTCAAATCCTCCCTCACACATGGAGATCCTTGGGGTGACATTCACCAATTCACTTCCTCTCCACCAAACCCCTATCACAAGGTTGTTGTAAGGCTAAAATAGGAGTGGGGACATGTATAACATCAGCAGCTTATATAATGAAGAACAGGATAAAAACGCAATAAACCAACCACCCTTAAGAAAAGGCGAGTTATTGTCATCACGCTCTAGGGCACAAGCCTCCAAGATCACTGCCTGCGCTGAACAAATTCCCCAGCCCTAATTTAAGTATATTTCAGAAAGATCCTCCCTCTCTGTATCAGCTAAGAGTAATACAATAAGCAATTTGCTACTGCTAAGATGACAAATGCAAACCATCTGTTTAGACTCTCTTGAATTTACAATCTTTCAAGTTATACTAACAGGCATTTTTATAAAACTGTAACACTGAGGCAATTTATTTCTGTGTTTGCTTTTCCACCTAAGTGATGAATGCCTGTTTAGTTGTACAAGACTTTTATAAGTCCTCCCCAGCTAAGTTTGTAGAGATGCAGAATTAACAGTAAAAATAGGGATTTCACTGTACATCAGCTGTCTGTTGAATTATGGAAAGGGAAAAATAACAGTGGAAGAAGCAAACTTAACTCAATAACATAAATGTAGAGATAAATAATGCTGATCTCTTCAGTTCGTGGGGATGTCGACAGAGATTTGTCTTTATATGTGCAGATCTAAACTGAGGTATGGTAGTCAAATAGCTTGAATCATAGCTATTGAGCTGAATTCATTTGATGAGAATGGCTATTAAATAATATTTTAGTGACTAGCAGCTCAACATCATACATGTTTACAGTCATCCCTCGGGTTACAGACACTTCAGGTTGCGACGTTTTCAGGTTGCGCACCACGCTGATCCCGGAAGTACTGGAACGGGTTACTTCCGGGTTTCGGCACTCGCGCATGCGCAGAAACACTAAATCACGTTTTGACCATAAGCACCGAATCGCCACCCGCGCGTGCGCAGACGCGGCGCTGCAGGTTGCGAACGTGCCTCCCGCACAGATCACGTTCACAACCCGAGCGTCCACTGTACTTGCAGGTAGGGTGGATAAAAATCAATGATTTAAAAAATAAATTTTAAAAATTGGATTTTTAAAATTTAAATTGGATTTTTAAAATAAAATGCTTTTGGAGGAAAAATCTTTCTAAAGATAGTTTTCTACTTAAGTTACATTATAGTCCAAAGGCTATTAACCAGGAAATAAGGATTTGTTTTAAGTTTTTCATGTGTGCTAAAACTCAGTCTAAGTTTTTGTTTTGTTTTTTTAAGTTTAACCACATCAGTTATCAAACATGGATACATATGCTATAATGTTATTGTTTTAGTTAAATAAATTGTTTAAATTGTTATTAAGGAAATGGTCATTTTTCACCTTCCAATAAAGTACAGCAGAAAAGTTGTCCAAATATAAACAGTTAACTTATTAAACCTCACAATAATTTCATAATTATCTGTCTATGTATTTCTAATAGTATAACCAAATCAGTAATTTTTGATATAACTGTAAAAACTACTCTGAAAATTTATTATTCCAAAAAGGAAACCTTCATCTGGTTGTAAATGTTAATTTTTCTGTTAAAAAAAAAAATTAAACCAAGTCTTGCTAACTAGTGATGTAAATTGTGATTTAAATCGATTTGATTTAAATCAAATCCACCCTGTCTCTTGGGCAGTTTTCCTTACTCAAGAACACCCACAAACTCTTTTTGGCAGTACAAAAATCTGCTATCATATAAAAATGGATGTGCACCACAGGAGTTTCTAAGATGGCAGTGGCTGGCAAAAGAACTGTCCCTGGCTGTATCTCCTAACATCTCTCTCTACACAGCTGTAGATGACCATTTCTGATCATTGGCAGCAGCCGGGCAACTTAGATAAGTGGTCAGCTTGTATCCCTTCTGTGATACCCAAACACAGCACATTATTCCGTCGTCCCCCATATGATATCCATGGGTGAAAGTAAAGGGAACCAACAACTCATGGAATCAATGGATAGAACTTAAACCCACCTGGGTGTAGCAGTGATTGAGCTCCGTGTCAAAATGTCTTCCTTTTAATCGAGACTCAGTCTGTAGCTTCTTTACTTTGTCCCATAGAATTGGATCTTCAAGACTGCAGCCATTGAGATCTGATCCTGCCCCTTTCCTGCACACCCCACCTCTTCCAGCTTGCTCTCCACTTCTTTATCTTCATTCAAGCGATCCTAAGTTTTATTAGCCATCTTAAGACAGATGGAACAAAAGCTGATCACGACAACTGGCAAGCAAGCATTACAGCAAAATAGCCAGTCGCCCCCCTGCTCTCTACAGTCATAAATGGAGTCTCTGCTCCAGAACTTGGGAGGTCAGGTGGATGGAAACTGGAGACAGGACCTTTTGAATGAGGACACCCCGGCATCAGAAAACTGCACTCTCCCCAGGGCTGTTTCCACGGAAAAGGAGGCACCAGCTCAAGGCCTCTTAATTTGCCCAAGCTCTTAAGAAACAGCAATTGTGAATTTCTACGGCTCTTCCTTATCTTCAATTTCTTGCATTTCTTTTATTGCTCCTTTACTATTAACTGTAATAATGGTCATTATCAACTGTGCCATTGTAAGCTGCCACCATAGGCACTTCTAAAATCTGAATGTGTGATATAAATATTTAAAGTAACCATTAAAATAAAGTTTGGGGGGGTCGTTGGATAAATTTACCCTCCCCCTTTAATCCTAGGTATATTTACGCCAAGCAAAGTCTAATAGGAGGGGAGGAATTCAACCTAGTTATTCTAGCAGAGGAAGGCTCCAGACAGCTATGAAGCATGTTCTCCAATTTAGCTGTCAGGTTGCATTTAGCATTCAGTGCTGGTCCTAGAGATTTTGCTTGCCTGAAAATGTAAATGCAAATTAATTTGGATTGGTGGCTTAGAACGAGCAGTGAAATATACTTATAACCACAATTCTCTCTTTCAAATCTCTACACCCACAAACCTTTCCACCTACAAAGCAAAATTCCAAAAAACGATTGAACAAGGACCAGATGATTTTTGAACAAGCCAGCTCTTCTTTGCAACTGGAATCTGCAGCAGCCTTCAGCAGGCTCTCTGCCTCTCAAAGGGCAGCTTGGCTAGGATTGCATCTGTCTTTAAAACAAAACACGGGTGAATTTCTCAGTTGGTTCAGGTTTTCACAAGTGACACTAAAATATTTAATGGTCTCTGTGCGCTTTGCACAGCCAGGCATGCAGATTCTCCACTTAATTTTTGGAAATGTATCACCTAGCAGGGAAAGTCACATCATATTCAGATTCTAAGGCAGGGGTAGGCAAACTAAGGCCCGGGGGCCAGATCGCCTTCTCAATCCGGCCCGCGGATGGTCCGGGAACCAGCGTGTTTTTACATGAGAGGAATGTGTCCCTTTATTTAAAATGCATCTCTGGGTTATTTGTTATTCCCCCCCCTTCAAAATATAGTCCGGCCCCCCACATGGTCTGAGGAACGGTAGACCGGCTCACAGCTGGAAAAGTTTGCTGACCCCTGTTCTAAGGGCATCTGCAATTGCCAATTCAACAAGGTACTTCTGTAGCAGTACCAGAGGCATTCTGGGGAAACGAACGTGGCACTTGGCTGCAGAGTCTCAACCCTGGTTTCAGCCTGAAGCAAGCCTGGCCTCCTGGCAAATACATTGTTTAAAAGCATTTGTTTAATTTCCAGAAGCCTCCCAGGTATCAAGGTCTCCCATGGGCACCTTTGAGAAGGCAGCACTAGAGCCAAGAAATCAGGAGAGAGAGAGCGCACATTTCAAACCATATTTTGGCCTCATGTGTGCTTTTCAGCAGTTGCACCAAACAGGAATAAAGCAAATGGCTATTTGAGCTACACTTGCTAAGGCAGACCAAGTCAGCAGGAACTTGGGCACTGATTTAAACGAAGAGAGGAAACCTCCAGATACAAAGAGATAAGTTTATTGAACCCAATGCATCCATTAATTAATTACCGTATTTTTCGTCCCATAGGATGCTCCATCCCATAGGACGCACCTATTTTTTTTTGGGGGGGGGGGGAAATAAAGGAAATGTTTTTCCCTTTATTTCCCCCCCCAAAACCAGGTCGGGGAACAGTGGGATGGTGGCGCTGCGCCTTCCCGCTGTCCCCCGAGCTTGTGGGGCTGGCCGATGTCTGCCCGGCGCGAGGGGCGCTCTGCTTCAGTGCGCCCTACTTGCCGGGCGGCAGGCTGCGGACACCTGCGCGAAGCACGGAGCGTCCTCCGGAGGGCGCCCCGTGCTCTGCGCTGCCGCCCGCAAGCCTTGCGCGCCTGGGGGGAGTTCTCCCGGGCGCGCAAGGCTTGCCGACACCTGCGCGAAGCACGGGACGTCCTCCGGAGGGTGCCCCGTGCTCCGTGCTGCAGGCTGCCGCCCACAAGCCTTGCGCTCCCGGGGGAGATCCCCTGGGTGTGCAAGGCTTGCCGACACCTGCGCGAAGCACGGGGCGTCCTCCGGAGGGCGCCCCGTGCTCTATGCTGCAGGCTGCCGCCCGCAAGCCGTGCGCGCCCGGGGGAAGTCCCCCCGGGAGCGCAAGGCTTGCGGATAGCTTCCTGGAGCCTGGAGAGCGAGACGTGTCGGTGCGCACCGGCGCCTCTCGCTCTCCAGGCTTCAGCGAAAGCCTGCATTCGCCCCATAGGACGCACACACATTTCCCCTTCATTTTTGGAGGGGAAAAAGTGCGTCCTATGGGGCGAAAAATACGGTAATTTGCAACAAAGTTGGAGACCAAAGAAATCTGAACAGGGTGAAGCATTCTAAACAGGTTCAACACACTGGCTGATTTTGCAATTAGTTGGTGGTAGCTATAAATAGTATCTTACCTTAAGATGGTTCTAAGAAGAAAAAAATGCTAACTTTGCTAACAGTGAGTTCCAACAAACCTAGTGTCATATCCCCCCTGCATTTCCCCCCATTTTGAGGACCTAAACGCAGCTCTTCCCAGTCAGCTGGTTGTGTCAAGGCAAAGCATTCAAATGGTCAGTGTTTAACCCTCTGGAGTTCTATACAGCCTATTGGGGGGGGGGGAATCAAAAGCCCATTTTAAGGCTGACTTTACGGCTTACAGCATGTGACAAAGAACACTGCACTAAACACTTTATCAGTTGTTATTTTACAGTACTGCTTCACATTTCCCATAAAGTAAAAATGACTACAGACACCTTACTTAACAACTGCAGATAAAAAATATTCTTTATATTCATATAAAGAGAAGGCAAATACAATCCCTCTCCCACCCCAGTTACACCATTTTGAATTTTGAGAACGTTAGGAAGGCTTCTCTCTCCCTCTCATGCTTTAATCCCCAAGTACACAATTTTAAAGCCACTGTACTATTAGAATTAGATTTCTCTCACTGTTATCTCAATATATTGTTGTGATATCTTACTTAGGTGTAGAATGGAATGACATACAGTGGTACCTCTAGTTGCGGACGTGATCGGTTTCGGGGTGCAGTTTGCACCCCGAAAAGTCCGCAACTAGAGCGGCGTTTCTGTGCAAGCACCGAGTGCGATAGAGCGTTTCTGCGCATGCGGTGAAACCCAGAAGTATACACTTCCGGGTCTGCCGCATTCACAAGCCAAAAAGATGCAACATGAACCTAACTCAACACGCTGTACGACTGTATTCCACTGCACCTCATTTTTAGACTAACAAGGTTATAACAATGCCCCAATGAAGATACGCTTTTGAATGCATGGACAGTGCCAGTCTGGTGAAATCTCAGAAGTCGCAAATGTAAATACAGTTTCTAGTGATCTAGAATGCCCTGTATTACTTCCTTGTTTTCCCCCTTCACTAGCAAAATTATGGCAATAATTGCACAGTGGTAGCTCGGTTTTCGAACATAATTCATTCCAGAAGACCGTTTTAGTTCCGAAATATCCGAAAACTCAGTCAGGGAGCCTCAATACAGAAAACTCAATACTGAAGTCGTGTGGCATGTTCGACTTCCGAGGCATGTTGAAAAACTGAAGCATTTACTCCCGGGTTTACAGCATTTGAAAACCGAAATGTTCGAAAACAGAGACATTTGAAAACCGAGGTACCACTGTATTTGTAAACTTTGTGCAGGCTACAGAATTCAGCTTTTCCTGAAGCAGAATTTTTAGTGTGGTGTGCACGCAGTTCTGCCTTTACAAGCCTAAAATAGAGATTTTTCCATGCCTTGACTTTCAGTTTCAATGTTGAAAACAGTTTAGGTGTTTGGTCAACATTTCAACAATGTTTTCCTATGCATTCAAGTCATAGTTTGTTAATCCTTTCCACATTAAATTATTAGAGGTAATTTAGATATCTTTCACAGGAATTATATTTTACTTCCACAATATTGCCAAGTGAAAAGAACAGAACAGAATGGAACGGAAAACCATTCCGTCAGAATATAAAGAATATAATCAGAATGAGCCAAAGAATAATTGTGGGTTTAGGTTTCAAGACAGGAACCCAGCCAGATTTTCAAATACATACTGCCGCAAATTGGGCCAACAATTTCTAGTGCTATATTGCCTGCTTGACTATATAAATATCTGCAAGATTTAGAAGAATGTACAGCTCACACAAATACACCCACTCATCTCCTGGACACCTGAGAGAAAATCCATGGATGTCTTCTGCTCATCCCACAGAACTAGGAATTCATGAAATGGCTCAGTTAACAACAGAACCACGAAATGGTCCAATTATAACATGGTGGGTTGCCTATATTCAATGGTGCAGAGCAGGAAAAACAGCAGTTCTAAGACTGCAGCCTCTGGCACACTTACTCGGGAGAAAGCCTCACTGTACCTAATGGGACATAACCTCCATAGACAGGATTGAGCTGAACATA
The DNA here is from genome assembly GCF_965112155.1 of Podarcis liolepis. Classification (NCBI taxonomy): domain Eukaryota; kingdom Metazoa; phylum Chordata; class Lepidosauria; order Squamata; family Lacertidae; genus Podarcis; species Podarcis liolepis. The sequence continues at coordinate 3,914,681 of NC_139556.1, forward strand.
ATATATGCCCTGTTGCAACAGATAATAGGGGTTTATGTTAATAATTCATTTTATGTATCAGAATTCAACCTGCAATACAGCAATAATACTGACCTACTTTACAAAGTTGTTGATTGGAACACTCTAGAAAGCATTAGGGGAGATCTACACCTAGGCTGGGAATGTGGGTTCTGCCCATAGAGTGAGCCTGCATAGAGAACATCACATCTGGCCTATATAGCAATGATTGCATGCTCATACACATCATATTTCCTTTTCTAGTTCAAATTCCTGCTCTAGCTAAAATTTGTCAGTTCCCTCTATAATAAGATTTGTTATCAATTTGTTTCTAAAACTCTTATTCAGACCTTAGGTTTTCCTCAGTTATTGTAAAGCAATTGTCATCATGGTTTATTTTATTTATTCCTTGCATTGATATCCCACCTTTTTCTCCAAGGAGCTGGACTCTCCCACACCCCCTTTAATCCCCACAACAACCCTGCGGTGTAGGTTAGGCTGAGAGGCAGTGATGGGGCCAAGGTCACCCAGTGATCTTCATGGCTGAGTGAGGATTTGAACACAGGTCTTAGTCCAACACTCTAACCACTGCACCACACTGCCTCTAGTGCACCTCCACTGCTGCTGTTCTAAGCCTTTTGCACACGGCATTAGCCACAATCCGTATGTGGTTTCTTGAGAAATGCTGCTGTTGCAACATGTGAATACAACTTGAAACCCAGCAAGGGGAAATGACCTCACTGCGTTTTAAGCTGTGAATGGGTACATCGCCTAAGCCTCTTCGTGGTATTGCTGATGGCTTGGTTACTCTCTTCCACGGTCCCTCCGTTCACCAAACACAACTCCTATTAAAGCTCCACTTCCTCCTGCTATTTCTTGCCTTCTCTCTTGTGGCCCCTTATATAGGAAACTCTCCCCTCTGAATATGTGGCTGACCTCTTTTCTATCTCACTTGATTTAAAAATTCAATTTACGGTAAGTGAGAAGCAAGCTGGTCATTTCTTTTAAGACCATAACTTAAGGCTGATACAATGTTAGCTCTTCTGCTATGCTCACCCTTCCCAATATTTGCATCTGCTCAGGTGAGGTTTCTCAGGTGAGTAGCACCAGCCTGCATCACAAAACCAGCTCTTAGATACCTATGAACCCAGAGCTGTTTTGAGCTTGTTAAGCACATGTCCTTTCAGATCCCACTATCTGAGATCCATTTATTTTGCCAAAGCAGGGGGAATAAGATACAGGGGACCAAACATGAATGTCACAGTTGCCTGTATTCAGCATATAGCATATAAATACAGTGGTGCCCCGCAAGACGAATGCCTCGCAAGACGGAAAACCCGCTAGACGAAAGGGTTTTCTGTTTTGGAGGTGCTTCGCAAAACAAATCTCCTATGGGCTTGCTTCGCAAGACGAAAATGTCTTGCGAGTTCCTGCTGGTTTTTTTCCCCTTCCCTTCCCCCCCCCTTTTTCTAAGCTGCTAAGCCGCTTATCAGCTGATCCGATCAGCAGATAAAAGCCGCTATTAGCGCTAATAGCGCTAATCCGTCAATGGGCTTGCTTCGCAAGACGGAAAAACCGCTAGACCAGAACGGATTCTTTTCGTCTTGCGAGGCACCACTGTAAAGTAAAAGGCACCTTCGCTTACAGGTGTATGCATCCAACCACATTTTGCCTGCACATCATGAATGAGAGTGGTCACCTGTGTGAAACTGACATTAAACTGAAAAGTAATTAGATAAGTTTTGAAGAAGCAACACACAGGCATTTACAAACAGATCAACAAAAACGACTGCTCCATAAAGACACTGTCAGGAAAGTCTGAATCCACTTCAGCCACCCTTTCCATACCCAACAACAAATATTTAAAAACCCCAGCAGGAGGAATAGTAAATAAGAATGCAGTTTGGTGAAAGTATTTCTAAAAAGCTTCATCTGAGGCTAGAGCTGCTCACTATGTGCGATGCAGTCAAGGTACCCCCATGTTGTGTTCTGCTACTCTCCTCTGTGATATTTAGGAAATAGTCACCCCATGTTCATCCCACCAGTATCAACATGCGTGGGAAAACATGCAACACGGCACACATAAATCTCTGGTCATTGAACGTTACAGGGGAGAAGCGAAAAACTTCATGTCACGTGTAATGTGGATTATCAGCCTGACTCTGAAACAGCCTCAAAGCCACTGGACAGCAAGGGTCATGGAGTGTTTTACTCTGAGTAGGCCTACTGAACTTAATGAGCAGGACTAAGTTAAGTCCATTAATGTCATTAATTTAAAACGTCACCGAATGCTCAACCCACAGGGTTTTAAGCCTCCTGTACAGCTATTTCGTGCTTTTTACATTTTCTAACATAAATATATTGGGTGGGGAAGGGAGGATCAAGAAATCTTAAATGGCAAACAGAACAGGAAAAACATGTAAATGTAAATTTAATGCATATGTTGTTCTAAATTTGTTATAGCAGCGGTGAGGAACCCCTGGCTTAAAGGCCTAATTTGGGTAGCCATTTAGCTTGCAAGACTGTCTTCTTCAAATCACACCTCCCTGCCCTGCACTAGACACCACATAGGGCATCAAATGTGGGGCAGGCAGAAACTTCCAAGCAAGAATTGGGAGCCTTAAATTACTCCCAGTTTTTCCTTGGCAAGAGGGGTTTTCTGTCTTTGCCCTGTAAAATGTGAGAGGTGACTGAGAGGTGCATCTGATTAAATATGGGGTGTGTGAAAGAGGGGCTACAGTATAATAGCTATAGTACTATTGGAAATGCTAGTTTGGCTCCACCAGTCCCACTCTGACCTTGACCCCACCCTGGTAAGAAGCAGCGACACCACTGACAAGAGGCCAACTCTGTTGTGCTGCCCCGCCAGGAAAGCGACTAATAGAAAACATCCCTACACTGGTGGAGGAAGAGGAGTGCGGGGGCAGCGCACCAGGCAGTGCAATTCTGGAGGGTGCCATCACGGCTGCCTCCTTGCACTGGGCGCCCAGCCCCCAGGACATGCGCCAGCCCCGCCCCCACCTGCTCTCTGCCGCCCCCCCCCCAGCATGACGCCACTGTCCCTACAGTAATCATAGGATCATCTGCCCCACATGCAATAAAACAGGGGTCAGCAAACTTTTTCAGCAGGGGGCCGGTCCACTGTCCCTCAGACCCTGTGGGGGGCTGGACTATATTTTTTTGGGGGGGGGGAATGAAGGAATTCCTATGCCGCACAAATAACCCAGAGATGCATTTTAAATAAAAGGGCATATTCTACTCATGTAAGAACACGCTGATTCTTGGACCGCCTGCGGGCCGGAGTTAGAAGACAATTGGGCTGGATCCGGCCCCCGGGCCTTAGTTTGCCTATCCATGCAATAAAACATATCTCTCCCAAATCAGTATCTACAGCCACAGCAGCCAGCAGCTGTAACTCTCCAACTGTGTGACTTCTCCTGAGCCAGATGGATGCCAGAACTGTAGAGCTGGAAGGGACCCCATGGGTCATCTAGTCCAACCCCTTGCAATGCAGGAATCCTTTTGCCCAAGGTGGGCCTCGAACCCAGGACCCAGAGATTAAGAGTCTCATGCTCAACCAACCCAGCCACAAAAGATAACCAATTACTACTGTTTCCAGCCATCAAGCCATCAAACTCATGAGCTGCAGCTCCCCTTGGGCAAGTCATTCTCTCTCTCCATCAGCCTCGCTGGGGTTTTCCTCCTTGGAGCAAGAGGGGCGTAAATGGGACCAGAGAGGATGCGCTGCTCAGAGGATGCTCCGAGGAGAGCCTGCAGGGTCAGGCCAGTGGCCACCCAGATGCCCGCAAGGCGGACCGAGGCGCACCAGCCACGCTTCCCCCGCGCTCCGGAGCACAGCCCGGCAGCGGGAAGCCCGGCCGACGGCTCCCCGAAGGGAGAACCCGACGCACCCCCCCCCCGCCTGCGGTTCCCGCTCAGGTCCGCTTCCTGCACCGAAAGCCTCTCGCCCCCCCCCCCCGCTGGCTCACCTTGGCCGGCGCGCGAGGCCAGCAAGCCGAAGGACCCCGCGGCCTCCCTGCCGGAGCCCAGCGTGGCTTCCGCCGCAGCAGCAGCCGGGGGGGGGGTCTCTTCGGTTCCCCGCCCCCCCCCCGGCTCGAGCGCGGAAATCCGGCCAGGAGACCCCGGCCAGGGATCCCCCGGAGCAGATCCCTGGAGCAGGAGACGCCCTCTCCCTCCCAGCCCCCCTCCCCCCAAGGCGCTGGCTGGGCTCACCGGGGCGGCGGCGGGGGAAGCCGCGCGGAGGGGGCGCGAGGTGGGTCTCCGGCCGCCGATGCCGCCGCCTCTCGCTGCCGCCATGGGAGCCTCCCGCCCGGCCTGGCCGGCTCCGCCGCCGCCTTCGTGCCTCCTGCCGCTCTGCTGGGGGTTCGGTCCGGCGCGGCGGGCGAGGGCGGTCCGTGCGCGCCGAGGGAGAAGATGCGCTGCGCCCGGCCGGGAGGGAGGGAGGGAGGGAGGCGGCGTCTTCCTCGCGCGCAGAGGAGGCGGGGGGCCAAAGCCCAAGGCGGGGGGAGGGCGAAGCCTCGCTCCACTTCGTCCCCCCCCCCCCCAAACCAGCTTGTGTGTTTGCAGGATCGTAGGCATGGGAGCGGCTGGTGCTGTGTGAAACGCGCATCTTCCCATTGTAGGCGCGGGGTGGGGGGGCGGCGGATCTGAATCTTGCTGTATTGGCAACTAATAAGAATATTTGCGGGGAGGGAAGCATGTGCCAAAGTCAACCAGTGGGGAGGAAAGTTTAAAACGGAAGAACAAGACACCCCTGAGCATCTGCAGAGTGCTGGAGGGCTCCAAAAGGGCAGGCGCCTCCCTTCCTCCGATTCTATAATCTATCACAGAACTGCAGAGTTGGAAGAGACCTCAGGGGTCATCTAGTCCAACCCTCTGCAATGCCAGGTCTTTTTGCCCGATGCTTGGCTCGAACTCACCACCCTGAGATTCAGTTTCAAGCTTTACTGACGGATTCTTGGGACTTCTGTGGAATATGATTTTTAGCGTATCTTTGTTTCTGCAGAAGCGGATTCAGGGCAGCACTACCGGTTGCCCAACACTGGGCTCTGATGCCCAGGCAGAGCAGAAGGCAAGGGGGGTGGGCACCAGGTTTTGGCCTTGCGCAGGCTGTTGCTGAAAATTTGAAAGAACAAGTGACCCCCCCCCAGGAAATGGCATTTAAATTAGTCAGCTGTTTTTGTTTTTTTTATATTGCAATTTTATGCTGTGAACTGCCCTAAGATCTACAGGTATAGGGCAGTGTACAAATTTAATAAATAAAACAAAAGGCATTATCTTCACGTTTCCCTGGATGGGAGCATAAGGCTGTCAGTGCCATGGCAAATGTGTGGCTGTGGCATCTTAACTCAGCACCAGATCATGCTCTCGAAAAACAACAACCCTGAGTTAGAATACTGGTTGGCTGCTGGAAGGGGAAGAGAAGGAATGGAATGGGATCCAAAACAGGCCAGCTGCAATCCTGCAAACCCAGCTCTGTCTGCAAGAGTCAGCTGGAGGTGCCATTTGTTATTAACTGCTCGATAAGACGGAGGCTCCACAATGATGGATCCCGGTTCCTGCAAATTCTTTTTATGGCTGGGCTGGTGATGGAAACCACCCAAGTATCTAACATAGGCAGCAATTGTATGGAAAAGCAAGGCTTTCCAAGAGACACCACACACCCATGGATTTCCATGAAAGGTCTTTACATTTGCCCAGGATTTAAAAAAACTTTTCAGTGTATTATGCTGCTTTCTCAAGTTCTGATATTTTAACGCTGCTTAATATTTGTTGTTTTTAGTTTGTTTCTTTAATTTCCCAGTTGTTTCATCACAATTTTTATATGCAGCCCTGCAAGTGTGTGTATTGAAGAGCAGTTCTTGCATACATACATGATGTGGTGAGGCGAAGTGGAGAACTCTGTGGACTCCCCTAGTTACAAGAATTATGTCTCTACGCAAGTGCATGCATGCAACAGCTTTTGCTTTTGGTTGTTTATTGCTGTTTTACAAGAGCAATTCCAAAGATCAAGTGCGGTGATTACATTGCTTTCTGCTCTGCTGAGCTGTGGCATCGTCGCCACTGGACAAGGTAGAAGGAGGGAGAGACGGTGCAGAGGAAAGAGCACAGGCGGAAATATACCAAATAGTCCACTAACAATTTTTTTAGCAGAAATGGATGTGTTTAGCCAGCAGCTTGCTGTGCTCAGTAACCAAGGTACACACGTCTTTTGTTTCCACAGTTTCTGATTTTATCATGAGCTGGGATATTTTCAGTTAATATTTAAAATGTTTAAAACATTTTCATACTTGTGGGTGTTCTGTGCTTACTACAGAGATTTAAATGGTCGGCAAGTTGGGGAAAAGGAACTACAGGATTGCAGCATGTGAATATGAATTGCTTTTCTGCAAGCATATTTAAGTTAGGAGAAGTGTCAGAAAATCCAATCCAAGCAAACTCCAGAGCCCACTACTGGGATAAAAAAAGGTGGGATTTATTTAGTTATATATTTAATCAATTAATCAATCAATGTCCAGGAACATCTTTCTTGAGAACCAGAGGAGAGGGCAGAATCCTGAAGAACAACACAGTCACATAGCAGATTAAGTCAGATACTATTTTGTAAAATAAGTCTGAAGGTTTTGTATACGCCTGCATGCTATTATTTTTACTACTATTAGTATTTTTAATGAAATTATGTATAACTTGTATGAACGTGAGAATATTGAGAGAATCTTTGAAAAGGTGTCTCTGCAAGGAGTCAGGAAATGAAGCTCCAGCCATGGACAGCTACAAACACGAATTTGTTTTAAGTAAAACATCAGATTAAAGGAAAACATTCGTTGGAAGAGGAAACTCTGCATTGCAAGACAGCTGTGCCCATTTGCTTGGACCTCAAAAGTTGTACAGTAAGGCCTTCAAATACAAAATCATAATGATAATGACCCTTCCTTAGTCAAGTGCCAGGCAAAATGTTCTAATGGGGCTCAGGGGGGCAGAATTGCTACACTAGTTTCCTGACAGGTGGGGTCATTGGTGCTTACTGGGAAGAAAACTGGGAAGGGCAAGGCAGTGGGGGGTTGGAGCAGTGTGAACACACCAGCAAAGCCAATCGTGTCCACTGCAACAACCTCGCCACTGCCTTGCCCCTCCCACTTCCAGTAAGCAACAACTATGCATCTGCTAGGAAGCAACCACAGTGGCTCTGCCCCAATTGGGGAGCCACTTCAGAGAGACCTCCCCCCCCCCGGCAGCAAACTGGTGTGGAAACTGGGGAAATCGGAAACCAGAACTGACAGATTCATCCATCCAGAGCCAAGGATTTCGCTGCTGCTTCCAAGCCACCTTGGTCATCCGAGAATGAAGGTCAAAGCCTCCAATGAATGACTCTGTGAAATGAAACAAATGGTGAAATTCCTGGTTTGGGCAAGATCCTTTTTGTTTATGCCATTAGAAAATAAAAGCCAGTTCCCAACATTCTGTTCTACCCTTGTGGCACAACAAGCAACAGAGATCAAGGTGTGCAAACGGAAAAGTGAAGTGCCAAACTTGGATGAAGAAGAAACCTTGTCTCTGCTCTTGACAATGTGCGGCCCAGCCCTGGCTGAGATGGCTCCTGCAGGAGGTTGCGTCCCCAGAGAGCCCTTTAATAGACACGCCCTCCCTTTGCACATGTGCCGCATATCAGAAGGACAGGCATTTTGCTGGTTAAGAATAATCTCCTGTTGGTGTTGATAGAGCTGCTTTGTGAGCCCATTTCCCTCCCGGAATCCTTGCTCAGTAATTTTCAGTGCTGCATCAGCAGGAAAGGAAAGCGAACAGAAAGAGAGGGAAGGGCACACTCACGCTGGCCTCCTGCTGGGAGGGATTTTTGAGCGCTTCATCCCAGAAGCCGGCCAAGCTCCTGAACAATCCCACCACTCAGGACAGCAGTTCATGCAGCTGGTGAATTGAGCTCATGCTATCATATATCTGTTAAGTCTCTAAGGTGCCACAAGACTTTTGGTTATTCGTGCTGCAGCAAAGTGCTGTAACATGGACCTCTGGAAATGAAAACGAGAGTTTTGATTGCTGTGAAATCCATAGTCCTGTCAGTGAGAATGGCGCTGCATGGACAACAATGGATTGAATGCTTAAATATTGTACCTGGATATATCGGATTCTTCCCAAAGTCCTCATAATTCCAAACACCTACGTGCCAAAATGAAAGACTGGATATTCTAATTACTTTGGGGGTTGCTGGTAATCTTATCTTTTAGAAATATGTTTTGTCTATTTTGATCGACGCGGGTGGCGCTGTGGGTTAAACCACAGAGCCTAGGACTTGCTGATCAGAAGGTCAGCGGTTCAAATCCCCACGACGGGGTGAGCTCCCGTTGCTCAGTCCCAGCTCCTGCCAACCTAGCAGTTCGAAAGCACATCAAAGTGCAAGTAGATAAATAGGTATCGCTCCGGTGGGAAGGTAAACAGTGTTTCCATGCGCTGCCCTGGTTCGCCAGAAGCGGCTTAGTCATTCTGGCCACATGACCCGGAAGCTGTACACTGGCTCCCTCGGCCAATAAAGCAAGATGAGCGCCACAACCCCAGAGTCGGCCACGACTGGACCTAATGGTCAGGGGTCCCGTTACCTTTACCATTACTGCTACTGGCTGTTAATACAACCTACTTACTACATATTAATTTTATTGGTTTTATTTAGGCTGGTTAATTGGTTAAATCAACCTGTTTTTAAGTTACATTCTAGCAGATTTACATATCAAATCCTTAACCTAAAGTTCTTTTTGAGATACTGCAATTTTATAACTCAAAGTTACCACTAATTCTTACCAAGAAGGCCATTCTTCCCCCATTCCCCATCACAGTAACATCAAATCCAAAATACCTAAAAATAAATAAAAAAGTACGAATAATTAAATACTTCTCATTCTCCTTGCCTGATCTCTAGCAGCTGCTACAAGCTGCTCAAGGGAGGAGGGCTGCGGCCATGGAGAGGCCATGGGATGCCCCCATTGCAGCCACCACTGGCGCCACCACAGTTGCTCAGATGAGCACTGATTCCTCCTCATCCCTGAAGTTGGCAGCAGTGGCACTAACTGGAGAAACAGAGACATTCAAACCAGAAGCCAGGACGACTTTCATAATTCTGGGACTGCCCCTGGAAAATAAGGGACACTTGGAGGGTATTTAATCGGCTGCTGAACGGAAAATAATATAGTGCAACTGACTTTCGGGGTTGGTGTGTTGTGTGACAAGCACACAGAGTGCAATGAGATTGAGTGTTTGGGGGGGAGGCTCAGTTAATTTCATTGTACACAGGCTGTACATTGACAATAAAGGTATTATTATTATTATTATTATTATTATTATTATTATTATTATTATTATTATTATGTGCAGGGGCTCCTTGGCAGGCAAGCTGATGCTGCAAGGGGCTACAAACATTTGGAACCCACTGGTGGTGGCAGGCCTCATGAAGCAAAGCACAACACAAACCTTGTACGTCAATTTCAGGAAATTGCAAGCAGGCTGAGTACAGATGTGCACTAAAAGAAGAAATGTTCACTTGCAATCCATGTTTCATCCCACTGCTTATGAGTTGGTGGATTTATGCTGATTTAATGTATCTTGATAACACTACTTTGCAAATTATTTTTAGCTCGCTGTACATTATCTTTCCTTGGCCTGCCACATGGCACTGTTTCATTTTTATGGGTTGTAGCTTAAAGTGCAGGCTTCTTCTTCTTAGTCCTTTTATTTAAATACTTTTATCATTGCTGTAGATCATTCCATGACAGCCGGCCACAGAAGGCACATCTATTACCAGAAGCAATGATGATGAGTGGGTTAAGGGGGGTAGCTGGCCTTTTATGTACAAGTCTAATGAGTTTGTCATTTGAATCTCCCAGCTCCCTTATTGCTTTGCTGGCTCCGTTGAGAGCGCTCCACCACAGGAAAAGTGTTTGTTATATAGCAACAGAACATGGTATCTCCATGAATCTTATTCACTGATCCACCGTGTGATGGAGGAGGTCTGGGAGGGAGCTAAGTCGGTTGAGGGACGTCAATGTCTGTGCCATTGGCACACACAAGCAAAAGAGGATGGTGGGAAATGGAGCATGTGAACACCTTCTTGAGCAGCAGCTACAGTTAGCTGTGAGTAAGGAAAAGGAAACAGCAGGGGAGTCTGGGGAAATACTGATAAAAAGCAGAGGAAAGAAGCAGCTCAAGAGGAAACCCTTATCAGTCTCTCCTGAAATGAAATTAACTGTGAAGGACTATCTCCCTGTTCTTTCTGTGTTACAAAATAAAAATAAAAAGAGCTGTACTCAGCTAGTCAAAATTATGAGCTAAGAACTGCTAAAATCTGCACCATGCATCATATATGAGCATTTGCTCCCACAATTTGTTCTGGTTTTGCTAATCATGGGGAGGAACAAGGAGCCATCGACGCCCCGCTCCCAAGCACACCTTGCTGCTTCCTCACCAGCAGACATTGCCTAAAGCACACCTTTGAAAGCGTATATTTGCAACCAGGCTCGAAGTTCATTCTTTTGTTTAAATGGCCATAGTGGTGGAGGGTATTGTGGGATGTGGGGTTCTGCACCTAGTAGCACATTTCCCCTTGGTAGCACATGTCCACAAAGAATTGCCTTGGGCAACTTTCTCAAAATCTCTGCTGCTGTTCACCTCAAGGAGGCTAAAAAGCCCAGTTTGGTGTGACTGAGTCAGTGGGTGAAGCCCGTGTTGCTGACTCTTCAGCCTTTGCTTAAATCGGGGCTCATTGGACTTCATCTACCATCACCCCTCAGTCTGACCTTTTTGACAGGAGCTGGTGGGAGTTTGGAGTCCCACCCGAGTTGGAGGGCTGCCAGCCCCTGGCTTAAAGCAGCCCCCCTGTGCAAGATTACTTGACAACTAGAGTGACAGTTCCCATGTCAAAACAACTGTGGGTGTTGCACCTAAAACTATGAATAACGTTGATCCCAGACTAGTAAATTTCCTTTGTCTCCATCTGTTCCCTTAACATAAATATTATCGGAGCCAATTCTGTTGACGCACAAATGCCTGCAGATCTGTGCTAGGTCTTCTCCCACCCCTGCCATCTACTTCTGAGGTTCAAAAGCAAATGTTTGTTTTCTGAAGGAAGAATTGGACACGTCTATTGCGGGCAAGCAATGGGAGAGAAGTGGGGTGCTCTGGTGAAAGGTCATTCAAGCCCACAGAGGGGACAGCTAGAATACAGTAGAAGTTCATATCAAATAGGAGAAAGGGAATCATTCTTGCTAGAAAAAACAAGTATTTGCAGAAAAACCTCAGAACAATATATGGGATTTTTTTGTATGAAATATGAAAACATGGCAGCTGTGCTGCTGCCCCCTGGCACATTCCTGAGTGCAACCCTAGCCATGATTACTCAGAAGTAAGACAATCAGATTCACTGTGAGGAAAAAAAGAAGAGAGATGCAGGAGGAGGTAACTTGGAGTGGTCTCCACATCTAACACCTGATTTTGCAGCTCTGGGGTGAAGATTCCAGCTAACCTGGCAATACTGCAGAGCATCATTTTATAGTTATACAGTGGTACCTCGGGTTACAGACGCTTCAGGTTACAGACTCCGCTAACCCAGAAATAGTACCTCAGGTTAAGAACTTTGCTTCAGGATGGGAACAGAAATCGTGCTCCAGTGGCAGTGGGAGGCCCCATTAGCTAAAGTGGTGCTTCAGATTAAGAACAATTTCAGGTTAATAACGGACCTCCAGAACGAATTAAGTTCTTAACCCAAGGTACCACTGTATTTGATGAAGTGGGCTTTGGCCAATTAGCACAACAAATTCGTTATCTTCAAGTTACTACAAGAGTTGCTGATTTTTTAAAAAGATGACAGCAGTTTTCTGTACATTCAGGGCAGAATCTATTTTGGAAAGAAGTAAGCCCCTCTCCCATAACTGATCACAAGATGTGGCACATGCACACAATTTGAATGGCAATGCCCATAAACGGGGGTGGGGGCTTTAATATTTTATGGGGGTGGCAAAGAGATCTTGGCCCCTAGGACTTGGCTCCTCCCTTAGCAAAGAAGTCTCTAGCATCAGGCTCTGCCCCAGTACATTGCAGAACCGCCAGCTGATTGTGATCCTGAGTTTAGATTGCTAAAGTGTGAGACCTTCTTGATAATGCCACAACAATTTACCACATGGTAGTTTTGAAATGTAAGAAGCAGCCCTTCCATCTTTAGGCTGTAGGCCCCATGTAGCAGAGCTTACTTGCAAGTAATTTTTCTCTTGCCCATTGTCGGCATGAACCATGGCTGCTGAATATCATTTGGTAGGAAGAGGGACAGATTGTCCAAATTCCACCAGATGGAAAAGGACAGAGTATTTTGAATGCACCATGTGTGTGTTTCTTTCTATCTTATACAGTGGTACCTCGGTTTAAGAACAGTCCTGTTTACGAACGATTTGTAAACAGTTTGGTTTGTGAACTTTACCTCGCTCTAAGAATGGAAGCTGAACAGAGGAAGGGCACCGGCGGCAGGAGGCCTCATTAGGGAAAGCGTGCCTCGGTTTAAGAACGGTTTCAGTTTAAGAACGGACTCCCGGAATGGATTAAGTTTGTAAACCGAGGTACCACTGTTATTCCTTCCAGTACATGGTAGGCAGGTTTGGTGATAGTCAGCTTTATGAAGCCAGGAACCAGTGCTGTGGCTGCGCTTTCCTTCCTCGCCCATCCTCTTCTTGCATTCTTTCCCATTCTGATTTGGAACAATGAATTAGTCTATTTTAAATTTAAATAAATGATGATGATGTTCATGACTGGCAGAAACAGGTACGTGTGCAGTTGGCTGAAATTTGCCTCCAACCTTCAGTTTCCTGTCCTGCATCTCCAAGTCCGGAGGACAAACTCATTACACATTGCGCAGCCACAGCACCAGCTAGAATTAACTCAGTCACCACCATCTGTTTTAATGAAAGATTTATTGCTGGTGTCTGTTCTGCTGTGAAAACCCTGTGGTTCAACAGGTTAATGGCATTTCCTCAGCTTCAAAAACAATAGCCCACCTGTTCCTGATATTCCTCCATGGCACAAGTCTATATCAGTTTACACAGTTTGCATGAAAAGAGACAACTGCAAATGTCAATTTCCCAAGCACTTCATGGCGGTCAAATATATACTTGGGAATCTAACAGGGCTACCAACTGATTTGGAAAACGTCTCCATCTGGCCTGTTCTTTTCCTTTGAAAAGCAGTTGTGCTTTTAAAGAAAATACTTTTCACAGCATGGTATTATAATTACTACTCACACCACCAGCAAAGGGGGACAAGACTCCAGTATATTTGAATACTTGTTATATAGAGGGGAATTTCTTCAGGTGCAGCTTTTCTCACTGGGGTGCAATGAGCTGTACCTGACAAAAAATCCCCCCTTCCTTGAAAGGTGCAGATCCTGCAGGGATGGCCTGGGACATTTTGCTGCTTGAGCTGAAGCAGAACATGCCGGTCCCCAATATGACGCCTGCTCCTCTTCTGCAGGCCCTGTGGAAGAAGAGAGGGAGGAACAATATAGTTTGACTATGCAGTTAAACACTACTCAACACTTAAACTTCCTCCTACATCTAACTTTAGCCCTCCTCCTCTTTTATCCTGGCCAAGCAAGGAGACCACAACTACAGGTGGCAGTGAAAGACCTGTGGGTGATATCTAATCCATTGATCTCAATGATTCAACTTGGAGTACGACTAATGCTGGATTTTCATGGTACATGTGACCCAGGGCTGGCCCAAAACAATCTGGCACCTGAGGCAAACCACAAAATAGCACCCACACGCCAACAAGGAAGAAGGGGTGAGTGAAGTTCTACATAAGGAACAGGTTTGGGGGATAAAGATCTACAATGGGAACGGGGGGGGGGGGACCAGCAGCACCTCCAATACCTCCTATTCACCAAGAGGCTGCTGTAGAGACAGCATTGGCGGGGGGGGGGGGAGAGATTTGGCTCCACAGGCAGATCTGGGGCAGCAGGAGCAGCTGTTTCATTTCTTGAAGGCCAGATCTGCTGCCCTGTGGATCCAAGTTGCCTCACCTTGCCTCATGGGTGGGCCAGCCCTAATGTGACCCATTCCTTTGTAAAGGGGGTGTGATTTGATGAAGGATAAAAGTTAAAGACAAACCCTCCTTCCTCCTAGCTGCCACTTTCTGCTCCTCAGCCCCAGCCCCAGCCAGCTGGAGGAAAAGGACTTCCAGGAATGCACTGCTTGGTGAAAGTGTGTGCTGTGTGTTTGTGAGTGTTCAGTAACCCCCATTTAAATCACACATCCACCCCGCTTTTCACGTGCGTAGGGCAGACCTCCACTTGAAGATGCTGTGCTGGTGCTGAGTGCAACGCTGACAGTCTGGCTGTGCAGACTAATTAATGCATTCATGTCAAAACTGCTTTGAGCGAAGTATTGCCTGCCACATGTTGATCAGATCGCCTGTGAACAGAATTGGTATGAAAGCCTCTTTTTCATCAAAGGAGATGCCTTGTGGCATTTAGAGTGAGAAAGGCAACCCTGTTTGAAGTGCAGAAAATTAATATTCAGTAGACTTTTGAGAAGCAGCCGTTCTTACTATTGGATCATGCCATGAAGAATATAGCAGTTTCCACATGGATATGTACTTCTCTTCTTCATGGAGAAGAGGTCCAGCTCAATGAGCCCTACATCTTCAGATGTTACCACCAGTTACTGTGGCACAAATCACAGGGGAAGACTTTTGAGTGTGGACTTCAGGGCAGCATCTCACTCAATGGACGCTTGGCTTTGTGTTCAGCAAGAATCTTCCTTAGATACTCTCATCTCCCAGATCCTAGATATGGGTAACAGAAAAATAAGAACAAAGCTGTACAATCCCTCCTTTCCCAGAAAGCCAGAAGATACAGAGAGAAGCTGGAGTAGGTCCAACACTGTTATACCCAAGTGCCCAGCACAGTACTAAGATGGCAGGGACCGCCTAATACTTTATATCTCAGCTCTATCCCCGAGATCACCAGCAGGAGTGTCATTGGTTGTCCCCTGAGTTGACATCAGCACAAAACAGAGCCTTCAGCACCATCAGCCTAGTATGATGGAAGTGTCTGGCCATGAAGATACAGCAGCACCTTCACATGCCTGCTGAACACTCTTTTACTCCACCAGGCTTAAGCAGGCAATTAAGAACACACAGTTCCATCATAGTTAGCTGTTGGTCTCTGATTTTAAATGCTTACGAGTTTTCATTACATATAGAAATTATTGTAACCAGTTTGAAGTTCTTTTATGATATAGGGGTATGTAAATATCTTTTTCAAATAAATAAATAATATTGATTCAGCAAAGCTCTCTCTACTGGACTGGACCAAAAGTGCATGTGATGTTAAATTCATGGCTCCCACAGAAAACAAACAGCAACCATGTGTTTAATTTCCTCACACCACTCCGCAATGCCTAGGGGAGCTTAGCTGTGTCCTGATGTCAGGACCTCGGGCACTATCCCAAACCGCCAGTGGCGGATGAAGGGGGGTGCGGCCCACCCTGGGTGTCATCACTGGGGTGTGTGTGGCAAAATGAGTTAAAAATTAAAAATTGGGCTCACAAAACTTTTTAGGAGTGACATGGTGGCTTAGGCACCTGCAGGTTCCAACCTACCTGAAACGGCAGCGTGGGACTTGCATCTGCCTACAGCTGAGGGGGATGTGACGGAGAGGTTCCAAGCGCCGGAGAGGCTCGCCCTGCCCCCATAGCAGATCACCCCAAGCCCATGGGCAGATCACCCCACCCCCATGGGTGCAGATCACCCCGCCTCCGGCTGCAGGACACGCCCCCGCACCAGGCGCCCGAGCGGCTAGCTATGCCACTGCAATGCACACCCCACTGGCTGCCACTGGCAGACATGGGGGAAATGGTATCAGGACACTGATAAGCTGACCTAGATGTCACAGAAGAATCAAGTGCATGGTTGCTATTTTCAGCATAGTCATGAATTTAACATAATGTATAATTAGTTCCACTCGAAGACATTTACAGCTCACAGTTGGAAATGAAAAAGTGGGGCCAACCTGGTTTTACTGTTGTGCATACTCTCAATGGAGCCAGGGTTAAGTGTGGCTTCCTGTGCGGTGCACCTCCAGCAACCAGCCCGTGGTTGGTGCTGTGCAATGTTTGCCCAAATGTCAGAGCTAGCCACGGTCATATTGCATTTGGACGACTGTCATGTGCTCTATGTGGGGCTGCCTTTGAATGCTCAGAATGCCACAGCTGGTTCACAATGCCACAGCCAAGCCGTTGACTGGAGCTGGTTGCTGGAATCATGGGACTCAGGTTACAAGAGCTGCACTGGTTACCAATCTGGATTTTTAGGTACAGTTGAAAGGGCTGTTTAGGTCATGACTTGGGATGGGGTTATCTGAAAGATCATATTCTCCCATCCCACCAACACCTCCAATGTGCTTGATGCGATCTTGAAAGATGGATTTCTTGGTGGCTCTAGGGATTCCTGACAAAGGAAGCCCTCCTCCGATCACTTTCTGTTGGCTGGCAAATATATATTTTTATTTAGAGACTCTTTTGGCCTTGTGAACTTGTTATGGCTGTAGTAAATGAGCAGCTTGGCTTTTTCCCTGTTGCTTTCATTGATGGTTTACCAACCTGCTGTTATGTTTTGACTTTTATTTTTCCTATTGCCAGCTGCCTTGATCACCATTTGGTGGAAAGGTGGGATTTTGGATGCTAATTTAACCAACAAATCATTTCTGAAAAGGCTTCCAGATTGCTATGGCTGGGTGGAAGCTGGTAACCAAGGTTACCCGTTTGCTATTACTGCTACTGTGTCTTTAACAGCTACGTGATGTGCTGAAAGCAGAATAAGCCCTTTTCCTATACCGGAAAAATATTACCTCCTTATTTCTGCAGAACAGGCTGCCTGCTAAAAAGTGCAGTTGCATTAAAAAGATATGGGGCCCCTCCTAACAGCTCTTAGAAAGCAAAGGAGCCACCTGACAGTATCTAGGTTCTGGGCATGTGTGGCTCAGGTAATGGGCTGCCTCTGAGGTCCTCTCCTGCGGTCAGCTGCTACTTCATCCAAGCAAGAAGCAGTGCTTTTGGCAACAGCTTTATCTTCACATATTAGCAGGTGTTGCTAATTATTCTTTATACTGTGAAATACTTCACCTGCTTTGTTATTGTTAATTTAACTGTTAATAAAAACATTAAACATTAAAAAGCTTTCCTAAACAGGGCTGCCTTCAGTTGTCTTCTAAAGGTTGTATCATATCCTTGGCTTGAGAGTTGTGTAAACTCCACACCCTCCAACATTCCTCCATTGAAAATAGGACTTCCCACTATCCCATCCAACATCTCTCTGACGTCCGAAGGAATAGCAGGACATTCCAGGATCAAAGCAGAAACCAGGACAGCTTCTTTATTGGGTTGTCTTCGTTCTTACTTTTATTATGCATTTTGTGTTTTTTACATTGTGATTTTATGTTGCGTACCGCCCTGAGGTCTATGGGTATAAGGTGGCATGCATACTAAATAAATAAATAAGTGCCCAGTTGCTACATGTAATAATAGAGAGAGGGCTATTCTAAACCTTTCCGCTTACTGTAGAAATTGCCTACCTGGAGTGAGTCGTGTGAGAGAGGGAGCTGTCAAAAACAAGACTTTATTTGCTGTCTGAAGCAGCAGAGTTCAGAATGCTACAGTGTTAATCCACCACCATTCGCCATAATGTATAGATCTCTTCAGCTTTGCAGAATCCATCTGGAGGGAAGAATTCAGCCAATGTTGTTCTGATCTCTGGACAAGGACAGAAATATATTTGGTCGCCTGAGCAATGTTCAGTTTGTGCACAGATATGTGTGAATATTATACATGCTGGGCCTGCCCACAACCTGTATGCACGCAAAGACATATACCCAAATGTACCTATGCCCTGACGGTGCCCTCAGCGCCCTGTTTTTTCAGGGTACAGACTGCATTGAGAGAGCAAAGCACATGTTTGCCCTGTGGATGGGAGCTCAGATATGTTGAGGGGGGGTTTGGGCCTGACCCCACCCTTCAAGCATAGATTTCAGTATGTTTTGACTGCCCACCCAGTGCTTTTTTGTGCACTGAACATAAACACAGGGAATTGGAAACCTCTCTTTATCCCAAATATTAAACTGTTTTCCTTTGCAGCTGAAAAAAATGCTTCCTGTTCCTCAATAATAATAGAAGCACAGTTGCCTCAAGTCACTGCAAAATGTTACACCACCAGTAATTTATATTTCATGAGATTGCACTCAAGGGGATGACTAGTTAAAGGGTAGCCTGTGAAATATTTAAGAATCTGCTATATTTCAAAGATCCTTCGGGATCTGGCAAGTAGCACCACCTGAAGAGTGATCACTCTGCAGCCAGAATGGAATAAGGGACAAATCCCCCACAACCTGTCACCTACAAAGCCAAATGTCAATCACAAGCCATACAGGATGAGCTCAATAAACAGTCTGTTTTTGCAGCTTTATTGGGAGGGCAAAAGAGGTGTGTCTCTGTGTGTCAAACACATGGCAGCCCACAACATATGCCTGGTGGGTTGTTTTCTGATTGTCGACCTGAATTTGGCACAGAGGAGGAAAGCATAGCATTACTGTGTCTGCTGCCCCGTTCCTTCGTGCATAATAGTAGCCCAATATACAGCAATTAAGCTGGTGAATCTTAGCCCATCCTTTTATCTCAGTGCTTGGTGCAAAAGCTTGATCTGCCTAATTTCTGTGTCTCAAAGGATGCTCTGCTTAAAGGCGCAAGTGCAGGATCAAACAGAGAGTTGGGCAGAGTGAATGGAAAGTCACTGGTGTTGCAAATGTTTACCGGCTCCTGATCCTTGGCAGCTTTATCTGCAGACATTAATAGGTGATTGTGCCCATCTCCATGCTATGAGAGGCTCCACCGACTCATGTAAATCAAGCTGCTGTCCAAGCTGTGCCAAAAAAATTCTCCCACATATTTTGGCAATTGCTGTTAATTAATGAGAAAAGAAAAGACATTGAAAATTATCAAGGGGGGGGGTATTCAGTGACATTTTCATGGGTGCAGGGGCGTCGACTTGGGCCCCAGATTATGGTTGCCCATGATGTAATGTGATGTCATGACGTCGTGACATTGGGGGGTTGGAGGTCACGTCCGGGCCTTGTGAGACCTCCAGCACGGCTTCCAGTTTCTCCCGGAAGTTGTGTTGGAGGCTTCACAGGGCCTCGGACGTCGCCTCGGAGGTGGCGCCTGGTTGCCTTCTTCTGAAAGCGCCCAGCTGCTTCACTAGTTAGAGCTAAGCATGAAATGCTGTGTTTGATAAAGGGCTTGGAAGGGTGACTTATTCCATGGGGGGAGGATAAGAAGAAAGCAGAGAAACATCTCAACAGCATGTCCTGCAATTTGTGTGTAGTGAAGAAGACCCGGGAGCTCTGGAAGTCTTACATGCAGGACAGGGATGACTTGAGATTTGGAAGGAGGGATGAAGATTTATTGGTGATTCTTGGCTTTTTAAGCTTTGTGTTTAAGAATTCTACTCAAAGTGTACAGCTGATTAAACATAGCAGTTTCTATTTCAGTCTCGAAAGTTTGGCGCATTGCCTTGACAACCTTTTCCCTCTTTTAATGCTCCTTAGTTCAGTGATATTTGCAGCATTAATCAGGATATTAACCAGGATATTAATCAGGATATTACATTTCCTGATTACTAAAAGAATTTTTAAAAATGGCTTTTATTGTACCTTGAAGCGCTATTGTGATATGAGCTTCCCAAGGAATCCAAGTAGGTGAGATGACAGATTTGCTTCCCCAAATCTCTCCCTGCCACTCTCCCTCCCCTCGGACGCTGACCTTCCTTCTCCCTCCCGCTTGCTCAATGATGCTGAGAACATAGCTCTGGAACTCCCTGCCTCAGAGCCAGATATTATTACCTGGGTTGCTTGCTGTGGCCGTGGCAAGCGACTTTTAAAAATACTGCATAAACTGTAATAATGGTTGAGAGCTCATGATTTATTAGTGCCTGGCCATTGACACGGCTCAGGGGTGTGCAGGGACACTCCAGGCAGCCTTGTCCCCAGTGAGGAAAAGGAGCAGCTGCCCTGGGCAGCCGGTGGGGGGTTATTTTGAGTGGCTGGGGGGGGGGAGAGGAGGAGGAGAAGTGGCTGAGCAGCTGGATGGAGGATGTGATGCAAGCAGAGGGGCAGGAAGGAGCAGAAAGTGCAGCAGCAGGAGGAAAAGCCATCACAGTCTGCCTGGTGGGAATTGGCAAGAGGATATTGTAGTTCTATCTAATCCTCTAGAGACCCATGGGTGTGGGTTAACAACAAAAGGAAAAATGGCTGGGGCCTGTTTTTAAAATGCAGGGCTTTACGATTTCTCCTACGGGAGAAAGCGCCGCCAAGCGAAATTTAATTCCCATTGTTAAGCAGTTTAGTGAAACTTATGAATATAGGCTATTAAACCTCATTTAGTTCGTTTGGCTGCCTGAGGCAGCTGACCCCCTTTTACCCTCTTTTCAATAAATAAATCACAGCCTGTGGAGTAAGTTTTAAATGCTTTACTTACAGTTTCTCGGTCTCAGACATGCGTTTTCCTTGTGCAGCAGCAATACAATAATGCAGGTAAATGCAACAAAACAGCCTCAGATATGTTTCTGAGGCTGGGAGCTAAGTTGAGGCGCATTTGCCTCTAAGACATGCGCACACACATGCACAGAGAGAGAGAGAGAGAGAGAGAGAGAGAGAGAGAGGAACAGGCATCAGGCATTACTTCCTCCCTCTCAGGAGAAGAAGGGACGTGAGCTGAGCCTGCTCTAGAACTTTGTGGTCCTTCATCCCTTCATAGCAAATATGCATTGTTAGGTTTGGCGGCAAAAATCTCCCACGCTGCCTGACTCAGGCCATGCTATTTTGCTGGAGACTCGGGTCCCACCTGCACTATATATTGAAAGCAGCATCATACCACTTTAGATAGTCATGGCTTCCCCCTAAAAATCCTGGGAACTGTGGTTTGTTATGGGTGCTGAAAGGTGTTAAAAGGTAAAGGGACCCCTGACCATTAGGTCCAGTCGTGGCCGACTCTGGGGTTGTGGCGCTCATCTCGCTTTATTGGCCGAGGGAGCCGGCGTACAGCTTCCGGGTCATGTGGTCAGCATGACTACGCTTCTGGCGAACCAGAGCAGCGCACGGAAACGCCGTTTACCTTCCCGCCAGAGCAGTACCTATTTATCTGCTTGCACTTGACGTGCTTTCAAACTGCTAGGTTGGCAGTTAGGTGTTAGGAGACCCCCTATTCCCCCATAGAGCTACAATTCCCAGAGCAGTTTAACAAACAAATCCTTTTTTCATGGCACAATACAGGCAAGGCCAGATAAATGTAACATCAGCATTCAAACGACCCAATCTCCCCGTAATGATAATAAAAAAGAAACAAGGTATTTTTTCTTTTATTGTCTCTGCTTCCATCTTCTACTGTGTTTAATGTTAGTACCCCAAAGTGCGAATTGGTTTCCAGACACATTCAGTTTGGTAGAGCTGACCCTTTCAGAATATCAGTCAGGAATACAGCCTACCCAGAAATTAAGTTAGCCTTCAAAATAATAAGTCTTCTTTTAATCATCAGTTGTTGTTGTTTTAATAATCCAAACAGAATTACCGGTATGTGCTTCTGTCTGCATACTTTGCTTTTGCATTGCAAATCCACCACTAGGGGGCACTACAGCAGCAGAAATCATTTGAGGATGGCACTCAGCAATTGTTTTCATATTCTGTATTTTGAAGGTAAACTTGCCTGGTCTTCAGGGTCCTTCCCCCCCCCCCTCGGGGTCTCGAGGCAAAGAGCCAGAAGCATGGGGGTGACCCATCTTCAGCCTTCTCTGCCCCTCCCTTATTCACCCCTCCAGCCTCAGTCTCTTTCTTCTCTGTGGAAGAAAATGATGGTGAGGCCGCCACAAATTACATGCCTTGGTAATACACTGGAAATCAGTTGATAATTCTGTACTGAGATCGTGAGAAGCTGGGAGGGAGGCGTTAAATCACTTTGGAACAAAACGAAACAAGTATCAATTCTCCCCCAAAAGCGAAACCCCTCTTCTCAAAATTTGGACATTTTCAGCAAACACTTTGACTTATGTGTGTAGGACCTTGTGCAAAGGGGAATTTTGGACACAGGTTGTTGGGAAGAAACCTGGCAATTTCTACCCTGCCTGGTCCTTTGGTGGGTGGAGTGTGGGAACTCACTTTGGCCGTGAGGGGGCAGTGGCTGACTGAAAGTAAAAGAGCACATTGCCAAAATATTGGCAGGAAGATGAATCTTAGGAAACACCCAGATTGAGGATATTAGTTATTCTGAGAAGAGGAGAGGAAGCTCACTTGGGGAAAATTCAATGAATTTTATATGTTCGTTAACTTCTTTCCTCTGTAATAATAAACTGATACATGCTATGAAATCTTTGACTGTAAGATCAAGATGGCTTTCATGCCCCATGAAGATTTTAGTCTAAGAGTTGTTTCAGATCAAACTGTGGCTCTGGCAGCCCAGTGCAACATGTACCCTCCATTTCCCCAAGGTACAGGGTAGGGATTGTGAATGTGTGTGTATGTTTGTCTGTGAAATTCATTCACTTCAAATTTTACCGTGCGTCCACCTGATTCATACTTTCCAAACCAATGCATAAGCTGAAACACAGTTATCCCTGGAAATTCGCACTTCTCAGAATTTTGTAATGCAATTCTCAAGTAAAAAGATGCACATAAGAATGTATGTATTAGTGAAAATAATGTTCAAAATTACATTATGCTAGGGGGAATTGCTTGCAAAAATGCAAATATTATTATTTAAAAAGAAACTATTCAGAGAAATCATAATTCTTGTTTCCTAACGGTATGTCCTATTGTCCTTTATCTGACCACTAGAGAATTCCCATCTCTCTTCTCCTGCTGCTTCTTCTTTCCTTCCCCCCTAAAATAAAAACCTGAAACATCCGTTGCTCTTAGCACATTATGCCCCTTGTGGTTTGGCTTGTCCTTGCTGGCCAAATTCTGCATCACATGATGTTGTTGTCCATGAGCAGCTGCCTTTTAACAATATCATTTCATCCCCTCCCTGTCTTTCTCAGAATGGTTGTGACATTTCTGGGATGGATACGTTCTTTAAATCAGTGAACTGCAAAACGTCCTCCAACTAGACAAGAGTGCGATCACTTAGACCGCTGACCGGAATCACAAGAGGCTGTTGGTGCTGAAAGGCCTGGAGGTTTGTTGCTGTTCTCTGAGAAGACTGTGAAGAGCTAAGCTTTCAACCTTATTTTTAAACTTCTCCTTTATCTGAGGCAAGGTCAGAAGAGGGAGCAACGGGGCCAGTTCAGGTACTGGGACGTGACCTTTCGCATGGAGTAGCTGCGGGGAGGTGTGGTGAGAGGCCGGAGGCAAAGGACAAGACAGTGCACTCTTCATCACACCCTAGAGCAGCAAGCCAGCTGAGGGGCTGCAGGGCAGACGACCTGGCACACATTTCCAGCCACTTTTGCCGCCTGAAGCAGCTGCCTCACTCTGCCTCAGAGAAGGGCCAGCGCTGGTGAGAGGCTCCACTTCCCAGAGAGAAGGAGGCACCCAAGCAGGTTAGTTGCAAAATGGGCACAGAGATGTGTTCACAGGATACCACTGCAAAGCAACACCTGCATTCCTTACCAATAATGGAGGCGGGGCGGGAATTAAATTTCCCCTTGCTGTGTACCGCAACCCTGGTGATGATGAGCTCAGCCGCCATGCCTGGTAAGGGCCATTTAACTTTCAACAACAACAACAACAACAACAACAACAACAACAACAACAACAACCTGTCCATGCTATTTTAGGCAAGGCCCTTGGCGAAAAAGCATCCATGGAAGGATTTCTGGTGACTTCATGTGCCTGCTATGAAAAGCCTCACCTGCTGAATTTTCACTTGTCACACATCTCTTGAAGATGCAGAGACAATGGCAGAAAAAAATACTTAATATATCCAGGAATAGATCTCCTCTCCTTTTCCTACCTTGGTGTGGACACATAGCACATCTGCTACTGTAGCATAGAGAAAATTATTATACAGTGGTACCTCTGGTTACAAACTTACAGTGGTACCTCGGGTTACAGACGCTTCAGGTTACATACGCTTCAGGTTACAGACTCCGCTAACCCAGAAATAGTACCTCAGGTTAAGAACTTTGCTTCAGGATGAGAACAGGAATCGTGCTTCGGCGACGCAGTGGCAGCAGGAGGCCCCATTAGCTAAAGTGGTACTTCAGGTTAAGAACAGTTTCAGGTTAAGAACAGACCTCCGGAACGAATTAAGTACATAACCAGAGGTACAACTGTAATTCATTCCAGAGGTCCGTTCTTAACATGAAACCATTCTTAACCTGAGGTACCACTTTAGCTAATGGGGCCTCTCACTGCTGCTGCGCCACTGGCATGTGATTTCTGTTCTCATCTTGAGGTAAAGTTCACAACCCGAGGTACTACTTCTGGGTTAGCGGAGTCTGTAACTCAAAGTGTTTGTAAACCAAGGTGTTTGTAACTTGAGGTACCACTGTATGTCAAAGGAAATCCATACAGTTGCAAATTAAGCTTCATTTTTATTTTTATTTTGTAATTTGCCAGTCACTGCTACAAACAGGTTCTGAAAATGCCATTTGTTGCATTTTGTGATTAATGCAGTTGGTGTTCCCATATGGATGGCAATTTATCATTTGCTCTGTGTTTCTGGTCTGGAAGGGATAAGTTATTAGTGTTTGCAGTCATGTTATAATTTCTGTTATGGCTTTAATGTATTTTCAATAAGGGTTGGGATAACAACTGGGCACTTTTGCAGACTGGCAGTCTGATGCTAAAACATTTCTCCTTCCTCACCGTGCAACATCTGCAGTGTGTTTCTCAGTATTGTTATGAGTTCGTGTTAAGTGTTTGTGGGTGCCAACCGCTTAATCCCTGGACCCAGAAAATGTTAAAAGCTGTGAGGCCCTCCATCATGGGCTCAGGTGGTATGCATGCGTAAATAAACCTTATAGCCCCCACGATGCCTCTTTCCCAAAAGGAAACATGGACCCTGGGTCAGCTGCCAGGAGCCCCTGGAATCTCGCATTGCTCAGAGATAGTATATTGCCATGGCAGGCTGAGAAAGCACAACACGGTCAGTCCACAAATGAAATCAGACAGAGCAAATGAACCAGGCAAACATCAGCAAGAAGAGAGATACAACAAAGAGATCTGCCGTGGCCACTTAAGCAGCTGACACTTTCTCCATCTATAGGCCAAATAAAACTTCAACCTCTTAAATTCTTTAGGTCAGGCTATTTAAAAATAATAATTGATACCCCACCTCTGAACTGAATGGCATGTTTATTTTTATCTTTATATATGAATGTTTGTATATCACACATGTCAAAAGTGCAGTTTTAAGAATTCAGCTTTCAGTGAATGCTGAAGACCCACCTTGCCCTTTGACCCTTGAGATGTGCGTTTTCAGGGGGTCCCCATTCATGTGACTGCTTTAAATTCTGACTTTCAAACTGTGGGACCTACTGGTGAAGAGAAGTCGATAAGATTCACAACAGCAGCAGCAGCAGCAACGCAGACCTGCCGTTGCTCATGTTTAAATATTTTTTCTTTTTGCATCCCATAGTGGCACCTGCTTTTTCAAGGAGGTCATATTGTTTCAAGTTCAAAATAAAATAAATTAAAATAATATTCTTCTCACAACATGAAATGATGAGTGTTGTTGTTGTCGTTTAGTCGTGTCCGACTCTTCATGACCCCATGGACCAGAGCACGCCAGGCACTTCTGTCTTCCACTGTCTCCCGCAGTTTGGTCAGACTCATGTTTGTAGCTTCATGAACACTGTCCAACCATCTTGTCCTCTGTCGTCCCCTTCTCCTTGTGCCCTCAATCTTTCCCAACATCAGGGTCTTTTCCAGGGAGTCTTCTCTTCTCATGAGGTGGCCAAAGTATTGGAGCCTCAGCTTCACGATCTGTGCTTCCAGTGAGCACTCAGGGCTAATTTCCTTAAGAATGGATGCGTTTGATCTTCTTGCAGTCCATGGGACTCTCAAGAGTCTCCTCCAGCACCATAATTCAAAAGCATCAATTATTCGGCGATCAGCCTTCTTTATGGTCCAGCTCTCACTTCCATACATCACTACTGGGAAAACCATGGCTTTAACTATACGGACCTTTGTTGGCAAGGTGATGTCTCTGCTTTTTAAGATGCTGTCTAGGTTTGCCATCGCCTTTCTCCCCAGGAGCAGGCGTCTTTTAATTTCGTGGCTGCTGTCACCATCTGCAGTGATCATGGAGCCCAAGAAAGTAAAATCTCTCACTGCCTCCATTTCTTCCCCTTCTGTTTGCCAGGAGGTGATGGGCCCAGTGGCCATGATGAGTGTATATCCCCATATAAGCTAAGAAAAAAGTGAGGAAGGGTAGAATTTACCCCCTTCCTCTGTATGGGGCTAAGGGAAGAGCTGGAATTCTGAGCAGAGGAAGCGTTCCATTTCCCGGGGAAGGGAGGCTTGCCAGGTTCTTCAGCAGGGGAGCTGGGCTCCCCAGACAGACAACGCAGGGGAGGCTGAGGCATTCCCATTTCAAGGCAGAAACCTGGTCAACCCCTAAGCAGAGTGTGAGGGAGTGACAAAAGAAATTGGCTATTGCCATTCTAAGGCAAGATGCTGTAAACATATTATATTGACAAGGAAATGCCCTAGAACTTATTGTCATCTTTCTAAGCCTTCCAGCTCTGCTCGTTTACTTTGATTGCCATGCTAATTATTTCCCCATATATTTTTGTCAATTTTGATAACGTTCCATTAAAACCCAATTTAAAAGCTTTCATTTCCACCTGCAAATTCTATTTCAAACCCGAGGGATTACAATGCAGTTTCTGCAATTTCAAGTCCTACTATTTCTGATTAACTACTTGTTCCAAGAGGGGCCAGGGAAATTAAATGTACATCACCCATCACTACAGCAAAACCTTTCCATTTAATCCAGAAACAACAGGTATCAGAGATCAAATTTAATGCAAGTTGGTGAAGCTTAGCTAGAATCCATTAAGTCCAGAATGGGGTAATAAAAGTCTCATTTAAACACAGCAGCCTGTTTGACTTTTGAGCTCTCTGTTTTACAAATATATTTGTTCTCTCAGAACTTCAGTTCAGCTGGACATGATTCAACGTGTCTTTGCTACATCACATTCTCATTATGTTTAATAATTGCAAAATGAAATAAATACTTGAACACTCATTTCCACATGACATAGTGCATGGCTGTTTATACACACACACACTCCAGATTTAGGGGGAAATGTCCTGTGTGAAACAGGTCCCATTCTGATTTTCCTTGAAGTGCACAACTGAGCGTTTTCATCCCTGATTATATTGTTGCGAATAACCTTGGCTCACACCTTTGGTTCAGGCAGTGTGTCTGAATCATTTTCCTCCTCCCCCAAAGTGTGATTAGCATATATTATTTAGTCAAGATGGGTTAAATTTACTGGGTAGTCTATAGGCAAGGGGCTAGACTGGATGACCCTCATGGTCTCTTTCAACTCTACAATTCTATGAAAGAGGCTTGAAATTAGATAATGGCAAATTTAGAGATACCATCTAACAATGTTGGGAACCTGCTGTCTTGTTGGGATCTTAGTTTTTTTGTCCCAGGAATATGCAAATATTTTTCCAGTTATTTTGCACATGGATAGTTCTGTCTTGACAAGCACTGGCACCATATATTGCAATGCAGTTTCTGTGATGGTGGGATTTTCTGCACTGTCAGCTCACATCCTAGCAATAAGGGTGTGGCTAGTTCTTACTGGAAGTGTTGACTTGCTTGCTACTTCACAGGGTGCCAGGTCCTTGTGCAAAACTCCCTTTAATTGTGCTTCCTCCCCCTTCCTTCTTTTCCACAGTTTTACAGAAACGGTTAGGAAGCCTCCTCCTTTCTTCTCCAATCATTGTAGTCCTCAGCTGCATGTCTTCTGTTACAAATCACAGTGTTTCTTCTTCACTGATTTATGATAACTGCTCAGAAATTTGTCGGTCTCTTCCGCACATATATGTGCAGCTACAAATATATGGCTTTCACTTTGGAAACTAAGAATCATGGATATTTGTTGCATTTCTAATTTGGCCTATAACAGCTGCCCAAACTTGATGCAGCATCCATTCCTTCTGTTACTGTACACTCAAGTCCAAGGAATATCCGCCTAGCACATCTGACATATTCTGTGCATTTGATTCCTCCAAGCCATCTCTGCTTAGTGAGAGAGGCCTTTTAGTTTTTCCTGTGAAACCAATCAGATAGCTAAAAGATTTACAACTACAGGTTGAAGAGCTGGATCAACGTTTTCTGTGATTGGAGTTTACCTGCACACAGTTTGAACGATAGCAAGGAAGCTCATTATGCTGGCTAATTTCTTGACTGCAATGGCTCATGATTTCTGACCAAGAGATAGCTATTATAGCAATTTTGTACATTCATGAGATCAAGTGGTAACTGCAGATACAGTTATGAATAAAATGTGTGGCTACATTGACATAATTGATAAGGCTTCTTCAACAAGCACATGTACAGAGGTGCTTAATGCTCCATTAATGGCAAAGATGGCGTCAGCATGGAAAGGTGTTGTTATTTCAGAGCTATGGTGGAAATCTGGTGAAAACCTTCAAGCATTAACACATTTATGGAAGCTAGCTGGATGGGTCAGAGGTGTGATAAACACATAACTGAAGAATGGAGTCTTGCCTGCTGCCCTTAAAATCATGGCTGGCTGGCCCAAGACATTTTGGCATCTGAGGTGAACCACAAAATGAGCCACGAGTGAAGAAGGGGCGAGTGAAGATCTCTATCGGGAACAAGGGTGGGAAGAGACCAGCAGTGCCTCCTATTCAAAAGAGACCACACAGAGGTGGCATGGTGGAAGTTTGCTGGTGAGGTGGTAGACCTGGCTTCCCAGGAACACACTGCAGCCATTGGCAGCAGCGGCAGAAGCAGTGGGCGATGCATTCCTTGGAGACATGATCTGCTGCCCCTGTAGATCCTGCCACCTGAGGCGGTTGCTTCACCTTGCCTCATGGGTTGGCTGGCCCTGCTTACAGTGATGGGCATCCACTTCTTAAGAAGCCCACTGTAGACTTAATGGTGTGTAATAACCATGGATGAGTCAGCAACACCCCTTTCTGGGCAAAGGTGGGTGGTTGTGGAGCAATTGCAGGTATTGCTGGATGTGACTGCTACAATCTGTGTTCAGACCCAGCTTTGGACCTGAATCAGCCTTGGTGGTGCTTATTGTGAGAGGGACGGCGGGGGGAGGGGTAAGAGACCCTGTTATTTTGCTATACATGTTATCTCAGTGGCTTTTGATGCCTTAGACCATGATACCTGCTTGGATCATCTCAGTGGGATGGGTATCAGAAACACAGTATTACAATGTTCTGTTCTTATCTTTGGGGCTGTGTTCAAAGAGTAGCACTGGTTGAGTGGTCCTTGGACCCCTGGCAGCTGTGCTATGAAGTTCTGCAGAGTACTATTCTCTCCCCCTGAAGTCAAATAAAGTGGAGCTGTACTGTACATTTATATTAAGCCAAATAAAGTTAAGAGTACTGGCTATACTTTGCCCCCCTCCCCCAATTCTGAATGACCACCACCCACAAATCCATATAGATGTTGAACAGCGTTGGCAACAACTGTGCTTTGCAGTACACCATAGCACAAGAACCCTGGGACTGGGACACAATCCCCCAGCACTACTTTCTGAACATGGCTCCAAAGGTAAATGGAACCACTGCAAAACAATGCCCCCCACCCCCTGTACAACTTGACACTTCTGGTTCGGGGAAGGTTCTGTGGTCGTGTGTTTCAAAAGCAGCTGGGAGAATAAGAAGCAAGAGAAGAGTTGCCCTCCCCCTGTCTTGCTCTCAATGCTGTGTCCCCATCAGGGCCACCAAGGCCATGACAGAAAGGGCTGGATGAGTGCTTTGCAGATTTCAGTGTGTCCAGAGAAAGAGCAAAGCCCTCTGAGCCTATCATGCAACTCATCTCTGTTCAGTGAAAAAGCCCTAACAGTGCAGTCTTGTTCTTTCTTTTTGTAAAAACGTGTTAACTATACAGCAACCCATTTCTATACTCAGGACACTTCTCCATGGCTGTGCATGTGGTTTCTTTTACTTTAGACAGCTGAAATCATGGGTGCTGACTGCACCCCTCAGGGCATGTGGTTGCTTCCATGTTCCAGAGGCCAGTCTTCCACAGCTGGTGCCATGCCACTGTTCCATCTGCCGAGACACAGAAAGCGAAGACGTGAGACTTTGGTTGCGGCCGAGTGAATTTGGCTTAAAACAAGCGATGGCAGCCCTCTTGCATCTGGTACACTAGTGCAGCAACTTCAAGGGATCTGAGTGACAGTAATGAGCTCTGTTTGTATACCTCCAGGAAGCCTGTCGGTATGCTTTGAAAACACAGTAATTGGAGAATTACATATTGAATGTGAGCACTGTCATGGCTCTTGTCAAAGCTGACAAGTTTCTTTCGGGCAACATGCAGTGTGATCCCATGCATGGCTACGCAGCAGTAAGCCCTGTTGCGTTCAATTGCGCAGTCCCAGGTAAGTGTGTACAGGATGGCAGCCTTATTTATCTGTTTGCCTCACTCAAGGAAATTAGGTTTCCTCTTATCCCTCTTGTTTCGCATCAGAGATGTAGTCCAGGTGGTTGAGTCGAAGCAGGGATGGGAATTAAGTGGGATAGAGTACTGAGCGTCGGTTGGCAGCGCCTCCGCAAACGTTTGCTGTGACAGGCCGGCAGCAGCTCCCAGGGATGATTAGAAGAAGCTTGCCTCCAGAAGCAGAAGCGGAAGGCTACAGAAAATCAGCCCGACAATACAGGCTGATGGAAGAAGGAGGCCGTGCCTGATTACTGCTCCTGTCCTGGTTTCCTCTTGCCCTGCCTTTGCCCAGGCGCTTGGAGTGGGGAACGGAGAATCTGCTAGTAGGAATGGAAGGTTCTGTCAATTTTGGTCCCATCAGTTTTTTCATTTCCCCATTTTTTAAAATAAAAAATATTAATTTTTCATTTGCAGATTTAACAAGCAGAAGACAAAGAGAAAGGGAAAGAGAGGAAATAAAATTTAAGTGGAAAAAAGAGGGAAGAGAAATAACAACAACTATATATATATATATATATATATATATATATATATATATATATCACATTGCAGATACAGTGACCATCAGTACAGTAAGATTTTTCAAATTTCCACATTTCTGCAGCAATTTGCAATTTCTGCAGCAATTTGCAATTTCTGCAGCAATTTGCAATTCATCAGCATTTTAGAGCAAATTTCTCCCAACAGGCGCATTTTGTGTCTGCAGTTTTGATGAATGTAAGCATTTTTTAAAGCAATTTCTCCGAATAGGATGCACCTTTGTATATATTTTTTCACCAAAATAATATTTTTATGCACATTTTTGCCCACATTATTCATTTCTTTAAAGATTGCTTGGTTGGTTGGAGAACTGCATTGCAGGATGTGAATAAGCGCACATTCTGAAGGAGGGTCGTGTTTCAGTTCCCATATAGTTTAGGAAACTGCAAATTTGACAAATTCTGCTTTACATGTGAGCGGAACTTTATTTCATTCCCAGCCCTCTCTACCAGGACCTGGAGATTCACTCCCCCTTTCTTGCTCCAGATCTCTGTCAGCTACATTGGCGGAGACGGTGCTGGCAGAATAGACATCCTGATTTAGGAAACCTCCGACACTCCTCTGGCTACAGAGCTGCAATTCCTGGAGTAGTTTAAAACCAATCTGTATTCCCAGGGAACTCTGGCATCTGCAGCTAAAATTTCCAGGATTCCTTAGGGGAAGCCATGGCTGTTTACTATGGTCTGATACTGCTTTGAATGTATAGTCATGCTCCCCCAAATCCGCCTCTGAGGGAAGTCTGGCACCCACAAAATCATGACAGCATAAAATATTGGAGGCTGAATGAGATTTCTGCAGGAACAAATGGACCCCTACAAACTCATCCAGGTCTTCATTTGTTTTCAGCTATCGTTGCCCAGGTTGACAGTGATGGGGATGATTATTGTACAGCCAGAGAACTGACAGCCCTGTCAAAAGTAAGTTCTGGAAGTCTTCCTTTCCCTTCTGCTCCATGATGCCCCCCAATTGCAATGAGAGCAGCTGCTTCCTAGTTCAGACTTCTGTGATCGAGGAGTCGGCTTTGATCTCTCACCAATAAACAAATAAAGGAAAAGCTGCTTCAGTGGATGGAAACAGTTTCGTATCCAGGTAACCATGTCCTTTCCTCATTGATCACTATGGTAACCCGACTCCCTCCTTCTGCTCCCTCGAAATGAGACAAGCATGTTTCACAGATAACAGGGAGGGAGAATCTTTGATTTTGCTAATCCATTCCTTGACTCCTCAGCAGTGAACGGTCAACCTCTGTTTCTAATAAGGGGTTTGAACTGAAATCACTTCAAAACAAACACATGCGCCACACACAGTTCACTCGAAAAGAAATCAAAGTGACTGAGAATGTTGTTTGGTGAACATTAGGTCTGTCACACAGACATCGGTATCGTACACTTGACATCTGCTTGAGGACAGTCTCCTGAATGTGCAAATTGGCTCCAGAAGAAGAAGAAGAAGAAGAAGAAGAAGGAGAAGAAGAAGAAGAAGAAGAAGAAGAAGAAGAAGAAGAAGAAGAAGAGCAACAACAACAATGTTTCTGAAACCATGGGAAAATTTTGTCCTTCTGGTGTGTGATCTGTGTGGGCGCATGTAGAAAACATGCAACTCTCTCAGTTGCTGTCCAGCATTGTCACAGACGATTAGGCACAGGCACACAAGCTCAGATAACTCGGAAAGTTTGCAATGAACTAAAGATGAGCTTGCAGGATCATCAGAATCATGTGGTCACTCAATAAATTTATTCTTGGATCTGCTGCCCATTGGGCAGGAAAGAGAATTTTTCCAAATGATACCTGATGTGGTATTGTTGCTGCTGCTGCTGCTGCTGCCAGACAAAACAATACCCCCACCCACCCACCCCAGTTTAACAGACTATAGATTGCTTAATAAGCCAAAGGTTTGGTTATAGAAAGATGTTTTCACCTGGCACCTAAAGATATAAAATGATGGTGCCAGGCACGCCTCCCTGTAGAGAGAGAGACCATGGAAAACACCCCCCAAAAAAACTTCTGGGGGCCCTTACAATGGAATTTGTTGCCACAGGACACATTGACAGCCATTGACACAGATGAATGAAAGGATGCAAGCTTTTTTTTTCCAAGCTTGCAAAAATCTATCATTTGCCCGATAATAAATGTTGGAAATGTAAAGAAACTGAAGGTACATTCTTTCACCTTTGGTGGACGTGCCCAAGGATTAAGGTTTTCTGGGAGATGATCTATAATGAAATGAAAAAGGTATTTAAATATACCTTCCTGAAGAAACCAGAGGCCTTTCTCCTGGGCATGGTCGGCCAATTGGTGTCAAAAAAGATAGAACTTTTTTATGTATCAACAACAGCAGCAAGAATACTCATTGCAAAGTATTGGAAGACACAAGACTTGCCCACTCTGGAAGAATGGCAGATGAAGGTGATTGACTATATGGAACTGGCGGAAATGACTGGCAGAATCCGAGACCAGGGAGAAGAGTCGGTGGAAGAAGATTGGAAGAAATTTAAAGACTATCTACAGAAATATTGTAAAATTAATGAATGTTAGAATGATGTTGGATAGAAATTAAATGGTTTTCAGCTGAAATACTATAAGGGAATATGAAAAATGGATTATTAATAGGTAAAAATTTAACATTACAATATTTTAAGATTAAAGACTAGGATAAACAAAGAGGGTAAGGATTTGCTGAACAAACAAACTCAACTGGAATACAAAAAAGGGAGGCGTGAGGAGGTCCGGGAAATAAGCTAATGAAAAATAAGTAATGGAAAGAATGAGTTGCTTTTAACCATTTTTATTTTGTATTTTCTAATTTTTTTATTTTTACTTTGTAATACTTTGAAAATCTTAATAAATATCTTACAAAAAAACCAGATGAATGAAAGGATGCCTCTCCGCGGGAGTTAGTCTTCATGATGGGGAAATGGAACTTCCAAATTCACAGGTAATATTTCTCTCTGAATACCAGACACTGGGCTGCCCTCTTCATGTCTTGCTTGTGGGCTTCTGGAAGCTTCTGCCTGGCCACTGTTTAAAAAAAAAAAATAAATTAAATTTTCCATTTTAACATTCCAATCAAATCACATCATATATTCTGAATTATACAAATTATTCAATAATTAAACAAACCAAATACTATGCCAAATTATAAATTTTTCGGGGAGACTTCACCATTCTCTGAGGTCAGAGGGGATCTGATCATATCATACTTCTACTGCTTCTCATATTCATTTCCGATGGTTCCCATAAGTCATTCTGATGGTAATCCTCATTATTTTCCACAGCCTCTGAGTTCTTCCAACAAGCGAGAGAAATCAAACAATATGTTTCTGTGTGGTTTTATGTCCAGGATTCCCCTATACAGGTTCGCAGCGTCTCTTCACAGGCTGGTGTTTCTGCCAAATCAGTCCAAGAATCCTCCCATCACATGCAGATGTAGATGTCCAGTCTATTCTGTCCAGATAAAACCCAGTCAAGTCATCCGCCCCATACTTTTCCCATACCAGTTGTCATTCAAACGTTAGCCTTTCCAGGGAAGGGTTTTAGTTAAAAATACAAACATAGAATATTGAAGACTCACCTTCCCCTATGACTATACACTTTAACAACAAACTGGTCTGCACTTCTGTCCATAATGACAGCCAATTAAGATTGCATCACAAATCCCAGGCAGTCATCCTGAGTTCTTTGGCATCTCTCCAGTTGTTAATGAGATGTTGCTTCTGTGCCAATATTGTAAATCAAACCAGGAAATCTTTTTCCAACAAGCCAAAAGCCAAAATCCTTAGTTTTTTGTTTAAAATAATTGTTGTCTCCACACAGCTGATAATTGTTAAACCCATATTATATCAATAAATACCAAACTTTTTCAATCTCACTTGCTTCACAGTTAATCAAGTAGCCGGACCTTCTAGAAGGGATTTTGCTGAGTAGCATAGTAAAATAAAGTATAATGAAAACAATAAAGCTCTCACACACCCCTTTCCGTTCAGCATGCCTCCAAGCAGATAATAGTCCTTCCGATCAAAGCCCTTTTTAGCACCTCAGTGGCTGGTAATTAGAAGAATATTTTCCCCCTCCTCACTCAGAGCATGTCCATAACTTAAATCCATTTTTTCATCTTAATAAATGGAAGTTTGTCGCTCATGGAGACAGCTTTGGAGAGTTGCCAGGAAACTCACTGTGCTATGCATCCAGCGCCCCCTGGCCCCTCATTCCTTCCAAATTTGGGGCCAGGTGTTGGACGAACTGAGGATGAGAATGCCCCTCCGAACCTGGGGGGGGGGGGGAGGTTGGAAGGCTGATTACTCTCATCTCAGCCTCTAACTACCAGTGCGAGTGGCTGTGATGGAATTTCAGCCATCTTGGTGGCGACAAGCAAGAAGTCTCTGTCTTCTGCCTGGCCACTGTTGGAAGCCATGGCGCTGGGCTACATGGACCTTTTGGCTTGATGTAGCAGGAATCTATTTATACAGCATTTTAGATGCAGGAGAGGGAATTCCATGTTTAAATGTTCTCCTACAGAAAACAATCTCCCTGTATATGGAAGACCAACATCTTGAGGAGAAGCTAGTCAGAAACCCAACTGCCTTGACTTCTGGACATTGTCTTAACTTCTGTTATATGGGAACCACTCTGGAAATAGTTGTAAACAGAAACATAGAAATGCCTTGAATGAGATGTTGTTTGTGTGTTGGGTAGGGGAATAGTTTAACAATATCTTCTCGTATACCAGAAAGCAGCACATCCTCATTAAGTTCTGACTCAACAAGGAATTGATAACCTGATGCAAAGTAGGATATACAGAACATATATTTACTACTTTTTTGAAAGTAAAGTGCTGTGTTTTCAGCTGAGATCTCTTTGACCAGAATGTCAATGATGCTGTGCTTGATCCTCTAGCAGCTGACCTGATTTTTACAGACCTATCACTTTTTGTGTTGTAAACCACCATGATCTACAGATGAATAGAAAGAAAGAAAGTGACAGGATACTTATATTTTGGCCCTTTCCTGTTTCAAACGCAGCTTTATAGGGTCAGATGAAATCTTATTGGTCCTCATGTAATTTCAATTCTGCTGGATCAAGAACTATAAGAACTCATTAGTTATCTGCAGTGTTGTTGTTGCTTATTAAATTTATATACTGTCCTCCATCCAAAGATCACAAGTCAGTTTACAATATAAAGACACAAAATGAAACCACAAAACACATACAGTAACATATTAGTAAAACAAAAAACATAATACAAAAAGCCATATCTCCAACACATTCAAAAGGCCATAGGTTGTTTAATCAGCCAAAGGCCTGGGTGAAGAAAAACGTTTTCACCTGGTGTTTAAAGATAAATAGTGAAGGTTTCAGGTGAGCATCCCTGGGGAGAGTACTCCACAAACGGGGAGCCACTGCAGAAAAGGCCCTGTTCTTGTGCTGTCACTCTCTGGACCACTTGTGCAGGAGGCACCTGAAGAAGATTAGTTTATCTGGGGTTTAAGGCATTACCTGGTTAGTTAGTTTATCTGGGGTTAGTTTATCTGAATTTTAAGGGTTTTAAAGTTAGTTTATCTGGGGTTTAAGGCTGGTTTTAGGTCAGAACCAGCAATTTGAATGGGACCTGGAAACTGATTGGCAGATAATGCAGTTGGGCCAGGATCGGTGTAACATGCTCAAATTATGTTGCCCCGGTGAGCAACCTGGCTGCTGAATTCTGCACCAGCTGAAGTTTCTAGACTGTCTTCAGAGGCAGCCCCATGAGTTGCAGTAATCTAATCTAGAGGTTACCTTGTGTTATTACGGTAGCACAAGAGCAAACAGGGCAGCCGTTCGCTCTCCTTGCATCCTGCATGGGGAGGCCAATGGCATGCTGGGTAGAGTGCCTAAGAGCATTGATTTTAAAATGTAATACTAATGCAACAACAACAACAGTACTACTAGCAGTGATGGTATGATGTCACAATTCAGAATGTGCAAAGTGCTTTACGTGCATTTTGTCAGCAATCCTGGTAACAGCCTGGAAAGATGAGTTGCTATTCCCATTTCCTTATTGTGAGATCTCTGTGTGTATCAAGAGATCTTGCCTAAGGCTTTGTGCATCCACAACTCTTGTCTTTTAGTTCTGTGTTGCACTAGCCATATAAAACACATGCGCGTTGTGTACATAAAATACTGCTCAGCTAAGGTGGCCAATTATGCAGAGCCAAAAAGGAGGCACAAATTGGCAGAACATTTGCATATGGTACTTTGTACAGAAAGACACAATTTTCCAAGAATTATTATAATTTAGACAGTGATGCAATACATCTTCCCACAATGGGAGAGCAGACTCCTGTGCCTGCTCAGTGTTTTGACTGTTCATGGGCTCCAGCCCTACCTTTTTATGGCACAGCCGGTGCTTTTTTCCCTAAAGAAATGTTCTGACTCAGGAAAATCACCATTTTATAGTTCATTTTGGGGAAAATAAATATAGTAAATGGACAAAAGTACTAAGATTCACAAAATGTTTAGGGGTATGGGTACCCCTGCGTCCCCCCGGAAAAAAGCACTGGGTATAGCCATTTAAACTCGCCATTCAAATAGGGTACATCTTCACAGAGAGGACTGTTCTCTGACATCCCTACAAAATAGAGGACGGTCATGTGCAAAATAGGGCACATGGCCACTCTTTGCTGGGGCAAATCTGTGCTACAAACTTAAATTGGTTTAATTGTTAATAAATATATTAGGAATCCTGGAAACTGAAGTTCCCGTATAAGGGTGAGCATAGGAGCCAACTCCTAGGAGCCAAGGTCACTTCAGCCCCCATAAAATATTTGAGGGGGCTGCCCCCCACAAGTTGATGGGCATTGCCATTCAAATGGTGTGTGTGTGCTGCACCTTGTGGTCACTTATGCCTCCCCCAAAAAAATATTTTATTCATTGTGGCACCCTGGGGTGTTAGTGATCTCTCACAGAAGTCTCAGCAATCTACAGTATCCTCAAGATACCAGGGGGGGGGTTATTTGGGGGGAGCCTGAAAACTTAAACAGGTGTAAATCCCATATAATTTGGAGGTCTACAAACATATGATGCATTCTGTGGACAGCCCTTAACTTCCTTCCTTCTTCCTTCTTCTGGCTTCAAATCTATTTTGAGGAATACCACCGCTGGCTTTGCTGAAGAGTGGCACAGTATGGTGCTTTCAACCCACCTTTTAAATAAAGCAAGACAATGACTTGCTTTTTAAAATAAAGTAAGGAGCCCATATTCTTTATAGCCAGTTTATTGCTTTTGCAAACTATTGATCTCTCACGAGGGATGGCAAATGCTTCCGTAGGCAAGGTGGAGTTACTATTGAGCTGTTTTACCGTTGGTAAAAGAGATGCCATTAAGATGAGTATAAGAAAATAGGAACATGGGGGCATTTTAAGCAGAAATAATAAAGCTCTTTAATGCCTCCAATGCAACTCTAAAGATAATATGAAGTGATGAGCTCTGCAGTCAATGAATTTTATGATCTGTGCAATGCTACTGAAAGCATTAATATGGAAACTAATAGTGTAGCAGAGAGCAATCAAATCTACAGCTGCTGTAAAGTTTCACAGAAGCCAATGTAGTGCTGGTGATGTGCTACAGCTATAGAATGAATTTTTCCTTCCATTGGCAACAGTCAGAGGTGCTGTGGGGAGCTTGACCAGCCCCCCCCCCCGACCACTTTCCCAGATCTCAAGGCCACAGCAGTTCCTCACTATCTACAGACAGGAGTGGCTGGGATGTCAGTAACCACTTGCTTTCACCTATGGTGACAAAAACACGTCTTCTGGTCAGGACATGTATGGCTATGCCATACAGATGGGCTGGTTACATATATTTGGACCAGTATATATTTACCACTGTTGATTTATCGTTACATTTATATCCCACCTTTCGTCCAAGCAGCTCAAGGTGGCACATGTGGTTCTCCCGATTTAATCCCCACAACAACCTTGAGAGGTAGGTTAGGCTGAGAGAATATAATTGGCCCGAGGTCACCCAGTGAGATCCATGGCTGAGTGGGGATTCAAACCCTGGTCTCCTGGTCTGACATGCTAACCATGACACTACACACTTCTTTGCAAGGTTGCCATGCAGATCCATTTGGGGCAGGACCATTCATTCCTGATCCCACCCAAAGTGTCCCATCTTGGTCAACATTTGTTAGTGAGAATTGTCTTCTGATGCCTCTGAATCCCCCCCCCCCCCCGCCTGCTGTTCTTTGCTTCCTGTTCCCTGTTTGCTTGATCATGCATAGCTTTCTCAGGCACCTCCGAAGGTGATGTGTTAACCAGAATAATTTGACTTCCCTAATTCAATATTAGAATTGCCATGGAAACCTCTTAGCAACACGGAGGAATAACATGGCTCCAAAAGATAACCGCAGGAAGCTCACATGGGGATGCTTGGAGAGAAGGGGGAAGAAATGTTACTTATACATTCCAGCCTCTGGGCAACAAAAACAGCAATTATTGCAACCCCCAGTATCATTTTTTGGCTTTATAGCAAAACATCTCTCTTTCAGAATCCTCATACTCCCTCAGCAACTTTTTGCAATGAAATTTTGCATCTGCAATTAATTAATAATATTAATAGTATTAGCTGCTAACTCCACCTCGTTTTCTGATACTGACAAAGCAGCATGTTTTCTTGTCTCTGGTCATACACACAAATTATCCTCTAATTGTCTTAGTAATTATGCCTTTTTTAAAATTAAAAAAACAAAACATGTTAATGGGAGGGACCAGGGATGGAGCCTGGGATGGGAGAGATAGCAAAGTCTCTGGGCTAATAGGATAGATCTGCTCCTGTGAATAGCAGGCAGGTTGGGTTGAGCCAGAAGATCCAGAGGTTTTTTATGAGTCAGACTGTCCAGCTAGATTAATACTGACCACACTGATTGGCAGCAGTTCTCCGGACTTTGGGCAGGAGTCTCTCCCAGTCTCCACCTGGAGATGCCAGGGGGATTATCATCACTGACCAGGAGAGGTCTGAAAGGTCTTTTACTCTGACTTACTTAAATCCAGATGGTTCCAACTCTTACATAGCAAAATCAGATCCATTGGTATTGACTTGTTGGAGCTCTTTTATAATTCAAGTGAGCAATATATTTATCTCAATATTCATACCAGATTAAGGGACACTGAAAAACAAAACATTGAGTCAGCTGTAAATAAAATTTGCTCCCCCAAGTTCTATGGTTTAAATACAACAGATAACAGCGTCACTAATATCTCAAAATTAGTAATTCCAGTCCAACCCCAAGGCCTTTATGTCAGCCCAATGGAATATTTCCCCTTCAGCTTTTGTCAAGGGCAGATATTCAAACACCCCCAGAAATGATAGATATTGCGGATGTTCTTTGAATGTGCCAGACACTGTAGAATATATCCTTTTCTACTGTCCATTGTACAACCAGCTGTGTAAACACGTGTTATCCCCCTTTTTGGGGTAGTCTAACATCACGACACAGTGAAAATACAGTGGTACCTCTGGTTAAGAACTTAATTTGTTCTGGAGGTCCGTTCTTAACCTGAAACTGTTCTTAACCTGAAGCACCACTTTAGCTAATGGGGACTCCTGCTGCCACCATGCTGCCACCGCACGATTTCTGTTCTTATCCTGAAGCAAAGTTCTTAACCCGAGGTACTATTTTTGGGTTAGCGGAGTCTGTAACCTGAAGCGTATGTAACCTGAAGTCTCTGTAGCCCGAGGTACCACTGTATAAGATTCTATCTGTCTGACATTAAGCCAGAAGTGACTGCAAGGGTGGCTTGGTTTTTGTCAATAGTATCTGTCAGGGGTTTAGGAGCAGAGGCACGGGCAAGGGAGGAAACAGAGAGCGAAGGGGAGGAGGCAGAAGAAAAGATGAGTGATGACGACGACCCGAGATCTCCTAGTCTTTCCAGTGAATCAGAGGATTCACAGAAAGGAGCACCAGTGGCCAGGGCAAGGGGGGAGTCTAGGGGGGCACCCCAGGAAGATAGAGCCAGAGGGGACTCAGAGGGGAGCAGCTGGAAATCGGGACCAGCGTCACCGCCAGGAAGCAGGGAAGAGGAAAGGAGCCAGGGGGGAAGCGCTGGCAGCTCACCACAGGAGGGAGGGCATGAGTCAGGAGTGGCCACACCTCCATCGGGGAGCGAAGAAACGGTTAAGAGGAAAGTGGAAGGTTGGGCGCGCGCGCCAAGTTCAAATGCAGAGGAAGGCGGCGCAGTAAGCAGCCCCGAAAGGGAACCAGGTCCTAAAGCCCGGCGCAAGGAGGCAGGAGGGTCCGGGTCAGCGTCAGAAGAATCCCGGAAGGAAGAAGCCCAGGGGGGTAGAGGGACCCAGAGGAGGACAGTCAGGCGGAAAAGGTGGAGCAAGGCTAGGATATTAAGTTGGTGCACACGGGGCGGAGACTCAGACGGAGCTTCGCCGATCTAGCTACTAGACGTAGAGTTGCACGCAGCAGCTTGAGAATGGAAACTGTAATTCAATAAAGACTTTTACTTAATGATCGCTGGCTAGCGTGATCCTCTGTGAGCTAGGATCTTCAAGCAGCTCTGACAGTAAGCTCCGTCTCACGATTGTGGGCATCTACAGCCTCGAGGAGGGGAGAGAAACAGGTGCCTACTAGCGAGCTCACGAACGGCAGACGACATGACGGCTGAGCAGCAGATAGAGGAACTCAGAAAAGCAGTGGCACAACTGAATGCCGAGGCTCTCGCATCCAGGAAGAGAGAGGAGGAAGCAGCTGCCGCCTGCAGGGATCTCCAGGTCAGGTTAGACGTGCTGACAAAGCAGACACCCCGGCAGGAGGGAATTGGGTTGGCGAGACGGACAGGCGGGCTGGTCTCTCACTTCGATGGGAACCTGCAACAGTATCCCAACTTTAGAGCCGACGTACTGTGCGCACTGCAACTGCTGCATAAAGACTTTAGAGATGAGCAAGAGAGAGTGGGATTCATCATGTCCCATTTGCATGGGGATGCTAGAGCATGGCTACGCAATTTATGGAGAGATAAGGATCCGGCGCTCCAGAATGCAGATGCCTTTATTAAAGCGATGGATGGGTGTTTTTTATCAAGTATTGACGTGGATCTTGCACGGAAGGAGGTGCATGGGCTGAGACAAGGGAGGGCCAGCGTCAGGCAGTATCATGCCCGCTTTTTCGCCTTGGTCAGTGCCCTGGAATGGGACAGAGATTCGGCTCCTGTAAGAGACCTCTTTTGGGAGGGGCTGCACAACTCGATTAAAGATGAGATCGCGAGGGGGGAGAGACCCCGAACCACCCAGGAGGTCGTTCAGAGGGCACTGGCAGTGGGGGTGAGGCTGGAAGGACGTCCGTGGAGCAGGGACGAAGGGCGTGGAGGGCGCGAACCAGCCAGGGGCC
The DNA here is from genome assembly GCF_965112155.1 of Podarcis liolepis. NCBI lineage: Eukaryota > Metazoa > Chordata > Lepidosauria > Squamata > Lacertidae > Podarcis > Podarcis liolepis. The sequence goes on from NC_139556.1 coordinate 3,957,301, forward strand.
CCTCCTTCCTTCCCAGAGAAGCAGCGCGGGCGCAATCCACGCCTCCGCCAGGAGGAGGAGCCGAACCTATGGAGGTTGGAGGTGCAAGGGCTCAGTCAGCAACCAGAGCCCTAGCACCGGCAGCAGTGAAAGCGAAGCCTCCTAGAGGGAACAGGAAGTGTTACGTCTGTGAGGAGCCAGGGCATATGGCAAAAGAGTGTCCCCAGAGGCTCCACAAGCTTACTGCAGCCTCGGCAATGGTGACTGCAGCAACGCAGCAAGGGGGACCACAGCAGGGAAACGACGCAGTCTGGCTGGAGGAAGAGGCCCTGGGGCCCAGCCAGACGTGTTAGTGACGCAGTCCCCAGAGGTTTTACAGCCCGTGAACCCCCTCCCGCCCAAACCAGTGGTGAGGCTCACCGCATCTCTCCAGCTGCCCAATGGAATCACCACTGACGTGCCCATCACAGTTGACTCGGGCAGCAACGCGGACTTTATAGGGCAGGACTTTGTCGACAAGCACGCTATACAGTTGCTGCCGGCCACACTGCCCCTGCAGGTTGTCACGGTGGATGGCAGGGAGTTGCTAGGGGGGCAAGTGGTGAAGCAGACGCCGCCCATGGCGATGCGACTTGGAAATCACAAAGAAATCATCAGCTTCAATGTCACTCAACTATCGGATACGCCCATTGTATTGGGAATGAGTTGGCTGGACAAGCACAGCCCAACGCTGGCTTGGTACCAGAGGCAGCTGATCTTCGGCTCTTCCTTTTGTGCTGAACACTGCATCGTGCCCCGGCAGGAAGGAGAGGAAGAGGAGTCACAGCTGCTGCTAGGCACGCTGCAAGCGATTCCCCACAAGTACGCTGAATTTTTGGAAGTTTTCTGCGAGAAGGAGGCAGACAGGCTACCCCCTCACAGACCATATGACTGCAAGATTGACCTGCTGCCGGGGGTGGCGCTGCCTAAGGGGAAACTGTATTCCATGTCAGAGGACGAGCTGCAGGAACTCAAACAGTTCATAGATCATAATTTGGAGCGCGGTTTCATCCGAGAGTCCAAGGCAGCGGGGGGCAGTCCAGTATTCTTTGTTAAAAAGCGAGACACGCCCCAAAAAAGACTGGTCGTGGACTATCGCATTTTAAACAATGGGACCAAGCCGTCGGACTTCCCCATGCCCCGAATCGACGACCTCCTGGCGAAGGTGCGGAAGGGAAAAGTGTTCACCAAGTTAGACCTGCGAGGGGCGTACAACCTCATTCGTATGCGGGAGGGAGATGAGTGGAAGACGGCCATGTTCACGCCACTGGGTACCTACGAATACAGAGTTATGCCCTTTGGATTGCAAAATGGCTCCCACGTTTTTCAAGCTTTCATGCATCACGTGTTGGCGGGACTTCTCTACAAGACGTGCGTCTGTTTCTTAGATGACATCCTGATCTTTTCGGAATCGCAGCAGGAGCATGACAGACACGTCAAGGAAGTGCTGACCAGACTAAAGCAACATAGGCTCTACGCCAAGCTGGAGAAGTGCCAATTTGACGTGACGGAGGTGGATTTTCTGGGCTACAAGCTGTCTGACAAGGGGCTCGCCATGGACAGCGCCAAGGTTCGAGCGGTGTTGGATTGGAAGAGCCCACGCAACCGGAAGGAGGTCCAACGGTTTGTCGGCTTTGCGAACTTCTATCGCAAGTTTATCAAGGGCTTCGCTATGCAGACAGCGGCCATCACAGACACGCTTAGCTCCAAGAAAAAGAAATTTATTTGGACAGAGCAGGCGGAGCAGTCCTTTCAGGCACTCAAGCGTCTCTTCGCGTCGGAAGAGCAGCTGCTTCATGTCAACCCCAGCAGGCCGATGAGGGTGGAGACAGACGCCTCGGACAGAGCCGTGGGGGCGGTCCTGCTGCAAAAGGACCAGCAGGGGGTGTGGCGACCGGCAGCGTTTTACTCCAGGAAGCTCAGCAAGTCCGAGCAGAACTACACCATCTGGGACAGGGAGTTGCTGGCCATTCATGCAGCGTTCAAAGCGTGGAGGCACTTCCTGATCGGCGCCAAGCACACGGTGCAGGTTTGCACGGACCACAAGAATCTGGAGCACTGGCGCACGGCACAGTTCCTAAACCAGAGGCAGATACGTTGGGCTGAGTTTTTTGCGAACTTCGACTTCCGCATAGAGTATGTCCCGGGGGACACTAACATCATGGCGGACGCCCTCTCCCGTAAGCCACAGTATCTGGAGGACGCAACGCCAGCGGCCGCCATGCACATCTTCGCACCAACAGTATGGGCGTGCGCCGCGGCCACCGTGGACCTGGAGGCGGTGCGACGAGCGTTGCAGGATGACTCCTTCGCGCAAGCAAAGATGGCAGAGGTGCAAAGGGGCACGGCTGCGGCCGACGGTTTCCAGCTACGAGATGGATTGCTCATCCGTAAAGGGGCCATCTACGTGCCGGGAGACGACCTTCGCGCCAAGGTGCTGCAGCAGCTGCACGACGCGCCCACGGCCGGGCACTTTGGCAAGGAGAAGACGGTGGAATTAGTAGCCAGGGATTTCTGGTGGCCTGGAATGAGAGGGGAGGTCGCAGACTACGTGGCGAGGTGTGACACCTGCCAGAGGGCCAAACCAGTGCACAAACCGCCGGCCGGACTGTTGGAACCGCTGCAAACTCCGGTCGAACCTTGGGAAAGGGTGGCCCTGGACTTTGTCACGGATCTGCCCAGCTCGAGGGGCAAGACGGCAGTGCTGGTGGTGGTAGACCTGTTTTCCAAGATGGCGCATTTCATTCCGTGTGCTAAGGTGGCCACGGCGGAGCAAACCGCCAAACTGTTCATAGACCACGTGTTCAAGGTTCACGGTCTGCCACGGTCTATTCTGTCCGACCGGGGGCGGCAGTTCATCTCGAATTTCTGGCAGAAGCTGATGGGCTTCCTGAACATCAAGATCAACCTGGCGTTGGCGAGACACCCGCAGACCAACGGGCAAGCGGAGCGGGTCAATGCCATCATGCAGCAGTACCTGAGATGTTATGCAAATCAACAGCCTGCGACGTGGGTGGATTACCTGCCGCTTGCCGAGTTCGCCTACAACAACACGAAGCACGTGTCCACGGGGGTCACGCCGTTCTTCGCCAACAACGGGAGGCACCCCAGAACCTTCCCGGGACTGGAAAGAATGGGAGAGGGGGAGCCGCAGACAGCAGATGCGTTCGCGTCGGAGCTGCAGGAAGTCCACGATCAGCTGAGGCGCCACCTGGAGCTGGCCAAGCACGCATACAAGGTACAAGCGGACAAGCACAGAAGGGTTGGCGAAGAGCTCCACGTGGGAGACTGGGTTTGGTTAGCAGCCCACGCAGTGCCGGCCAGGTCGTTGGCCAAGAAGAAACTAGGGCATAAACAACTGGGGCCCTACCAAGTCGAAGAGCAGGTCAACCCGGTAGCGTTCAGACTGGCACTTCCGGAGGGTTCCAGAATGCATCCGGTATTCCACAGATCGGTGCTCACTCCCTACAAGGCACCGCACAGGTTCCAGGAACCCGGAACGGCGCCGAGTCCGGTCAGAGACAGAACAGGGCACGCGGGAGTGGCACAGAAGGAGCGCATCAACGAAGTCACGGAGATTTTGGACTCCAGATGGGGGGAAGAGGGGGTAGAATACTTTCTCGCCAAGGAGGGCACCCCGGCCAGTGCGAACAGCTGGGTGCCGGGCTACGCCTTGGACGAACCTCTCCTCAAAGACGAGTTTCATGCCCTCTTCCCCCATAGACCTATGCCAGCAGACTTTTTCGACGACTGGCTTTTCACGCCCACGCTTTCGGCCAGCACTTTCCGGGGGTTCGACTCGGACGAGGACCCGACACAAGACGTCCGTTCCCCGGAGGGGTCACCCTCGGGATCTGCATCAGAACCCTCGTATTGGTGGGACGATAGACCAGAGGAGCAGTTCCGCAGACGGTGGCTGGAAGGCCCAGGACGAGCAACACCGCCAGGAGGAAGTGAGGGAGAGACGGACATGGACGTTTTCGGGGACGACCCTGGTTTCGAGCACGGCGGCACAGAGATGGAAGCGGAGGTGACCGTTGTCGACGAGAGCAGGGAGGAAGACCCGCGAGACTTCAGATGGAGACCCGCCACGGGAAGCGACCGATATCCGACGTTCGTCCCTTTGCAACAGCAGCCCCCAGCTCCAGCACCGGAAGGAGGGGAGGGGGGAATGGGGGGCTTCGAGGGGGGGATGGATGTCAGGGGTTTAGGAGCAGAGGCACGGGCAAGGGAGGAAACAGAGAGCGAAGGGGAGGAGGCAGAAGAAAAGATGAGTGATGACGACGACCCGAGATCTCCTAGTCTTTCCAGTGAATCAGAGGATTCACAGAAAGGAGCACCAGTGGCCAGGGCAAGGGGGGAGTCTAGGGGGGCACCCCAGGAAGATAGAGCCAGAGGGGACTCAGAGGGGAGCAGCTGGAAATCGGGACCAGCGTCACCGCCAGGAAGCAGGGAAGAGGAAAGGAGCCAGGGGGGAAGCGCTGGCAGCTCACCACAGGAGGGAGGGCATGAGTCAGGAGTGGCCACACCTCCATCGGGGAGCGAAGAAACGGTTAAGAGGAAAGTGGAAGGTTGGGCGCGCGCGCCAAGTTCAAATGCAGAGGAAGGCGGCGCAGTAAGCAGCCCCGAAAGGGAACCAGGTCCTAAAGCCCGGCGCAAGGAGGCAGGAGGGTCCGGGTCAGCGTCAGAAGAATCCCGGAAGGAAGAAGCCCAGGGGGGTAGAGGGACCCAGAGGAGGACAGTCAGGCGGAAAAGGTGGAGCAAGGCTAGGATATTAAGTTGGTGCACACGGGGCGGAGACTCAGACGGAGCTTCGCCGATCTAGCTACTAGACGTAGAGTTGCACGCAGCAGCTTGAGAATGGAAACTGTAATTCAATAAAGACTTTTACTTAATGATCGCTGGCTAGCGTGATCCTCTGTGAGCTAGGATCTTCAAGCAGCTCTGACAGTATCTCTTAGAGTAGCGAATGGCACCATATAGCGGGGGGAAATTCCAATGAAAATCCTCGTTATTACATATTTTACATGGCTGTTTATTTGTATATATTTTAATTTTTATATATACTGTATGGATGTTTTATGATGGCCTGTATTTGTAATGCCTAATAAAGGTTTGGCTAAGCAAGCAAGCAAGCCAGCTAGCCGGTGGGGATTGAAGCTGCGACCTCCTCCATGTACCCACTGCCAATGCCACCTCCATTTCCTTCCAGCCATTGGAGTTTTCGCTTTGCTCTCTGAGGAGGAGCAAGCAAGGAACTTCAGACGTGGCTGTTTCCCTTGCAGTAGAGGGTGAAATGGCTCACTGTTACTGAGCTCAGTGACCTAGTCATCTTACATACATGCGTGGGCTATGCAGCTCAAGAACAGGGCCGTCTTAAGCATATCTGGCGCCGTGGTGCAAAGCTCCCTCCTCTGCCCCCCTCCCCATTTCCCAGAGTTTTTTAGGGAGGACGGTGCTGCCCCCGGGGCTGGAGGAGGCGGGCAGTGGCTGGAGGGTGGCTCCTCCGGCGGGGAAGAGGCAGAGGCTGGACGCGGCGCCTCCTGGCTCAGCTGGCTGCTTCGTGCCGCAGTGGCCATGGCAGACAGAGGCTCCTGGCGTGGCGCTGCTTCGGCTTGGCATGGTGGAGGCAGGCGAGGGCGGAGAGCTGATGCTGGGAGGCACCGTGTCCAGCCCCCGCCTCTTCCCTGATGCCCTCCAGAACTTGGCGCCCTGCGCCACTAGCCTCCATGAGTAAGACGCCCTTGCTCAAGAACGTGCACTAAATGAAAAAGTAGAAGCTGACTTAAAAAATAATAACCCTTCAACCAACTCAGATTTCTAGACTTTGCACACAAAAAATCTGGCAAGTGGCCCAGACATCAAAACAAAACAAAAAACAAACCCTGAACAGTCAGTGACCTTTTTTCTGGCTGATTGACAACCCTATTTTCAGATTTTGTTCTAATGCTAACAAACACACACCCCCCCCCTTAAAACCTTCCTTTTGTGACCAGCGTGCTAAGTGCTACATCTGATATTTTAGGAAAACATGGTGCTATGCATTTAAAGAGCCATTATTTCAGGTGCATCTCACAGAGGAGAATTGGGAAAGAAACCATTTGATTTTTAACCTGCTAAAAACAGGTTAAAGCATTGAGGGTGGCCACCTCAGTTCTAGATATTAGTAGCCAGTAGTTGCTCATGCAATACATGCGTTTAGTCCTTACTGTTCTGAAGTAGGTAACATAACAGGTGATTAATAATAATAATAATAATAATAATAATAATAATAATAATAATAATAATAATAATAATGGGCAATGTTTAAGTAGGCAAATGTATTGTGTGAATAAGACAATATATGATGTCAGCCAACCTGGAGGACCAGGAACATAACATCCAATTCACATGTTATATTTCTAGCAGAAGCCGCTAGCACTCTTGAATCTGCTTTCAGCTGTTAAGACCTCTGCATGTTAAAAGCATACAGAAAGGAGCAATTCCCTGTGCGCATGGAGATTACAAGACACTTTTATTTCAAAACATCAGTGCCACAGGCACTCATTCCCTTTTGTCTCTTTCCTTGCACTCCATTTGTCAAGCATTGGTTGATCTGTATGCATTATTAGTAGTTCTCACTTCATCATGTCTTTTAGAGAAGGATTTTATAGACATTTAAGGTAATTGAATTAGGTCTCTCTTTAGCTGTGTACACTAAACAGATACATGTATGGCCAGGTGGTTGCAGGCTGCCTTCTTATGGATGGAAATAAGTGAGAGATGGAACGGAAGTTCAGGAACGCCCTAGGCCAGTGCTAGTTGGCTCTCTCCCATCTTTTCCACTCTGGATGGGTTTCCTCCTGGTTTCTCTCCTGGACTTCTTTGCCGCTTTTGAAACTTAGCAGAAAATTAGTAGTAAAAAAAGTCCAAATGGTCTGCTAGGAGAGCAGTGCTGCCAACTCCAACAATGATTAGTTAGTCCATTGCTGTCATTATCAACAGCACTCCTGAGTGATCAGGAGTTCTTTGGACTACAGTATCGGTTGGGATGGCATTGGCTTCTCAGTCACCTGACACGGGGTACTTGCCAGAACACAGTTATATTGACGAGTTCAATAGCATAATGGCCAGTTAGTGGATGACGTGTCCTAGTCATAGAATCACAGAAACATAAAATTGTAGAGTCATCTAGTCCAACTCCCCTGCAATGCAAGAATCTCAACTAAATCAGACATGACAGGTGGCCATCCAACTTCTGCTTAAAATCCTCCAAGGTGGGAGAGCCTACCACCTTCTGAGGGCTGTGGTCCCAACGCATTTTTGAGGGGGCGTGACCAGGTGCCCCCACGACAGGCTCCCTCATCAGAGCCTGACTCTGGCACATGAGGGAGCTGTGGGGGCAACTTCCTCATGCAACAGCCCAATGCCACCAGCCTCAGCTGCCACCCACTCTCCTTGGCTGTGGAGTTCATGCCTGGGCACAGCTCTGTTGGCAGAGAGCAGGAGGAGGGTCGGCGGCAGCTTCTCGTCCCTCTGCTCACCTGGACTGTGGCGAAGGAGGGAGCTGCATGAGATCTTGCTGGAAGCTGTTGCCTCTGCCACTTCTCTGCCTCCAGTGGGGCGTCCACAGGGGAACTGCCTCTTGGGCTTCCACTTCATGAAGCAGCTGCCTCCACCTGCCTCATGGGTAGCCGGCCCTGCTGTGCATGCTTCACATTAGAAGCTCTCCACTTCATCAGACACCCTCCATACACTTGCAGGGATTCAGCGCCCACCAGAGGAATCTGCTACTATCAGGTTTACCATGTTCAGCCCCCGACTTCTAAAGTACCGTAGCTCCTCTCTTCTATGGGGTGGGTGGGCTGCTCATTGCACAGCACTCTACAGGTTCCCAGTTTAACCAGCCAACAAGCCCCCCTGGGGAAGCCTCTGTTCCATTTCTTCTGCAGCCATTGCTGGAACCGGTTTCTTTCCCCCCAACAATTGCAACCCTGCTGCCTTTGCAGAAGGCAAGCCAGAGCAGATTTCAGTCTCTGGATGATTTCCCTCGCATTTCCTGACAGCAAAGGATAACATTGTATGCTACATGAGAACAGAATAGGTGGTATAGGCTGTGACTGATCACAAGAACTGTGCAGCTAATGATCATGAAGCTGATGGAAGAAGGGGCCAGGGAGGGTGGTGGTTCTTTCTTCTCTTTTACCTTTTCCTAATGTGAGGCAGAAGAGCAATGAAAGCAAGGCAGAGTGCTCAATAATAGAAAACTGGTACTGGCCACCCTGAAGCAAACTGTCACACATCCAATCAGAGGCAGCAGATGTCACTGAAATATATGTCACTTATCTGCCAGGGCTTCTTTGTGCCAGGGTGATTTGTCAAAAAAACCCGCTACAAAAACCTGACAGCAGTACAAAGCACACTATATGGCAGTTTGATCATAAATAGCTTCTTTTGTGACAAGAAGTTCCCAAAGCAAGGTGGAGGAAAAAAACAACACCCATATTGTATGACAAATCAGCTTGCATTGTGTTTGCCTCGTTCTAATTAGCAGCCTTGTCCTAAGGCAAAAGGAACCTCCAGCCCATGAGCAGAGAAATCCTGTTCTAGTTTTTTCTCTCATTACTGCTTCCTTCTCAGCAGAAGAGATGGGTTTCACTCTTCCATAGCAGGCAGATCAAACCAACCAATATGAACAAAACACTTTCAGCTCACAGATCCAGTGGAGGAGCTTCATGCTCCGGGGCTTGGGTGGAGAGCAGGCAGGGGCGGGGCTGGCGTGTGTCCCAGGGACGTGGCACGCTGCCCACAGGGGTGTGGCGCATGTCCTGGGGCGAGGCACATGTCCTGGGGGGCGTGGCACCCAGCGCGGGCGGGAGGGCAACCGCGATGGCACCCCACGAGGATTGTTCTGCCGGGGGTGGTGTGCTTCCCCCCCCATTCCTCTTCCTCCACCAGCGCAAAGATCCCACCCAAATGGTGTACAGTTTTCCCTTGGTGGGCACTTTTATTTAGTTACATAAAGAATTGAAGCTGTCCTTCCTAACAAGAAATGTGCATTGAAGGAAACTTGTGACAGGAAGTGAAAAGCAAGGGCACCATTTCAGGTGTGCTGAGGGAAGAGACTTTGGGGGCGAGAGGAGATTCCAAATTCCCTTCTTTGATCATATCATGAAGGTGAAATTGCAACACACACTGCATTTGCTGCAGTTACTTTAAAACTTACACATGCTAACAGCAACATTTTAAGCACCAACAAGACCCCCTCCCATTTGGTTTTGAAGCCAAGGTTGCATGCTCACTATACATTTAAGGCACACCCTCGCTCCAAAGAATTCTGGAAACTGTCAATCATCCCCTCACAGAGCTATGACTCCCAGCATTCTTAACAAACTTCAGTTCCCATGGTTCTTTGTGCCCTGCATGCGCTTTAACTGTACGGAGAATATGGAGCCAAAGTGATTTTTGCTTTCTGTGGGCATCTCAAAAGTATGAGCAGAGCTGTGCATGCTCTAAAAATGTTTTAAATCTGCACTCCGAACATATTAGTCCATTCTGCTTTTGCCTAACTTATTCTTCCATTTTTACTGTTCTGTATAGTTTGTTTCACGTTGCCAAACTTTGGGTTCAGGCAGGAGCCATAATCCACTTCAGGGATTCCAACAGGCAATGCTCATGCAGTTCCAAGCATCTATTTGCAACCCAAAAGGGTAAGTTAACATGCTCCAGAAAGAAAGACAGAAAAAGCTTTCACTCCTGAATTCTGCACATGCTGCGGTAATTCTGCGGAACGGTGGCATATGTGTCTCCTGTTATTCAACATCTATACAAAACTGCCGGGAGAGCTGTCATTCGGGCATCTGGAGCGTATTACCATCAGGACGCTGATGGCTCTCAGCGCTGCCTCTCCGTTCCATCACAAGCAGGAGAGGCTGAGAAGGGGCTGGATGGGTGATGGGCTGGATGGGGGCTAAGAAACAGAGGCAGAAGCCTGACAAAGTGGAGCTGCTGCAGGTGGGTGGTTACCAGGTCTGGGGATTAATGTACAAGCTCGTATTGGAGGAGTTCTACTCCCCCTGAAGAAACAGGCCCACCCTGTGAAATGGGGAGGTGTTTCCTGCCCCCATCGCATCCTTGCTGACTGCAGCTGCCACTTCTCCTTACTTGTCTGGTAGTGGCGGAGGCGGGGGCACCCATGGGATTCTTCTGCCCCCAGCAGCTGCATCACTTCGCCTCATGGGCCCTGTTTGCCACAGAGATTGGCGCACTCACTGGCTTTAATTTTGAAAGGAAGTTTCACAGCAAATAGTTTTCAGGCACACAGCAGGCCACCTCCTTTCCTTATAGAAAAGGCCAGCCATGCATGTCATGGGCACCAGGGAAGACTGCAGAGGGCAGACAACCAGAGAGCTGATTTGCAGACACTGACAAATGCTCCAGCCGCCTTGAAAGTAAGGCAACAAAGACCCTCCAACCCCCTATGAGAATTCCATAAAAATTATCCCCTACCTTTTGATACTTTTTGAATGCAATTGCTTTTCTCATTAATTGATGGAGAATGGTGGAGGTAAAAAACGCAGTTGAAATTTTCAACACAGCACTAACAGTTTGCCTTCTCAGCATCTCAGTGAGCAGGGAAGATTACAGCCTTGTTGTAATCACTTTACCGTCTAAAATATGAAAAATGCTTCAATCAAAAGCAGAAAACATCTCACCAGCCATCCTTTAAAGTTTCCAAAATTAATTAGAGCAGACGACTAATTAGTCACTAAGTATATTTACTGCCTTATGCTCCAAATAATTAGGTAACATTTTATCTAGCCAGAACAACCATGGAATTTTCAGCCCTGCTTCATTAGTTAAATTGCAATATAACTATTTATGTGAGCTGAAATTGCAATCCATTCTCTTGTCACTTTTATTACTTATTGCATTAAAACTACAGAAGATCTTCTTTGTCCTCATGACTACCTTGTTAAGTAGGGCAATTATTATTATTGTATTTTTTTACAGTGACTGAGAGAATAATTTGCAGAAAGCATTGGTAAAGCTGAACACTGGTTTTCCTGGAGCTAAGTTTATGGTGTGCTAATAAATGTAAGATACCGATTAAGAGACTCTCAATAGTCTCTTAATAGGCAATATTCAGGATGTGCGTGGGGAGAGGTTCTTGCAAGGATCTCTGGAGGTAGAGGGCAAAACCCCTTCCTCCCATCATGGGGTTAATTTGAATGAGGTCCATGCCGACCTGTGTTGGGGGGTGGGGTTAATTATCTGTGAGTCAGCAGAAATTACCCCCCCCCCTTCGGTACAGCTTCAGGCATCTTGTGACTGTCTTAGCTGAGTTTCTGGACAAACTAGCTCAGGATCTAGAGCAGCGGTCAACAAACTTTTTCAGCAGGGGGCCAGTCCACTGTCCCTCAGACCTTGTGGGGGGCTGGACTATATTTTTTGGGGGGATGAATGAATTCCTATGCCCCTCAAATAACCCAGAGCTGCATTTTAAATAAAAGGACACATTCTACTCATGTAAAAACATGCTGATTCCTGGACTGTCCGTGGGCTGGATTGAGAAGGCGATTGGGCTGGATCCGGCCCCCAGGCCTTAGTTTGCCTACCCATGACCTAGAGCATCATGGCTAAAACAATGTGGGTCACAACAGGAGCACTACCACCATGAAAATATATGGCAAAAGATTACAAAAGGTCCCCAAATGCATATTTGGGTTCAGATTGGATCCTGGGTTTGGAAAGGTTGGAGATACCTGCTGTAGAATGAGCTTTCCTAAGGGTCATCCCCAAATTGCCAATGAAAGCATGACCCAACCTCATTATAACAAGTGCTTAGGCCAGGGCATAGTGGGGCATTATAAGTGATGGATGGCTCTCCCAATAAGTGCGTAGCCAGAGGTGGGCAGTGGGTAAGGTGCCAAAGCAGTCACAAGGGCCGGTGAGTCCTGCAGGTGTTGAAGCTCTAGCTAATAGGAATCAGAGAACCTAAGTATCCTTGCTTTTCAGGAATAATGTATGGGAGCAATGCTTCAGAGGCACCTGTTGGTACCACTTAAATACATATGCTACTCTGATCCATTGCAACTTAGCCTAATCAAAGTCCCCAATTTTCAAAGAAATAAATATGATTTGAAAAATCAAAATATTAAATAAATATAAATCTAAGCTTTGGTGCTCACACCCTGAAGCATCTTGTATATTGCTTTGCTTTCCACAAGAGCAGGCAAGCAGCTAAAAACAGGCAAAAGGAATCAGTATCCTGTTAGTTTAGTGCCATGATTTCTGTGGGGACCTGCTGTACCTCTTTCCGTTATAATGTAGGGTTTCAGGATTCTTTCTGTGTTTGCTTGTATGAAAGTAGAATTCCCTCTTGCCATAGATTTAAAAGCATACATTTCTTGATTACTCAAAACTTAAATGTCTAGCAGCTGATGTGTGAACTCAATTTTAAAAATACTCTGTTTGAAAAGATGAGAATTCTCATGACATATGAGGACCTGGTTGAGTTTTTCTAAAAGTTTGTTTCAGACCAGCTGCTCTATCTGCAACAGAGCACTGTCAGTACATTCACAGCATTAGTAAAACTCGGCAAAGCAAGTGGTGTGAGGAGATAGGAAGCATCTCTTTGTTTTGTGGTGGTTTATCAGAATGGGCCGTTCACACATGCAAGTCCTCATCATAATACACGTGATGAACACTCTGGTATGATCCAGGGGGAATCTAGACACATACAAAAAAGTTTTGAAAATGCTTTTTTAAAAAAAGGTTTTGAAAAATATATTGAATTTTCCATAGTTCACCATTGCCATCTAGCGTCACATTTGTATAATGTACTTTACAACACACTTGAAAAGTTTTATTTGCAGCTGCATAGCTGAGTCCCCAGTCCTTGGTTCAAAGTGCACTTAGAATGTTAGGACTGAATTTAGTATCTTTTCACATTGTAATAATGAGCAGTGATCACATGTTCACTATATATGAATGTGTATAGTATACATATAAGCCTTAATTGACTATTTCAGCTATTTCTGGGAATGCGCTTCCTTCAAAGAGCCCGTTGGAGTCCTTTCATTAGGCAGGAGTACATTAATGCTGATTACACAAACCAGAGCATATCAATGCCCTGAGGCTCTCCCAGAAGAATCAAGAAACACTGAATTCTTCTAGAAATAAATTCAGTATTTGGAGTAGAGGAAGCAGAATGCCAATAAAGAAATCAAACACCACGGGCTTTTGAATTTTAAGGCAATAAATACCTTTTAAGCAATATAGGTTTGAAGATATCAGCCTCATTCTAAGGCAGTCATATTTATGGTGTCCTCAGTTCTGATGTCATGGAACAGTGTGAGTGTATTGTTCAAAAACGGTTTTATCTTTGCTTCTTGCACTGTGGCAATTCCATGGCATTCTTCATTTAATTTGCAGCATTACAGCTTTTTGTGGATTAGATACTTTGAAAAGCAATTAGAGTTGTATCACTTCCTTCTCTTTGGAGAAATTACCTTCAACAGCTGTACTGATTAGGTGGCATTTTGGAAAGCTGCCATTTTGACTGTCAAAGGACGAGCAAATAACTGTGTGTATTCTCACAGTGGAAAGTTCAGAGACGCTTTGTAAGCCTCTTTGCAGAAAGTGGAATATAAATGTGATATGTGTTTGTGAGTGTGTGTGTGAGTGTGTGTGACGCAATAAGGTTGCACCATTTATTTACCGTATTTTTCACTCTATAACACGCACCCGACCATAACACGCACGTAGTTTTTAGAGGAGGAAAATCCGTAGGCATGCCACCCGTAGGCATTCCCTCCATAACACGCACAGACATTTCCCCTTACTTTCTAGGAGGAAAAAAGTGAGTGTTATGGTGCAAAAATTACAGTATCTCCCTCCTCCCTCCCCCCCTGGTTCCTTCACTCAGCCTCCTTATCTCCCTAAATTCTCCCCTAGTATTCTAAGTGAGAATTTCGTAACAAGTTTCATTCCTTCCTTATTTTTTTCTACTGGGAGGACTGGGTGGGAGCTGTACATGCTCATGGTAGGTAGACTGTGTCCAGGGTTTGTTAATGAGAGCAACAAGTTTTCCACGTTTCACAGCCATTATATTATTAATTAGCTGCCCTTCACCCTGATGTCCTGAAGTGGGTTACAGCAACTTAAAAGACAACATTAAAAACTGTTTTTAAACTTAATAATTTTTTAAAAATACAATCACAAAATGCAAGGCAAGTCCTGGAAATATCTGTTTCATCCTTGCAATGTACTCTAGGTTAGGCTGAGAGATGGTATGGGCCTATGGCCGTAATAAATATCTATTCTATCTATTCTATTCTAGGCTGAGAGATGTGCCCTAGGCCGTCCAGTGAGCTTTATGGCTGAGGGGGGACTTAGACCCTGGTTTCCAAGGTCCTAGTCTGACACTCTAACACTATACCATACTTTTTCCACACAAAAATGCAAAGTTTGCTTCTCTGGGTTCTGACCTGGGAAACTAAGCAGGCACCTCAGATTTTGATCAGTAAAATTTATGATTTTTACCCATGATGTTGTTATGTATTCTTCATTCAGTAAGTGTATAAATGGTCTTCTCCATTCATCAAACTAGATGTTAGATTTGTCATGTAGTTTGTGTAACTGATTATATGTATATATTCAGAATTCCCCACCCAGAGCTTCATCTGAAGCCTTAGCCCACTGAACTTGCTATTCGTAATGGGATGAAATCATCCCAGTCCAGCTCCTGGCTTTGTGCTAGTCACTTTCTAAAGAGAAATCAATCTCCATACTAGCAAGTGAAAGCCCCCCACCCCTGAATTTGAATGGAAAGGCTGTTTATTTATGACAAATGCACTTTAATTATTCTAGATCAGGTTCTTGTAGTCTAAGCTACAGCATCAATTGGGAACAAGTGCCAGGAGTTAACATACCATCTGTGTTACATATGAATCAATTGAGCCTGAATTGTGATAGATAACCTAGCTACAGAGTTATGTTAAGAGCAGAAAATTGAATCCTGAGGGTAGTCAAAATATTGATGGAAGCTGTAGATTTATTGAAGCCAGCTGGTTTCATAATAGAATCATTTGCAAGGCATTTCATTTACATTTCTCTCATACCCCCTCCCAAGCATTAGTATTACAACTGAGTATTTATTTGCCAGCTCAGGGCATTCACGAGTCTACTTAATTTCTCATTTGCAGGCAATTAGATTCCAGTTTACATCTTATGGCTTCACGACCTCCTGCTTGTGGTGCTGTCCTTGGAGATATGAGGATACAGGGGAAGTATCAATTGCTTTTCCAACTGCAGGTGGATACAAGAAGCAAACAATGCTGTGTCCCCATCTGTAAGGTCTGAGCTGTTAAAAAGTTGCAAAAAACACCACTTGGCTCCAGCCAGCAAGCAGCGCAGTCACAAGCAGCTGCAGGGAAAACCTGGATGGAATTGCCATTAAGTGAAAAAGGACATTGGAACAGCAGTCCTGCTGCAAAGGCCTCCTGAAACAAAGGTGGCTTAATGGATGCCGGGAGCTCCAAATGTGAAAATTAGGGATCTTCAGAGGGGCCAAAGCACACACTCTCATTTCAAGGAAGGACTATCATCATAGGAGCCAAGGTCTCTTCTGCCCCCCAATAAAACATTTGAGGGGGCTGCCTCCCCAGTTGATGGGCATTGCCATTCAAGTGGGGTGTGTGTGCACACGCTGCATCATGTGGTCGATTATGTGGGGTGTTGTTTACCTGTCCCTCCAATATTTTATTCAAGTTGGCACCCCTGCCTATTATCTTAATGTTTCTTTCCTCCATCTTCTCTGCAATCCCAAAGTAGGAAGTCTTTGCTCTCTCTCTCTCTCTCTCTCTCTCTCTCTCTCTCTCTCTCTCTCTCTCTCCTGCAGTGTCAGTAGTGACAGCTAGATGGAAGGCACAGTACTGTTGTCAACTCAGTACCTTCAGAGACCTCCCCATCACCTCATTAGCGTGGGAATCTATATTTTAGGCTTTGCAATTAACCCAGCGATGCCTCCAATTTCCATGCTAAGCTTTCTTGATGAAGGCAAGAGTGAGTGCCAGGGCCACTCTCTTCTCTTCTGTCATGTAGCTCTTTAGACTTGTGATACTTAAGAGGAAGGCCTGGTAGAATCAGTTTGGATTAACAGTAGCTCTTGTGTCTTGAAATGCTCTTGGGAGGCAGGTCTCCTTAGAGCTGGGCAGAAATGGCTTCACAAAAGTTTTTGCCTTATTGGTGAAAAGTGGGCAGGCGGGGGGGGGGGACTCATCAAGTATCCTTGAGGAGGAGAGCAGAATTGTCCAACATTTGAGAGGAAAAGGGGCTGGAGAAGAACCTTCTTGGAAAATTCAACAGACAATACTCTTCTGAGAAATGCCAGTGCAGATAATATTGAATGAAACTACACTGCTGGCGGGCACTTCTGAAGCCCACCCCATAGAGCTGTGTTAACCTATCTTTTAATTTTTCTTATCAATTTTTACTCACTTATTATCTATGCTTAATTAGTATTCTATGTATATGTATATGTTTAAATCTACGTTTGGTTCTTGTTCCCATTTATTTAATAATTATTTGTTTAGATTCATATTGTTATGCTATTTATTTAGATGGTTTGCTTATGCTGGTCTGTGACCGTAATAAAGTACTTGACTTGATTGTTGGTTCATGCTGATGATTCAATAGGTAAACGAAGAGATTTGGGAGGAAGAGGGGCCAAGCCCATATGTTTCTTCAGTTCTATTAATATAATTTAAACATTATTAAAATGGATTCATAGTTGTGCTCATAATTCTCTACCCTATTTCCAGATGGTGAAATGGAGGCGCAATGACAAAAATTCTCCTTCAGCTCATGGGAAACCTGCAAAAGAAAACAGATCTCTTCTGGGAAATTTTTGGCTAACTTTAGTTCTGCATATGAATGACAAGTTTGTAATGCTGAGCTGGTATTGAGCTACACCAACTGCATCCAGGCACTGCTACCTTGATTCTCCTACCCCATAGGAGCCAACTCCTGGGGGCCCTGGGGGCTTCAATCCCTGCAATAAAATATTTGAGGGGGCCAGGCCCCCACAAAGTTGATGGGCATTCCCATTCAAATGGTGCATGTGCACTGTGTCACGTGATCGATTATGTGGGGTGGGGCTTTCCTGGGCCCCCACAATATTTTATTCAAGTTGACACCCCTGTCCTACCCATGTTCAGCTTGCAACAAGCAGAAATGCATCAAGGGAGAATAGGGACTGCCCAGTACTGCTATATTGAGTGTTTGTGGGAAGCAGAATAAAATAATTCCACTCCCCAAGATTTTAAAGTGGATTGCTGAAGTTAAAACATACCTTGGACAATAACCCTTATCCGCCCAACCAGCAGGGTTGATGGGAGTTGCAATCCAGGATATTTGAAGCCTATTTTCATTTGTCAAGTGTTTCATTTCATACTCTGAAACCAGGGGCTCCTGAATAATATACAATGCAGTGCAATACAAACTCGACTTCATACAGACTTCAAAGGGTTGAAATAGACATTGCCCTGCCCCACTGAATTCCAGAAACTCAAAAGTCTGATCAGGGTTAAATATCTTCATCATAGAGTTCACAGCCTCAGTACAAGTGGTATAAAACCAACACGAGTTTGTATTGCAGTGCATTGCCTACAATTTATAACACTGAATTGCCTATTACGGTACTTGAATTGCCTGCTCTGGAATAAATGGTTTCAGAACAGCAGCCTTATAAGTGATGGCACTTAATTAGGTTTGTCCCAGGACTTTCAATGACACCACTAAGATGGAAAACACTCAAGTAATACTAATGATGGTTCTTCATTTGTTCATATATTAGAGCTTTGTCTCCAAATCAAGGTTTTCTCCCTGGCCTTTTAGCTTTGACCTTGCATCCCAAGTTGGTGGTGTGTTGACTTTGGGACTGAAAACACTGTCTTCACATTGTTTCTTGCCACGTTAGGAGAAAATGTCTTCTAACTCATCTCTGTGTGAAGGTGAGGGTGTTTAGTCGGGAACAATAGAGGCCAGGGCTGCTATATATTTCATGGAGTAATTCCTAAACCCCCATGCCCCATAGGGAAACAAGAGGGGCTGAAGTGTGCTTTTTTGGTGGGGTAGGGGGAGAGATCACATCAGGCTGGACACATGCACCACTGTATGCCTCTCAGCCAAGGAATCAATGATTCTGCTCCTTATCTACCAATGGTGCAGCACTACCCAAAGCGAAGGATTTTCTGATGCACCTTACACTATATAGAAATAACTAGCAAGTGCAGGAAAGACCCAGAAAGCATGGTCTTACCGTGGAACCCGATCTGATTAGGTGAGAAACTGGGAGGCAGTACTAATGAGGTGATTCTAGAACCTGAGGATGCCCTGCCCATTATTCTGCAACCTGACACTTGCAAACGCAGACACACACACCCTTGAGCCTGGAAAGAAGTGGTGTTCTAATTTTTATCCAGAACTGTGACACTTCAATCAACACTTGCAAAACACAATTTTAATAAGTGTGTAGAAGAGGGAGTTTCAGGAAGCCCATCCTTTCGTCACAGGTTGCACTGCCAACACTTCCTTTTTTATACAACTAGTAATAGTAACGACCCCCCCCCCTTTTTTGCATGTGGCTGGAGGCTTTTCCAAACTTCACATCCATTCACAATAATTTACAAAAGTAATGGAACATATAAACATCAGTCAGAAAAAGAATCCATATCCACTCTATTTGCTGCACAACCCAACTCAGTTAAAATCATTAAAAACATGCACGTAATTATTGACAACTGTGGCAAATACTGCCATCATATAAATAACAAAATTTATAGTTTCATCCTAATTCTTACTTATCTTGGGCTATTTTACCTAGGTACTGTGAAATGTAATTTGATTTTTATAAAATTAATTGGGTTAGCAAATAATGGGCATTATTATAAATAGTGGATTCTATTTTCAACATAATTGCATCCAAATACACATTTTCCATTCTTGCAGCACTGCTAGATCCCTTTCGATCACTTCAGGATATGAGAATGGCATTACTCGGAACCTAAGTTCCATAATGTTCCCTATATAACTGGGGGAAGGTCAGTATTTGAAAATAATATGTCCTGGTATGATATTTCATGATCTTAGCATAACATTGAGAACAACTCTTAAGATTAATGACTGAAATGGTTGTGTGTCTCGTAAAAAATATCCCAGCCTGATTGGGCCAGGAATTCTTCAATGGTTGCATTGAAAATGTTACATCTTGTCAACTAGTAGTTGTAAGTCATGTTGATGGAGAAGAAAGCCTCATGGCATTATTCACTCTAGTAAGTAAGTAAGTGTGCTCAGGACTGCAGCCTGAAAGGTACACTAGTCCTGTGTTTTGTGGGCGCTCTGGACCTCTAAACTGCCCCAAGCCCTGCTGAAATCAACCAAGTCTTGAATAAGCAGAATTGATGAGGACTGGAGCCTTCCTCCTTTTGAAATTCAAAGCCAGTGGCTTCCGTACAGCGCACGCAGGGTTACTTGACTAGTGTCTGTTTATTAACATTGCCATCACTTTATCTGAAGCATCATGAACCACAACCTGTTGTCAGGAAAAGCGATTTGAATAAAACATGCAATCAGAAGTCAAAAGCAAATCTGTTTTGCCTTCTGAAAGCTTTGGAGTGTGAGATAGCTGTCTTTGCAATGAAGCTCTTGGAATTTTAAAAAGCAATGTAGGTTCTATTTATCAAGTTGAACAGAGAAATGCAAACTACAGTATAAGTTCGGATCCCTCAACCTGAAGCTGTTCAGCTGACCTAGTTTTCGCATGCATGTTGTTGTTTTGCAGAGTTGGTTCTGTTCTCTGTGCTTCTGTTCTAGGTGGAATAAATTAACTCAGTCAATGTACTTCTCATTAGTTAAAAACTCCATAATGAGAACTCCAATTAGTGTCCTGATTTGGGGGAAATCCATAGTGCCATCTCCCAATGCAGGCTTCGGTTACTGCATATTTATGTCCTGCATGATTTAATTAGAACTTGGAACCCTTGTTTTATTACCTTCACATTATATTGGCAAGGTTAATGAGAGCATGTAGAAATAATATGGCTGAGTGATACTATCAAGCATATTTTGTGTTAGAAGCTGCTGCTTTTATTTAGGGCAGGGGTGACTAGCCTGTGGCTTTCCAGATGCTGTCAGACTCCAACTCATATCAGCTCCAGCCAGCATGGCTGTTAGTAAGAGATTATGGAGCTATAGTCCTCTCTAGCTCTAGCTCCTGCCTTGGGGAGGGACTCTGTGGTATAGCAGGTTGGAAGCTGCCACCTTGTAGATGTTTTTAGACCACAGCAGCTCCCATGATCCAGGACCATTGGTCCTTCTGCCTAGGCCTGATGGAAGCCCCACAACACCAGAAGGGCCACAGGTTCCTCATCCGTGAAGCAGAATATTGGACCTGCTATGAACCTCACTGCAAGGAACCCTCTTTCACGTGATCCTACCTCACTGGGTTGCTGTGAGGAGAAATGTATCATTTTTATCCGCTGTGTGGATTCGAGGTGGGGTCGAGTGTTTCTGCTCTGCCATCCTACTGGTGGATGCAATGCTGCTGCTAAGCAGGACCTCTTTGGTAATTTTTGGTAATATGGTACCCTGAGCAAGGCCAACATTGGCATTTCCGAATGAATCTTTTCAGTTATGGAGCTCCTCAATTATGGAGCAGGGCTCAGTGTTGGGGAACGGCCTGCACCACCCTAAATCCATTGCTAGCAATACATGCAGAAGAAGCAGAAGAAATGCCTGTTTCAAGAGGGTGCATGGCATTGGCTGATATGGAATGGTGTTCCCCAGGTGTCACAGCTGACATCACTGTAGAAGAGGCACCTCTTGACTGATTTAGGACATTTATACTGCACCCGACCTCCAAGTGGCTCAGAGCATCATATGTGGCTAGGCTGAGAGACGGCAACTGGCCCAATGTCACCCACTGAGTCCCCTCTCTCCCATTTCGATAGTTGCAATCGGTTTGGGAAACCTCTCTTTCACGCCTCAGCATGTCCATTTCGTCCCAGGACACCCTCCTGGAATTTCAGTGTACATGGAGCCTTGCTTCCTCCTTAATTCCTCCACTACCGAACGCGTCCCCCCTCCACAGTGGGAGAGTGAAGTCTGTCTGTAGAGAGCGACCAAACTGGAAGGTCATCACCCACTGAGTTTCATGGCTGGATGGGGATTTGAACCCTGCTCTCCGGTCCACACAGCAGAATGCCTCTCCCACTACGGCACATTCTCTTCATGTGAGAGAACAGGGGTTGGGATTTTTGTAAGCCCTGGCTGTTTCTTTTTGTTTTCTTTTAAAAAGAACCTGCTGACAAATTAATCAGAGGTATCTTATTATTTGTTCAGATGGCTTTTCGTTGTTCAGTTAAACCAAGGGGGAGAGATGGACTGTTGAGGATTCATTTTTAGGGATGTCAAAGGCAGTTTAAAAAGTGGTGAGTTCTCTAAAATGCAGCCTAGCAACCCTATTGCTCTATGTTCATTTATATGTGCAGAATCCCAGAATTTTTATTCCCTTCTGTCAGAGCTGCCCAAGGTCCCAGCTCACAAAGGACCAATGCCAGTTCGTTGTTATATACAAAAGTCTTTATTGAAGTTCAGTTTGTCTTTCACATCAGCAGCGTGCAGCTCTACGTCTGAAACTCTAGACCGCCGAAGCTCCGTCTGAGTCTCCTCCCTCCTGACACCAGTTTAAGACCCTAGCCTTGCTCCACCTCTTCCTCTGCTCTTTCCTCCTCTGGGTCCGCCTGTCAGCTGGGGTCTCGCCCTTCCTAGACTCTTCTGACGCTGAGTCCCCTGAGTCTTCTCCCTGCTTCCGGCGGGCTTTAGGACCTGGTTCCCGCTCCGGGCTTTCTGCTGTCCTGCGCGCCTGTACATTTGAACTTGGCGCGCGCGCCCAGCCGGTAACCTTCCTCCTGACCGTTACACTGCTCCTGTCACTGCTTCCCCCTTCGGGAAGGCTAGCTGGACTTGACCTCCCCTCCGTTCCCCCACTCTCCGATAGAGGCGTGGTCAGTCTCGACTCATCTTCTCTCCCTGCTGGAGGAGCCGCTAGTCCTGACACTTGGGACTCCTCCCCCCCACTACGCTCTGGTGGGGAAGCTGGCCCTGATCTCCAGCTGCTGCTTTGGGAGTCCCCGCTGGCCCCCCTTGCCCTGACCATCGGCGCCTCCTTCTGGGAATCTTCTGATTCGCTGGAGAAGCTCATGGAATCTCTCGGGTCACTGTCATACTCCCCTATGCTGCCCTCAGATCCTTCCCCTTCGCTCTCCATCTCCTCTCTCCCCTGTGTCTCTGTCCCTGATCCCCTGACACCTTCTGTGTGTTGGGAGCCATTACTATTAATTAAAACATAACAGACAGGCAAAAACTTTGACTCTATATCAGTAAGGGCTCATCCACACTTCCCTTTGCCCTACTGCTTTCCCCAGGAAAACATGCTCTTTACCGCTGAATCGGAACAAATGGCAATGGGTTTTCTGTAGTTTGGGTTTCTTCCGATTCAGCAGTAAAGAGCGTGCTTTCTAGGGGAAAGCTGCAGTGCATATGGAAAACCGCTCAGACCCGTGCCTAGAAAGTGCAGGGCAAGCCGAAAACTGCTTGGACCCAGGGGGTTTCTAGGCACAAGACAAATGAATGTGTCGACCACCAGCTGTAAGCCTATTCGCTGATGTACTTTGAAGCCTGATAAAACTTCACTACACAAATATAAAAAGAAAGAAACACAAACACAAGTATTTCATTTCAACTGAGAATGCTATAGATGGATTTTGTAAAATGTCACGGGACCCCAGAATCCCAAAGAACTAGTTTCTAGGGCTTAATAGACTTATGATGGGGATTACACTGGGATGTGTTTGGATTTAAGAGGGAGACTTAAAAATAAAAATAATAGCCTGAGACAGTCGGTTGAAATCACCAGGACATCTTGGATGAGTAAGCCAGACGGGAAATGAAGCATTGTATTCAACTTCACACCTGGGAACACAAATCAATACAAAAAAATGGCTGCTACAAAATGACCCAAGCTGCAAAATGCCAGAGCCAGTGAATGATAAGGTGAAAAACTTATGTCCTTCTGCTTTCTATTTTAAGGCTGCCAGCAGGAAAAGCATCCTTGGGGCAACATATCACAATATGAGATCCTCAGGGAAGCATTTTGTGACCAGTCACTTTCACCTCCAGCCAGGGAAAGCAAAGCTACTTGAGAGAGGAACAATTCTATACTTGAAGAACAACAGCCCAATAATGATCTAGCAGGTGACTTTTGTTCATTGTTAGCATCCATTTGTCTCGAGGGACAATGGAGTGCAGCTCTGTGGGTAAAGTCAAACCCCAACGTTAGAAAGAGGTGCCAGAATTCACCATGAACACCTTCCTTGTGCCTGAGGTGAACTAATATGGATTCAGAAGAGTTTTAGCACATGATGAGCTGTTGGTGTAGAGCAGGGGTCTGCAACCTGCGGCTCCGGAGCCGCATGTGGCTCTTTTACACCTTTGCTGCGGCTCCGGGGCGGAAACTAGCGAGGGGAGGAGGCGCATTGTGTGCCCCGACACTCCCCACTGTGGCGGGCGCTGTACTGGCTGTGATGTCGCATGGGGGCGGTGCGTGCGTTAGTCACGCACCGTCCCGACGTCACCTTCCCGCCCGCTGTCAGATCGGAGGGCAGCGGCGCACATGCTTTAAATGTCGCAATGGTTTTGCGGCTCCCAGGTTTTTTTTCTTCGGAAACGGGTCCAAGTGGCTGTTTTTGTCTTAAAGGTTGCAGACCCCTGGTGTAGACCCAGCCTTAGTAAAGGATGTGCAGCCACACTTCCTGCTTTACCTCTGGAAACATTAGTGCACCTGTGGCAAACACAGATGCTAAAGAAAGCGCAAGCACCTCTGAGGCAAAGCTCACCTGTCGTCTGATAACTCTGATGGTTCTATGGCTTAGTTTGGTTGGCAAACACAAAGGGTGAGGCTTGCTTCATTAACCTCAGACAGAAACTGTTCTATTTACTATGCTGATCTTGTAACCACTGAACTAGTAAATGATGTATCAGCTGAAAATTGAATTACCCAAATGCATTATGACAACAAGGATCACTTTTCCTCACCTGTTGGTTACAATCTGTTCCCCTGGCAGGAGGAATTTGCTGGCATAAAACAGTGTTACTGGCTGCCCATTTTTAACCATATGGTTCAGGCGGATCCAATTGATTTGTGCATTAAGGAGAGGAGAAAAGAGCAGTCTGGCTTTACATACGGATTGAGGGTGATTTGTTCTTCTGCTTTCTTTCTGAAGCGCCAAAGACCAAGATTACATGCCTATCACTGACACCAAAGGGATCTGCTGCTTTTGTTTGCCCAAGCCTGATGGAAAGATTATTTTAAGCATGGGTGGCGAACACTGTATATTGATTAGGCCATCTCGGAACAGCATAGTAGAAATGATTACCAGATCTTTTTTTTTTTTAAAAAAAATGATATTTATTGAGATTTTACAGACAATAAAAAGTTACAAGATTAAAAGTAAGAAATAAAAAGAATAACAATAATAAAAGAAAAAAGGTACAAAAATACAAAAACAAAACACATAAAAAGTAAGAAAAAGTTAAAAAGAAATCAATATTTTCATGTCTTATATTTCATTTACTTGTTTCCTGACCTCCTCACACCCCCTTTTTTGTATTCCAATTCACACAATTAATTCAGCAAATCCTTACCCTTTATCATTTATCTTTACTCAATATCTTAACCTATTATGACTATATATTTTAAACCATTCTCAATCCGTATTCACATATTCTTATTAATCTTTTTACCAAAACCGCTTATTTTCAATCCAACATCCCTTTAACATTCATTAATTTTACAGTATTTCTGCAAGTAGTCTTTAAATTTCTTCCAGTCTTCTTCCACCTCCTCTTCTCCCTGCTCTCAGATTCTGCCAGTCATTTCTGCCAGTTCCATGTAGTCCATCACCTTCATCTGCCATTCTTCCAGTGTGGGTAAATCTTGTGTCTTCCAGTACTTTGCAATCAATATTCTTGCTGCTATTGTTGCATACATAAAAAAGTTCTGTCCTTCTTTGGCACCAATTGGCCAACTATGCCCAAGAGAAAGGCCTCTGGTTTCTTCAGGAAGGTATATTTAAATACCTTTTTCATTTCATTATATATCATCTCCCAAAAAGCCTTAATCTTTGGGCACGTCCACCAAAGGTGAAAGAATGTACCTTCAGTTTCTTTACATTTCCAACATTCATTATCGGGCAAATGATAGATTTTTGCAAGCTTGACTGGGGTCATGACCAGATCTTAAATAAGAACATAGGAAGAGCCCTGCTGAATCACGTCATCTCCCATAGTGACCAATCAGATGGCTATGTGAAGCCCACAAGTGGCGCATGAGCCTGTTATAATAATGTTACTATTTGTACCCTGCCCATCTGACTGGTTTGCCCCAGCCTCTCTGTTAGTGGCCATCAACACATTTAAGGTAGGGCTGCCATATTTCAAAAAGTGAAAATCTGGACACAGAAGTTGTTGAGCTTCTTTTGGCTAAATCGCTTTAAAAAAAAAAAAGCTTTAAAGCTGTTTTTAAGGAAAATCGCCCCAAACGACACTGCCAACATGGGTTGCCATACATCCAGATTTTCCTGGACATTTTTGCAATTTCTGCCCGGGCACTGCTTCCAACTGCAGTATTCTTGCTATGTCTGGAAAATTCAGGATGTATGGCAACCCTAATTGAAGGGCTATAAATTTTACAAACCAACTGTGAATTGTTTGGAAAAGTACTTTTTTCTGTCTACTGCCTGTCAATTTCCTGGGATGACCCTGGTCCCGATATCATGAGAATGGGAGAAAAACTTCTCTCCAGTTTCCCCACAGTGTGCATAATGGTACAATACTTTATAATGTAGTCTTTCCTTGTAGAGAAAGTATTCCAAGCCCCTGGCAATTGTCTTTGCCCTCTTTCACAGGACATTTCCAGGGCTATGATATCCCTTTTGAGATTAGGCAATCACAGCTATAGAAAATACTCCAAATACATTTGCACTAGAGTTTTACATAAACACATTTCAATATTTTTCCTAATGATCCCTAGAATATAATTTGCCTTTTTTATTGAGGTATGCACCCACAATATTCAGTGCATCTCTAATTTTAGACATGACTCTTTGTTTTGCAAAGTCAGTGCCTGACATGGTCTTGGTGATGGCATGGAGAATCTTGTTAGTATAACTAACCTGGGTGCTTGGAGGGAATGTATATTCCCCATACTGAAAGATTCCATTACGAGACCACTTCCTGGTGAAACTTTCTCTCACTACATACAACAAATGTCTTGGGGGAAACAGCTGGCCACTGTTCCAACGCCGGGCAGCTGAATATGTGAGCCAACAGGATTGTTCCCCTGCACTGCCAACTGGCATTGATCAGCAGTGACAGTTTGTGCTAATTATTTTGGCATCCAAGTTTCTCCCTGAACCCACACAATGTCTCAAAGATTGGCACTTAGGAGCTCTTGAGCAAATTGTAGGCAGCTCACAAAACGAAAAGGCATTTCTGGTTCCAGCTGCTCAGCAAGCAAGCAGAGCAAAAATGTCCCCTTTCAAAGATCTGTGCCCACAGGTGTCACTCTTTTCAATGCACTGTTAAAGCACGCTTTTGACAGCTAAGTTGGCATTAGAGTTGTAAAAGAAACGAGCGTATAGCACAATACGCAGCTTGGGTTTGAGATTTCCCCCCTCCTTCCCTGTTTCAAGTATTTTTAAAATAAATTGAGGTTTTAGTGCACAAATGGTAAAGAATTGGCAAGGCTTAATCAAAGCTAGAAATCATCAGTGGAACATGAGCTTGCACTCATTAAGTGGGGCAAGTGGGGGACCCTCTGTGACACAGCTGTCAAAAATTAAATGTCACAGATGGAGATTTCTCACCTGGCACAATCCCTTGGAGTTAGTTCACACATCAAGATGCAAGTTGTTGAATGAGAAGCTTCTAAGGGCAAGTTCTCTTCGCATATGCCTGTGCACAATTTGATTTCACTTCAGCAGATTACTGCATTTTGGTCTTGTTCATTATTTGATAGCAATGTGCATTCATGAATGGGCCATTGTAGAATGGATAGAATTTGCATACATTCTCAGCTGCAAAGCATTTTAATGAATTCATTTCACACATTCATAAAGTGTGCAACAATAAAGAGTAGTGAATTCTCGTCACACGTATGCTAGGGATGTGCACTTTTGGTACCCTGAATTAGGAGGAAAATACCCAATACCTTTCAGGGGAATCCATTTCTTCTCTCTCTCTCACCCACCCATGCACCCCCAACCCCAGGAATCCTACTGCAGACACCTTAAAATGGTGAAGCCCGCCTTTCCATGGAAACCATTATAGCTATCCTTCCAACATTTGCTAAGCTTCACCCCCTGAGAAGGGGTGACTAAGCCTGCAAACTGCATCCAATTCTGACATAAAATCAGAAGGTGACAGTCTTTCATTGTTCTCTGTGCCTGCCATTCACTTAGAGAGAAGAGGTCTCATTCATGCCACTCCCACGAGCAGATGACAGCCCCATGCAATCCAGACTGGGACTTCAGTAGGTTAAAGTTCATCAACTCTCTCTCTGTCGCTCTCTCTTTTGCTATTGACTTTTTAAAAGCAATCCACACATTTGCTAATTGTGCAGAAGGCACCTGTTCAGGCCCATGCAGCCCTGGGCCTCCGGGGGCTAAGCAGGTGTGTGTGTGTGTGGGGGGGCCTCTGCTAGGCGCCTGCTGGACTTATGCTGTTATGCCAGGAATGCCCCGTGCCTCCCAGCAGACTGGAAACTGAACGGGCGAAATGGCCACACCTGTTTATATGCCTTGCAAGAGGAAAAATCTTGACCTGCCCCACTGCACACTAGCATGTAATGCCAGATCAGAATAGACAGCAGCTGTGTGGTGGCTCATCTCATGGACAAGACTCCTGCTCTGGGCCTCAGACAAGCTTTGCAAGGGCTTGCATCTCATCTCGCTTGGTCTTTAGGTTCTGAGATGTTGGAGACATGGCAGTCCTAACTAGAACTGCCATCTATGGCACGCTTGGTGGCAAGTCCCCTTCAGCTTTTTTTTTTTGACCAGAAGTATTACTATTAGAAATGAGGATCATAGAACTATAGAGTTGGAAGGGTCATCTAGTCCAACCCCCTGCAGTACAGGACTATCAACTCAAGCATCCATGACAGAGGGCCACCTAGCCTCTGCTGAAAAACCTCCAAGGAAAGAGAGTCCACTGTCATTGTTGAGCAGTTCTTACTACCAGAAGGTTCTTCCTGATGTTTAGTCGGAATCTCCTTTCTTGTAACTTGAATCTATTGGGTCAAGTCCTTCCCTCCAGAACAGAAGAAAACAAGCTTGCTCCTTCTTCCATGTGACAGCCCTTGAGATATTTGAAGGTGGCTCTCAAATCTCCTCTCAGTCTCCTCTTAATCAAGTTAAACATACCCAACTCCCTCAACTGTTCCTCATAAGACTTAGTTTCCAGATGCTTTGAGTATTGACTCTGAAGAAATGATATAGAGACAACTGCGTAAGACTTAAAGTTTAAATGAAGCTGCTGAGGTATTCAAAAAGAGAACCTGTGTTCATCCTATTACACCCCAGAAATTATTAATTACAAGTTTGGATGAGCCAAATGATCTCTCGGGCATGCAGGAAAGCTACTTCTGCTTCTCACAGATGAGGGAATTTCCAATTAAAATATGGCAGAGAATTGTACCGGAAAGCTTTGACTGTATGAAATTAGGTGTTAAATTTGTAGAATCTGGAGCAAACGCCATTAAAATGTAGACTGTTCATATGTGAATTGCCAAGTTTGCTTAAGAGAAGAATGCAGTTATGCTTGTGTTCCTTCTTAGTAGTTTCCTTTTTTCAACACCTTGAATGCTCCAAGTGATATGGAAACATCAGTGTCCTGGGCCATATATAAAAAGGGGATGACTGAATAATTCAGAGATTCCTTGTAAACCTCTTCTGAATACTCTGAAGCCATGCTTTCTGTATGGCTCTTCTGATAGCTTCCACTCTCATCCGTTTCTCTGTGCATGGAATTTCCAAACTAAATTATTAATTCCCCTGCTGATGTCTGGCATAGGAGGTGAACTAATATTCTTTGTTTTCCTCTGAATGTGAGAGAGGAAAAAGCTCCTTGTCAATCCAAATAGGAGCACCTTGAACTGACATACCATCTCCGTAACTCTTTCGATTTATAACCAAGCTCATTGTTTACTCAATATAGGCAAAAGCTGTGGGAGATTTTAGCAGTGAAACCTAAGAATGCATATTTTGCTAGTTGGTATAGAAAGGGGTTAACAGAGTTCTAATTGCTAGAGTAGGCTCAGTGAGATCACAACCCCTCTTCCTCCTGAGAGGGAGGAAGTAAAGCTTGTTTCCTGTTCTCCAGCCTCACCGTCTCATCCTGCAGGCAGTGGAGGAGCACATGCTTCACCTTAGCCCCCAGCCTCAGGCAGGTGTCTGAGGCTGCTTTGCAGTATTTCAATATTTTACCTGCATTACTTGAATGCTGTTGCATAAGGCAAGATGTATGTCTGAGACCCAGTAACTGTAAGTAAATAATTTTAAACTTACTTCACTGTGTGTGGTTTGTTTCATTGAAAAAGGGGTAAAATGGAGGGGTCAGCTGCTTCATGCAGCTGAATGGAAATTAATTAAGAAAGTAATAGCCTATGCCTAATGATGGGATTTAATACTCTGCTATTGGGGTTCTCTGTGAGCTACACCCACATTTAATTTTTTTAAAGAACAAACACCTGCCATCCCCCCATTGTTCATTAACACATGGCTCTCTGGGATTAAATATAATTAATATTTCCTCTAATCCATACCTATCAAGTGCTAGGTGGAACCATGTCAACAAGAGCACTTTGGCAAAACTCCCATGCAAAACTCTACAATATTTTATAAACGAAGATCTTGGATGGCCCTTTTGGGGTTGATTCCTCACTCTCCCACCCTTTTATTAATTTTTAAATTTTTCTGCAATCCGTGTCAAGCAGCTGCAATCATGCAAGTGAAATCAGCATAAGATGCGATCTACCTGTATACGGAAAGGAATCCCTCTTGAGGTCAGTGATGCTTACTGCTGAATCAGATGTCTGTAGGCTTGTGTCCTGGGGTGACCCAAAACATTTCGCTGCCTGAGAGAGAAGTCAAGGTTGCTCAAGTTGTATGGGTACCTGGAGCAGAAAATCTCCAGTCCTTGCCAGTAAAAATATGAGTTTAATTAATTAATTAATTAATTAATCTACTAATTAATTAATCTACTAATATGCAATGAGATCCAAAATCAGCTGCCTGAGGCAGTTGACTCCCTTTGCCTAGAGATAGGGGCAGCCCTATTTGTGTCATTTATACCACATGTTTAGTCTATTTTAATTTATTAAATTTATCAGTCTCTTCCCACAATGGATGGAAATAATGAAGGGATTTACAAAATAAAAAATAAGATAAAATATAAAATAGTAACACATTTATGCAATACAGAACAATTATGTGAAAGTGTTCATCCAGAAGATCACCTGAAAATATTTTTAAAAAAAACCCCTCCACCACCACTGCCCAGCCCGATAGTGAACACCTAAAAAAAATACTTAAAGCCATTTACAAATAAGATCTCTGGAAACCAATGGGACCTATAAGACAATCCTATGCGTGTTTACTCAGAAGTAAATTTCTTTGTTTTCTTTGGGGCAAGTATGTTTGCAATTGCTGCCTTAACTGAGGTTGCAAACCTAAATTTGGATATTGACCTGGAAATAAATTCCACTTGCACCAAGAAGGGGTTGCTTCCAAGAAGAGATTGTGAGCTCGCTTCCCTTGGGAAGGAAAGCTGGTCTTTTAGCCTCCCATTGTAAGGAATGCAGTTCAGCAAAACATTTCAGGGTTGTAGAATTTTGCCTTAAGAATAAACCAAGGGCTGGAATAAAACCTCTGTTCATGATTGATATATAGAAGTGCATAAAAGCAATGAAGCAGCCTCTGACTTAGGCAATACGTGAAGCAATAAGCAAATGTCAGTCAATGGTTTGATTAATGGACTGAATTATATTGTATTTCTTATCTGCATTTTTCAGGTTTTCTTTCATTTACATTTTCTTTCATTATTCTAGGGTAGTGATACAACTACAAGCCAGCTTAAAACAAATACAGTGGTACCTCGGGACTTAATTCGTTCTGGAGGTCCGTTCTTAACCTGAAACTGTTCTTAACCTGAGGTACCACTTTAGCTAATGAGGCCTCCCACTGCTGCCACGCCGCCAAAGCATGATTTCTGTTCTCATCCTGAAGCAAAGTTCTTAACCCGAGGTACTATTTCTGGGTTAGCGGAGTCTGGAACCTGAAGCGTCTGTAACCGGACGCGTCTGTAACCCGAGGTACCACTGTACATTTCTCTGCTTACTTGGATAGTTTGTGGATAGCATGTCATTGTTTCAGATAAATGTATTTATTGTTTATTTTATTTACTCAATTTCTATACCATCCTGCATCTGAGGATCACAGGGCCGTTTACACTATATAAGCACAATAATAATACATAACATGGTAACAAACAGAAACAATACACCCTAGGGTTGCCATATTTCAAAATGTAAAAAGCAAAACCCCCCAAAATTGTTTAGCTTTTTAAAGGAAAACCTGAAAGTTGTTGAGATTTTCTTTACAAAAATGCCAAAAAAACCACGATTTTTCAATTGACTTGCCTAAGATCCAGGACAAAGAGCTGCCTTTCAGAATTCCCTCTGGACGTCAATCCCACCTTTGAAATCCTAGTAATGTCCTGGAAAATCCGGACATATGGCAGCCCTAATATACGCCCCCTCACCAGTTTAAAAGGTCATAGATTGTTTAATTAGCCAAAGGACTGGGAGAAGAAGATCCACTGGGCTGTGCTATTTCAATTGCTTTTGTTTGATTTACTCATTGCAAACAGCTGAAAGTCTGTAAATTTTAACTGAAACCTGATTTGCAATGGGGGTTGAATAATTTTGATTGCAGCTGTATATCAGTAGTAGGGAGTGCCTGGTGTATCCCAGAGATCAGTAGAAACCACCAAAATATTGTGAATTTTAAATGGATAGTGTCATTTGTGAGTTTGGTCTGTCACACCAAAAACTGAGTGAAGTCACATTTTGTTCCCCCATCGTGGTTCAGAATGGCACCTGGTATCTGAATGGCAGCAAAGTCCACTGCCTCAACCTCACTGCACCCTTGTGCCACGTTTGGTGACTATATCTAGAGAGACAGCTGAACGTTTGCCCAAAACCAGGCAAAATCATGCCAACCTGATGTTTCAGTTTGCCATCTTGCTTCAAAATCACGGCTGGCATCCAAATATTGATGGCAACCCCCACTCCTACTGTGGGAACCCTTGAGCTGAGTTTGGCAATGCCAAATCTATATAGAGAACCGACAGATGGAAAAACCACTTGCTAAACTATATAGCAGATCACAGAATTACAAGGTTCACAATTTGTGTGTGCATATGGTGGAGGTTAAAAGAAACAATGGTTTTCAGGAGGATGTTTGTTAAGCTTATTTTGGTTGTGGCGAGATGTGAATCAGAGCTTATTCTATGTTTACCCAGATATAAAACCCCACTGTGCTCAGTGCTCCTCAATATATTGAAATAGATGTGCGTAGGATTGTGGCTCTACTAACTGCCCTACATGAGCTTCCAATTATTTGAGGAACATATTGGCTGCAAAACAAATATGCAAACAGCCAAAGCAAATGCAGACAAAACACAATGACTTTTTTTATTAAATGAAAGGGGCACCTGAACTTCTTTCATGGAGAAATGAAATTCACCTTTTAATGCAGGGATGTGCATGAAGTAATGTATTTTGAAAGTGGAACAAAAAGCACGTTCGCTTGGTCAGTCTATCACTTGTTATGTGAGAGAAAAGTTAAGGAAGGATTTCTTCAAAGTGTGAATAATAATAATAATAATAGTAATAGAAATATACTCTGAGTCGAGTGTGAATTTCATGCTCTTTATTCAGCTCATAGTAGCAATGAATGAAACATTTTTGTGAGGATCTATGATCCTGTCAGGATGAAAAATGACTTCTTGATGGAGGAAGATAGGAGAGAGAGAAAAGGAGAGTAGGAGAGGAAAGTAGATTCACAAAATCAGTGAGAACGAAGATCTTTATTTTTCTGAGTAA
Source organism: Podarcis liolepis (assembly GCF_965112155.1). Lineage (NCBI taxonomy): Eukaryota > Metazoa > Chordata > Lepidosauria > Squamata > Lacertidae > Podarcis > Podarcis liolepis. The sequence goes on from NC_139556.1 coordinate 3,990,584, forward strand.
TGGGAGAAGCTAAATCTGAAAGGATATTTTACACAAATTGGGTAGGAAAATCCCCAAATTCTTTGCATGATGTTTTGAATTTCGCTACATTTGTATATTTCACTTTTGGAATGAGACAGACACTGAATGATATTTTTAAAACCTCTTGATGGATGATTATGAGGCAACCAGTATAAATATAGACACATTGCCCTCTTAAGAATCCCTCCATCTGCAATCAGGAATACTGAATATACAGTAAGCTCCATAAAATTCAAATTTTGCAAGCAAATCTGAGTTGGAAATATATACTTGAGATCTGCCCCCTTAAACTAATATCAGATATACTATTATAAGTAAAACAAGTTCATCCTGCTTCCCTAGTTTTTGTGGCAATGAGATAGCCTATGCTACTGTCCTTTTTTAGGAGGGACACAGGTGGCGCTGTGGTCTAAACCACTGAGCCTCTTGGGCTTGCCGATCGGAAGGTCGGTGGTTTGAATCTGCGTGATGGAGTGAGCTCCTATTGCTCTGTCCCAGCTTCTTGCTGTAAAACAGAAGCTGGGACTGACAACTATGGAAAGGATTGCCAAAGGCAGGGATAAGGATCCTGTGGTCTTTCATGAATAGTCAGTGGCCTGGATGATAAAACTTGGAGTCCAGCAACATCTGGTGGAGGCACAGGTTAGCCATTCCTAGTCTAAGGAAAGCTTCAGATATAGGAGCAATTCAGCAGAAAATGAAAGACACGTGGTATGATGCCTCTGGATAAATGCTTGGAGCCTCCTACCATTGCATGGGTCAACAAAGCAGTATACCATGCCTGCAATATTTCAGCCTCCTCTTTCTCCACGTTGACCAGCTTCACACCCTAGAATTTAGCACAGCTGTCTTGGTCCTGGCCTGGTCTTTCACACGCAGGTCAAATTTATCATCTAGCTCTTAATATAACCCAATTGCCTGATTTTGATCTAGGTTAAGGAACCAGATTGGATTGTGCATCCCTGCCACTATCCTGTGGATTCCTTTACATTCTCTCTGTTGTTCTAAAAGGGTTCAAGTCCTACAAAGACATAACAATGGCTAATCTGGTCACCCAAAGCTTGAAACGGCTTGGGTGCAAGACTCCTTGCCACTACATACTTTCCATGCAATACTGCAGATTCCCCTGGGAATGACAGGACTTGATGATGCTCTGCTGCTCTCAGGGAGAATTGTACAGTGGGGGAAATGACTGCCGTCAGTTAAATATTGAGGGCAGTCATGTTTGCTTCCCCAAGACAATTTTTCCTGGGAGTCTTTTGCTCCGTGGGGGACTTGCCCTATTGAGTTTATTCTCTTAAATGGTGGGGCTATCCCTCCAGAAGTTTTATCCCAGTCTCCCCACATTTAATAACAACAATGTTTGTGTGTGCGTCTACTTATTGGGGGAGGGAATCCTTTCTACATACTCAAGTGGAGCAAAAGCAAGCAATTCAGTCTATAAAAAGATGTCTGTAAAACAGTTATAGGTGCCTACTGAATGATAGCCACAAAGTAAAGTTTCTTGTTCCTAATAGCAGAGCTGAAGCGACAGAGGAACTGCTTCAGATAATTACACAGCGCAAGCTGTAACTTACTCTGATTTTTTCTTGCTGGAAACATCTGTAAGAATTCCACTTGAAGCAGCTGTAAGAAAAGAACCTACTGCTAATTTTCACAGTATGAAGCTTGAGGCTTTGGCCAACTTTAGTAACATAAAACTATAATTAATTCTCACACGCTGCACACAGTGCTTAGAAATATATCTTCATTTGCTTGTGCAGCAGGAGGTTCTGCCATGATTAATGGATTTCTGTGTAAGAACCAACTCTTGCCTCTGGACACACACCAGGTTAACCTTTAGGAGGTGGATTATAAAACTGAAAGGGAATCCTTGGCAGCAGCACTGATCTTCTGTGGCCATTCTTGGTCCCAGTTCCTTGTACTGTTCGTGAAGTGGACAAATATGGAGAAAGCACAGATAACCTCATCCAAATTTTAAAAAAAGTAGAAAAGGAAAGAGTAGAGGGCTTTTTAGACTGGATCCACTAGTTAGGCTACTTGGGAAGAGCCAAGGAAGAGATGCAATAGCGGAACTATACATTCAGCGAAATCATATGGTAGAATTCTTCCATCACTCTGCAGACAAAGGACAACATTTTTAATGCTCCCTATGTAGCCATAATAATAAAAATCTCAACAGATGAAACACAAATGCCTCTTGGGAAGACATTCTCCTCTAGTCCTCTCCCTGATGTGCTGCTAGAAGGAATGTTTATTTAATAGATTCACATTCCACAACGTTTTCTGCAGGACCACCCTTGGATGATGATGAAAAAGATGAAAGACAAGACAGATCCATCCCTATATAATAGGGAAGGAAGTACAAAAGGCATTGTCACTTACTGTATTTCTATTAATTGGTAATTGGCAATTACACAAGTCACAGGGAGAGGCGCCTCAGCCCCAGGGTCAGGCAAGCTGATTTTTTTTTTTAAAGGTGTGTAAAATGCCCAGGTCTGCATGTCATAAATGGCAGAATTTAGGTTGTCCAGAAAAATGAAGTTCTTGGAGCATATTTAACTATGAGAAAAATCAACAAAAAGGTAATGTTTCATAAACTTGTCTGCCTCCTTCTCCTCTGAAGTGGATTAAATATCACATACAAAACAAACAATACTGTCCTGTTTTCCTACAGGCAATAACTAGGAAATGGCTTTCTTTGTCACTTGATAAGATTTTATGGTAGGCAAGTTTATTAAAACTTTCCAGGGCCCACGACCCATCAAAATTTGACAGTGAGTGTAACTGACAGCACAACCAAATGAGTTTTTTAAGGGAACAGATGCTAAAACTTTACAAGAGAATTACTGAGACTTGACTCAATGGAATAGATCTATATTCTAAGAACACCAAACATTTGACAGTAAGCTGGGGTTAATAATTCCTCACTGTTGAATGGAACGTTTGGGGGTGGGGTATATGGAGAGTGTTTGTTGCAAGTATTTTTCAGAAATGGAAAAATAAAGTTTAAAAAGTAATAGTTTTACACTCTTGCTTTCTTTTGTGCCCTCCCGCTATACGTGATGAGATGCTGAGCAGATAATGGGCACAGTGGCGAAGCAGCATGACACTGGGGGTGGAGAGCAGGTGGGGGCATGGCTGGCACGTGTTCCGGGGACGTGTCATGCATCCCAGGGCGTGCCACCCGGCGTGGTGAGGGGGTGCGCGGCGTGTGACCGAGGTGGCAGCCGTGATGCTACCCCCCTCCCTGATGGTGCGGGGGGGTGCGCTCCTCCTGTCCCCCTTTCCTCTGCCAGTGAATGGGCATGAGCATGGGTAGGCAAGTGCTAGTCCAAACTTCCCTTTCCTCTTCCCAGCTGGCCTTGCTGCATCTCCATCTCCCCCCCCCCCCCTGCTTGACTCCCTCCATTTAGGTCTTCTCCAGCCTTGTTTCTTTCCCCCTTTCCCTGTGTTTGTTCTCTCTCTTCCTCAAGGCCAGCGCAACCCCAACTCTTCCCTTTCTCCCTGCTTCCCTTTCCATAGACCCTCCTTCCTTTCCTCAGCCACCTCCCTTGCCTGTTTACTTGCTGGGCAAAGTAAGCTCCCACACCTAAATGAAATCCTGAAGTAAGGATGCTTTTAAATGCCACTCTAAATTAAGTGTTGATGGTCCCTTGCTGCTTTAGGTCCCAGCAGATGTGAGATGCTAAGAAAGAAATTGACTGGCTCTTTTGATTGCTGCGTTTGCAGCGCAAGAGCGACTTTCCTGGGGCGCAAGCCTGGGCATGTGTATGGAGGTCCTGGCAGTGGGGTAGCAAGGTCAGGTGGTACCCGGTGCGAAAAATTTCTTGTCACTCCCCCCACTGAAATTATTAAAAGAAGGAAAAATAAGATACTTACAGTTGCAAGTGTTATTTTCTGCCTCCTCTTCCCCCCCACTGCAATAGCAGCAGCGCCACTGCCAGCGTCTCTCTCAGTCGCTCTGAGGCAGCTGCCCAGGCAGGAGTGGCATGACGTGGCATCCCTTACCTGGGAGGGAGGAATATTTTATTTTAAAAACACATATTTTTGCTATTTTGTCACCACCTTCAGTGATGACACCCGGGACGATCCACACCCACCACACCCCCCTTCCTGCGCCTCTGCCTTCAGATGTCTTCTAAAAGTCAGATAGTTGTTTATTCCCTTGACGTCTGATGGGAGGGCGTTCCACAGGGCGGGCGGCACCACTGAGAAGGCCCCGTGCCTGGTTCCCTGTAACCTCACTTCTCTCAGTGAGGGAACTGCCAGAAGGCCCTCGGAGCCGGACCTCAGTGGGTGGGGGTGGAGTTGAACGATGGGGGTGGAGACGCTCCCTCAGGTGTACTGGGCCGTTCATGGGTCAGTGCTGGATTAAACCCCGTGGGTGCCCCTTGGCAGCCAAAATCTGGTCAGGGGGCAGGCCTCATGCGCACGCTGGAATCACATTGAACTAAGAAAGCTTGATTGTCGTTTTCTTTCAAGATCAAATCAATATTATTTTGATCCATTGTTGCGGGGGGGACCCCTAAAAAGAGTGGGGCCCATAGACCAGTGCCTACTCTGCCTATTTGGTAATTCAGACCAGCCCCTTTGGCTGCAGGAAAGAGACGAAACGGAAGTTGAGGGACACCTCCTGATGCGCTGCAGCTGCTCCCCACAATGAAATGGAAGGCTCAACGTTTGTCAGGCACTTTCTGATGCTCAGCAGCCCTATTGTGGTTACAACAAGTAGGCCAGTGCTATGCGCTCCCCAAACTGCAGCTGAATTCCTCACAGATTGGCGTCTTACCCCTGCTTAAAAGCCTCCAAGGAAGGAGAGTCCACCACCGTCCCGGCGAGTCTTACCATCAGAAAGTTCTTCCTAATGCTTAGTCCGAATCTCCTCTCCTGCCCTCCCCTCTGGAGCAGGAGAAAACAAGCTTATTCCCTCTTGCAGCCCTCGGATATTGGAATTTGGTTCTCCCCTCTCCTCTCATTCTCCTCTTCTCCAGGCTAAACATACCCAATTGCCTCAGCCGTTCCTCATCAGGCTTGGTTTCCAGGCCCTCCATCACCCTGGTCGCCCTCCTCTGCTCACCTTCCAGCTGCTCAATAGCCTTCTTCAACTAGCCTGCCCTGCACTGACTGGCAGCAGCTCTCCAAGGTTTCGGATGGGGAGGGGACATTCCCAGCCCCCCCCCCCGAGATGCCTCCCAGGACAGAAGACCTTCATGCAAAGCAGATGGTCCAATCCTGCGCTATGGAGACCCCTAGCCTGCCTTGAAGGATGTGGGGATGGTCTCCCTTTGGAAATGGGGCTGCAGGAAGAAGGATGTGAAATGAAGATGCAGCCCAGCTGCAGGCGGAACAGCAGGTGCCTCCAAGTTCTGACAGAGGAGCATCACCTCTCAGGAGGGGCCAGGGCCAGGTGGGGGGGGGGGTTGCCACGGTGACAAGGACCTGCCCTCCTTTGTGACATCTCTTGCTTCTCCCTTAAAGGCCACACACTTGCAGGCAGCCATTGTGGGTGAGTAGTGAGGCGAGTTGAGCAACAGAGAGAGGAGTTGGTGGTGGTTGGAGACGATAAGGAGAAGTGTTCATTTGATTGTTATTTTTATTTGATTTATTATTTTACTTTTTACCACTTTTATTTTACTTTTTTATTTTATTTTTTGATCTTTATTTTCATATTTTTTTATTTTACATTTTGTGCACATTTGTGCACATCTTGTATATATTTATTTTGGCATAGAGTAGTAGTTAGGGGGTAAGTGTAGGGGGTTAGGCGGGGGTTAGGCTTAGGGTTGGGGTGAGAGTTAGGCTTGGGTGGGCATTTTAGATAGTTAACTGGTTTAGAAAGGAGGGTGGGAATTTTTCATGGACAAGATGTGCAGACAGTAAGCAGGATTTCTTCCCTTTCTCTCGGTCTCCTGGGGGTGGGGTGTGAGTCCTGGGGTCCCCTGCACAGCCTTAGCTCTCTGGAAATCCACCTGGCCAGTCTTCTCCAGAGAGCTCAGCTCCTCCACCCTCTCTCCCTGCCTTCCCCTTGTCATGAGACAAAGGTTCTTGAGAGCAGAAGAAGTAAGGCAAGGCCTACACAACCATCCAAGCCCAAGCCTGATAGCTGTTAAGCAACCTGCTAAGTCACTCATCTTAGGTGATGACACTTTTCTCCCTATAGCCAGTCTCTCTCTGCAGTGGTAGAATATGGTGCCTGAGTGTGTTGTGGCTCCAGGACTCCAGTTAATCAGAGACTATGTCTCTGTGATGAGTCAGATAGCTGCTATGAGCACTCTGTGTATGCTCTTTGACTATGCTGTTCATGAACAACTTTGTTTTCTCAAGTAAAAGTTTTATTCTGTTTATGAAGAAGACTCTGCGTTGATTAATTTACCACTGCGCGTCACCTCTCTCATCATTTACATTTAAAAGGGCATTCCTAGCTCACTTTCCTCCCAGGAGCTCAAGGTGGCCTTCGTGGTTCTCCCTGCCACCAATTGTTATCTTCACAGCAGCCCTGCCAAGTAGGCTAGGCTGGCCCAAGGTCCACCAGGGAGCTTCATGGCTGTGTGCGGATTCGAACCCTGCTCTCCCGTGTCCTAGTCCAGCCCTCCAACCACCACACCTCTGCCTGGCTCCATTTTGCATCTCTCCAGCTGCCCTACGACATCGGCCATCTCCCACCTTCCTGGGGGTCTCTCTGGCTCCAAGGAAGACTCCACCACCTTCCTCGTGTTCTGCTCCTCTTCTGGGACACCTTGAGGCTTGGAGGCCCCTCCTGGGGGTCTCCTCCCTCTTCAGGAAGGGCAGTGCTGTCCTGAGAAGACGAGGCAGAGCAGCTCTTTCACAGCTGGCAATGTTTTTCTTTCCTTTGAGCTGGAGCTCTTGAACCCATAGCACTTGGTGCCCCTCTCTCTGCCAGCCCTTCGTGCTCTGGGCTGCCTCTTTCCAGCTCTGGTGATGCCCTTTCAGATCACTGAACTGCAGATAGATGGATGGAATTGGGTCAGACGCCCCTTCTCACCCCCCCCCCAAATGCCGGCTTCTGAGTCGCTTTCTCTGCTTGTCTCTTCTAGGTTCAGGTGCTTAAGATGCCTGATCAGCCACAGCAACAGGCTGGTCCCCCTGCAAGGCCCGGAGCAGCCCGTGGCATCAGGTGAGCAAGTGCCCCTCCTTTTTGGGACAGAGGAAGGCAGGAATGTGCTGGGGGGGTCAGCTAGTCAAAAGATGTACATGTCCAACCCAAGGTCCATCTGGAGACCCCCGGAAGGAGCTGACTTTTCTCCTCTGCTCTCTTCCAGCACATCTTTGGCCACTTGGAGCGCTTCAGGGATCTGCCCCTGAGCCTGGCCCTGGAAGCCCTCCTTCAGCGGAGGTGAGTGGGGTCTTTGGGGTGGGCGGGGTTGCGGGGCTTGGGGGCAGAACTCCAGGGGGAGCTCCAGGTGGGCAAAAGCAGGCAGGAGGAAGAAGGGGGCAAGGGAAACTTGGAGGAGGCAGCATCTAATCCCTTCCCTTTCTCTCTCCAGTTTCATGGGACCCCATTTCAGCTGCGATATGGTCAGTGCTATCCTGCATAGGATAATGGAGGCTGTTCTTGGGGGCGCAGAAAAGGAGGAGGACAAAGAGATATGTCCTCTGCTCTCACTTCCCTTTGCACAGGACCGCTTTGGCCCAGACTGGCCCCTGACTCAGAGACGCTCTTTCCTCTGGCAGGAACTCCGATATTATGCCCTTTGGGGAAGTGAGGCAGAAAGGAAACTAGTGGCCAGCAGCCTTTCTCGTTTCACAAAGATTCCCCCACCTCAGAGTAAGTATCTTGCTTTCTTGCATTCATTTCTTTGGTTGATTCCATTCCCCCAAGAGCACACCCCCCAGCGACTTTTAACACAGAAGATGCGGTGTATGTCCCTGGGTGCCAGGATGAGGCCAGAGGCTTTTCCCGCCCCCTTTCCTGGTGCTGCCCTTCCTGTCAGGGGAAAGGACCTCCCCACACTCACTGCTCTTTATTCACCCTCTTTCCCCCCTTTTCATTAGGATATTCCTTCCAAATGACAAACTGGTCCAGGAAGAAGGAGCCTGGTGTGCCTTCTTTCTCACAGACATATGGAACATATGATCCAGACAGGTGGCAGACAATTCTGCTAAATGAAGAAGGGAGGTGCGATTCTGTCAGGACAAAAGTAATTGGAAAATCTACCCTCTTGCGCTGACATTTAGTCCATGGAGTGACTAAAATAAGCCTAAGCTTTCTGTCATGAGAAAGAACAGTTGAGTGAATCCTGCGAATTGCTGCTTGTATCAAACCATCACTGTGGTATATTTACTATATAGGAATAATAATAAATGTCCGTACCTTCTTAGGTGTGATAACCTGTATATATAAAACCAGTACTCTTTTACTGTGAAAATCACTTTAGAATTTGTCTCTATATAAAGATTTTTAATTTTTGAAAACTGTTGATATACACTATGTTGTACTATGTATTCTGGGTATATGGACCACAATACAGCTGTGTGTGTATATAAGGCACAATAATGAGAGAATAGGATATGTATGCGACAACAGCAGCAAGAATACTTATTGCAAAGTATTGGAAGACACAAGATTTACCCACTCTGGAAGAATGGCAGATGAAGGTGATGGACTATATGGAACTGGCGGAAATGACTGGCAGAATCCGAGACCAGGGAGAAGAGTCGGTGGAAGAAGATTGGAAGAAATTTAAAGACTATTTACAGAAATACTGCAAAATTAATGAATGTTAGAATGATGTTGGATTGAAGTTAAGTGGTTTTTCGCAGCAATGTTAAAAGGAATATGTAAAAATGGATTGTTAACAGGTGATAATTTAAAGTTATTATATTTTAAGATAAGGGATTAAGATAAAATCAAAGAGGGAAAGGATTTGCTGAACTAACTAATTTGAACTGGAATACAAAAACGGAGGCGTGAGGAGGTCGGGGAAACAAGCAAATGAAAGATAAGACATGGAAAGACTAATCTGTTTTTTAATTGTTTTTATCTTGTATTTTCATTTTTTTTCTTTATTTCTTCTTTCTTTTTTTGCTTATTTTTGTAATATGTTGAAACTTTAATAAATATCTTTTTTTAAAAAAAAAAGAGAGAGAGAATAGGATAGACTTCCCCAGCCTCTAGAGGTTTTGCACTAAAATGCCCCCCCCACCCCGGCCAATGAGAATGAATGCCTGCTTTACGAAACAAGGTTGTTATCCATAATTAGCCTTTTCCAGAGTGTGGCTTGTGATGTTTGAAAACTGCCCACTGTGTGGACATGCACTGTCTGGAAGCAGCTTCTGGGGTGAAAAAGCAGTGTCAGGAGCAACTCCTTTGGCCCGGACTTCCTCCCTCCCTCCCTCCTGCGTTCTCGGGTCTGCTATGGCTCACCAGCTGGGTGGAACTGATGGGTCTCCTGCTGGATCTTTGTTGCTGTGTTTTTCTTGTGCTTCAAATTCTGCTTTCTGTTTAATGTTTGCATGTTGCCTAGAGAAGATTTTTCACTCTTAGACAAAGCCTACATATGTAGTCCACTCCTGTTTTGCGTGCTTCTCTCCTCCCTGAGAAGGGAAAGAGCTGCCAATTTGCTTCTTCAGACCAGACGTTGCTTCTCCAGGCTCCCTGTTTCCCTCAAGCACAGTAGCACTGGCTCCTGCAACTTCCCTTAAGAAGCAGCCCTGTGGAACTTGGTCCAGGCATTCTGGATCCTAATACCCTTCAGATCCCACCAGTGCCTTTTCCCAGCCTCTTAGGAGGAGAGAGAAAGGAAGTGGTGAACTCGTGAGCTTGTCAGGTAGGATCAGGATGAAAGCTTTTTGAAGCCTAAAAATGTTTACTTCATGGAAAGTCTTTCTAAATTGAGGTTTATGGAATGCTGCATCACTTAGGGTAAAAACCATAGAATACTATCTCCACAGCCCATCTTTCCATTACAATTGGCTCTAAAATGAAAATAGAAGGGCCGTTTGGCTTTGGGGGGCAAGTGGTGTAATAATTATCTTTCCTTCCTGGAATGTTGCATACTTATTCCCAAATGATTGTTTGGGTTTCTTAATGTTCATGTGGCTTGTTTTCCCCACATGCCTGCATTCTACCTCTTGGGCAGTGGGTGCATGTTTCTCTGTTTTAAATTAAAATTAAAGTAATCTTGAAATGTCCCTGGGTCCTAATGGTGTTTTGTTCAATGCTTTTTACCAGACTACAGAACATTTCCAAAGGGAAGCCTCATCTGTTTCCCAGTTAGTCAGCATCAGGCTCCCATAGGAGCTTCCCATAACCTTATGGCCCTAAAACCATCCTGTCAGTGCTTTTATTTTAATTTGGGACAGGATTTTATTATTGGTTTTATTTATTTATTAAATTTGTATACCCCCCCTTCACCCAAAGATCTCTGGGTGGTTCACACCATAAAAATACAAAAATAAAACACAAAATACATAATAAGAACAAGAGCAAAGCAAACCAGTAACGCCCCTTCCCAAATCCCACAAACTCATTTAAAATGATCCAGTGAAACATTTTCAACTGTGAGTCATCTTGGCTGTTCAGCAATATGAGTGGCAGTGCTGATGAAATATATAATACTTGATGCTAAAGTAGGCTTCTAAGTGGTCTAACAATGAATAAAAACTAGGGACACAAACATTAGAATAGAAAAACCTGCTCTAATTAAAGTATACAATTAAACAATCCTATCAAAACATTAAAATATAAATATCCATAACAAAGCTAGACCACGAAACAATCCAATTAATAAAAACCAAAGCAATTTAAACGAGAAACTCGAGAGCTCAATGGGGTGCTGATATGTGCTGCTCTTCCCTCTTGAGCAACATGGTCAAATGCCCCCCCCCCCAATATCTCTTGCCCACAAATAGGGTGGAGAATTTCAAGAGGGTATCTGTGCAGAGCTCCCACAAAAGCCACTCCTTGATTTTGTGGCTCCTTCCTCTTCTGCATGTATAGCTTCATTCGATTGTGGCCTTGGCTGTTAATTTCTGAGAAGTTTAAAATGATCGTTACCCCCTCATTGGCACCAAAGAGGGGCACCCACCACACTGAACACTTTAAAGAAAAAGTGGGTAACTGAATGATGAGTAGAGATACAATTCAGAGAGAGAGAGAGAGAGAGAGAGAGAGAGAGAGAGAGCGCGCGCTGGAGAAGGAGGAGAGGACAGAGGGTGCAGAAAGAGCTGTGAGTGGAGAAGGGCCCTGAAATATACTCAGAGTCGCAAAGTGATTTCATGCTCTTTATTCAGCGCATAGTGGTGAGGAGGAATGAATGAATGTCCCCTCAAAGTATCTGCCTTATATACATTATTTACACAATGGGCTGCACATGATTGGCTAATTCCGGAATTCTACTGTAAGCCAATCAGGTTGTGGATTCACTTCTATCTGGAGCATGATTGGGTGGTTCCTGCCAACCAATCATACTGCTGCATTGTTCTAGGACCAATCGGACTGCTGCATTTGGATCCTATTCAACTCAGTACATAACACCCCCTTTCCCCTTTCATCCTCTGGACCCCCAGGGAAACTCAACAAACTTCCTGCACCTGGAACTGGGTGTGGAGAGTGCAGCTGAATGGGACACAGCTGTGGGCAGCCTGAGGAAGGGCCACCTACCTTGAGCCTAGAAATGAAATAATCAATAATCAATCAATCACACATGTTTCGTAAGGGTCACATGACATTGATTGGTATTAGCTGCCAGGACAGACAAGAAAGAAGAAACTTCCTGCTTGCATCACCAAGTTATGAGTCACCCTGACAGAAGTTGTGGCAATGCCCACTAGATTCAGTGGGCTTGGAGGAAAAGATTAGACAAATTTGGTGGCTTTGAAAACAATCCACTTACCCACATCCCTCCCTGATAATTTTTCTGCAAGCAGATTTTGTGTTTAGAACTCCATTAAGTTAGTAAAGCTGCAGTCCTAGGCACATTTACTTGGGAGTAAGTCACACTGAAGTGAGTAAATAGGATGCAGAGGATTGATGACTAAGACATTGCTGGATCGGAACTTGTGAATGATAGAGAATATTAAGGGCATTTCACTCTTGCTTTTTCTTGCACAAAGAATAATAAACTGGGTTTTTTATGGGGGGCAGAGACCACATCTTTCCTCTCAGTTGCGCACCTCTTCAAGGCATCGGTGTGAGGAAAGGTGACTCTGTTTATGTCATTCCTTCACTTCTTTGCACGCTTTTTAAATGAGGAATGAACAGCTTCTGTTGCAGCTTTCTGACATTTTATAGAAAAACATATAAGCACCTATTTCCCCTTCTTTTGCCCTGGAGACTTCTTGTGACTTTGCTGTTGGAGCAGAACTGCAATAACAGGCTCACTGTCATATGCCTGAACGTCTTTTCATAAGGAGTGCAGTCTACCGAAAAATACTGTGGCAGGTAGATTACACTTAAAGCAGAACCCTGTGTTAAATTTGGGGTTCTGTTAGTGTATAGTGGTCCTAATAAAAATGGAGAGCAGGTCTACAACAATCTACATTGTTTTTAGCAGATCTTACTGAGCAGTCATCCAAAAGTGCATTTGTGAATGAAAGACATGTGTGTGTCAGGGCTGGAGTCAGACGCAGGTCCACAAGAAAGAAGCAGAGTTTGTCAGAGAAGTTAACTCTTTAGTCAAAGAACGAATGGCATACAACTCAACATCACTTTCCAGCAAGTCTTGCCCCTATAGAGCAGTTACCAGAACTGGTGGTGCCCTCCTTCTGCCAGCGCTAAGGCTCTTCCCCTAATGGATGTTTCTGAAGCAGCCTGGGCACCTGTACTCTCTGTTCTGCTCTACGCACCATCCTGCATGTCCTTGGAGACAAGGGGCAAGGGGATCTTGTTGCAGAAGGAGAGATAGATCTCCTGGGATTCTTCTGCAGCCTCTCCTCACCCTCCATCTGCTTCAGCCTATGAGTCTGAACTCCCCCTGCCACAGGCTCTCCTTCCTCACTAAATCCCATTGCCTCTTCAGCATCCAACAACTTCTTGCCCCATTCTTCCCCTCTGACCTTTCCTTGGTGTCCCACCACCAATCTCCTGGCTCTGAGCCTTCCTCCTCTGGGGTGTCCCTTGGGCTTCCCCAGCTAGTGCCTCCCACCACTCCTCTGCCTCCAGCTAGTCCCTGAAAATTACCGTATTTTTCGCTCCATAAGACACACTTTTTCCCTGCTAAAAAGTAAGGGGAAATGTGTGTGCATCTTATGGAGTGAATGCAGGGGGGGGCAGGCAGGAAAAGCCCCCAAGAGCCGCACACAAGCTCTGCGCGGTTCTTGCGGGCTTTTCCCCAGGAGGGAGAAGGGACTGACGCAGCCAGTCAGTCCCTTCTCCCTCCTCGTAGAAAAGCCAGCAGGAGCCGCGCGCTACTTAAAGGGTGCGCGGCTTCTGTGGGCTTTTGCGGGAGGTGGGGGTATTGCCCGGCTGGAGAGGTTTCGCGCAGCTAAAGAGGAAGCCAAGACAGCTTCTTTGCTCTTTGGGGCTGGGGGGGGGGAAACCCGGGCTTCCCCCGGCAGCCCCTGGGGGGGGGGAATAAACCCCCCCCTTGATTTCCCCCTCTAAAAACTAGGTGCGCTTTATGGTCCGGTGCGCCTTATGGAGCGAAAAATACGGTAATAGCGGCACTAATGTACAATCAGAATTTGAGTATGTGTCTACCAGAGGCCGGCAAAATGAGTCATTCCTAAAAGTTTTGTGTATTCCCTGTATATTTCACTGTGTGACAACACAAATGAAACATTTGTGCCATTGCAGTGATAAGGAAATTCGAGGATTCCCAGCATCTCATTTCTTTTTCATTTCACTTCTAATTTGCATACCCACTTTTCTATATTACTATACACAGGGTGGTTTACAAGATGAAGACACAACAAAGATCGCACACTTTACAACAGTCTGAACTAAGACGAAAATGTGATAATAAAAACATAACTTTAAAATAAGCAACTTACATCAAATAAAGCAATATTCAATAGTCCATTAGAATATAATAATACACAATAAAATTTAATACCAGCAAAAAATAATTTAAACAGAAATTCTCAACAATTACAATAAATAATTTCTAAACTATAAATAAAAATAAAAATAACAAGTCACATAAAATACCAAATGGTATTTTATGCATATAAACAGAAAAGCAAAGACACATAGCTTACAAAACTATTTTTTAAAAATTCTGGTTCTGGTGTCTCTTCACTCTCTTAGGCTCATGAATCAAGCAATAATCCGTCTCACAGCAAGCTGAAGCAAAACAGCATCTGGAAATGGCATGAAAACCCAGAAAAGGACCACATAACTGATGGAGCAGCTGGTAGAACAAGTAGGGAGTATTCAGGTTAATTAAATCCTTCTCTAATACATTTTGAACAGCAATCCAAATGGCAAGGCCTCTTTTGGCAGATAGGGAAATGTCCCCCATGGATCCGAACTGGGTCACAGATGCAGCATCTTTATAGTAAATGTGATCAATCCTGCTTGCTTAGAGACACTTCAACTTAATAATTCTGACTGAGCTGAAGAAAAGACTCACAGAGATGGAAGGGTCTTGCAGGTCACTCCTACAGTCCCCTGCTCACCGCAGAAAATGTGAGATAGCACAGATAGAGCAACTTCTGCTCAAAGACCTCCAGGAGAAGAGGCCCATGACTACTCTACTCAACCCTTCAACTACTCTTACCAGCTTTGAGAAATATCTTCTAACTTTCTACTGAAATCCCCCCCCCCCCTGCAATTTAAGGTCCTGTGTAGCCCTCGCATGACTAGTTTGCTAATGCATGTATGAGACTTTGTCAACTGCTTTGCTGAAATCAAGAAAAACTACATCCACTAACCTAGTGTCCCAACCAAAAAGAGAAATAATATTAGTCTGGCAAGATTTACTCTTGACAAGTCCATAATGGCTCCTAGTAATCACGACATTGTTATCAATATGCGTACAAATAGATGCTTTATAATCTTCTCTAGTATAGATCAGATTGTGGGGTGTATAGGGTACAGAGGGTGGGCAGTACATCTGGTGGGAGACACGTTGTGCTCCTTTTGCGGTAGTTTGTCTGCCTTTGGTCCCCACCCATCAATCAGCTCTCACCTGTGGCTCCTAGAAGGTGTCAGCACCTTAGGAAATAGCTTCGACTGACCAGATAAACCAGGTGAGGGTAGCTGATGGGTCTCAAACCTGTCGTGAGTTAGAGACTTCCCCTGCATGCAGAGACAGGCTCTGTCAGATTGAGTGGGCAGGGCCAGTGGTCAAGGGGGCAGTTTCTGCACATGCTGTAGAGGGAAGTGAGGGGCAGGTGGGGCTCATCAACCTAGGAAGACAGCCCATCCAGGAGAAGGAAAACTCTGGTCCTAAACATCCGCTGCCTTGCGGGATATATTTGGGAGAAGGAGGAGTTAAGCAGTAAACCTTACACAAATCCAGAGTATAGTCCCTAAAATGGCACCTTGTACGCATCCCTCCAGCAACTCCTGCAGCCCAGTTGGTGCCAAACATATTGCCCTCCTTTCCTTTGGTCCAGTTCAGCCAGACCGTAAGAGGGCAGTCCAGGACCTCCAGACACAATGCCCAGGCTTGTGGCCCTGGGAGGGCACTTCAGTGCTGTAACACAGAGATTTCACTTCACCCCTGGAGGCACACTCCATTGTCTCTTGAAACAGATGGATGTCAACAAGATCAGATGGACCAGCCTGTAATTTCTCAGTGCCTTCTTTCCCTTTCTTTGGAAGGTCATGAGGAGTATAGCAGGTGCATAAATACTTCAGGATCAGTTTATCAGTTGTAGGAAAATAGGAGTAAAACATGAGGAAGCTCTCATATCTTGACCTCGAGAATGAGGCTGTCTCATGCTTTAAGCACAGCATGCCATTAAGTCAGTAAATCCTGCATTCCTGTTCAATGCACCCATCCAATATATATGTTTGTTGTATTTGCATTTCACATTTTAAAATGTCCTTTTAGGACTGGGGGGGGGGGGAGCATTCAGTCTTCACTAGGAGGCCGGATGAGATGACCAGCTAAACAAAAAGTTCTTTGCCTCATATTGTTGCTCTCTGATATAGGGTTATATTTTCTTTTCCCCCTTGGCTCAGCCTCTCCATTTTCTCAGAAAGAATCCTTTCTGTGTTACCTGTTCTTAAGCCACACTTCTCCGCCCTCCATAGTTTTCAGGAAAAACCAAGCTAAAATTGGAGCAGTGGGAATCTGCTTTTGCAATCAGCTGTCCACATGGCCAGCCATGGTGGGCGGTTGCTTAGCAGCTAAGAAAAGATCCCTCCCGAAAGAATCGGAGCCCTGAGCATTGAGGGACTCTGCTTGGATGCTCAGTTGCACAGCTGAGAGTGGGGTGTTGGTTTTGTCTCTGCCTTCTTTGCTGGTGTGTGAGTATGAGGGACAGGGGGAGAGAGAGAGACTCCAAAGTCAAGCTACACAGAAAACAGTGAGTCCCAGAGAAGGTGGATAGCTTCTTTGACATGCACTTATCCATAAATGCCTAATCTTACAGTAAATGGGACTGGATTTCCTTATGTTGCACTCATCGCATACTAAGTACAACCAGATCAACTATGCGATCAAGCATACTTTGGTCACCCAGACCAAACCAAATACTGTAATTTTGCTCTATAAGACTCACTTTTCCCCTCCTAAAAAGTAAGGGGAAATGTGTGTGCGTCTTATGGAGCGAATGCAGGTTGCACAGCTATCCCAGAAGCCAGAACAGCAAGAGGGATCGCTGCTTTCACTGCGCAGCGATCCCTCTTGCTGTTCTGGCTTCTGAGATTCAGAATATTTTTTTTCCTCCTCCAAAAACTAGGTGCGTCTTGTGGTCTGGTGCGTCTTATAGAGCGAGAAATATGGTACCTTGTCCATGTCCTTGGGCCTTACTAACTGAAACTCATCCAATGTAACTGGACTAGGGTTGCCACCTTTGGTTGGGCAAAATAAAGGACAGGTTAGGCAAAATACAGGACAGGTTGGTGGGGAATTTGGGGGCTAAAAATCACTTTACCTGGTGCAGAAATGACTTCAAAGCTCTCCACCAGAAAGAAGGGAACCAGAACCCTCTCTGCCCATTCAATTCACCTCTGTCCATACAAAACTCCTTCTCCCACACCAGACCAGGCCCCTGCAAAACCCCTGTCTCACTCTCTGACACCCCCCACAAAACCCAAGAGTCCACCGTAGCAGACCATTGCAATGCAACCCCCCTCTCTTGCTCTCCACGACCCACCCCCTGGCCACACCAAAACTCTCTCTCTCAGCCCAACCCTACCCTCTGCCTGCATCCTGTGATAAATTTCTCCTTCTCATGAACCCACACTCTGCCCACACTAATTCCTGCTCAGGCTCTCATTCTCTTCCTCCCACCGAACCAATAATCTAGGAACTTTCACCACTTTGTAACTAAGCTAAGTTTTACTGCCTGTGCAACATTTCTATCTGAGGCGTGTGCACATGCACCACACCTTTGAAGGGTCTGTAAGTATGTCATTTTTAACTTACCAAATGTGTGGTCTTTTCCCATGCTAGCAAAAATGAGAAACTTTGGAACTCACCCAGAAGGACATATTTTAAAGGTCTGACAGCCTGTATTTCCACACTTTGCTGCATATTTTGTGACTTCAAATCTCTGTGGGGGTTCTCTCACCCAAGAGTACTTGATCTAAACTTGGGTCTTGGCACCCAAAAATTCTCCTTTCTGTGTATACTGTATGTTTACACCAACAAGCACAATCCTCAGAAGGAATCCCCCCCCCCGCAATGCCCCCCCCCTCAAGCTGTATCTGCTGAAAATCTCTTTTTCACAAGCATTAAAGGTACAGGAGCCGTGGGCTCTTCCACTCCTGCCCAGGTCCATGTTTTCCTTGCTTTTGTATGTGTGATTCATGTTGGAGGATATATCTGTATTTTGTGGAGAGATGATACTGAGCTTATTGTAGTGTTCAAAAAAATAATATGTGAGACATTTTAGCATTGTGTTTTGCTTTGGGGTATGTTTTCAATAGAAAATTGGCCAGCAAACCTAGTCATATGCATATTTGCTCAGAATTAAGCCCCACCGAGTCCGTAATGGCTTGTTTCAAGGTATGTGCAGGATTAAACAAAATGAGGTTCCCACATGTGACGAGGTAGTAGAATCAACTGATCTGGCAGACAAAGGCATGGACTAGAAAAGTGAAACTGCTTTGTGAGGAAGGACAGTGTTCTCCATAGATAGTATATTTCATATCTATCCTCTTTCTCCTTATGTGATGTGTTAGAGGAGTGGGAGGAAGACTTTCATGACCGAAAAGCTTTCAGAAGCTATTTAGAGGGATTTCTGTGTGGTTTGAACAATAATTATAGTGATGCGTCTCACCCGCTGAGGTGGAAGTGTGTGAAATGGAGCTCTCCGTATTCTTAACGCTAACCTGTATTATTTCCTATCTGAACACCTGCCTCAGAGCAGCAGGGGACAGAGGCTCAGAAAAGCACAAATATATTTTTTTCTGAATACAAGTCTGTGGTAAACAATCAGTTTCTTTAAAAGGATCTATTTAACCTAAAGCCCATCTCTTTTCTGGCTTTGCTCGACAGTTGGAATTGGAAACATTTTGGGCTCAGCTGTGGCCTTAACCTGCGTCCCCAACTTTTTATTCTTCCTCATCAAGATGATGCCAAAGAGACTTCTGACTCCAATTAAATAAGTTTGTTGGGAGGATGTGCTGCTCACAACATAAGTTCCTTTATATTGTCAGCTTATTGATCTATCCAGCCCAGCATTGTCTCCTCTGGTGAGCCATGGTCCTCTCACCTTCCGAGCAAAGGACTTCCCAAACCCAATAAAAAACAAACACTAAACTAAGTAGATGTTGTGGAATGAACCTGAGGCCTCCTGCTCGCCCCCCTGTCACTTACCTGTGGGCCTATATTCATGTAAACTGCAATATTCTTTGGATATCCCTTTTTGCTGGTGAAGTCTTATTCAAGAATGCTGAATAGATCCCCCCTATCCATGGGTCCCGGCATCAAGAAAGTGATGAATGATGGGATACAAACTGAATCTTAAATAAAATATAGATAAACCAATAGGCAACATATATTCTGAATACCAGGTACGAGGGACAAATAGAGGGGATTGGGAGTTGCTTTACATGCTAAATCTGATTAAAGGGAGTGTCTTGCTGTTGATATTTGTAAGTCAATCTGGAAACTGTTTTCTCAGTGTGCATTAAATTATTTTATTATGACTCTAAAGCATGGAGAATCAGTACATTAAATCTCCATTATCAGTGCTTTTATAAAATAATGTCAAGCATGTTGAGTCTATATTGCATTATATTCTGCAGTGCAATTTAGATCCTTAGAATATATATATTTTCTAGATATGAATTCACACAAGCCTATTTCCACAATTTGTGTGTACATGTACAGTTGTGATTCCAAGATGCATGTGGCTCATGCAGGAGATTTGATGTTCCTCAGCAGTTTTAGCTGCTCTTCTTGCCAATTTCCAGTATTGTCCTTAAATCCTCTTACTGGATTATTAGAAAGCCCACATCTAGGGCTTTTGTAGGCTTTTCCTGGAGCCCAGAAATTCCCAAGCCAAACTCACCTTGTCAGCAACTACATAATCTCAGGCAAGCTGTTATGTCAGCTTCAACCTTCCCTCAAGAGCCTCTTCCTGATACCTGGGTGTCATGACCTGGGACCCAGGTGAATGCCACCACCTGGGGAAGCTGTCAAGACCCACAGAACATCATGCACCTATGCCCACATCCTCTGTCTCTCTGCTCACACAGTACATGTCTCTGATACTGAGTGCCATACCTGGGTGCCATAATTCAGAGGTATCATGACACTGAAACGATCACATCACATGCACAACAAGCGCCGAGTCTACATAAACACGTTCTCACAGTTACAACCACCCTGTATCTCCAGTTGCAACTGCAAGGCCCTTGTATAAAAGCTTTGTGCCTCTGTCCTCTCTCTGAAAATAGAGGTGTCCCCTCTTTAAGCAACTCTCCTTTGCTTCCTCTCCTCCACTCCACAGTTATTTTTATTTTAACACGGGCCCCTCCCTACAACTCTCTCTCCCCACCATGTAATGCCTAGGTTGACTCTCAAGCATCAGGTATCTCTTGTCATTTTGTCTTTCTGTTTACAGCCCTTGTTTACTTTTGCAGTGTTAAATATGAGGTAATCCATGGTTGCACTTCAAGAGAGGAAAATAATTGGATTGGTAAACAGCTTTCTGAATAATGCCCGTCTTTATAATAGGATTGTAACCGAAAACAAAGGTACTGTCAACATACAGTGGGTATTTTGCTCATGTGGTTTAGAGAATTGCTTAGTGTCTTCATTTCTCTCAAAGCCAGCTCCCAATGTTCCACCTCACTTTCCCAGCATCCTATCAGATGGAAGAAGCCTCAGAAAGAAATCATTTCTATGATGGAGTCAAGAAGTTTTGGGGTTGACACTCTTCTCAGTGGCTCCCACTGAAGTTCTGGGGAACAAAAACCAAGAAAACAAGCTGCCACTGAAGTGGAAAGGAGCCCAGAACACTGGGATCACCAGGGGCATTTTTGCCCATATAATTGGCTGCTGTTATTTGTTTCTATGGGGGAAAGGACAATGTTGCATTAAGGATAAGGGGCAGAGCCATACCATAATGTGCAGCCAACACACAGTTAAAGCACATGGCTTCCCCAAAGAATACTGGGAGCTGGAGTTTCTTTCTCACAGCTATAATCCCCAGTACCTTTAACAAACTACAGTTCCCAGTATTCTTTGGGAGAGGTCATGTGTGTTGAATGTGCTTTAAATTTGTGATGTGGATTATTATAAGGTTTTAGGTGGAACAAATCTGCCCACTGCCAGACACTGAGTAGATTGGGCCCTGCAAAGGATTGTATGTGGGAAGAAATATTGTCTACCCTCCCCTCCCCCTCTCCTTCCTGATGATAGCTACGCTTCGCCTGCAAACTGGAAGCTCTGGGAAGGAGAAAAAGAAAGGGGGGAATGCAGAACTTTGCTTCTTCCCCCACTTCCCATGGCAAATGCTGCTTTCATTTTCTGGGGGGTAGCGCTGGTGGGGCATTTCATGCTCCTCCACAGGGCACAGTGTGTTTGGCTTTCGGAAGCAAAGCACTGAGGCCCAAGAGTCACCCTGTGAATCGGGGGATGGGGAGGAGGAACAGAGAAGCCAGGCAGGAGGACTAGGAAAGGGTTAAAACTCTCCCTCCTGACAACCTTCAGCAAATAGTCTACAGTATATATACCAATCTCTTCTGACACTTCCCAAAGGATGCAAGCAAACAGTAATCATTTTGGAATTACATCTTGATATATCGTGGGTCATTAATGGTTTGTTTCCTTTCTACTGTAATAAGTCCTTTTGTTATTGTGCATCACAATTAATAATAAAAAGCTTAAATTAATAAATGTTTGCAAGTGCTTGGCTAATTAAGTCAAAATGGTGCTAAATGCTATTCATTATCGGAAAAGCTAACACAGAGGAATAGCTCATTTAGAAGCTGTGAGCTTCTGCATGCTGTGCTTTCGTAAGAAGGTGAGGGGAGCCCTGCTGACTCAGACCCAAGGCCCATCTGGTCCATCATTCTGGTCACATAGTGACCGAGCAGGACCTGAGGGCAGCAGCATTCTCCTTGCTTGTGACTTCCAGGAAGTGGTGCCTCCGTCACTGGAGACAGAACATAGCCAACATATACAGTAGGCCACTGATGAGCTGCTTCTCTGTGAATTGGTCTAATCCCCTTTAGAGCCATCTGAGTTGGCATACGTCACCATTTCCACGGCAGTGAATTCCATCATTAGTTAGTCTGTTGATGGGCGTCATCCTTCAACAGGCCGTGAACTAGCTATGCTGTGAAGAAGTTGGAGTGAGGCCAGTTACCTCTGACTGCGGCCAAGAATCCTGACAGTCTTCTCCTGATCTGGAGAGTAGGACCCAAACCAATGGAATCAAGTTACAAGAAAGGAGATTCAGACTACACAACTGGAAGAAGACCTTTCTGAGACCATGAGCTCTTTGACAGTGGGACATTCTCCCTCGGGAGGTGGTGGACTCTCCTTCCTTGGAGGTTTTTCAGCAGAGCTTGGATGGCCATCTGTCATGGATGCTTTAGCTGAGATTCCTGCATTGCAGAGGTTGGACTAGATGACTTCCAGCTCTAGAATTATATGATTCTATGATTAAGAATTCCTTTCATCTGTCCTCCCGAGTCTTCTAACATTGAGCTTCAATGTTTTGTAGAATTTAACACCTCTGTCAGGTCCCATCTTGCATGACTTTTCTCTGAAAAGCCCCAAATACCCACAAAGGAGTTGCACGATCATTTTGGTTGTCCTTTTCTGAACCTCTCCCAGATTTGCAGTATTAGCTATCTGATTATTTATTAAATTTGTATACCGCCCTTCATCCAAAGATCCCAGGGCAATATAGTGCAAAACATTTTTTAAAACAGCAACAGCAAAACAGGGAGTGGCACTTGAAAACACATGTTTTTGGGGGACAATTCTCACGTTATATTGTTAGGGGTACACCTAAGATTATTTCTTATGATTAGCAAGGAAGCAAATAAATAAATAAATAACCCATCAGTTTGGGGAAAAGCCGGTTTCACTACACAATCCTCTCATTTAGCATTACTAGTAAGATAAATAAGTAGTATACAGCCAATCAATGGAAATGACTATACAGTTAAGGCCACAAGAGAATGAACTTACTGTCTATAGATCAGTTGGTTAGAGCATTGGTGCTGACAACATAAAGGTTGCAGGCTAGATCTCTGTATGGGGCAGCTGCATACAGTGGTACCTCGGGTTACATACACTTCAGGTTACAGACTCCGCTAACCCAGAAATAGAGATTCAGGTTAAGAACTTTGCTTCAGGATGAGAACAGAAATCGTGCTCCGGCGGCGCAGTGGCAGCAGGAGGCCCCATTAGCTAAAGTGGTACTTCAGGTTAAGAACAGTTTCAGGTTAAGAACAGACCTCCGGAACGAAGTAAGTACATAACCAGAGGTACAACTGTAATTCATTCCAGAGGTTCGTTCTTAACATGAAACCATTCTTAACCTGAGATACCACTTTAGCTAATGGGGCCTCTCACTGCTGCTGCGCCACTGGCATGTGATATCTGTTCTCATCTTGAGGTAAAGTTCATAACCCGAGGTACTACTTCTGGGTTAGCAGAGTCTGTAACTCGAAGTGTTTGTAACCCAAGGTGTTTGTAACTTGAGGTACCACTGTATGTCAAAGGAAATCCATACAGTTGCAAATTAAGCTTCATTTTTATTTTTATTTTGTAATTTGCCAGTCACTCCTACAAACAGGTTCTGAAAATGCCATTTGTTGCATTTTGTGATGAATGCAGTTGGTGTTCCCATATGGATGGCAATTTATCATTTGCTCTGTGTTTCTGGTCTGGAAGGGGTAATTTAGAAATCGTGCTCCGGCGGCGCAGTGGCAGCAGGAGGCCCCATTAGCTAAAGTGGTGCTTCAGGTTAAGAACAGTTTCAGGTTAAGAACGGACCTCCAGAACGAATTAAGTTCTTAACCCGAGGTACCACTGTATTCGTGCATTGCAAGGGGTTGGACTAGATGATCCCCAGGGTCCCTTCCAATTCTACAATTCTATGATTCTATGAGTACAAATCTTGAAATAACATTGTTGGCAACAGATGGCAACCTGGCTTACAATCCCAGTGAAGGATTTTTAAAAAAATATAAATAATCATAACTTTAGAATAAATTTCTTATGCTCCAGCTACCAAGTTTTAAATTGAACATTTTTGCTCAAATTGTAAACCATTTCCCCCTGAACCAAAGTTTTCTATGAAAACTAATTTTTTGATTGCTGACAGCTGTACTTCTGGCACCAGAGCAACCTGTCATGAACTGCAAAATCTTCCACTCGGCTCTCACTCCATACCTGTTCAGTGTTAATTACTTTGCCCTTCTTACTCTGACTTCTTTCTGCTTAGGAAAATGGTCTGCTACTTTACCCAAGTACAGTGATTAATTCTAAACTCTATCACTTGCATAAAGATATATTGATTTTCCATTCTGTCTGCTTTATGAGGCATAAAGCTGAATCTCTTTTGTACAACTTGCATTTATATTGCATCATTTCTAACACAACCTGAAACCAATTGGCTTTATTGTAATATGCAGCAGTGCAAAGAATTAATGCTTGCTTCTAATGTAGTCAGCACAACCTTCAAAAGATGCCTCTTTTCACTGCTGGCTACCTTTGCTGGTGCATTAACAATAATAAAGGACAGAGCTTCTTAAACAGCTTGGGTGAAATATTTACTAGTTTCACTTTCCTGAAAAGTGACATTGCAAGTTTGGAACTTTTATCTGCAAATGCAAATGTGCATTTTTTATTATTATTATTTTACTTCCCCCACACCACACCACCACCAAAGACCAGATTTTTAGAATTTGTATTTTGTATATTGTTACAAAAGTTGGGCACTGCCCCCACACTCTGCTGAGGGGGGCCAAGATTACAGGAGGTCCCAGGCACTCATCCAGGGTTTTTGCTCCTTTGGAGAATTGAAGACACAGTGGAGACTGTCTGTGCTGGGCCTGGGGGTAACCCAAGTAACGCGGTCCAGGTCCGGTCCTGAATCTAAGGGTTCCACTAGGAGTCAGTCCGACAGGGCCAAGGCAGGACACGAGGCAGAAAACCAGGCAAGGTCAGACACAGGATCACAGGCAGGTTCTGGCAAACAGCAATGTTGCTCCCGCAACCAGAGGCAGGGTCCAGCAGCCTTTTCTCTCTGTCGGGGTAACGGCCGGTCCTGATCCCCCAGTGACTCACCTCCCTGTCTTGCCTGAAGGCGAGCACTCCTCCTGCAAGTACTCAGGTCTCTCCTTCTCTCAGACCTCAGCCTCTGCAGCTTGGGAGATGTCAGTGGGTTACTAGACCCAGAGGCCGCCTCAGCCTCTCCTGACCCAACTGGTACTGGAGCAGCTGTAAGTGATTGCCCAGCTGGAGACAACAAGGTCATCCCCGCATCTGGAGCCAGTACAGGCTCAGGCCCCTGACTCAGCCCAGCTGGTGTTGTTGCAGAGGAACCTGTGCAGACTGGGGCTCTTCAGAATCAGGCCCCAGACTAGGTTTAGCTGCCACCTGAGGCAAAGGACTGAGACTCTGGCTCCGAGTCCAAGCCTGAGTCCCAAGCCATCACCCTGTTGTAGCTTTACAAAATATGATTTATTCACCAATTTTCACCTTCAGTCTGTATGGAGGGAGTCCTGATCTTACAGCATGGTCATCTCAAGAGGGGCTTGTTCCCCACAGCAGTGCAGCCCTGGAATCCAAGCGTGCCCAAGAAGGATCTCATTCTTTGTTCTTCTGCTTCTTCTTCTGCTTCTTCCCAGCACACCTTGCTAAAGATGCTCTTTTCCTGTCCCCTCACTCCCAGTTACCCTGGCAACCTCTGTCTCCCCAGACCCAAGATTCCTCTTACTATAGATGGGCCATCAACACCTTTTTGTTATGTTCATGCCTCTATCCAAGGTGAAGCCCTGGCTTGGAAAGAAAGCTTAGCCTGGTCTCCAGTCTTCACTTCAATACTCCAAAGAATCAAAATCTGATCATTTCCCAGTTTCTAGCATTTAGAGGGGACATCCCATCAATTCCTTCATCCAAGTCGTTTATAAAGACATTGAACAACAATGGTTCCAGGACAGAGCCCTGTAGCACTCCGTGTGTCCCTTTCTTCCCAGGAGGATGAGGAACCAAGGCACCCACCTAGCCCTGCCCCTGCTGACCCCCTGCTCCAGCCCTGTCTTGGCAAACTGCAATGATGCCAGGGGCAGGGGGAGGGCAGTTCTGTGCCTCTGCCCTCACCGCACTGCAGTCACAGCCAGGGGAACAAAATGGATGTCAAGTAGCATTGGAACTGCAAATATTTGGCGGGCTACGAATTCCTGTTGCTAATTTTTGGCGATTTTTCTGTGTGCTAAATGTCCTATTTCCGAAGTGAGTATTGAATATTCAATGCAGCCCTGCCATCTGTTAGATCATACAAAGCGCATAGAAATGTATAGCACAACCTTTTCCTTCAGGAATAAGATGTCCACTCCAGGCTGGTGAACACTTAGAGGAATCCCTTATGTGGAGATACTTGCCCAGTTCCTATGTTATTCTGGCAGCATGTGACTGCTATTGAGACCTCGACCCATCTTGTGTGTCCCAACCCATCAATGAATACCATAAATTCATGCTATCCAATCTGAGAGTCCTGTGAGGGAAGTGTTACGGAAATATCTAGGTGTGAGGCTGCTCAGTCACCAGACTTTTAAAACTTTCCCACCATATCCCAGAATACAGTTCGTATAGCATCATTGCTACATCATTGCTACATCATTGACATGTCACAAAAGGGGAGGGGTAGACAGGGGTTACACTATTTCAACCTTGGCAAACATGTCCAGACAAGTCCTTGGTAAAAGATTAGCATAAGCAGACATGGCAGGGCAAGACTCAGGTATAAGATTAGCATAGACAAATATGTCTTAAGTACCCACCACCCAAAAGTACAATAGAACTTCCTTTGCATGTCTGGATCCTGAGGCGAGTCAGGTGATGAGATTTGGCTTCCCTTGGCTAACAATGAGCCCAGCAATTGTCACCTCTGGGCACTTCCTGGAGTCCTTTTTCAAGGGGGAAATAGCTTTGGAATGGATGAAACTGGGAAAGGGGTTGATTTTATATTATTTTCAAAGCTAGGTAACTTCCCTGAGCTGTCAAGTTGAAAGGATACATTCAGGCATAATATTTGTAACATTTAACTTTAAAGATGTGCCCCACCCCCGTAATTTCCGTAACAGAAGTAATGGATAAATTATATGTAAAGGTTCATCCCGTGTTTCTGTTTATAGGGAATGCCTTAGTGAATCTAATTCATGTCTGTGTGTCTTGTTATGTATATCACAAGCTGTTTGAAACTACCAGCGCTGTAGGTGGCTTTCAAAACTAATACTATCTGTTAGGAGTGCTACATCATTAGTCATCTTGCATGTGCTGAGCTCTGGGACACATTCCAGGTCTATTTTGTTGGAAATAAATTTGCAAGTCATCTTTCCCATTCAGCGCTCTCTCTCTCTCTCTGTGACATAGAAAGTAATGTGCATTAGGTTTGACTTAGCAAAAGCTCTACTTAGATTTCACGGCAATATGACAATAGCATCAGCGTCTCCCCCATTTATTTCTGACAGAAATATTGCTGCAAAGAGAATTTGTCTAAGTGCAGATAATCCAAATGTAAATTTCAAAATGCTTTTCTCTCTGTAGCTTTAGAGTCAATCCAATTGTATGCACTATTGAGTCATGAATATTTTCCATAACCGGCATGTTAATAGGCTGTGGCATGTTGTTTTCTGTTCTGTCCTGGTTTTAAACATATATTAGGGGTTGGTACTGATTTTGTGGGCACTCCAAATCACAAGGCAAATTGGGATGAATCAGGGAAGGTTCTCATGTTTCCAGGTCAGATTGTGTCATTGAAAAGTTGTCTCAAGGCTGATCAGGGACTTTTTCAGTTTCTGAGTGCCTCTGTGCCTTTGCCTGTGAAAAAACGCATCCCCCAACTGTGGAGAGAGGCCAGTTTGGTTGGGGAAGAACCCAGAAGCTGAGATCTAGCTTTCAGTCACAGTGAATGATTTCCCCTCCACTCCAGTCACAGTGATTTGGGGAGAAAGATCAAAAACTGTGTAAATTTTTCACATGGATCTATGCCTTCATCTTTGCAAGTTACAGTGGTGCCCCGCAAGACGAATGCCTTGCAAGACGGAAAACTCGCTAGATGAAAGGGTTTTCTGTTTTGGAGGTGCTTCGCAAAACGAATCTCCTATGGGCTTGCTTCGCAAGACGAAAATGTCTTGCGAGTTCCTGCGGGGTTTTTCCCCTCCCCCCCTTTTCCCAAGCCGCTAAGCCGCTTATCAGCTGATCCGCTAAGCCGCTTATCAGCTGATCCGCAAAGCCGCTTATCAGCTGATCCACTAAGCCGCTCAACTGCTTATCAGCTGATCCGCTAAGCCGCTAATAGCGCTAATCCGCTAATGGGCTTGCTTCGCAAGACAAAAAAACCGCAAGACGAAGAGACTCACGGAACGGATTCTTTTCGTCTTGCGAGGCACCACTGTAATGGAGAGATCATCACTGTATGCGCAGAGGTCTGTGGGGGTGGGGCATAGGCCAACTCTCACCAACAGGATTTGGGGTTGGAGGGGTGGCTTTTCCACACTTCAGTCTTTCCTGGGGATCTCCCCCCTCACACCACCCACTACCCTTCTAGGACTTCTATAGTACCTGGGACTCTTGGGTGTACCTGCAGCCCCACTGGGTCTACTCACAGCTGCAACCTCCTCCCACCACATGGCATGTGCGCCACCCCCACCCCCCGAAATTGGGCGGTACCCAGTGCCTATGCCTCCCCCAGCCTGGTGCTGGTCAAATGTTTTGGACTACAACTCCCATCATTCCTGACTACTGGCTATGCTAGCTAGGGGTAATGGGAGTTATGGTTCAAAATACCAGGCCTGTGATTTTAAACTGCCCTTAACATACCCAAAAGAAGGTTAGATTAGCCCAAAAAACAGTTGGGCTTTCTGTTAAAATATTTTTTGATATCCCCTTGCTGGACTTTTTCTATGGTGATTGTGTTGGGAAGCAGGCAGCAGAGCAAAGCTGGTAGGAGCCGAGGCCTAACCTCTGCTGCCTGCAAACTCTTTTGCATCTGTCCAGATGTGCCATAAACACCTTCTACCTGTGACAGGCTGAGATATCTTGCATGCATTTTTAAAGCAAAGATTATGTAATTCTATTACCTTCTAGAGGAGCATCTTGTTTTCATTTCATTTCTTTTTTCTGCTTCTTTTTTGAACATGGGACACAGCAGGAGGTAATCAGGTGCTACTTCTCATCCAGGTTTCACATTTCCATGTTTGTCAGTTCAAAATGCCACACTGAAATATTTAAGGCTCAACTTAGCAATGTTAAGCTCTGAAAAGAAAAGAAAAATCTGACTCTCCAGTTTCTTTCAATGCATGGTGATTTTTTTGTAGTGATGTCTATTATAAAGTATAGAAAATGCAGTTTTTTAAATTTTGTAGGGGGAACTTCCCATCACGCCTACAACTCATACTCTCAAAAATAAAATGTGCCTTTTGAGACAAGACAGCTGGCTCCCGGGAAGAGTTCTTGGGACTCCCTCGCCCAAACTGTTCATCTGGCATTAACTTAGTTATCATTCAGTCCCAGATATTTGCCCAAGCACTTGGCGGCAACTGACCGAAACATGCTGGCATGTGCTCCTTTGCTGTGCTAGCATGGTGTTTGTTGCATTTTGCTCATGATGATGATGGTGCCGCAGGTTAAATATTTTATGCTAGACACTGTACCAAAATCAAAAGCCCATTAAAAGCACTGCTTGCTTGAAAGCTTGCAATCCAGTGAAACATGACATACAAGAAACAGGAACGGGGAGAGAGGTGGGCACTTGCCCAGGGCAGAGGGGCAGCTTTTCCCATTGCCAGGGTTGAGTTGGCCTTTGGCACAGCGCCACCTACAGGCCTCTGCCAACCCTGGCCTGGGCCCCCCCTCAGCATGGCCGCTAGCCATTGCCACTTGGGGCCAGTGAAAGCACGACAGCTGGCAGTCTCTCCCCTCTGACAGCCCTGCTTTTGTGTGGCAGTGTGCAATCCAAGTAGTTGGCATTGGGCATTGTATTTCCACCCCCTTGAAACGTGGGTACATTGTACATCAGTTTCTGCTGTTTTCAACCAGAGACTCTCATAATTTTGATCAAAGTACCTTGAGTTATATATCCAGTGCATATGTCAGTCACTGTGAGTGCCAGATTTAAGACGATCAAGCCTATCCATTCTGAAGGAAATCAGCCCTGAGTGCTCACTGGAAGGACAGATCCTGAAGCTGAGGCTCCAATACTTTGGCCACCTCAGGAGAAGAGAAGACTCCCTGGAAAAGACCCTGATGTCGGGAAAGATGGAGGGCACAAGGAGAAGGGGACGACAGAGGACAAGATGGTTGGCAGTGTTCTCGAAGCTACCAGCATGAGTTTGACCAAACTGCAAGAGGCAGTGGAAGACAGGAGTGCTTGGCGTGCTCTGGTCCATGGGGTCACAAAGAGTCGGACACGACTAAACGACTAAACAACAACAAAAAACAAGCTATAGCTTAGGGCTCCACTCTCTTGGGGGTCCCCAAAAATTTAAAGGAAAAAAACCCTGGATGTACATTTCCAAAATATAAGATAAAAAACAAATAAAATAAAAGCTACATAACAGCAACAGTGTTTTGTGTTGTGTGGGCTCCTATGATGTAAGTAATGAGCCCCTGCCTGCTAGTCTTCTCCCTAAAATATCTCTGACAAAGGACAGCTGGACATATAAAGGGCCCCATTACCTTCAGTAGCTTAGGGCCTCATCAAACCTAAATCCAGCCTTGGTCACTGTAGTATTTAGTTGCACTCAGGAACAACACTGTGATCCCTATTTCTTAATAAACCTTTTGTATTTGGCCTGACCTGCCATCACGCTTTCTATTCCATTTCTAGGTTAATAAAAAATAAAAGGTTGAGTGGTCGACAACAACTACTTGAGCAGAATGACTGGAGGTGGCATTGAGAAAGATCAGGCTTTGTTCGTCTGACAAGTGCGTCTTCTTCCTTAAGAGGGCCATTAGGAAAGGGAGCACATTTTGATCCTCTTTTAGAAACCATCTGCAAATTGGAGAGCAGAAAATGCACATACCTGCTATCGCTTCTTGAAGCAAGGGGGGGGGGGCTTTTTCTTACCCTCTTTCTCTATGTCACATTGTGAGGTGGTAAACAGCAAAGCCCGTTGCCACAGCAACCGAGCCATGGTCAATGAAAAGCTTTCATTCCTGTTCTAAGGAAGTAGCAATTATGGTCTTCAGGTAACGGCAAGTGAGGAGCTCATTATAGGCAGCCCTTTTGCATTTCGCTTGAAGGGTGCAGCACGAAGCCACAAAACTAAATACAGTAAGTAGAATCTTTGTTTCCACTTGGAGATAGGAAAATAAGCCCCACTTTCCATAATGTGAGAAAAGGAGAAAGGAAATGACAGGTTTTGACAAAAGAAGAGATGGTTCTAACATCCCGTTCAAATTAGGTTCCTTTTCAAAGGGAAGGTATTTCTCCCGCTCTTCAGCTTTTGCAGGGCTGCAGCCTGGACTGGCACAAGGCGTTTTGCTGCCTGAGGCAGAGGTCAAGATGACACCCCCTCTCATTTCCAGACTGAAGAGGGGACACTGAGGGGAGGCAGGCTCCGTCCTCACAGCATCCTGCTGTTGTTCTCCGCCACTTGATGCAGCCACTTCAAGTTGCCTCGCGTTATGGCAGGCCCTGACACAGGATGAGGCCTTTTAACTAGCCTGTTCTATAGATAACAGTAGCAAAATTCAAGCAGTGAATGGGGGAATGAGTGAATAAAAAAGTATCGGTCCATACAGCAGTCACAACAACCACACAAAAACCAGTAATGGGTGACACCCTCCCATCTTAGAATCATAGAATCATAGAGTTGGAAGAGACCCCAAGGGCCATCGAGTCCAACCCCCTGCCAAGCAGGAAACACCATCAGAGCACTCCTGACATATGGTTGTCAAGCCTCTGCTTAAAGACCTCCAAAGCAGGAGACTCCACCACACTCCTTGGCAGCAAATTCCACTGTCAAACAGCTCTTACTGTCAGGAAGTAATCTTGATTTCAGAGATGCTGGGTCTTTTGAAGCTGCCTTCCTGCCCACTAGTCTGCAGCTCCTGGTCACTTCTCCTGAGAGAACGCAACCCTTGGCGTGGGGGAAAGAGACTCCCTTTCCCTCGTGCAGGTGCCAGTCATCCTCATAAGATGTCCAGAGTAACTTAGAAGGTGCCTTGGCTACCCTTTCAGATTGTCCCTCTGTTTCCTAAAACCTGGCAGAGGACTCTGCTTAGCTTATCATGGATCTCTCAACTGGGTTGAGTTTCCAGTATTTCTTTTTTCTTTCCAAAGGAAGCAGTTTGTATTCAAAGCCCTGGAAGAAGCACTTTTAATACAAACTGCTTTCTGCAAAATGCTCCGGTGTTAGGAGCCTTTCCCCCTCTGCAGAGACTTCAAAGGGGCTCCCTGTAGCTACCGATGAGCTGCTAAGCCTCTTTGAAGATGTGTTCCCAGTGTGTTCACCTGGCTAGCATGGAAAGTGCATCCTCAAAGGAGGTGACAGTAGGTGTCAAATCACCTGGTGTCAGGAGACTGGTGGGGGTGGGGGTGGGGGTGGTCCCATTCCCCACCCTTGGTCTATGCTTCATAAGGTTTTTCGGGGATCTGATTTCTATGGATGTTAACTTCTGTTGCTTTATATGGATCTGCAATCCCCTTTGTTGACAGTCTGATGGTGAGATACAAATGAAGGAATTCTGCATGCCTGCTCCTCTTTCTTAAATGCTATGATGAGCAAAGCATGGGTAGGAAAACTA
This sequence comes from Podarcis liolepis, assembly GCF_965112155.1. Lineage (NCBI taxonomy): Eukaryota > Metazoa > Chordata > Lepidosauria > Squamata > Lacertidae > Podarcis > Podarcis liolepis. The sequence goes on from NC_139556.1 coordinate 4,023,133, forward strand.
AGGCCTGGGGGCCGGATCCGGCCCAATCGCCTTCTAAATCCGGCCCACGGATGGTCCGGGAATCAGCATGTTTTTGCATGAGTAGAATGTGTGCTTTTATTTAAAACACATCTCTGGTTATTTGTGGGGCATAGGAATTCCTCCTCCTCCTCCTTCTTTCAAAATATAGCCCGGCCCCCCATAAGGTCTGAGGGACAGTGAACCAGCCACCTGCTGAAAAAGTTTGCTGACCCCTGGAGCAGAGAGCACTAAGTGCCCCACATGGAAACTTAGGAAGGAGGTGAGGAATTGCAGCAGGAAGAGGGCAGGGGCCACAGATGGCTTGTCCCAACTTTAGTAGGAGTTCTGAACATCTTTGTAAGGGACACTTTTATCAAAAATGTGTTTGTCACCATATCATGCTGCGTGATTGGTTTGCTTTACTGAGCAACAGTCCTTGTTATATTTACTTTCAGGTTTATCTGTGCCTGGACTCCAGTAAGATTTTGGCTTTATCTGGCTGTGTAGATAGGCCATCAACACCACCAAATACTGCACTTCTCAGCCGAATTCCCAGTCTATCTGTCTCCCCACCTTTGCAGACTTAGACCTCCTGTAAATGTTTTCACTACATTTCCTTCAGAAGTCTAATCCCATTATTTTGGGATGCCACAACCTCCAGTCCACTCTCATGCTGCCTCCTCCCCAGCCCCTAGAGCTGACTGTCTACTTGCAACTTTCACAGTGTTTATACTGGTATAAACTGCTGGTATAAGGCAAAATGAATTACAGTCTATCTTCAGCCCTAGGACTGGCATTATAACCACAGGCCTGTCTCTCCTCACCCCTTGAAAACAAGGCTAATGATGCCCAAGTCATACGTCAAGGACTGACTTTTTAAAGACCAACCTTGCTGGTGTTTCACAATGCATGGAAGCTGATTCGCTAATGATTTATCATTTATTTTGTCAAGAGTGTGACGTTTACTTCACAGGATAAGAGAAAGATTCCTTCTGTTTGCACTTCTGTTCCCAGACATATAACCTTCCCGCCCTTCTACCTTCCTGAAAAAGGGACTAGGATTGACAGAGATTGTTTTAGTTATGGCTCCAGAGAGCAAGTCTTGCTTGAAGCATGCATTCAAAACAAAGGAGAGTTTTCTATTTTGGGGGTAAAGTCTGCAGAATCTTTTGGCATAAGTACTGTTTAACACAAAGTTTAATTTTCTTTTCCCTGAAACATTTCTGTGCATGTGTCATCAGCTTTGATGCCCCTGCCCCTGCCCCTGCCCCCTGCCACCAGCACTGACTCTGCGATGACCACCAGGAATGAAGTGGGGCAGCTGGGACACTGCAGGCACAGAGGTACAACCCATTTAGTGCTCCCGCTGCTGCACTTTCCCTGCTGAAAGAACATGGCATTGAGGACAAGTGAGAGCAGCTGAAATGGATGGGCAAATGTAAAGATGGCCACTTTAGGCAGGCTCAGAAAAACCCTGAGCTGCTTCCCAAATTGGGGAAAGTAGTTCAGTTTATTTCCAAGCCAGGGGTTGCAAATCCATCACCGCGAACTCCTCTGTCACCTTCAACTCATCGGTGTGAAAGATGCAACCTGTTCTGTGACTCACAGCTCAGTTGGATAGAGCGTGCTGCTGATAATACCGAGGCTGCAGGTTCGAGCTCCATATGGGAGACCTGCCTATTCCTGCATTTCAGGGGGTTGGACTAGATGACCCTTGGGGTCCCTCCCAGCTCTTGAATTCTATGATTTTATGATTCATTATGACCACAGCAAGAGTCAGTGATGTTATCAAAATTGATTTTATCAAATTTGATAGAAATTTCTATCTATCTATCCATCTATCTATCTATCTATCTATCTATCTTCTTCTTCTTCTTCTTCTTCTTTGGCAATCACTCATAGCCGAGCAAGATTGTCTTCCATAAACACGGTTTTAACAATGACTCTGTAAGCGACTGTGCAGGCCAATTCTGGATCCACATGTCTTTCCACAGTGGGAACATTGGTTTCTTGGTGAGAGTTGATCATGGTGTGGATTTTCCAAGTGTGCCTTCCTCCTAGCACGTTTCTCCCTTGTATCCTGAGTTCAAGTGTCTTCAAAGCCCATGACACCTTTGGTAAAGGCTGTTCTCCAACTGGAGCGCTCGCAGGCCAGTGTTTCCCAGTTGTCAGTGTTTATACTACATTTTTTTTAGATTTGCCTTGAGACAGTCTTTAAACCTCTTTTGTTTGACCACCAGCATTATGCTTTCCATTTTTAAGTTCGGAATAGAGTAGTTGCTTTGGAAGACGATCATCAGGCATCCGCACAACATGACCAGTCCAACAAAGTTGATTTTGAAGAATCATTGCTTCAACACTGGTGATCTTTGCTTCTTCCAGTACACTGATATTAGTTTTCCTGTCTTCCCAAGTGATGTGTAAAATTTTTCGGAGACACCGTTGATGGAAACCTTCGAGGAGTTGGAGATGGAGTTTATAAGTGGTCCATGTTTCACAAGCATATGGTAAGGTTGGTAAACAAGCAGTTTGGTTTCCCTGCAAATCTCCCACTCCTCAAACACTCTGCACTTCAATCGGGAGAAAGCCACACTCGCAGAGCTCAGGCGATGCTGGATTTCTGCCTAGGTAGGAGAAGTGATTGACATTTTCCAACGTTGCACCATTGAGTTGGATTTGTGGTGCTGCAGAGGGGTTATTTTGTACTTGTTGGTGCAGCGCTTTGGTTTTTTGCATGTTAAGTGATAGGCCATGCTTTTCGTAAGGTTCTGCAAAGATATTTAGGATAGTTTGGAGGTCATCCTGTGAGTGTGCACACACTACGCTGCCATCAGCATACTGAAGCTCTATGACGGAAGTTACGGTAACCTTACTCTTTGCTTTCAGCCTGCTCAGATTGAAGAGCTTTCCATCTGTTTGATATATGATTTCTACTCCGGTGGGGAGTTTCCCTTTGACAAAGTGTAGGATCATGGAACACTATATGGAGAATGCAAAGGGTCTGCATTCAGTATTGGAGACAGATAGAAGCAAAAAAATTAACAGCACTAAGTGGGATGGCATATGGAGGACCCCATCCTTAAAAACTATTCTATCTCGCCTTTAAGAAGCTTCTCTGAAGGTCATTCTCAAGTGGCACTGGACTCCGGTTCCTCTAGCCAAAATCAATAAATCTCTAACCCCCCCCCCCTTTGTTGGAGGGGCTGCGGGAACCTTGGGGCATATTTTTATGCTTGGTGGGAATGCAAAATTGGACCGGGATCTTCAATATTATATCCAAAATTGTTAAACAACTTCTCTCGACAAACCTTGCTTTCACTAAACCGAGATTTCAATCCAGCATAAGGATTTAATTCGTTTTCTATTGGTAGCTGCACATCTAGTGATAGTGTATCAGTGGAATTCCCAGGTGGAGCTACCTCTTGAGATATGGTTTAATAATATTTGGGATATAGCTAGTTCAGAACAACTAACTGGGCTTAAAAGAGTTGCAAATGAGGTTATAAAGGAAAATACTTTTGATGAAACCTTGTCTCCCTTCTTTTCATACCTAAGGGGAAAAGAAAGCAAAGCTCTCCCACCAGCTTCACAAGCCTGTCTGTGGAGAACCTATATGCCAGTGTTCTAAGACCATGCAAAATAAAATTGTTCTTTTCTCTGTGGAGACTGTATTGTATAATACAAAAAGAAAATATATAAAAAATTACAGAATTGAAGTTTAAAGCATTTAAAACCTTTTTCCAGTCAAAGTAATTTTCCTTCCAAGGCACACAACACAGCTGGATTCCACCACTTTTATCTACCCAAAGGCAGGGCTGGGCCAAGAGATTGTGCTTCCTGAGCTGCTTCCACCCCGTTCCTTGTTGCTTGTTCTCATCATTCCAAAGGGAAATGGGAATCAACAGTGGGCATGTCTGTAGCTGGCTGATCACCTTCCCCACAAAAGGGGAAGCCACGCCTTTGACACGATGCCCTCCTGTTGTTGTTGTTTAGTCGATTAGTTGTGTCCGACTCTTCGTGACCCCATGGACCAGAGCCCGCCAGGCACTCCTGTCTTCCACTGCCTCCCGCAGTTTGGTCAAACTCATGCTGGTAGCTTTGAGAACACTGTTCAACCATCTCATCCTCTGTCATCCCCTTCTCCTTGTGCCCTCCATCTTTCCCAACATCAGAGTTTTTTTCCAGAGTCTTCTCTTCTCATGAGGTGGCCAAAGTCTTGGAGCCTCAGCTTCACGATCTGTCCTTCCAGTGAGAACTCAGGGCTGATTTCCTTCAGAATGGAGAGGTTTGATCTTTTTGCAGTCCATGGGACTCTCACGAGTCTCCTCCAGCACCATAATTCAAAAGCATCAATTCTCCAGCATTCTTTGTGGTCTAGCTCTTACCTCCATATATCACTACTGGGAAAACCATAGCTTTAACTATACGGATCTTTGTTGTCAAGGTAATGTGTCTGCTTTTTGAGATGCTGTCTAGATGCCCTCCTGTACAGAGCAATTAACCACTTCCTGGCCCCACCCAGCTAACAATTCAGAAGCTTGCTGGGACAAATCTGCAACAGAGCAAACCATTTGTCAGAGTGATACAGGAAAACTGTGCAGATGGCCATCTTGCTACAAATAACTGCACTTGGATGTGTGATAAAATCTTTCTTACCAGTTGGTAGAATAAGCCAAGGCATCCCAGCATTTGAGAGCTCATCCTCTGGTGATTTGATCTATGCAGGCCCAGTCCACCAAATGTCCCTTGGAAAACTTAATCTGGAGTAGTTTCTAAGGATTCATGTGCCCAGTTTACCAAGTGACATCATGGTGGACCATTGCAAACTAATGCTTGGTAAACAGTCATTCTACTGCCTAATGGCAAAATACAATTCTAGACCTTCCCTGGCTTGCAGAGGTCTTCCATATTGTGAAAGACCACAAGTGCCCATGTCTTTGTGCAGCCACAAATATTTTAGTCAAGTCAAGTACTTTATTATGGTCGTAGACCAGCATAAGCCAGTGTGGTGTAGTGGTTAAGAGCAGTAGACTCGTAATCTGGGGAACCGGGTTCGGCTCTCCGCTCCTCCATATGCAGCTGCTGGGTGACCTTGGGCTAGTCACACTTCTTTGAAGTCTCTCAGCCCCACTCACCTCACAGAGTGTTTGTTGTGGGGCAGGAAGGGAAAGGAGAATGTTAGCCGCTTTGAGACTCCTTAGGGCAGTGATAAAGCGGGATATCAAATTAAAAAAAAACCTCTAAGCAAAACAGCTAAATAAATAGCATAATAGTATGAATCTAAGTGAATAATTATTAAATAAATAGGAGCAAGAACCAAATGTAGATTTAAACATACACATAGAATACTTAATTAAGCATAGAATGGGTGAGTAAAAATTTATAAGAAAAATTAAAAGATCGGTTAACACAGCTATATGGGATGGGCTTCAGAAGTGCGGATCTAACAATACGGGCCTTCAGTTTAGGACTGAATTGTAGCATAGACTGTTCTTCGTCGAATATCTATCATGGCAGTGCAAAATCTGGCGACTGAATATGTGACTTCTGGTCTCTCATCCTGTAATAATAGGGAGATGTTGTGGTGTTCTGAACGCCCAGGAAACTTATATAAGATGGGCTGGATAAACCTAATTCGAATGTCTATATAATACTGGCAGTGAAGAAGGGCACGCTCCGTTGTTTCCTGCTGCCCAGAGCCACCGGGGCATTTCCTCTCCTTGTAAGGTATCTTCCTACAACGGCCTTCCTGAGTTGCTGAAGGGAGGACCTGAGAACGGGCCAAAGTGAACTATGTACTTTGGTGTTGTTGGGATGTCAAGGAAACTTTGCACAGCTGTTAACGGAAGCAAAAACGTGCCTTGTTCAGAATCATCTGGTTGTGAAGCTCAGAGGAAAAGCCAAGGGCCTTGGAGACAGAGAAGCAACCCTATACTGTACTTGTTTGTCATCTGTCAGGGCCCTAATATCAGTTTATGTATAGAATATGGTAATTAGAACTGTAATTCAGCTACTAACTTGCAAACATATGGATACAGCTGGCTCAGAAACACCCAGGGTGCTAATTAAATACAAGGTTTTAAGCAATTACCATCCAATTCAGATGTTTTGGCAGTTAAAGTGCATATTATTCTTCCATTTCCTCTCTTATGCTATGCCTTGGGCCTTGCTACCCTTTGCATTTTCATTATGCAGTGAATATATTCTTTAGTTCACATTTTTGTTTTATATTTGCATATACAGGGTCTATCTGTAAATTGTTTCATACTCATAGCTATTTGGTAAACAGACATAAGATTATGCATTTACTAGAACAGCCTCATTAACTACAAACTCCAAAATTTGGGATCCCCTTCAAACTGGTGCCAAAGTTTTGCGGCATTTTGCAGAGAAAACCCCACATTCTGCAGTACCCCACAAACTGAGTAATTGATATATTAAACCAAGATTTGTATTTAACACCCCCAAATCCAACATTGTCCGATTTACTCCAAACCAGAACCCAAATTTGGCAAAGGTTTTGCAGTGTTTTGCAACCAAAGTTTGAGAATAGTTTTGCAGAAAACACATCAAGGAATACATGAAGTTGGGCTTCTAAGTTAATGCCAAAGTTCAAAGTTGTGAAATGGATGACTGGGGTTTGGGGTGATACCCGTGTCAATTGCTCAGTTTGTGGGGCACTGAAAAACACAGGGCTTTCTCTGCAAAAACAGCTGCAAAACCTCGGCACCAGTTTGGAGGGGATCCCAAATTTTGGGGTTCATAATGAAGCTCACTAGAACAGCTAATCTGATGAACTGATGCTGCTCATTTGGGCAAAGGATGTACTTAATAGCAATCTGCCTACATTTTGGACTTGTGTTTCAGAAACAGTGTGAATTGTAAACTGTGACTCTGTAGCTGCTACTCAACCATGTTTCTATTTTCAAAAAATGCCCAAGCCATCTAACACTTAATTTTTTAAGAAATAATCAAATAATCAAAAAAACAGCACCCTAAGCTATACAAAAGCATTCCTGGTCACAGCCACCACCTGAAGATCCTAAATTCTGGTTTTCATTCTTTAAACTGAGTGCTACCCCAACAGAAACAGACTGAAAGTCCTTTGGATAGTGCAACTTCATGTAACATATTTTAAAGCAGCCATACCAAGCCAAATCACACCACCACAGAAATACACACACACACACACACACACACACACACACACACACTGATTCTTGTATATCATTATGGTAGAGTTGTTAGAGAACTGGATCTGGCTGGTGGGCTAGATTCTAAAACCACTCAGCCCCCGTGGGCCAACTTCAGCGGGTGGGCAGGACTACTCATCTGTCAGTCACCAGGTGGCATAATGATGCCAGGTGATGGACACCTATGGAAATTAAAAGAAGGTTGCTGTACCCACTTAGCAGTTGATGGGCAGTTACAGCAAGCTCCTTTGAAGATGTGCTTTCAGTGATTGATCCTCTTTAATATGTATCATGTGTCCCACAACTAATGTCATATATCACATCAGGTGGGAGGGAGCAGTTGGCATTTGTAGGAAATGGCCTGGCAGGCCAAACTGTGACCTGTACTGGGCTTAATTAGACCTCTGGACAGAAGCATTTAACAACCCCTCTTTATATAACAACAACTCTAGACACAAAATCACAGGAGCATGTTTGGATCAATCACTGTGGAAACATGAGATGATGAAGTTCTAGATTGTTCTTTAGGATCATTTGAGTTGTACCATTGCCACTATTTTGCCAAGTCCCACAAGTCTTTCATAACGCAGTAGTTGCTAGGGGTGTGCATGGGCCTGAAGATTACTCTTGCATTTTACAAAATCCCTGTCTGTTTCTGAGTTGCTGTGTGCCATCTTCACTCCAATCTCCATTTCAGGTTCTGGGCTGCTCTGTATAAAATGAAAGTAAGTTGGTACTGATTCACTATAATGGGAAACCTAAAAACAGCTGCCGTTTCCCCACATTTGATCAAAGTAGAATGAAATTTACTGACGCAGGAGCTGATGTGGAGTGGATCGCGCCTTCCAAATGGCAGATAAATTGAGCCAAGGGCTTTTTGTGGGGGAAGTAAAAGCATACCTTCCAACATTTCTCAGATGAAAATAGGGGCATTTCTTACTCCCGTACAAATGACCCTCCTCGACCCCCCATTTTTTGTGGGGGGCCCCCACCTGCAGAGCATTTCTACCACCACAGCACCAACAGAGCACAGCAAAGAAGAGGAGTATGTCCCCCATAGCTTAGTTCCTTTGCCTTGTTATTGGGCCCACACACATAACGGATACCAGGAGAAGGTTACTGCACTTTGTCCTGGCAGGGAGAGGTGACTTTTTCACACCCCCCTCCAAAAAAAGTACAGTCACTGAGATAAAAATCACTTTGAAATTTATGACCACAGGCTCAAATGCTTGAGCCAAAGGACCAGAACTGAGATGATCTTAGATGAAAACGATATTTGGTTTAATTGATTGCATCCACACAAAGTTCCATATGGCTAAACTAATTCTTCCAAAGAGAGGAACATTCTCCCTAGGGGTTGCCCTGAACACTGCATGAACGCTGCAGGAGCGAAGCTTCCTTGCTCATCAGCACAAATTATAGATCAGTTACCACCTGGGAAGAGAAATCCCTGCCTCTATGAGGAATGTCTGTTCAGAAATTTAGTTATTTATTTATCTTATTGACTGGCCTCCAAGGGGCTCAAGGCAATATATTACGGTTACCCACCTCACTACTTTGTCCTCAGAACAATTTGGTGAGGCAGGCCAGGTTGTGAGAGGGTGCCTGGCCCAAACTCACAGGGTGAGTGCCATGGTTCAGTGGGGATTTGAGCAGAGTCCTAGCCCAAACAGTCTAACCATAACCATGGACCCTTGTCATACATACCTTTTTTTTAAAAAAAAGACAATTGCTTTTTTTAAAAAAAACAACAACCTACTGTGATAGGAATTTTATGGTCTTAAATATATAGTAATGTTCATAACTGCACATACATAGATCAACACAGGAAAGCCATCCTGGAACCATTTTGATTCCTAAACTGAGCAAATGTTTCTCTGCAAGGTTAAACTGGAAAAGCCTCCCCATTGTCTGTTTCCTCACAAATCCTGTCTCAAAGATATGAATAAGGTGTGAGCCTGTGACCTGGCCCAGGAAATAAGTATTTTAGCACTACAAAAGAATGGCCAGGCTCCCCAGAAATCCAATCAAGCAACCTGCCAGACAGGAGATAAACAAGGAGAAGAGAAAAACAACATTTAAATTTCTGTGATGTAGGTGGGATGTATCTGAGGGGTGGTCTTAGGTTACACCGGTTACACCCCTTCTGTGATGTATGCATAATGTTTCTGGGGGTGGTCCTGATCTAGAGAAGGGGAATTTCAAAAGTCTTTATAAGGCCTTGCAGGCCATTGTTCTGGGTCCTCTTCCTCTCCTGCGTGTGAGGGGAGTACCCTGTTGCAACAGATCAATAAAGATCAATCTTACTAGCTGCTTTGCTTCTCAATATTCTCTGGTTGGCCTCTGTTATTTTCTCCTACCAATAGGGAACCTATGTAAGGACTCTATATGGGCTCTTGGATACCCCATAAGGGAAAAGGGCATATTTTTATTTACAACAGATGGCGACCACGCACGAAGGGACTTTTGGTTACCCGGATTCTGGAAGCGAGGAAGGACTGGTTATCCAGCGCGCACCAGGCAGTTTGCCAGGAGGAATAACCAGTCTTCCATCGGTCCCAGGGTCTGGAAATAACTTGGAGTTTCAGCGGGGCTAACCAGAGGAAGCAAAGCTTGATCAGGCCGGCCTTAAACAACCAGTCAAGAGATCGTGGGATCACCAGGAACAGCGCATGCGGAAGTGAGTATTAAGTAGGAAACACGGGTAGTGGGTTGGGGTCTCTAAACCACAGCAACCAAAATTCTTTAATTCTTCCTTTTCCCTTCAAATCTAAAATTTCTACTTTTTTCCTCATCTAAAAATTGCCTTCTCCTTCTTTCTGTCCCCTCGATCTCAACACCAGCCCTAGCCTTTCGGAGTATGCCCAGGCAAAGGTTGTGTGTGATTTCTTCCACTTAATTCTGTATGCCAACCTATTCCTTCGGAGTTTTGCCCAGAAAGGTTGTGCAATTTCTTCTGCACTGAAAACTATAATTCCCAAAACTATAACTCCCAGGTGCAGCCGCACCTCTGCCATGGCGATCTTTGTTAGAGATGACCTGTGAGCGGAGAAAGCAAGGGCACCTGATTCCTTTCCTTCTTTGTCATTTCTGAGTCCCAATCTGGCACTGCGCTACGCAAGCGTCCAGTAGGGAACTCTCAGGTTAGATTGTAAGAGGCAGGAGGTTGCTGTGGGCTCCCTGGCTGAGTAATGACCAAAGGGGGGGGGTTTGAGATCGCTGACCGCACTGTTAGCTTAGTAGCCAGGAAAGGCCAACAGCTGTACCAGCCTAGTAAGTCAGGCCAGACGAACGGCGGTGTGTCACAGTACAAATTCTCGGAGTTGTCCAAATTGAGTGTACTGTGGGTTATTTATTGTGTTTCCTGAAAAGTGGGGATAAAACCCCGACTGCAGTATAAAAGTAAAAGCTAGCGCTATTAAAAATTCTTAAAATGGGTGCACCTCAATCAAAAGAAATGAACCCACAGACTCCTGATGGGAAAGAAGCCCAGTTGGTGCTTACTTCCCACCTGGACTCTGACAGTCCCCTTCAATTTGTGTTTAAGAAACGTTTTTCCTGTGTTTAAATTGTACTTAGGTAACATCCAGCAGCTGCTTATCTTAAATGTGCCACCTAAAATAAAAATGCAAGCTTGCTCCAAATTCTAAATCTAAGGAAGCCATGTTGAAGCCTTATCAATCTTAAACAAGACAAAAATTGAGAATGAAGTGTGCAAATGTTTGTTATTTGAAAGAGGCTCTAAAAGAGAGTTTTTCTCCCAAGTGGTAAAATCCTGTATATGTGCTACTTATGTTCTGAAAGGAGGATTACCCCACCTCCTTCCTCTAGTAAGTGAGGAGGGTGATTTTAAGTCTAATGGTAAATGATGTTGTTTTGTAACTTTTAAGTTTGTGACTACACCTGTGTTCCAGTCTAAGTTAACCTAATGTTTCTGCTGCAAAAGCCTAGTTGAGCCAACTGCTCTCTCAAGCTAAAATGCAGTGTATGTACTTCATTAAGCATATGCCTATGAAAGTATGGTGTTCCTTCTAAGAAATATGTGAGTCCAGTTTTAACTTTGATTTGGTTGGACAGAAGAGTTATTGTAAGGCTCCTGATATCAGTCTCTATAAGACGTCCTGGCCTCTTTTCTTAGAAAATGCCCCCCCTTGTTTCACTCTGTCTCTTTCAGGGTTTTTTTCCCCTTCTCCTTCTTATTCTGTGCCAGGTAAATTTACTCCCGAGTAAGCTTCCTTTAAAGGAAATTGCAAGGGGGGGGGCATAGATTAGGCTTACTATTCCTCTGCAAGTTCAGGAAAAATTGTCACTTTTGTATTCCTTTTAAATCAAATCTATGGCTGTTTTAACTATGCTTTATAAGAGATCCTCTCCCTATCTTAGGAAAAATGTTCACTTCAGTCTTTAAAGATAATTTATCTAGGAACTTTCACTCTTTAGTCTAAGGAAGTAAACACTCACTCAAACTAGCTTCAAGATCTGCTAAAAGGGTTGGGTACTTTTATTTTCCTCTTCCTTAGTACATGATAGGCGCATGGCTTGTGATAGGCGCATGGCTTGTGGTCTCTTCCCCAGTTGTGTCTGTGTACATAAGTATGTGTGTGTCTCTCTGGTAGTACAAATCTTGCTATGAACCCTGCATTTTAGGGTTGGACTAGATGACCCCAGGTCCCTTTCAACTTTCCCAATTTGTGGCTGATGAGTTGAAATCCAGCCCAGATTTGCTCTTTGTTTTTAAAGGTGAGAGATGAATGTGTGTGTTTCTGGTAGTACAAATCTTGCTATGAACCCTGTATTTTAGGGTTGGACTAGATGACCCCAGGTCCCTTTCCACTTTCCCAATTTGTAGCTGATGTGTTGAAATTCAGCCCAGATTTGCTCGTGATGTTTGAAGCAGAACTGGTGGTATCAGGCATTTAAGTGATTACAGTGTTTATCATTTTGTCTATTATTTACAAAAATCAGACTTAAAAGTCTACTCAAAGTTTAAGCACATAAAAATTCATATAGTTAAGTAGAATTAGCCTTGACCATGACTGAGAATGTTAAAAAAACTAAATAAAAAATCCTATGAATTCTAAACTCTCTGGCCATTTTTACTCATAAATAAGAGAGCGGTTGATTGTTCCGCGAATGGCCAGAGGGATATTAGCCCTTTCCTGTACATAAAGGAAGCACTACTTTGCTTGGGCTGAATGGTGAATACTTGAATTGCTGAGTTTCTCTTTTTTGTTTTAAAATCTAACCCTATTTTAAAAATCTACTCCTTACCTGGCCATTTTTACTCATAAATAAGAGAGCGGTTGATTGTTCCGCGAATGACCAGATAAAATGACCAATAATGATAGCCCTTTCCTGTACATAAAGGAAGCACTCCTTTGCTTGGGCTGAATGGTGAATACTTGAATTGCCGAGTTTCTCTTTTTTGTTTTAAAATCTAACCCTATTTTAAAAATCTACTCCTTACCTTTCCCTTCCTTATTCTAATTGAGCCAAAAGATGCAACATTTTCAATGGTATAAAAGGTTTGCTGAGGCATGAACTCTTCACATGCACAGAGGCTAGATCAGCTTAAAAAAGAGAGAGAGAGAGAGAGAGAGAGAGAGAGAGAGAGAGAGAGAGGAAGGGGGGGGGAGAGAAGGCTTGGAGAGCAGTGTGTTGCAGGGAGAAACCTTTCCAAATTTCCTTATGTAAAACTTGAGGGAAATCACCCTTAATGTGTTTTGCTCCAAGGGCTACTTAATACAAAAGAGTGAAGTACTGGACATGCCAAATTCTTTTCACAGGTAAATATCAAAGCACTCCCACTGTGAGTTCCTCTCTTGAGTAGTTTCCCCCCCCATGGGATTTAAATTTTATAACAGTTTTTTTTGTTTTTTTTTGTGTGTGTGTGTGTGTATGCCTATGCATTTTAGGAAAAGCATTTCCTGACAGACCTCTCACATAAAATAATTTTCCCTTTCAACAGGTGTGTATATGCCTATGCATTTTAGGAACAGCATTTCCTGACAGACCGCTCACATGAAATAATTTTCCCTTTTAACAGAGTGTCCTTTCTTTTCTCCCACAGCACAAATGATAATGAGGGGATGCAAACAGTGATTTAAATACTCTATAAAAAGTAATTGCATTTGTTTTTCTTTTTGTTTTTCTTCCCTTAAAGGCAAACAGTCACTTTCTTTCTGTTCAGCAAAACAAGTCTGAATCCCTGCTATATTAGTTGATTTCCATCTATCTCTTTGTGGCTTTGACATTTTTTTAGGTTACAAATAATTTGTTTTCGTTTATTAAGTTCGTTTTATCAGTTCTTCCATTATATATATGAAATTAATCGAAGCACAACCAAACATTGTTTGTGGAATGGTATTGTTTACCTTTTGCCTGAGCATTTATTAATTCTGTCATTTTGGCTAGTGCAAGTTACTTGCACAACTTTAAAATTGCCATTCATTTTTTCTTGGTATTAACTCATTTCCCAGTATTAACATTACAGCTGATGATGTCACCTCAAGAAACACTTTTATTTTCATTTGGGATGTTAGAATGCCAAAACAGATTACTTCAGGTTACTTATTAATTGTGTGTCTTAGCATTTATTTATTTTTGGTTCCTCATAGCTCATTTTGTGTGTTTGTGTTTTACTTTGGGGACATGTTCATCACATGTTGAAAGTCAGTCTCATGAAGTTCTTTTATTGGATAGCACATGGTGAATTTTAAGTTTTCCCCATTGTTTTCCCATTTTTTTTTCCAGTCCAGTAGTAATATGTGTGGTTTTGATAATATCTTTATACTATTTAATAATAGTTATTTTCTGAATCTGATGTCTTTGTGTCAAGTCCATTTTCATCTAACTGGTAATCTAATTTTTTGCTTTCTTTCTATTTTTAACCTTTGTATTTTTTACAGTTCTCTTTCTATACATGTGGAGTAATTTTTTATTTTATAATATGAAAAGAACAACAACAACAAAAATTAAGTGAAGGAAAGCAAACAAACTTAGCAGATAATAACAGTAATTATATGGAAATGTGATAATGAATAAAATGTTTAATCCACTAAGATTGTTATTATTTGCAGCTTCCCATGGAAACTGGAGGACATCCTTTTTGCCTTTTGCCCCTTTCTTGTCTAACTGTGTTTAAGTCTCCCCAAAACCCTGCCCCCTTACAGGATATCACTTCTACAGATGTGCAAAGATGAAAACCAGCAACAACCCCTCAACTCAGTCAACCCATCACAAGACCAGCAACAACAGAGTTTTCAAAGTGCCCACAGCTATCTCTTTCAAAGGATATAGACTGACGGGGGGGGGCTGACAAAGGGGGGAGGAGTTGAATTGCAAGGACATTTTTTCACTTGAACCTCAAGCCTCTGCTCCAGGATTCAAAAAATACATACGTAAAAGATCACAATTGTGTCAAGATATGCAACAGATATTTAATTATTTTGTTTTGTATTATGTGTTATTATGTAAGAATGTTGAAATGTGTCTGACAGTGTGATTTCCACAAAGGGGGGCAATTTATTGTGTGTAACTGTTTTTATGTTTAATGTCTTATTGCTTACACACCAATGGAGAATTCACATGCATTTTATACTTTCTAATAGCTCACACTATTGTGTAGTCCAATGTTTAGATCAATTTATAACCACATTGTTCCACCTGGCACTCTGCCAACTTTCCCTATCCATTTTAATATGTGTTAAACCTCGTTTTGCCAATGACAAACTTATGGATCCATAAAACACCAGGTACATGAAGGTGGATATGCTTTGGTTTAGCAGGAATGATCCCTTATAGACTTAAATTGACTTATTTGGACAACTGCCCTTGTTAAGAATGGTTTTCTTTTAACAGATTGGTTTGAAGAGTTGAGAACCATGGGGCAAGATAAATTCAAATTGGACTCAGTTGGAATTGGGCAAGTGTATCCAGGCTGCAATTAGCTTTTGGTCCTTTAAGTGCAAGTGAGCAACTTCCATGAGTACAAGACCACAGCCTATAATAAAATCCCATAGCTAAAGGCCAAGGCGAAGACCTCTCCCTCACGAGATGCCCAAACCTGTGCCAGCTATGGTGAATGCCAGGCGACATGGTTAAATGAAAGCCCTGAGGGGATTCAACAGACAGGATGTGTTGCTGTAGCACTATGTCAGTGTGAGACCACAGAAGAGCTACCTTGACACCTGAGAACACAAAAATGGCGGGGGGGAAGCAAACTGCACTTTTCAGTCATTAGTGGACCTTACCTTCCTGCTAGGTGTAAAGCATAGAACACTATTGAGTAAATGGTCCCTCCCAAAGTGTTAGAATGCCACAAGTAATTTAGTAGCAAAACGCAACATGTGTTATTTTTATATGATATATTTATACAAAGACATCCATTTACAACATACGATGTTATTATTTGTGGGGCAAAAATTTTTAAGAAAAATTCTAGCCCCAAAGGGGGGAATAATGTGATAGGAATTTTATGGTCTTAAATATATAGTAATGTTCATAACTGCACATACATAGATCAACACAGGAAAGCCATCCTGGAACCATTTTGATTCCTAAACTGAGCAAATGTTTCTCTGCAAGGTTAAACTGGAAAAGCCTCCCCATTGTCTGTTTCCTCACAAATCCTGTCTCAAAGATATGAATAAGGTGTGAGCCTGTGACCTGGCCCAGGAAATAAGTATTTTAGCACTACAAAAGAATGGCCAGGCTCCCCAGAAATCCAATCAAGCAACCTGCTAGACAGGAGATAAACAAGGAGAAGAGAAAAACAACATTTAAATTTCTGTGATGTAGGTGGGATGTATCTGAGGGGTGGTCTTAGGTTACACCGGTTACACCCCTTCTGTGATGTATGCATAATGTTTCTGGGGGTGGTCCTGATCTAGAGAAGGGGAATTTCAAAAGTCTTTATAAGGCCTTGCAGGCCATTGTTCTGGGTCCTCTTCCTCTCCTGCGTGTGAGGGGAGTACCCTGTTGCAACAGATCAATAAAGATCAATCTTACTAGCTGCTTTGCTTCTCAATATTCTCTGGTTGGCCTCTGTTATTTTCTCCTACCAATAGGGAACCTATGTAAGGACTCTATATGGGCTCTTGGATACCCCATAAGGGAAAAGGGCATATTTTTATTTACAACACTACTGTTCAATTTATAATCAAAACTTTTGTAATTACCTTTGTAATCGAAATATTTTCAATAATTACTGTAAATAGATTAATCTTTGAAACATTTCGGCCCTACAAAGAATTGCGTTAATGCAACCAGGTCATTCATTTCACACCTGTCACTGTTTAGGCATGTGCCATTCATAACACTGGTGCTGATCAATAGTTGACTTGTTGCCTTCCCTGCCATCTTCCAGAAATACCCATTAAAAACCTGTGGGTGACACTAAAATTCTATGAGTCAGTCATATCCTGCTATAGGCAGCCAACTGGAAAATATATTCATTTCTTTGGTCTGTTGCTCTTTTCATTCCCTATGTGTTTTAAAATGCAGATGGTGAAATCCAAAAGAAATAAGGAGAAAATTAGGAGGTACAAAACAGAAACGACATCTGCTCATGAGACATAATGTTGTTGTTGTTTTTGGCTGCAGTGATTCCCCCAGTTCTCTGGGTTTCATTTCATTTTTGTTTTTGTTTTGCTTAACTATAGCCTTTCCACAGAATCGCATGGTCTGGTGTGAAGTTCATAGAACTATAATTAGACATTTCAAGTTCCTGCTTCCCTTCACAGGAAGAACTTGATTTTCGGATCCTAACGTTCAGGAACATAACAAGAGTCTTCTGAATCAGGCCAATGGTCCATCTAGTCCAGCCCTCCAACATGATGTGGCCCTAAACCAGGAGGCCACCTTCTGTGGCTGCACCCCCATGTGAGTCACGTGACCCATAATAGATCACAGTCCCAGGAAAAGTGCTTTTTCGGGGCAAGATCACGAGAGAGCATGGTGCCCAAAATGGCTGCCATGCTCTCACGAGAAAAAACATGATGTATGGGGTGGTATCCTGTTCTCACAGTGGCCAACCAGCAGCTGACATGCAGCCTCTGACAGTGAAGATGGAATTTGAAGGGGGGAAACTGCAGCTCAGGGACAGAGCACCTGCTATGCTTGCAAAGGGTCCAGCATCTCTGGGCAGGGCTGGGAGAGACTCCAGTCTGAAATCCTAGAGAGCCACTTCTCATTCAGTCTTGTCGACAGCAGCTTTTCTCAGCCACGGATCCCCAGATGTTGTTGGACTACAACTCCTATCATCCCGGACCATTGGTCCTGCTAGCTAGGAATGATAGCAGTTGTAGTCCAACAATATCTGGGGATCCAAGGCTGAGAAAAGCTGCTTTCGACAAGACTGAATGAGGTGGACCAATGGTCCAATATAATTGTTATGTACTGAAGTTCTCACCCTGGGCCAGCAGGGGGATACTGTAGATAGTTATGCAAATGAAGGATCAAAAGTGACGTTTAGTGATTGGATAGTTTTAGAAAGTTGTTACAGTAACAAGGTACTGGAGCTCTATATAAGCAGGCTGACTGAGGCCTTCAGTTCAGTTCTGTTCCAGCTTACAAATAAAGAGCTGCTTTGGAGAAATCGCTGTGTCGTCTGATATGTTCACCCACAACTTAACAATAATGTATGGCAACTGCTTATGCTCCAAGCTGCTTTAAAGGTCTAGCAAAGCATCAACATTAATCCAGAGAAAGTTAGGCCTAGTAAATTTACACATCACTTAAGCCATATGCAGACATTCTTTAAATGTTTTGGGGGAGTAAGTTTGTACTAGGGGTGGATGAATCTGACAGTTTTCTTGGTTTCTCATTTTTCCAATCACAAAGAAAAAGAAAGGGAAAATAG
Organism: Podarcis liolepis; assembly: GCF_965112155.1. Lineage (NCBI taxonomy): Eukaryota > Metazoa > Chordata > Lepidosauria > Squamata > Lacertidae > Podarcis > Podarcis liolepis. The sequence goes on from NC_139556.1 coordinate 4,041,187, forward strand.
AGTTGGCATGAAAAACTGTATGCATTCTCACGAAGAGTTCTCCTAATAGATGCATATCCCAAAGCAATTTCCCCTATCCATACATTTTGGGGGTTGATGGTATGCACCAAAAAACTTGGGGACGTGTGAATTTCAAAAGATAGTCTTTTGATTATCAGTATTTTTATTATTTTAAAGAGCTGCATCAGTGGTGTAGCAGGTAGACAGTCTTTAAAAAAGGTATAAAATGCTGATTAAAACAGAAAAAAATATTCGGCACAACCCTTCCTCTCTTTACCATGCACCAAAGGCGATAGGATTGGACCATTAACTATGTTTCTTTCCAGCTGGAAGCTTTTTGAAGGCTTATTTCTAATACATTTAATTATGAAAATCGAGCCCCGTTCTCACAGAACCAGGTTTTTAAACATGCATATGTGACAGCATCTGGAACTGTTAATTGAAGTGAGCGGTTGACAGCACTGAAGGAATGTTGCTGCAAACTGAATTGGATGAAATTTGAATCAGCAGATGGATTTTTTTGCTGGAAACTTCTGCTGTGGGTTGGGAAAAGAGATTTCTGCTCGTGGGCAGACCAATTAGGGCAGAACTGGACAGTTTGCTTGACTTGCAGCAGCTGCTGCAAATGACTCCTTTGTCCTCCGCCTGTAAAACTCAGTCTCACTTTCTGCATCTTTCTGCATCACCAGAAGCTACCAATGAAACGGAATCAGGACAGAGAAATGTATGGTCTGACGCAGTCACAGTACAACAGTTTTGGGGAAAGGGGTAAGAATTTGAGAAAGAAAAGACAAGAGAGCTCCATGTTAAGCATAACATCTATTTCTGCCTTGTCTTTCTGACTAAGCTATTCCTCACAAATTGTTTGGGCCTCTCTCTAGAATCACTTGATCGAATTTTCAGTTCCAATACTGGCTCAGACCTGCTTGTAATTTTCCTTGTCTATGCAATTGTACAAATGCAGAATATTTTGCGAACAATGAAGATTTCCAAAAACTAATAACCTCTCAGAGAAAAACTACAGTGGTGCCCCGCAAGACAAATGCCTCGCAAGACGAAAAACTCGCTAGACGAAAGGGTTTTGCGTTTTTTGAGTCGCTTCGCAAGACGAATTTCCCTATGGGCTTGCTTCGCAAGACGAAACGTCTTGCGAGTTCTTGCGAGTTTGTTTCCTTTTTCTTAAAGCCGCTAAGCCGTTAATAGCCGCTAAGCCGCTAAGCCATTAATAGCCGCTAAGCCACTAATAGCGACTAAGCCACTAAGCCGCTAATAGCCGTGCTTCGCAAGACAAAAAAAAAAAGCAAGACGAAGAGACTCGCGGAACGGATTAATTTCGTCTTGCGAGGCACCACTGTATTGTGGCTCAGCACTGCAAATGTAAATGAATATGTTGACTGCTTTGTGAAAATAAATAGCTTTTCATATGAAAACTATTTCACAACAGAGCAACATGAAGTTGGCAGGAAAGAGTCATGGTAATTATGTCCCTAAAGATTAATTTCATCACTTTGACTTTTTTTCAAAAAAGTATTCAGGACAAAAATATTTATCAAAGACTCTGAACACAGAATATGGGTGATCTCATTTATGCAAGTTGCAATTCTTATTTGTTTCATAGTTTCCTCCATTGGAGATTAAGATAAGAGCTGAAATTTCCCTGGAGGTTTTATTTCATAACTTTGCCGGTATTTTGTAGTCCGTGCTTATTGGTTTGATAGATGACCTTGTTTGTATGCAAATTAGTTATTTTAAATACATGTAATCTTTTCCAAATAATTACTGTTCAGGAGTCAACCTACAGTAGCTGAGCTAAGAATGAAATCCAAATAAAGTATGCATTTCTTGACACTCTTTCAGATTATGTTCATCCTTATTTTTATGTATTGCAGGCACGCATCCTTTTCAGTTCCTAATACAGTGTGAAAAAATAAGAATGCCATTGTAGTTCTTCCATAAATTGTTTCTTTATATTGCAATACTTAATGCAATTGAGGCGACAGAACGCTACTGCACAGAGGGTGGCGTCAGATGTGAAATGATCTAGTCTAGAGGCATGAATGACTCATAAAATGCTTACTGTCACCATACTTCTCTGCCAGTTGTGGCAGAGACAGTGAATCTCTCTAGTGGAGATGCGTATTTCTCCAGTTTTCAGAAGAAGCACAGCAGCATTTTAGACAATCAACTATGGTTCTTAAGTATGATGGACTGAGACCTCAGTGATTTGTCTAAAAATATTATTCATCATGTTAAATTTCTGCTTTCAATTGTTCTCCAATCTGGAGAAGACCTGGTTGTGTGGGAAACAGAGTTGTTCATGAGGATTACAAACAAAACTGTCATGATGCAAGTTTTTACCCGTCTGCAATATTCACTTCATGACTGTATAGAAACTGAGAGGAGCAAGCGATCTATTGCTCAGTTGTGACATTTGAAGGAGAGGAGAGAAGCCTGGAAATATTACTAATTTATTTTTCCAATTTATTACGCACCCTTGACTACACCCTTGGGGTACAATTTAAAATGGGATGTGGGTGGCACTGTGGTCTAAAGCACTGAGCCTTGGGCTTTTCGATCAGAAGATCGGCGGTTCAAATCCCTGCGACCGGGTGAGCTCCTGTTGCTCGGTCCCAGCTCCTGCCAACCTAGCAGTTCGAAAGCACGTCAAAGTGCGAGTAGATAAATACTCTGGCAGGAAGGTAAACGGCGTTTCCGTGCGCTGCTCTGGTTTCACCAGAAGCAGCTTAGTCATGCTGGCCACATGACCCGGAAAAACTGCCTGCGGACAAACGCTGGCTCCCTCGGCCAGTAAAGCGAGATGAGCGCTGCAACCCCAGAGTCGTTCGCAACTGGACTTATCTGTCAGGGATCCTTTACCTTTGCCTTTACAATTTAAAATACAATAATAAAACAATAGAAAACAAACTACAGACATAAGAATCAGGTGGGCCCCCAAAACACACGTCTCAGGTGCCAAAAAGCATATGACAGAAACTGCATAATGTAGATGCCAGACTCACCTCTCTAGGGCTGCAACAGAGAGTGCTCTCTGCTGGGCATGTTTTTAAGGCTCAGCAGCATAGTGCTGTCCTGGGTAGTACAGCTTCCGTACCACACACATAAGCCATAAGTGAGCACGCTCTCAATGCCTTCTATCACTGTGCCATTGAGAGCGTGCTCACTTATGGCTTATGTGTGTGGTACGGAAGCTGTACTACCCAGGACAGGATGGGGTTGTGCAGGGTTGTTAAGGCAACAGAGAGCATTGTTGGCTGCCCACTCTCCACCTTAGAGCAGATTTGTGCCACAAGGTGCCATAGGAAGGCACTGGACATAGTAAAAGATCCATCGCATCCTGGTCACTGTCTCTTCGAGCTCTTGCCTTCGGGACGGAGATACAGGACGATGAAAACAAGAACGAGCCGTCTTAAGAACAGCTTCTTCTCCAGAGCGATCTCGGCCCTGAATGGGAAGCCCGGACTTTGAAAGTCATCTAATCTCCCTTGCTGTATTATACTGTATTGTTTAATTAGTGTTTTTATGGAGCAGTCAAGTAATTTCGTTGTCCCCGAAGGGGGCAATGACAATAAAGATATTATTATTATTATTATTATTATTATTATTATTATTATTAGTCTGTGGCTGGGGGTGTGCGCAGGCGAACGGAGGGTGAATGGAGCCCGCTGCACCAGCTCAGCCCTTGGCACCAGTGCTGCCTGCCCACCTGCGCTGCGGGGAGCCTGGCTGGCTAACACAGCCTTTGGCAGGCGAATCACCCCAACACCTGTGGAGAGGAGCGCCAGGCCCTACCAAACTGGGGTCATCCCTTGCCTGCCTGCACGCAGGGCCACCCCCACCCCCGGCTATCTCATAAAAATATTCTCATAAAAATATTCTGAGAAACAATCTAAGGTTTCCATTTTCTGGTCATCCCAAACTGCTGGAGAATTCCAGCCAGGCCCTCCCCTCCTTTCTACATGCTTATAGGTTATAGAGTTTTGAGCACAAATGTGAATCCAAGCCAATCTATTTTAATGTTGTTGAATGAAGCAATGGGCTTGCCCTCCACTTTCAGTTCCCCTGGCTTAGCTTCTCTTCATCCGCCAACATAAACTAACAACAAAATTTTCCATTTAACATTAAGTGAACCATTTTCCCCCCAGAGTTTTCTGAAATAGTGGAGTCAAGCTGGGCCAAGTGTTCAGGTAGTCTCTGGGTGGATCTACACACAGGGGAAAAAACACGCTATAAATAAGTCAGAAAATAAATAGTTATAACAAAATATTAAAAAGCTATGGAAAATCACAAAGAATTTTTCTTTGCTCTCCAGCACCATCTAGGTGTTGCATGCTTATAACGCTTTCAAAATGCTGTTTTTTGAGTAACGTAGCTGAGTCCTTTGCCTCTCTCCTGCTATACTTCCCACAGAACAGTTGAAGGTAGATGACCCTGAGGGAGGGGGAGAGCCCTGCTGAGGCATGCTCTAAAGTGGTTTTTCTCTTTGCTCCTCTCTCTCCTGGAACCACATGCTTTCTTATGCTCCTTCCACTCATAATCTGCTAGCATGATTCTACCATGGATCCTCAATGCCTACCAGGCTCTGCTTCTGACCTGGCTGGTTCTGCAGTGGTCATGCTCAGGAGCCCAGGATTTCTGATATGAAATACTAGGTCAATCACAGCCAGACCGCATCTCATTGGTTGCTATGGGGATGCCTATGAAAATGTCCTCCCTGCAATAGAATAATAGAATCATAGAATCATAGAATCATAGAGTTGGAAGAGACCACAAGGGCCATCGAGTCCAACCCCCTGCCAAGCAGGAAACACCATCAGAGCACTCCTGACATATGGTTGTCAAGCCTCTGCTTAAAGACCTCCAAAGTAGGAGACTCCACCACACTCCTTGGCAGCAAATTCCACTGTCGAACAGCTCTTACTGTCAGGAAGTTCTTCCTAATGTTTAGGTGGAATCTTCTTTCTTGTAGTTTGGATCCATTGCTCCGTGTCCGCTTCTCTGGAGCAGCAGAAAACAACCTTTCTCCCTCCTCTATGTGACATCCTTTTATATATTTGAACATGGCTATCATATCACCCCTTAACCTCCTCTTCTCCAGGCTAAACATGCCCAGCTCCCTTAGCCGTTCCTCATAAGGCATCGTTTCCAGGCCTTTGACCATTTTGGTTGCCCTCCTCTGGACACGTTCCAGTTTGTCAGTGTCCTTCTTGAACTGTGGTGCCCAGAACTGGACACAGTACTCCAGGTGAGGTCTGACCAGAGCAGAATACAGTGGCACTATTACTTCCCTTGATCTAGATGCTATACTCCTATTGATGCAGCCCAGAATTGCATTGGCTTTTTTAGCTGCCACGTCACACTGTTGGCTCATGTCAAGTTTGTGGTCAACCAAGACTCCTAGATCCTTTTCACATGTACTGCTCTCAAGCCAGGTGTCACCCATCTTGTATTTGTGCCTCTCAATAAATAATCTTTCCCACAGGACTCCAGACTTTTGTTGATGCAGCCTACAGTAGAATTTTCTTTTTTTTGCTGCTGCATCATACTGTTGACTCATGGTCCACAGTTGTGTGTGTGCCACTGAGTACCCACAATCTGGGGCCCAAGTCGGCACCTCTGCTGCACAACCTTATATTTGTCCCTGTTGAAATCAGTTTGATAGTTGGGGCCCAATTCTCCAATTTGTTAAGGTCATTTTGAATTCTGATTGTATCTTCTGCATTAGCCATCCCTCCCAGTTTAGTGTAATCTGCAAATTTTATGAGCATCCCCTCAATGCCTTCATCCAAGTCATTCATAAAGATGTTGAAGAACAACGGGCCCAGGACAGAACCCTGTGGCACCCCACTGGTCACTTTTTTCCAGGATGACAAGGAACTCTTTGGGTTCGGTCAGTCAGCCGGCTACAAATCCACCTAACTGTTACCTTGTTCAACTATAAGCCATCTTGGAAAATTTGTATTCTGAAAGGTGAGATGTAAGTAGAAGAAGAAGAAGAGCTTGGATTTGATATCCCGCCTTTCACTCCCCTTCAGGAGTCTCAAAGCGGCTAACATTCTCCTCTCCCTTCCTCCCTCACAACAAACACTCTGTGAGGTGAGTGGGGCTGAGAGACTTCAGAGAAGCGTGACTGGCCCAAGGTCACCCAGCAGCTGCATGTGGAGGAGTGGAGACGCGAACCCGGTTACCCAGATTACATGACTACCGCTCTTAACCACTACACCACACTGGCTCTCCAGTAATTAGAATATTAAAATAATAAGAAAGAGGGATGCACAAAGCCAGTCTAACCAGCAAAGTCAATTGAACAAATAGTACCCAACGCATTTTGAGAATCTTCGTCAGGGGAAATTGTTCAATACCTAGATAAACACAAACTTGTACTTCATTTATAGCGGAGCCGTGTCATGCTTGGCTTGTGCTCAAGGCCCATCAGAATCAGTGATTCAATTTCAGTAGAACAATTTCCCCTGACAAAGGTATTCAAATGTATTGGGAACAATTTATTAAATTACAATTGCACCTCATTGCCTTTACCTGCTTGCAATTTTCAGGAGCGTAGCACGCTCTAGAGCTTATTGGGGTTTTTTAGCTTACCTGTCAGAACACTGTTTTACAGGTCTGATGCGGGCAGATTGGAAATACTATTTGTTTATTTCTTAAATTTGTTCCCTACCTTTCCACCCAACAGTGCTCATTGGGTCTGGCTTGTAGGCATCTTGTTTGCTGCTCTGGGACAGGAAAAAAATCACAATTTGATTGGCCAACCTTTCCATCCTGTTGCACACAAGCAGCTTCCAGCAGCAGCCAGTTGGGTGGCACCAGCAGGGAGAAGGAGAACGGCAAGGCAGCAGGGAACGTGGCACGGCGCCACAGGCCTCTGCTGGCAGCTTCCTGCCCATGACTCTCAGGCCCCAAAGGCCATGTGACTATCTTCTAGTGGGTGTATGGCAAGAGTAGGGGCTTTCAGACTCAGGAGCCAAATGTGGCCCTCCATGTCTGTCTATGTGGCCCTTGGAACTGACCCCTCTGGCTGAAAAAGGTCCCCCACCCTGGTGTATGGCAGCAAGTTCCAGTGGGACCTGTATCATTTATGAGTTTAAATCTCCACCCATTTACAATTGTTCCATGTGCAAGAAAACATGAGTATCTGTCAAGGCCTCTGTTAAAGCGATTGATTAGAAATCAGATGCTGGCATTTAAAATAATTTATGGGAGTGCTGAGCTCATTCCTTTTTCCCTTTCTTTTTCAAGAATGCAGCCTGGAAATTTGGAAAGCTTTGAAAACTTTGAGTCACTTGGGTGAGAGCGTGCTCTGTCTTTATTTAAATAAACTTGTTCTACAATTATTCTTATGATAGATTCCCTCTCAAAATGTTATTTGATACAAGAATCAAAACATACAGATGTTAAAGCATGCACTCCATATAAAAGCTACCTTTCCGTAAGATAAAGTACATTTAGAAGAAGCAAAACCCTTATATGGGATTTAACATTGGTCATCATCTAACTCTTTATAAAGAAGAGTTCTTTATAAAAAGTACTACTCAGCTCAGTATTTCATTATCAGGTCCAAATGCCAAGTGAAGATCCTGTCAATCTGAGTAATAAAAAACCCCTTGCTATTTCCCCTTCTCTTCTTGTTTTTCACGTATACATACATACATACATACATACATACATACATACATACTACTGCAATGTGCTCTATGTGGGGCTACCTTTGAAGGTGACTACAACTAATTCAGAATGCAGCAGCTAGACTGGTGACTGGGAGCGGCCACCAAGACCACATAACACCGGTCCTGGGAGATCTGCATTTGGCTCCCAGTACGTTTCTGAGCACAATTCAAAGTGTTGGTGCTGACCTTTAAAGTCCTAAACAGCCTTGGTCCAGTATATCTGGAGTGTCTCCACCCCCATCGTTCTGCCCGGACACTGAGGTCCCGTGCCGAGGGCCTTCTGGTGGTTCCCTCGCTGCGAGAAGCCAAGTTACAGGGAACCAGGCAGAGGGCCTTCTCGGTAGTGGCGCCCTCCCTGTGGAACGCCCTCCCACCAGATGTCAAAGAGAACAACAACTACCAGACTTTTAGAAGACATCTGAAGGCAGCCCTGTTCAGGGAAGCTTTGAATGTTTGACGGACTATTGTATTTTAATATTTTGTTGGAAGCCACCCAGAGTGGCTGGGGAAACCCAGCTAGATGGACGGGTATAAATAAATATAATATTATTATTATTATTACTATTATTATTATTATTATTATTATTATTATTATTATTATTATTACTATTACATTTACTTTTGTCAGTTAACCAACATGGGGAAAATTGACAGAGGACAATTTCAAGGTGCCTAGTGCTCCCTTTTCAGAATGATATTATGAAAAACTGAGTGCATCTAAGCTGCCTGGAGTTCCCTCTCTCACAGCATTATGACTGACTGCCCTTTGAAAAGTCAGCTGCTTGACATTACATCTCATTTTCACATAACAACGAAGCCATTTTCGTCACAGTAGGCCATATAAGCTCATAGACATCCCACTGGTTAATTTTATTCTCTGGCTCTATTAATGAGTTCTCTGTTTGAAGTTTGAAATCTTAGGTTTCACACAATTTAATTGTTTATAGCAGCAAAGCAAAACTGTACCTCTGGCGTTTACGGTGACCATAATCCTTTACTTCACCCAATACAGAGAGCAGAAGCTTGGCTGATTTAAAATTTGGTTTGGGTTGTTCAGAAAGCTGCTTTCTGACAGATTCTATATCCATTCCCTGGCCAAATTTGTCTCCTCTTGCTACATGGGAAGCAATCCAGACGCAATAGCAGAGGCCCTCTTCTCCGTTCATGTGTCTCCCCAAGGATGTCTAAACTCTGGTGGCAGGTGGAGTAGGGGGTCTGTGTAATAATGGAAGTCAAAGGAGGTGGGGAAAGAGTGCCAAACCCTCCCCCACCAAGCATCTCTGTCCTGCAGGGGGAGTCAATGTGTCTTGTCTCCCCCAACCATTCCCTGGGCTGCCTAGGGGTGAGGGGAATGTAGTCCATCCATATCAAAAGGGTTCCAAACTGGATACCACTTCTGACTCAAATTCTTCCCTGCTCCAGCCCATCTCTGATCTTGGAGCTGAACTGGACTGTGAGAAACAGCCGTGGAGCCATTGAGTACAGCGAGGTAAGAAGGAAGGGCTCAGCTCCCATTGCCCAAGTGTCCTTTTTTGATATTCAAGTGAGACACACATGCCCTATCACTAATTTTCAGATGGCCCTTGCAAACCAGTTTACAAAGGATTTAAAAAGTAGTGTGAAAATGTTTGAATAAATATATATTTAAAAACATGTTACAAGACATTCAATTAAAAACAACACCGTGTGTGTGTGTGTGTGTGTGTAATCAATTAAAACAGTGCTTCACAAATCAGCATAAGGATTAAGAACATCTCTCTGCCGTGAGGAGCATACAGTATATAGTTGGACAGCCAGAAGAGAAAGCAGAGAGAGAGAGAGAGAGAGAGAGAGAGAGAGAGAGAGAGAGAGAGAGAATTAGAAGAGGACCAGATATTGCATCTCCAGAAGCCCCAGCAGAGATGAGGTAGACAGGGGAGCAGCTTCTCTTAGCCAGAGGAAACATTGAATGAGCTGGTTGTTGGATAGGAAGGGAACTTGCTGAGAAGAGAATTGTGTAAACTACGGCATGAGTGGAGTGGAGACGAAGAAGCCCCTTGTAATTGAGTCGGGGCATTTTGTGACAGTGCAGAAAGCGCTCGCAAGATTGCAGGGCATTGAAAGGAGTTGGAGGAAACCGTAAGAGCAGGAGTGGTTCATCTGGTGGGGCAGAGCTGCAACAATAGCCCGCTGGGAGGAGGCAGTTAGACTGGGACTGTGCTAAGCCAATCTGGTGGCCCTGCTACTCTCCCCTCACAGGCCCAACTGCATTTCTGCCTCTCCACTCACCCTCCCAGGAAGTGGCAGGGGTCCAAATGCTGTTGGAAGGTAGTGGAAGAGGATATGTTGATCTTGTGGTCAAGAGAGTGGACGGTGGAGAGAAAGGTGGCCTTCAGGAGACTAGAGGGAACATTGTTTTTTAAAGTACCGGTATCTCTAAAACCTTTATCTACTCCCAATTCTTCAAGTTCACATAAACTTTCCCTCCTGTTTTTAAACAGAATCCGAAAATATATCAGCTGCACACTGCTAAATACATACTCAGAGTTGTGCGTTTTGGAGAATGCAGTGGCAGCTTTCCATCTGTGTGTAGAGCACAGTCCTGTTTTATCAACACTCTCCAGGCTCCCTTCGTTCTCTGCTTGGTAAAGATAACCAATGAAGAAAATTTGGAAGCCTCCAATACGAAAGTGGGACACACATGGAGGAAAGAGATTATCAAACGATAGTGTATCTGAATTAAACTTCCTGAAGGAGGTCATCTAGTCTAGGCAGTAAGCTTGCAATAAGCAGAGGAAAACATGCTATTGCTCTTCTTCCAGATGCTCACATCAGAGAAATATTTTTGGTCACTATTTGCACTAAAGCTGCCTCATTCTTTCCCTACTGGTAGATAGCGCAGGATGCCTCAGTATGTATTAGCGCCTGTTTCGGGAAGTGAGACTAGAAGGAAAGGACGGTGGAATCAATTTCCTTTTTCTTAAACTGAGATTATGGCTTTGGACAAATCTCTTGAACTTTCTGTGGATTTGTTTTCCATAATAACACTTGCCAGCAATAATAAGTCTTACTCAGTACATCCCGGATTCTATATAGATTTGGATAGTTGTGTTCTATAGGAGCCAACACGTATTAAAGCAGCAGGCGTGATCATAAAATGTTCTCTCTGCATTCAGTCCCAACAAACCTTTTACTCTCCAGGGCTAAACTCTTGAAAGGGTTTTTGTAAGCTGACTGTATATGGCGATTGTTGGCTCCTTCTTAACATGATATCGCCAATATGAGATAGTTCTTCCTTCCCTGTACAGTCAGTCTATCAAGCACTTAGGTGATGGGGGAAGAACCTCTAAGGCTCAATTTAATGGATATATGTACCCACTGAAAACAACAAATTAAATCATTTTGAAAAATTAAAAAATAAACAAGAAGGGGCATTAGCCCCCATTGAGCAAGACGTTTGCTAGTAGGATATCCAATAAACCTTAAATGATTGGGGAAAGACCTTTTCTACATAATACTTCTAGTAGATGGCAATTTTATTTTCTTTAAAATATTTATAAGTTGCCTTTCCCTCAAAAATTATCTGCAAGGTGGTTTGTGCAAATAACTATATTAATAATAATAAGACCCATGTTTGAGTTAAAATATGTCACTGTATGTAGCTTAGCTGTTCTGTTAACTTGAGGGGGGGAAGTGAGAGAATACAAACCTTGCTGGATGTAATTTGTATTATAAGTGCAAATGACTAGTCAATGAAGCAATTTGCATTGTTACATATCTATGTGGAATAAATTTCTCCTCCAGACCGTTTTTTTACCCCATGAATTTCAAAGGTATTCAGAAAGTGCAATAATCAGTATGTCTACATCAATCTGAGGTTACACATAATGACCAAGCCAAGAATACATAATTAAGGCAAAAGGTTAGTGCTTAAAAAGCCAAAAGCAAGGAACCGCTGATCTGATTTTTAGTTGTCAGCATAGTTGTTTTATCTCTATGTCGGGACTATAGTACAATACAATAAAATGTAGCAGTGTACAACTCATCCCATAGGCAATTATTTTACTAGCTGGTACTGCTATGAACTTCATATTGATTATACAATGTATGAAAGTGCATAATGCCTTTTGAGTTGCCTTCACGAAGCATGAATTATATAGATTTTTAGCTACTTTTCGGTATCTCTGTATCTTAGTATCACATCCCCATAAGAGGGTGTTCTATCACTTGCTGTATGGATTTAAGCCTTCTATAAGGAGGGTAGGAGTGCTTTGTGCTTGCCCTGCTTCAACTGTCTCACATTTTAACTCTCTTCAACTAAGTTTTAATATATTTTCGTTATCCATCATAATGACAGGCAGGATTGAAAAAGTGCTTTTCTTTGGAGAGTTACATAAATGTCTGCTGCGTGGTCCCATTGCTGCCACATTCTTGTGAAGCCTTCCCCAAACTGGTGGTGCCCACCTGACATTTTGTTCTACACAACCATCATCCACTGGGATGCTGACTGGGGCTGATGGTATTAAACCTCGGAGGGCACCAGCTTGGGGGTGGCTGCTCAAGTGTTCAAGAAACAGGACTAGGGGAGAATTGCTCACATGAATGAATGAATGAATGAATGAATGAATGAATGAATGAATGAATGTGTTCTTCAGCTGCCCCCCAGCAAAATGCAGTAGATGGGCCTTTGCTAGGTTGACACCCTGGCTTTGAATTCTCTCCCTGATACCATTTTTAGTCTCATTCTGGCACCAAATATCTTTTCATTTTCCCAGTCATTTTAGCTTGTATTAGCATCAAATCAGTCCGTCCCCCCATTTATGCTGCTTATATTTATTTTATATGTTAATATGTGTTTTTATTTTATGTAATGAGTGGTGGTTAAGGTGCAAGATGTTCCAGGAAGGGGTGTGGGTGTCTGCAGCTCACGATGTGGCCTTATCTATGCCAAAAGGTGGGCAAAGTCTCACCAAAGTGAAGTTTCAGGCTTCCATCTTGATTTGCAATGGCAGCCAGCATCCAAATGCTGTGAAAGATCACTGCCTTCTCCCACTGGGAACCGCCATACCAAGTTTGGTGATGAAATCTCAAGAGGCAGCTGAACCCACAGAGATCAAATGGACAGACAGACAATTTCCCAAAATAGATAGTAGACACATTCCTAGGGAAATGGTGGTCTCCTGTAAATATTCTCATGGCTTTGAACTAAATGAAACAGTGCGAGCCAAACTCTCAGGTTGTCTATGAAAGATAAACAGTCAGCGAGGTTCAGCCTTTGATCCTCCCAGTTGTTTAGCATACTTTACCAATCATGTGACAACCTATTATTTTATACTGAACAAATGCTGCATATAAAGGAAATATTAACTCATTTAGTGCTATGTTGAAGCCTGTTTAAGGCCCGATCCTGAGACATCAAGGGGGGGGGGAATGGGGACCACACCATCTCCCTGTGATGCTGTTCTTTGCTGTGGTGTGAGGCTACAGATGGGCCGAGAAGCCCTATGGCTATGGCTTTAAGGACTTAAAAGGAAATAGCAGTCTGAATGTGGAATTCACTGCAGTGTGTTTCAAATAAAGGAGAGAGGCAGAAAGTTGCAGTGGAGCAAAGAAGGAAATATCCAGATAAAATATTAGCGTTTTAACGATACATATTTAAAGTGTTCCTGATAGATATTTGAAGGAAGGATGCAGGGATAGAATTAATCTCTCCAGCTGGAGCAGAAAGTGCTGAGAAATGAAGTTTTGTCCAGTCCTTCTGACTTTTGGTCTTGAAGCAGCACCTGCTAAAGAACTGCAAAGCCAAATGTGAAAAAGAGAGAAAAGTAAGTTAATCAAGCTGCCCCCACGGTCTGAAGGGTTTCAGAAGCAGCTTTGCTGGCTGACCTAAACTTTCCTAAGTTTTTCATTTTAGTTGCCACATGACAGCTGTGGCTGAATGAGGGTAATGTCCCAAATTTGCACTGAGGCATAAGACTTTAGTCAGAGTTTAACAAGACGAGAAGTACAGCTAAGTTTCCCACAGGATGAGTGGAGAACATTAGGAGTGAGAAAACCACCTCACCCCCCACCTCCAGTGACAAGACCAGAACCGCTACTGTCGCATCTTCGTTGCTTCTCCATGGACCCTGGAGAAGATGCTCTAAGACTTGGAAGCCAGATTCGTTCACCACCCAAACTAGCTTCCTGTCCTGGATCCTCATTTGCAACAGGAAAATGCTAAAGAATCTTCATGACAATTTCCCCAAACCAAATTTGCTCACTGCTTCAGGAATGTGGAGAACTAAATTTAACACTGGTGAAACGGGAAGCGAAGAGACCTGGAAGCGACAGATCCTTGTGTCCCTGGTCGGCACCCTAGTTGTCTTTTAAATGGGTGGTTGTGCAGCTGCCTTCTTGTGGGAGCCCAGCCCCTGTCTCAAAGGCTGCCTCAGCCCCATGTTCAAGAGAGCAAGAGAATGTCCAATTTGCTGTGCATTTTCCAAAGCCTGCTTCCCTTTCAAGAACAGTAAAGGTGTTTGCTTTCAATTTTGGATAGTTAATCACAAGCAGGTGCTGGAAAAAACATCTAGGCTGAACAAATGGAAAATAGATAAGGCTGACTAATTATCGTCCTTTGTGTTCTGTAACCAAGGGGATTTCTGCTTATTTGCTTTTGATGATTTCTGACATCCGGCACTCTTGATCTAATACTACCTTGTCAGAAAACCAGGGTAGGTGTTTTTTTTTAAGTGGCTTGCTCCAGCAATAAAATGCTTTCTAAATAAATAAGCTCCGAGTCCTATATAAAATTGCTAATCAGCAACAAAATTTGTGTGGGATTAAAATGAAATAAAACTCAACTTGTTTAACTCTTGTCTAATCTGCCAGGAGGTGAGTTCAGGGTTTTGTTCCACTTCAAAAAGTGCCAACACCAATACCTCCTGAGCCAAATGCTTTGCATTGCTGTGCATAGAAATCAGTGCAGCTGTTAATCCAATCACCAATCCAAAAGCATCCAATGTTGGGAATCTGAGCTTCGCCTATGCAACAAACTACAGTACTGTACATGCAAAGAAGAAGAAGAAGAAAAGACTCTTCTTATTTGGCATGCCATAAAATAACTTCTTAACTACCTACTTATAGAAATGTTAACTCAGTTTAATGTTTGTAGTAGCTTTAGTGGACACACGAGTCAGCAAAGCTGTGCAATAATAAAAAAGACTACTTTCCAGAACATTAACCCTTCTTTCACCTGTTTAGTTTTATTGTTTAATAAAAACAGAGATCTCCTAAGCTGGTTCACAACTATATAAATACAGAACAAAATAAAACATTTAATCCATTTAAAATGTTGACCAGTATTAAAAATCAGCATAAAAAAATACTAGGGCTGCATATACACCATACTTTTAAAGCACATCCTTTACCTTAAATAATTCTGGGCACTTTAGTTTACCCCACATAGAATGAGGGGGAAAGTGCTTTGAATGTGACTGAAAGGTAGTGTTTACAACTATAGCCCAACAAATTCAAAACTAGCCTTCACCAAGCTGGTGGCCTCAAGGTGTTTGGGGCTACAACCTCCATCAGGCCCAGCATAATATTAGCTGTAGTGTCATCATTAGACCCAACGACTTGGTAAAAAGATGAGCATTTAAGCCCCATTTAGAAATCCAGAGGGAGGTTGCTTGCGTCATATCCCTTGGAACTGAATTCCCTAATTGAAGTGCCACCACCTAGATCAGGCATCCCCAACCTTCAGCTCTCCAAATGTTTTGGACTACAATTCCCATCATCCCTGACCACTGGTCCTGTTAGCTAGGGATCATGAGAGTTGTAGGCCCAAACATCTGGAGGGCTGCAGGTTGGGGATGCCTGACCTAGAACTTATCTGTACCTCTCTCCATTTCTTAGGGCCCCTTCACACATTTACACTTCTTGGGGTTGTAGAGCAGAAACCTATGAATCTCCAGTCAGACACAATTCCCATTTATTTCAGTGGTGCTTACTCCCAGGTAAGTAGATATAGAATAACAGCCTCCAGCATATGCCTCAGGCACTTAAGTGCAAACACGTGTTTCGCACAGGGAGCATGGTAGCCTGCAGCCCCTATTGGACAAGTGTACATTTACTGCAAGCCTCAGTGTGATTTGTGAAATACCCACGAAAACACTCTAGAAGTTGACAAAATGGCAGGCTGTTGGGAATTGGCTGTGATATAAATAAATGACCAACACACATTAAACTGCCTTGGCTTAGGTCTCCTGCAATTCTTTCAGAGCTTTCTTATTTTTCTGAAAACTGGGTGCATCTTATTACCGAGAAATGGCATAGCAGCTCCTCAAGGCAATAAAGGCCAGAGGAGTGTGAAATAGCCTTTATATTGCATTTTGATCCATTCCAGAATGAATACGTGCCTATTACTCACCTACCAGAATCGTGATGTTTAAAGGCCACCCTGCAGTAATGTACCATTCAAGCCTAACCTTTCAGCTTTAATAAAAACTAAAATTAAAGAGGGCATGCACACAAAATCTGTTACTTTAAATGTAACATTTTATTTAATTGCCACCTGCTATTATTCCATTTCGGATAGAGAGTCTTCTTCATTTCTTCATTACCCTCTCTGTGGGGACACGGGTGGCGCTGTGGGTTAAACCACAGAGTCTAGGACTTGCCGATCAGAAGGTCCAGAGGGAAGGTAAACGGCGTTTCCGTGAGCTGCTCTGGTTCGCCAGAAGCGGCTTAGTCATGCTGGCCACATGACCTGGAAGCTGTACACTGGCTCCTTTGGCCAATAAAACGAGATGAGCACCACAACCCCAGAGTTGGCCACGACTGGACCTAATGGTCAGGGGTCCCTTTACCTTTACCTTACCCTCTCTGTGGGGCAGGGCTCTTGGGTTGTCCATGAGGGACACCTGAAAGCAGGGATAGAGGAATGCAGTGGTTCAGCAGGCAGA
This sequence comes from Podarcis liolepis, assembly GCF_965112155.1. NCBI lineage: Eukaryota > Metazoa > Chordata > Lepidosauria > Squamata > Lacertidae > Podarcis > Podarcis liolepis. Next base: position 4,057,811 of record NC_139556.1, read on the forward strand.
GCCCTTTTCTTCCTCTTTAACTGGCATTCCTGCCCTAGTAATATTTTCTTCCGAGATCTATCCTATCAGCACATACCTGCATTTAGGCTATGATATACCCTGTTACTCCACTACCAAGGCAAACTTCCTAAGGAAAAATAGTTGTGGAGTTTTCATGTGGTAAAGGTTCAAGATATGCCTTGGAATACAATCTCAGCTAAAGCAACTTGATCTTCCCACATCCCCATTAAAAGAAATTAGTTGAGTGGAGTCTCCTTCTTTGGAGGTCTTTAAGCAGAGACTTGACAACCATATGTCAGGAGTGCTCTGGTGGTGTTTCCTGCTTGGCAGGGGGTTGGACTCGATGGCCTTGTGGTCTCTTCCAACTGTATGATTCTATGATTCTAATTAGGTGTTGAAGGAAAAAATTGGTGTGGTTTAACACAACAATTGCTTCTTCATGTTGCTGGCATTGCTGAATGCATTCCTTCCCGTTGTTGGCGTTATTGAAACTGGCCCTTTACGGACTCTTTTTCACTTTGCAACAGAAGTCCACTTCTTATTCTGTTTTTTATTTGTGCTATTGGGGGGGGGGTTGGGGGGGGGAATCAGAAATAAATAGAGTAGTGATGTTGTAATGTATTTGATGGAGTGTGGTGGAAGAAAACACTGGAATGCAACAGTTTAGTGGCAGAAAAGTTGCCAGAAAAATGGAACCACTGCAGTCTGATTTTGTACTGGGAAGTGGAGCCGATTCTGCATGTGGTACCTTTCCAGGATCCAATTCCACAGTCTTTTTCTTCTGACCAGCTTTAACCAAGATATGACACACGGTCAAAGGAGATCACTCATTATGTCCTCCATTTGGCTTCTTCCATAGGAAGGGCTTTATAGTGCTTAAAAAGTAAAGGACCCCTGACAGTTAAGTCCAGTCGCAAACGACTCTGCGGTTGTGGAACTCATCTCGCTTTACTGGCTGGCGTTTGTCCGCAGACAGTTTTTCCAGGTCATGTGGCCAGCATGACTAAGCCGCTTCTGGCGAAACCAGAGCAGCGCACGGAAACGCCGTTTACCTTCCCGCCAGAGCGGTACCTATTTATCTACTTGCACTTTGGGGCATGCTTTCAAACTACTAGGTTGGCAGGAGCAGGGGCCGAGCAACGGGAACTCACCCCGTCACGGGGATTTGAACCGCCGGCCTTCCGATCTGCAAGCCCTAGGCTCAGTTGTTGCGACCACAGCGCCACCCACGCCCCTGAATTATAGTGCTTACTGACCATATAGATAGCGGGTGGATTGTTTGGTTTCCTGGCACATTCCATTGTGTTTGGTTAGTCTCCTGTGATTTGATACTATTTGTCCTGTCCTCTTCTTCCGGTTTCAGACTCCTTGTCACTGTGTTCAGTACATAAATATTCTCTTATGCAGCACCACAGCTGTTCCTCTCACCTCACATTGGTGACTTCTGACTGTGATGTGATTGGCTGTGTCTGAGGTTTAGGTTTTGTTTTATTTGTGCATTAGTCAGTCCATAGCTCTCCGTCCCTACCAAGAAAACTGAGTTGAGGTTTGATTTCCTTTCTAGAGACAATCAGAGCGTGGAACCAATAGTTCATTTACTAAGGGCAAAGCAGAAAATTTGCTGGCTCACTTTAGCAACTGCCTCCCCAATGGTCCATGGACCACCAAATTACATTTTGACGAAATTGACAGCAAGAAGGAAGATCTAAAAGACCATGACAAGGAGCAGGCATAGGGAAGCACTTGAAACTTACTGAGCTGGGATGGCAGATTTCATTCCTCCCCCCAACCAATGACAAATGTGTACTACCTTGATACACTGCCTGGACAGTGATAAAGAGAGGGGGGGAGAGGGAGGGGGCGGGAGAGAGAGATGTTGACAAGGTCTCCTATAACTGCCAGTGTCTGCAATCTGAGCGAGTTGAAGTGGAAAGCAGCCATAAATAGCAAGAAAGATTTGTTAGGCTCTGCAAGATCTGAGCATTGATTCAGCCTTGATTGGGCTCCCTACCAATGTACTTTCGTCATTTATCTCAGGTTAAGCCATCACTCTTGTTACAGCATCTGTTCCTCATCTATTCATTTCAGAGAACACAACAGCATTTTCCATTTTGTCAGCTGCTCTTCTCGCCTTTTTGATTGCTTGAGACCTGAAGTTTGAGAAGCTGCTCTCCTATAAATTACCCCTAATTTGAAATGAATGTGCTCGCTTTGAGATTTGACGTGAGATAGGGCCTTGTACATTTCCTAAACTAAGCTAAGCTAGAGATGAAAGACAGAGTGACCTTGCAACAAGGTACAGGCAGGGCTGGAGAGCAAAAATAAAAACCAGGACTCTGACTACAACTGTTTGTTTGATATTGGGTAAAAAGCTTTTATAAGGCAAAACAATGATTTCATATCAGACTCTAACTTCCTTGTGATATTTTATGCATCAGATTTTTCTCCATAGATACATGTAAAAAAAATAATTGAGAAGATTTCCTCAGGTCATCAAAAAGATACCTCCACCTGAAAATTGGGCTCACATTCCTTGGTCTTCTGACTGTCACTGCACAATAAAACAAAACAGCTGTTGTCTGTAATAAAATACAAAGTGGAAAATTCCCTTCAAAGTACTCCTATGGGGAGGGATTCAGAAATTGTTGTTAAAAAAAAAAGCAATTAGGAATTGGTTTCAAAATAAATATACCAATATAATAATGCCGTTATGCAAATCTATGTCATGACAATGGTTGGAATACCAGGTACAGTTCTGGCAGTCACACCTCATGAAGGATACGGTAGAGGTGGAATAGGTTCAGAAAAGGGCCACTAAATTATCAAGGGAATAGAGTAACTCTCCTAGGAAGAGAAGCTACAACCTTTGGGCCTTTGGCGTTTAGAGGAAAGGTGAGAAGAGGAGGCATGATAGAAATTTGTGAAATGATGCCCATTCTCAGTGGAGAATGTGGAGAGATGGACTTTGGATTTTCAGCAGCACCCTGTGTGAGCCCAAAAATCAGGGCGTCCCCGCCTCTCACCTTCCATTCTCCTCAGTTCACTACTTCACAGCTGCAATGCCCTGCAGCGCCCCCTAGGCTTGGTGCCCAGTGCAGCGGACCTGGTTGTGCTGCCCTAAATCTGTCTCTGGAGAGACATTTTTCTCCATCATTCGTAGTACTAGAACCTGAGGTTATCCGATGAGGCTGAATGAAGGAAGATTCAGGACAGACAAGAGGAATTACAAAAGAAATTAATGGCAAGGTAAATTATGGAAGGGGGATTTCAAGCTTCACCAATCTGCAGTTTCATCTGGAATGCTTCAGCTAGGGGGTACTTCAACTGAGCCCTACAAAAAAGCCTAGTTCTAGCTGTATCCTTTAATTAGTTTATTTTGAGACAATTCCCTCTGTTATACATTGTCTCAGAATAAACTGGGGACAACTGCTGTGCAGCTCAACTCTATTTTCTTTACTTGAAAATACTGTAGAGCACCCGCCTTTGAAACATTTGCAATGTAAAAGTGACCTTTATGAAATGTGGGGGTTTTAGCTTCCAAGACCTGAAGTGTGGCTGAAGTTCTAAATCGCTTACCAAGAGGTTAACCCATGAACACCGTGGGACTGCTGTTCCAAGGAAGCAAGCATAGGATGGTGGTGTGTGGCTGTTCTAGGGATTGTGGCTGTGTTCTGGAGCCAAGCTGCACTCCCTGTGGGCCCAATATTTCGCTGCACTCTGGTCCATCTGCGCAAGAGTCAAATTGTCCCTCCCCACTGCCACCTCAGCCATCTGTCTACATATTATGAAAGCCGCTTGGAACAGAATAATACCAGCAGTTAAATAAGAGTAAATGACTTCCTTAAGCCTCTTAAAACTAAGAAAAAGAAGAGGTAAAAGACCCAACCCCTCACCTTGTCAAAATCTTTGGGAAGCTAAACATTGCTGCACTCCACCCCAATCTCTGAGTGGTGTGAGGTTCCAGGGGTTCCAGGAGCTTTACCCAGAGTTTGTGTTTTGTTTGTTTAGGAAATGAGGCACAGTGGAGGCTGTGTTGTCTTTGTGATATATGGCTTATTTACACACAAATGCAACCTGAACCTACAGTGGAGGGGTTCACAGCATGACACCCCCAAGAGGGTCTTGCAGCTGTGGATTCAAATCAGAAATCAGGCATCGTGCCCTGACCTTCTATCCAGCTTGCCGCCTTTACCACACTGCAACTTTTCCCCTCCAGGTCATCTTCCAGCTAACTCTAAGGACTCTATTTCAAACTCTGCCTTTGTCTTCTAACTAAACCAGAGCTGGAGGAGGGGCTTCACCCACTTGCCGTCTGGCACAGAGGCTCGTCCCTTTGTTCTCCTAATGGTTCATCTCCCAGGTGATTACCGCATGAGGAAAACTGGCCTGGCTTATATTTCAACCCTTGCAGAATCCAGGGGTTCAGGGGGTTTGATTTAATTCTAAGACTTTACTGGATCCAACCTGCCGTTCAGGTTTTGAATCTGCAATTTAGTTTTGAATGGCATTTTACATCAAAATTTGAAACGTAAGCTGTTTAAAAGGAATGTTATCAAATATTACCTCTCAAAAGCTGACTTTGTTGGTTACTCCATACAGTCAAATGCTAATACTACTACATGTCACCTACCTGCCAATTGCCATTGTATGCCAATGGTTAAAATACAGTAAAATCAGCAAATAAATGCTAAGTACTATTAAAGGTCAACTGTGTTACATATTAAATATTGTCAAAAGATTTAAAAGACTGAAATAAACTATCCAATACAAACTGCAAACTCAAGAGCCTCTCTGCTGACCTCCAGTGCGCAAGGTGATGAGGCGTGTGGGTAGCATCCTGACCCTCCTTCCATGTGTCTGGCTATATACATTTTGTGATTAGCAGCATAACTATGATTTGATTTCAAGAACTGTTTCAGTCAAGTCTTTGTTAAGAGCACTAAGCTAAAGAGCCTTTTTTTCTGGCATCAGAAGTGTATGTTTTGAAAGAAAAGGTTGAGTAGCAACAAACAAATGTATGAAAAGTTGCAAGAGAATGCCCTGCATCTGAACTTTTAATAATTCTTACCCCCACTGAACTCTCGCTGAAGTTATTTTAATTCCCTATTGAAATTCATTTTGTTAGTTTTGGCCCAGTTCTCCAATCTGTTAAGGTCATCTGGAATCCTGAATCTATCTTCTGCAGCATTAGCTACAGCTTTCAGTTTGGTGTCATCTGCAAATTGGACAAGGATCCCCTCAATACCTTCTTCCAAGTCATTTATTAAGACACTGAACAACAACAGGCCCAGGACAGAACCCCCGGTCACTTTTTTCTAGGATGATAAAGAATTGTCAATGAGTACTCTTTGGGCTCCGCCAGTCAACCAGCTACAAATCTGGCTCAGCCAGCCCACATTTTATCAGCTTCTCTGCCATAATATCATGGGGGACTTTGTCAAACGCCTTACTGAAACAAGATACACTACATCCATAGCATTCCCCTTATTCACCAAGCCTGTCCAAAAAAAGAAGGGAGATTTTTCTGGCTTGACTTATTTTTGAGAAACCCATGCTAGGTGTTAATAATCACAGCATCCTTTTCTAAATTCTCACAGACTGACCATTTAATCTGTTCTAGGACCTTTCCTGGTAGTTACGTTTCTGAAGATGGGCATAATGTTTGCTTTCCTCCAGTCTACAGGAGCCTCACCTACTCATCAAGAATCCTCAACGATTATAGACAGAGGCACTGAGATTACATCTGCAAGCTGTTTTAGTACTCTTGGGTGCAGCTCACCAGGCCCTGGAGATCTGAATTCAAGTAAAGTTCCCTTAGCACCTCTTTCTTTGTCTTGGGTCGCAGCTCCCTCCTAGCATCATTTATTCTGTTATCACCAGGTTGGGCACTGCTTTCCTTTGGGGTGAAGACAGAGGCAAAGTAGGTGTTGAGCAGTTCCGTCTTCCCTCTGCCACCTAATAGCATTTCTCCATCTTCTCCACACAGAGAACCTACTATTTGCTTGTTCTCCCTCTTGCTTCAGACATAGCCAAAGAAACCCTTTTATTATTTTTAACTTTTCTTGCAAGTGTGAGTTGATTCTGAGCTTTAGTCCATCTGACCTTCTCCCTGCAACCATTGGCTACTCATGTATACACTTCCTTTGTCATGTAAGCATAAGCCATGGAAACCCAGGCAATCAATGTTAAGACTCCTGGTTTAATGAAAATCAACATGAAATAAACAGAGTTCCTAAACAAACAGCAGGCTGCTGTCTCTGAAGCAATTAGTTTTATCCTACCTGCCTTTCTTTTACAATATATCAATTAGCTCAGCTACATAAACTCACAAACACCCCAGGATTTTAAAAAAAAAAACTTGGAGAATTCCATTTGAGGTCGAAGGTGGGTTTAAAGCATGGAGTGACAAGCTGGAACTGCCTCAACAGGAAAGAGTTCATTTGTCAGAAGTGGGACTCTGGGAATTGGTTGAGGCTTTGCCCCCATCTTCCTTACTTCTAATCTCATAACTTTGAAATAAACTACTTAATAAAGCCAGCTGGAGGGGAAAGTACTCGTTATAAATTCATTGAGTAAAAGTGCCACTTCACTGAATCTGTGTCATGCATCCTTAGTCACTACTCTGGGTTATCCATGTCAGAGGTGTGAAATTCAGCAGTCAGTAACACACTAGCAGAAGGTCACCCGCAGAACAGCTTTATCCATTTTGGATTCATTTATTGAGTTGCTGGCAACAGTAGCATCCAGGGATGGGAGAGCTTCAGGAACAAGCAAACAAAATATACCTTTTGTTTGTCCAAGGGGATTTAAATGGAACCATCGCTTTGAGACCAGTGGTGGGAATGTGACAAAATAAATCATTCAACTTATATGGATAGAACGAATTAAATGTGAAAGTATTTCTTTGGGGAATTAACACCAGCCACATTCCTAACAGCCACCTGCTGAAATAGTCACCATCTGTCAGCTGTGGGACTATCTATTGGTTGCTAAATGCTGAATATGATAGAAGAAGGCTGCTCAGATGAGCCCTGGAGGCATTTTGCATTAAGAGATGAAAATAACAGCAGCAGCAGCAGCAGCAGCAGCAGCAACTACTACTAAACTGGGAAATTTAATAGCAGCATCTTTTATGTTTAACGCATTACGTTCAACTATACCCAGCTATAAGATAATAAGGCAAGAGGTCTTGTGATGAACATGGTAGCTGTGATGAACTAAGCCAGGCGGAAACATTTTCCATTTGGTTCTACATAAGTCAAGTTACATGAATGGGCAACTGACAAAAAGTATTCGGTTTATATTTTAGACTGCAACCTTAAGTAGTGCAGGTGGGAACCTGAAGGTGGTTAAACTGCCTTGTCCCATGTCCAGCTGCACCAGCAAGGTAGAAGTGAGAGAAGAAGAATGTTCTGCAATCTTCCAACCATTTCCCAGCTTCAAAAACACTTTAAAAGCTTTTCTCCCCCATTATTTCTAGGCATGACTAATCCAACACCTCCCGCCCAATTTGCAGGAGTGACAAGAAATTGGGGGGGGGGGGACTTTTCCAACACGGGCAGTTTGATGTTGCTTGGGTCAGGGCATTGAAGGAAGTGGTACTGCCAAAGAGGGAGGCTCTGACATCAGAGCTCACTCTCTGACATCAGAGCTGTCTCCAGTACAGTGGTACCTTGGTTTGCATACGTCTTGGTTTGCATAAGTTTTGAATTACAAACACGTCAAACCCGGAAGTGTGTGTCCCGGTTTGCAAACTTTTTTTGGATTATGAACAAAAAATTTTGGGAGGCCCCATTGGCAAAAGCGCGCCTTGGGTTACAACCTGTTTTGGTTTACAAACGGACCTCTGGAACGGTTTATGGTTGTAAACCACAATACCACTGTACTGGAAGTGTAGATCTGATCCATCCTGGAGCCCTGGGAAACCATTCCAGAGACCACAGGCCATAATCGTTTAATTACCCAGTTATTTTGATCAGCAGGCATCCCCACTGAGGCACAGATATTGCTGGGGAAAATTTGAGTTACCTGAACTCCCTCCATTGCCAATTTTTTGTTGCTCCACAGTTTGACATTTCTATCCTAAGGGGCAGTTGCACTTAAAAGATGGTGCATATAAATCCTATCAACAAATAATACATTTGTTGGATGAATGCTGCACCATCTTTTTTATTTTAGGAAACTGACCAAGCAACATAACACATAATGATGTATTACACAATGAGGAATAGCAGTTGTACTGGGAACACATTGGGCCACTGTGCGCACAAAAATAATTTCAGAGGACTTTTTGGTAGTCTGCTTTCTTGTCTTCAGGTCTCCTTTTTTGTGGGGGTGGGGTATAAAGTTGCCACCAAAACTTTTATTTATTAAACATCTTAATTATTATTATTTTTAAATCCCTAAGTAGTGTCCAGTAAAACTCAAATGCACAATAAATCTGGCAGTATAAACCACTGGAAGCAACATCCAAGGGGGTAATATGGCATCATAAAGTACAAAACAGCAGGTCCAGCTTTGGCAGTCAGGCAAAGCCAGAAAAAGATGCCCAGAGCAGGTACCTGAGGCTGCTTCCTTGTCACCAGATCCATCCTAAAAAAAAAGAGGAGCTAGAGTGTTTCTCCTGAGACAAACATTTAGGGAATTTCTAGGGGAAGCGAAAAATATTTTTAAAAATTATAAAAATCCAATAAAAGTAGCAACATTTCCCACAGCAACCTCACATATTTGGAAGCTGTCTCCTTTTCCTCTGACACCTCATGTTGACAAATAATTAAAAATAGGATTTATGGACCCTGTTGTCCAAATGCAGTGTGGCTAACAGGCTTTCAGGACCATCTTATTTACATTTACATATAATGCATTTATAAGCTATTTCATTGGTTTTAGCACGGACTAACAATACCCTTGAAATAAGAGGCATGGATAGCATAGTCTTTGTCCTATTAGGATAATAGAATTGTTTTCCTGCTGCCTAAATATGAGGTGACTTTAATTGGCATGTTTCCAGGAATAGCTGCAGACCTTGGTATATTTTCCCAAGAGCGTGATCCATTTACACTGCAGAAACCTTTTCGGCTTGTTTGATTTCGCTGCAACTAATTCTACTGTAAATTCATTGTAATATAAATATTGGTTTTTACCCTAATGCAGAAGAAATGGATGTGTCATTAAGTATAACTGAAATCCTGCAGGCTATTCTCTAACAAAGCGGAACGAAATTAAAATTGATCCCACTTCTTGGTTAAAGGAACGTAATATTTCTTTGGTAGTGCGGGGGTGGGGATAAATTGGGACAGGAATCAAGGCTACTTGGCTTCAAATCTGTTGATGTTTTGATTCAATTCATGAATTTAATTTCAATTATTTATATATTATTCACTAAAGGTATAGCTACTCTCTACTCTCTTTTGCTAATGTGACTAGTGTGTTTAGGTCCCATATAATTACCCAAAATTAAGTATTGTTCCCAATTAATGTAGATGCTCTGGACACTGTATCATTATAGACATAGTGGTTTTATACCAGTTGAATTTCTGCCCACTCCTGCGCGTGTGTGTGCGCACACACACACACACACACACATGAAAATCCTTGGCTTTTGCAGTATGGTGAGGGAGCTGAGAATTTGATAACATGTTCCGAGTCATTCCCTCTCTCCCTCCTTCTCTCTTTGACTAAAGATTTTCTTATTTTCCATGGTGATGTTACACTGCAAACGTAAGAGAAGATAGAAATAAGAAGACATGAGCAAGCATCATACAAATTTAGAAGATGAGATTACTTTAGAATTGCTTTCTTTCCCTGTTTCCCGTTCCTGTCCTCCCCCCACTACAGCCCCTTCAATGACAGCAAATGTGCCGGCAGCCAGGCCATCCGTCTGGGGCCTTGTTGGTCTGTGTTGGAGGGCAGATGCCACACAAAAAATGGTGGTGAGTATTGGAGTGGGCATCTGGCCAAGGCTCTTCTGGTCTTCTTCGGAGTCTCGCTTTGAGCTAGCTCCTCTGCCCGCCTGTCTTTCTGCTGTGCTAGTCCAGGTCTGCTTCAACCCCACATGCCCCAACAAGAAGAGAAGCTGCCTTGGGGAAAACAGACTCTATGGCAAACACTCTTCATGACTTGTGGGGCACTGGTAGAATTTGTACCTGCATATGCACATATGGACAAAGAAATCAGATAAATGTCTACTTTCCTAGGTTCATTTTTTTCAACAAATGTATAAAATCATTAATACAGAATAACTTTCAAACATAATCTGGAGGGGGAAAAACAAGAAACCTCACCCCTTTTCAACCATCACCATTTTATCCATATATTCAAGAACGATCATAACATTCTTAAGAAGCACCTCTGAATCTCATGATATTAATCCAAATATAAATGCAGATTTTGAAGGATGAATTTAACCTTTCCACAAAAGCTGAACTTTCAATAGGAATGAGCTGGGAAAAGGAGGGCTTTTTTTTAACCTTCATGATTAAATCTGAGAATGATGGATATACTGCAGCTCTTTCCTGAGATCCTCTTAATTGCACTTCAAATAAAGCCTGGTCGGTCCAGATATAATCTGGAGGATGAACTCTCTTCTAAAGCACTGCTACTTTATCACTTAGGAAAAGAAGACTGTGCCTTGTCAGTTAGCTTAGAATATAAACGTGGCACCTCTTTCTTTGTTTAATTTCCATTATGGAGGATGCTGTGGTGACACTGCAGTCTGTAAGGGTGTTGAGATGCCATTGGGAAGACATTTGGGACAGGTGTGACTAGAACATCAGAACTGTAACTACAATTTACTACTGTTAAATATTTATTTTATTAAAATAATTTATATCCCACCTTTCAAGATACACATATTTTCAACGTGACTTACAGGTAGCATTAAATTACAAATTCTAAAAATGCAATAAATAATATTAAAAAGTCACCAGGATCATTCCCATAAAGTGATTGATGGCAGATTATCCTGGGGGCAGGGAGGGGAAAGTCCAGTTGGCTATTATTTGTGATAACGAGATGTACAGTTTAGGTAGCACAACACAGCAAAAGAAGACCAATTCCAGGGGGGATTTCTGAAAAAACAAAAAAACTTGAACATTCCCACAGTATAGGCTTCGTTGATGCTGTAGTACAGCCTTTCCTAAAGATAAATAACTACCTGACATTCAGAAGACATCTCAAGGCAGCCCTGTTCAGGGAAGTTTTTAATATGTAACGCTGTACTGTTTTTAACACTGATTGGGAGCCGCCCAGAGTGGCTGGGGAAACTCAGCCAGATGGGCGGGGTATAAATAATAAATTATTATTATTATTATTATTTCCTAAGTTGGGGCCTGTAATGTTATTGGACTACAACTCCCATCATCCCTAGCCAGCAGTACCAGTGATTAGGGATTATGGGAACTGAAGTGCAACAATATCTGGGGAGCCAAGGTTGGGAAAGGCTCCAGGAGTCTTCATTTTAAGTATCTGAGTGAGAAGCTATTAAAAAGGCACGGCTTTTTTTTTTTGCTTATAGTGAGGCCTGTGGCAAGAATATTGTTGCACATAGTCCTAAAGAACAAATTAAGGCTGAGCAGTCTTTTCATGCAAATCTTAGGATCCTGCCATTTTGGAGGAGGAATCAGTGGCCCCTCAGTTTCTGAAGCAGCATGACAATGTGCGAAACTGTTCCTGCGCTTCCATGTCAGAGCAGCTGTTGGGTGTTGAAATGGGGGAGGCTAATAACTAAGGGGCAGTGACCCCAAGAAAGAGCACTCCAGATAAGCACCTGGAACAAGGTGCTAATTGGATAGCAGGGAAACATAAATTGGGAGCGAGCGCAGAGGGGGTGTGCAGGGCACCACTGCGCGCAGGAAAGGTCACGGAAAGTCCCCAATTCTCTGTAATCCCAAACAAAGCCATTCTGAACTGTATTTAACTAGAGTGACATCATCACAATGAGAAAGGGTAAGCAAGCTGAGATTCCAGCAAGCATAGGATACGTCTGACGTCAGTAGCTTCTGCATCCAGACTTCAAGGCTATCGGCTTGTGATAAATGTAAGAACAGGTTCTACTTACAGCAAAGTGTGGGAGCCATTCAATGTGGGCAACAGTTCCTGCTGCTAATTGGCTTTCCCTGTTAATACCTTGAACAACAGCTATCAATAGAGTAAGTATACTGGAGCTTCCAGCTTCCTTGAAATTATCCCAAGCTCCCTGGTTTATTGGCCTGACAGCATCCGCAGGTATCGTTGGATCAGGTGCTTGTCAGGTAGCCAGATCACAAGTATCTGCATTCTGCAAGTTAAATGCTGTTTGATTGTGAACATTGTTGATTTGCACAAATCACGCAAGGAGATCGGTGCCAGCAGGGGCAGTGGGATGGGATGATGAGCAAATTCTTGGCTTGCATGTCCTGCATCTTCCAGGCTGGAGGGCCTATTCCTAGAGGAAACATAGAACTGTAGAGTTGGAAGGGAACCCGAGGGTCATCTAGCCCACCCCTGCCATGCTTGAACCCACAATCTTGAGATTAAGAGTTTCATGCTCTACCAGAGCTGTGCCCAAAGACCTCCCCGAATCCACAGCCTTAGCTCAGTAGCAGAGCGCATGCTTTGGAAGCAAAGGATCCCTGGTTTAGTCCCTGACATCTTCAGTAGGACTGAAGAGCCTTTTCCAGTTACTGTATACACTATTGAGCTAGCTAGGCCAGTGCTATAACTGGTTTGAGACACTTTCCTATGTCCAGCCACTAAATGGAGCTGTAGCCACAGAAGTCGCAGTGTTCACCCCCCACCCCTTCTCTCCCCCTTTCCCTTTCTTAGATTTTGCTCTCCCCCTGCCTTCTTCTTCTATTTTACCCATGGGCTGCCTTGCCTCTTCTTTTGGGAGATGGTGGTGGCTGCAAGGCCAGACCACCTTAACAGTTTGCAATAAATGCTTAATTGACCTCAGGATCTGCTCCCTTTCACCCTGGCATGCACCCAGCTCCAGCTCCAGCTCCAGACACTGGCTGAAGGCAACCTGAGTTGGAAACCAAAGACCAGCTTGGCATCCTGCAGTGCCCCCACCCCCATGTCCAGACTCAACAAACTGGGGGGGGGCAGGGCTGTTTTCTTTCAGTGGTGGGGATAGAAGAGCTTTCAAGCTGTTGTCCTTTGAAATTAAATATTGTCTGTTGAAGAAGACAGGGTTGGCGGGCAGGCATAATTCCTTGTGCTATGCATAAACAGAGCATTTCCCTCCATAGTGCTGAACTCTTCTTGACCCAAGAGGAAAAGACTTACCCCACCATCATTTTCATTAAAAACCCGCAGGGAAGCTGAGAAGACTGTAAACATCCTCTGCAATATAAACAGCAGTGCAGTTGACATGAAGGTTTTGCGCAAGAATGTTAATGTGCATCTTTTCCTTTTAACAAGAAAGCAATTTTTAAAAACCCCAATTTTGTCAAAGATGGAAGGTCCCTCACCCTGTGGCCATGTTGTTTATTTAGCTAACTCAGTCTTCATAGTGCATATTATATACTAAGTCTTAGTAACTAGCATATTTCTAGGTGGGCAGAAGACAAGGGGCAACACGGTGCCAAACACAGTGCCAGGGTCCTCCTCAAGTTGTCACTGCCCTATGTGGGATGTAATCCACTGGAGCAGTCAAGTACAGCATTCCTTGTTTCGCTAGAGTGGACATGCAAGGGCATGTTTGGTCCAGCCAGTCAAACTTCCTGTTCCTCCTGGCTGGAACATCCTTCCTTTGCATATTACCAGTAGGTGGACGTGACCTTTCCAGACCTGGTAAAAGGCCAAGTCGCGCAGCCACCTCCTCTTCCTCTCAGCCAGCGGTCCCTGGGTTATCTCCCATATGGGGTAAACCTATTTGTACTTATTTATAACATTAAGCCTAAAGCGTGCCTTCAGGGATCACACTGTGCTCTGCCTGATCGTGGGTAAAAGTACTTTCTGTTACTTATGAATAAGACTGTTGTGTCTTTATTCTTTTAGGAGGGAATTAAGGGGTTGTGTTTCCTTTGGGAAATGAGGCACAACAGAGACTGTGGTGTCTTTCTGATATATGGTTTATTTACACATATATACAACCTGAGCCTGGAATGGAGGGGGTCACAGCATTAACACCCCAAAAGTGTCCTGGTTCTCCCATGGCTGAGTGCTGGATTCATCTCCTGGCTGCTAGAGACTCCCCAAGATACCTGATCCCTTCTTCCAAAGCGGTCTCCAACAGTCCTTTCTCCCAGGGCCTACTCATTCGTATCCAGCCACCGCTCCTCAGTGTCCTGCCAGTCTCAGACAGCAAGAGACCAGGGATTTTCTCAGCTGAGTGCAACATAAGCCATAGAAGGCTTCCTACCATATCAACCTGACCTGCCTGTATGTGCGGGAGAAGTCCTACTCATGGTGTCACCACTACAGGGAATTTTAGCAGTGGGGAAAGGACATTCTCTGTGGTTGTCCCCCACCTCTGGCATAATCTCCTCTCTGAGATGCATCTTGTACCATGTCATTAGCTTATTGTGGGCAGGTGAAGATGCACCTCCTTGGGAAGGGATGAAGCTTACTGATATGAGCTGCTCTGTCAGAAATCATGCATCTCCCTGTTTTAATAGATTATTAGTACTGATTCTCTTGCCCACCTAGCAGTTCAAAAGCATGTCAAGTGCAAGTAGATAAATAGGTACTGCTCCAGCGGGAAGGTAAATGGCATTTCCATGCGCTGCTCTGGTTCACCAGAAGCGGCTTAGTCATGCTGGCCACATGAGCCAGAAGCTGTCTATGGACAAATGCCGGCTCCCTCGGCCTATAGAGCGAGATGAGCGCTGCAACCCCAGGGTAGTCCGCGACTGGACCTAATGGTCAGGGGTATCTTTACCTTTACTAGTGCTGATTGTTCTGTTATTGGTTTCAATAGTTTAGTCTGCATCTATTTGATTTTAAAGTCATTGATATTGATTTTAATGATGTATGCGCTCTCATTTTCATGACATATATTCTTCCTCATGGTGAAGGGCGGGATATAAATATCACAAATGAATTAATAATGCATACACTGGATGGGGAGCGATCATTACTGGGATCACAGAAGGCAGGGAGGCAATCATTATTGCGATCCCCTGCTGTAGAACTGAGGAAACTCTCCTCGGAAGTTGTTATTTGCATTGTGAGGAAACCCCGCATTCACACCCAGTGACGTAGCATGGGTTGTCAGCACCCGGGGCAAGGCAAGTAATTTGCGCCCCCTAACCCGTGGATTTGGGCCCCCTAACCCGTGGATTTGCGCCCCCTAACCCTAACCCCCAGATGTTGCGCCCGGTGCGGCCGGCCCCCCTGCACCCCCCACGCTACGCCACTGTTCACACCAATGGCTGCTGTAGTTGCTCATATAACACTTCAAACTGACGTACTTAAATGGTGCAAAGTAAAATCAATGCATATAATGCAAAATGGGTTGAAATACTGGTTCCAGTTACAACATGCAGAGATGTTGTAACATGCAGTTACAACATGCAGTGATGAGGTAAAAATACAAATGCAGTTAAGCCTTGATCAGGAAAGGCTTGGGTCAAGAAGAAAGTTTTTAGCAGGTGCTGAAACATGCACATTTGATGCTTGCAATATATAGCCAGGGATAGAGTTGCATAAAGTGGGAGCTAGGCTCATTGCTGTATAACAGCCAGCAGACCTCCTACTGCACGTGCGCCTCCAGCAAAGGTCCCCCAACTGAGAATAGCCGCTGAGCTGGGCAGGGAGGGAGGGCTGCTCAGATAACCAGGCCCTGAGCTATCAAAGGTGAACAGATATTAATTGCCATTGCATTTCAGCTATTTACTATGGTCAATTATGAAAGAACCATGACATCCTGACTACACAAGTGTTGTCAAAATCAGATATTAAATATTTGTTGGGTATTTGCCAAATAATTGAGTAGTCAGAGAAGACCTGGAGAATATTCAGTATCAAAATTCAGAGCAGAATTCTAGATTGCAAATCTGCTGGAGTTTTAATGTCCACTTTCAGATTTTTTGAGGGAGGACATGGGACTCAGCTGCAAATAAAATGTTTTAAGTATGTTGTAAAGTGCAATATACAAATGTGACACTAGATGGTGACAGTGAGCTATGGGAAATTCAATATTTTTTTCCCCAAAACATTTTTTATATGTGTGTAGATTCCACCATGTTTACCTACCATGTTAGCAGCTACAGCAAGACATGCTGGTCTTCCTTTCCTGCCATTTCTCCCGCTTATTATATCTCTTCCTGCAAATGCATTCCAGATTGTTTTGGCTGGAATAAGAAAGGCATCCATAGCACCGCCAGCCACCCCAGCACATTCTTGCAATCCTATTAGTTCTGTTGTGGCTCTTGATCTTCAGCAGTTCTTTCAGCAAAGGACACAAACAAGCAATGGATTCTGTACGCTTGGAACTTGATATCAAAAAATTGGAGAAGTTACAGAATTAGGCAACATACTAGTAAAACCCGAGCAACACCGAGCATAATGTAGAAACGAGGGAAGTCAAAGACTTCTGAAAAGATTGCTGAAATTTCTCTACCATACAAATTTTTGTCTGAGGAAAAAAAACCATATTCATTTTGCATTTGACTTAGTCAACGTTTTGGTGGCAACTCTGTTTACTGTTTTTCCCCTGGCCCCAGTATTATGTCTTTATCTACTCCCTGACACATAGAAGTGGAGCAAATGACACTTTTCTCTGCCAGGAAAGCTGAAGTACTAAACAGAAGCAATACTGTATTTTAAAAGTTTGATGTGTTCTGAATGTGCCATGCTTTACTTGCATAGACTGAGCATGCACCTCAGACAGATGCTTACTCAACTGCTTTTGAAATCTCTGGGGAAATTCTGGAGCCTCTGAGGAAACCTCTGTTTTCAACATTGCCTGTTGCACAGCACAACGTGACATAAAAATATCCCAGAACTGAATGCCTTCTTCGACCCAGTTTCTATTTAAATAAAGACAATGCCACAAAGAATAAAAGAAACCAAACAACTGGCTGCCGTCCATACTGCAAAGGGAAATAAAGACTCGTTATATACTCTGGAGGAGTCCTTTATTAGGACTTGACAAAAATGGGTTACTAGCCTTGAATGTGAAAACACAGAAGACAAGGAGTGTGTGGGATTAGCATCCATCTTGCTGGTGCTTCTCATGAGGAAAGGCTGGAGGGGGAAGAAGAGCATGACAAATAAAATATTCCCAAATGCTTTCAGCACTCACTGGACAGAAATAATTCACAACAGAGCTCAGTTCAGCTCTGCGCAAGGAAGGGGAATTTATATTCAACAATTTTGATTCTTTGAAAAAGGCTCTTTAAGTATCTGTCGAGTTCAAAAAGACCATGTGCTAAATATAAACCTTTCGAGCAACCTAAGAAAAGGAGCAGCCAGAGACCTTGTAGACTAGAAAAAGATGTGGATTGGTATACCGAGAGCAGGTTGTCACAACTGCTCTGTGCTATGAGGTAAAACCTGCGCTGCTAAATCCCCACTTGCTTTTGAATCTAGAGGTGGGATCCCAGCTGCCTCAAAAGGTTTTGTGGCTTTCGATAATTTTCGACCTTCCACTGTTTGGTTGATGAGGTGAAAAATAACTACAGAATATTTCATCTAGAGCTGGCTATGAAAGAACTGGCATTCGGTAGACCTGAAACTAACCAGACCTGCAGTTTCTGAGCATGCATCTCACCCTACATGAAGAAGATCAGTAGCAGGCAAGCACCTGGAGCGACATTACCTGTAGCCTCAGACCCATTAGCGGCAACAACCACCCATCTAACAGGTATTGTATTTTATACTCATTCCTGCCTCCCCAAAACATTGTTTTTTTCTGATTTTCTTCAAAAGAGATGTTCCACTGAAAGCATGTGTAGGCAAACTAAGGCCTGTAGGCAAACAATTGTCTTCTCAATCCGGCCCACGGATGGTCTGGGAATCAGCGTGTTTTTACCTGAGTAGAATGTGTGCTTTTATTTAAATTGCATCTCTGGGTTATTTGTGGGGCCTGCCTGGTGTTTTGACATGAGTAGAATGTGTGCTTTTATTTAAAATGCATCTCTGGTTATTTGTGGGGCATAGGAATTGGTTCATTTCCCCCCACCAAAAAAATATAATCCGGCCCCCCACAAGGTCTGAGGGACAGTGGACCGGCCCCCTGCTGAAAACGTTTGCTGACCCCTGACTTAAATCCAGAGGCAATGCTTCCTTCAGTGCTAGAGATAGTGCGCAACTGGTGCAGAATTAACAAAGCACAATAATTATAGATGAATGAGGAAGAAATCCTGGAGTTTCCAGTCAGGAATTTGTACTTTTCCAAAACTCTAAATGACAAATGATGCTTAATCTGTTTCTGAAACAGGTCTGGGCCAAAAAAGTTGTGGCATTACATGTATGCATGCATGTATTCATTTATATTGATTGTTACCCCGGGGGGGGTGACTGATAATGAGGCTTAAGTCTACCTGTGGCAGAGCGGGTCATCATAAATCAATTTGAAATGGCAAACATCCAAATGAAAGTGGATTGTTAAGCATTCAGAGCTCTTCAATGTGTTAAATAATGTTAACAAAATTGCAACATTCCAGTGTGTTTATGTTCATTGACCAGAATACTGGGAACAAGCTAGGAGCAGGTTTACTTTTTACTGCACAATTTTATATAGCTTGCACATCTCTCCATACCTCTAAGTCAGGCTTCCTCAACCTTGGCCCTCCAGATGTTTTTGGCCTACAACTCCCATGATCCCTAGCTAGCAGGACCAGTGGTCAGGGATGATGGGAATTGTAGTCTCAAAACATCTGGAGGGCTGAGGTTGAGGAAGCCTGCTCTAAGTCAATGAAGAGGCTAGGGATATATATATGGCTGTGTGTGTGTGTGTGTGTGTGTGTGTGTGTGTGTGTAGATATATACAGGAGAATGCATACATATTAGACACACACACATTATTATTTTTTTTAAAAAAGAAAACTAGCAGATCAAGGAAAGGAACTGGAATATCATTGAAGAAAGCAGGCCTCTACTTTTTTAAAAAAACTCCTCCAGGTCTTTGTTCCAAAGTACACATTTAAATTTTATAAAAAGGTCAAACTAGACATGCATGTTTGCATTGGGGGATGGGGGGGGGGGTTAGAACAAAATTGCATCAGCTGGGAGGGGTAACAAGGAATGAGATCCAAGAAGACGGGGAGGGAATATAACTTTTCTTCCCTCCAATTCTGTTGAAGAACATACCTCTTCTGAAGTTTGTATGAGCTTTTAGGGGAAATTCCTCATTAGCACCAAAGGGGATTTCGTCTAAATGCAAATACTAGCTTCAATCTGCAGGAGAGTAAAGGGTTGCATTCTTCTTAATGCCTGCTTTGATCCTGTTAATTGTCACCTGATGCAGTATGTATTTTAGGAAAAATCTACATTTTAGATGCAAAGACACCTTTTAACATCACATCTAATTTGGCTCTAAATCAACACTGCCAGATGTTTTGTCCTTTTCTTTTTCTTGTAAAGTTTTCCATTAATAAATCAAGATATTCTGCCCCGCTTTCTTTCTTCCACATAAGGTTTCCATGAAAGGCTAGCTCAGGATCTGACCATTTTCTTTAATCATGCTCTCCCTCTTTGGTGTAACATGCACGTATAAATACACATGGCTAAGGCTGTGTTTACATAGTAGTAACTGCTGTTGATTTTCTTACAGCAAGTTCTTCTATTGAACTGAACATGTTGTTTGAAATAGCGGCTGCATATGGGACTGATGACTTAGTGGAATTAATGGATAGACTTATACCTGGGAGATGTATTCATAGGTTCTTCTGCTCATGGACTCATTGTGTTGACTTGGACAAGCCCTTATCTATCAGCCTCAGGCCCCCAGTTGTCAAGTTAGAATAACTGTGGTTCTCAAATGGCTCAATAAACTTCCTGTTATTGCTGTCTACCTGGGGCTGTGTGGGGCAGTTGACCTGACAGGCTGGTGGTGGGATGTGTTCATTTTGGTGGGCCCTAGGTTGTGTAGCTCAATTTATATGGTGCATTTAAGTTCAAATGTAATGTCACATGGAAATTGGGAGTTGGCACTGGGGGTAACTGCGGCATTGGGAAGTATTACTGGGAAATGAACAAATGAAGGTGGGACCATCTCAATGCATTTTCAATTTCATTTTCAGTCCTAGATCTACCCCGTTCAGCATTCTGCTTCAAAACATGATCATCCGTTGCCTCCAAGAGACAAATTTATTTATTTTCCACTATCTTCATCAATCAGAGGTATACAGTCTCTGTACATAGGAGTAGCATTTGGCTAATAGCAATTGATAGACCCACCTTTCAGAGAAGACAGCCATCACAGGAGCCAACTCCTGAGGGCTGAGGGGTCTTCACCCACCCAATAAAATATTTGAGGTGGCCTGGCCATTTTCTGTGGGGTTTTTAATTCTACCTCATTGCTGCAGTCTATCTTCACTCTTTTATGTCACAACCATAATACAATAATCTCTAATTATTTCTGTTGCTCATAGTTCAAATCCTGCTCGCCAATTCACCATATCTTTTGGGAGAGGTTCTTGAAGCTGCAGCATACATAGTATTTCCTTTTCCAGTTTTGAAAAGGGAACCTGCATGAGCTATGGATCACCATATTCTAATAGGAATGGTCTTAGGCTGATACACTTAAAAAGACCTTGCATTTCTCTAATGCCCTCAGCATTAATTACTCCCTAAATGGATTCTTAATCTAACCTTTAAGGGGAATTTTTTTTTAAGCAAGAGGATTAGTTTTGATCCCAAATTCCCTGTGAAAGGGGAGATCAGATGACTAAAGCACTTACAGAATCTAGGATTATTTCTGCTCTTGAAATATGAATACTGAATATGTATTCCCCCCTCTCCCCTCTTGCAATGGGCCTTCTATCGATGGATTATGGGATGGCTGCATGAATTAATTGTAATATTTTTTTCAAAAGCAGCCTCCCCCCACTCCAAATATATCCATTGTGCTGCGTATTCTTGTTGTTTGTCCTCACTCTTATTCTTTGTCCTCACTGCGGCCAGGCTCAGTTGCTCTCCCTGCCAGTTAATCCTGTTAGCAATGGCAAACCCTATTTGGCTTTGTTCATTAGTGACCGTGATATCATAGGGTTAGACCTAACACTGCTACAGTTATACAGAAGGATGCAGGTCGAGACATTCAGTAAGATTTAAATACTAGCATGGTAAATAAGGTGAAGGCCAAAGAAGGAAAAGAGGAAGAAGAGTATAGAAACAATAGAAAGTGTTCACAAGCACTTGTTGTTGTTGTTTAGTTGTTTAGTCATGTCCGACTCTTCGTGACCCCCTGGACCAGAGCACGCCAGGCACTCCTGTCTTCCACTGCCTCCCGCAGTTTGGTCAAACTCATGCTGGTAGCTTCAAGAACACTGTCCAACCATCTCGTCCTCTGTCGTCCCCTTCTCCTTGTGCCCTCCATCTTTCCCAACATCAGGGTCTTTTCCAGGGAGTCTTCTCTTCTCATGAGGTGGCCAAAGTATTGGAGTCTCAGCTTCAGGATCTATCCTTCCAGTGAGCACTCAGGGCTGATTTCCTTAAGAATGGATACGTTTGATCTTCTTGCAGTATTTATGACGTGAAATGAGGTAACTTAGCTCTAACTACTAGGGCTCATTGAACCACTCCATGCAATTTCCTTTGGTTATAAACTGATTCTTCAGACACTGATTTTGAGATGAATCAATCAGGAATGTTTATGCTAATGGAGCCGCTCTTTAAAGTCTGGTGGTGAAACTGTTTTATTGTTGATGTTTTATATTTGCAAGTAAACCTGATATGCATTCTAAATTGATGGCACAAGTTCCTTGCATCATTAAGCTTCGTTACATTCTCTGATGACAACTGGCAAGCGGCAGCCATTGCCAAGGATTGAATGGCAAACATATTGAATTACTTCTTTTTATATAGATGGTTAGCTAGACAGCTAGCTAGACAGATGGGAGAGCAAAGGTGACCATCACTGAAGATGAGCCACTGTTGGGCCAATTATGAAATCAGGCAGTTCGAAATGACTGCCAGGGAGTCTTCCAGTGGCATGACATGAACTTGGGGTGGCGGAAGAATAGCAGATGGCCCAAACCAGCCATGTTACTTGTTTGCTGAGAGCTTGGAACTGATGCAAAGTGGAAGTGTGCATCACTTGTATGTCCTGTGATCACTCTCCCACATTTTATATGAAGCGTTGAGACTTAAATATTTTCCCCAGAAAGATCTACACTCTCTCCCACACTTTGAGATGTATGAGAACAATGCATATCACCCCCAGGGGAACAGGCGCATCTCCAGATTTTATTTTATTTTTAGATTTAGAATCATGGGACAAGAATTGCGAGTCACTTGTGCTTACATGTCACATCACATATTCGGTCTTCTGCAGCAGGGTCCAGCCTTAGCATCTATCTTCAATGTCAAGAAACAGTCAGCAGGCATGCAAAGTAAGAATGAATGAATGTACTCACAGAATCATAGAGTTGGAAGGGACCCCAAGGGTCATCTAGTCCAACTCCCTGCAATGCAGGAATTTTAGCTAAAGCATCCATGACAGATGGCCACCCAGCCTCTGCTTAGAAACCTCCAAGGAAGGACAGTCTACAACCTTCCAGAGGAGTCCGGTCCACTGTCAAGCAGCTCTTACTGTCAGAAAGAAACATCTTCCTGGTGTTTAGTTAGAATCTACTGTCTTTTAAGTTTGAATCCATTGGTTGACGTCCTACCCGTCTGGAACAGGAAAAAATTCACTTGTTCCCTCTTCCATGTGACAGCTCTTGAGACATAGGAGCCAACTCCTAGGGGCTGAGGTCAATAAAATATTTGAGGGGTCCAGGCCTCTCCAATGTTGATGGGCATTGTCATTCAACTAGTGTGTGCATCCCGTGTCATGTGGTTGATCATGAGGGGCTGGAATGTGACAACCACTTTGTGAAGTACAGTGGTACCTCGGGTTACATACGCTTCAGGTTACAGACGCTTCAGGTTACAGACTCCACTAACCCAGAAATAGTACCTTGGGTTAAGAACTTTGCCTCAGGATGAGAACAGAAATCGAGGAGCGGTGGCGCGGTGGCAGCGGGAGGCCCCATTAGCTAAAGTGGTGCTTCAGGTTAAGAACAGTTTCAGGTTAAGAACGGACCTCCAGAACGAATTAAGTACTTAACCTGTACACAGCAGGTTGCATTTCAACTGTTCACATGACTTTGAATTTTCCAACTTGTTGTGGGACGTCCTATACACAACCTTCATTTGAAACTATTCATCTGAAACCTTTTCAAACTGAAACATGCACACATCCCTCACTACGTTCCTTTAAAATAATCTTCAAAAGATGCTTGGTTGGTTTTGCTAGTAGAAGAGAAATTAATTAGCACTTAATGACCATGCAGTCATATAATGGCAGCTGGCTTCTGCAGGGAGGGAAGCCACAACTTTTTTTGCTTGTAAAGAATGAATAGCTAGACAATGGTGCTGATTTAATTTTCGCATTCAATAATTGGTTTTCCTGAATTTGGTCTGGTGTGGTTGCTAGAAGCAGGGGCCCTTTTCAAATTATACATCTATGATGACTTTCAGATGTTTTTCTTGTTCTTCAGGACAATGAAATATAGAAGGCTCTGTTTCACTAAGTGAAATTCTTTCTTTGCCTGCTTTGTGGCTCAAAAAGTGGAATTTTTTTAAATCTTCATTTGGACAAAACTTTCACTGGTTTTTTTTTTCTTTAAAAAGGCTCCATTGGCTAGTCCCCATGAAGTTGTCAACATAGCTCCCATCCCAAAGCCTTACAGACAGAAGAAAAGACGAGAGGAAAAACTAAGAGCAAACAAATAGGAAACAGTCAAGCAAACAGGATTCAGGGCAAGAGCAAGACAGAGTAAAAATCTGCCCGGATGGTGATTTCACCCTTGAAATCCCAGGCATGTCCGGGGAAATCCAGACATATGGCAACCCTAGTATATATGAAGTATATATACTCTTTAGCAGCTCTGAGCCCCCTGGAATCAAAAGGCTGTATAAAACCACATTCATTGCTGCGGGCTCCCACAACAGTCGTGGCAACAGAGGAGTTGGGTGAAGGACATTGTCATCTCCCTCTTGTCCACCTGAGGAGTCCAAGTGACTCTTGATCAGACCTACTTGGAATGGCAGCTTCCTCCATGCCAGGGAAGAAGGGGTCAGGGAAGCACTACATCAGGAATGAGGCGGGAAGAAAGACTGACCTTGGGATCTGCTGGCCCAATGGACCCTGCCGCCTGAGGTAGTTGCCTCACCTTGCCCTGACTGTTGGCCTCATCCTCAATCTGAAATAAGTGTGTCATTGTCACTTAGTGTGCTCCTGGCTGGGTTATAAACTAAAGCTGCAGACATCACACAAGGCAATTGCCTCTGGCAGTTTGTTAATTTAGCATGAGAGTCATTCGGCTGCTTCCCCCCTTTTCCCACCTCTGTATTAACTCATACTAAGAGAGCGGATTTGTCATGAAGGAGCTTTGGGGTTTGACATCTTGTACTCAGTGCTGTTACTGTAGATCAGGCTTCCTCAACCTCGGCCCTCCAGATGTTTTGAGACTACAATTCCCATCATCCCTGACCACTGGTCCTGCTAGCTAGGGATCATGGGAGTTGTAGGCCAAAAACATCTGGAGGCCCGAGGTTGAGGAAGCCTGCTGTAGATTGTACCTAGTTCCAGTGGTGCCAGCACAATTTCCTGGGCTTTGAGCCCTCTGCCCCACCTGCAGAAGATTGCACAAGTGTGTATTAATGGCTTTGTGGTATATGCAGATTTATGCCCCCCTTTGTGTCGACCTTGACAACTAAATACAATATTTGACAGACAGAAGGTATGTTCAGGTGTGAATGGGTGCTGGGGCACCCTCCCAAAATTTTAAGTGTCTGTATCAGAATATTCTTGACTGAGGGCTGTATCCAGTTCTGCCTCTGTGATAAGTTCATGACAAACATATATTACTTTCTTAGGTATACGAAATAAATATTAGAAATTACGAAATAAATATTAGAAATAAATAAATATTAGAAATAAATATTAGAAATGTTTAAACAATGTAATGCTTAGAAAAGCTTAGGGAGGAAGCAGGATGAGTGTACACACCATAGGTACACACAACACCTTTCTCAAACCACCTTCAACTCACCAAAGAAGAATGTGTTGTTAAAACATATGAATATAAAAACTCATGGGGGGAAATGAAAACAAAAACAAATGGAGCAAACAAATGCCACTAGCTTCTTGCGCTGTGCATAAAGCAATTTGTGGGCACTAGGAAAAAAGAAGCATTTTGCTCCTCTTGTATGTTGTAGTTATGCTGACCATCACTACAAAGGAGCAGGTGGAGGTGGGTGGGCTCTTTTGCAGACAGGCTGTTCTCTCTCTCTTCCTTTTCTATTTCCTACCTGACACCTGAGCTGTATAATCAAAGGACATTAGATTTGCTCTAATTAATTCTTCTATTCTTTGTCGATTCAGAGGTAAGAGACCTGGTGAATAATTGCAGGTCATGAAACTCTGAGCTGAACTAAATGCTATGCTTAAAGTAACGATAAAAAGTGAACTAAAAGAGGCTACAATTAAACATCTCGAAACACTGTTGAGTCATACTGGTTTCTAACCATTTTCTTTATTTAATCTCCAAGGCACACAAAATCCGGAAAGATTGATGCCTCCCAAAACTGGATGTGCTGCAATTCTCAAGTCCCTTGCCGACCAACCCACTCACATACCCCTGCCAGATTTGCTTTTCTCCATCCACTTGTCCCACTCTGGCTTCTTCCTTGAAAGCCCCTGTCAGGAATAATGGCTAAATGGAACCTGCCAAGTAGGCTAAATGCTAGAAGAATTGAGACATTCTATGTGTGGCAAAGAAAAGGGGTGGCCTGGCAGGAAGGAGGAGGACAGCTCCTTTGTGGTCACTGAAGAGACTTCATCAGGTGCAACTTTTTTTCACTCCCCACCTGCAGCTCAGGGGACAGGGCTGTTCAGTAGATTTAACAATGTTCTACAGTATCTCAAAGTCAGATTCTGTTTGTGTGAAGAGAATGAAAGTGATCAAGAGTTTGATTTAAAAGAGAGAGGGAGAGGCATTAAACAAATGGCAAAGATTGGGGGTTTATTTTTTTACAGAATGTTAAGGGAAAGTTTATGAATACCAATGAGAATACTCCAAAGTTATAAGGAAGGACTCTCCAGGAATAATTTAGATGAGGGTTTCTCTGTAAAGGGATTACACCAACTCTGCCTTTTGGGATTTAAATGCCAGCATTTGGCACATGAGAATAGTTTCCATTTTGAGATAAATTCGTAAAACCAGAATACATTTAAAATGTAAAATGGATAAAATAGGATTAAATGGAGATTGATAGATTGGGGAGGTAGGAAAGACAGAGACTGCTTTACTCCCCACCCCTCTGAATATAAACAAGATTATGACAATGGAGGTAGTCTATCAGTTTTCAAGCTCACAAGATGCATTTAGTTTCCACAGCCCACTTTCAGAATAATTTATTTAATACAAGTTGGGGAGAAGGTTTCTGCTCCTTTCAGCCACACACCTGAATTCACATAACTGCTGCTGGACCCCACAAACACCTACCTGCATTCACCCGCCAAATCATACTCCTACTCCCTTGTGGGGTCCAATCCTTCCCTCTGGCACAGAGCAGCAGATGCACACCTTGTTTGTTTATCTTAAAGTAGTTCTATCCATTATATTTGCTGCCTGTTTGCTTCCTTTAATATCGGCTCCCTTTGATGTCTGTCTGGCAATTGGGCCTGAAATGGGTGATAGCGATTATATAAAACCTCCCTACACGCTCTGACCTGAGCTGCTTCAACTGATCTAAAGCTGACGCAGCCTACTGACCCTTCTCTGGTCCTCCCAGTAGAGAAGAGGAAAAGGCAAACTACTATTTTTTATTGCGTTTGTTCATTCAATTTATTGTGCCTCCCTTTCCCTCCAAAAAGGAAGCCCAGAGCAGCTGTCAACACCACACACACACACACACACACACACACACACACACACACACTAAAGGCAGACAGTGTGAAAATTATCCCACAATAAAAATGGTACCATGAACCTATAAACTTTCGGTTCACTGCCTAAGAAAACACCAATTCAGTGAGCAATGCATTCATACAGTAATTCCTGTTTCCTAGATCTCTGTTGTGCTGAGTTTTACTGACCTAGAATCAGATACAAGTTGCATAGGGGTGGTTAGCCTGTAGCCCTCCAGATGTTGTCTGCTTCTTATCACCCCCCAGCAACTTAGCAGTGGTCAAGGATGATGGGTGTTGTAGTCAAATAACATTTGGCAGGTAACTGGTTTCCCATTCCACTATAAAACATTGACATGGCTCATGTTCTATTGAGGGTGGACTATAGGCTCTTAGTGTAACCCTCAACCCGTTTCGCTAAATGAATATAGAAATGATTCCTGAAATACAGGGAATTAATTTGCTCATTGATTCTAAAATATATTACTTCACTTTACTGAAAGCTGCTAGAAAAAAAGAAATCATTATACTTTATGTGATTGTTTAGAATATTAAATCTAAATATTGGAAGCAAACAAAACAAAACAAAAAAGATTTTCCAGTACTCGAAGACTGGCTGGCAACACTTTGGGATTTAGCCACTAAACATAAATTAACAAGCGATATTTGGGCAAGGAATCAACAGCAAAGATCAATATTTTCAAAAGAAGATAGAAATCATTTTGGAAGTATTGGTATAAAAGACAATGGGTGGAATTCAAATTAGGGCGAAGTGTGCAGTTCTGGGAACATCCACCCCCCCCCCCAAGAGTGGAAGAGGGAACAGCTTTTGTCTGCTGGTGGGATTCATTGCACAGACTCCCACTCCACCAGTACAACTTTTTAGTTAAATATGGCCTATAGATTCCTGAAGTTAATGATTTTCATTTACTGCAATTATTAAGTATTTATTAGTATTGTAATACTTTGATAATGAAGAGCGGAATCTTTTAAACCTGGATTCTCTATTATTATTTGAGAATATATATATTTTCAATACAAATTTCAAATGACTTTCCATCACTGAGCTAACATTATTCTGTCTCTTTTTGCTGGTTTATTATCTGATGCACTTCTTGACAGCTGCATATTTCTGGCTTTTAATTAAAAATGCAATGATTTTTTAAAAATGACCTTTACTTTTCAATAAATATGGCCCTATCAGAACACATTAACATTAAAATGGAATTAATTTTGAGGAACCTTTTGACAAGGACATTTCCCATTCCCACTTCCTGCATTCTTTCACTGCTTCAAAATTCACTGAGGATGATTCACAGTGTCGTAAGGAGCCTTTGAAGGTCAGGTTTCTGTACATGGTGAGATGAAATTTCTATACCAGCACCCAAAAAAAGTAAGATAGGCACTTTGTAAATGTCTGCCTGTCGTAAAATAGATTGGGTATCTAAGTCTGTAATTCTCCTATGAAACTATAGATCGTACAGACGAGCAGCTGTGGCTGCCCCCAAAATGAACACAAATCCAGAAGAGAATGTGAGGTAAAAGTATTTAATTATTTGTAGAGTTGTTGAATAATTCAACATGGGTGACCTGAATAGGAGTTTTAAGGGCTTTGGCTTAGCCATGAGCCCGAGTGGGAGTCCTAGGGAGCTTTTAGGTGACATTCTAGAAAGTAAAGAGGAAAAAGCTAGAGCTAGAATTCTACTTTCGTTTAGCAAATATCTACACATATTTGCCACTCACGGTAACATTATCAGTGCTGTATTTACATATAAGCTAAACAAGCTATAGCTTTTTAAAGGAAAGAAAAAACCTGGATGTACATTTCCAAAATATAAGATAAAAAACAAATAAAATAAAGCCTACATACAGCAACAGTGACAAATGGCTTTAGATACCTGTTAGGTCCATCAGTTACCATATAGCATATATTCAACACAAAAAACAGCGACAATTTGTTGTTGACAAAGGACAGCTGGACATATAAAGGGCCCCATTACCTTCAGGAGCTTCGGGCCTCATCACACCTAAATCTGGCCCTGAACGTTATGTATGCAACATTGTACTAGACGGCTGTGTCCTTTCAAGACCTCCATCATCTATACTCTCCCTATTGGATCTGGATCTCCTCTTCTGAAATTGTATTAGAATCATAGACTTATTGAATGACAGAGTTGGACGGCACCACAAGGGTCTTAGAGTTGAACCCCCAGCAATGCAGGAATCTTTTGCCCAATGTGGGGCTTGGACTGGGGACCCAGAGATTAAGAGTCTTGAGCTCCACTGACTGAATTAATGTTGGATTGGAAGTAACACATTTCTAGTATATGTATTACTCACAGATACTTTTTATACATGTTATATTTTCACATGAGGAAATCACTCTGTGGGATGGATTTTTTCCTTTTCAGCCGATCCAGGTGAGGCTGTGGAAATGTCTGGGATCAGTAATAGAATGGAATTTTTTAAGCTGCTGGTGCTAGAGTTTCATTATGCCCACTTTTTAGAGATAAGCGATTTCTTTTCCTGAAGAAATCTTACCACTGTCAATATATCTGAGTGAATGCCCCTGTTGCTGCCAATCTTTAGCAGATTAGCATACATGAATATTTCATTATACTATATTGTATATTATCACATGCTATGCATTTCTTATGCAGTATTTCCAGCTCCCCAGCATTGTTAGCATTCTCTTGGGCTCTCTGAGATGTGCTATGCAAATACAAATTCCAGTAACTTTAGGGCTGTGCAATACAAAGACATGGTCTATACTGCAACTTCTCTGTCATGGAAGAAACAGTTGTCGTCTTTGGCTTTTCAGTTTCTACAGCAGGCAAACCTTCCTACAGAATCAAGTTTGCTTCTTGCCAAGGTGAGGCTCACTCTCAGAGACAAGAGCAGTACTCACAGCCTTGGGGCATTTGAAAAGCTATGGATACATTTATTAATCATTTATTAATGTTTGCTCATATAAACAAACAATGGCTTAATATCTTGGTTTATTTGGAAGCCATTAACCATGGTTTTCTGGTTCACACATAACAGGCAGCTATGTTTAACTGCAGTCTTCTGAGCTGTTTCCCCATTCATGTGAAAAGGAGGAGTGAGTCGCCTTACCCAGAGTCCCTTAGTCTAAGTTCTTCCCCAACGTATCATGTTAAATAATACAGGCACAGCATTTAGCTGAAATAATCTATCAAATGTATACCCTACCCTTAATCCAAGAAAGCTGAGGCAGGCTACATGGAGCCATCCCATTGTATCTTCACAAAATGCTGTGGAGTTGAGGGGGGAAATGAGGTTCAAAGCTGAACAAGGAATCACACTCAGGTTTTTCCAGTTCGAGCTGGCCATTAATCCACGGAAACACACTTTTGTCAAGGATGAACTAAATTGAAAGGCCATTCCACACATTCTGTGGCATAGACTGTGACCTTGGGAGTGTTTTGATTCTTGGTGCATCTAATTTTCTCACATAGAACTCAGAGAGAATCACTGAGAACTACATCTCAGTGTAGACCCTTATTAAAACCCCTACTTTGGATTCAATTTCTTAATCATTGAGGAGTATCACAAAGAGACAAACCACTGGAACATTTCAATATATGATTACATATGTTGGAGATGCACATGACTTTTAAGGCCCCATCTACACAATTCCCAGGTCTCTGGGGAGAGGGATCTCCTATCAACTATCCTCAACACAACTCTCAGCACCCTTAACAAACTATGGCTCCCAATATTAACTTGTGGAAGCCATGACTTTTTAAAGTGGTATGATGCAGTTTCAAATGTACAGTGAACATGTTAAAAATGCCTTAAGCCAAGTGCAGATCAGACACTTATGCTGAGAACAGTGCTAAGAGTTCTATATGATCCAGACCTGCTTGTTGGGCAAGGTTACTGTTCTATTCTGGTCAATGCAGAGCTAATTTAAAAAACCCAAATAGGCAACCAACCACAATGTGACTGAAACATGACATGAATGCAATCCCAGTCTTCCCAGTCATGGAGAAATTGAAAATACTGTTATAGATTTATGGAGGGGGGCTCTCCTAAACTCTAGAAATGAACAAATGGTATGATTCTGATGATTTGGGATGCGAAGGGAGAAATACAAACTGCAGAGGAATTCCTGGGCTAGCCTATGCAAATGACTTGGCCAAGCTTGGTCCATTGAGAAACAAGACAGGGCCATTGAGAGTCATTGGCATGCGAGAGAACTGTCCTCCCCACTTGCCCTGAGGTGTGAACAGAGACTGCAGATTTGGAAGGTTGCCAGGGTAACTGGGTGTTTGAGGTGACAGGAAAAGGGAATCTGGTAGCATGTGGTTCTGGGAAGGAGGAGGAGGAGGAGGAAGGGCTGGGGTCCATGTTGGGCAGGCTAGCTGGAGGCTGGCTGGGAGAGATGCCTTGGAATCCAAAGCTGCTCTGCTGCAGCATACAAGCCTCTCTTGAAATGACAGAGGGCCATATTTCTTAAAGCTACGACAGTTTCCCCTGTGTCTCAATTCTCCAAAGGAGCGCAGCCCTCGGGCAAGTGCCTGGAACCTCACGGGCTCTTGCCACTTCTTGGCAGAGAGAGGGGGAGACACCCGACTTTTGTAACAAGACAATTATGCCTGATTCGGCATGAGAAGCAATGAATCCTAGTTTGCTGCCTTACAGGACGTATGAACTGCATCCTTGAGACATCAGACATTGATACTCTTAGACGCAATATAATCCAGTAGTGTTATTTTAGGATCACTGCTCAATATTTTGTATTTTATTTTCTAAAAGTTAACTAACTACAATTTGAAGAATTATATTAATATGAAGGTGAAAAAGTCAGGTCTGTGTCTTTAGTAATCTACATTTATATAAGGTTTTTCTGTATGTTCCTACTGCTATCTAAAGAGCTACTTTCTCTTCAGGAGTTCATGGCAATCTTTTTTATGTCTCTGTAGTTTGCTGTTCCTCTAAGTAAGTGGCATTTCACAAACACAGATAAAATAACACGATGCAAATCACATAGTTTTAAATGGCAACATTAGGACACTAATTAGGCAGAGTCAATGGAGGACTGTCTTAGTTTTCTAAGGATGCAAGATTCATTTGGATATTTGTCAAAGCAAACAAATAATCCAATTTGATATGTGAACACATAAAACCACATAAAGGCACATTCAT
This sequence comes from Podarcis liolepis, assembly GCF_965112155.1. NCBI lineage: Eukaryota > Metazoa > Chordata > Lepidosauria > Squamata > Lacertidae > Podarcis > Podarcis liolepis. The sequence goes on from NC_139556.1 coordinate 4,090,035, forward strand.
TCATTCCATCTCTAGGACTGCAAAGGGCGGAAATTAATTGGCCACTTATTTTTCTTCTCCTTTTGCTATTTCAGTCCTATTCACCTTCCTATTCAAGACAACTTTGTCTGCTTCAAATTAAGGGCCTTTGTTGTTGTTGTAATGATCTCTACTTACTAGGTCAACTGTGAGATGGCTGCTTTTATTTTCATCTTCAAAGCTTTCATTGGGATAGTCCCTTCTTAATATGACTGGAATGTGAAGGATTGAAGGGGTGTTTTTGGTTTCCTGTTCACCTAACTGAAGATCTGGTAAATTTATGCATGTAAAATAAATGTCAAATGAGCTTGAATATCCTGGCAACACTAAAAGCCAGATCCCAACATTCCATCAAACTCTCCAGCAACCTTGAATTCTGTGGGACAAAATAAACCAGACAGGCTAAATGTTTCTGGCTTGGAGGTAGTTAAAAATAGATATGCAGGCTTTTACCAGTGAATTAATCAAGTATGATTCATCTACTAGGTATAATTTTAATAGACTGGAGCTCCTTTTAATTGGGAGTGGTTTTAAAAAGTGAATATTTTGGTTTTGGTGTGTTATAGGGTATAAAAAAGAAAACATAAAAGTCAGCTTTTCTTCTGAGAATTGCTTTTTGTTCATTTAATTGTAAGTAATTGAACATTTCCTACAATATATCATTTATTGAAGTGGTTCACAATAAAACACTAAAAAACACAACAAATACAAGAACATGAGTTTGTTTGGTTTTTGCCAGATTTTGCCTAAAGCAGAATTTAAGCAGGCTTTAGGCAAAGTGGGGAAGAAGCAGATTTGATAACAAAAATCATAAAAATAATACTTGGCCACTTGTAAAAAACACCTGCTGCTTCATCAGGTTTCCTGAAGAGCTGTAAAAATGTTCACCAATTTCAAGTGCATTAAATGTTGCCCTCGCTTTGGGTTACTGATATTGTCGCATAGTTAAATCTGATCAGTTATGTGATACTGTGTGATGGGTGCCGGATGGGTATGGCATAATTAATACCATTATTATTATTATTATTATTATTATTATTATTATTATTATTATACCTACATTCTTCTCTGGGAAAAGACCTTATTCAAGAAAATAGTGCTGAATCCACGAATTAGTGAAAAAACAAAGTAGCTGTAAAAAGGTGGCAACGGCATTCAAAAGGGTAAGTAAGGCAGGTTTCATCAAATCTCCTTCTACTAGATTTTACGTGCCATAAGAGGCAGGGACTGAGTGGGCACATAGTCAGCCTCACGGCTGCAAGTGTCTTGTTCAGATCCTCAGGCTGCACTAACAGATACTGATCCCACAGGGTCTAACTAGTTAGATCTCATTTGTCTGAGACAGATTTTGCACAGTTCCTTTCTGGCATTTGGGGCTGCACAAGCTACTTGTTTGGTGAGGATACCAAAAGTCTATTTAAGCCAATAAAGCACCTTTAATGTTCTTTCATAGGCTGATTTTGTTATATGTGATACTTTTGCTTCAGTTATATTTCTGGAGGCTGAAGTGTCTGAATTTGTGTTAAGTAGTTAAAACCTAGGTTTCTTGTGTGCATAGGATTAAAACTATTTGGATTAGGCAGCATAGTCTGCTATAAGTTTGTTGTTCAGTTTCTGTGTGATTCACCTTGAGGCTCCAAGTGGCCAACACAGTGGCGTAGCGTGGGGGGTGCAGGGGGGGCCGGCCGCACCGGGCACAACATCGGGGGGGGGGCGCTCGCACTCGCAGCTCTCTGCCCCTACCTGGCTCACTCACTCTCTCTCACTGCAGTGCTGGCTGTGCGAATCTGATCCGAGCCACGGTGCAGAGAGAGAGCAAGGGACTATCTGGGGGAGGGACAGTGCAGCGGCCGCCCAGCGCAGCGCTGAGTGCGGGAGAGAACCACACCAGACCAGACCAGACCAGGCAGCAGCAAGAAGAAGCTGGCAGCGGTGGCAGGTTAGGGGTTAGGGGGCGCAAATTACTTGCCTTGCCCCGGGTTAGGGGGCGCAAATTACTTGCCTTGCCCCGGGTGCTGACAACCCACGCTACGCCGCTGGGTCAACATACTTGAATGCAAAACCTAAGGTTTGTCCTGTGTCAGAGAGAAGCCCCACCCCAAAGGAATTTCCATCCAGCAGCAACAGACACATCCTCAAGTTGAGTTGAAATGGAGCCCACAGCATGAGTGTGATCTGAATCTGGAATATATACTGGAAAAGAAAACAGAGAGCGTCGTGCCAGATTTCTCCTCTATTTCTAAGGAGCTGATGGATGCCAGACACAAAGGAAGGTTTAACAGTTATGTTCCATGTCGACCCGCCCTTCTGGGTTAGAAAGTTGGGGCATAGAATACCTTCTTCGTGACTGAGAAACCACTTATTGAATGAATCGACTGGCATGTCTTGTTACATGAAACAGTGTCTATTTCTTTTATAAGGCAGTTAAAGTAAACTTTTTTCCCCTTTTAGCATTCATGGGTAGCCAAGATTTGAACTGGGAATCTTATGGTCTGCCTACTGACTCCCTTATGGTGAGCCACTTAAAGCTGTTGTGTAAGGAAAGAGTGCTTCAGGTCCCAGCATGGCGGCACCCTCAGAAAGCCACTGATCCCTAACCTGACCTCACAGTAAGTGCCGCATCATCATGTTTGGGAAAAAGTCTGGTTGTAGGTCTGTTTGGCTCATTAACTGCTTTTATTTACCTGCCCACCAACTCACCTTCCTGCAGACTGTTGCCTTTGGAGTCTGAATCTAGTTAGCAGATGACTTTTCTCCCTACCTTCTATCTTTTCTCCTCCCTACTCCTTGATTCCTACAACCAGCTTCTCCCCCCCCCCCCTGTGGCAAGCCTATGCCTCCTGCCTGCTAGTGCATCTTCACTCTCTCATTCTCTCCCTCCCTCTCTCTCTCTCTCTCTCTCTCTCACACACACACACACACACCCCTTTGTGGTGATTTAGCAGCAGCTGGTTTGCATCTTTCCATCTGTTTCCTATTCAGTCTGAGTGAGCCTGTTTGGTTTTTATGGAGAGAGGTTATTTCTGTTGCTGGCACTCCAAAGGTGGTAATCAGATAATCAAAATGCATTTGATTGCATTGCAAATGCACAAATCATTGTGTTGAAGAAAGAGTTTTGCATTTATTCAGTTGCTGCCTATCCATAGTTCTTCTCTGTGTCATATACTGCAGCCAAGTTAAAGCAACAGCTTATAAAATCCTTGACTTTCATTTTAAAAAGCACATTCCTCCCTTTAGTGCATTGCAGATTAGAAGCCAGACTCACAAGCTGTACGCTGGCTCCCATCACCACCACTATAACTGTCCATTATTTATTGGCATCAGCACAGCAGTGCATAGCAAACAAAATGGCATACAAACATATGAACCTACTTCAATATGTTCAACTGTTTTTGGACTAAAATGCCCATCATCCCTGAAAACTGGTTCTGCTAGCTAGGGATGATGGGAATTGTCATCTAAAAACATCTGGAGACCTAAGTTTGAGAAAGCACGAGACAGAACATAGCCATTACATAAAGGTAAAGGTAAAGGTACCCCTGACCGTTAGGTACAGTCATGGACAACTCTGGGGTTATGCGCTCATCTCACTTCCAGGTCATGTGGCCAGCATGACTAAGAAACCAGAGCAGCACGCAGAAACACTGTTTCCCTTCCTGCCAGAGCGGTGCCTATTTATCTATTTGCACTTTGACGTGCTTTCGAACTGCTAGGTGGGCAGGAGCTGGGACTGAACAACGGGAACTCACCCCGTCGCAGGGATTTGAACCACTGACCTTCTGATCGGCAAGCCCTAGGCTCAGTGGTTTAGGCCACAGCGCCACCTGCATCCCTATTACATATAGTAGATCATTCTCCATGAATTGCTCTAAAACCCTTCTAGAGCCATCTGAGTTGGCATACGTCACCATATATCATGGCAGTGAATTCCATCATTAGTTAGTCTGTTGATGGGCATCATCCTTCAACAGGCCGTCAACTAGCTATGCTGTGAAGAAGATGGAGCAAGCTTGTCTTCTCCTGATCTGGAGAGTAGGACCCAAACCAATGGAATCAAGTTACAAGAAATGAGATTCAGACTAAACATCTGGAAGAAGACCTTTCTGAGACCATGAGCTGTTTGGCAGTGGGGCATTCTCCCTCGGGAGGTGGTGGACTTTCCTCCCTTGAAGGGTTTTAAGCAGAGGTTAGATGGCCATCTGCCATGGATTCTTCTTCAGCTGTGATTCCTGCATTGCAGAAGGTTGAATCCTTCGGGTATCTTCCAACTCTACAATTCTAAGATTCTAAGAATAACAACAATAATAAATATTTGCAGGAAAGCCATATGCTATTACAACAATGGATAAAACTAGCAGCAATCAAATGTTGGTTAAATTTAAGACACCTGGGAAAATTTTTAAAAAAGGAAAAGGTTTAAGATGTGACACTGCACCATATTTGATTCTGAAAAAGAGGGGGATGGAAGAACTTTTGTGGTGGAGGAAGGGAATATGTAAACTTTCCTATGTGGTTACAGATTTGAGGGGCATTACAGCAGCACAGGGACCATGCCAGCATTGTTTTGTTTATTAACAAGATGAAGAAGAAAAAGAATTGTTTGATAGATATAGTTGGCATTATTTTATTTCTACTTCACAACTTTGTTTTCAAGCTTTCATTTTTGCAGACTGTCAGATCTAATCATCGATGTATTTAATGGAATAAATTTGATTGATTGGTGTGTTTTACCTCCTTTATTAAGCTTTTTATGCTTCAGGGGAGCCATAAATTCAGCTTCACCAGCTAGTCAAGACAGATTTACAGCTGTGATTCAACCACCGCTAGAATAGCAAAGATACCAAGACACACCTGTGCATTGAAATTGTATATATAGTACCATCAATCTTCAGGGCAATTCACAGAGTAACCCTCAAAAGATGGCCCCTACCTTGAGGCGCTTACACTTTAAAATTTGGCCCAGGGAAGAAGATGAAGGGCAGGAATGATTTGTGTGCAACTCAGTCTCAAAAGCTTAATTGCTGTAAGAGATTCATAACCTCTAATCCAAAAGAATGGAAAAGCTGCATTTTGAGGAGACTTGAGATAACGAGAAACTGTATTAGTTGCAGCTTTCATAATGTTCCATAAAAATGAAATTCAAAGATAAATTCACTCTGATATAACATGTACAGACTATAAAACAATCAGTTAAAGGAATGAATGAAGCCATCAGTGTTGATATGAGCTTTTGGGATTGAAGATCGGACCATGTACTGTATGGGAACATATACAGTACATTCCCAACAGTTATGGGAATGCAGCAGAACCCATGCTGAATGGTACTGCTTTATACTGTGAAGAGAAATAAGTTCTTCTTCTTCTTCTTCTTCTTCTTCTTCTTCTTCTTCTTCTTCTTCTTCTTCTTCTTCTGGCATTTAGACTGACTCTTCACCAAGTTAGAAACTGAGGGAATAAGACAAGTGTTGAGAAAGCAATACAAACAAACCAAAAACCTTTAAAGCCCGATATTAAGATGGTTGATCAGGACAAGTTGAATTTTTCAACTTTCAAATTCCAGAAATGAGTGGTGCTAAAAAGTTGTAACATGACTTGGAAATTCGAAATATATTTTGGCTAATTTAATATTTTTGCTTGATAAGTAAAGCATGTGTAAAATTGCATAGAAATCATTAGCAATGATTGCCAAGTACTTGCAGTTATATTATATATTAATATTATGATAATTATTTAGCATTACCTGACATTTTCCAAAGGTAAAATTAAAATTCTTTTGTTTTCCAAAAGCAGTTTATGTGCATCTTCATCAAATGCAAACAAGCTAAATATTGTCATGTCACTAAAGTAATAGCAGATTTGAATGCCTCACACTCAAAAACATGTTTTTAAGACCCCTCACTGAAGAAATTTGCAAAAATTAAGTTCCACCCCATAGAATAACACACCCTAATGGTTGATAGTTGCCAAAGTTAATGTGGCTGAACTGAGAAAGAGAGAAACCTCTCATTTGGTTCAAATGAGCCCTCCTGCACATTAAAACTACAGTGGTGCCCCGCAAGACGAATGCCTCGCAAGACGAAAAACTCGCTAGATGAAAGAGTTTTCCGGTTTTTTGAGTCGTTCCGCAAGACGAATTTCCCTATGGGCTTGTTTTGCAAGACGAAACGTCTTGCGAGTTCTTGCGAGTTTGTTTCCTTTTTCTTAAAGCCGCTAAGCCGCTAATAGCTTCGCAAGACGAAAAAAACGCAAAACGAAGAGACTCGCGGAACGGATTACAGTGGTGCCTCGCAAGACGAAATTAATTCGTTCCGCAATTTTTTTCTTCTTGCGAGTTTTTCGTCTTGCGAAGCACGGTTTCCCATAGGAATGCATTGAAAATCAATTAATGCGTTCCTAGGGAAACCGCCTTCAGACCAGGTCCGGGGACAGTCTGTCCCCCGACCTCTTCTGAAGGCTGGGGGGGGGACAAGGGCTTTTCTTCCCACCCCCAGCCTTCAGAAGGCTGTTCTGAAGGCTGGCGCTGGGAAGAAAAGCCCTTCTTCCCACCTCCCGCCCCGCAAGCTCCGGCGACAGGAGGGCTTTGCTGCCGACCGCCAGCATTTTAAAAGCCCCTGCTGTCCCGGGGCGATTTTAAAATGCTGGCGGGCAGGAGTGAAGCCTCCGCTGTCCCGGGGAGATTTTAAAATGCTGGGGGTTGGGAGCGAAGCGTGGCTGTGGGCCGGCTGTGGGCGAAAGTCTTTGCTCCCGACCGCCAGCAATTTAAAACAGGTCCCCGGAGATTTCCCTATGGGCTTTCGTCTTGCGAAGGAAGCCCATAGGGAAATTCGTCTTGCGAAGCGCCTCCAAAACAGAAAACCCTTTCGTCTTGCGGGTTTTCCGTCTTGCGAGGCATTCGTCTTGCGGGGTACCACTGTAATTTCGTCTTGCGAGGCACCACTGTATATGTGAGGGATTCAAGGCATTCAACAGAGTCACCTGCATTTTGGGACTCTTATTGGGAGCATGACTGTCAATCTTGAGCAATTCTTCAAAATTTACCACTCCACCACTAATTATTGTAACTCTGAAACTTGAAAGAAAGCTTCCAGCATGACATCCATTCATTTCAGTAATTCTTTTGCTGGTGGGATTGGAGGGGTGGCTGTGGAGTGTTGACGGGAAAATTACAGTTTATCAAGCAGGTCTTGAACTGCTCTTGAGTGGTTCTGCTGCTGTGCGGTTGGAAGATCCCAGAAGGTGGTACAGGTATATATATATTTTAAAAACAAATGGAAATCAATTATATTTAAATACAGCACAGTTCAAAATTGTAGCCAATGATAGCTTTAATCTGCTGCCTTACACCACCTCCTGTTCTGAAAAGAATACAAATCTATGTTTAATTCTGTGATTACAGAAGTTTGTTTAAAGGAGGAGTCTATTTAACTGTGAACAAAGTCTGCACTTTTAAGCACAAGGAACTGTTGTTTACATTTTCCAGGTGCTTCACATATCAGAGTTCAGAGTTAGTAGCCTAGAAAACCAAAGCATGTTCTACAATGTCGACGGTTTTGAGGACGTAATGAGATGGAGGAAATTACAATATTCTCTTTTAAGTTCCAGAAACTTTAATGGCTTTTTCCACTTGATAAAGCCGACATGTAAATGTGTATAATAACTGAGAAAAGAAACTAGGGGGGGGGGGGGAGAAAAGAAAGTTGCTTCATTTTCATAAAGCCATTAGCTATCTAAACTAGCAGTTTTGGTCCATAAGTTCACTTTCAGCAATAGCTAAACGTATTCCTCTATGTCGACTCAAACTTCAATATGTAAAGAGCTGCTAGACTTGAATCCAGAGTCTGCAGGCACGTTTTTGCCTATAGCAGCTGCATAGCTTGCCAGATAAGGGAGACATTTCTGGCCTGCTCTTTACTGTTCTTCAGCACCATTACTGCAGATGGGAAACAGGTGATATTGGAGCTACCAGCTCAGCAGAATTGTGCTGACTGAGGTCCAGCTGGTCATATAAAGCTGCTGTTTCTGGCTTTGTTCCTCAATCACAGCCTCAACGAAGTGTTGAGGATTAACGCTGTGTGTCTATACATGTCCATTGACAGGCAAAAACGTGCCTGCAGACTCTGGATTCAAGTCTAGCAGCTCTTTACATATTGAACTTTGTTTTGTGGGCCAGTTCAAGGTGCTCATGTTCAAAGTTCCACCACCCTCAGAGGCTCGGAGGATGATGGCATTTTCTGTGGCACCCCCTAAGGTGTGGAACTCCTTGTTATGATGTGCAGTTTCTGACTCACACTTGCATGCATGAAAGGGTTAACCTGATCTCAAGTTACCGGTGTGGGTAGCAGCCCTTGCTCCCCACCCCCATTTTTCTTTTCTCTTTGTGCTTCTTGGAACAAGCAAAGAGGGAGTCTGTAGCTTGGCTCCCAACTCAGCAAATGCTGCGTGTGCATGAAGAATCTCTCTAAAAGGAGATTTTATAGCCTGCGTTTTTGCTAACCCAAAAATTGCATTATCCTTTTCATAAGGAAACAAAGTACTTTCCATTGTTCGGAACATTTCTCTTGTCTCCAGCAGAGATTTGTTTTTGGAACATTTCTCTTGTCTCCAGCAGATGGAGACTTGTTTGCTGTAACTTCTGGAAGCTCTGTGAGTAAAACGTTGAAGCATTGGCAAAGCTAAGTGTGATTTGTTCTAGCCTAAGTATTTTTGTGGAGAATATTTGTTTAAAGGTGGATGAGATCAGATGCAAAGTTTTAATATGCTTTGAGCAATTTCCATTTTGCTTAACCGCTATTTAAGAGTAGAAATCTCTCTTCCAAACCTCTCTTCAACACTCCCTCGACCACAGAGGTGTGTCTGGAAAGTTCATTATATACTTTTTTTTTAAAAATCAGTCCTGAAAAGATACCTGTGATATATTTTCAAGACCCATCCTATTTTTGTGATAGCGTTTTTTTGGCAATTGTTTTAGATTATTTTAACCTTTTTAAAAAAATTGTTCTGACCCATCCTGGGACCTCAGGATGAGGGGCATTAACATTATGGAGATTTCTTATTTTCTTTCTAATAGTTGTTGTTCATGTTGCAAATTCCAGTTTCTTGCTTCCTAGACTCTATAGCAAATCAGTTCAGAAAACATGGTGTTAAACACACACACACACACACACACACACACACACACACAACCCACTGTTGGCAGCTGTTGCTCCTCCTGCTGCCCAGTCAGAGGGAACCCTTTTTGCTGCCCGGGTTAACTGCCAACTTCTGGTTCTTTGGCTTCAGCTCTTGTGAAGGACTACTGCGGGAGTCTTCCTCACCCCTTGAAAATCTTTATAGTTTCTGCCTTCTGCAATTTGTGCTTCAGGGCATTGGCTCCTTACTACCTAAAAGCAGTGCCGTTTTTTTCCAGACAAAGGGTGCTGGTACTCACCATAAAGTATGTACCTTTCTTGGCTGACACTTCAGCTACTGCCAGGTGGACCACGCTGCAGTAGCAGTAGGTAAGTTCAGTGTTGGCCCAGCACTTTCCTGCAGCTGTGCTGCCACAGGACAAGGATGGGGAGGAAGTGCTGCCACCTGGGCAGGAGAGAAAAGGTGTGCCCCCTCACACACTCACTTTAGATGCCAAAATGGGAGGGGGAGGTACAGCATTCCATTGAGTACTTCCAAAAAAGAGAACTGCCCAAGGGATCCCTTTCCTCCACTTCTCAACTCCCTCCTGGCACTTTGCTGCTTTGCCAGGCAGTGGCTGCTCTCTGCTCCAGACTCTCTCCAGGCTTGCATCTTCTTTCTTCTGACTTTCTTCTTAAGAAACCCTGCCCCCATATTCTCAATTCAGAATCCTCTTATGAATCACCTGGTTCTCACTAAAAAAATTCCTTCCAGTAGCACCTTAAAGACCAACTAAGTTAGTTCTTGGTATGAGCTTTCGTGTGCATGCACACTTCTTCAGATACACTTAGATGTGTATCTGAAGAAGTGTATCTGAAGAAGTGTGCATCTGTGTATCTGAAGAAGTGTGTATCTGAAGAAGTGTGTATCAGATGTGTATCTGAAGAAGTGTGCATGCACACGAAAGCTCATACCAAGAACTAACTTAGTTGGTCTTTAAGGTGCTACTGGAAGGAATTTTTTTATTTTGACTATGGCAGACCAACACGGCTACCTATCTACTACTGGTTCTCACTGGAATCCCAAAACCACATTGACCTATAAACTATGGGCAGTAAGTGATGGCATGATGGGGCTGTCATGCTCACCTGACCTCCCAACAGGCTTCTTACCGAGAGTGAGATGGGTGAGGTCAATGCGGTGCAAACACACCTGCTGAGCAAATGTGGCCTTCCTGCTGGTACACTTGCACCTTGCTGCCCTCCCTGCCAACCCAAGCACCTCAGCCTTACCACACAGTATGGTCAATTACATTTGAACGGAAGGTCCACAGCACCACTTTGAGGGTTGTTTTGTCTTTGTCTTTTTTTAACAAGCAGCGTAGAGCCTTTATCTGTCATGGATGCTTTAGTGGGTTGGACTCACTGACCCTTGGTGCCTACGATTCTATGCTTTTATGACCTTTCTGATTTTACCGGCTCATATACAGTGGTGCCCCGCAAGACGAATGCCTCGCAAGACGGAAAACTCGCTAGACGAAAGAGTTTTCCGTTTTGGAGGTGCTTCGCAAAACGAATCTCCTATGGGCTTGCTTCGCAAGACGACAATGTCTTGCGAGTTCCTGCTGGTCCCCCCCCCTTTTTCTAAGCCGCTTATCAGCTGATCCAATCAGCAGATAAGCCGCTAAAAGCCGCTAATAGCGCTAATCCGCTAATCTGTTAATGGGCTTGCTTTGCAAGACGAAAAAACCGCTAGACAAAAAGAATCACAGAACGGATTCTTTTTGTCTTGTGAGGCACCACTGTAAAAGCTGATTTCTGCTGAAACCTCAAAAGTTACATAGCCACCTCCTTAGCAACGGTATCAGCACAACTGCGGACCCTAATACAGGCTGCTTCAGTGAGTCAGCTTTTTCTATTTATTTCCTATCCCATTGACTCTGAAGTCAGATTGTGATCTAGCAAATTTTGGGAAAGACCCATTTGTCACCTTGAGTAACCCCAGGTCAGGTCTACTGGTTGGATTCCACCTATTTGCTTAAATAGGTTCTTATTTCACATTGTAAAATTGATATTTTGCAAGGTTTAAAGTGGGGAATGCAATGAACATGAATGAATGCTTCCATTATAATGAGGTGCAGGTGGTGTTTGCTTGTCAAAGCTAAGTATGTCCTGCAAATGGGGAAGTGTGTATTTAGAATTGTTGGCCTGATAAAACTGAAGCTGAAACGAGGCCATATATTATTTTCCGTTTGGCGCATGTAACTTTGGCTAACGCTAAGGGAGATCCTGACACAGATTTGGGCACAATGTTTTAAGTGTTTCTGCAGTATTCCAAAAACTCCAACTTCTAAATTTAATCCACACAGAGAAATTCTGCACACAGGGCATGTAGTGCTGTCATCCCATAAGCAGTAAATCATTTTTATAGAGGGGGAAATGTCAGAGACTTTGAGTCTACAGCTCTAGCTTTGGATGGATTTAGAACCAACCATCACCAAGCCAAGAGAAACATCTAGTGTCCTACTGCTTTCATTCTACAGAAGGGTTGTGTGAAAGCCGCAGGAACTACTTATATCACAAGAATCATAGAATCACAGGATTGTAGAGTCAAAAGGAACTCCAAGGATCATCTAGTCTAACCCTCTCCTAGAGAGCAATCTCAGCTAAAGTATCCATGACAGATGGCCATCAAACCTTGGCTTAAAAAGCTCTGATAAAGGAGAATCCACCACGTTCGGAATCTCCTTTCTTGTAACTTGACGCCACTGATTAGAGAATACTTAAACTGAAGTCCAATCACTGTAGTATATCCTGGTGCTGGTGTTTTCAGATGAAATGGGGGGGGGGGTGTTCCACATGTTTAAAGTGTTCCATTAATAAGTACCTAATTGGTAAAGATCAAAGCGAATAAGTGAGAGGTGCTGGGTGTGGCAGGGCTATGTGCATTCCCCAAGGTTGCCTACCTCTGTTTCTGGTTAGTAGCCAAGTGAATGGAGGCACTTTAAAAACATGCTATTGTTTTTCTGCATTGTTGCAGACTGAAATATCGTGATAAAAGTGGCTGTCCACCATCAAGTCACAAGCTGACATTTCTTGAATTGCAGCTTGAACCTTCACTTCCTGTTGTTGCTTTTGGAGTTGGGGTGAAGTCTGGGTGTGACATGCTCACTAGATTGCAATGGAATGTATAGCAAGTCCCCCCAAACTTTACACTTTGCAAGTGATGTGTAAGCTGTTCTCAGGCTAACCTACCTTGCAGGATGGCTATGAGGCTGAAATGCTGCTCCAAGACTCTCTGGCAGACACAAATGCTGCTAATATTCTGAGTAATCTCTTTGCTAGGAGAGCTGCAGCTCATCAGATTATAGGACTGATCAGCAGAAGGCCCTTTAATGGCTTTTCCAAATAGCCTTTTGCTGAAACAAGAATTTTCTTTCTTAATTGGAAGGTTCATGCAAGTTGTGGGAGAAAGAAATACCAAAATTAGTATTTTCCAGCAGTGCACTAATGAAGCCTCTGACATGCCTGATTTAAAACCAATCTACTTTTGCTTTATGCATTTGTTCATTCAGGTCAAAATTAAAGTACTTCTTTAAAGAAGATGTCTTTGTTTAAAACACGACACAGCTGCTGTGTTTTGATAAACTGATAATATTATCTCTGCTTTTGCCTTTGCCTCTAGCTCTTGGTAGCATCAGTGGCTGAATTGCAAGGTACTTTGTGTGTGAAGACTTTTGCAATGAATGTCCACATGGTGCTCCTTGCATCTCAATGGCCAATGTTAACTATTTAAATCAGAGAGAGAGAGAGAGAGAGCTCCCTGAGTCCTAGAAAGTTCTTGGGCAGCCTTTTACCTGTTCCTTGTGTGGAGAAAGAATTGGAGACCTGTGAGGGCAGAGAGTTGAGCACAGAAGGAGCAAGCAGGGATGTGTATGCACACACAGATTCCTGCATTACAGGGGCTTGGACTCGATAACCCTCTTGGTTCCTTTCCAACTCTACAATTGTATAATCAGTGCCACAAAAGCAGCCACACAGCACTGCAGTTGCCCAAGGCTGCTTCTCAACAGACTCCGGAAAGACTCAGGCTTCTTTTTCTTTCCCTGGACAGATGAAAATACAGTGGTACCTCGGGTTACATATGCTTCAGGTTAGATACGCTTCAGGTTACAGACTCCGCTAACCCAGAAATAGTACCTCGGGTTAAGAACTTTGCTTCAGGATGAGAACAGAAATTGTACTCCGACGGCACAGCAGCAGTGGGAGGCCCCATTAGCTAAAGGTTAAGAACAGTTTCAGGTTAAGAACGGACCTCTGGAACGAATTAAGTACTTAACCCGAGGTACCACTGTAGTCACATTGCTTCTTTCAGTCCTCCCTGATATTTCACTCAAATTCTCATGTCTGGTGCGATTGGAGAAAGGCCAGCAAAGCATCTTCAGCTCCTGAGCTATACAAAAGTTCACAGTTAATGTTACTGAATAGTGCTATTATTGTCAATTAAATCTCTAGTCTCCTTCCTTCCTTCCTTCCTTCCTTCCTTCCTTCCTTCCTTTCTCCCTTCATCAGTTCCAAAAATGCAGAACTCTCACTATTTTTGAGATGCTGGCAGTGTTAGTCCTTTCTCAAGCCTGCAAAACTGTCTGATGGACCCCTGCAATTAATTGTGACTTCTTTTTCTCAGAACTCTTCCCATTGAAGTGCTTTGTTTTCTTTCAGCAGAGAGACTTAATGGCATTTATGAGCTTCTCCATTTGCAGCCTTTGTAATTGGTTTGTTTATCCATATTGGCAACCTAATATTTTTCATGTAGTAGGCAGTTTAATTCAGATGTAGTCTTTGAGATTATGGGGTTTTTATCTAACAAGAGGTTTTAAGTGCCGCTTCTCTAATGAGCAGTGTACCTTCCTGTCATTACTTGGCATCTGAAGTAAGTGCAATTACTTTTCCATTTATGGATCTTCAGATACCCTCTGACCTTTATTCCACCCCATCCCCCCTTAGTTGTGGATTGTCCTCTTTTTCCTACTCTATGAAATCTTCGAAGCTAACAAGGGAGGCGGGTTGCTTTGCATGTAGGTGTGAACCTATGTAATGTCCACGTGCTGAAATAATGCATAAACTGAACAAACCGCTATTCTTTGAAATTTGCACTTCTCTGGATTTGGAATTAAGTTCTCTAGCCGAAAGATGTGTACAATAATGCACGCCTTAAGGGAAGCTCTGCATAAAATGCATATTACTTATTTATGGCATTTAGATCCCACCTTCACTCCAAGAAGCTCAAGCTGATGTACATAGTTCTCCTTCTCCGCCTTTCATCTTCACAACAGCTCTGTGAGGTAGGTTAGGCTGAGAGACTGTGACTGGCCCAAGGTCACCCCGTGAGCTCCATGGCTGGTGGAGATTCGAACCCTGGTCTCCCAGCTTCTAGTCCAGCCTTCCAACCACTACATCACCCTCGCAATTATTAGTGAAAATAACATGATACTTGGGAAGTTGTCTGCAATTATAATATGGAGAAAGAATTTTATTTGTTTATTTTATTTAGCATTATCAGTGTACTTCTTCGGCATCAATGTCTCTAAGCAGCTAACAGAAAAACAGAAAACATATATTAAAAATACCAATGAAATTGGATGTTACAAACAAGTTGACATAAAAAAAATATCAAAATATAAATAAAACCAGCAGTTTTAAAACTATGAACAATGAAGTGTTATGACTTATTAAAATACATTACAGTTTTACACATAGGTTTGCCTAAACAAAAACGGTTTTAGGAGGTTCCAAATGCAACACAGCCAAGGCACCTGCTTAATAGGAATGGGAAGGGAATTCCAGTCGGGGTGCAAATTTTATGTGGCACCTGGCAAAGCACCAGTTCTGCAGATTGAAGCCGTCAAGTGTGCTTATGGGGTAAAATGATCCTCCAAGTAACCCGATTGCAAGCTATTAAGGGCTTTATATACTAATAGTAACTCCTTGAATTTGGTCTGGTAGCAAATTGGCAGCCAGTACAGAGCTCCGAGCAGGGGTGTCATATGCAAACAGGGTCTGACTCCTATCAGCAACAGAACTGCTGGTCCAGGAACAGTTGAAGCTGTCAGACAAGTTCCTCTTATCTTTAAATTTGTCAAAATAAAAAAATTCCTTCCAGTAGCACCTTAAAGACCAACTAAGTTAGTTCTTGGTATGAGCTTTCGTGTGCATGCACACTTCTTCAGATACACTGAAACAGAAGTTGCCAGATCCTTCTATATAGTGAGAAGGTGGGGAGGGGTATTACTCGGAAGGGTGGTGGGAATGGGAGATTGAAAATGCTGAAACTCAGCTATCTCATCTCAGCTATCTGCCAATCTCCCATTCCCACCACCCTTCTGAGTAATACCCCTCCCCACCTTCTCACTATATAGAAGGATCTGGCAACTTCTGTTTCAGTGTATCTGAAGAAGTGTGCATGCACACGAAAGCTCATACCAAGAACTAACTTAGTTGGTCTTTAAGGTGCTACTGGAAGGATTTTTTTATTTTGACTATGGCAGACCAACACGGCTACCTATCTGTAACTTTAAATTTGTGTATGACTAATTCTTGAGGAGGGACATGGGTGGCGCTGTGGTCTAAACCACAGAGCCTAGGGCTTGCCGATCAGAAGGTCGCGGTTTGAATCTCCGCAACGGGGTGAGCTCCCGTTGCTCAGTCCCTGCTCCTGCCAACCTAGCAGTTTGAAAGCACATCAAAGTACAAGTACAGTGGTGCCTCGCAAGACGAAATTAATTTAAATTAATTTAAATTAAATTAAATTAATTTGTTCCGCAAGTTTTGTCGTCTTGCGATTTTTTTTGTCTTGCGAAGCACGGTGTCGGGAAAGTTTTGGAAAAGCTTCAAAAATCACCAAACTCTTTAAAAACCTCAAAAAAGGCTACCACACCGCGTTCTATGAGTTGCTCCTCGAAGTCAAGTCGCAACTGTATTAACAGTGTTAAGAAAAAGGAAACAAACTTGCAAGACGTTTCCGTCTTGCGAAGCAAGCCCATAGGGAAAATCGTCTTGCGAAGCAGCTCAAAAAACAAAAAACCCTTTCGTCTAGCGAGTTTTTTGTCTTGCGAGGCATTCGTCTTGCGAGGTACCACTGTAATTAAATAGGTACTGCTCCGGCGGGAAGGTAAATGGTGTTTCCCTGCGCTGCTCTGGTTCACCAGGAGTGGCTTAGTCATGCTGGCCACATGACCCAGAAGCTGTCTGTGGACAAACGCCGGCTCCCTCAGCCTATAGAGTGACATGAGCGCGCAACCCCAGAGTCATCCACGACTGGACCTAATGGTCAGGGGTACCTTTACCTTTAA
Source organism: Podarcis liolepis (assembly GCF_965112155.1). NCBI lineage: Eukaryota > Metazoa > Chordata > Lepidosauria > Squamata > Lacertidae > Podarcis > Podarcis liolepis. Next base: position 4,106,512 of record NC_139556.1, read on the forward strand.
TGCTTGAGGAACCATATTGGTGAATATAAGATGTCAAAGAAAGCGCAATTTTGCCTGTATGGTTATGGCCATGGATAGGCAAACTAAGGCCCAGGGGCTGGATACGGCCCAATCGCCTTCTCAATCTGGCCCACAGACGGTCCAGGAATCAGCGTGTTTTTACATGTGTAGAATGTGTCCTTTCATTTAAAATGCATCTCTGGATTATTTGTGGGGCCTGTCTGGTGTTTTTGCATGAGTAGAATGTGTGCTTTTATTTAAAATGCATCTCTGGATTATTTGTGGGGCATAGGAATTCGTTCTCCCCCCCCCCAAAAAAAAATAGTCCAGCCCCCCACAAGGTCTGAGGGACAGTGGACTGGCCCCCTGCTGAAAAAGTTTGCTGACCCCTGGTTATGGCTAATGTGGCGGGGGGGGGGGAGAGAGAGAGAGAGAGAGATACAGGATTGTGCTTCCAGGATCTGCAGCTGATGTTACACACCTCACTGATCCTGGCCCTGACACCCATGTGGTCAGCAAAGACAGCCTGTCAGCGAGAGTCTCTGCATGTTTAGCTGTGTGCTATATAAACTTCGATGTGATTGGGGACACCACCAGCGCAGGCTTTCCAGTCATCTGGAGGTCTACCCACAAACAGATGAACATGTGGATTTGAGGACACGGCAAGGAAGCACGTTCCTCCTGCCACTCTATGCTTCATCTTCAATAAATCCCCACAAACCAATGCGTGAGGAGAGTATGTGACACATAGCACACACCATGTACGGTAGCAGTCATTGGAATAGACCTCCTGGGGAGATCCAGTCTAGACATGCAACATGTGTGTATTTTAAGCTTGGGTGCTGTGGGAATCCATCTGGTGAGCTCAAAGCTGAGGGGGAATTTTAACCAAGTCCTGCCAGGTCCAAGTTCAACACTCTTGCTCTGTTTGAGGGAACACTGAGTGCAGCCAAAGACAGCAGACCTGCTTCTCCAGCCCATTACAGGCATTTGGTTCTGTGGCAGCGTGTGTGATTTCTGTAGCATGTTCAGTGGAGAAACCGTATCAAATAATTCAGCATCAGAGAACTTAATTACTCTAACCCAGTGTTTCCCAAACGTTTTTGGGCAACGGCACACCTGTTTACCGGAAAAAAATCTCGCGGCACACCACCATTAAAGCCCCGCCCCGTGACGTCAGCGCGCAGCGTCGCGCCGGGAGGGACGCACAAAAGTGAAAGTTTTTTCCCTCCCCCTTGCCGGGGTGGGAGGAGGCAGCAGAGCGAGGGACTGAGGGACGGCGGCAGCTGAGGCGGCCACCCCTCGACGCCGTCCCCAAAGCCGCCAAAAAGCCCTAAAAAAAGAGGAGCAGCACAAAAAACACACCACACACGGGGGGCGTGTTCTAATTTGCTTCTAACTCCGGGTTAGAGCGCAGCACGTGGAGGATGGGTGGGGAAAGAGAGAGGAGGCGCACTGATAGAACGCCAGGCACAAGGGCCGCCAGGGAGAGCCAGCGCGCGCCCCACCCCGGACGCTCGCGGCCACCGCCATCCCTCCCTCCCAGGGAAGGCGGGATTAGAGCAAGCGCCCGGGCAGCAAGAAGCGCGCACGCGCCGGCCCTGCCCTGGATCCCTCAGAACCGCCAGTCTCTGGGAAAGTGGGCGTGGCTTCAGAACTCTCAGGCAGCAGCACCCGCCGCCCGGCAAGGCTTCCCATTGGGAGGCACGAATGCTTTAGTGGGCGGGGATTGGTGCAAATATAGGCAGGGCGGGCTGAGAGGAGGAGCCGCCGCCGAGGAGCAGCGACACCAGCAGCGTTTCCTCTCCCCCCTCCCCTCCCGTGTCAACAAGCGAGGCGCCTGCGCCGGGGGTTTGCTCGTCAGGCAGGCAGCCAGGCAGGCAGACGGCGAGAGCCCCGCGCTGGGCGGCCGCTGCTCGCCGCCGCCGCCCCGCGTCTCGCCGCCCGACTCGCCCGCCTCCCTCCCACGGCACACCAGCCGGTGTCTCACGGCACACTAGTGTGCCGCGGAACACCAGTTGGGAAACACTGCTCTAACCAGCACGCCTGTAAATCAGCTACTTGATGGAGAAGGGGAATTAAACACTCTAGCCTGTCTCCCTGTCTACTAAACTGGGTTAGAGAATCATGTGAATATGTGATTGTTCACCTGGCTGGAGATAAGCATGCAAAAGCTGGCTTTCAGGTGCATCCGCCTCTGTTGTGGATTGCGGCATTAGATTTTACTACAGTGGTACCTTGGGTTAGGTACGCTTCAGGTTACAGACTCCGCTAACCCAGAAATAGTGCTTCAGGTTAAGAACTTTGCTTCAGGATGAGAACAGAAATTGCGTGGCGGCGGCAGTGGGAGGTCCCATTAGCTAAAGTGGTACCTCAGGTTAAGAACAGTTTCAGGTTAAGAACGGACCTCCAGAATGAATTAGGTAAATACTGTTATGTACTGAAGTTCTCACCCTGGGCCAGCAGGGGGATACTGTAGATAGTTATGCAAATAAGGGATCGAAAGTGATGTTCAGTGATTGGATAGTTTTAGAAAGTTGTAACAATTATGTGTACTGAAGCTCTATATAAGCAGGCTGACCGAGCCCTTCAGCTCAGTTCTGTTCTGGCCTCTGAATAAAGAAGAGCTGTTTGAAGAATCGCTGTGTCGTCTGATATGTTCACCCACAACTTAACAAGTACTTAACCCGAGGTACCACTGTAGTTTCAAATACCGGCTTCATTAACTAGGAACCACGAAATTTTGGATACCCTCCAAACCTACACCAAAGCTTTGTAGTCATTTTGTAGGGTTTTGTAGTGTGAACCTCACATTTTGTAGTGCCTCACAAACTGAGTATTTGATATATTAAAACCAGGGTTCATAGTTAATACCCAGAAATCCAACAACGTCCAATTTACTCCAATCTGGTCCCAATGTTTTGTAGTCGTTTTGCAGGATTTGGAAGCACAAATATTACATTTTGTAGCGCCCCACAAACTGAGTAATTGTTACTCAAACCAGGGGTCATAGGTATCACTCAGAAATCCAACAGGAAGCTCACAGTGGGCCCACTGTAAAGCCTTCCCTGGGGCAATTGGTCAGCTGACCACTGTTGGAAAGAGGGGTGGGACTGGACTGTTGTTCCTGAATGTATGTTTATGGGTGTACTAAGTTCTTTCTCATGGCATTTTGTCTTTGGGAAATATCTTTCATTTAACTTTTATGCAAGTAATATCAGATATATATTAAAAACCTATGTTAAAATTATAACTACAAACCAAAGATTAGTACTCTCATGTAAAAATGTTTGGGTGCATATCTTTGCTAGATATATAAACAGCAATATACTCTCGTGGGAGCATCTTGTATGGTTCTTTTTTAAAAAGATTTTATTTCAGAAAAAAGATAGAAAGAGGCCATACAATGCATGCCATGAAACTGAAAGTTAACGTTAGGTAAAATATTGGTTAACATAGGGCACACAAAAGCATAAACGAAAAAAGTCCATATCCCACAGCAGAATTAAATAATTGAGGCCATAGCCCTGCACACACACATTTACCTGAGAGTAAGTACCATTGAATACAATAGGGATTACTACTGAGTAGAGATCCATAAGACTGCACTGTTAAATAGCTTATATGAAATATAAAATCAGTTACAAATGTTATTAGTAAACTATATTAAGCAGCTTCAAGCAAAGAAAGAAACCATATACTGTAGAAATCAAATATAATATCGGGTTATATATATATTAAATATAATTAGGGTTATATCATATTAAGTGTATGATAATTATATATATCTAAAATACCGGTATATCTATTCTTTATAAAATATGCTATTGGTTTCATGAGTACCTATACAATTTACAAGCTAAGTCCATATTGTAAATAAATAAATTACTACAAATTGTTAGGACTTCCCATATCTTTGGCTACTTGAATTTGATTCGTTACTTTCCTAGTTGCAAATAGCTCCCAGATTTTCATACTGTTGGGCTTTAGTAGGCAGTAGGGAACAATTCCAGTTGAAAACCAAAGCCATTTTTACAGCTATGAGTAATTCCAGAGTAGTTCTTTAGGCATAACTTTTGCAAGAAGTAATGGAAATGTACCTTGAATTTTAGCAAAATAGTTTTATAAAAAGGTAATCATTTCAATCTATCACTAAGGAATGTATAGAGGAGCAAGAGAGTGTGCTGCGACGATCACCACTGAGGATGATATTATTCATACACTTGAAAGGTTGATCTGAGTAAAGTATTATAGACATCGAGTTAAGAACTCTTAATAATACATAGTGAACCAGACTGTAAAAGGTCAAGTAAATAGTCATAACCGGCAGTACATAAAAACATTAAAACCAGATGTTTCCCTTGTGCTTAAGGTCTGCTACTTTATTATGTGTTGTTGCCTTGTAATATTTTAGAAACAATTTGCTTTGGGTTTTATAGTTAATGCTCTGCAGATGTGCTGAAACTGAGCGTGCAGACTAGGGGCTGGACCAGTCAGAGGCATTTATCTGTTTTCACTCTAGCCTTTGTCATCTCATATGGAACAGTGGAGTGATTCTAGATATATTAAGCACCTATACATAGTGTGATCCAGAGGGATGCCATTTCAGATCTTGCTTGCGCACTGGAAGAGGCGATGAGCCTGTCAAGTATGTCCCACACAAGATTGCATGGCCACTATGACCACAGATAGAACCGGTTGTCTGTAGGGCAGGTTGCTTCAGCTCAGCCATGTATCACGAGGCAAACTCTACCATCAGTTTGATGTTTTGTTCATGTTGGGAAGGGAATGGCTTGAGAGTAGACAATATCAAGACTTCTCTTGACAGATCATTGATTGGTGAGATCTGCAAAGCCAGCAGTTTGCATGAACTGGCTGAAGGACTCAGCGGCCATATGCCCTTGGGGCTTTTTCAGCTAGATCTGCCAGCCCATCTGTGAAACTCTGGTCTCCATGGGAAATTGTTACTCTGAGACATCCTTCCTTACTGAATAGACTCTGAATTGATCCGTAGTATAACTGGAAAATGTGTTCAAGGAAGCAGGAGGGATGACACCTAGAGTGTAATTGGAGACCAACTTGTGACAAATCTGACTGAACACAAGGTTGAGCTCATTTTAAAGCCTTTTCTGTGGTGACGGTGGCAAAGTATCCTTACTTTTTCACCATTGTGTGCACTGCATGTAATGACTGTTCAGTTCTGGGCACATTTGGACCTTTATCAATCCAGTCTCAAGCCCAGTTAGTTATGGGGCATAAATTGCATTGGTCGTATTAATGGATGACCTTCACTGGGAGAGGAAAGGGGAGACTATGGCTAAATAAGTGCTTGTGATGAGCAATATCAGTACAACAATCCTTCTACTGCACACAGAATAGGGGGTCCTCCTTTGCCTGGCATAGAGTTTGGTGGTATTGGAGAATAACTGTTTTTCTCTTTGGTAGTTCGTCTGCTGGGTTCCTCAGGGATTAATCTTATCTCCCAAATGCTCTTTAACATCTACATGAAGTTACTGGTGGAGATCATGAAAGATTCAGATGTGACATGAATTCTGCTGTGGCAGTTGTATCCTTTTCCTGAAGAATAAGGTTCTGGCTTTCATGATATATAGCATCATAAGCTCAGTCTGGACTACTGTAATGCATTGCATGTAGGTTTACTTTTTAAAGCTGTTTGAAAACTGGAGCAGGTGCAAAATTCAGCTTCAAGGCTCCTCCTATGAACTGCTCAAAAGGACCACAGAACATCAATTTTGAAAGATCCACACTGCCTGCTTGTTTTGGGGTACAATTTAAAGTACTCTAAGAGTCTTAAATGGTCTGGGACTAAGCTATCTAAAGGAATGTCTCCCCTGTAGCCTTTTAATGACTTCACAACACAGGTAAGTGTTGTGTCTAAGCGTTACAATGGAGGATTCAGCATAGGAATGTGGTGAACAGACTTGCCAAAGGAATCTCCAAGGCTTTGCAGATAAGGAATTGAATCGATGTTTTCAGAATGCAGTGGCACTTCAAGAGAAAAGAAAAATATTATATTGGTTTTGTGCAGGCAGATCATATATTGAAATCTCCAGAGAGGTTTTGTTCCATTGCCCCTTATTTATATACACAGTGGCAGCTTAAATTATGTGTCTTGAGAAAATGATTTATGAGATGAGACTAGAGGAATGAAACTATTTTTGCTTTAACACAACATAATGTGAAGATGATGCTACTCAGCATATTGAGCCAAGGATGGGAAATATAGACATATTTTTTTGGGGGGGGTTCCTACTTAGTAGAACAGAGTTAATATTAAGAGAATAACCATGCACTCATGGAAAAAGGGCTTCATTTCATAATACTCACTGCCTCAAATACATTTACAAAGGAGACACAAGTCACTGGCTTTATTTGACAAACACAGCCATTATGTCTATTTCATTTTCACATTAAATTCTAGCAAGCAAGTACTCTAATCCCAGCTTTATAATTCATTTGCTTTGCGGTGTGTCAATGCATCTAACAAAGGGATGAATGCATTGCTAATAGTTAGAGTACCCAGCAATCAGATCAGTGTATACTTCTTTTCTCCACAGTGGATACAAGGTAGTTGTTTCACAGTCATCACAGAGTGCTGTAAGCTAATGCCAGAAACAACAGTCCTTTCCCAATAAGTGTGAGCAGTTTTTGAACAACTAACTCCAGGCTATGAGACTCTCCCCATACGCATGTAGGTCACACTCTTTATATGAAGAATGGTGAACAATTCTCTTGGGTTGCTTATACATTACCAGCTTAAAATTCAGCGAGTTTGTTCATTTTCACTGCATCTCAAACTGCTTTGCCACACTGTTGCACACATCAGCATGGTCTGATGTGCATCTAAGTCACCCCTGTATTTCTACACAAGAGGCCCTAGCACAGGCAAGGATGTTTTTATCCAGTGAACACTCCTCAATTTGGATTGAAGCTGGTTTGGGGCAAAAACACATCAAAATTCAGTGTTTCAGAAGAAAGTGCAGGGTAGACGTGGATTACAGCTAACAGTGTGTATCCTATCACTGCTTCCCAAACAAGCAGTGGGAGGGGTACTGAATGCAGAGTAAACAGTAGTGTGTACACAACCTTTATTTAGAACAAACTCAAACACACACTGGGCATGAGAAAAGCCCACCAGAAATCTGGGTCCTCGGTTGCTTCAGGACCCTGGTAGCAGCCACAGCTACTGAGCTTTGTGTAAACCTGGACCAGAAGTGCTCCAGACCCTGGCAAACTGGAACATGCATAAAACATGAACTGAATCTCTAACATTGCAGTCACTTGATTTCCCCTCCCCTCCCCCACCTTGGGCTGGCTTTTCCATTCAGCTTCATGGTCAACAGCAACTGATGTGTGGTGTTTGGTACTTGGTTTATAATTGGTTCAGGGAAAGTAACTCCCAAGTTCATCCTTCTGAACTTATTGTGTGACTCATTGCTCACTTGGTGGATCATTATGATGTCAGGTGGTTGACTGAGAGGCTGCCTAACCCACATTTCAAATTTAGCTGGCAATCTAGCCCACCGGGCTGAAAAGGAGCCCCATCCTTGGAGCAGGATGGACCAATGGTCTTCTTGAAGGTAATTTCCTCTGCTCCTGTTAACAGCTAAACATACATAGGAACATGATGCCCAAAGGTAGCTAAGGTAGAGACTGTTTTAGCACCAAAAAGTAACACAAAGCACAGCAAAACTAAGCATATATAGTAGATACAATATATTAGTGGTGGTATCACAGGAGGTAGTAATAACAGATTTCTTAAATCATTGTAAAGAGGAACAATGAGTCTTAAAATATATGATTACAAAGATGAGAAAAGGATTATAATTGCAGAGAGCATGTTTGAAAAGAAAAAAAATGAATTCTGAAGATGATTGTAGCAAAAGTAAACATAATTTCCATTATTATTCCACCACATCTCTGTATAATTTAGGTAGAACCAGCATGGAGTTATTGTGTGGTAAAAGCATGAGTGTGTTATTACCTTTGGTATTTGAGAATGAGCTTAAAAATAGCACTGAAAGATTTAACAGGTGTGTGTATTTACTTTAGCAGGAATGGGTCTTGTGTTTAGGAACCCACTCTATATAGAAATTATTATACAGCATTTTTATGTTAACACGGATTAAATGCAGCTTCTGGACAACTTCAAAGGCAGCCCCACATAGATTGCATTGCAGTAATCAGGCACTGAGATTACTGATGGCCAGATTATCCCTGTCCAGGAATAGCCATAGCTGGCATACCAGCTGAAATGGCAGAAGGCACAACTATGCAATGGCAGAGGTGGTTTTAGCGTAGCTTGACTGGTTTGCCCACACTGGGCACCACAGCAATGCTGTAGAATGGAGCATGAGAATCGGGGCACTGAATTTTAGTGTTACACAGGGTGCTGCTGAAATTTGAGAGCCCAAAGTCCACCATTGGCAATGAAGCCGCTTGAGTCTCTAGTGACAAAGCTGAATTAGATGATGAACCTGGACGAGAGTCATCCTGCCCAGAACAGGCAAATGAACACTTTCCCAGATCCATGAGCCACCCACCCACAAGACCACTTACCAGGATTCTATCCCAGTTTATTGATCCTCATCCATCCCACAGCTATAACCAGATGCTGACTTAGATGTTACAGAGAAATAGAGCTGAATGGGAGAGCTTGAGAGGAATGGCAACCTGGATCTTTCTGTTAGCTCCAGCTGACAGAAGATAACTATGTGGTGGTTGATAATAGCCAGATAGCCTGGCTATATCAATTGCTCTGGAGATAAGAGTGATCTGGGATTATCCTCACGAAGCTTGATCGAAGCCATTGTTCTGCTATCTGCGCCTTGCGGTCAGACTGGAGTTTATAATGGGCTGGCAGGCGGAGGAAAACAGCATTATACCCAAATACCACGTAATCACCTGAAAAACAGGTAAAAAAGGGTTACATGCTCTCTTTTGGTTTTAAATTGGAAGGGGGACTATGTATTGAGCTTCCTGCATGACAAGGGGTTAGACTAGATGACCCTTGGGATGACTTCCAACCCTACAGTTTTTTGATTCTATATATAGCTTAATTCTATTAATGTTTAATTGTTTTTTAATGATTCCAACCCCTGCACCCTCATGTTTTTAGCTGTTCCTATTTTATCTGTAAGGTGCCTTGAATCCCTGTCAGGGGGAAAGGTAGTGTTTGTGTGTAATAAATGGGACAGTAGTTACTCCTAGACCCTGGCACAGGAAGAAAGCAATCAGGAGTATAGAGGACAATTAGTTCCCAAAACCTTCAGACAGACAACGGAGCCCTCTGCAGCAATTTTAGTTAAGTTTAATATATAAAGAAGCTATGGGAGTTGGAACTTAAGAGGTTAAGTTGTTCCCATGATGCCTCAGCATTCTGACGTCAGTTTTAGAAGCTGGGAGGAGCTTTCCTGGCTGTTCCTCTCCGGTCGTTGAGAGAGAGAGAGAGGCAGTTCATAATGGCTGCGAGGAGTCCTGGAAATATCTGAGAAAATGATGCAATAAAAGAGCTGTAAATGGACATTACTGTGCTCTGTGTGTTTGTGGGAAACTAAGTGACAGTTTACTGCTGTGTTTTACTCTGCTGGGCGTGACGGAGAAGAAGGAGCAGATCGCGCAGAGGAAGTGTGCCGGACCTGCCGAAGCTGCCATAAAGAGCTAATTGCGGATAATAAATCAATTAGCACGTCACGGACTAATCAAAACACCTACAGGTTATGGACCCTAAATTACCGCTTGTAAACCTGTCGCTAGAGGCTGCTGGAATGCTTTGAAGTTGCGTTCGGATGGCAGTGGAGTTGGCGAAAGCGGAGGTCTGTATTTGAGGCAAGCAGCTAGCTGAAAGATGCAAAGGTTTGCCTGTGCTGAATGCAGAAGTGCTGAGAACAGCGGAAATCGTTTCTCCACGCAGCAGGAGCCGGAAGAGCTGGTGTTTTTGTAAGTACAGCTTGGGGCCCCTGGGGAGAACAGGAGAACATGGCAGATGGCCAGGAGGTGTTTCAAGCTCCGTTTGAACAGCTTGAAGAACTCACCACCCAGTCGTGGGAAATCTGGGTCAGAAGGGTGAGAGCCTGGTTTTGGGCAACTGGCTTGTGGGACGTAAGCAAGAAAGAGCCGTCCACAAGCGAAGCGGCTGCTGCTGAAAGTGCAGGGCTGGTGGACAGAGATGCAGGAAAGCTGCAATCTGTTTCTCTGGAGGAGAAGATGCAGAGAGAGAAAGCTGAGAGAGCTGAGATCTGCATGTTGAGAGCAGGTGTGCATGCTAAGTTGCAACATCACCTGGGAAGCGTTGAATCTGCGTGTGAGGCTTGGCGAGTGCTGAAACGTCTGTGTGAAGGCTCAGCAGGAGGCCAAGGGCAGATCAAAGCTGAGAGCCTAGAGATGGCTGGAGCCCCTGTTCCTGATGATTTAGCCTCAAGGAGTGCTAGTGAGCAAGTCGGGGGGGCGGAAAGTTCCAAAGGCAAGTTTGAAAAGTTTTCCACTGTGCCTGCTAGAGTGGATTTCAGAGGGGGCGAATCTGGCAAAGGGTGCTTTTCCAGAAGAAGGAGGGCCAGGCCAGCTGATAGGAGCCCCAGGCAGTATTTTTCCACTGAAGTTCGTCGTTGCTACATTTGCAAGTCAGCTGACCACGTACGTCGAGATTGCCCCCACCGGAGCAGAGAGGCAAGGCAGGATGTTTTCAAGGACAACTCTCATGGGAATCAGTCGGGTTTCCATGGCAACAAGTCTGGGAAAACAACCAGGCGTGGGACTGAGGCTGGTGGACGTGCCAGGTGCCAGGAAGAGACGTATGAGATCACGGCTAGTCTGGCGTTGTTTGAAAACAGCTGTGAGAAAGGCTCAGAGTTTCGTTTCGTTATTGACTCTGCAGCTAATCGCAACTTGATTCCAGAGACCCCTGCTGTCGAGGGGTGGAATTGCAAGGCAATTCCTGCCGGGAAATCTGTACTGTTTGCAAATGGACAGAAAGGAAATTTGACTAACGTTGTAAATCTGCATTTTCGTATTTTACAGGAAACGCTGGAGTGTTGTACCGTTCCTGGGATGAACCACTGTCTTTTATCTGTGCCTTATCTACTGAAAATGGGATTTACGGTTTGTTTTCAGGGTGATGTGTGCACAATCTCCAAAGGAGGGAGGATGCTTGCCAAGGTTAAAAAGGGGCAGAATGATCTTTTCATTCTTAAAACGTCTCTGGAGGGTGAGGGGAAGGTTGAGAAAGCACAAGCACTGCGTGCTACAATTCCCAATCATGATGCATGTGTACACGCTTGGCATGCTAGGACAGCTCATGGCTCTGTAGAAGAACTACAGACGCTACCCGAGGTCGCTAACGGTTGCCACATTGTAGAATGTGGATGTGCGATGGATTGTGAAGCATGCAGACATGCAAAGGTGAAAGGGTGCAGTTACCCAAAGGTGGATAGGGTAACCGAAAAACCTTTTGAGCTAGTTCACATAGATCTGTTTGGTCCTGTGAAGGAATCAAGTCTGGGAGGGTCAAGGTTTCTGCTCTCGATGCAGGATAATTTTACGCAGAATTCCTGGACCCATGGTCTCAAATCCAGGGATGATGCAGCACAGCTGATCAAAAGGTGGATTGAGGAGGTGGAACAAAGGTTTGTCACCAAAGTGCAAGCTGTCACAAGTGACAGAGGAGCTCAATTTACAGGTTCTGCTTTGCAGAGGTTCTTTCACAAGAAAGGGATACGTCACACAGTGACTTCACCCAATCAGAGGGGGGAGGCAGAGCTACGTTGTGAGGCTCTGGTCCAGACTGCAAAGGTGTTGCTGAAAGATTCTGGGTTGCCACCAAAGTTTTGGCTGGAGGCAATCAGGTATGTGAGCTTCACCTGGAATCGGACCTACAATTCAGTGGTAGGTGACACACCGTTTGGCTTGTTGCATGGCAGGAAACCCCAGATTCATTTTCTGCGCAAGTTTGGGTCGGAAGCATCTGTGCCAGTGCCTAAAGTTTTGCAGGGGCCAGATGGATCCAAGTTCCGGAAAATGATCTTCTGTGGGTATGAGCCAGCAGCGCATGCATGGAGGTTTGCGTTCCCATCAGGTGATCAGAGTAAACTGCTGATCAGCAAACACGCTGAGTTCTATGAGCAGGATGAAAGGTCAAAGGCTGCTGTCAAGCGTGATGTTCTCTCAGAGTGTCTCTCTGATTCAGAACAGGAAGATTCTGAGGGGGAGGAAGAAGAGGCTGAGTCTGCTGATGACGATCAGGTCACTGACCAAGGTCTGGAGCAGGGTGGGGCATCTCCACAAGTTGTTAAAAGGGAGGCCAAGAGTGAGCCCAGTTCTCCTGTGAGTGTGATGGAGAGGATTCGAAAACGCTTTAAGTCAGAGGGGGAATCCCGTGATGCTGAGGACACAGTTCCTAGTGGCAGTGAGTCAGAGGTAACATCTGAGTTTGTGCCCAGGCGATCCAGTCGCACAACGAAGGGTGTTCCACCGGAAAGATACCAAGCCACAGGTGCGTTGGTAAGTTTCGCACAGTGTGAACCTGAGAGTTACGTGGATGTTCCACAGGTATTGTCAGAATGTGTGGCAGAGGGGGTATGGGAGTTGGAACTTAAGAGGTTAAGTTGTTCCCATGATGCCTCAGCATTCTGACGTCAGTTTTAGAAGCTGGGAGGAGCTTTCCTGGCTGTTCCTCTCCGGTCGTTGAGAGAGAGAGAGAGGCAGTTCATAATGGCTGCGAGGAGTCCTGGAAATATCTGAGAAAATGATGCAATAAAAGAGCTGTAAATGGACATTACTGTGCTCTGTGTGTTTGTGGGAAACTAAGTGACAGTTTACTGCTGTGTTTTACTCTGCTGGGCGTGACGGAGAAGAAGGAGCAGATCGTGCAGAGGAAGTGTGCCGGACCTGCCGAAGCTGCCATAAAGAGCTAATTGCGGATAATAAATCAATTAGCACGTCACGGACTAATCAAAACACCTACAGAAGCTGTTATCTGAGGTTCTCCTCTGTTCAGAATGGGAACATAGGTGCCAACTCTCCGGGGCCCTGGGTGCCTTTTGCTGTGGGTACTTGGCCTCCACAACTCCCACCGCTGCTGCCTGCTGCCTCCCTGGCTACCTTTGTGCAATGCCCCCCCCCCTCTGCATGTCACCCATAGCCTGCAGCAGAGCCACAGCCCATCAGAGTGAGTGTAGGGCCCAATGCAGCTCAACGCAGCCACAGCAGGGGGGAGCCCTGGAGCGCCCTCTGAAAGGGCTGGCAGGGCCTGCCCTGGCGGTCTCCGTGGGGCCACTCTCCACCTTACATCTGGCACTTGGGCCCGGTCCAGTCAGAGGCAGCAGCCGTGGCAGTGGAAGCAGAGGCCGTGGCGCCGGAACACTCATGTCACGCCGTGATGACAGCACATTGAGACATCATTATGGCATGGCACATGCCGACACTGGGCACCCACAGTTTGGGGCCGACGTCTGTGCCCTGAATGGGAGGGAAGGGGTTTGTCCTGAAATGCAGGCGTGTTTAAAGGTGTGTTCAGTATAGAAGAGCCCAAGCCAGCGCAAACTGGACCTCAGCACGAAAACAAAAGCACAGCTGTCTGTGGGGATATTGTTTGGATGGGTGGACAAAGTGAAACACTGAAAGTGGGGAGCAGGCTAGTTTCTCACAAAAAAAGAGACGAAGGTTGTGTGTACATTTTGCCCGATAAGCCAGGTTGTACGAACGCTAAAAATTCAAACTTTCTTTTTTTAAAATGAAGGTGAGCAGTAGGGATTTCCTATTTATCTGCAGGGAGAGGCAGTTGCCCACCTCCTTTCTCCCTCTGCAGATTCTCATGCTCCTGCTGGTTCTTAATTATGAAGACACTGGGGCAATAACTACAAGCAGCCTAACTGGTCCCAGTGTACGAATGAATGATGAGCACAAAGAGTTCATTTGTTTCTTCAGTTTAAAATTCATTTTTAGCTCAGATGAAGGCCCTTCTGCTTTCTGCTTAATCTGAAAATCCAAGGGGATGAAGGGGAGAAGAGATCTCATTTGTTACTGCCATGATATGTCGTGTTCGGCATGAATTTTGCAGAGGACCCTGTAACCCTATCAGAACACTGTGTAGCTGCTTAGCCGAGAGTGCCAAGGTAACTGATCTTACTCTAATTTCTCACAAGTAGCTGTTTCTCAGGACCAAAGCAGACCACACACAGTCCTTACGTTTAGGTATGTATTCAAATTCCCTGTGAAGCAAATAAAAAGCCAGGATGAAACAACTAGCAAAATAACAGTGACAAGCATCATTATCTAGCCAGGTGTCTCAAAGAACTCCCAGAATGAAACGGTTTATGTAGGCTTTAAAAAGTCAGGAGGGATTGGGCCTCTTTGGTTGTCTACTTTTGACATATTTCTTATATCATCTTATACTGTGCTGGGGTGGAACTCAAAGTGGGTGTAGAGACACACCCCAATAATTTTGGCAGGCATAGGAGAGATGCTACAAAAAAATGTATATTTGCCTAAAGTACTTTTCTGAGTTTTCTGGAACTAGCCTGAAAGCAAAAATGGGCTATAGGTTTTGTTGTGGTAGACAATCCTCTTGACCAGTCAGGCCTCCATAGACAGAGAAGGACCCCACTATCAAACAAGTCCTGTTCCTTGCAACTATCAGCCTATTTTCAGACATGGCAGGTGCTTGGAACATGAAAATTCCTGAAGATCTCAGATTCTGAGGAGTGCAGAAATTCATAGGGGGCCTTAGGGTTCTTACTTATAGCAGTGATCCCAGAGCCCCGTGTTCTTCAAGACCAGCAGAGTTAAGTCGTTGCTTGAGTAGCAGACAGACCTGACACTCCAGCAAGAGAACCTAATGATGTGTAGAAATAAGACACAATTTTAACACAACAGACACAGCTGTCTATGAAGTCTGCCAGGGAGCCAGATGCCAGAGCTGCAAGGCAATTTTGCCCAGCCCTAGGGTGCCAGATTATTTCTCACGGGAGGAAAAGGGGCTGATAAAATGCTCTTGTGAAAAGGGAAATCTACTAAATGCAGGTCCTTAATTAACAGTGTAACAAGCTAGGCTCCATTTAGGCAACCTGCAGCATATCAACCAGAATGTAAAACAATTAATTATTAGCAGCCAGCTCAGCTACATGTATTTATCCACAGTGCTGCTAATTAAATAGCCAAAGTTCCTTTTGCAGCTCGTTTAAATGTAATTATTGGTCATGACATCTCACATCAATTCAGGCAAAAATGGCCCAGAAATGAAACCACTGTCCTAATGTGCTTGATATTAGCACCAGAATGGTTGAAAATCTCTGGCTGCTGAGGACCAGATTCATGTAATGCCTATTTAGTACTTTCATAAGCATGTTGGCTGACAAGCAATAAAGTTCCCATTTTCATTACTGTTATACCTGGGACCACTCTTAAAGGTGACCCAGAAGCTTCAGTTGCTGCAGAATGCAACAGCCAAAATTGTGATTGGTGCAGCCAGGCATATTAATATTACATCAATTTTAAAAGTTATTTAAGAGTTATTGTTATTATTATTATCAATTACATTTGTATACCACCCTTCACCCATTGATCTCAGGGCAGTTCACATAAAAATACAAGATAAAAGCACAAAATACATAATAAAAACAAGAACAAGATGAAACCAAAGACCCCCCACCCTGCTCCTACTCCCACCACAAACACATTTAAAAGGACACAGGATGCCAAAGGTCAGCCAAAGGTCTGGCTTTGCTTCTGGACCTTATTTGAGGGGCTGGCATTTACCTTTGAGACCCTAGATGTGTTGGGTCCTGAAAACCTGAGGGAACACCTCTTCTTCTATCAACCCACCTGCACTTTAATTATTATGTGTTAAATTTATATTGTGTGCCTTTCCCCAAAGGAAGCAGCAAAGATGCCAAAACGACAGCAATACAGTTAAAACTAGTGACCACTTACACTCACAATAATAATTTCATACCCGTCAACTGTCCCAATTTGAGCGGGACATCCTGCAATTACATAAGCCATTCTGACTTCTGATTGGATCTTGAGATGTATCGTTTTGGCTCCCCCAAGAGCACACCCCCAAATGCATGTTTTAGGGGGCCTCGCTCTCATATGAGTCATGTCACTCGCACTGGAGTATGGCCCCCATAAATGTGCGTCCTGATTTCCCTGTGTGGCATGTTGGAGGGTATGTCATTTCAGAGTCATAATCAGAAGTTCTGCGCTTGTGGCTCCTGCCTTGGCATACCTTGTGGGTGTCCCTGCACCTTCGGGCGCTGGGTTGGAGACCCCTGGGGTCTCTTATGCACCCTCTGCCACCTCTGGCATTCAGCCACCCAGTGGCTCTTAGCTGCAGGATCCTCTCAAAGGCCTTTCCCCAGCCAATCATGTCAAATTTGGGTAGAATTCTCCCCTCTCATCAGGCCGCAACTATGGTCCAAGGGGATAAAGTCAGGATGTACACAGACGACCAATTAGAATTTGCCAGTTTTCAGTCTGCTGCTTCTGTCTATAACAAAAGCTCTTTTAGTAAAATTGCAATTAAATGGACAGTCACCTGCAGCTGTCCCGCTGATGATGTGCCCCTCCACAGGTCTCAGCAGAAAGAGCAACATTTTACATACAGAAATCCCTTTACATTGAACACTGTGGATTCCCCTGCGCATTCCTTTGAAACAAAGCTTTACCTGAGAAATAAAACAAAAATATACCTCTCCACAGTGCCTCAGAGATGCACTATTTAACAACAAAGAAAGAGCTTTCTCAGCAGAGGGATAGTGGCTGTGGGGTGCCTACATCGCAATCTTTTGGGGAACCGACAAAAATGTTCTTACTCATCCAGCATTTCAATTCATTGTGAAATCAGATTGGAAAAGGATTTCCTTCCCTGTGGTTTCATTGTATTTGTGCTGTGATACAACTGACTGCATACCCCTCATACAGGGTGAGGGGGGTATATAAATGTTTTAAATAAGTGTGTAAGTAGTGTTCACAGGTGAAAATCTACTTCTAGAGTATTATTATTTTATTATTAATTTGATATATATTATGTCTGCCAGGTATTATGTATACCAGGTATGATTCTGGCCTTCAGCAGCCAAAGATGGCAACTAATGTGGGGCTGCTGTTCTCTGCAGTATCAACGTTCTTCTCCCTCATTGGTCAACCAGAAACCTATGAAAGAACACAGCCAGAATTCTGCTATTCCCAGTAAATGGTCTTCAGAGGTATTTTCATTTTCATTTGGGTAGTAGTAAAGCCATTGATATCCTCCATGAAATGGTTTGAGCCAAAAACTCAGTCCAGACCCTGTAAGTGTCCCTGTATTCCAGGGACATCCCTGATTTAGAGAATCCGTCCTGGTTTCTGATTTGATCCTGGAATGTCACGCTTTTCCTTAGGATATCGCTATTTTCACTGGAGAAATGTTGGGGGTATGGAATTATCCAACCCCTTAGCCATCTGAAGGCTATAGGGAAGGAATTTTTAAAAAATGTTTAATGTTTTATTATGTTTTTATATATGTTGGAAGCTGCCCAGAGTGGCTGGGGCAACCCAGTAAGATGTGTGGGGTATAAACAGTAAAATTATCATTATGGAGAGGGATGTCCCTATTTTCACTGGAGAAATGTTAGAGGGGATGTCAGTCCTGTGTGCTCTGACATTTTGAAGGCAAAATGACTAGGTCTAGGGAGGCTTGATTTCTAGAAAAAGAGATGTTTAATCCCAAATCTGTCTGGCAACAGCCTCTGATCTAGAAGTCCTTTTACAAATCCCTGATGTCTAGGGACTCTCAGAAGCTAAGCAATTCTGAGGAAAATTACTCTGTACTGACCAGCCTTATAACTCAGTCATTCGAGCATGAAACTTTTAACCTCAGGGTTGTGGATTTGAGTCCCACATTGGGCAAAAGATTCCTGCATTGCAGTGGGGCTGGACTAGATGACCCTTGTGGTCTCTTCCAACTCTACAATTCTCTGACTCTATGACTCAGGTATATGTTCATTGTTTCTTATTTTGGATTAAGGCTGGGTCCTGACACTGAGCCCTGGTAGAAATTAAATGCTGTAGGGGCATAGTAGCAGACGTGGAATTAGGGGAGCACCACAACAATGACAAACAACGGAAGGCAAAAGGAGGGGGGCACCAAATTTTGGCATCACACAGGGTGCCATTGAAATTTCAAAACCCACAGCCTACCACTGATAGTAGCTCTGGAAGAGGCTGACTCCTTTGCAAACATTCATATAGGCCAGGCTTCCTCAACCTTGGCCCTCCAGATGTTTTTGGCCTACAACTCCCATGATCCCTAGCTAGCAGGACCAGTGGTCAGGGATGGTGGGAATTGTAGTTTCAAAAATATCTGGAGGGCTGAGGTTGAGGAAGCCTGAAATAGGCCTTTCATACATATTGAAGCTGTGTATGTGAATGCACAGCTGTGTTTGGCAATATCTACTAGAAATGGTTATCTGGCAAGTCCCCTTGTGCTGGGTTCCTGTAATTTTGATTCTTGTTTTATTAACTTAGGTCTTCTCCACCATGTCTATGTGTGTTTCTAACACATTCTATGTCCACTTCTCACATCTGATGAACTGGCAGCTGATTATTAATGTTTGAGCCACAAAATATCCAAGTGTTTTGTTACATTTGAAGTTCACTTTAGTCACATAAAGTGATTAAATCCACTCAAATGAATGAAGTATGCCATGATATTCACATTATAACAGAAATATCTAAGTGTTCTGGATATTCAGAAATGCCTGTCCATAGACCATTAGTTCAGAAATGTACTCTTGGGTATTATTCTCCCTGGAAGGTGTTTCAATTTGTCCAGTGACAAAAGTAGTCATCCATCTTTATGACATGAATAAGCAACTTCAGAATTTGTTATCAGAGTTCCAGAACAATGTTTCAGATGTCCTTATTTCTTGACCCGTATACTGATATTTAATTTACTACTGCATTCAGCAAAATTTTAATGACATTCAAGGATAGAGATTAATGTGCTCCCCCCTTGATGCATAACCATCTAAACATTGTGCACATGCTCACTAATATTCAATTTTTCTGCAGCAGTACCATATGAGTTCCATTTGTTTGACTATGGAAAGCCTATTTAAAAAGAAATTGCCATATTCTGCTTTAAAATAGCATCTATTGGTACATTTGGTTTGTTTGTTTTTTCATGGTGGAAGCATAACCAATCGGACCAGAAAACTACAAGGATTTACCATCATCCAGAAACGTTCACCAGAGTCAAGTTGCCATATGTCTGGGATATAGCCAGCAATTGGCCATTGGAAACTGGAGGCCAGTCTCCCTTCAGTAGAAGTACGGACTTGGCAAAGAACTCTTAACTTCTGGCTCCATCTAAACTCACCCCCCCCCCCCCAGTTTACTATCCCTAGTACTTCAAGACTCCCATAAAAGTGCCTGGCTTAAAACTGTCTATCAAAAACTCCACTCTTGTGGCCTATCCCCAGAACACCTACTCACTATGGGCCCTACTAAAGCAAACAGTCTAATTGGTCGACGTCTAAAAGATATCGAGCATCAGAACAACCTGGCCTCTATAAGGAAATTCTTCCAAAAGATCCTGTCTGAGAAATGTCTTTGCCCCTGTGGTGATGGTACCACCGAAACAGCGGCACACGTCCTCCTGCCTTGCACTCTCTACAAAGACCTGAGGAACGAGATCATCACCCCACTCGTACTAAGCATCCCAGGGCGCTCAACCGCTGCCACAATGTCCTTTCTTCTATCAGATCAAAATGAGCAGATAACAGCAAAGGGGCAATCAGAATAAGGGCCACTAACTGACGGCTGATTCAGGACTTTAAATTGTGCTCTTATATCAAATGTCCTTTTCTGCGTATACTGTGATGTTTTACTGTTGCTGTAGCCATTGGCTAATGCGAATAAAGTTTTATCTCTCAACCCTGTGAGGTAGGGTGGCCTAAGAGGCTGTTATTGGCCCAAGGTCACCCAATGAGCTTCATGGCCAAGTGGCAATTTGAACCCTGGTCTACTGGATCTTAGTCCAGCATTTTAACCACTACCCCTTGCTGGCTCTCTTTCCCCCAAGCTTTTATTTATATGGCAATAAAGCACATGGGCTTGAGCCCGGCAGCCAGGCCTGGACCTGGGCATCATAACAATTTATAGCACCACAGAGGGAGGTTTCAAGAAAATGTTTTTGTCTGCCTCTGGAATGTCCTGATAAAGCTATGCTGCTCCTACTGCTTTAGGAGTAATCACTTCATCTTGTCCTCCTTGCCTGCAATTAGTGGCTGTATTTGCCAGCTCAGCTCTTACTGCCCCTTTAAATCACTTTCTTGGAGATTCTGCAAGCTACTGAATAAAGATGGGGACATTTATTCAGCCATGCCCATCATGTAGCTGTTTAATAATCTGCTATCTTTATACCAAAGTGATAACAGTTCTGTTTTCCCTTCCACTATGAACGAGTGTATGTGTTCCTTTTTACATATTATGCTAAACAGATCATTGATAGCTGGATTCAATAACTGTAAGCATTTGTTCATGTTTTCTTATAATAGTTCAGTGAACGAATGTGGCTTATTAGGAGGGGATGTTTCTAGGCAGCGCTGAGGAAAGTTCAATTCAGTAATGGATAGAAATAAGCGAGTAACATCCCACACACAACATTATAATGGAATTTTACCCTGGTGTGTTTCTAAATTATTTCAGCAAAGATCTCAGATGATTCAACCAGTCCCCGCATGTCTGATCTTACCAACTCCAATGTTTTATGTGCATACAGATGTCTATGTTGTTGTTGTTTAGTCATTTAGTCATGTCCGACTCTTCGTGACCCCATGGACCAGAGCACGCCAGGAACTTCTGTCTTCCACTGCCTCCCGCAGTTTGGTCAAACTCATGATGGTAGCTTCGAGAACACTGTCCAACCATCTTGTCCTCTGTCATCCCCTTCTCCTTGTGCCCTCCATCTTTCCCAACATCAGGGTCTTTTCCAGGGAATCTTCTCTTTTCATGAGGTGGCCAAAGTACTGGAGGCTCAGCTTCACAATCTGACCTTCCAGTGAGCGCTCAGGGCTGATTTCCTTCAGAATGGAGAGGTTTGATCTTCTTGCAGTCCATGGGACTCTCAAGAGTCTCCTCCAGCACCATAATTCAAAAGCATCAATTCTTCAGCGATCAGCCTTCTTTATGGTCCAGCTTTCACTTCCATACATCCCTACTGGGAAAACCATGGCTTTTACTATATGGACCTTTGTTGGCAAGGTGATGTCTCTGCTTTGGAAAAGGAACCGGCAAGCCACTCCAGTATCCCTGCCAAGAAAACTCCAAGGACAGAGACAACAGATGTCTATAGTATTACTATTTATATTTGAAAATTGCCACAAGAGGCCCCAAATATCTGCTAGACTGCCTTCTTCCCCATCTCTCTGCCCATCCACTGAGATCATCATCACCTTAGGGCCAAACGAGCGTTACTTCTTAAGTCCTCTCTTAAGCATGGCAGAAGGCAGGTCAGGCAGAGGATGACAGAGATCCAGGTTGAGAGCTCAGTACAAAGTTTTCAATCCTTCTCCCTCCAACACACCACAGGCTCAAAACAGATTGCCTTGCATGACATGGAGAAAGGTTTTTCTTCCTCTCTCATAACACTAGCACTCACGTACATGCAACAAAGCTGAATGCTGGAAGATGCTGGAAGATTCAGGACAGATAAAACAAATTACTTTTCCATGCAGTGCATAATTAAACTATGGCCCTCACACCCACAGGAGGCAGTGATGATTGCCAGCTTGGATGGTTTTGAAAGAGGAGTGGACAAGTTCATGGAGGAGAGGACTCTCAATGGCTCCCAGCCACAATGGCGCTGCTTTGCTTCCACAGTCAGAGACAGTGATGCTTCTGAATACCAGTTACTGGAGATCGCAGGAGCGCAGATCCTGCTTGTGAGTTTCCAACAGGCATCTGACTGGCCACTGTGAGAACAGGCTGTTGGATTAGATGGGCCATTGGCCTGATCCAGTAGGCTCTTCCTATATTCTTATGATTAACCTAGGTGCATTAATTTCTGCTCTGAGTCGGTCTTAGTTGGATACATCCCTTTATAGGCTCAGATTTATAAATGATGAAATGGAAAATACCGAAAATTGCTAGTTACTAATAAAACATGCTCAAGTATGCTGTATAATATTTAATGACATGCTCTTTCTTAGGCTGATAGTGGATTTTATTACACAAATTCACTTGCTAAGAGCGAATTGGGGCTGTGAGTTATCTAGCTCTTGTTACTAGAGAAGGTAACAACTTTCCTGGCTTCCTTCTCATCAATTGTTTCACAAGCATTGTCAGTGGCTCACATAATTTAAGGAGCAAATATGCTTACCAGTGGAGATTCATGTGGCAATAAATTTCCCATGCATTCCTTCTGATTCACACTCAGCCAGGCAGGAAGTGATGAAAGCTAAGTAAGAGAGAAAGAGTTATCTTTCTTAGGAAATGTTAAGTGGATTTCATTGAATTGTACTGGAAATGTATGTCTGTTCTCATAAGGAAGCACTCTAAAAATATATCTAGCAGTAAATGAGTCATTGTCTCTCGTGAGAATCAAACTGAGGGCCCTCTGGGGTCTCTAGCCCCAAAAGTATGTTCAAAATATCATCGGAAAGCCAGTGTGGAATATTAGCCAATCTTTGTCCTAGAAGACCTGGTCTCAATCCCAACTTTTTTCTGTACTTTGAAAAAGCACATTGCTTCTTGATCTCAGTTTCCCACCTGCAAAATGGAGTGCACACTGAACTATTTCAAAACGTTTTATTGCAATGATAAATAAGATACAGACTGATTTGCACATTTAAATGTAGTATAAAGTCCTAGTGAAGGCAGAATTTGATGTTGCAGGATACATGGAGCCTCTGTTGCTCTGCAACTTTCCCATTAATGTCTCAAGTAATATAACATGTGACATGAAGTCATCATGACAGCCACCTTCAAATATCTCAAGGGCTTTCACATGGAAGATGGAGCAAGCTTGTTTTCTCCTGCACCAGAGGGCAGGCCCAGAACCAATGGATCCAAGTTACAAGAAAGGAGATTCCGACTGAACTTCAGGAAGAACTTTCTGATGGTGAGAGCTGGTTGACGGTGGAATAGACTTCCCTTGGGAGGTGGTGGACTCTCCTTCCTTGGAGGTTTTCAAGCAGGGGTTGGATGGCCATCTGTCATGGCTGCTTTAGCAAGGAGTTGGGCTAGATGACCCTCAGGATCCCTTCTACAGTTCTATGATTCCTTTTGGAATGAAGCGTTGTCCAGACCAGTTAGATGGTTCAAAGCTTTATTTGCAGAACTTCCTTCAAAACAGAACAAAAAAGTTCACAGATTCCATATAAGATATTGTGCTGTCCAGCACAGGCTCAGCATCTTAGAAATAAAAGATAATTCCAAATAGACCTAGAAGCAGAGGTCTTTGTCTCCCCAGAGCCTCCATTTTGCCTGGAACTGTTGTCCCCTTCAGAAGACTCTTTTACATGTCTTTACTTCAACAGAGCCTGAGAAGGAAGACTCAGCCACCACCCTTCCATG
The DNA here is from genome assembly GCF_965112155.1 of Podarcis liolepis. Taxonomy (NCBI): domain Eukaryota; kingdom Metazoa; phylum Chordata; class Lepidosauria; order Squamata; family Lacertidae; genus Podarcis; species Podarcis liolepis. The sequence goes on from NC_139556.1 coordinate 4,130,086, forward strand.
ATGGCAAATTTATAATTCAATACCTCTCATGTGCTCCACCCCATCAGAGCTACTGGAAAACAATAACAATAGTTAATTATCAAAACATCTAGGCAGCTCAAAGAGCTCTTCTTGATACACTCCAGTGGAATTTTCCAGTGTTAAACCTTTCAGCAATACACACAGGCGTTTTTTCCATTCCAGTGTCAATTAAACAATTATACTTAACAGCTGTGTGTTGCCCTTTCCCAGTGACAGAGTGAATGATATGAAAGCAGGGCATGCCACGCCATGAATTGTGTTAACAAACAAGCAAGAAAGAGGCAGAGGAGAGCTTCCTGTCTTGCATAATTTTGGCTTTGTTGAGCAGAGCCAGATTTAGGTGTGATGAGGCCCTAAGCTCCTGAAGGTAATGGGGCCCTTTATATGTCCAGCTGTCCTTTGTCAACAACAAATTGTTGCTGGTTTTTGTGTTGATTATATGCTATATGGTAATTTATGGACCTAATAGGTGTCTAAAGCCATTTTAATTATTTTTTATCTTATATTTTGGAAATTTACATATTTTTTCCTTTAAATTTTTTGGAGGCCCCCAAGAGAGTGGGGCCCTAAGCTAGAGCTTGTTTAGCTTATATGTAAATCCGGCACTGCTGTTGAGATGTGGCAATGGGGGCCTGATTTGGTCTGCTGCCTATCTAGAAACCTTTCTCTACTTTTCATTGGAAACAGGAAACATCAGGGCAACGATGTCTCAAGACAAACCTGATTTCAAAACTTAGGTTTTTCAACTAATGCCATTCACCTCTGGACCCGTGGCTGAAGACCCTATGTGCAATCCCTATAGGAACACTAAACATAAGGATAGTATTCAACTAAATTTTACTCTGAGTAAACCCATTGAAACTAATGGATTTCCATAGGGAAATGAAACTGCAGCATGAGGAATGGCCAGACTGCCCAGCTGAGCTGTTTAATGGAGGGGGGAGGCACTGTGAAGGGGGTGGGGCTTGGGGTGAGTTGTGGGGGATGGGAGAGGAGGTGGGTCAGATGTAAAAAGGGGGGTTGGTTTAGTGTAGGGGGGTGAAAGGAGAAGTGGGGTTGGCGAGCAGGCATGGCAGACCCTAGCAATTTTATATTACTAACTTGATTAATCTATAAAAGGATGTCACATAGAGGAGGGAGAAAGGTTGTTTTCTGCTGCTCCAGAGAAGCGGACACGGAGCAATGGATCCAAACTACAAGAAAGAAGATTCCACCTAAACATTAGGAAGAACTTCCTGACAGTAAGAGCTGTTCGACAGTGGGATTTGCTGCCAAGGAGTGTGGTGGCGTCTCCTACTTTGGAGGTCTTTAAGCAGAGGCTTGACAACCATATGTCAGGAGTGCTCTGATGGTGTTTCCTGCTTGGCAGGGGGTTGGACTCGATGGCCCTTGTGGTCTATTCCAACTCTATGATTCTATGATTCTATGATTCTAATCAACCCTTCAACGCAAAGGGTGTTATATGAATATTGGCAATAAAATAAAACTTGCCAAACAACATTATTAAAGCAATATAAAGAATAATTGGCAAACAAACAAACAAAAAACCCATGAAATGTTTAGATCAATGGAACTGCTTGGCATGGGAATCACCAGAGATGTAATAAGGAAGACGAATGCTTCCACCTAGACAAGCAGCTCATCCCAACTCAGGGGAGAATTCATTTATTTCCTTCACAAATCTAACATGCAGGATAAAACTTGCCCTTTGCATCGAAAATTGCTTTTCCTGTTCTGTGGTTCCCCCTCCCCCGAGTGCTCTTTTTTCTGATGCCACCACTCCAGGGGGAGTGTTTCATGCATTCTCAGGGGCTCCCCGCCCCTGCTGCTTTGGGCTGAAAAACCAACCAAGCATTGCTGATCTGCTCACAGGTGCTATACCCCTCAAAAATGCCAAACACCAATAGCATAAAAAGAAACAAAGAGGGTTTAACACAAAAAACCTGCTCCAACAACATCTAGCAGTAACAACAGCAAGAAAAAAGAAATCATATTTTGAAATTCAGCTATATTTGCAAAGTGCCTGTGGCAAGCCTGGTAGAAAAGGTATCTTCATGTCATCTTGGCGTGCCTTACTGCATAAACAGGGGTGTGCAGAAGTATACAGATTTGTTACTGAATAACTCAAAGGGAATAGGTTTTCCAAAGTTTTTCCAATCGTGAGTTCTGTAAATGTTTCATGTGAATATCTTTCGCTAAGTTTTCGTGACTTGATGCATTGTTCAGTGGCAGAATCACACAGCAGGTCCCAAGTACAGCCTTGCTCTCCCCTCTGTCTGGCGGCCAAACTTTATGATCCAGCAACCAATGCGATACCACCACCCCTACACACACACACACACACACACACACACCACTGTTATTGGGACGGTAACAATAACTCACTCTGCTGGAAATGGCTCCAAGTGGCTTGCAAATGCCGTAGAAATACTAAAACCAATTGCAGCAAACCCAACCAATTAAAAACCTAACAAATGAATCTATACATATAAAAGATGGGTCTAGCAGTTCCTCTCCACATCAAAAGAGGCCACAGATACCTTAAAACTCTTCAAGTACAGCTTCCCCAGCCCAAGACACTGAGAAGTACCAGGTCCTGATCTGAATACGTCTCCCCGACCCCAACCTTTCCAGCTGCTTTTGGCCAAGAAATAAATGCCCAGTTCTAGGACATAAAAACTGTGAACATAGGATGTATGTTGGCCCTGAGACTTTAGAGCAGAGCTGGGTAGTGATGATGGAAAAAATCAGCGCAGTTTGTCTGTGGAGGCCAACCTAGCTATCTGCATTTCCTGGAACAATACACAACTTTAAACACAGCGGTCCTTTCAAACTCACACTCCTCTGAATTTTTCAGTGTGTGCCTTAAAAGTCTTTTGTTCATGAAAATAACATAAAAATGCATTGTAGCTGGGATAATTTTCTTTGCAAAAGTGTTTAAATGCTCTGGGTAGCTCCCAACCAAATATTAAAAACCACACCCACCAACCTTAAATAACCACTCCCACCAGTTTATCACTTGCCGTTGTGTGACATCAACTGTGCTTTCCACACCATTCAGTTTGTGCTTGCCGTGGCTGTGCAGAAGCCATTTCTGCAATCCTCCTCCAACTTAATTCAAGCAAAAGATATTGAGTGCCTTAGAATTACGGCTTAGAAAGCCATTGCCAGACAGGGTGTATAATTCCACACTAGATGAGTCAGGAGAATGGGCTTCTCCAGTAGACCTTTCCACATGCTCAATGAATGCAGGACATGCAAGACAACAAGTAGCTGTTCCTGCTCCCAATCACTGCCCAGGGATACAGACTACCCATGGTTGCAGGACTGCCATTTCTGCCATCCCTGACCCTTGGGCATGATGTTTGGGGCTAATGGGAGTTAGACCAACCGCAATTGGAGAGCCACGGGTTCCACATCCCACTCTACACATCTATAGAATGAACAGTGCCAACGGGTGTACATCATTGCTGTCCTTCCAGATGAATGCATGGATGTTATTCACTTATTCACTAAATGCACGGAAACTGGATTCGTATAAAAGGTAAAGGTAAAGGACCCCTGACAGTTAAGTCCAGTCGCGAATGACTCTGGGGTTGCGGCACTCATCTCGCTTTACTGGCCGAGGGAGCCGACGTTTGTCCGCAGACAGTTTTTCTGGGTCATGTGGCCAGCATGACTAAGCCGCTTCTGGTGAAACCAGAGCAGCGCACGGAAACGCCGTTTACCTTCCTACCAGAGCGGTACCTATTTATCTACTTGTACTTTTTGGCAAGCTTTCGAACTGCTAGGTGGGCAGGAGCTGGGACGGAGCAACGGGAGCTCACCCTGTCGTGGGGATTCGAACCGCCAACCTTCCAATCGGCAAGGCCAAGAGGCTCAGTAGTTTAGACCACAGCACCACCCGCGATTAGTATAAGGCAGCTCCAAATGTTCATAGTTGATTGGCAACAGTGACATGGTGTGTATTTCTATTGTGCGGGTGGGGATGCAAGAGATCTGGTAAATTTAGAATCGGGTTGTGGTCTTGTAAAGTTTAGGCAACACTTCCCTCAACCCTCATCTCTGCTTTACCTCTTTGATGCAGTTTACTAGATTTTAGTCCCTTGTTATGGTTGCTTTATTAGTGTGGCATTACTGTACATGGCATTTTGCCAAGTAAGCAAAGGAAGAAGTCCTTGCCTTGAGAAGTTTACAATCTAACTTTGAAGCTGAGGTGGTGAGAACATCTCTCTTTTTTTGTCCACAGGCATGGTCATGTTTTTGCTGTTTCTCTTTGTGCAGAGTTCCTTTTACTCTCCATGTTGATTTTAAAAATTCTGCTTATTACTTCTAAATCCATTGACTTTATTTCTCATTTTAAATTACTCCTCCCAGAGCTCTGTGTTCTTCTGATACCAATCTGTTAGTTAGACCAAAGATCACATCAGTTGCCTCACACCACTCTCCCTTTCCTTTGGCAGCACCTTATCTTTGGAACTCATTGCCTCTAGAAATTTGCATGATTCAGTCTCTCCCACTCTTTAAGAAGTGCCTGTGATGATATCTGTTTTCTCCAGTTGTTGCTCTTCTTCCATTGTTTGGTCTTTTTTGGCACAAGTTAGGTGTCAAGAGTCATTTTATGGTTTCATGTCCTAAATGCCTTGGAAAGATGCCCTGTCAGAACCTGGCCTGGCCTGGAGCTCAGCTGCAGAGTTTCACTCCTGCAGCAGCCCTGCCATCATTCCTGCAGGGCTGTTGTGATTGGCTGCTGTGAGACATGAGACAGTTTCTGGGATAGAGAGGCAAGTGCTTCTCCTCAGGCAAGCAAAACAATATCTTAAGTACATCTGAAACACACAGCTCAGATTCCTCGCTCATACCTCTATGGGTCTGGTAAAGGGCAAGAGACAGTGAGTCACCACCAGAAGTCTGGTGGAATCTCAGTCCAAAGAATTAAATAGTTTGAATGTGTTTTGAAAGTCCTTCTGGATCAATTGCAGCTCTGAGATGTTGTTGCAATTTTTCTCCTTTTTTCAGCTGTTAAAGCTAGCTCAAGCAAGATAATGGTTACCAGCTTGCTGCAGGCTTATATTCTTATAAGCAATGCCAGCCGGGTATTTCCTGAGATCCAAGCCTTCACTTAATGCTTCTTAAAATGTTTGCATAAGTTTTTATAGAGTAACTGCAGAGGTGTGGTATTCCGTGCTTACATACCTAGCGGACAAAGTCTAGGGCTCAGCAAGGTTTGTGCTATTCTTGTTCCACTTCTGAAGCTGTTTGTTCCCCCTCGCTGCTTCCGGCTAATGGTATAGGAAATGGGTAGCGTGGAAAGAAAATTCATTATTCCGCATACTGATAAGTTGATAATCAGTGGCAAACAAACCCAGTTTTGCTGCCGTGTAGTACATGAAGTGAAATGTAGATAAATCTGCAATGGCCCATTTTTCAAACTATTCCTCTTCCTCTGCCTATACACCAGATATTTAACAGGTGAAACCTTTTTTGGCACAGCAGTAAAATGATGGAGAAAGTTTCATGAGATCCATATGCCTGACTGCTCTAGAAGGAAGGGGATCAAAGCCAGTTGAAAAAGTTGGCCACTGAAGAATGATTATTCTACACTTCCCCCCAAATAGACACGTCCACCCAGTATGCTAATTTATGTTGATATATGTCCATAACTACAGGTTGCCTGATCAGTCATAGTTTTACCAACAGGGTGGTGAACCTTTGATTTAGAAAAATAGTGTTGGTGGAGCAAGAAGGAAGGCAGGTCAGGGGAATCCAAGTCTTGTTGGGAGCCAAGACTGGAAGAGCCTGTTACAGGTAGGTAGCCGTGTTGGTCTGCCGTAGTCGAAACAAAATAAAAAAAATCCTTCCAGTAGCGCCTTAGAGACCAATGAAGTTTGTTATTGGTAGGAGCTTTTGTGTGCATTGTGTGATTGACTCAATGGGTACCCAACAGGTTTACCATACCCATTGAGTCAATCACCCATCTCCTACTACCCTCCTGAGAAAAGCCCCACCCCACCCTCCCACTATATATAAGGGTCTGGTGACTTTTGTTTCAGTGTATCTGCATGCACACGAAAGCTTATATACCAAGAACAAACTTAATTGGTCTCTTAGGTGCTACTGGACAATTTTTTTATTTTTTATATATTTCGACAGGCATCCTTAGAAATTTGTATTTGTCCAAATTTTGTGATGCGGTTTTCCAACCAAACAATGTGTACAAAAATTGGTATATTGGGGAAAACTGTGCTTAAAAATGCAGATGCCAATGAAAACAGGTTATGAAATTGCATTTTATTAGGGAAATTGCACTTTTTTGCATGTGTTTCAGTTTGGTTTGAAAAAATGAAAAACTGAAATAAACAAATGGGTTTACTGGAATATCAAGCTCTAATACCTGCTACTTAACAGTTTTTAGTGGTCAGATCAGTCAAGCAATGGCCAGCTGGGCTGGCAACCTATTTGCCATGAGTTTGCTGTACTTTCTTATGAGCCATGCAAAATTGCCTGTACTCTATTTGACCAGCTAGCATAGCCCTTTTACAGTCACTGGTATGTTTCCACAAATGCCTGAAATCCTTAGCAAACTTTTTATAGTTGATACTCAATACTGCTTTGCTGTGACAACCTGTATTTGTTTTGGGTGGCGGGTGTGTGTGTGCAAACCACCAGTTGTGTAGAATGCAACAGATGAAGCAGGAATTATAGTACAATATATATCAAAGGAGAAAAAAACGGAAAAAGAATTCCAAGGCATTTTATTCTATGGCATTTTAGTAACAGACAAAGCAATTGCATGCTAATGAGCTTATATTCCAAACACAACAGGAACACCAGCTGCTGAAATGTCAGACTTTTTATCCACTGGGTGTTTTCTTATGGATTTAGCCAGTCAATGAAAAAAACCAACCAAACAAACCTTGGTTAATGAACTGTGTGTGGACCCCTCAAGGAGCTGTATTCCTGCAGAGCTCAAGCAGAAGGAGGCTTCAGAGGTTGTCTTTTCACAAGGTCAGGTTGCTTCTCTCTAAAGAGAGCATGTCACAGATTGAAGGTGTTCTCCTAATATATATGCATTTCCCTTGATATCATGCACTTTTAAACATTATTTCCACTAATATACATATATTTGTGTCTACTGTTGCCTAATCATTAGGATCTAATATAGGTTTCTCAGTATGCATATCTTCTTTCTTCTTCTTCTTCTTCTTCTTCTTCTTCTTCTTCTTCTTCTTCTTCTTCGGCAATCACTCATAGCCGAGTAAGATTAACAATGAATCCGTAAGTGACTGTGGAGGCCAATTCTGGACCCACACATCCTTCCACAGTGGGGACATTGGTTCCTGGGCGGGAGTTGATCATGGTGTGGATTTGCCAAGCGTGCCTTCCTCTTAGCATGTTTCTCCCTTGCGTTCAGGGCAGATTTTTGTTTACAACAGTTTTGAGTTCGAGTGTCTTCAAAGTCCATGACACCTTTGGTAAAGGCTGTTCTCCAAGGGGAGCACTCGCAGGCCAGTGTTTCCCAGTTGTCGGTGTTTATACTACATTTTTAAAGATTTGCCTTGAGACAGTCTTTAAACCTCTTTTGTTGACCACCAGCATTACGCTTTCCATTTTTAAGTTCGGAATAGAGTAGTTGCTTTGGAAGACAATCATCAGGCATCCGCACAACATGACCAGTCCAACGAAGCTGATGTTGAAGAATCATTGTTTAAACACTGGTGATCTTTGCTTCATCCAGTACACTGATATTAGTTTGCCTGTCTTCCCAAGTGATGTGTAAGATTTTTCGGAGACACCATTGATGGAATCTTTCGAGAAGTTGGAGATGGTGTTTATAAGTGGTCCATGTTTCACAAGCATAGGGTAAGGTTGGTAGTACAATAGCTTTGTAAACAAGCATTCTGGTTTCCCTGCAAATGTCCTGGTGCTCAAACACTCGGGAGAAAGCCGCATTGCAGAGCTCAGGCAATGCTGGATTTCGGCATCAATGTTGACCCTTGTGGAAAGATAATTGCCTAGGTAGGAGAAGTGATCAACATTTTCCAATGTTACACCATTGAGTTGGATTTGTGGTGCTGCAGAGGGGTTATTTTGTACTTGTTGGTGCAGCACTTTGGTTTTTTGGGTGTTGAGCATATATTGACTGGAGAACAATATCACAAGATTCAGAGAAGTGCACATTTTGAATAATAGCCCCAGTGGCGTAGCGTGGGGGGTGCCAGGGGGGCCGGCCGCACCGGGCGCAACATGGACGGGGGGCGCGCTCGCACTAGCAGCTCTCTGCCCCTACTAAAATCCACGGGTTAGGGAGCCTGCGCTCGCTCGGCTTGGCGAGGAGGTCGCAGAAGGGGGAGAGCGAAGCCTTCTGCCGGGCAAAAAAAGGAGAGGAAGCCGGGCGGGCGGGCGGGCGGGCTGGCTGGCTGGCGGGGGGTCTGGCTGCGCCTGCTGCTGCCGTTGCTGCTGCTGCCGGGGCTTTGACAGCTTGGCGAAGCGGAGGGAGAGGAGCTTTATGGTAATTGTGGCTCTCTCTCCACTGGCCGCCTGGCTAGTGAGCCGAGCCGAGCAGGGAGTCGGGCGAGGGGGCGGGAAGAGACTTTTCCACCTCGCCTGGTCAAAAAGGAGAGCGGAGTCTCCTCAGGGCGCCCTCAGGCAGGGCAAGGCAAGCAGAGCGAGGAGGAGAGGGGAAGGCGGGGGGGGGGGAAGCAGCCAGGAAACGCTGCGGTGTGGAGGAGGAATCAATTAAGGAGAGAAAGCGAAAGGAAAGAAAAGAGGCAGCTCCAGGAGAGCGCGGGGGAAAGAGAAGCCTCGCTGCTGCTGCTTGGGAGAGTAAATTACTGTACTTGCCTTGCCCCAGGTTAGGGGGCGCAAATTTATTGCCTTGCCCCGGGTTAGGGGGCGCAAATTACTTGCCTTGCCCCGGGTGCTGATAACCCACGCTACGCCGCTGAATAGCCCTGCTTCAGTTCATGCATTGGTTCAGGAATCATGTTAATCAAAATTATATGTTAGAGATCTATATACTTTCTTATTTTAAAAAAGCAAATGATGTTCTGCCCTTGCGCCAATGAGAGTTCTGTCTGTTATGGCACATGTGCCCCATGATTTAGTGTTAAAGTGGTGGGCATGCATCACATATAAAGCCATTGGCCTCTTATATCATGACTGGCAGAAGTTCTACAAAGCTTCAGGCAGAGATCTTTCTCCTACCTTCATTCTTACAAAACAGAAAGACAAACCCTCAGCTTAAGTTGCTAAGGATTAATCCTGAGACCTTCTGCGTGCAAAGTATGCGCTTTACCAGTGATCTATGGCTCTTCCTCTGCAAACAGTTTCTGAAAACCTCAACCACCCCTTTTCCTTCTGTTTTAATCATCCACAGTGTGAAAGGGTAGATATGGGGCCATTAAAAGAGCAGTCACACATCCAGACGGTCTTATTTCCATCTTTACCACTTGGCTAGAGTGTAACCAATACCTATTTCTCACTGAGATGGTAGACCTGTGCCTGGGCTATATACAACGCAAGAGAGTATTGGGGGAGGGCACATGACAGAATCTTCTTCTAAATTTAAAGTAGAAAAATCCTAGAGAAATTGTCTAGATGCTTCTACCTGATCTGTATTTTTCCCTATGTAGTTTTGAGGGGGCTTTTACTTATTTTTGCAATAGAGTTTTCTTAGGTGAGGTGCACCCCCATTTGTAGTTGAAGGGGCACAACTGAGACACAGGTTCACTACCTCAGGAAAACTAGGCCAAGGAAAGAGTATTAAATATGAGCCACATTGTAATTTCATGAGGCATTCAGAAATAGTCTGCAGCATCAAACTGGCGCTGTGGCAATGAATTTTCATGGCACTCTTGTTGTTGGTATCTTTGTGAAGAGGAGGAGGGGGAGAAAAAGTCACTATTGAAGTAAATTTTCATCTGCTTTTTTTATATCCCACATTTGAAGGGAAACTAGTAAATGTCCAAGATGCAAAAGGGATAAAACTTCTATGCATTATAGACGAGATCAAACATTGATTTCCCAAGGGTTCTGATGCAAAACACAGAGGATAAAGTCATGACTTTTTTAGGCCAAATCAATAACAAGGCATATAAAGAGATAAGAAAGGAGTCATATTGTTATTTTTGCCATATTTGACTTTTTATAGCCGAAAAGGCAATTTGCAATATACTAAAAACCAAGCCAAGGCATAACACCATGAATGTTGATTCCCCCAGTTAATGGTGCACATTAGTAGAAAATTCTCTCTCTCTCTCTCTCTCTCTCTCTCTCTCTCTCTCTCTCTTACACACACACACACACACACACACACACACACACACACACACACACTGCAAAGAGTTCCTTGAGGTGTGAGGCCCATTATTCTCTTATGTTTGAATTGTTTGGGGCCTATGGATACAACACTGCACTCTGAAATTAAATGTTCACATTCTAGAAACTAGGAGCCAAACTAGTTTGGCCACAGGGGAAACCCTTGAAGGAGGACAACTCTGCCCCACCACCCAGGCCCCTACTGGCTGCGCCCTAGAGCAGCATGGGAGCAATTGCAAGATGGCACAGCCCACATTACTCCAGGTGACATATGAACTGGCTCTGTGGGGAAATTGTTGGGATGGCTGAATCTAATTCCAAACTGAGCCATGGGGAGTTCTGGCAAAGCGATGGAAATGGCAGGGCTTGGCAGATGCTTAGTTATGCCCTATAGTTAATCTGATTTAATGTGAAGATAGATGGAAGAATTTGAGAAGGGAGCCATAGGCCTCATGGACTAGGAAGTTTTTATCGGATTCTTCTGAAAGGCAGGAAAGCTACTACACAAAGCACTTGAGTCTTCCAAGACCCCCTTGGAATACCATAGACAGAAAAATCAGGGGTTTCAGTTCATAAAACACTTTGCAGTCTTTTGAGCTGAAAAGTTCTAAAATGGGTGGAAGAACAGTATTAATAATGCAACATTTGATTTTTCTATTATTGATTTTGTCACAAAATTATGCTTTCAATATTTCATGACAATGTGAAGTACAAGACACCAACTTCTATGCAGAAGGAGGCTTGTTATAGATGCTCTTTAAAAAATAAATGGAATAGTGCAGTTATTCTGTTCATTTATATCTCACCTTTCCTCCCAGGTGGCGTGCCTTGGCCTCCCCCTCCCCGTTGTATCTTCACAACGTCCCTCTGGGTTAGGTTAGACAGTGACTAAGCAGAGGGCTGAGTTGGATTTGAACCAGCTGACATTTCTGAAAAGTCTTCAGAAGCCGCTGCATGGAAGCTGTAATGGGATGGAAGGTTGGTCTGTGTGATCTCTCAAGGATTCTCAAACCTGGATGTAAAAAAGAGACTGCTAGAGAGAGTCAAACTGGGTGGGCAAGTTTAGCCTGGTCACTGTCCTTTGGTCAGGTTTATTGGCTCCAGTGGGGCTCAATGGCCAATCTCCCCATAACTAATAAAATGGCCAAAGTCTCTTTCTGAAAGGAGCATGTCTTGCTTCCACCAGCTTCTGTGGGGAATGATGCCATGCAGCTGCTTGAGAAAAAGCCATGAGCGTGTTTAGGATGAGTTTAGTCTTGGACTGGAAGAGACACACAAACTTGCTCTTTGCAAAAATCCTATTGTCCTGCTGGCCTCCTAGAAATCTGATGGAGGGCAGTGAATGGAAGACTAAATTTAAAATCTTCACTTATTCTCAACACAATGCATATGTGTAAATACAACCAAACAGCACAATAGCACCAGTAAACCTCCAGTGACCTCATTCCACAGAAACAGAGTCTCGATGCAGATGGAAAGCCTGGAATTCTAACTAGCGATGGACACTTTTCATTCCTCTCTGCTTTCTCCCCCACCAAATCTTCAGTGTGCTACATTTTTAAATTAAAAAGTCCTCACGGAATTTTGTAAGGATTTTAATGCACATTTCCCCTAGCATAGACCTTTTTGCAAGCAATTTTCTCTGATAGAATGCATTTTTGTACACACACCCAAAAAGTATACACATTTTTTTGCTAGGAAAACTTGCACCACTGAATTCAGAAAAGTGTGAATTCCCAAGGAGAGCTGTGTTTCAGTTAGCATACTGTTTCAAGAAGCACAAATTAGGTAGATCAACATTAAAATGCAAACAGAACTGACTTCCTCCCCCGTACCTATCTGTAGCATAGTAATTGAATACATGTTCACCCTTCATAAACAGGGATATGTTTGTTTTGCTTTTAACTTGTAAAAGCAGGAGTGTTTCAGGGATGAGGAGCAGCTTCAGTTTTAAGTCGTGGGATAGCTCAGTTGGTAGAGCATGAGAGTCTCAATATGAGGGTAATGGGTTCAAGCTCCTGCGTTCAAGGGGGTCAGACTAGATGACCCTCATGGTGCCTTCCAACTCTACAATTCTATGATTCTATGTATGCTAGGTAAGGGACGCAGGTGGCGCTGTGGGTTAAACAACAAAGCCTAGGGCTTGTCGATCAGAAGGTCGTGGTTCGAATCCCCGCGACGGGGTGAGCTCCCATTGCTCGGTCCCTGCTCCTGCCAACCTAGCAGTTTGAAAGCACGTCAAAGTGCAAGTAGATAAATAGGTACCGCTCCGGCGGGAAGGTAAACGGTGTTTCCGTGCACTGCTCTGGTTCGCCAGAAGCGGCTTAGTCATGCTGGCCACATGACCCTGAAGCTGTCTGCGGACAAACGTCGGCTCCCTCGGCCAATAAAGCGAGATGAGCGCCGCAACCCCAGAGTCGGTCACAATTGGACCTAATGGTCAGGGGTCCCTTTACCTTTACCTATGAATGCTAGCTAACAGCCACCTGCAAGAGCTTCTGCTCATGACAGCTCAGCCTTCTGAAAAGAGGTATTGTATTTCCCTAGTTCAGTTTAAGGTATGTGCAAAGCCAGCAAAAGCAGCTTAATGGAAGGGAACAGGTACAATAGATGCAGATATACATACAGTGCTCCTTCCACCTTGGCCATTCTGGCAGCATAGCATGGCATGTGTTTTCATCTGCAGTCATCCTTTCCCCCCCAGATTCATGGGGCTTCGGGATGCCTCCCTGATCCTTTGTCTGCAGCAGCTGAGGATACAGGGCATTGCCCTGCAAATCTGCCAGCAAGCTGCTTGAAAGGAGAAAAGGTGAAAGAACTGAAGTTCTGGAGGTGAAACATTCATCAAAGGGTATTTCAGTGCAAATCAAGACAGCCTGCTCCTTGCAGGAAGGAGTTTGTAGGGTGAGAACTGTTAATAGGAATCTCTAACAATAGATGATTCCCAGTGGTTCAAGTGTTCTAATTGGGCAGGTTTAGATTTAATTTTCACACAGTGTGATCGGGCTCATATCACTGAACCTGCATCTTCTTCCTGAAAGCATAAACAAACATGACTGCCTCTCCGAAGACTTCAGGCGCAATGACAAAGTTGCCTTTGAGTCACCTAGAATAGTAGGGAATGATATTTAATTACACACAGCCTAGTCTGATTAGCAGGGGTGAACAGAGCTCCTACTGAGGTTTGATTAAATTTCAGGAGATTGTAAGCCACTAAGCAACAGGGAAATATACGTTAGGAATGGGCAGAATGCTGGAGCATGTAATTTAAAAACTCCACAAGTTCTTTTTGCCGTTTTGCCCTCCAAATTCAACTTTTTGAATTTGTTGTTGTCATTAGATGGTTTTCTACAGCAATTGGAGATGTGAAAAGTCCTCCTGCGGCACTTTCCTGATTTTGATGGGATCTCGTTTACAGTCTCAGGCTTCATGATTGGCAACATCCGCGAAACATTTCAATTCTGTTGTTGCTCTCCTCTTGTTGAATCTGTGGATCTTGGTGGTCACTCGTTCCGTTCACAGAGAAAGACACCACAGGACAAATGCCATTTCCCTTGTGCCAGTGTGGTGTAGTGGTTAAGAGCGGTAGTCACGTAATCTGGGAAACCGGGTTCGTGTCTCCGCTCCTCCACATGCAGCTGCTGGGTGACCTTGGGCCAGTCACACTTCTCTGAAGTCTCTCAGCCCCACTCACCTCACAGAGTGTTTGTTGTGGGGGAGGAAGGAAAAGGAGAATGTTAGCCGCTTTGAGACTCCTGAAGGGGAGTGAAAGGCGGGATATCAAATCCAAACTCCTCTTCTTCTTCTTCTTCTTCTTCTTCTTCTTCTTCTTCTTCTTCTTCTTCTTCTTCATGCCTCAGGCAGACATGGAGCTTCTGTTACCTGAGGGAGGCAAGACATACACCGTGTGCTAGCCCCGGGGGGAAGGTTATCGTTGTCATAGTCAAAGTCCAGTCCTGAGTCACTAGCCTGGAAACAGCTCACAAGGAGCAAGGCGAGGTCCAAAGCAGGAAGCCGGGCGGGGACAGGAACACTGGAAGGTCAGGGCTGGGTCCGGGTAGGAGCAGGTACTCAATGACGACGTTGCTTCCGCAACCTGGGACCGGGCTGACTGGCCTTTATCTTCTCTGAGGCCAGGGGCGGTCCCGGCCCCCAGGAGACCCTCTCCTGGCCTTAAGGCGAGCACTCCTCCTGGGAGAAACCAGTTCCCTTCGCCTCTCTGCCCTGAGCCTCTGCAGTTCAGGAGAGGCTGAAGGGTTACTGGGCCCAGGAGGAGACTCACCTGTAGGCACTGAGTCCTCAACCACCTCTGGAGCCAGAATGGATTCACCTGGTGCCTGCTCCTGAGGATCCGGCACAGGTGTAGGTGCCTCAGAATCAAGGCCCTGCCCCAGTTCAGCCGGCCCTGGAGGCGGGGACTCCTGTGCAGGCTGGGATTCCTCCGGTTCATCCTCTGAATCGGATTCCCAGGCCATCACACACCGCCTTCAGGAACAGCCTCAATTAACCCTTCTCCACCCTCCCTCGTTCAGCTCTGTGCTGCCTGTGCCTAAGCAGAGTTCTACAATTTTGCCTTACAGTTCACTTGATGTAGAATCAGGTTGTGCTATAGTCTGAGAACTTCCCTGGGTGGGGGTCTCTTCTGATATTACTTCCTCTTCTGAGAAGAGACACTGCAACATAGCAAGTGAGCCATAAGTAGTGTCTGCAGAAGTCTTCCATGTCAGTTTCACCTAACTATGCCCTTTCATAGATCCATCCAGTGAGGCTGGATGGGCATCTGTCATGGATGCTTCAGCTAAGATTCCTACATTGCAGGAAGTTGGACTAGATGACTTTTGGGGTCCTTTTTAACTCTACAATTCTATTATTCTATAATGACACTGCTGTCAAGTTTTTACACCCAACACCACTTGGGTAGGGCCTTACTACACAGTTGTATGTGTGAAGAGTGGTGCAGCAACTGAATAGCAGGGACTCATGTGATGAACCCATGAAAAAGCAACTTCGGTGCAACTGCTGTAATGTCTACAACGCAGCCTCAACTTGAAGCTAAAGCCAGGAAAAATCTGACTCTTTCCCCCCAAACAGAGAAACTCCAAAACTCCGATACCAAAAACACATTTATGGAATGGCCCTGCATTCACTGTTTGTGAACAGGAACTGAAACAGATGCAAGCAAAGTCATCAGATGTAGTGATCTACAAGCTGTTACTTTGAAGGAAATCCACAATATGTGAAGTAAGGATCTGATGTAGTATCATGGCTAGCAGACAAAGGTGTGTATTAGCAAGTCATCCACTGGAATCTCCCTTTCTCCATGACCTTGCTATAACTACAGTATGGGGAATAATAAACGTCATCTGCATTAAAAGGCTGCTGAAAGGATCACAGCATTCAGAGATACAGACATTCGCAAATGTCGTTATAAATGCTACATATTAAGCAGTCCTCATCATACCAAAGGAAATGAAATTGTTCCAAATGAAATTCTGTCTGGACCGGTCTTGTGACACAAAGCAGCGACTTAACAAAAAATGCATCAAGGCACACATAATAATCTGCATGAAGGAAACCCTTCTATGCAGGAAATAAAACCCACAAAGATTTTTCAGACCATTCTAGAATGTAAATACTGTTTGGAAACTGAAACTCTTTCCCTTCGCCCTTTTGTTCATCTGCACTAGAAAGTAGAAATATGTATTCTGAGTGCATAATATAGAGTGTGATGCTGTCTGAGAGATTCCCACATCATCCACCCACTCATTTTCTCACCAAGGGGCAGCGAAAGATGGAAATAACTCTCACGCCCACATACGCAATATACGTGTGCTCCTGGGCAATTTATTTATGATTAATAATATTTTATATGTAAAAAAAACTTGTGGGAAATGGAACAGGCAAACCCAATCCACACCCAGGTAAACTGAAGCCCAGGTGGTTTATAGACCAATAATTCTACTGGAGCCCAATAAAAGTGAATCAACATACACAAAAAGACACTTCAACTTAAGGGAGCTACGGAAAGATACAGGTACATTTGGGGAAGAAATATGAGATCAGAATTAGTTTCTGAGTTAGAGAGAGGTTCTGTGTCCAGGCAATCCAAATTCTGTCCCAGGAAAAGCAGGATTTTGTTACCTGTATAAAAGGATGAAAATTGAGCAAATTTGCATAGTTTTCCCCAGCAATTTCTGTTCTGCTGCTGCTCATAGGTGGTACACTAAGGAACCCACAGCTTTGTTTTAACCAATGAAAATCTTACTTGGTCAGCTATTTGGCTTCAGCAACTGCTCCCCCAAGCCTAGCATCAGCATCCAGCTTGGTGGGATACAAAAGGCACCACCTACAACAGCTGATGACAGCTGCCCTTTAAAAAACAAATGTTTACATATCTTTTTTCATAGACTGTGAAAAGAATTGCTGAGCCATGCAGCTGTAGCTTTCACAGCTTCCATTACCTGTGGGCCCTATCCCAAATGTGTGCTTCATTGTGGATAATGAAGATGGTGGCAGCTGCCTCACCTGGTACTTCCTCAGTCCAGGCGGTAAAGAGAAGTGCCAGGTCGTTGGAGCTGCACTGGTTTCTGTGTTTGCTCCTTTCCCTCTATTGCCCATTGCTGCCCATCCCCTCTGCTTTCTGGGCTAACCAGGGAAGCACTAGGGGGTCCAATGACAGATTGCTGAGGGCCTACTCAAATCTGGTACTCTATTCTGGTAGGGTGGTCACTCACACATCACCCAAAAGGTGAAAATGCAGCACCAAAAAGAAGATAAGGGAGGATGGCATAACATTTGCAAATGCTGGTTTATATGTGCAAATGATAGGTGGAATTAAGTAGGAGAACTAGGTGCGCAACTGGACTTTTCCCTCCTTTCTGCTCCCCTAACCCTGTTCTGGGGGTTACTCCAACCTTACAAAGCAAGTTCAGAGCATGCAGGGGAGGAGAGGGAAGCCCTGTCACACAAGTGGGCCCTGCTCCATGCTTGCAACAACTTAGTTGAATCCTGCCCCTAGAAATCATTAAAAAGGTAAAGGACCCCTGACAGTTTAGTTCAGTCCAGTCACAGACAACTCTGGGGTTGTGGCGCTCATCTCGCTTTACAGGCTGAGGGAGCTGGCATTTGTCCACAGACAGTTTTTCTGGATCATGTGGCCTGCATGATTAAGCCACTTCTGGCGCAACGGAACATCGAAACCAGAGCAGCACATGGAAACACTGTCTACCTTTCCGCTGGAGTGGTACCTATTTATCTACTTGTACTGGCGTGCTTTCGAACTGCTAGGTTGGCAGGAGCTGGGACTGAGCAACAGGAGCTCACCCTGTCACGGGGATTTGAACCACCGATCTTCTGATCAGCAAGTCCAAGAGGCTCAGTGGTTTAGACCACAGTGCCACCCGCATCCCATTAGAAATCATTACAATAATTTAAATAGAAATATAATACTGTGAACTTGGTGTCCTGTGCGCTCGGGTCTGATCTCCAGATAGTAACTGTTGGTGGACAGCTTCAGGTATGGTTTCCATATGTCCGGGGAAAACTGGACATGTTCTCTTTTGGGGGGCCAACATGTCCATCCAGGAGGATTTTTACGTTTAAAAGGAAATGCCTGGGTTTGTCAAGCTTGGGCTTGGGCTGCTCTACACACTGTGACTGCTGCCAGTCCGAGCTGGGGAAAGAGGCTCGTATGCCAGGTTCACCATTTCCTTCATTTGGTGCAGGTATTTTATATCCAGTATAAACAGGATACCATTTTTTGTACCTACCTACACACACGCAAATCTTCGTACAAAGATTACCATAATAAAGGACAAAAGTAGTAAGGACCTAACAGAAGCAGAAGACGTCAAGAAGAGGTGGCAAGAATACACAGAGGAATTATACCAGAAAGATATGGATGTCTCGTACACCCCAGATGGTATGGTTGCTGACCTTGAGCCAGACATCCTGGAGAGTGAAGTCAAATGGGCCTTAGAAAGCACTGCTAATAACAAGGCCAGTGGAAGTGATGGTATTCCAGCTGAACTATTTAAAATTTTAAAAGATGATGCTGTTAAGGTGCTACACTCAATATGCCAGCAAATTTGGAAAACTCAGCAGTGGCCAAAGGATTGGAGAAGATCAGTCTACATCCCAATTCCAAAGAAGGGCAGTGTCAAAGAATGCTCTAACTACCGCACAATTGCACTCATTTCACATTCTAGCAAAGTTATGCTTAAAATTCTACAAGGAAGGCTCAAGCAGTATGTGGACTGAGAACTCCCAGAAATGCAAGCTGGATTTCGAAGGGGCAGGGGAACCAGAGACCAAATTGCAAACATGTGCTGCATTATGGAGAAAGCTAGAGAGTTCCAGAAAGACATCTACTTCTGCTTCATTGACTATGCAAAAGCCTTTGACTGTGTTGACCACAGCAAACTATGGCAAGTTCTTAAAGAAATGGGAGTGCCTGATCACCTCATCTGTCTCCTGAGAAATCTCTATGTGGGACAAGAAGCTACAGTTAGAACTGGATGTGGAACAACTAATTGGTTCAAAATTGGGAAAGGAGTACGGCAAGGCTGTATATTGTCTCCCTGCTTATTTAACTTATATGCAGAATTCATCATGTGAAAGGCTGGGCTGGATGAATCCTAAGCCGGAATTAAGATTGCCGGAAGAAATATCAACAACCTCAGATATGCAGATGACACAACTTTGATGGCAGAAAGTGAGGAGGAATTAAAAAACCTTTTAATGAGAGTGAAAGAGGAGAGCGCAAAATATGGTCTGAAGCTTAACATCAAAAAAACGAAGAACATGGCCACTGGGCCCATCACCTCCTGGCAAATAGAAGGGGAAGAAATGGAGGCAGCAAGATATTTTACTTTCTTGGGCTCCATGATCACTGCAGATGGTGACAGCAGTCACGAAATTAAAAGACGCCTGCTTCTTGGGAGAAAAGCAATGACAAACCTAGACAGCATCTTAAAAAGCAGAGACATCACTTTGCCAACAAAGATCCGTATAGCTAAAGCTATGGTTTTCCCAGTAGTGATGTATGGAAGTGAGAGCTGGACCATAAAGTATGCTGATCGCCAAAGAATGGATGCTTTTGAATTCTGGTGCTGGAGGAGACTCTTGAGAGTCCCATGGACTGCAAGAAGATCAAATGTATCCATTCTGAAGGAAATCAGCCCTGAGTGCTCACTGGAAGGACAGCTGGTGAAGCTGAGGCTCCAATACTTTGGCCACGTCATGAGAAGAGAAGACTCCCTGGAAAAGACCCTGATGTTGGGAAAGATGGAGGGCAGAAGGAGAAGAGGAGGACAGAGGACGAGATGGTTGGACAGTGTTCTCAAAGCTACCAGCATGAGTTTGACCAAACTGCGGGAGGCAGTGGAAGACAGGAGTGCCTGGCATGCTCTGGTCCATGGGGTCACGAAGAGTCGGACACGACTAAATGACTAAACAACAACAACACACACAGAGAGACAAAGGCTCCTGTTTCTGAAAAGGACAGGGGGCATCTGATCTCTCCACTACTTTTAATTGTTCTCCAAGACCTGAAGGAGAGGCAAAAGGGGAAATAGGACATTCCGGAATCAGAAAGTGGGATGGGATAGCATTAACACCCCTAACTTCTTCCATAGCCACAGCACCCTTGGATTTAACAAGACTCCAGCCATTGATCTCAAACTTTGCTCTCTGAGTCTCTCTCCAGCCTGCTGTTTGCTATCTCCACTGCATAATGCTCACCATACTTTTCTGTGTATAAGACTATGTTTTTTTCTTTAAAAATCATGCTAAGAAGTGGGGGTTGTCTTATACATGGGTAGTGCATAGGGTGGACATTTGATTGGTTGCTGCCAAGGCTGTCAGTGGCTATTGCGCATGTTACTGGTTGCGTGTTATTGTTGCGTGTGTTATTGACTGACACTCTGGCAGTTGGGTGGGTGATTGGCCGGCGATGGGACAGACAGGAGGCAGATTTAGTGACACGTGTGGGAGCGATTTTCGGCAATCCCCCCCTACAAAAAAGCTCAACAACTCTGTGCCATCTCCCCCTGTTTTCTTAAATTTGAGTCCCCCCAAATAGGGGTCATCTTATTCATGGGGGCGTCTTATAGATGGAAAAGTACGGTAACTTCAATCATAAATTACTCTAAAATACTGGCATTGTCTTTTAAACTAACTGTCAGTAGATGGAGGGAGACCACTCACTTGCAAATGAAAATTTCCCTTGATCCATTATGTTGTCTTAATGGTTCATCCCCAGGCCATCACCTCAAAAGGAAATTAGCTTTTTTTTTGACATTATTTGCTGTTTCATGATGTCTCAGTAAAAATCTGATGCAGCAGAATTAAAACAGATCCTCTATAATTGGCATAACTTTAATTTTTTTAAAAAATTATTTCATAAAATGTATATACGCTTGCTTGTTAAAACAACTTCAAAGTAGTTTACTAAGAGGGGGGAAACAATAAAATTATCAGTAAAAAATGGTAAAAGCTACTATTTCAAATATTCCATTTTTTAAAAAAAAATATTAAAAATAAAATAAACAATAAGCTAAAAACGGATTAAAACACATTTCAGCCTTCTGGGTAGGCTTGTCTTTTTTTTAATATATATTTTATTAAGGATTTTCTTGTTTTACAGAAGTGTAGTGCCTCGTATTTATTATTATTATTATTATTATTATTACCTAGGATTAAAGGGTTGTCTGACACAGCCTAATATACACGGAACTTGATTAGATTCTAACTCATGGGAATCTGACACACCATTTTAACACATGAGCCTCAACACGAAGCCTCAACACGAATTTAAGGTGCCTTTTACCCAGCAACTCATAAGAATACATTGAAGGTGCCTGCTTGATTTCACTGGGTGGGGAAATGTGCTTTTTAATCTTTCTGGACAAAAGCTGAACATCTGAGAAAGGGACCTCGCATTTGACGCTGAGTCAGAGCCTTGCTCCATCTTGCCCAGTCTTGCGCATTCTGCTTAGCAGTGGCTCAAATACCTGAAATCCTTTCATGAGAAGCGCAAAGGATCTGTGAATATGGTGCCCTTCTGTGACTGGGGCCTCACAAATCCTGGCTGACCTGCACCATATTTGTGGCCTTCATTCGGTCTTCAAAAATCAGAATGGGTTATGCTAAAAAGTTAATCTGAAATGTAAAGAATGAATCAAGGTTCTTTCTATGGCTTGTGAAAGCAAACAAGTGAGCGATTTAAGGGTTATTACCATTTTAATCTTGCAAGCCTTTGAAATAGTAAAGGACATTAGCATCTCTGCATCCACGTTCTCCCATCCTGCTATATTACGCAAAGATTTAGGGCTCTTGCTTTCTTGCTTGCTTTTATGGTTGCTGTGTGGCAAAATGCTGTGAATAAAATGAGCATAGAAGCATTTTCTCCCCCTTCTTGTTAAAAACAAACAAGCCTGCAGTCTTAGCAAAAGGGAGAGGGACTTCATGAATAATTCAGCTGCTCATGTTTACGCAAAACTTTAAGAAATGTGAATCAGAACTCAGAATGTAGCCCAACATTTCCAAGATTGCTCCCACCTACACATTCTGCGCAGAAAGAAGCCTGTAGGTCAAAAACTGCAGGCAGCCCATAGGGAGACGAGCAATGCAAACCTATGTTTTTCTTTCTGACTGCTAGCCTGGAAACTTAGAAGGTGAACTTAGAATAAGACTGGAATCAAATGTGGAATTCTGATAAAGGTTTTCAGCAGGGCTGGCATTTGACCTATCAAAGAAGGGGGGAGGGGGAATCCATAATGCAAAATCCATGCTTGGTCAGTTGTCCAGTGAATAATAGCTTGGTGTTTAAAGCTTAACCAGATTAATATAGTAACCAAGAAAACAGAGAATTATGTGTAACTTGTGAACCTGTTTTGGCTTCAGAAAAAAGATCCAGAATGTACTTCCACCTTGCAAATTAATTTGGCTCCCTCTGAAGCTGCACCATAATTCAAACAAGATTTGGAACTGTCAGAGGCAGGCCATTTAAATGTGATCAAGATTGACCCAAAGGATAGCATTATTCATATCTCTGTAAACAGCGGCGTAGCGTGGGTTGTCAGCACCCGGGGCAAGGCAAGTAATTTGCGCCCCCTAACCTGGGGCAAGGCAAGTAATTTGCGCCCCCTAACCCGGGGCAAGGCAAGTAATTTGCGCCCCCTAACCCCTAACCTGCCGCCGCTGCCAGCTTCTTCTTGCTGCTGCCTGGTCTGGTCTGGTGTGGTTCTCTCCTGCGCTCAGCGCTGCGCTGGGTGGCCGCTGCACTGTCCCTCCCCCAGATAGACCCTCGCTCTCTCTCCACACCGCACGCCTGGCACCCACCCCCTCCACAGTGGGCAGCGGATTCGCACAGCCAGCACTGCAGTGAGAGAGAGTGAGTGAGCCAGGCAGGGGCAGAGAGCTGCGAGTGCAAGCGCGCGCCCCCCCAGATGTTGTGCCCGGTGCGGCCGGGCCCCCCTGTACCCCCCACGCTACACCACTGTCTGTAAATTCTACCAGGTGGTAAAATACTTTTTGGCAATGCATAATTATGGGGTTGGGTAGAGTTTGGATTGAAATGCTTGCCAATTGTCAGTTATTATCAACTGAACACCTTTTGTTTGAACAACATCCAATATGGATAAATGCATCATATATTCCAGAATTCCATGGCCTGCCTTGTTCCCCAGACCTGCTAGAGTCAAGGTTACTGGTGTGTTCATCACCTGCTTTGCAACTCATGTTCCTTCCCGCCGGAGCGGTACCTATTTATCTACTTGCACTTTGACGTGCTTTCGAACTGCTAGGTTGGCAGGAGAGGTAGGGTCAGACCTCAAACAAGGTGAGGCAACTGCGTCAAGTGGCAGGATCCACAGGGGCAGCAGATCTGGTCTCCAAATAATGCCTTGCCCGCTGCTGCTGCCATGTGTTGCTTGGAGGCCAGTTCTGCTGCCTACTTGTCTGTTCCTCACCCCCTGGCATCTCTACAACGATCTCTTGGCAAATAGGAGGCACTGCTGGCATGGGCGTAGGCAGGGGGCAGCTGCCCTCCCCCCAAATCAAGCAATGAACAAAAATACCTAACTAAAAGTAGAAATTGTCGACAGATTTTGAGCACCTAGGGTTAAAAGTCAGTAATTAAAAACAATGGTTTTCGAGACATTTCATTCTGAGTCGTGTCCGACTCTTCGTGACCCCCTGGACCAGAGCACACCAGGCACTCCTGTCTTCCACTGCCTCCTGCAGTTTGGTCAGACTCATGTTTGTAGCTTCGAGAACACTGTCCAACCATCTCAAGGTTACTAGATGTCCCTGTTTCCCAGGGACAGTCCCCGGATTTACAAATCAGTCCCCATACAAAATCCATTGAAGTTGAAGAGTGTCCCCGGATTCATTGGAAAAAATCTAGTAACCTTAAAATTGTCTTAATTTGGGTGTGGGTGTGTCAATGGTTAAAGTTTGCACTCACTGATTAAAATTGGTCCACACTGAAGAATTGCTTAAAGCTTTAATCTGGGATTAAAGTTTGCAAATCCATTACTGTTTCTTTGTCTTGCTTGAGGGAGTAGATTACATTCTATGAGGACTATGGAAGGGTTAATACTAAAAATCAGCTCCCAGACGTTGCTAAGCAACCGTGAACTGCCCTCTGGATCACTTACCAGCCAATGGCGATTTGTTCCGCTGATGTCATTTTGCTACCTTAATATCTATGCAGAAGAACTGTGTGGGTGGAGTTCTGTGAAAATCTACCTGAACTGCTTTTAATTAGTATCATCTAATAAAATTAATTCCTTTTCCTCCTCCAATTTAGCTCCAAAGCTTAATAACTTCAATGGAAGACTTAACAAAGCAAACTTGATAGTCATTCAAAATTATTTGTCCCTTCACAATATTTGGATCCTGCACTTAGATTGAACAGTTATCATATATATATGCACATAAGATTTATATCCAGACTGTCTTCTGGAACAAGAATCCTTTGGGAATAAATACCCATTTCAGCCTGGAAACATTATAGTTATAATAATGGCTGACAGCCTTATTCCCATGAAACTCTCACAGGGTTAAGGATCTTTACAAGTAAAGTTGATTCTGGTGAAACAGCATTAACTTGGAGCATAACGTCATTTATCTGAAAGCCTCAGGGAAAGGCGTAATGTTTCTGAAAAAGGTTCCTTTTCACACAGGGATACATGGAGCAGCTTGAATTACCGCGTGAAGGGCTGAATCTGTTTTTTGTAGGGTTCAGGTTTTTCTGCAAACATTTGGGATGGAGAGAGGGAGATGCTCATGGAGGGGGGAAATCCCCCATTTTTTCATACCATTTTTGGTTCCTCTACACAGCAATTGTTCCCATCTGTAAATGTCCCTTTGCCACACACCTCACACCCCTGGTTGTTGTTTAATTTAATGGACCTCTTCTCAGCCAGGCAGGGGTCACGAAGTGAACATGAAGGTATCAATAAGCTATATAGTCAATCAAACTCACCTAGTTTATTTATTTGTTTATTTGGCTTTTATACGGATCTTACCAGAAGAATTCAGAGGAGTGCTCAACACTGGCATACAGAAAAACCACCTGGAACCAATAGTTGCTCTAGCCATGCAAAAATTAAACATCAAACACTCACACACGTACATATAAATGCCTATCATTTCAGAATGTAATAATTAATACATCAAAAGAATCAGAGGCTAGAAATGTTCTAAAGGTGCGCGTTCTCACTTTAATATTCTCTTTCTTAGCTTTTCAGGTGTAAAAGGAAATGAAGAATGGCAACTTTGCACCTGTCCTTTGACCTGATGTGAATCACTGCTTAGATTTTCAGCAGACAATGGGACAATACGGCCATCTTGAACATGGCTTGATGATGCACATAAGAGACAGGTATTTGCCCTCTGCATAATATACCATTTCGTTTGCATATACTGCTTTTTTTACATAGGTAGATAAATGCAATGTAATGTGGTATATAGTGTTTGGGAAACAACAAGTATCAATGTTGTCCTTCTGCAAACCCCTGCCTAAAAAACCCAAAGAATCACAGAATTGTAGAGTTGGAAGGCACACCAAAAGTCATCTATTCCAACCCCCTGCAATGCAGGAATCTCAACTACAGCATCCATGACTGATGGCCACCCAACCTCTGCTTTAAAATCTCCAAGGAAGGAGAGTCCACCACCTCCCGAGGGAGACTGTTCCACTGTCAAACAGCTCTTACCGCCAGAAAGTTCTTCCTGATGTTTAGTTGGAATCTCTTTTATTGTAGCTTGAATCCATTGGTTTGGGTCTTATGCTCAGGAGCAAGAGAAAACAAGCTTGCTGCATGTGATAGCCCTTGAGATATTTGAAAACGGCTATCATATATTCCCTTTTACAGGTTAAATATACCCAACACCCTCAACCGTTCCTCATGAGGCCTGGTTTACAGACCCTTGATCATCTTTGCTGCCCTCCTTTGCACACGTTCCAGCTTATCAACATCCTTCTTAAACTGTGGCGCTCAGAATTGGACACAGTATTCCAGGTGTGGTCTGACCAAGGCAGAATAGAGCGGGACTGGGACGTCCCTTCAACTGGACACTGTAAGCCCTCCCTCCCTCTCTCTCATAGAGAGGAGCAAAGGGCACTTGTATGACCAGTGCTTTTTTTCTTTAAAAATGTTTAGAGGTACTCTCATTTTCCTACTCATATTGAAATACTGCCCCTCGATGAGGCCAAACTCAGATTCACAAAATGTTTAGGGGTGTGCGTACCCCTGCGTACCCCCAGGAAAAAAGCACAGTGTATGACGCTGCTAAATGATGGTGGGGTAACAGATAATAATAATAATAATAATAATAATAATAATAATAATAATAATAAATGCCCCGCCTATCTGCCTGGGTTTCCCAAGCCACTCTGGGCGGCTTCCAGTATATCTAAAAACATAATAAAATATCAAACATTAAAAACTACCCGATACAGGGCTGCCTTCAGATGTCGTCTATAAAAGCCTTACCTTGTGTCTCGTGCAAAGACACACTGTTCTGCCATCCCTGTTTTGGAAAGCTTTAAAAGACTGAAGGTTCATTCTTATACGAGCAAAAATAATAATAATCTATGATTATTCTGTATTATGTAATTATTGTCTCAAGGGTATCATTAGATGACTAATGGAAGGTTTTGATCACTTGTTTTATACTGTATCAATAGAAATAGTGAAAATTGCTATTTCTCCTCAAAATATTGTAAAACTGGTTGTCAATCCGAGGGTGTGATAGTCCACAGACATTGTACTGTTTCCCCAGGTGCTGGATTCCCCATTCTCTAAGATTTGACTACATGAATGGAACTTTGTTCTTTCCCAGTTTACACATCCTTGTTGTAGCTCAGGCATGTCCAACAGGTAGATCACGATCTACTGGTAGATCTTGGGGTGTTCCTGGGAGATTCTAGTAGATCTCTGGCCCCTCAGTGATCTTGTTTCATAGAAAGAAAAAGCTCCAAAACTTTAACTTCCTAAAAAAAAGCTCAAAAACTTTGGCTATCCAAAAAAATTGGTCCAACCAACGGCAATGGGTAGATCACTGCCAGTCTTTTTATACTGTGAGTAGAATGCAGTCTATAGGGAGTTGGTCTTCCCTGTTGTAGCTTATCCAAATATATAATCACAGTCTTGCCGGGAGCTTTCTGGTCCAAGGAAAGCCCTCCATACAGACACAGGATTCTCCTCGGCTCCATTGGGCCGGAATCTGTGAATGTCTCCTGAGCCAGATGCTTAAGTATAGACTTGTTCATTTCCTGTTTTCTAAAAGGGCATTTGGAGCTGATGGCTTGTGTTGAGACTCAAAGGAACAACCCCTTGCTCTTTACAGGAGTTATTTTACAACCCTCTCTTTTAAAACCAATGACCTGTTACCGGAGGAGATGGGGCTATTAGCCATGAGAAGCTCACTATGACCTCCATATTCAGAGAAAGAATGTGCCCGAGTTTCAAATGCTGGAATTAAACCACAGATAACTTTCCTAGGACCATCCAGTTGGATACTAGGGCTGGACAATATATCGATATATCGTCCAAAACTGGTTTGAAGCCCATATCATGGTCTTGGTTTCATAATTTTTGACCTAGCAATATAGCACAAATTATGATGTGTGTGAGGCCTGAGTGATGCCTGGCTTTTAACATTGTGATATATCACCAGGTAAATACCATGCTATACTGATATATCACGATGTCTGAAATAAGGATGTAACTATGAAGAGGTGAACAGGGCAATGTCCTGGTGTGACTTAGGGGGTCTAAAATGTATACATTTTTACTTACCTTCACATATTGCTACAACTGTTGTTTTATAGTTCAGAGCAACGGAGCAGAAGGAATCCTGAGAGAAACGATGACTGGCTTCACAGTTTTTCCCACATCGCGAGTTTTTACATAGAACGCACACACACATCATGATTCACGATATATCACAGAAAATATAGCATTTGGGAGAGAGGGGTGCGCTGAATCCTTCCCTCTGAGATGCTAGTTTTCCATCCACATGGTGTGCGTTTTGATTTCAGGAGAATAATTCAAATGTCCAAGACCGGAGAAGCTGTACCACTTCATTCTACTGCTTGTAGATGGTGTTTTTAGTTGTAAGAAAAGTATATTGTTTTTTTGACAGAAACTCCAGTGCCGTTCTGTTGTTTTAATGCTTTCAGAGCAACAGCTATTACAGGATCCCTTCTACACTCTGCTGAGTCATTGTTTTAATACATATTCTGATATGAAAGTTCAGACACCTATTGAATCACAAACACCAGTTTTTGCAACAGTTATGTGTTTGCTTCCAATTTCCCATTCAGAAACAACTTCGGCTGACTTTTGTTCAGTTGTAAGCAAATTTCTGTGTTGCTTTTTTGCTCTTGCTTCATTCCTAGATTTTAAAGAATTTATTAAAAAGGAAAAGGAATAAAAAAAGGATTAGACCAGTGGTAGCCAAACTTTTTTGCAAAATTGTCTCAAGTGACTCATTCCAGGGTGTGGAACGATGCCACTATATTGTATACTATGTGGATATGGTGATGAAGAAGTTATTGTACGGTGAAGGGAGATTCAAATATTCTATTGTAAATATGAGGGGGTGGAATTGGTAAAGGATTAATTGTGTGAAGTTCATATTGACAAGCTGGAAGGTGTGCAGAGGAAGGCAATCAAGATGATCAAGGGTCTGGAAACCAAGCCTTATGAGGAATGGTTGAAGGAGCTGGGTATGTTTAGCCTGGAACAGAGGAGACAGAGAGGAGATAAGACCTTCAAATATCTAAAGGGCTGGATAAATCATATTTCAATAATCAACTGAAGGATGTTTCATGACTACGTAGATATTCCGTTTGACAGGCAGATATCCGAGAATCCAGAGGAAGAGGCATCAGTATTCAAGTCAAAGTCTCTACTACAATTCCAAAGCAATTTAAGCGATTCCTACCTGTTAATGAAAATATCTATCATTGTTTTGAATGCCAAAACGCACCTGTTCCAATCTGCAAGTGCAGTGGGAGAACAGTATACCCTGCTGTTGGAAGGCCATCTGTCACGGATGCTTTAGCTGAGAGTCCTGAATTGCAGGGGTTGGACTAAATGACCCTTGGGGTCCCTTCCAACTCTACAATTCTATGATCCTATGATTCTGTGCTGAGAAGACAATACTTAGCAGCAGATTAAGGGCTGTTGGCATCTCCTTTGCTCTATGCTCTATCATGCCACATTGCTTAAATATTTCCAGGCCAAATTAATTAGAATTTGTTGCATAGCATACCTAACATGGTTTGAATCTGTCACAAGCAACAGTTTCTTTCCATTTATTTCATCAGTAGCCCTGACTTTTTCTCCTTCCTCATTGCTGTGAATTTTGTCCAAGATTTTCTAAGTGCAGTCCTTGTTTAGCACTCAGTGTTTTAAACCGCAGTAGTGTGCTCATTAATTAACGAAACATGTAAAAGTACCCCAGCCTTTCAGCTGTGCTCAGACATGAACTAAGCCAACAGCAAAATTAACAAATAATAGGGATGCACAAAGCCTGTCCCTTTATTTTTATACTGTTTTCTGCTTTTCTTACTCATTGTCTTGGATAGCATTGCTTTCAGAAACCACACAGCTGTAAATACAATGTACTTCAGCATGTGCACTTAATGTGCGGGCTGCCAATTGCTTTTATTATGAGACACATTCCTATGTGCATTTCCACTTTACAGACTGTCTTCAAATTGTTATTTTTGGTTTTGGTTTTGGTGGGCATAAATTGGGTGCCTACCAGAATGCAGAGAAGTCAGGAAGTACCTGTGGATATAAATAACTTTACAGTAAGGCTGGATCTAGACGCATCAAAGAAGCGTTTTCAGTTTAAAGCGTTGTAAATTTAAACAAGGAAAACAGGTAGAGAAAAATGGGACTCCACATCTCTATCTGGTGGCACACTGTTATATTGCACATACAACACATATAAATCACTTTTTCTTTACCAGTCTAGCTGAGTCCCAACTTACACAGGGTTTACATTCATTCCAGGGATCGTGCCTATTGTCCAAACTGCATATATTCAAAACACACTGAGTGCAATGGTGGGTGGCATTGCCCAAGTCGTCCCCTCTGGATGCCCGCCTCCCATATACAGTATTAGGACTGAGGCACCAAGTTAGGGAAATGGATAACGGCACATGAAATCCTAGATAGCACAAAAATTGTTGGCGTACCATCTCAGACAAAAGTCACTGGCGTAATTCCACAAATGAGCATTTGAAGCTGAAAGTGCCAACCAGTGCTGTCCTAATTTGACATCCTGTTAGAGCAAAGACTACATGATTTTTTAAACTCAAGTAAAGCTAAACACATATCTGCATATGAAATGTTGGACAAGCTTCCCATTCTACTAATTCAGCCAAGACTGGAAAGACATTTCCTGTCTGTTATCCACACAGCAGATCTTGCCCATTGCTTGAACTTATGAGTCTTCAGAGCCTGCCGTAAATCACAATAGTTGCTGCCAAGAAAATCAATATGTGTTTTAGCAGCAGCTTTTTGAAATCTGTTTGTACTCTTGGCCATGGTGGAGCAACACAAGGAAGCAATACTTTGTGAGGAGGACCCCCTACTGCTCTGCAGAAGATGAAGTTAGCAAATAAACACTACTCCCCAGAGCCTCAATTTTGAGTATCTCTTAAGGTTTTTTCTTTTCTTAACTTGGCTTGCCACAAAGGCAGGGAAGCACACAGAAGGAAGAACTATGAGTTTCAGCTGCAGCACTTAAAACCAGCCAACCACATTTCCAAATGTAGGCCTGCAAATAAGTATCACACACGCTCTTACATAAATAGAATCTCGTGGAAAGGATGCTCGCAAGCGCCACTCTTCTTAGAGAATAATACTGCCCAAACAGCAACTAATTAAACAGTCTTTTCTTGCTTATTAATAGTAAATAACATCAGAGAGCCCTTGTGGTGTGGTGGGGCAGAGTGGACTTGGAGAAGCTTGGCTAGCACCTACACTTGGCGGAGTCAGGTAACTGATGAGGCCTGCAAAGAGAGTCCATTGTCACTCTGTTCATGCGTTGTGTTGTCTGGGTAGAGTGTCCTCCTAAACAAGGGCAGCTGCTACCATAACGAAAGGAAGCAGTGGGGAGAGGCAGAATTCTGTGTTTGTTTCATTTTGGGAAGGGGTTCCACCAATATTCAAATCAGGCAGCACAAAACTTCAGTTTGCAGTAAACTCTTATTTCACATTGCATCCACTTACACTAAGACTTCCTTACGCTATAGATTTTCACAAAAACAGCAAGCCCTTTTCTGTTCCACTGAATTTTTAGATGCACCCAAAAAGTATATTTGGGGGCCAAAACAAACAAGATAGGTAAGGGGGAAATACTAGACAGAAATATCTAATATTTTTCTTGATTTTGGTGTTCCAGGCCTAATTTATACAATTGGGCCAAATGGTTTAGATTTGATTAGCACTTAGAAAAGCCACATTTACCTGCCATCCATACCTGTTGGAAATCTATTCACTGCAAATTGCTTAGGTAAGGAGAAATTCATATTCCACACACAAAATCCAACCTTCAAAACGAATTCTCCTTGAACTTCCTACACAAACAAACAATCCCCACCCACTTATCTATGCTGCTTCTGAATATTTCACTGGGTTTGGGGTGTCGCCTGTGACACAACATGCCTCCAGACTGTCTTGTGGCGACTTTGATTGAGGGATTCATGCTCCTAGCAGTATTTTAAGTTTGTGCAATTCAAGCATGACAAATGCAATAAATACATGAATAAGAATTGTTGAGATTTGGAAAGTGAAGGGGAAAGGCATTGAAAAGTGTGGGATAAACGAATGATTAATGGAAAGCTGTGTAAACACCCTGCAAGCAAATCAAAAGGAATGTTCATTGTTGTATAAGTGCCCCACAATAAAATGGAACAAATGTTCAATAAATACTGGCCATAGGCTCACCACTGTTTCAGCTTTATGCAAGCAAATCAAGATGAATGCTCAATAAACGGGACATTTGGAAGAGCCCAGAGGTAGTCTAAACTCTTGCTACTGTCATTAAAAAAATAAGTTTTATTGGAAGACATGCCAAGCCTTGAAGAAACGGTGTATCCATTTTTTAAATGACTAACTGAAATAAATATTCTGCACACATACAGGATTGGTTATGGAACCAAAACATCCAACTAAATCACCCTGTTCTCTTTGGATACAAAAGTGATAGGTAAGGCAGTATAAATCAAAACAGAAAATACTTTTTAATTTAAAATAATTTTTAATAAAAACAAGGTTACTTGACTTCCTGAACACATGGCACACAGTAAGTATCTTTTTCACAAATGTGGTATGTTTTTATTATTCAGTTGAATATTTCCGTGACTTCATTGCCCACATAATCATGCTGAAAGGATGAAAATCTTTACAGTCCAACCCACAAATTACACTGGAATACTTGGGGTTCGATCCGGTTTGGTGGCTTCTGGATGAACATCTGCATCCATAATGAGCAGGCAGAGGGAGAGCAGAAGACCTTCCTCAAAGAAAGGAGTGGAGGTGCTCTTCCCTTGTGGCTCTTTTTAGAACACCACTGAGTCACTGGCTCATCTTTACAGGCCAGTTGATCTTTAAAACGAGGAGGCAGCTGGACCAACTCTCTCGCCTTTGCTTTCTTAAGATATACATAGCCACTCTTTGGCTATTCTTTAACTTTAAAGTTCTGCTTGATACCAGCGAAACCTATGTGCAACCACATGTGTTTGTGGGTAGTGCTGTTGCATCAAAGGGGATGAGAGCCCAGTGAACCAGCTCTGTAGGTACACAAATTATGAGGTGAACCAGGGTGATTCTGAGAAGGTCCTCACCTTTCTGAGTTGGACCACACCATTAGAAAGGCATCTCAAGGCAGAACACGGACTCCCTAAGTCACTAGCAGCCAGTGAGATGGCACTGGTGGAAGACCACTGCTCCAATCTGAAGCTCCCACCACCATGCACTGCACCAGGCCAAGCTCCTTGCACCTCCTCTCTCCCTCTTGGCCAGGGACCCACTGTCTTGGGAAGCCAGGAGAGCAATGGTGGTCAAAGCCACACCACCTCAGACCTTTAATTGACAATGAACTCCCAAATTTGGGATCCCCTCTAAACAGATGCCAAAGTTTTTCACTCATTTTGTGCCATTTTGTACCTCAAACCCCACATTTTGGGGTATTTTAAATGATTTCTTAAATTATTTTATTTTATTTTAATTTTGCATTTTCAATTTTACAATATAAAAACAGAATAAAAAATACCGTATTTTTTCGCACCATAGGGTGCACTGGACCATAGGGCGCACCCAGGTTTTTTTTTGGGGGGGGGGAAATCAAGAAAAAAAATCTTCCCCCCCCCCAGCCCCAAAGAGCAGCGTACAGGCTGCGCACAACCTCTCCCTGCTGGAGGGGTTGCGCGCAGCTATGGAAGAAGGCAAGGCAGCGAGCGGGATGGATCCCGCTCGCTGTTTTGGCTTCCCCTTTAGCCCTGTGCAGCCTCTCCTTGCCAGGAGACGCTGCACAGGGCTTTCCTGGCTTTCCTGGGAGGTGGGTGGATTCCCTCACCTCTCACAAAAGCCCGCAGAAGCCACGCAACCCCTTTAAAGAGATCGCGGCTTCTCCTGGCTTTTCTGGGAAGTGGGGGAATTCCCCCACCTCCCGTTAAACTGGCAGAAGCCACGTGCACTTTAAAAGGGCTGCACGGCTTCTGCGGGCTTTCCTGGGAGGTGGGGGATTCCCTCACCTCTCGCAAAAGCCCGCAGAAGCCGCGCAACCCCTTTAAAGAGATCGTGGCTTCTCCTGGCTTTTCTGGGAGGTAGGAGAAGGGACTGATGCAGCCACCCTTCTCCCTCCTGTGGAAAAGCCCGCAAGAGCTTTTCCCGCCTGCCTCCCCCCTGCATTCGCTCCATAGGACGCACACACATTTTCCCTTGCTTTTTAGGAGGGAAAAAGTGCGTCCTATGGTGCGAAAAATACGGTAAATAAATATAAAATCCCCTTTGACTTTCCTCCCCCACCCCCTTTGTGGATCTTCATCTAATGATTTTCCCCTCTGCATTTCTTCTGTAGCTTAATTTTTAAAATATATAAATCCTTTATCACTCCATAGTTCAAATTTTTGCTACACGTTCTATGTCAATGCTACCAATGTGTGTGTTTACAGTAATTTTTAAAATAAATTATAAACTTTCTCCATTCATTAAAGTCGGTCTCTTCCTGGTTTCTAATTCTTCCTGTAAGTTTTGACAACCCTGCATAGTTCATCAGTTTTATCCGCCACTCTTCCTTGGTCAGAGTTGTGCCATCTTTCCATCTCTCAGCTAACAGCATCCGTGCAGCCGTGGTTGCGTATGTGAATAATTTCGTCTGGTCCTTCGGGATCTTTGGACCTAAAATACCTAAAAGAAAAGCTTCTGGTTTCAGCATTTTCCCCCAATTCATTATATTTCATTGTACCTCAAACCCCACGTTTTATACCACTCCCCAAACTGAGTAATTGATACATCAAACTGGTGTTTGTAGTTAACACCCAAATATCAAACATTGTCTTATTCACTCCAAACTGCTGCCAAACGTTTGCAATAGTTTTGCATGGTTTTGTACCACAAACCCTGTGTTTTGTACTGCCCCCCTCAAACTGAGTAACTGATACTCAAACCTGTAAGAAAAATACTTCATTAAGGAAATTCTCCCCCCTACCCAGGATGCTTCCCCACTGGTGAATTAGGAAGCCACAGCATTGTATCCAAGTTTTAATTTCTCATTAATGCACAAGGGATTTTTATCAGTCACTGGTTTACGTGAAGCCCTAACACAAGGATAAATCTGTCCGGCTGAAAAACATTGTGGGAAAGAGATCTGTTTACAACAGGGTTGTTGTTTTTTGTCATTTGTTTTTGGTCTACTTTGTGCTGATGGGATCCATGGAGACTGAATAAACATAAGCAACTGCAGAACTCGCTTCAAACTCTGGGTTCAAAAACCGCTTGACCCAGCTTTGGGAAGTTTATTGCTCTACAGTGGAGAAATCCCTTGGTGACACAAGATTTTCTTACTCAGCATGTTTCTTCTACAAAAAGCACTATCCTCTTATTATCATTTAGGAATCAACTGCAAGGAATCCTTTCAATTAAATTTTGAAGGGGAAAGAAACACTAGTCTTTATTATCATGCAGTCACCTACAGAAGAAAACATTGTGGCATGGATTCGTATTTTGGCTTTGCTTAACCTCTCTCTCCCCGCCCTGCCTCTTTCTACATACCCCCAACCCTCCTCCATAAAAGGGATTAATGTGAAGCCCCAACCGAGAGATTATTTGGATGAATTACACATCAGATTAAGGGAAATCTTGTTTATTTATAGCAGCATCAAAAGAAAACCTTCACTGATTAAAGACGGAAAGTCCATTCCTCTTCCCTGAAAATAAAGAATCAAATTCTTGGTTTTGCATGAGACAAGCTCCACACAGCTGCAACCGAAGGACTTCACAAGGCTTCATCATGCCATGTTTGCTCTCAACCCCCATCCTAAATCAGTGGACTGACATGTCTCTCAGTCTCCCTAGTAGAGAGACAAGAAGCATCACAGGCAGCAGGTGTGTGATTGTTCCCCTCCCCCGAGAAGTGTGTGTACTACATTTTCTGTAGTACACACACATGCACACAAGCATTTTATGCTACTAAATTGCACCCTACATTTCACAGATGAAATGTGGACCCTTGTTCTTATTTGCGACACTCCCACTCAGAGAAAACCCATAAAGACAGGGAGAATGTTTTTTATGTGGTTTGTAGCACGGTCCCCATCTTAAAGGATTTCAGGTAACAGAGCTGAGAAATCAGAGGAGAGAATATTAGGCTACATGAATCAGTGGCCTTTCCCTCCATAACAGCCTCTTATGTTCAGAATAGCCATATTTTCACATCAGGAATTACTGCCCAAGCAGACGCCCTGACTAATACTGTCACATATTACAGAAAAGAAGAGCCAGGTGTGTAAATAAATACAGTCATACCTTGGTTCTCAAACCCCTTGGTTCGATTTTGGCTCCCGGATGCCCAAAACCCAGAAGTAAGTGTTCTGGTTTTTGAATGTTTTTCAGAAGCCGAATGTCCGACGAGCATCGGACATTCCACTGAGTGGAAGAAGCTCCTGCAGCCAACTGGAAGCTACACCTTGGTTTTTGAATGGTTTTGGGAGTCGAACAGACTTCCGGAACGGATTACGTTCGAGAACCAAGGTACAACTGTAGTATAAATAAATTCAGCTAATCTAGTATGCTTGGCAAAGCCACCTCTAGGGCTCCACTAGCACAATGAGGTTTTCACCCTCCCTTGCACCCCCAATTCCAACCTGGCAGGTCAGAGGATGCCCCAGAAAAGTGAGGGGAGAGGGGGGCCCCATGCCATCTATCAAGCAGAAATGCTTGTGCTGATGGAAAAATCAGGAGAGTGAGATGTTTAATTGCTCCCTATCAATTTAATTTGTCTAAGAAATTAGGGGTGTTTAACTTTTGCACGCCACCCCAATCTCTGAGTGATGTGAGATTCCATGGTTTCCAGGCACTTACTCAGGCTCCGTGTTTCCTTTTGGAATGAGACAAAGCGGAGACTGTGGTGTCTTTAGGATACGTGGTTTATCTACGCATATTTGCAACCTGAGCCTGAGGTGGAGGCTCTTTCCTTTTCCCCTGCTAAACACCCAGGCTATGACTTTACCAGGCTAGCCTGGCTACTCCAAAAATTAGATCCAGGGATTAGAGGGGGCACACAGTTTCCCACCCCAGACTCACAATATTATGCTTTATCTCACAGTTGACTTGGTTGTCTTTACTATAGAATTGCTTCACTATCTCTCCACCTATTCTAACAAAATTTTGGGTGAGCTATGATTTCCAAAACATACACCATCTGCTTTGCACTACTTCTGACAGTGGTATAAAGTCATTGGTATATATCAACCTGGGAAGGTTGCCAATCTAGGAGATGGAAAACTCTGATCCCAAACCTCTGTTGCCCTGCGTGATATCTTCAGGAGAAGAAAAGACTAAGGAGTAAACATCCCACAAATCTGGAGTGGAATCCCGAAGGTGGCTGGATGGCGTTCTATATGCCTGCAGCCAAGCTGGTGCCAAATGTCTTGCTCTGCTTTCCTTTGGACCACATCAACAAGGCAGAGAGAGGAGTTTTGTTGTCTGGGCAGCCCAGGAGCTCCATACACCCTGCCCAAGCTTGTGCCCCAGGGAGGTCAGTTTGGTGCTGCTGAAGGTGCACTCCATTGTCTCTTGAGACAGACAGATGCTAAGAACCAGTAGCTGGAAGTCAGCCAGTGTGTTATGGATTCATTACCACCTGTGATCCTCAGAGCTACTGGGCCCTCGGAAGCATTCCTCCCCCTGTCAAGAAATGACCTGTAGTTGGAGAAGGGAGTAAAGATACGCCCAGATTTCATGGAAGCTCCAGGTCTGACTGTATACTACCAGCTGTAAAATTCACACTGTGGTTGGCAAATGATGACATCCATACTTTTTACCGTGTGTTGCCTGCAAAGAGGCAGTTATAGAAATGGAGGTTGTTGTTTTGCACATCCAGAAAGCGCTACCTCTTTTCTCCACTTATTTTTCACCATGCCAAAAACATAAATTACTTCCGTCATCACCCTCTCCAGCAAAGACCCACCACTTGCCTTGGGCAGATAATCCCTTGCAGAAGTCACAGCTGCCCTCAAAGGCTGCAGCCGTGAACTGTGCCAAATGTGCTGGGCTGTGGCCATCTTTTAGATGTCTGCCTAGAGAGAACTGCTGTTTCTCCTTGAAACTGATATGTGTAGTCTGGCTTTCAGCTACAAGGCTTGGCCTCTGAGTCATCTCCTTGACTTTTTTATTATTGGAATGCCTTTGTTGGCATTCCTTCAAGGCCCTGTGGTGGGCGCCCTGTCCAAACCACCTGAGTTCGGGCTTCTCTTCATTCACAGTCAGCAGTTTGGCCCTTAATTCACTGCAGACAGTGGCGCTTCTGAACTCGCTGCATCTTTCGTACACCTTGTCTATGTGTGGTTTACATGGTGGGAACCTCCTCTCTCAAAGAACGGCTGGCACTGGTTAGCTGGGTTATTTACCTGTCACAAACATTCTGGAATTCAGGAGTTCCACTGACAGATCAGTTGTGACCCCTGATAAGGACAGGACAAGCAGAAGGGAAGCAGGAATGGAAGCAGGGGCTTCCAAAAAGGAACAGGCAAGAGTAGGCTTTGCAATTATAGAATATCTGCTATCACCTGGAACTACCGTATTTTTCACCCTATAGGACACACTTTTTCCCCTCCAAAAATGAAGGGGAAATCTGTGTGCGTCCTATGAGGCGAATACAGGCTTTCGCTGAAGCTTGGAGAGCGAGAGGGGTTGGTGCGCACCGACCCCTCTCGCTCTCCAGGCTTCAGGAAGCTATCAGCAAGCCTGGGGAGCCCACGGGAGTTCCCGCAGGGCTCCCCACGCTGTGGATAGCAGCCTGCCGCCCGGCGCGCAGGGCACCCTGAAGCAGAGCGCCCCACACGCCGGGCAGATATCCGCAGCCTGGGCAGATATCTGCAGTGCTGAAGCAGAGCGCCCCGTGCTTCGGGCAGACATCGGCCAGCCCCACAAGCTTGGGGGACAGCGGGGAGGCGCAGCACCGCCATCCCACTGTTCCCCGACCTGGTTTGGGGGGGAATAAAGGGGGAAAATTCCTTTATTCCCCCCCCCCCAAAAAAACTAGGCGCGTCCTGTGGGACAGAGCGTCCTATGGGACGAAAAATACGGTATATTTTTTATATACATATAGTAATGTATGAGCCTGGGGTATGGATTAAAGTTCTTTTGAGTGACTCTTCAGATGGACTGTTTCTAAGGTTTGCTATGCAAAGCTCTTGTCCATGGATGGCAAGAGCAATGCATTTCAAACTCAATGGTTTTGTCCCCATTTGGGGACAAAATAAACTGAACACTCATTTCCTATTAGAATTGCAAGGAGATTCCTCCTGTTTTCCATTCTCAGTGTCCTGCTAATTGATGATGATGTGGAGCTCTTATCTCCAGGTCCCTTCCAGCTCTACAATGCTATGATTCTGTATGAGGATGACACCTTCAGCACTTCAGAAGGAAAGAGGTTTTGATAGAATTTACTCTTTTTCTTTGACAATATGTAAAAGGTAAAGGGACCCCTGACCATTAGGTCCAGTTGTGGCCGACTCTGGGGTTGTGGCGCTCATCTCGCTTTATTGGCCAAGGCAGCCAGCATACAGCTTCCGAGTTATGTGGCCAACACGACTAAGCTGCTTCTGGCGAACCAGAGCAGCACACAGAAACGCTCTATTAGCTCTATTTGCACCACAAAACAATGAAGTGCAGGCATGCTATCATAGTGTTTTAAACTCATAAAAATGAAAGATGGAGCTGCTTGTTCAAAGTTGATGGTACATATTCATTTTATATATCCATTCTACAGAGTTGTTCATATTCTTGTACAGAGTTGCTCATATTCTGCAAAAAAACCACAATTCTGTGTTTCTTAGCACTGAATTCTCTAATGTAGCACAATGTCTACAGTTCTGACAGTCATGCCTTTTCAGTGCTTCTACACTTTCCAAGAGAGAGAAAAAATCTAGTCCTCCTAAAATACTACAAAATATGTCTCTTCAGGGCTGGCTAGCTGATATGAGGATAACTTGAGCATTTTACATTACGTTAGCTAAGATTTGTTAATTTTGGAGGCTGCAGTGCTAGACACATTTGTGAAAGCATAAAAGGAAAAGGTAAAGGTACCCCTGACTGTTAGGTCCAGTTGCAGATGACTCTGGGGCTGCGCTCTCATCTCGCTCTAAAAGCCAAGTGAGCCAGTGTTTGTCCTCAGACAGCTTCTGCGTCATGTGGCCAGCATGACTAAGCCGCTTCTGGCAAACCAGAGCAGCGCACGGAAACGCCGTTTACCTTCCTGCCAGAGCGGTACCTATTTATCTACTTGCACTTGATGTGCTTTTGAACTGCTAGGTTGGCAGGAGTTGGGAGCAATGGGAGCTCATCCTGTCGCAGGGATTTGAACTGCCGACCTTCCGAATGGCAAGCCCTAGGCTCTGTGGTTTACACCACAGCGCCACCCGTGTTCCTTGTGAAAGCATAAGTGTTATTAATTTCAGGGACACTTACTGCTGAGTGAACATGCTTAGGATCACAGCTGCACATGTGGTTTTTTGAATGAGAGAAAGAAAGAGATAACAATGTGTAAACGGCCTGCTAATAGCTTGAAAACCAGCAGGAGGCTGGTAAAAGCTTCTTAGAGGGATTTCTGTTAATTGACATTTGCTGTGAATTAGTAGGACTGAATAACAGTTCATTTGGAATTTATGTTCCTTTATTGGTTCACAAGTGTTGAGCAGTAAAAGCCCATGGGTGGGTCATCTATCTGTAAGCAGTGGGAATTAGTAGTTACACAGAACACTTTTCTGGATTCTCTGCTCTGCTTTCAGCAGCTGGCCATTGCAAAGCAGAGGGGGAACTAATGGTTTGCAGGGCTGGCTTTATGCTTTTGAATACAGCAGATTACATTATTAAGCAGAGCCAGCCTCATTTAGATGTGGCACCATTCCCCACCAGGGTAATAGAATGAATCATCATATGTTCTCCCAAAGTGCCTACAGAGATTCCCCATGTTTGGAGAAGGAGAAACAGAACATGCATTTCTCGATAAATGCTTATTGGTCACTTTCTGACCCAGCAAACACGTAACCCCAAGCCAAGGCTTTGCACAAAAAGAGCAAACTTGTGGGTTCCTAGAGAGAAAATCCTGGCTGTTCTTCCTCCTTTCTGGCTGTTGCCATGCAGTGGTGTTCTGCGGGCTGCTGGCACCCAGGGTGGGGCAAGTAGAAGAGTGACTAGTGGGGTGCCACAGGGTTCTGTCTTGGGCCCGGTCTTATTCAACATCTTTATCAACGACTTGGATGATGGACTCAAGGGCATCCTGATCAAATTTGCAGATGACACCAAACTGGGAGGGGTGGCTAACACCCCAGAGGACAGGATCACACTTCAAAACGACCTTGACAGATTAGAGAACTGGGCCAAAACAAACAAGATGAACTTTAGCAGGGAGAAATGTAAAGTATTGCACTTGGGCAAAAAAAACGAGAGGCACAAATACAAGATGGGTGACACCTGGCTTGAGAGCAGTACATGTGAAAAGGATCTAGGAGTCTTGGTTGACCACAAACTTGACATGAGCCAACAGTGTGACGCGGCAGCTAAAAAAGCCAATGCAATTCTGGGCTGCATCAATAGGAGTATAGCATCTAGATCAAGGGAAGTAATAGTGCCACTGTATTCTGCTCTGGTCAGACCTCACCTGGAGTACTGTGTCCAGTTCTGGGCACCACAGTTCAAGAAGGACACTGAAAAACTGGAATGTGTCCAGAGGAGGGCAACCAAAATGGTCAAAGGCCTGGAAACGATGCCTTATGAGGAACGGCTAAGGGAGCTGGGCAAGTTTAGCCTGGAGAAGAGGAGGTTAAGGGGTGATATGATAGCCATGTTCAAATATATAAAAGGAGGTCACATAGAGGAGGGAGAAAGGTTGTTTTCTGCTGCTCCAGAGAAGCGGACATGGAGCAATGGATCCAAACTACAAGAAAGAAGATTCCACCTAAACATTAGGAAGAACTTCCTGACAGTAAGAGCTGTTTGACAGTGGAATTTGCTGCCAAGGAGTGTGGTGGAGTCTCCTACTTTGGAGGTCTTTAAGCAGAGGCTTGACAACCATATGTCAGGAGTGCTCTGATGGTGTTTCCTGCTTGGCAGGGGGTTGGACTCGATGGCCCTTGTGGTCTCTTCCAACTCTATGATTCTATGATTCTAAGTGTTGCATCCCCCCCCCCTCCGTGAACTGAGCAGCTGGGGTGGAGGCGCATGCTGAGGGGGCATTTCCCCCTTGGGGTGCTTTCCCACCGTCCTCTTCTTCTCTCCTCAGAGGGTGGTGATGGCACTCCCCCCCCCCCTCGGCCAGGCTGGGCTGTACATGGGTGGTGGTGGTGGTGAGCCACAGGGGTGGCAGGCACCCGTGCTGGGAGAGCTAGGGGTTGCCCTTGCACACCCTGCTGTTGCCTGCAGGCCATGGCCCCCTGCTGTTGGCAGAGCCAGTGCCAGGAGTGCCAAGTGGAGGCGCCACTGCTCCACCCGCAGCAATCCCAGCTCGGCTTCCTCCGCAGCCTCCTCCTCCCTGACCCGGGTCTCAGCCGCTGCTCCCATGCTGAGTAAGAGATTCCTGAACTGCACAGATGATCCTTGTGGTCCCGTCCAACTCTACAATTCTGTGATTCTATTCTGTAGCCAACTTGAAACCCCACTGAAAGCCAAAACAAATACTGAAAATAAGTAACTAAAAATGAAAAGGTGGGCAAGTGTTTTTAGCCATGTATTGCAAATGAGGCTGCTGAGAGGGAGGTGTGTGTGTGTACACACACACACACACACACACACACACACCCTAAATGTAAAGGGTCATTTCTAGCCACCATGAAAAAGCAGCGGCACAGACACTCTCCTGGGGCAGCGTGCCCCAAACGCCTTTTTCTAAGGAAGGACGACCCCCTTTCACAAAGCAAGGCAGAGAGGAGGGGGAGACAAATAGCATGTCCAAATTTCTGCTGCATTAGCAGCAGTAAAACTCTTGAAAGGAGAAGAGGAAGAGCAGTGGTTCTGGTCACCTCAGGTAGTATCCTGTCTTGTGCCAACTGTGATGTAAGGGTGAAAAATTAAGACACAGCTTCTCAGAGCATCCTAGCACCTAGTGAGAGCAGTTGTGAGGAAGAGAGCAGGATCCATTCTGCATTTTTGTCTTCATTCATGTTTCATTGCAACAAGAAGGTATCAGGTAACAAGAATCTTGATTATACAAAAAAAAAAATCCTTTTCCATTTTTCTGTGTCCTTTCTAATTATCTATTTCCAGGTCTTGCATGAAATAGGCATTTAAACTGAGATCTTTAAATATTCCTAAGGTTGCCAACTTTTTTTACTGGGCCCTGCACCTGTGTAGATATTGGCAGGTGAAAATGTTTATCACCAGCGCTTTACCTATTGACTTCCATA
The DNA here is from genome assembly GCF_965112155.1 of Podarcis liolepis. Classification (NCBI taxonomy): domain Eukaryota; kingdom Metazoa; phylum Chordata; class Lepidosauria; order Squamata; family Lacertidae; genus Podarcis; species Podarcis liolepis. The sequence goes on from NC_139556.1 coordinate 4,173,086, forward strand.
CTTCAAGCTGCTGTTAAGCACAGAGCAGTTCAGGTTCTTTTTTTCTGATTAACTGGCAACTTAAATGCCCTTGTGGCATTTACCTCTCATATGACGCTCTCCTGGCTCTTTTATTAAACAGGACTGATATTTATTCCCATCTGCCCTAGTGTTTCTGTTTGCAGTGACAATGTTTGGGCTTAGGTGGATAAAACTACAAATTACCGTATTTTTTGCACCATAACACTCACTTTTTTCCTCCTAGAAAGTAAGGGGAAATGTCTGTGCGTGTTATGGAGTGAATGCCTACGGGTGGCGGGGGAGATCTGCTGCAGTCGTGAGCAGAGGATCCATGGTTCCCCTTCCTTCCCTCCTCCGTGGTTACAAAGCATGGATCCACATGGATCCTCAGGATTTTTGCATTGCGCTACTCCAAACTCACTGTCAGATCACATGTCTGTGGCCACAGCATGAACCACAAAAATCATATATCCACTATTTCATTTAGAATATTTTTTTCTTGTTTTCTTCCTCTAAAAACTAGGGTCTGGTGCGTGTTATAGAGCGAAAAATACGGTATCTGGTAACATTTATACCCCACCCTAGCCTATGGACTCAGCGTAGCTTGCTGCAATTTCGCTTCGTTTTATATTAACCTGCCCCTAAGCAAAGGCTGCTGGCTCGCAGCGTTGACACCAGAAACTGCTGCCTGCGTCATTCTGCTCCTAGGAGATGCTATTCAGAGGACGCGTCTTTGCCGTATCCTCAGAACAAATGCTTTTCACATTTGCTAGGTTCGCTTCAGGCACTAATTGAGGCCTGTTTGGTCATATGGTGCCACAGACAAAAATCCAAGCTCTCCTCCTCTACCATAGTAACGTAGCCTTGATTAGCAATTTGCTTTCTCTCAGCCAGGTTGATACAGGCAAGAATGTGGCTTGTCCTGCAACAGGTATTACTTCCCTTAGAAACATGGCTTTTTATGTTCTAGGGGAAACCCTGAAGTTCCCCAGAAGCTTGCATAAGGGTTAAATGAGAAAACTGATAATGCTAGGAAAGCTTTTCAGAAAGACAGATTATTCAGCACGCTTACACTCCCTGTCCTGCCTTATGGAGATACAGGGGTTTGGGGTTCCTTCCTGGGCAAATTCTCAGTTTATACAGGACAATGGTGATACCCTGAGCCCCACATGATCTGAATTTGCTAGAGTCCCAGGGTAAGAACCTGGGGGTTCCACAGCAGATGACACGACTCGTGTTTTCTGAAGACTGCATGTTTGAAAAGCACTCCTAGAGTGTACCATCTTCTGCTCTGATCCCCTTAAACTTTTTTAAATTTTGCCTTAACATCTGGCCTGAAGCAATTTTCTAACGAACGAAAAAGCTTCCAGGCTACTTTGTGATATTTCATTGGTCCTAAAAAGAAAACAAAAGAAAAAGCTACCACTTTTCCTGCATCAAGTTTTAATGGGGGGATCAGAGTTTGTAAGGAGTTCTGTGCAAACTACAGTATTACTACAACTTATTTGATTGCCATCCCACTTTTCAACAAGAATCATCTAAGCAGCTGACAACATTTTTTTAAAAAAAGAATCAAATAGATTCACCAAAACAAATGACACCAGCCACGGGGAAGCGGAAGATAGTCCTATAACCTGGTAAGGGAAGGTGGTAAAGAGAGAACAATTAAGCTCAGAGTAGGGGCAGCCTCAGATGCCTTCTTTGTCTGCCTCCCTGAATCTCCTGCTCCTTCTGACAGGGTGCTTGTGATTTGAGAAGGAGGTGGGCTTCTCCCTGCCCTTCTTTAATTTGAACACCTAGGCCATGACATACAAAGCCATATAAGGATGGCAATATAATACCATCCATATGCAAAATCAAAGCCAAACTTGGAGTGCAAGGACAGGGAAGTGCCAACTCAGCCATTAAACTCAGTCACTCTTTGTCAGGCAAACCTTGTTCAGAAGACTGTTGCAAGAATATAATGGAAGTATGCCAGTGGTGGCCCTCCAGGTGTTGCTGAACTACAACTCCCATCAGCGCCAGCCAGCCTGGCCAGTGGACAAAGAGGAAGAGAGTTGTAGTTCAGCCATCTTGAGGGTCACAGGTTCTCCCCCCCCCCCATATATGCTGCCTTGAGCTCCTTGGAGGAAATGGGGGGGGGGGATATACAGCAAGGGAAACAAGTCTTGAAAACAAGAGTTCTATGCTGTAAATGTAAGGCTTCTAAAATGGGATTTATCCTGGTGATTTAGTAAAAAAAATTAAAAACATTCTTTTAAAAGGAATGACTTCATCTGAAATATTTACCATTAGCCATTTTTTTTAAAAAAAACACCAGGGTAATATTAGGGGGAGGGGGAAGAGAATGACACCCCATGTCAAGGCTTGCTATGACACTGTAAAGTGTCTGGAACCATTGTTGTTGTAATTAAGTGAACGAAGATCTTATCCTTTTTTCAAAACCCACATGGAAACTCACGTCCTGTCTTCCTGTTTCAGTTGGCCTCCATATTGTTTCTTTGGCAAGTACAATTATAATTAACTTTGCAAACCAGGCCATAAAACAGGCAGTATAATTTATGTATATCTGTCTGTCTATCCATCCATCCATCTGAAGTGTGACATCATGTCTTATGAGAACTGTTTTCAAGGAAGTAATCAGATGTAGCCTAAGGGACACAAGGAAAGCAAATACTACCCAATGGCCTTTGGAATTCACTGGTTCCCTCAGAATTTTACTAAGTTCTTTAACACAAACCATCTGCTCCGGCTCCATTGCTTTCAAATTTTCAAGTGAAGATGCCCAGAACTTCAGCCAATGCAATGGAATCCCTCTGTGCCGCCCCGGGCAGAGGTAGCCCACGCTACGCCACTGAATCCCATGGTGCTTTGACTGTAGCATTTCTCTCTCTCTTCCGTGCTCTTTTGCCTAGGAGAGGATTCTATGAAACAGCAAATTTCGACGCACACCTGCTTGGGAATGAGTGTGTGACTGCAGGGCTTTTGCAATAGCCCATAAAACCAGAGGCTACTGGAAAGCCCAACATGAGTTCGGTGGGACTTACTACCTAGAAGAAGCAATGTTTGCTAGTAGACGGCGCGTCCCATCGAAGGCAGTGGGGCTTGCTCGCGAGTAAACAGGCTGAGAGCGCAGCCCGATCCTGCCCGCGCTTCCTCAGCAACGGATCGCGCGGGGTTCCGCCGGGAGGATTCCCCCCCCCCCGGTGACGCCGCCCGCTGCTTGGCGCCCCGTTGAGTTCAGCTCCTTCCGACCTCGCCCCGCCGACCTCTGCCGGGGAGGAGCTGCTCGTGCCTCGCCAGCCCTGCGCAGGGCGCGCGGCGCGGCTGCGCCCCCTCCGCCGCTTCTTAAGCGCGCCGGCGGGGTCGACCTGCGAGCAGGCGCCAGCGAGCCCGCCCGCCCGCCCGCCTGCTCTTCGCCGCCGCCGCCGCCCTCCTCCCTCCCTCCCCGGAGCCGGAGCCCAGCCCGGCGGAGGAGCGGGCAAGAAGCGCAGCCTTCGCCCGGCCAGGATGTGGGGCGCTCCCTGATCCGCGCCCCGGGAAGCGGCAAGCCAGGAAGGAGGGCGCCCGGCGCTGCCCCGGGCGATGGCGCTCTCGGCTCCAGCCCTTTCCCCTGCTCGCCTGGCAGGTGAGTGAGGCGCCCCTTCGCCACCCCGGCTCCCCCCTCTCTTCCTCCCCGTCCCCGGGAAGCTGCTCTCCGGAGCTGGCTTCCGAGCAAAAGGAGCCGGTCGAGTCGCTTCTGCAAAGGGGGCTCCGCTCTCCGGAGCCTCGGCGCTTCCCAGCCACGCGGCCAACTTCGGGCGCTGCCGTCCCACCCTCGGGCGCGGAGGCGGGGGGCGCAGAGACCGAGCTGCTCCGGGCGCCGTGAGCTCCGAGACCCGCTCTTCCCAGGCAGCCCTCTTCCTCCGAAGCTAGCGATCGTGGACATACCTTTTACTTCTCGGTGCACCTGGGCGGGTTTACTCGGATGTAAAGTCTGGCTTGAGACCCGAATGGACTCGCTCCGGGGCAAGCGCGCAGAGCGGTGCCGCCTCCTCCGAGGAAGCCTATTGACCTCGATGGGACTGGCTTCCAAGGAAGGATCAGGCTGGAAACGGCTCACTTATTCCTGTAACGCCGGCATCGCGGGGGGGGGGGGTCTTCCAAGCGTCACCTGTTCAGGTGCGCGGTAATCCAATGCAAACGTTCCCCAAACGGGCGCCCACGGCGCGATTCTGGTTTTGCGTGGCTCTACGTCCCTTGGCCACGCTCCGGTTCCCGGTGAGTTTGCTGCTTTGGTTGGCAAACGGAAGCAACTGAATCCAACTTAACTCCGCGCAAGGAAGGCTTGCCTCTTTCTGGCCTCCGGTTCTGGATCGCTCGCGCGTCTATTTTTTAAAACAACAAGAACACACCAAGCGCGCGCGCCCCGGGCGCAGGGAGATCCTCTGCGCAGCTCCCGTGCGTTCCTATGCGTGCGCCAACCCTTGCTGGGGAGACGGGGCTTCGGGTTTCCGAGGCGGGAAGCGAGCGCCCCAGGCTCCACCCGAAGCAGGGTGCACCCGAGAGGAGCGCGGGATCCCCCTTGAGACCAGGCCGGCTCCGCTCCCCCCGTCCAGGATCGAGGAGGTTCCGTGGGCAGCTTAGCGCTTGCGCGGCTTCGCTTCGATGCTGTTCGAGGCGAGGGCGAAGTTTCGCTGGCCAGAAGGCGGCCCACTCGGTTTTGCGTGGCGGGGCGCGGGGCAGAAGTCGGAGGACGGAGAGGGCGCGCAGCTGGACTAGCGGGCGAAAAGGGGATGGCGAGGGTGGCAGCTTCTTTGGAAACTGGGCTGCCCCTAAGGCAGGGCCCGCCTGCCCATTAGGTAAGGTGGAACAACTGCTTCAGGAGGCAGGATCCAGAGGGTCAGTGGCATAGCGTGGGTTGTCAGCACCCGGGGCAAGGCAAGTAATTTGTGCCCCCTAACCCGTGGGTTTGCGCCCCCTAACCCGTGGGTTTGCGCCCCCTAACCCGTGGGTTTGCGCCCCCTAACCCTAACCCCCAGATGTTGTGCCCGGTGCGGCTGGCCCCCCCTGCACCCCCCACGCTACGCCACTGCAGAGGATCACCATGTAGATCTTTATTTTATGCTTGTTCCTGATGTAGATCTTCAGTCACCCCTTCTTCCCTGGCAGGGAGGGTGGTGCCTTTTGGTTTCCACCTCGGGTACCAAAATATCTTGGGACACCCCTGTCCTTAGTCAGAAATATTGTTTGGGCAGGCGGTTTGTGGGGCAGGGTACAACAGCCTGAACCCAGACACAAGCAGCAGCCACCCCCCCCCCCCGGCCTCCCAGATGGCTTGCCCTACAACTCCCATCAGCCCCAGCCAGCTGGGGCCGCAGGGGGAGGAAAGCATTGGGTGTTGAAGTTATTTGAATTGTACGAAACATCTGTGCATCTTGAATGCGCTTCAAAGTAAAGATTGGAAATAAATGTCCCCAGTGCAAGTGAGGAAGAGAGGAGGATTTGGGGATCATGGCTGCAAATGGCAAGGTTTGCCTTTGTGCTCATTGGTTCACCTCTTAGCTGGGCAGTTGGATAACGCTAGGAAGGATCCCGGGAGCTTGGGCACTGTGGCCTTCTGCCAGGGTAATATCAGGTAGATCGGGCTTTGCCAGCCTGGTACCCTGCAGGTGTTTCAGACCTCGCAAATGTGGGAGCTGAGACTGGTAGAAGCTGTAGTCCAAATTATGCCAGGGTTGGTGAAGGCTGAATGAAATGATGTTTTTACAGTGAGGTGGTGCTGTGATGTTTTGGAAGCCAGATTAACCTCTTAGTTTTCCTGATCACTAGTTGACATCAGTATAACTCTCCATTATATATACGCACTGGCTTCTCTCTGTTTATAAAATAATACAACACTTCTGAGAGAGATGGCTGGGGTGTTTTGTTTGTTGTTTAATCCCAATCAAACAATCTCCCCTGGTTTGTTGAGTAGAAAGATCCTGGAACATTTTATTTTAATCATTTCATGTATTTGTTTTCTCTAAGAGAGCACCTCTTGCTTTCAGGGGAAGTGGTGGTGGAGAGGTGGAAGAGAAACAGTATATAAGAGATGGGAAAAGGAGTTCAAAAAGTAGACAAGATGGGGGAGATCCTGGCATCATAAATCCCTTAATATTCCCTTCCATGGCCAATAGGGTTTTTTGTGGGGGGACTTGGATGGGGGGACGACTTGGATCAGGGCAGTGTTGTATAGGGGAGGGTGTACCCCTTTCCTATGCACTGCAGCTCTGACACAAATTGTCCTGACCTCGCAGGACTCCCCCCATCCAAGGAAAAAGATTCTTCTAAGGTGCCACATCACATCTAATTGGATTCACAGCTGTATAGGGAGGTGAGTCATATATGAGAACAGGAAGATGGGTAACCATCACTCTCAGTGGAGAAGGTTAGGCTGAAATATCATGGCTGCCCAGACTGCCTTCCAAAATACGATGATCATGAAGTAAGCCACATTGAGCATAGTGAGACTTGAGTCAGATTAAACATGCATAGGATTATACTTCTGTTCATGCTTCCGGCTCAGCGGGTTTTTGAAGATTCCAATTCCGGGATTCTCTCTACCTGATGGCTGCGGCGCTGTGGTCCTCAAGCCAGCGTTCTTAACTGGGATATTGCTACCAGATACCAGTCTCTCTCTCCCTCCTGGAGGACTCTGTGGAATATACCTCACTTAACCTTGCAGACTGCAGTGCATTCAAAACTGAGACAGCAAATTTGCTGGCTCATTGTTGGAGGTAAAATTTCTTGGTGGCTTCACCTGATGGCCAGTTTCAATAAGACTTGGATTTGAAAATGCTTTGATTTCAGTGTTTATGGAACCAGATCTGTCTTTGTTGTTGCCTCTGATTAGATTTGGTGGAGGTTTTTGTTTGTGAGTTGTGAGGGCTACACTATTTGATTAGAGTAGGGATACGGAGAGTTCAACCCTTGTTTCCATGCCTTGACCGCAATCTACCTTCAAGCTCCTGTTAACTCTGCTGCATAAAACAGCGTGTTTTCTACTGTGAGGCTAATAGTAACTTCAGTGGGATGATTGAAAAGTGTGGCAGAAGAATTGAACATCTGATAAAAGAGAGTTTTTCTCCACCTGTTTTCTTCCTCCAGGGCATTGCTTCCAGATCTGCCTATTGAGCGTTTATTCTGATGTGTTTGCAGCAAGGTTATATGGTGTTGTATCAAACAATTGCTATACCACACTTTCCAGAGGATTTCCCTTTGCTTTCCTTACTGCAAAAAATTCCTGTCCCTTTTTAGAAGTAGGTTTGTTGTGCAAGAGTGAACAAATCTACTTTAATTACACAACCTCAATAAGATTGCATCCCACTTGCAAACTGGCAACAATCTGGAAGTGGCCTAAGTTTAAAACAGGGAAGAAAATGTCAAGGAGAACAGAGTATGTATTTCACCACATTTTTGGTCCTAAAACAGATTTTGGCAGCATTGCCACAATCAGAAATAGACAAGGAGTGTCTCTTTTCTCTTCTTCTGTTAGAAAGAACCACTGACTAGAAAACAAGGCGCTAGAGAAGATTTGTTCTGTATTTCTGGACATCGGTTTTTCAGCTGTCCTAGGAAACTTCTGGTGTCAGCTTACCTGCCTCATTCTTGGGTGTGGGGAGAGCATGCAGCTGAAGAAACTAAAAAAGAAGGAAGTGAGCCAGGTATGTCGCTGTATTATTATTATTATTATTATTATTATTATTATTATTCTAGGGGAAAGGTTAGCATGCTTGTTTGCAATGTTTAAAACATTTTTTTTGACTGCTCCTTGTACATTTGTGTTATGAGTCAATGTTTGCCGTTTTTAATCACTGGTTTCTTGGAGAGCTCATTAGTGGAAACTTGTTTCCATGACGATGTGACCCCTAAGATTGTTCTAGTTATCATTCTGGCTAGGCTCAGTATTCATAGTTGCACAGAAGAATGGGGGGACCATTATTATCCTGCTTAAAAGCAAATGTCCCTTCCTGTCCCTCTGACACGCCTCCTGTGTATCTTTTTTCCTTCCATCTGTGTAGAGAGAAGAAAGGTGAGGGTGAGCTTGCCAGCACTGTGCATACATTTCAATCTGTGTGGGTGAAATGAAGATGTGTTTGGCTGTTTAGTGATCTTGCACAAAGTTGAGAAGAGAGATTGAAAAACTTCTTGTCTGTTTGCCATTTGCTCTGGTGTGCACCTTGGAGTAGGGATGGTGAAAGTGAAGGGGTGGACTAGGACACCTATGAATTTGCACCTGAGTCTACCAGGAGGGCACTGTGGGGCACTATTTGGGCTAGGCAGGGTGGGGAAGGGGCTTCTCCAGCACTAGCAGAAAGGAGAGGGGGACATCAGATAATTGGGCAAAACATCGCTTGTAGATGGTGGCAGACACCTTTGATTTTTGCTCGACTTTGCAGTGTGTATCTGAAGAATTGTGCATGCACACGAAAGCTCATACCAATAACAAACTTAGTTGGTCTCTAAGGTGCTACTGGAAGGAATTTTTTTTATTTTGCAGTTGAATGACAGAGTGAATTTGTGAGTTGAGCAACAGAGTGGATGTGTGGAACAGGGTGGATTTGCAACCAAGGAAAAGAACGCATTTGCTCGTATCTCTCAATTCCTGGTGGGGATTCAGACAAGCCTCTTCTCTCAGTGTCCATTCTGACATGGAAGGCCTAGTTAGAATAGGCTCTAGATTCTCAGCAGAAAAACTTATTTATTTGTTTTGTTTCTATTTCCCTTTCCTCCAAAGCAGCCCAAGTGGCTCACATGGTTTCTCTCCCACCCTGCTTCCCCATTTCACCCTCGCACCAAGACTGTGAGGAAGGTTAGGCTGAGAGAAGGCGACTGACCCAAGATTACCCATTGAACTTTGTGGCTGAGTAGGTCCCATGGTCTTCCAGGTCCTAGTCTGACATCCTTCCACTACACCACACTGGCTTAAGAATAGCCCTGCTGGATCAGCCAAGATTAATCTTTCCAGCAGAGGTCAGCCACGTGCCTCTGGAAGGCCACCAGCAGCACATGAAGAGGGATGGCCATTGCCTGCAGTTGGCTTTTAGGCTTAAAATGAACAGGGTGGGGTTCTGTTTAGTTTTCATGACTGGCAGCTTATCTTCAGAGGAGAAAAATGCAGTAACCCAATGTAGGTAAAGGGTAAAGGGTAAAGGGACCCCTGACCATTATGTACTTAAGTGTAAAAACCATTCATGTCCAGTCTGGTTCTACAAGGGGGTGGGACTAAGTCTGCTCCATCCCATTTCCATGTGGATCCAGTGTTTACATGGAGGCAGCTGTGTTTTTGCAGTACAGTTTCTTCTGACAGTTGCAGAACATCGCCAAGTCCCATTGCTTCTGGGGTGACTTGCTCCTCTGCTCTGTTCAAAACACATGGCTTCAAGAAACCACCTGGGTAGCTAGAAGACTTCCCTGAAGTTTTAAAAAGGAAATTTATAAACAAAAGTGCAACCCTGAGACTCCATCATAAGGAAATCCACTTGACTGTGGATTCAGAACTCCTATCCGATCCTGGTCATGATCTGCCCAGATAGGATCAGTTGGGTCTACATTAAAGTTTGCGGTATTCCTTCCTCATCCCTATTAATAAATGAGACCAGTGTGCCTTGGGTTTGAAAATTACTCTTCCAGTAAACTCAAGTTCATGCAAACATGCAGTGAAGGCAATATTTCAGTTCCTGGGGTGAACTGTGAGGCTTGAATTCTGCAACATGGCTTACCAAACCACAGTGGAGAGTTCAGAATGGGACTGAGTGGATACATAGTGAACTGAGATTGGTGTACTTGGCAACTCATTTCTAGCACTTTCACGTGCAATTCTCTTTTGGACAACTTGAGTCTGTGACTATAGTTGCAATAATCGGAGGACTGATGCAAGTTAAACCAAACATCCATCTAAGTTCAAAAAAGTTCCTTGCTGCTGAACAGATTTCATAGCTTGCCTGCCCACACACCTTTGTTGTTGATGGTGTATTGTGGCTCTGAAGACCCCTCCCCCCATCCCCCCCCCCATTTCTCTTCTGGTAAATGGCCTGATTCAGATGTAACATTATACCATGGTTTTCTTTCGTTTATTTAAAAAATCTTCATTCATAAATGATTTAGCAGTATATGCAGACCTGGCCCAGCATCTTTCTTGGAAAAATAAGCCATGGTTTGTTGTTGTCTTTCTGATCTTAGCCATGCTGTAGTTTCATGCGTGAACCTGGACTATGAAAGTTTCATTGCCTTATTGCGGGAAGGGATTATGACATGACATAGGTGAGTCTCATGCAAACTCTACCTTGGCTTGTATTTAAAATCGGTTTTAAAAAGTTCTCCCTTCTGCTTTTGGTCATGCATGTTCATAGAACATTCATATATTTGCAAGTGATCTGTGAAAATGCTCTTAGACAACCACTTTGCATGAATATAAAATGTTTGTGGTTTGTCCGGCAGTCAACCTCTTTCCACTCCAAAACAGTCTAAGTTTATTGTCCTTGAGTGGCTTGAGAGTTGAAGGCTTCAGTGAAGCTTTAAGTAATGGCACCGAAGAAAATATATCTTTTGGATTTCTAAATGGAACAAATTTGCTAATGAAATCATTAAGACAAGTGAGCATAAAGGCTTGTTGTTTGCACAGAATTACTTTTCAGAGCATAATTGCATTCCGATATAAAAGCAATTAAAATGTTAATTTACATTACAAAAGATATTTGGCTTTCAGGTAGGAGCAAAAGAAAAATCTTCCTTCTTGCAAAGCCTGGAAGAAAAATGCTTTAAATCCTGCTAGTGTGGTGTGTGTCTGTGTGTGTTTAGCGGGGGAGGGGATTGTTGGTTGGCCATGCCACCTCATTCATCTGTACACCTTTCTGTTATGTGATGTCCCCACCTTAAGCCCCAGGTGTGCTTTGGTCAGCTGGCAGGAAAGTTTCATTAGCTAATTAAGTAGTGAGTGAAGCCCTGGGCATGGCCAGGGGCCAGAGGGATGGGTAATAAATTAACACCTAGAGCCTGTGAACATCTCAGCTGGCTTTTCCTGGGAAAATGTATGCTAATTAAGGAAAGATTTGATGTGGAATTTAGGCATAGCATCTCTTTCTCTAGCTCTTTCTGTGTTTTCGCAGCAGCCTGCAAGAGAGAAGGCACGGTGTACACAACTGACAAAGTCTTGTCCTCCAAAGTGCTCTAGGAGTCTGGAGTTCATTAGGACCCAAAGACTCTTCTTCATCAGGAGCACTACTCTTTTACAAATGTCCACTTGAATAATTTTAGGGATGAAAGAAACCCATATTATGTAACAAATGTAATCTAAAAATGGTTTACAAATGACACAAACGCAGAGCAAAGGCTGCAATCCTAACCCCACTTACGCAAGAGTAAGTGCCATTGAATTCTGCCTTCTAAGTAGACATGTTTAGGATTGCCCTGCACATTCTAGTTTAGGCTGCAATCGTATGCACATTTACCTGGGAGTAAACACTACTGCAAATAGAAGGACCATCTTCTGGATGTAAATGCTTTGAATGTTCTTGTTAATACTATTTTTTTCTTTGCAGTTTGTTCCATTCTATAGGTTTCTTGCTGTTTAGAATCACAGTGATTTGAGGTGTGTAGGTTCTTGTTTTTAAAAGTTATTTCACTGAAATTATTCAGATGCATATACAGAATTTCATTTTTCATAGTGCTCCATTATTCCCTAAAAAGGGGCTGGGCCAAATAAAACACACTTTTCATGTGCACCTGGCTTAAAGCTGCTTCTTTCATTATTTCCTTAATAGGACCCTTGGCATATAGAAATTTTTAGGTGAATATTTTCCCATTATTAGGGACCTGGGTGGTGCTGTGGTCTAAATCACTGAGCCTAGGACTTGCCGATCAAAAGGTCGGCAGTTTGAATCCCCACGACGGGGTGAGCTCCCGTTGTTCAGTCCCAGCTCCTGCCAACCTAGCTGTTCGAAAGCAAGCAGTGCAAGTAGATAAATAGGTACCGCTCCAGCGGGAAGGTAAATGGCGTTTCCGTGCGCTGCTCTGGTTTCAACAGAAGCGGCTTAGAAAAACTGTGGAGCAGACAAACGCCATCTCCCTTGGCCAGTAAAGCGAGATGAGCACCACAACCCCAGAGTCGTTTGCGACGGGACTTAACTGTCAGGGGTCCCTTTACCTTTCCCATTATGTGTCACATCAGGAGCTTTTGCTGGTTTTGTATAAGTCTTCTGCAAAGGAATAGGAAGGGGCCAGTAAAACAGGTGCCCCAATGCAAACACAGTCTCTAAGGCAGACTTTCCATTCAGATTTTCTGCAGTGAGCCTCTCATTTATGGCAGGAGATGACATATCTAAATATTTCTGTTTCCAGTGTGGTGTAATTTTTTTTTAAAAAAAACTTGTGTTATAAACTAGCTTTGGGAAATGACCATACTCTGTGCAGCGAGTATTCGGCACTGGCACCTGCAGCACTCTTGAGAAGCAGAGTAGTTCCCGCCCCTCACCTATCTCTCCCCACTAAATCTTTTTCATTTCCTTTCTTTTTCTGCTGGTGTTGCAAGAGGAAAGACCCATTTGTCCAACTGAACTAGAACTGTCAATACCACAAACATAATGTATTACTTCAAAAATGCCTTGGGGGCATTCTGTAATCTTCCCTCAAAGCTCATTCATCCTCTCAAATGAGATCCAAAATGCAATGAATCCGTACAGGATTATGCAAGTTTCTAATAAAGTGCTGATCTTTGCTAGCATCTTGCATTGACCCATTTCAAACTAACAGGAAACTATGGCTTACCTCCGTATATATGAACCTCAGGCTCAAACACTCTGACTCTCCCCACATCAAAGGAGGAGATTGAAAGCTTCCACTTTAAAAAACTCACCATGGTTCACCATGACATCTGAACTCTGAGCCCTATCGCCTGTTTCAACTAAAGTTAGTGAGAACAAGCCAGGATCAAACCATGGCTTCAGATCCTGGCTTGTTCTCAAACCATAGTTTAAACATGCCAGAAGTCAACAGGATCGGAATTTGGTTTGAAATCTAAAACAATTGCCTCCAGCCTTCTCTGGCCCAGGAAAGAGGAGGATCGTGCAAGTGGTACAACATCTGCTTCTTATGCAGAAGGTCCCAGGTTTAGTCCCTGGCATCGCCAGAAAGGGCTGGTAGGACCCTTGCCAGAAATACTTGAGATCTGCTGCCAGTTAATGTAGTCATTGCCCAGCTAGATGGACTAATGGCTTGGCGTGGTATAGAGCTAGATCTAGGATATAGGTATAGGTATAGATATAGGATGCCTGACCTTTAGCATGAAGGTTGGGTCTGTTGAGAGGGGGAGCCCAACAATCTCTGGAGGGTATCCAATTGGGTATCCCTGCCTTACTGCATTTGCTTTCCTTCCACCCCCTTTTGGAGGAAGAATAAATGCCCCCCCCCCCCAAAAAAAAATTGCAATAGGGGAGGGGAAGCCAAATGTTCAAGTGATGATTGGTGAGCTTTTTCTGCTCACAGAGATCATCCTTGTACACCCTCCGCGAGGTCTCTTCAGAAGGCACTCCAGGGAGGCTCACCACCTGAAGGAAGACCTATTCTCAGGCCTTCTAACTCTTAATTTTATCTCTGCTATGTTACATTGCTTTTAGCTGTTAGGTGTCTTTATGTAAAAAAATAGTTACGCTTGTTGTGCATTTTATTCTATAATTTATTGATTTATTTGTAAAGCACTCAGAAATATTTTATTATTGAAGGGTGGCATATAAATAAACAATGCTTTCCAAACTTTTGTTTATATATATCAAGGTGGTGGGTGCATGAAATAAACCATAATTTAAAAGTGAGGGGGGAATCCTGATTATTCATCAAATCGCCTGCCTTATCGCAAGCAAAGCCCACTCGAACAATTCTTTTTCATCAGCATTCTCCAATTTAATGGTTGATAAAAGAACTATGCAAAGAGTAAACAAAATATGTTTATTTATAAGAGCGTACACTCATAATTGTCCTAATGAATTCACTGGAAAGGCCTCTCAAGTTGGTCTGCAAAGATAGCCAATGCTGCTGGAAGTTCTGGTTCTGCCAATCCCTGGGTGTCATAGCTGTGCCAGTGTGGGGTGTGGTTAGAGTTTCAGACTGGGATGCTCATATTGCTGCTCAGCTATTTTTAAAAATATTATTTATTAAATTTCTATACCGCCCTTCATCCAAGAATCACAAAACAGTTTGCAATATAGAAAAGGAAAAATACACACCATAGTACAGTGGTACCTTGGGTTACAGACACTTCAGGTTACAGACACTTCAGGTTACAGACTCCGCTAACCCGGAAGTAGTACCTCAGGTTAAGAACTTCACCTCAGGATGAGAACAGAAATTGCGCGGCAGCAGGAGGCCCCATTAGCTAAAGTGGTGCTTCAGGTTAAGAACAGTTTCAGGTTAAGAACGGACCTCCGGAATGAATTAAGTTCTTAACCCGAGGTACCACTGTACAGCACAAAGACACTCCCCCCCCCCCCCGTTTTAATGGCCATAGATTGTTTAATTAGCCAAGGCCAGGAAGAGAAGGTGCCAGGCAGTGGCGTAGCGTGGGGGGTGCAGGGGGGGGCTGGCCACACCGGGCGCAACATCTGGGGGTTAGGGTTAGGGGGCGAAAATCCACGGGTTAGGGGGCTCAAATCCACGGGTTAGGGGCCGCAAATTACTTGCCTTGCCCCGGGTGCTGACAACCCACGCTACGCCACTGGTGCCAGGTGAGCTTCCCTGGGGGGAGCCTTCCACAAGTGGGGAGCCAGCACAGAAAAGGCCCATTCTCATGCTGCCACACTCCAGACCTCTCCTTGAGGGGGGCACATGAAGATCAGATGATAATCGCAGGGGCTGGTTAGGTTGATATGGCGTGAGAGCTATGAAGGTCCTTGAGTGACCTTGGGCCTGTCCGTCTCGCAGTCTAGGCTACCTCACAGGGTTGCTGTGAGGATGAAATGGGGAGGAAGAGAGCCATGTTCCCCACCTTGAGCTCTTTGGAGAAAAGGTGGGATAGCAATTCAATAAATGAAGTACAAATCATCAGACCCTGAAGGAGTTGGGTTTCCTGGTATAGCTGAGGTTCTCCCAGGGCTCTTTCAGATGGCCTTGCTCTTATCAACACAGCAAGAGTGTAGGTCATGCCCCCAAACTATTACAGTGGTGCCTCGCAAGACGAAAAGAATCCGTTCTGTGATTCTCTTCGTCTAGCGGTTTTTTCCTCTTGCGAAGCAAGCCCATTGAAGGATTAGCGGATTAGCGCTATTAGCGGCTTTTAGCGGCTTATCTGCTGATCGGATCAGCTGATAAGCGGCTTAGCGGCTTAGAAAAGGGGGGGAGGGGAAAAAACCAGCAGGAATTCGCAAGACATTGTCGTCTTGGGAAGCAAGCCCATAGGAAATTCGTTTTGCGAAGCACCTCCAAAATGGAAAACTCTTTCGTCTAGCGAGTTTTCCGTCTTGCGAGGCATTCATCTTGAGGGGCACCACTGTATATATCATTAAAACAGAGGTATAGGAGTCTGTTGAATTGTCATCTGCAGACTTTTTATTAAAAAAATAAAAGCTCCAAATCTCTTTCTCTCTTGTGCACACCTCCATCGTTGTACAAACCTGTTACGAGACGGAGCAGTTGCTATTATTTAGTCTTTCTGCTTTTCTGATGAGTGATAAATAGGGTCGTCTTGACTGAACGTATCAGAGTCTGGCTCCACATTACTCTCATCTCATCCAAAATAGCCGTGTGCAAGCCAGACTCCACTGAGAATTCTGAAAGCTTTTCCAGAGGCAGTCAGAGTTGTTTATTCCCACTTATCTCCCCTCTCCTTTAACACCTAGTTTTCCCTACTCCTCCCCCTACCAGCCCCTGGAGAAAATTAGCTGCTAAAGGGGATGGAAGATGAGCAGAAATAAACAGCTCCCCTTGTTCTAGGAGAACAGAATTCTTTATTAGTCCAAACCTTGCTTGCCTGTGTGGCAAGGTTCTTAAATCACTTGCTTTTTCGCTTTAGGCTGCTTCATAAGTTAGCTCCTTAAAATGTCGTTGTAAATGCCTAAAATGTGCAAGCGTGCAAACACCTGTTTGGAAATGTGTATGATGTACGTGACTTTATTGAGACTGCAGCCTTTCTCAATTTTGGGTCTCCAGATGTTGGACTACAACTCTCATCATCCCTGACCACTGGTCCTGCTAGTTAGGGATGATGGGGGTTTATGACATTGAATTTTTAATTATGGCTCATCTAATATTGCCAGCTGCTCTGTCGTCGTCCCCTCCATAATATCAGGGGACCCAAGGTTGAGAAAGGACAGCTTAGAGGTTAGATTGGCAACTGCCCCCAGCTGCACTCCAGTGTAACATGTGAGATGGCTCTTTAAGGCAAATGTCACATCATTACTGCAATGTAGAAATGTTTTTCTAGTCATTTTTCAGCAATTAGTCTCTTCATTTCCAATGCTTTCCAAAATATTCAGGAAGGTATTAAATCTGAATTTCCTAATGCCTCTCATCTTCCCCTGCTAACTTCCACTTCTAAAAAAACAAAAACAAAAAAACAACCCCAACCTTTTGTCTTTCAAATTCCTCTGGCAATTTGCTGAAGCCTTAGGCAAAATCAAGAACGAATTCTAGTGCTGAATTGCAAATTGTATGCAATTGCATGTAATTTCCCACAAACTTTTATTAAAATAAAGACCCGCTATGGGAGGCTACCACTTCACTCTGTAATGTTGTGTAACAAATTTTCTGTGATCTTTACGTAGAAGATTACACACTTCTGATTAAATTTTAAAGATGAAAGTATTTCCAAATTGCCTTGCTGTGACTCTGTCCAACAAGTTCTAGCTTGTGTTGGAAACACTGAGTCAGTGTTGGTTTTTAAATCTGTATGAAAGCCAGAGACAGGTTAGATGCTGCCTAAATTAAATTGCCTGGTTATTAGAAACAAAGCAAATGCAATCAAGAAAGCCATCTGTTGTATCTGATTTGCTATAATCCCTTTTTACAGTGTAAATGTTATTGATGTTTTTAATCTAAACGTAATATTGCTATTGGCAACAACAACAGGGACACCATACAGCCACAGAATTCTGTGGCCCCTCGCTCCCTTCCACACAGTGTGTTCAGCATTTGTGTTGGAAATACAAGGAGCTACAGATGCTCACCCCCCCCCAAAAAAACCCCTGTATTATGATAACCAGTCCAATCCAGCTAAGGCTATACCTGTGTAAAAGCAGAATTCTGCATCCCTGTCCATACCTCAATCAGGCACTGGGTGTGCAAACAGGTGCTCTGTATGGTTGTTATCTGAGCTGGGTCATCACCCTCAGTGCTTTTCAGCTCGTTTTGCTGCCAGTCATATGAATGCATGTCTAGTTCAACAAAGGTGCCACTGGACCTTTCCTATGAAGCCAGCAGTGAGTCTTTTTTGTAGGGGTGGGGGCTTCTGCTCAAACCCCAAACAACTCTACTGCATTCAAGAATCTGGAGTAAGGTGTTACCAAATACGCTGATGACACTCAACTCTGTTTTTTGCTATCATCTAAGCCAGATGAGACTCCACTGATGCTGAAATCAGTGTCTAGACTCAACAATGGACTGCCTAAGAGCTTATTAACTGAAGCTGAATTCTTGAAGGTGGAAGTAGTCGGTTTCTGGGTCTATGAAATTGAAGTTCCTCCTACTCTGTTCTCCCAAAAGAGCAGCTATACATTTTCAGGGTTCTCCTATCATAACACAGTTTCCAACTCTCCATCAATGTGGGAAAAGACCATGGAGAGGATAACTTTGGTCAGAAAGCAGATTTGTCTGTGATGTCCCTGCCTTCTTTGGAGTTCCAGCAACAGATGCCCATGCTTCTCCAGCCTGAAGAGTTCACATTGGCTTTCTCAGACTCCCTCTCAGAATTCACAGCTAAACGCTGGTTTCTCCCACATGGCCAAAGTCAGCTGCACCTAAAACAGGCTGGGTCCCTTTCAGTGTAGAGGTTCCACTTGTTAGGGATGGGGCTAGTGGCTCAGAGAAATCGCACCTGGAGGTCTACATGCAGCTCAGTGCTTGTGGGTAATATTCTTCTGACTTCTCCGATTGGCAGGTCACTTGGAGCTATCCAGGGCACTGTTTTGCCCAACTCTGCTTGTCTGGGTCTTTTGACCTTTGCTTGGCTTGGTTGACCTCAGTAGGATCTGATCTTGGCTTTGTCTGACCATACTCACTGAAGTCCAGCCTTGGCTTGTTTGACCTTACTCTGCTGAAACCTGATCTCAGCTTGATTGACTTTGCTACAAGATACTGAAGCAGGATTAGTGGTTTGTGACCCTTTCTGGATTCTGTGGTTGGCATGTGTTGCCATTTTGGTTAGAACCCACCCCTTGCATTCTGCCTAGGACAGAACAATTCCTTGATCCAGCAATGTCATTTGAGACCCAAATAGTCTTAGTGGCCTGGAGTGCCTTTAGCCAGGTGTGACTGTTCCGACATTGATGCATGCTCTGGTTAACCTCTCTCAGTTGGATTACTGTAATGTGTTTTTTGTGGGGCTGCTCCAGTGGGTGGAAAGTTCAGCTGCTATAATTTTGATGGGTATAGCTTGACTTGATACTGTACCTCTTTTGAAAGATCTGTTTTGTTTGCCTATTTGATTCTGAGCACAGCTTTAGGTGCCGGTGCTTGACAATTAAAGCTCTAGATGGCTTGGGGCCCAAATACCCGAGGGAAGTGTGTCTTCTCATACCAGCCTGTCTTGTGTCTTACAAGCTTCTGCAGAAGCCCTGCTCCAAGCACCCTCTTAATAGCAGGCCTTTTCTGTGTTGCTGCCCTGACCTTTTGAAACTTGCTCCTCCATGGAGGCACGTCTGGAATTGAACAAGGCATTTTGGATTTTAGCTGCTTTTTGAAACTTTGTCCTGCCGGATCAGACCAAAGACTCAGGCTTTCACAGTGCTCAGCCGGATGCCTACCTGAGTATAGCAGCACTCTTACACTTCTAATTCCCAGCAAATGGTATTCTAAGGCAAACTGCCTCTCACTCTGCAGTTGGAACATAGTCCTTGTGGCTAGCAGCCATTGACAGCATTATGATGATTGTCATCATCATCATCATCATCATCATCATCATATCATCATCATCATTATTAGCCAACATGAATGTGCCTAAACCTCTTCTAAAGCCATCCAAATTGGTGCCCATCAATGCTTCCTGTAAGAGTAAATTTCATAGTTTAACATCTTGTCTTATCCCATGACTACTAAGTTTAAGATTTTTTAAAATACAGAGTTATTTTATCAAAAGTTTTTTGGAAGTTGGAAGTTCATGTTGTCTGTCTATATGCTTGTTGTCAAATAACTCTAAAAGCTTTGTGAGAAGCCATGCCTATTCTGTCCCCCCACCCCCTGCAGTTTGGGGCTTTTTATTTGTATCTTGTGTGTTGGTTGGTTGGTTTTAAGTTCAATTTATATGTTAAGCAGATTAGTTTGTTTTGTACACCACCCTGAAATCTTTTGATGAACACCTGGAATGCTTTTGGTGCAAGAGATCTTTTTTAAAAAAATAATGTTTCTCCTCATTTCCACAAGGGTAGTGGATGGATTAGGATGGATTACCTCTGCAGGTTGATTGATCTACATGCTGGGCCTTAGAGGATTGTTTGGGGGGGGGGAGTTTCGGGAGGTGGAATAAAAGTAGCAGTTTCTGAGGCACTTTTTAGATAGGGATTAGGATAGGGTTTAGTTGGGGAGATAGGGCTTGATTTGAGATGAGAGATAGGGATTAGGATAGGGTTTGCCTGAGGAAGAATTGCTTCTGATTTGAGTTGAACATCTGCTCTGAGGAGACCATAGAAAGAGGAAAGAGCTTTGCAGCTTAGATAGGAAGACCAGGCTGAGTGTCTAGGGAAAGTGGACAGACCAGAGTTACCTGGAGGGCTGAGTCTGAGCCAGGAGAGGGAGAACCTGTGGGAAGACAGACTCCCTGGGTCTGTTATACTAATTCAAATACAGTGGTACCTCGGGTTACATACGCTTCAGGTTACATACGCTTCAGGTTACAGACTCCGCTAACCCAGAAATAGTGCTTCAGGTTAAGAACTTTGCTTCAGGATGAGAACAGAAATCGTGCTCTGGCAGCAGGAGACCCCATTAGCTTAAGTGGTGCTTCAGGTTAAGAACAGTTTCAGGTTAAGTACAGACCTCCAGAATGAATTAAGTACTTAACCTGAGGTACCACTGTACCTCAGGAGTGGGATTGTTAAGAGAGTGGGTAACTGATGGAAAGTGCCCCTCACTCATGAACCAAAGTATTAAGCTGCGAAGGAAGCTGCGCTGTGTCCAAAGTATTTAACTGTCACACCTGACACAACTACGTAAAGGAATGAGAGTGAAGTAACCAAGTTAAGCATTTTACCACCTATTCCAGAAACCTGGACATCTACCTGAAGCATACTGGCTGATTTTTTAGCAAGTGAAGTTTAAGAAAAGCTTTGACATCTTTATATTTAGTTTAAGTAATAAGTTAACTTCTACTGAAAGAACCCATCTCCTGACCCAACTTTGTCTCACCAACCTCTTTTTGTAAATAAAAGTTTTCTTGCTTGCTCAACTCCTGCCTGACACCCCCAAATTGAAGTTTCCCTCACACAAGACCCCCGCAAGATAGCTTGGGGTAAATTGTAGAAATTCATTTTATTGGCAGACCATGCAGTGGGTCTGCTATATTCAGTTGGGGGTGATTAGTGGGCTGAGTCTCTACAGAAGACAATTTGGGTGTAGACACAGAAGCTCCTACCTTTTGCGGCTGAGTGAAAATTCCTTCTCGGTATGTTAGGCTTGGCTGGTAAGGCAGGTCTGGGAACGAGGGCCAGAGGGCAAGTGGAAGAAGCCCTATAATGAGTTTGACCAAACATGACGCAGAGTGTGATTGAAGGCCTATGTCTGTGGTGGCAGAGATTATTCCTCTGCATCATCATCTTAGCCATGCAGGCTTTTCCTTCAGCAGAGCTCTCTGAGTAGTGAAATAACTGCTTTAGCCTTATCCTCATAGTTTTGGGTTTTTGACTCCCCAGCCCCCAAACTGGAAAAATACTGTGGCCATTTTAGGAAGTGCTTTGTAGGTAAAATTCCTTACAACCGTACTGATTTGGGGTGCTAAATTGGGATAACAAATCCTCAGTGGTCCAGACCCTCTTAATCTTGCTACATCCGATGAACTTCAGCTATTGACACTAGAAGAGGCAGACAAATGTGCTTGGGATTGTTCATCCTCAATCTGCCCAATCGTTATTTATCATGACTGATGAAGGTTTGCCCGGGGAGTTTATTGAGTGGACTCCTGCTAGTTATCTGTGAATTTGAGAAGGAGGGAGGGAGAGCAATACCAAGACTGGTATGAGACCACCTTTGAAAGAACCCCACGTTGATCCTTTGTGCTGTTATGTATCAGAGCAAGGAAAGGCCACTGCACAAAACAAGTTGAAATAGGTCTAAACTGCTTGGTTCTTTCTATGCTCTGACCCAGTATATAAGGAAGGGTACATGTATTATGGTATCGTTTCTGTTCTTGCAACAAACTTCTGGTCATCTGAGAAATGATTACTTTCTTTCAGTCTGTCTTATATGTCATTACTAATGCAAGAGCGCTGAAGAATGACTGAAAGTAATCAGCTGTAACCATTCTCCTGCAGCCTAAATTTGAAAAATAATCTTTCTTTATACTAATGCAGTCATTCAGCTTGAATTAAGCCTCTATGTGTGTGTTTTGCATTAAGGCTTTTATTGCACTTGATTTCATTATTTGTTCCCTTTTCATGGCTGAAACATATTAATCAGCAGCTTGGCTGTTTCTGTTCCTTTTCTTGTTAACTTTCTACCTCCGCGTTTCAATCAATTGATGTTATTTATGCTACAAACCACCATGAGAACTTCAGATCAAGGGTGGTATGCAAATTTAATGATTAATAAATAATAATGACATTCCCCCCTCAATATTTAACCTTCTTACAATATTTAACCTTCTTACAATTATAAAAATCACTTGACTAATCTAATATTAAGGCCAAATGGGCTACAGTTATGTCACATGTGTGTAAATGAAGAGTATTTGATGCTGACTCTAATGTAGTATAAAAATATGATACTGTGTTAAGGCTGTTTGCAGCCTAAGTAGCACAGCAGGATCTCAAGGACCTGCAGTATAACAACCTCATCAAGGCTCAACAAATATTTTATTATATAAAAATAATAATACATGTGACTCAGGATCTCAGTACCTGAAGGACCACCACTTCTGACATGAGCCAGCCCTGACCCTGCCGTCTTCATCAAAGGACCTTCTCTGTGTGCCAGGGGAGTGGTGGAGGTTGGCTGCATAAGAATGAGCTTTTCAGTGGTAGCTCCCTGTCTGTGAAACACACCTTGTGCCACCATTGTCAGGTTTTAGGTGCCATTTTTATTTACCCAGGCTTTTGATGTTGAAGCCAGTCTCCACTGTAGCGCTAACCTTTAAGAGGGTGGCGAATAACTTTTCCTCCGTGTTGAATAGCTGGGTGAACATTTTTAGGAATCTTTACATGATTACTTGGTGGTGACCATAACCAGGAAGGCTTCCATTCATGGTCTGAATGCAGTTGCAGGGTCTTGTGCTACTTGGTGTGTGCACTGAGTCTAAGAAATTGAAATGAGAGCTGCTGCTGTAGAGATCTAATTGTTGCCTTCTAACACTCTTGCACAGTGTACCTTTGCTGTTCTTGGTGGAATGTAGTATCTCTTGCTCCCCACCTCGCTTTTTAAAGTCAGGTTGTGCTGCTACCATGTGGTGTTAACCAAACAATTTGGTGTCCTAGACTGAGATTTTGTAATCTAGCATAGCAATTAATCTTAGAGTGGTACCTCGGGTTACAGACGCTTCAGGTTACAGACTCCACTAACCCAGAAATAATACCTCAGGTTAAGAACTTTGTTTCAGGATGAGAATAGAAATCATGTGCCAGTGGTGCAGCGGCAGCGGGAGGCCCCATTAGCTAAAGTGGTACCTCGGGTTAAGAACAGTTTCAGGTTAAGAACGGACCTTCATAACAAATTAAGTTTTTAACCCAAGGTACCACGGTATTAGGAACTGCTAGTAGACACTCTCAGCTCTTCAGGAGTTCCCTGGAAGTTCCACCCTTTTGTTCCCTGAGGCAGGAATTTCCCTCACCACCACAACACCAATTTATTACTTATAACCCACCCATCTGACTGGATTGGCCCAGCCACTCTGGGTGGCTCCCAGCAGAATATAAAAAACACAGTGAAATGTCAAACACTAAAAGTAGTAAGCATGTGCTGATTCATAGGAGCCCAGTTGAGATTGAGTCCGAATTACATTTTCAGACGTCTAGCATATTGATCCACTTTTCAGAATATTCCCAAAGCAGAGGCACCGGGATTTGCTTGTCCCTCCTTTTAGACCGCCAAATCAGCAGTCTTGTACTTGGTACATTTCTTGTCGTAGTGCTGCTGAGCTACGTGTGTGTGTGTGTGTGTGTGTGTTTGTTTTAAAAAAACACCAACCCAAGTTTTCATTAACTCTCTTATTCTCTTTTGTAAAGAAAGTCATTCTCTAGAGGTTAGAATTTATTGCGCTTTTCACATGTGTGCTGACATTTTTGCGATGGCTTTGCAGTATGTTTATATTGTGGTGTGGTTTATGAAAGAGAGAAAGCCAATATTGTGTTTGATATTGAAGAGCAGCATGGTAAATTCACATCACAGATTACGGTATTTGTAGGGTTTTTGTTCAGAAGCACCACTATATGTAATGCTGCTGGCTGTAACAGTATCAAAATGTAAGCTATGCAGTACCAAGAAATACATTCCCCTTAATTTTGCACATTCTGTACCTGATGAGAAACTTATTTCACGTTGGGAGCAAAATGTTTAATTCAAATGGCCCAATAGGCACGTGTCTCCACTTCAGACAATGCCCGAATCCAGAATCTATGTGGGCTGCTTCAGAATGATTTGGAGTCTGTCCAATGCAAAGCAGGGCTTCCCTGAAACCAAGCTGCTCCAAAAGTTTCTGCTCTTCAGAAGACTTAGAACATTCAGAGAGCTGGTTTCAGTCTGTCTGTTTAGAAATAATTAACATTTCACCTCCAAGCTCTTCGTTTAAAAAAAAAAAAACAAAAAACAGTGGAAAAGGAAGACTATGGTGGTTGTCTTGTGACTGACAGCTCTAGCTTCCAGCCAGGACATAACCAGGGCTGTATCTTTTTTTGCTTCCAAACAGTGCTTTTGGCAGACCCTTCTGAATACCTTGCTTGTATAACCAGCTGTTGGGGAAAGTGGCCGGGGGTTGCAAGTTCTTCTTGATGTTCATTTAGTATTGAAATATTAATGTTCTGCATAATTCAGCAAAGGTAGTTGGGAAATGGGCTTAATGATGAAAGTCTGCAAATGTGTCACCAACATGGAAAGCTTGGAAAGTTCTGCCCTGTAGTAAGAAACTTGTCTTAGACAATGGTTCAAGAGTTCATGACTTTTAAAGCTGAACAGGTCAAGGCCCAGGTGGGTGATAGCTTGAGAGCTGCATGTAAGCTGCTATAATGATCTGGCTATAAGTGCAATACAAAAAATTGGCAAGATATAACATACTATTAAAACATTAAAAATGTTACACTTTCTCCTATGGTGTTGGTAGTTCCATAAATGTGCTTTGCTACAGGCACTGTCTTTATCACCTTGCATTAGAAATATTCACTGACTTTCAGCCATATACCCTGAATTTTAGAAACTACATAATTTGGCAGTCAAGAAGAAAGGAAGGTTAAAATTATGTTTCACATATTGGTTGGCATGACATTCCTGTCACTTGAGTTTCCACATTGATATTGACTATTTTTAGGAATAATAATATCCCATGTTGGCTAATTCACAGATGAATACATATTCAGAGCTTAGCCAGTCTGCTTGAGCTAGAGGCTCTGGCTGTTTTCATGAGCAATGAGCACTGCCTGGATTTCTGAATGACCCTGTTTCATTCATGCAGTGAGCAGCAAATATCCAGTAAGGGAAATCTTTTTTGTGCATCAGTAGTTCTTGCCTGTATGTTCTCAGCTGTTTTGTTCTTTGGGGAGCATGAATTGTTGTGTTCTATAATTGTCAAGAGGATGTGGCAAGGGGAAAAAAGAAAATTGCAGATGTTCCAGTTTGGATTACTTCTTGACTTCCTTGTAAAGGAGTTTATTAGCTCTCCAAAAGTCATTCAGCCTTGTGTCTTTGTCGGAGCACAGTTCATAAGAGTTTTCATTTGAAGTGGTCCCTTGTAATAAGGTTTTAAGACAGAGAAGTTGATGCAGACATTCTGCCACTTTTCATAAAGGCAACAGCAATAGTAATATAAAAACCGTTAGCAGATAACAGCTTCTTTGTGGCTATCCTGGGAGTCTTGGAGCTGGACCTCACTCATAACTGAAGATCTCTCCTAACGTATGATAGCTCTGTCAATTTATTTTCCTTCAAAGTCAGAGCTTTAGTAGTTTACAAAAACCATTCCAAATCCTATTGTTTTTCCTCTTTCAAGCTGATACACCTTGTTCAAGTGAGACTCAACTTTATTTATTTGCATTTATTTTATTTAAAATATTTTGGCTCCTCCATCCAAAATGGCTTAGATTCAAAACGGAAGACAAAATAGCACAAAATTTAAAACATTATAAAAACTTAACATTACATTTTTTCTCTTTTTTAAAATATGATTTTGTTAAAGCTTTTTCATAATACAATAAGATAAAAGAGACTAATCTGAATAAAAACCAAAACAGAGAGAGAAAGGGAAAGGGAAAAGAGAACACAGTCTCTCTCAAAGGGTAGTTCTCAACCCTTGTCCCACACAGAAAGTGGTGAGGCCTTCCAGCTTTCTCCTGGGAGCTTTCCTTTCATCTACCAGCCTCTCACTCTAGATTCCAATTCTTTTCCAGAACCAGAGAGAACATGGGAGTTCCATAGCCATGGGTCCTCCTACTCTTAGTCACCTTAACTGACCAAGAGGGTGGGCGCATCAGAAGACCCTGTGGAGCACATCTTAAGGTGCAGGCAGGATGATATGTTTGACCCAAACTGTTTATAAACACTTCATTTATATGAGTGACATAATTCATTTATTGAATTATGAATTAATTCCAGTGAATTAATGATTCATTGGGAACTGGACAGGAACTGGGTAACATTGCTGCTTGGGCAGGCAAAAGAGTCTAAAGTCCAAAAAATGTGAGGGGGTTGTACGAGCTCATTCAACCTTCTGTCACCAGCGTTCCCTTTATTCCCTCCCTGCATTTCCCCCTTTTGCCTGTCAACTTTGAGAGAGCCCGTCCTCCTCACCAACTTTTCCCTTTGTATAGTTTTAGGTTCTGTTGGAAAGTTCTAATCTGTCATTACATGGAGCTTCTGCCTTGTCTTGCTTGACAAAAGGATGCAGGTTTTAATTCGTAGTGTCTGCTCCCCTGGTGGCATGCAGTAATTAGTTTTTTGTTCTGGAATCGGAGGTGGGAAATTGAAGTCAAGCTAGGAGCTTATTAATTGAAGTCAAAACTTTGCCTGTTATGCATGCAAGTCAGGGTTGCAACACACAAAGCCTAGCAAGGAGGGGCTGGCTATCTGGCCGATTGGGGTGTCCAACTGGAGTGTTCCTTGGCCTGCATGGACCATCTTCAAGGCTAGGAACAGCAAACCCTTAGGCAGGGCTGATTCGCCAGTAGCTGCTACTTCTTGCAGCAGTAAAGACTGTTCCTTTTCCATTTTGAGGAGTTTTTAGGAGTATGGAGCAAAGTGGGTTGCATTAGAATGGAGTGCACAGTTTGCCAGCATTTTCCTGGAAAGGTTTGGAAACGCCCTCTAGCTCTCTGGTGATATTGAAGAGCAGAACTGTCCCTACAGGTAAGATATTTGGAAGGTGAGCAGTGCCATTTGGGGAGAAGGCAGCTTGGGGTTCTCAAATATTCATAATCGAAAGCTAAGTGCTGAAACTGGGTGGGGAGGGGCAGAGATTGGTGGTTTAGGGGAGCAGTGGAGGGATTTGGGGAGGCAAGATAGCACCTTGAAATTTGACCTTAAAAGTATGCTAGATTTTTGCTAACTTGATCCAACCACTTCATCTGACTCCAAGCTGGCACCTTGGACCTTGGATGGCTTGGGTGACAGTTTGGCTTTCCAACGCATTTCAGGTTAATGCCTAGATGTAAGCCATGCACAGTTTTCTAGATGTAGTTATCCTTTTCTAGAAGCATTTTATAATTTTGCTATTTAATAATATTCATTTCTATAATCATTAAAATATGTGAGACCTTTAGTGATTTTAATGTATTACCTAGCACAAAACTTTGACATCGGTTTGGAGGGGATACCAAATTTGGGGGTTAATATTTAAACACAGCCTTGTATATAATGGGAGCTGTGGCAGGACCCCACAAAACAGTGGTACCTCTGGTTACTAACTTAATTTGTTCCGGAGGTCTGTTCTTAACCTGAAACTGTTCTTAACCTGAGGTACCACTTCAGCTAATGGGGCCTCCTGCTGCCACCATACTGCCGCTGCACGATTTCTGTCCTCATCCTGAGGTAAAGTTCTTAACCCGAGGTACTACGTCTGGGTTAGCGGAGTCTGTAACCTGAGGTACCACTGTATTGGGAATGGACAGATGCCTTGCATTGCTCCTGGTACTGTGGCCACATGCCTGTTTCACTACTGCTGTGATCTGTTTACATGGGCCACTATTAATATCATGCCATTAATTCTAATCCAGTGGTGACAGTATTGAAAAACGATGACATAACAAAAGGCCGAGGGCTATAACCAACTCAGCTGCAAATGATTTGGCAAATGTGGCAGAGAATACAGCTGTCTGTTTTCATAGATGAAACATTTCAATTCAAGCTATGTCGTGATGAACATAACTCATGCTTGATTTACAACCAAGGTTGTTGTTCATGTATGTCTCATTGTCTATTGACTGGATGAGCTGTAATATTCTGCAAAGTAGATTTTATGGGCATGTGTAGCAGATCCCACTCCTCTGGCTACCAATTGTGGCAGATCCCACCTACGTATGCTCTAAATATAGCCACCATGTGTGAGGGTAAACTTATATCCTTGAAGACTCAGGCAGGAGTTGAACCAATAAAGAAAGTTTTATTTTAGAGAACGAAGTGTCAGGAAATAATGTTCTTTCAGGAAATTGTTAACTTATTAATAATTATATTTAATCTAGGGTAGGTGTTACAGCTTAATACTTTGGTTCCTAAACAAGGTGGTGGTACTTTCTGTCCGTTTCCCAGCCTTTGATCAGTCATACTCCTGAGATACCTCTGGCAGTCTAACAGACCCAGGGGATCCCCACGCACCCCTTTTTTCCTGGTTTGGGAGTCTTCTCTTTCTGGAAGATCTCTCCCCTCCTAACTGGAAGGAGACCCAAGGAGACTTTATCCTCACAACTTCTCCTTCTCCTGGCTCCAACTCAGTCTGAATGCTCTCCCAAGACACTCAACACAGTCTTCCAACAGTGTGACGCGGCAGCTAAAAAAGCCAATGCAATTCTGGGCTGCATCAATAGGAGTATAGCATCTAGATCAAGGGAAGTAATAGTGCCCCTGTATTCTGCTCTGGTCAGACCTCACCTGGAGTACTGTGTCCAGTTCTGGGAACCACAGTTCAAGAAGGACACTGACAAACTGGAACGTGTCCAGAGGAGGGCAGCCAAAATGGTCAAAGGCTTGGAAACGATGCCTTATGAGGAATGGCTAAGGGAGCTGGGCATGTTTAGCCTGGAGAAGAGGAGGTTAAGGGGTGATATGATAGCCATGTTCAAATATATAAAAGGATGTCACATAGAGGAGGGAGAAAGGTTGTTTTCTGCTGCTCCAGAGAAGCGGACACGGAGCAATGGATCCAAACTACAAGAAAGAAGATTCCACCTAAACATTAGGAAGAACTTCCTGACAGTAAGAGCTGTTCGACAGTGGAATTTGCTGCCAAGGAGTGTGGTGGAGTCTCCTACTTTGGAGGTCTTTAAGCAGAGGCTTGACAACCATATGTCAGGAGTGCTCTGATGGTGTTTCCTGCTTGGCAGGGGGTTGGACTCGATGGCCCTTGTGGTCTCTTCCAACTCTATGATTCTATGATTCCTATCTAAGCTCAGAGACTTCTTTCTCTAGCTGTAGATATTTTTCCCAGGGTAGATGTTACACACGCAGACCAGGACCAACTTTCTTTCTCCTGCTCCTGCTCTCTCTTAAACCATCTCCCTCTCTGAATCCTCTCTCAGAAACAGCTCCTTTTATTCTCCTTCCCAAAGTGCTGGCTCCGCCCACCCCTGTCTGTCTAGGTAGCCAATCAGAGAGAGGCTACATTCCAGCTGCGTAAAAGTCAGACATTTCTACACCCGCATCTGTCTCTCCTCCTCATAGTCAGTCCAGAGGCCTTATCACACTTGGAGGGTACATCGAGGCCTGCAAGAACATGGAGCAGGGCCAGGGAAGGGTGTGGCATAGGGAGAATTCTCAGGGTTGCAGGGCCACATTTGGCTCCCCATCCCTGGTTTCAGGAAATGAGCCAACTTCAGGTTGTGAAATAGAAACACTAACCAGAGTTTTCAGTTAAGACAAAACAAGTCACCACAGTTAGCTGGAAATGGAAGCGAAAAATATCCAGTCTACTCTTCACGCCTGTGGCAGCAGCAGACTGGGAGTGGGCAAGTTCAAGACTCACCCAGGCTCATTCCTTCAGCAATTTAGATTTATGCCTGAGCAAAGTCATTTATCTTCATTAAGGCTCAATTCTAACATTACAGGAATGGTGTGGTTTTCTCTTTTCGTTGTGGCTCCATTCTATGCTATTCCATGTAATTTAATACTATCGTATCTGGTTTTAGTTGTGCTGGTGGTTTTTTCCACTTGATCCCACACCTCTCATGTTTTTGATGTGTATTCTCCATCAGCTCATAAAGTGACTATGTCAGGGTGTGTGGAGAGGATTATTTTCAAACTAGACGGTACCTATTCTGAGGAATTGCCTCCTTCAGTTATTCTTCTGTAGAAGTACTACCTAGTTTGAAAAGGATCCCTTCTATACTTTGACATATTTCGCTTCATGAGTCAATGGAGAATACACCGAGCCACCTGTCAGTCTGCATTCTGCCATCTGCTTAAGACCTTTTAGCTTACTAACTTTGAATGTAACTGCTTCTTCATCTTCTTTTAGAAACCAGTATCTGCTTTTGTTCTTGTTGTTTTTATAATGTCACCCACCTGGCAGATTGTGTGCCACTTGGAGCAATTTTGTTTTAGAAAAGTGTGGCATGAACTGGCCTTAACACAGTCACCATTAGGAACCGAGGCTTCCAAGCAGACCCCTATCAGGCACTTTGAGCAGTTCAAACAGTTCAGAGCACTTGATATACTGTACATGAATTTGCAAATAATATTTTGTTTGTTTGAGCATCACTTACATTCTATTTCCTACCTGAAAGTGCATTAAAAAAAGAAACTCCAGGTGATTACCTCCCAGTACACCTGGTTTGTCTCGGGTGGCAATGCCTGAAACACTTATATATACTGTACTAGTAAGCATTTCATTAAACTAATGAATGATATCACGGGCTATGAATATATAGACCTTATGATCATTCTGTGATCTGAAAGGAAAGATGAAGAGATATGATCTCAAGATCACACACTCCATCTTGTGTACATTTTCAGACTGAATCTTGCAGTCAGCAGTAAGGAGTGAATATTTTCATGTTTAAGGTTACCATAAAAAAGCTGCCAGATAACTGACTAATTATAAAATGTCACAGATGAATATCAATTGGATGATAAATTTAAGAAAAAATTGCCCTAGTTTATTAATTTTGGGGAAAACAGTTTAATGAGAAACTTCAGCCATATTACTTGTTTTCTTTGCAGTAAACTTTGCTGCCAAAGCCAATACGCTCTCTTGTTGCTCTGATCATGGGTTGTCCCCCATTAAACCCATATACTAATAGATTTGTTGTGCTTTAGAAATAAATGCCGTAGTAATAGTTGGCAAAAATAAAACTCTCCCGTCCTACTCTCTGGTTGTCTTTGGTTGCCTTACTTTGGCCCTCATGCCTATACTGAGCACACAGCTCCCAAAATGTTGAATCTCTCTCATCATTTTGATCATGTGGCACCCTTTCCTTAAACAACTACATTGGTTTTCTGTTTGCTCCCAGATCCCAACACACTCTACATGTTTAACCTCAAAGCCCACCATGGCCTTGCCCCATACCTCCCCATTGCATTTGCTTGTCCAGCTCCCACTCTCAGCTGGCCAAATGTCTCCTATTCCCTATAGTGCCTTAGCTATTCCCCTCACCACTCCTTTGTACAGTCATACCTCGGCTTACAGATGCTTCGGGTTGTGTGATTTCGGGTTGCGCACTGTGCTGAACCAGGAAGTACCGGAATGGGTTAGTTCCGGGTTTCAGCACATGCGCAGAAGCACTAAATCGTGCTTTGTGCATGAACAGAATTGCAACCCACTCGTGCGCAGGTGCAGTGGGTTGCGAACATGCTTCCCGCACGGATCACGTTCTCAACCCAAGCATCCACTGTACTTGGAACTTCCTAGCAGAACAACTTTGTGATGTCAGAGCAATATTTAGCAGAACTGTGTTTTTTAGACCTGCAGATGTTCGTTTATTTATATAAAAAAATTCTATACAGTGGTACCTCAGGTTAAGAACTTAATTCGTTATGGAGGTCCGTTCTTAACCTGAAATTGTTCTTAACCTGAGGTACCACTTCAGCTAATGGGGCTGCCACGCCACCACGCGACTTCTGTTCTCATCCTGAAGCAAAGTTCTTAACCCAAAGTATTATTTCTGGGTTAGCAGAGTCTGTAACCTGAAGCGTCTGTAACCCGAGGTACCACTGTATACCACCATATCGTAAGAAATATCAAAGTGGTTATCTATCTATCTACAAAATAGCTACAAAAATTAAAATCAGGGACCAACAAGTAACACAAAAATTGTCCAGTAGCACCTAAGAGACAAACTAAGTTTGTTCTTGGTATGAGCTTTTGTGTGCATGCACACTTCTTCAGATACACTGAAACAGAAGTCGCCAGACCTTTATATATAGTGAGAGGGTGGGGAGAGGTATTACTCAGAAAGGTGGCGGGAGTGGGTGATTGGCTGATAGGTGTGGTAAAACTGTTGACGACTGTTGATGACTGCAATTGGTCTTACAGGAAAAAGCAAGGGATGAGATGGCCATTAACCATTTGCTGTTGAGTTATTCATTGTTTTCCTTTTATTTCATCTCAGGACATTTTGGACCCAAAAATCTGCGATGTAATTTTTACTGAAGATGCCAAGATGGACTTTGAATATATGAAGAATTCTGAGTCCTCAGTTTGGTACGTTAAAATTAAATCATCTATAAAAAGGCTGCATATCTGTAGGAATTAACTTCTTTTCCTGCTAGACACACATTTACTCAGCTTGGATTTCAAACTGTGCTCACAGAATAATATATCAGGAAGTTTTTAATGTTTGTTTTTTCGTTGTGCTTTTATTAGGTTGGAAGCCACCCAGAGTGGCTGGGGCAACCCAGTCAGATGGGTGGCGTTGAAATGTTTTTTTATTATTACTGTTGTTGTTATTATAAAAAAGTTCCTTCCAGTAGCACCTTAAAGACCAACTAAGTTAGTTCTTGGTATGAGCTTTCGTGTGCATGCACACTTCTTCAGATACACTGAAACAGAAGTTGCCAGATCCTTCTATATAGAGAGAAGGTGGGGAGGGGTATTACTCAGAAGGGTGGTGGGAATGGGTGATTGGCAGATAGCTGAGATGAGCCTGTTGACGACTCTTAACGACTGCAATAGGTCTTACAGGAAAAGGCAAGGGGTGAGAAGGTGAAAAATGGCTTAGTCATGTATAATGAGATAAGAATCCAATGT
The DNA here is from genome assembly GCF_965112155.1 of Podarcis liolepis. Lineage (NCBI taxonomy): Eukaryota > Metazoa > Chordata > Lepidosauria > Squamata > Lacertidae > Podarcis > Podarcis liolepis. Next base: position 4,206,051 of record NC_139556.1, read on the forward strand.
CTTTGTTCAGACCAGGTCCCTCCATGGTTTTAAGTTTGGTAATGAGTTGCAAGTCAGCAGCTTCTCTTTCCAGTCTATTTCTGAAATTCCTTTGTAGTAAAACAGCTACTTTGAGATCTTGTATAGAATGTCTTGTATAGAATGTTGTTGTTATTATTACTATTATTTCACCAGTAAATTTTTTAATAGGTCTGACTGGTAAAAAATTTAAATAGGGCAATAGGTATACAGATTGTCTTCAGTTTGGCCTAATGTGCACTACATTCTGTAATTAATACAATTCACCAAGGGATAGATTTCTTTGTTCGTTTCAGAGTTTTCTAGAAGTCTAGTCAGAAGATTTTAAATTTAAATGGTTGCTGGCCAATTTGGACAAGTTTGTTATCTGAAGAGTAACTTGATATGAACATGGTATATGAACATGTTAATATGAATACGTTTGGGTCATATTCCAAAATTGTTTGTACATAATCAGAAATGTTTTCTTCAACAGTGCTGCACATGATTTTTATATATGCTGTTGATTTTACAAGACAGATCCCTGTATCCTGGAACATGATATTGTAAATGCATGACATGACTGATGTTTTCAAAGAAAACAAAAATGGTTTTGAAAAGTAACAGTAAATACAAGAAATGGTGTCATAAGACTTTTTAAAAATAACATTTACAAATGAGCCAATATAAATGATGACGAAATTCAATCATTTACCAAGAGCACCCAGGCTTCAGATTTACTAATAAATATCAGAATCTTCTGGCAGTTCCTTGTGCCCTCCGAAAAATTTTAAGATGCCTGGTTAACGACAAATTTTGGTGACTTTCTGCCCAATCATTTTCTGATGAATGACTTTTTTAAACAAATGTCTGAAACGTAGCAGATATCTGAAAAACTATCCACTACTTGGAATATACCAATGAATCTTGACAATCAGGTTTAGAAAAAAAAGGGGGGAAAGTTTAATGCAGAGAAGCTTTCATACCCCAAAACCCATTTAGCCAGATGCACCAAGTGTACACCGCAGTGCATAAATTTGTGTATATGTGTGCACATGAGCGCGCGCACTCCCTTTTATTTTTTATGCTCAGACTACCCTTATATGGACTTTTGTGATTCTTTCCTCAGGATGCATCTAGGAAGGATACATTAATGCAGTGGCGAAGCTGCATGCTCCAGCACTGGGGGTGGAGAGCAGGAGGGGTGTGGCTGGCGCACATCCCAGGGGCGTGGCATGCCACCTGTGGGGGTGTGGCTTCCATTCTGGGGGTGTGGTGCGTGGTGGGGGTGCATGGCGCATGTCAGGGGGTGGCCGCGATGGTACCCTCCCTCCCCAATGGTGCCGGGGCGGTGCGCTCCCCCCTCCCCCATTCCTCTGCCAGTGCATTGATGGGGGTTTCTTTTAACCCCTTTCCTTCCTGCTGTTTTCCACCCAAAAAAAATCTGCAAAGGAACACACTAGGGATGCAGGCAGAGGTAACTGTGCAAAGCACATGGCCCCCCCCTTCAGTACAGATGTTCAGTCGGAAAGCCAAGTATAGATTGTACATACCGTAGATCCTAATACACCTATAATGAATGATGGAAGGAAAAAGGGGGTGAGCATTGACCCACACGCTAGTCATTTTCTCACCATAACATGAGTAAATGGCATTCCATTTTGTTCTTTAGGAACTGGACTAAAAGTTTGCCTCTTGTTCATTCGGTTCCCTGGTGTATTCATGCTGTCTTTTAATCATGGCTGCTTCTTCATAGATGTAACTAACAAGGAGGCCGAACTTATGTAACTGGAGTTGTACCTGTGCTTCCACAGACAGCTAACACAAACTAGCTAATAGGGATTTTTTATTCCAGTGTTCTTCAGCCTCAACAGCTGAAACCGATGACTGATTGATGTTCCTATTTGTTCTAATAGCCATCACATTCTGTGTGGCTTAAAGGCTACAAGCCAATAATACTGAAACAAAACAAAGTTGTGTAACACTGAAACTTCAAGTGGAAACCAACTGTGTAGTGCTATATACTTTCATACCCTTTCCCACAAAAAATAATATGGATTTATATTGATCAAATCTTGTACTTTGTTGTTCCAATAAAGAACAAACAGAATTCATTTTTCAGAAACGTATTATTTTGCTGCCTACCTCTTCTTACCCTGGTAATAGTTACCAATTTCATCAAAGAAGCCATATCCCAACTGCTGATCAACTATAAATCAGTAGAAAGCGAAAGAGTATTTTCTCAATTTTGGTATATTGCCATTTTAGCCTCAACCTGTACATGAACTATCAGTTCAAAATCATCATTTAATACTGTACCCTTAAGATGGCAAATCTACGTTGCAACAGGATCTCTGGGGAGATCTTGACCCATAATATTTTATTTCTGTTAGTGCAGTTTCTCAAAATGTCTTAATCTATAGACAAGCCCATATAATATGAAATGTATTTGTTCCAGGTGCCTTGCATCTGCAGCCCTCACCACTAAGCCTTGGACAGATCTTGTTTATTCTGGCTGGTATCAAATACCACCTATCTAATATTGTAGAAATGTTTCTTTGAGATTCCCAAGCCATGTGCATTTATCCAGTGATACATATCAAATTCCTATTTCACTCAATAGTTTCCAGATGGTCCTAAATTTGCTATTATTTTATAAATCAGGCGTTATGTGCTATGCAGTTGGTTAGCAGTTGAAATTAATATTTCAAAACTTGTGTGATTCCTTAATGAAACGTGAAGCCTTAGTAATCTATTTGTAATATGCCCATTTGGAAATATTGAAGAAAGAGCAGCCGCTCTTGACCCAGGATCCCATTTCACCTGACAAAGATCTTTACCAATCCTTCCTTTATTATTATCATCCTAATTTGAGCATTCCATGTCTCTCCTTAAAGCTTCATGTCACCCAATAAGACTTTCTTATCACATTCAGCATTGTAGTAAATTGTAGTAAGTGGTGATAAACCCAGGCTTTTGCCAGTAGCAGGAAAAAAATCTGCTGATAATCATTTTGCTCTGTATCTGGTAAAAAGAGTTTTTAACCCATATTTTAGGTGCCCAAGCATGGCTGTGTTGTAATATTGTTTGATATTCAGGAATGCCAGCCATCTATTTTTAATTGCTGATGAAGTATGTTAGATATAATTCTGGATTAATAAATTAATCATTCAGTCTAAGGAGCCTTTTAACAATAGAAACAAAATACCGTATTTTTTGCACCATAACACTCACTTTTTTCCTCCTAAAAAGTAAGGGGAAATGTCTGTGCGTGTTATGGAGGGAATGCCTACGGGTGGCATGCCTACAGATTTTCCTCCTCTAAAAACTACGTGCGTGTTATGGTTGGGTGCGTGTTATAGAGCGAAAAATACAGTACATTGTACTATGCTTATTTTAATAACTGAGTTTCTTCCTTTCTGAGAAAGTGTTGAATTTTCCAGACTGGACAGATCCTCTTTTACCCTTTGTCTCCTTTCATCAGGTTAGAGTCATTAAACTCCTGAGTTATCCAAATCCCAACGTATCTAGCTGAGATTTTCTTCCATGGAATTAGATGTCTTTGGCAATGTCATACTTAAGATTCTTCTGCATATGATACCCCCAACTATTCTGATGTTTGGAAATGAATTTTGTACCCAGAGATCTGGCCAAATTCATCTGAGAGTTTCACGACCTTTGCAAATGATCCCTCTGGCAGTATTATAAGTTACACAATCTGCATATAAATAGATTTTAAAGTGATTTACATCCTACCCTCAACCCTCAACACACACACACACACACACACACACACACACATATATATATTAGTTCTTAATGGCTGTAATGAAATCTCCAGTAATAATGGCAATGACAGGCATTCCTGCTAGGAGCCTAGAGTCATAGCTTCAAAGATTCATATTTTACTCATAAAGATTGTCGGATTGGTGTAAATCATTTTAATAGGCAAGAGAATGACTTGGAGTTATTGAAAGCACCTGAGAGAGCTGGAGCAATTAGAGGTGCTCAGCCCCACTACCTTGAATGAGTTCAGAAATAGGCTGAGCTGTTTCCCTCCAAGATGAGGTTATTTCTAACTCAGTTCAAATTGGCCTGCCCCCTAATCTGCAACGCCTACTTTTTTCTTCACACCCAAATGTCCACAGAGGGAGCAGCAGCATTTCCCTCCTGTCCCCACCTCCCCACTTGTCCTGGCATGCCACAATGCAGAGCTCTTGGCCACAACAAATTCCCATTATTCTCTGAAGGGTTTGGATGATGTTGGCACATGTATACCCCATCTTTTCCTCCAAGGAGCTTTAAGGTGTCAAACATGGCTTTCTCTTCCCTGCTTTATTCGGGCCCCTGCCCTGAAAGGCTGAGAGTCAGTGGCTGGTCCAAGGTCGGCCCATGAGTTTCGTGGCTGGCTGCAAGTGTCCACTCCTAATCTGCCTCTTGGTCACCTAGTCCAAGAATGTCCAACTGGTCATTTGGGATCAGCTGGTTGATCCCCAAGAGGTTTTGGTAGATTGCGGTTGATTGCTGGCTCCTTTTCCTTTGCAAATGAGCATCTCCCCCCCCCCCCGTTGCCCCGGCCTCCATTTGCGCATGAATGCTAGGACAGAAGACGGAGTTTTTGTTGTGATTGCTTCCTTAAGCGATCTTTCTGTGAGCAAGTTTTCCCCGGTAAAAAAGTTCAAACCTGAACCCCCCCCCTGAAAAGGGGTAGATCGCTGCCAGTTTTTCATTCTGTGAGTAGATCACAGTCTCTTGGGCGTTGGATGTCCCTGACCTAGTCCATTGGTATTCCTGGGGGTAATGTGGGGTTAGAACTGGGAGCAGTGCCAGAATTTGGGTGGTGTGAGTGGTTCCCCCCCCCACACAGGGTGCTGAGTCAAGGGGGTGCATATTATTATTATTATTATTATTATTAATAATAATACAGGTACCTACTGAGAAGATTCCTAACAAAGCAACTGCACCAAAAGGAATTATTGTGAAAATAAGAAATATTTAGGAGGGGGTGCCAAATTTTGTCCTTAGTCAGGGTGCCATATTACCAAAGTCTGCTCCTGCTGGGGGGTCCAAGTTTCAAATCTGGCCTTGGCTGCAAACTGAGCCAGCTGCTATTTTCTCCGTTATAACCCACCCCCACCCCACCCCCCAATATGTACTAACCTACATACCTTGCAAAACATTTGTGGGAATTACTGAACTAACAGCCATTTACTTGAAATGCATTATATAAATATTTAGTTTTATTATAATAATAAATTCAATATTGTTAATGCATAGGCTGCTGTACAGCAGGAGCAAAAAACAAAAGGTCCACTAAGGTTATAATCCAAAGTTTCAATATGTGCTGGGTTCAGGGAGATAGAAAGGACGTTTGGGGTTTATTTTTTGTTATTAAGGGAGGAACAAGAGAACAAAGGCAGGTTCCCCCACCCCCTTCATTTTCAGAGTACTAAATGTCCAATTTTATGTTTTGGTGTATACATTTAATTTCATTATATGTCATGGTGAGGGATGGAAACAGTTTGAATCCCAAGGAGCCAGTCCAACGTCTTTTGGAGCCTGTGAGGAGCAAAATGTTTGGACTTGATCTGGTGTGAAGAAAGAGAAAGGGAGAGAGAGGGAGGTGGAAGTTCTGTGAAAATTAAAAATCTGGAAAAGAAAAGGCAGGAAAGAGAAGGCTGGGAAGTACTAAGATAAGAGAATGGAATGGAAAAAGAAGAAGCTCAAATGAAACAGAGAAATGGGGAGAAGGTTGTAGCTCAGTTGTAAAGCATCTGTTCTACAGGCAGAAAGTTCCCAGAAAGTTGAGTCCCCAGAATCTTCAGGTACAGCTTGGAAAACTGGTGTCTGAAACCCCGAAGAGCTGTTGCCAGTCAGGGTAAACAACACTGAATTAGCAGGACCCAATGGTCTGACTCTGCATAAGGAAGCTTCCTATATAGTGTTAACATAGCCCAGTTGCCCAAGCCTGGGCAGCCTTATTTGCATAGTATGCAAATCAAGATGATCTCTTCGCTGCATTGCCCAGTTGATGTGTGCCTTCTTCCTGGCAGCTAGCACCACCGATTGGCCAGGAATCAAAGGAAACACATTTTTACCTGACCACTTGTAGCCTGAAATGCCTAGGTTGGTTCCCAACACTATGAGATAACTGGGACCATGAAGTTGTCTGCACCAACAATTGGGAATTATCTGAACACACTACTGCAGACCACAGTGCAGATAGAGGAGGCTATGGTCTGACCTAATATATTCTAACTGGGATCATTGCCAACAGCATGATGATAATGATAATGATAATAACAAATATATATTATATTTATACCTTGCCAATCTGGCAATTTATACCTTCCCCAGCCACTCTGGGTGGCTCAAAGCATATATCAAAACACACTAAAACATCAAACATTAAAAACTTCCCAATACAGGGCTGCCTTCAGATGTCTTCTAAAAGTCAGATAGTTGTTTATTTCCTTGACATCTGATGGGAGGGCATTCCACAGGGCAGGTGCCACTACTGAGAAGGCCCTCTGCTTTAACCTCACTTCTTGCAGTGAGGGAACTGCCAGAAGACCCTCGGAGCTTGACCTCAGTATCCAGGCTGAATGATGGGGGTGGAGATGCTCTTTAGGTATACTGGGCCATGGATATACTTCTGTTCCACCTTGCTGTTCCTGAATGTGCTCTTTAAAAATTCCCTATCAAATTTATATATAGCAGCTGAGCATGTTCAGTAGCATTTAAGTGTGCAAACCTTACATGTGTAAAAGTTGTTGCAGAATTGTGCCTTGGGGTCTCATCATGCATTACAGTTTGAAGAAAGCATTAAAAACGTTTATTTATTTTAGTTAAATGAATGCACACATGCAAATCACTGATGCCACTTAACTCTGAAATATCATTTTGTTAAGCAGGTAATTCTCAAACGGATTGATGAAAACAAAACGATGACAAGTTGTGGTCTACAATCCTTAAATACGCTGATGGTTGTTTTCTCCTTGCTTTTGCCAGCAGGTAAGCCTTGTATTTTATTTGGCTTGGGTTTCTTTTTAAATTCTAGAAGAATGCTTCCATTTAGTTTTCTGCAGCAGAAACACCTTAAGGAATCAGTCCAAGAGTTTTGCAGAGATAAGGATATCTGCTAAATATTGGGTAGTGTTCAGTGGTATTCAACTCAGAGTAGACCCACTGAAGTTAATGGATACGACTTACTTACATTCATTAATTTCAGTGGTTTATTAAGCAGGATTCAGAAGAACTAAAATTCAGTAGGATTTTGTTAAATATAGCCTGCTATTTTTGTACACCAGTCAAGCTATACTATAGTCAGACTTATTTCACTTGGTCATGAATGCGAATGGAAAAGTGTCATTAAGTTTAGTTTCATCCAGATAAGCACCAGATGTGCTGGGGAATCTAATTTGTGTCCAGATGTGTATTGGCACAGAATATACCTGCAGATCTTCCTTCCTCAATCTAAAATGGAGTTTTGTTTTGTATGCATTTTATGTTTAGTATTTTGACATAGCCCAAAACTGAGCAGTCAAGTGGTCTGTGAAACTATGCAATTCTACCAATGAACTGTTTATATAGCATTTCCAACATAGAAACCTAGGTAAGCCAGCCAGTTAATTTCATCACCTGCCTATCTTTTCTTCCTTAAGTTCTTCCCTTTGCCATTTGACATCATAGTTCTATATAACCTGATGGTATTTAAAGCAAATATGGTCTCTATCCTGTTGGCTGTGGTGTCATTTGCAGAATACGGTCCTTGAGTGGGCATGGGAAGAATAAAGATGACAGGTAGAACTTCTTTTCCAACCCCATCACTCCATGAGAAGTTGTAGCAGTGGTTCTGAGGAAATCTGGAGCAGGTTGAGAATGACAGGGGTCAACCCCAGGTCTGCTAATATTCCTTTCTGGAAGAGTTTAAAAAATACATATTTATAATGAGGACTTCTGATGTTAAATCCAACTTCTTAGAATATCTGAGCTACAAATTAACCAAGTAGCTAATTAATTTGGACCCAACTAACAACAGGCACCAACTGCACAAGCATGTAACCCTACCCTCTCCTGTATCAGTAGCACAACAAGCAAAGCCATCTCTGGCGCTCAGAAACTGCTGCCCACTCCTAATGCCCTATCTTCCAGGGCTGCTGAGACTGTTCCGAGCAGTTACAGCCGTTCTCAGTGAAATAGTAGGACAAGATAGGCCTACAGCTCCTCAGCTGGGGTGGTGACTACTCCACCATCTACAGCAGCAGTGTTGACCATTGTGTAGTCGTGTTCTTTCCCATCCACTTAATATGAATCCAGATATCTGTAGAATCACAGCAGTAGAAAACGATTGTTCTTTTGATGGAGATATAAAAGACTGGAATTACTTTTCCAAAAATGTTCTACTACTTTCTTTTCAAAAGAAGACTGACAAATGAAATCTGCCTGAGCTAAGGGGGGCGGGGGGAATGCCATTGGATGTTCATATTTTTTTTTTATTTTACAAATCTTATCTGAGGTCTGGAAAATAGTGATACTTTGCATCTGTCCTTTTTCTAATACGTAGTTTGGAAACTGCTTTATAGGAATCTAATGATGCCATCTGTTATATGAGCACAGCAAATATTTGGCCCCTGTTAGCCATTAGTCTTTACTTTTGCAATGAAATCTGCATTCTCCTCCCCTCGTGTTCTCTTCGTAGCAAAATAAAATTGTACGTTGTGTTGCCCAAGGTTTTTACTCATTTAGGATGCAGTCCTAACACCTGGCCAGCACCAGCAGGAGTTGATGGAGTGGCATAGCAGCCAGTGCAGCATCTACAACCCCAGTGCTCACACCAACTAGGGCAGAAACTGGGGCAGTTGGGAGAGGAGAAATGCCCCTTCATTGCATCAGCTCCCAGGCTGGTACAGCGGGGAGACCCAGATCAGACCTGTTGCTGTTAGATGATGGCAGCAGGGTCATCCCTATCTCTCTTCCTCCCTTCAGATGCCTTGTTTGAAAGTGAGAGTTTCCAAGGCATGCCCTGGTTCATGGGGTCACGGAGAGTCGGACACGGCTAAGACGACTAAACAACCACAACAGTTTCACCCACAGTTTGGGCAGGCACAATGGGGCACTCCTCACTGTCAGAGCTCTCCTGTTGATGGCAGACCTTCCCTGCCGGTAGAAGCTGCTATAGCCAGGCATGGCTGGAAAGAAGGGCAGGTTCCCTCCATCCAAATCCCCTCCAGCATGTCAGGTTGGGGGCTGAATTGCTTTGTGTGTTTTTAAAGCACTGCTAGCAGTATCCTGTTCATATTTCATATATCTTTTTTTCTTGTTGCATGCAGTAGTCATATTTCCTGTTTCTTTCTTTCTTTGTTTTATTTTTAATTGTTACCACATGCAAAGCTATTTAGAGCTTACTTTGAGCTATATTTCAAACTAGAGGACAAGAAGTGCTGGAGTTTAATAGCAAAATATGTATAGAATCAGCCTCTCTGAAAAGTTCATTCCTGTTTCCATGGCTGGGCTTTGCCATACCATGCAGAGAGGAGCAGAGTCCTTTCCAAATTTTCATTTTCTGAATATGTTGCAGAGAAACCCTCCCATCCAAATGTGAGCGTTCCATTCTCAACTGAATGCGTGGTGTGCATCTTTTGCCAGGATCACTTGACTTTTGTACCCAAGGTCAAAAACGACATTGTGAATCAGCAGTTAATTTCCATCTATAAATAGTTAGGTCTTGTGAGGTCAAAACATGTGCATTCTGCCTTTGATGTATATCTGAAATGAGGTGGCCAGGTGAAAAAAACAGACAGGTCCCCAGGACCTTCAATAGTGGAGTTTTATCTTATACAAGTAACCTGCTTCATCCTAAAAAATCGGCCTTTTTGTTAAATGGAAAGTGGTAGAGAAATACACTGGAAGGTGTGGGGTGACAATTGTTTGACACAACATCATACAACTTCCCCACAAACATGGTGCAAAGAAACCAGGATAAATGTTCCATAAACAGGTCATCTGGAGCAACCTTGCTATGCTTTGATTTTAAAAAGCAATTTCTAACTGCAGGGACTAATCCTGGGGTTCCAAGTAAATTAAGGATTGTTTTGATTTCTGGAATATCACTGACGTACATTTTGCTTTTTACGTAAGACCATTAGCCATACAAAATGTGGGCTATCCAACTAAATCATAAAGTAAACATATGGAAATCAATGTACTGGAGTTATTTAAGGGTATGATTCCACCAGAGTTAACCACTTTGTCCCATGGATTTCAAAGGGAAAAGAAAGTATAGGGCTATATCTCTCACATGAAAAATCAATAGCATTTCAAAGAGTTTAAACTTTGTTTGGATTCTATCCTAACTACGGAAGTTCAGCTTTCAACTTATTCGTTCCTTAACATTTAACTAACTTGTGACTTTGTAACAAGCATACATCAGGCATCTGCTGAATTGGTGAATAGTTTTTATATTGCAGAATCTATTGTTTTTCTTTTGCAATTTGAGTTAGAAAGAAAATTGCTATTTGCCTTACAGCTCTGTCCACACATTTTCGAGTCTGTGAGCCATATACAGACTACAAAGGCCGCTCCCATTTTGGATTCCACTGTCCACGTCTTTCTGACAATAAATCGTACATCTTTTGCTGTCACCATAACAACACCGTGTTTAAATACTGCTGTAATGAGACGGAGTTTCAGACTGTTATGCAGATGAACCTAACAGGGAATGCAGATGGATATATGCACAAGTAAGTAAATAAGCTGGGGTACTTCCCTCTTCCCCCTCTCCCCCAAATGTATCCTGGTGTAATCAAAATTGTACTGCATCTGCAGAAAACAGAAATGTGTTTCCATAACTCAAAAAAAAGTTGACAAAGATGAGAAGAACACTGGAGAGGGAAATGACCTTTCCGCACAGCACAAATGTTTCACAGGACTAGTTGTTGTTTTAAATTTGTGCATGATTTGCATATTAATTACCTGCAATCACTTGCACTTAAACAGCAAGGTGCATTTGATTGTGTGTCTGTGGAGTGTAATCTGCCCCCAGAATCCCTTTTTATATCTTAATTTTAACTCTGTGGCCAGTTTTATTGCCTCAGTCCCATAACTCTCTTTATTTTTGAAAAATGCCTTTCTAAGAATACTTTTTGAAGAAGTATCAAGATCAAAAAGAAATATTAGACAAATTTTGAAAGCAAGTTTGCATTTGAGCCAGGACGCCCCAGGACTTAGTTAGCCCCAAATCTTCTTTTTAGTGCCAAGGGCAAGATGAAGTAGTAATAGTGGCCTGGACTGGAAATCACACTTTGCATACGAGAGCTGGCTCGCTCTGTCTCCCCTCTGCTTCTCCAGCACAGCAATGATGAGGAGCTTGGAAGTGTCTGCTTCTATTTTTAACTAACCACAGATTGTCATTTCATCCAAACTGTTTTGCCCCCTCCCCTTTCTTCCTCTGGCACAGCTGCAAGGAAAAAGATTGGGAGAATCCACTTCCATTTTCAACTTGGCTCCTTTCAACAAGCCATAGTTAAATGAAAGCAGAATTTGTCCCAGTTCAGGCAAAATGATGATCTGTGTGGTTGGTTTAAAGTGGAAGTGAAGGCTGTGCCAGAGGAGGAAAAGGAAAGGAGGCGCTGAGACCAAAGTCTTGTTCACATAACACATGTTGTATTCAAACTCAGGTCCTGGTGCCCCTGAGCATGTACAAATTGTTTTTCCCTACCACTAAATAACTGGAAGCAGCCCAAATTCTCTCCATTTCACCTCACTTGAAAAGCAGGACCAGCATTAGAACTGGACCAGGAGGCGTCTGGCAAAACCAGTTGAAAAGTCCTCTTAACTGGCCAGTGATAGATGTCTGAAGGCTGTATGAATCAGCTGAAGGCTTCAATCTACTTGACCTCTTGTGTTCGTGTGATCATGGTCTTTCAAGTGCAGTGAGACACGGTGCTTACTTTGATGACAAGAGGTACTCTGTTCAAATCCCAGAAAAGCATGTGTCAGTGGAGGAAACATGGTGTGCCTTTTTTTAAAAAGAAAGAAAGATGAGGCACAGCTCAGGTTTTCTTGGGTAGCAAGACTGGGAAAGGCCGCTACTACTCAGAGTTGTTGGTGTTGCCAGTGCTTTTTCGTAGAAAAAGAGGTGGGGCTTCTCACCACGAAGCTTTTGTTGACAACTGCCCTTTCAGCCTGAGCTGCATCTCCAGTTTACAATACCAGCAGTGGACTACACTGCAGCGTTGTCTTTAAGCCATTTGTATTTAGCTCCCTGGGTGGCACTGTGGGTAAAACCTCAGCGCCTAGGACTTGCTGATCAGAAGGCCGGCAGTTTGAATCCCCGCGGCGGGGTGAGCTCCCGTCTTTCAGCCCCAGCTCCTGCCAACCTAGCAGTTCAAAAGCACCCCTAAGTGCAAGTAGATAAATAGGTACTGCTTTCTAGCGGGAAGGTAAACGGCGTTTCCGTGGCTGCGCTGGTGCTGGCTCGCCAGATGCCGCTTCGTCACGCTGGCCACGTGACCCAGAAGTGTCTCCGGTCAGCGCCGGCTCCCGGCCTCTTAAGCGAGATGAGCACACAACCCTAGAGTTGGACACGACTGGCCCGTACGGGCAGGGGTACCTTTACCTTTACCTATTTAGCTCCCTAATTTGCAGCACGGATATGATAACTGTACTATGTATTGCATTAGGATGTCAATTTTTAATGTTTAAAAACTTGTTGCTTTTTTTTAAAAAAAAACATTTTCCATGAAACAAGACCTGAGTTAGAAACAACATGAACTCCTTTTTCTGGGGAGGGGAGGTCAGTGTGGATACACTGTCTCCCAATCACAACTATGCTGAAATCCTGAATTCCTCTCCGTTGTTGTTTTCCTAATGGCAGCTGCCGCTTGGCCCCCCAGGAGAGGGGTGGGAGGGGGGAATGGCATCAAAAGCCCCGTCTCTAGATGATGGAATCATCACTCTGCTTTTAAAATATAATGTCTATATTGGTGAGAGCTTTCCTTGCCTCCCTGCCTAGAGAATGTGACTGTCACCAAGGGTGTGGTTATGCCCCTTTCCCTCCCCATTTTTTTAAAAAAACTTTGCTTATATGGAACTTGAGTGCACTGCAAAGGGCAGCGCTGGTGAGATCTCAGTCACCCCCATCTTAATTTGAGAGGGAAAGAGGGGACCCTTTGTTTAATGGCTGAGGTTATCTTTGGGCAGGAAGCAGGATCTAGACCTGGTGGGCAGGGCCACATCCTTATCTACACCACCCTCTAGATACCAAATTTGACAGGTGGGAAAGGTGGCCCATCTGTCAATCACCTGACAACACAATGTTTCATGCATGCAGTTTGAAATCTAAATCTGTGGACAAAGACATGGTGCTTTCTGTTAGCCCTTCTGACCAGCTTGTTGGCTGTGCTTGCATTTTCCCCCTCTCCACACCTGGAATCACATAGGACATCCGGTGTGGGGAAGATGGGTGTGGCTTGGCCATAATTAAGTCCACAGGCCAGAGATTCCCCAACTCTTCTCAAAAAGCCTTTATGGCGCCAATGCACAAGTTTCCCTTGGCAGAACAATGGATGTGGGATGGCTTCTCTGGAAAGCCTTGCTCTTTAAGCATTCAACCTCTGTCTTGTTGTCCGTGTGACCGAGAGAATGTGAAGTGCTGAAGCAGAGGTAGCCAACATGTCGTTCAAAACATCTGGAGGGAGCCAACTCCCATCTTCATGGGCAAATGGGAGTTGTAGCCCACAACATCTGCAGGGCATCGCATAGGCTGTCTCTGTGTGTTGTATATGCTAGGGCTGAGCTGAAACGAGGCTGTGTCCGTGTTAATTCTACATTGCATATTTGTATATTTTTGTTAGAAATAGTACTTTTATGCAGAGGGAGGGCAGGGACAATTTGGTTTCAAGGTATTGTCTTGTGGCTAAATCTGATTGGCTGCATGCTGCCATGACATCACTCAACTGGCCTCATGACTCCTCATTGTTTGTATCACACAGTCAGTGGACCCATCTTTTAATTCATTTTTTAAATGCACTAAATCTGCAAGGAGGTGGGGTAGGAAATGGTGAGAAACTGCAAAGTTTTTGGAGAGAGTTTCGGAGAACATGTTATCCGCTGCACCAAAAAGTTTTGGCTCCGCAAATGCTGCTCAGTCTTAATCCAATAATACATTCTAACTTTTTTTTTTTAATTATCGCAGACATGATGTGCATTATCACTGCTAGCTTATTTTCCAACTGTAATTAACTTCATTCTAAACTGAACTGAAGGAAGAGGTCCTTTTGCTGTTAGATCAAACTGTCTGTGCTTCATTAAGCATAATTTATACCTCAGGTGTTCCAGCTAAACATCCACAGTAATTGCTATGCCCTAGGCAACTAGGCTTGTCCTTCTCGTCATGTAGGAGGAGAAGGCTTTAAAGCAGGCAGTGTAGCAGCTAGTGGTAATTTTAGACCCTGGACTTAACAGTCCTGGAGCGGCTTTGGATGGGAAGGTCCCATTTGTGTCTTCCACTGCCATTCCACGCACTGCAACTGCTTCAACATCCTGATATGTTAGAGCTAAGAACAAAGAAAAAACTGTTTGCCAACCTTGGCTTTGTTTATTAAGGAACGGTTGCTCTGAGCACGTGCAGTTTAAGAACTTACTTAAATCATAGCACCATCCTGACTACAGGAATAAAACAAGTTTTCTTCTGCTGTCCCGATGCTAAAGATATTTATTAGGGAATAAGACCATTTTATTGTAAGAAAGGTTAAGGAAATGGTGATATCACCTGATTTCCTCATACATTGCTGGAAACACTGCTGGAAAAAGGAGGGAGGCATGTGCCTCTTAATCTCAGGGCTGTGGATACGAGCCCCACGTTGGGCAAAAGATTCCTGAATTGCACAGGGTTGGACTAGATGACCCTCATAGAATCATAGAATCATAGAGTTGGAAGAGACCACGAGGGCCATCGAGTCCAACCCCCTGCCAAGCAGGAAACCCCATCAGAGCACTCCTGACATATGGTTGTCAAGCCTCTGCTTAAAGACCTCCAAAGAAGGAGACTCCACCACACTCCTTGGCAGCAAATTCCACTGTCGAACAGCTCTTACTGTCAGGAAGTTCTTCCTAATGTTTAGGTGGAATCTTCTTTCTTGTAGTTTGGATCCATTGCTCCGTGTCCGCTTCTCTGGAGCAGCAGAAAACAACCTTTCTCCCTCCTCTATGTGACATCCTTTTATATATTTGAACATGGCTATCATATCACCCCTTAACCTCATGGTCCCTTCCAACTCTGCAATTCTATGATTCTATTAGTGGCACCTTCCAGAGAAGGCTTAATTAAGACACACTTCAGTGCCATATACCCCAAAAGGATTTATTTTAGTGTGTGAAAGGATAAGCATTTATTTCCATTGGAGGAACCAAGACTGCCTTTCTGAGTTGCTGTTCTGAATTTGCCTCCTGAGTAGAAAGCAGCCATCCCAAGTAAGTTGTGCTGGTAACGGGGAGCAATTAACTGCTAGTATAAAGTCTCCTGCCATTTATTGGGTGCTGCAGGGCTTCCCTATCAGAGACACAAATGCTGAATTCTCTTTTAAGTGTGGCTTAAAGGCACTTTAACTTTGACGTGGTCACACCCTGGTGGTTTGGTCATATGAATCTAGCCAGAGAAGTTATTGCAGGTGAATTCCCTTAGCTGATTTGCAACATCATGGCTGACACCCTGCTTTGATTGTCTTGCACTAGATCTTTCCTACCTTTTAAATATGAGAAGAAGCCTTTCCCTAGTTCATAAGTTTCATGCGGTGATAAATTCATTACTACATGCACATTCTTAGAATCTAATGTGAGTAGTGACCATCAAAGCACCTTAGCAGCAAATTGAATTCATTCCACTTCCTGCCTTTTTTAAACATTTTATTTTGCTTTAAAGATCTTTTATGAATTAATGCTATAAAACTTTGATGAATTATTCATCTGAATTCCTTGCGAGCTTTGCACTTCGGCATATTGTGACTTTCTCTCTCTCGTTCAGCTGTGCCATTTAAAATATTAAGCTGCCTGAGCCCTGTCTTACTCCCTCATTGGAAAAAAGGCACCGCTTTTTATTTTCTTGTTTTAATAAACAGCATCTTCAGTATTACTGAGACTGAGGTGTACTCCAACAGCACTGAGAGGGAGTATATTTCCCCTATCTGTGCATTTTGTGAAGCAGTTGAGGCAGAGGTCAAGTCCCTCCACAGCCACTGGGAACTTCAGGATAAGGTCAAGGATGGAAGCCTTTTTATTGCAGTCAGAAATCAGTGGGAGCT
Organism: Podarcis liolepis; assembly: GCF_965112155.1. NCBI lineage: Eukaryota > Metazoa > Chordata > Lepidosauria > Squamata > Lacertidae > Podarcis > Podarcis liolepis. The sequence goes on from NC_139556.1 coordinate 4,222,349, forward strand.
ATGGAAGATGAAAACTACCGTATTTTTCGCTCTATAACACGCAGATTTTTTCTCCTAAAAAGGAAGGGGAAATGTCTGTGCGTGTTATGCAGCGAATGTGTGGTCCCTGTAGCCGAAAAATAAGGCAAAAATCAAACCGCGCTTCAGGGAGAAGGGAGCTCCGTGAGAAAGCTGTTGCTTTCCTGCATTCTGCCTCAGGGTCTCTCTGCCCACCCTGCTCTGTTTCGTTGCTGTGTTTGCTCAAACGGAACAAAGAGCAGGGAAAGCCCCTCCCCTCCAGGCAAGTAGAGAGGAGAGCAGAGCGTCCGAACAAAGAGCAGGGAAAGCCCCTCCCCTCCAGGCAAGTAGAGAGGAGAGCAGAGCGTCCAAACAAAGAGCAGGAAAAGCCCCTCCCCTCCAGGCAAGAAGAGAGGAAGGCAGAGCGTCCGAACAAAGAGCAGGGAAAGCCCCTCCCCTCCAGGCAAGTAGAGGGGAAAGCAGAGCGTCCCTCGCTCTATCCTGTCCCTGCTCCGGAGGGAACAATGTTTGTGAAGGGAAGAGAGATTACAGGTTCGGCTTAAAATTCTGATTTGACTTCCTGCTTTTTGTTTTTGGAGACACACAGCATTCAAATATGCTTTCTTCCATTTAAAAGGATGAAATCCTTAAACAGTGGCTGGCTTGTGTGGGTTGGGGGGGGAAAACTTTTGCCTTCCTTTCCTCACGTTAGAGCCCTCTCCTGCATTCTTAGCCTTCTGTGTTTTTCCTTCCCTCCCCACTTAAAATGTGGTTACAAACCACATGGATCCTCAGGATCTTTGCATTGGGTCACCCCAAATTCACCATCAGAGCACACAGCATGTCCATGGCTACAGCCTGTCCCCCCAAAAAAAAATCACACACCCACTGTTGCCTGGGGCTGCAATGGTGCAAAAACGTGGTTACAAAGCATGGATCCACAGGGATCCTCAGGATCTTTGCATTGGGTCAGCCAAAATTCACCATCAGAGCACATAGCATGTCCATGGCTACAGCCTGTCCCCCCCCAAAAAAAATCACGCACCCACTGTTGCCTGGGGCTGCAATGGTGCAAAAACGTGGTTACAAAGCATGGATCCACAGGGATTCTCAGGATTTTTGCATTGGGTCACCCCAAATTCACCATCAGATCACATGTCTGTGGCCACAGCATGAATCACAAAAATGATACGTCCACTGTTTCATTCAGAATATTTTTTCCCTTGTTTTCCTCCTCTAAAAACGATGTGCGTGTTATGGTCAGGTGCGTGTTATAGAGCGAAAAATACGGTACATGGCTTTAGCGCAGGGGGCCCAATAAGCCCACAGAGACCCATTTCCTAACTCGCCAAACCCCTTTTCACCCTGGGCAGACTTTACAGGCCCCAGTGCTCAGAAGAATTTCACTTTAGTGCTGTGATAGTACAATAAAGTGGTGTCAGATGATCACTCCATTACTTGACCTGCCAGATCGTACTAAAAGACAGTGCTTAATGGAATAAGGAACAAGTATATCCACTTTGCCTTAGGACTTAAACAAAACATTTTGTGTGGGGGGAGGGGGCACGCTTATGTCTGGCTTTTCATTTTTAACTTGTTGGAAGCAGATGTTATTTTAAAAGAACAGATGGAGATCCCACGTACGGCCAATTTAATAAGCTGCCATTTTAGAACACTATTCATTGTTCACTAAATGATTTTTAATGAACAAAAATGAGTGCCTTAAAAAGTATGTGTATGGGTAAACAGATGATGCTGATCTAAAGAGGTGCTAATATTTGTGCCATTGAATTCTTGTTAGGCTGTCAAGTGCCATGACTTTTAGCAAGGTAAGGAAGGAATAAATCCTCTTGTCCGGGAGGGGGCTTGCCTGTCCTTCTTCCTAAACACTTGGGATCCACATTGGTTCCCTGTGCAGAAGTTTCGTGAGTGGCTTCCCCTTGATAGCACTGTGTTTTTTCTTTTTCTTTTTCTGAATAACAATGGCTCATGAGTCCAAAAAAGAGTGATTTCATCAGCATCGCTATCAGTTCAGTCATTTTTCTTCCATCACTAATAGCTTTTTTTAAATGTCTTTTGCTCTTTTTAGCAGTGTAAGCATGTAACTGTTCCCAATGAAAAGCAACATTATTTTGGTGGTTGCATTTAGCACAGTGTCTGTGAACTACTGGCCTAACGTTTTTAGAGGGGTAGCTATGTTTGTGCCGTAAGAAGCCTGTTAGTCTTTGAAATCCCACCAGATATGTTCGCTCCACACACACCCTTTTTTGAGAGCCAGTGTGGTGTAGTGGTTAAGAGTGGTAGTCTCGTAATCTGGGGAACCGGGTTCGCGTCTCCGCTCCTCCACATGCAGCTGCTGGGTGACCTTGGGCCAGTCACACTTCTCTGAAGTCTCTCAGCCCCACTCACCTCACAGAATGTTTGTTGTGGGGGAGGAAGGGAAAGGAGAATGTTAGCCACTTTGAGACTCCTTCGGGTAGTGATAAAGCTGGATATCAAATCCAAATTCTTCCTCCTCCTCCTCTTCTTCTTCTTGCTTTTTTCTTGTTCAAAATTTTATAATTTATAGCAAACTTATTCTATGGCTGACAAATCACATATTCCAATAGTCACTAAAATTACGGTTTATATCATCATCCACTAAAATAGTAGCTTTAATGTAATGCAGTGCAAATATAAAATACAGTGCTAGAAATCTATATCATATATTTAGAAGTTCTATGTTGCAAATTAATTAGTCGGTTAAGACAGCAGTGAAAAAGCCTTAAATAGTTCTAATTTATGTTCTATTTTCATGTGCTTAATAAGAATGAACCATAAATTTCCAGGTTTTTTCATTTTTGTCATGGTGCCAAAAACCCAAATTTGATTAAACCATACTTATTCTGTTGGACTTACAGAAGCATACCATTTAGGTTCTATCAATATTTTGGTAGCAGTTAACAAAACTCCAACTAAATTTGGATATTTTGGTTTCACATCTTCTTTAAGATATGAACTAGAGTTCATTTGAATGAAGTATCCAATTATTTCTTGTATATCTGCAATAACTATTGAAAACCTCATAATCTTTTCACACCTCCACCAAAACATAATTTGCGACTTTCTCCCCACGTTTTCAGCATGTTCCATTAACATCTGGATGTATCTTTGCTGAATGTTGTGGGATTTGATGCCAGCTCTGTGACATCTTATGGAAGTTTTCTATTACAAGAAGTGATAAAGTTACCATGGTGATAAATATTTATTTCCACAACTTGTCAAAGACTTTTTTTCCCCTAATCTTTGTCTTAACCTCTTCCCATTCCCACCAGCTAAGTATTTCTCCAGCAGGCAGCTTAAAATGCTGTAACGCTCATGTCCCACACCAGAGCCCAGAGCATTAACTTCTGTCTCCTGACTCATCAGCTGTGAAGCTGGACATGCCCTCTTTAAGCATCAGTTTATGGCCCAACAGACCCTGGGGGTTCCTCCGATTCCTTTCTCTTTTCTATATAATCAAAGAGTAGACTTTGACAAGCAAATACCAGCTGAAATGTATTCTTTGCAGTGTAAAGCATGCATAATAAACCACTTCAGGCTAAAACCTACTTTATGTTGACATGGCCTCATTCTGTTCTGAAACAGGACCAGTGCTGTGCAGCTTGCTAGGTGAGAATTGAACCATTGTATTTGAAAGAGATGAAATCATTTAAAGGTCTGGTTAAAGTAGAAAATTTGCTCAAAGAGGTTTTTCTTGTCCTTTAATTTTCCTACTTACTGGAGTAATAAAATTTACATATAAAATGCTTTCCTCTCCCTGTCGTTTAATTCCAATGGTAATTTGTGGCACCCAAATGTAATTTGTGTGACATCCTGAACAGCAAAGGATCTTGGGCAGCATAGAAATGAACCAGGCTGGGAGCAGAATGGCATAATGCAATGAGTTGGGTGGAGGTATTTGACCAACGCAGAACTATGGAATAAAAATACTTAGTTTCCAGAAAAGTATACTGGCTCCAGCCCCAACCAGACACACAACACACTTTATATCCTTTTCATTAACACCCACTGAAGGACACTTTCAACATTGGGTTTTGGAAGCTATCCCTTAAGTTAGTGCTTATGGAGGCCTCTGCAACCTGAAAGCAAGACCAGAAGGAGTAATTCAGCGTTACAGTCCAGCAAAAACCTGTTGAGTTTATAATTTGGCTTTTAGAAGCAGCCATGTCTTGGAGTGACTTTGAGCCACAATCTGGTACAGTGGTACCTTGGTTTGCAAACAGTCTGGTTCGCATACGTTTTGGATTACAAACACGTCAAACCCGGAAGTGCGTGTCCCGGTTTGCAAACTTTTTTTGGATTACAACTCATTTTTATTTTTATTTTAGATTACGAAGAATTTTTTTTGGAGGCCCCATTGGCAAAAGCACGCCTTGGGTTACAGTCTGTTTTGGTTTACAAACAGACCTCCGGAACAGATTATGGTTGTAAACCAAGGTACCACTGTACTTAGACTATGTAAAGAAAATAGGTAGCACTGTGTGAACATTGGGAGTCCCCGTGTAAGCAGCTTTGAGCTTTTTAAAGGGAGAGAGAGGTATAACTATACATTCTGGCAGACAGAAAATACTTGTATGCATTTTAAAAAATTAAGTGGCTGACTGGAGTGGCCAATAGTCATGGCTCATTATTAACCTTTGCTTTGTCTCTTTTTGCAGTAATTACAGTGCATTGTTAGGCGTCTGGATCTATGGGTTTTTTGTGGTGGTTTTGCTGGTACTGGACCTTTTGTATTACTCCTCAATGAACTACGATATTTGCAAACTGTACCTGGCAAGATGGGGAATCGAGGGGAAATGGATGAAACCGGAAGCAAGCCGGTGGATTAAACCTGCTCAGGACCCAAGACAAGTACCGGCTGCGACTCAGCCTACGCCTCAAACCCTGCAGGCAGCACATGCATTAAAAGCAGAAGCTTTAAATCCGCCACTGATGTCTTTTCCCAGTTCAACTGCCTGGTAAGTTTGAAGGCTTTGGTGCCTATTTTTTTAACCCTCTTTTTGTACTGTAATGTTTTCAGTTGGCAGCTATCAGGGAAAGTGTATCATTCATGAGAAGGAGAGCAGGGTGATTTTGTTAATACCTGTACAATATAGAGAATATAGGCCCACCATCATCGCCTGAACTAAGCCAGATCCGTGGACGCTTCAGGAACAGGCAGTAGAGTCCAGGGATGGAGGTGACTGTACCATTTCAGATGAGAAATACTATTATTGAATGATTCCCCATTCTGTGCTGGCTTGTGAGCTGTAAGTGTCCACACAGATACATGAAGAATCTGTAAAAACTGGAGGGCAAAGCCAGGCACATAGCTACCTATTCCATTCCACGTTATCTGTTTGCTGTTATCTCACATGCAGTCATGGAATAGCCATCATTTATTTTGCACGCATAGGTCCCTTTTCATACACCTGGCAGGAGACTGAGTTCAAGCTTGCACCTCACCTTATGGGCCGTGGATACACCAGGGCTGTGACTTGAGCCATCCATCCCATGGTGAAAAAACATGGAGGAACCTGACTGGGTCATGTGAGACCCATGCTGGCAGTATTCCTTATTGGAGATAAAAGGGAGATATGGCTGTCATCCTGAAACCGTGGTCTGGCCAGCAATGTTTGCACAACAAGGTAGAGCTCTGCTGCATGAGCTTATCAAACCCAGTAACTTTTAATATATGAACTGCCATCTTAACATATGAATTGCATTCCAACTATGGTAAAGATTCGTCAAATATCCTGTGTCTCTTTCAAAGTGTCAGTGATATATTTCTAGAAAAAGAGGTGCTGGAACTCACCATGAACACCTCCCTCGTTCTATCAGAATGGCAATGGTGCCCACCTGAGAGGGGCCGGAACTAAGTTCCTGTGAGTTCCCTCTGAAAAAACGCCCTGCAAAGGGTTATAATGGCAACCCAGTTCTGCCACTTCTGGGCTCAGCCGGCAAGAAAAAATAGTTCTTTCAGTGCTTTGCAAAATCCAAGATAAGTGGGGTATTCTGTCTCATTGACTTGGACGTGTTAAAGGCTCAGAGAACTACTCTCGGGAAATCCTATCCATATATTCCAAAACAGTATAAAGTCTCTAGTAGCTGGAGCGTCTTCCTATAGTATGACTTTCATTTCATACCTTTTAAATGATTATCTAGCTTGAAATAATGTTGATAGTTACCCCACTGTCATATGTTTTGTCTGAGACGTGTACGTGTTAATGTGATGTGATGTGCATCACATGGGATGCATTTTTCTATGAAACTTTGTGCACTTGGTCTGGGGTTCCCTCTTTTGCTGATTGTACTGGAATTAGTTAACAGAAGTGGTTTTTGTAGTGAGTAGCAAGGAAGAACCAGCTTTTGTATATTTTCAGTTGCTAAGCCCTGCATTTCTACCTTGTGAGTAGAGATTTCCAGCTTCAAAAGCACGTCATACAAGTTGAAATGTGATGTTCCACACTAGAGAGAGGCCATGGGTCATTCCTATAAAAGAGGTCTGGTTACATTTGTGACTTCCCCAATTAAAAGTTTTATGATTGCACTGTTTTAATGAGAAGTGCATGAGCGAGAGCTACTAAATACACCAGCCCATGACAATAAGTAATATTTTAAGTGGCCTTGTGGTTTTCAAGTGTTGGAAGGAATGAGGATTGTAATTATATGAGGCGCTGCTTTCCAGGATGGCTATGCAGAAATCTGCTTCCAGGCTTTTTCTTTTCTGTTTCCCCACCCCCACCATCTTGTAATGAAGACAACCCATTCTATCACAGTTTGGCAGAGTTCTCATTCCTTGCCAGCTAATGAGCCTAAGTTCATTATTCCTCATCCTACTCATTATCAAAGTGGAGAGGGAAACTTGCAAAGTTTGTTCTCTGCAGAAATTAGACAAGGGAGTAGGGGGACCCCTAGTGGTGAAGTATAGCTCACTTTCTCTCCCCCCCCCCCAATTTCTTTACATATAGTTTTCTGCTTTCTCCTGCAAACTGCAGCATGGCAACAATCATTCTAATAAAAATATGCTATAGAGCAGTGTTTCCCAAACTTGGGTCTATAGCTGTTTTTGGACTACAGTTTCCATCATCCCTGACTGCTGGACCTGCTAGCTAGGGATGGTGGGAGTTGTAGTCCAAAAACAGCTGAAGACCCAAGTTTGGGAAACACGGCTATAGAGTATAAGTTACAGGGTACAAGAAAATGCAGATATGCATTACTTCTGCTCCCAGTGTGAAAGCTGTGTATTTGGTATGGATAGGTATGTCTAACACACAGCAATCCTTGGTACATATGCTGCACGTGCGAATAATTCTGCCTGACATATGGTTATTTCCAGAAACGTATGTTGATCTGAACTGTGAATTGCTATAGTGTTCGAAACAATGAAAGAAATAAGAGTCATGGAGACAACAGAGGGAGTCTGCTCCAAGCGTAGGCTGCATAGACAAAGTTTCCGTTGGATTTACGAGTTGCTTCAGTCACCCATGAGATATGCAGAAATGAGCCACTTGATATCAAAAGAATTCTCCAGAGTTTGAACTTGGAGCACAAGGAAAGAATTCACAGGAAATGGTGGTGTGGGAGATGCTACTGCAAATTAAGGTTATTCTGTGCAGCCTTTGCATGGACTGTTGAGGGAAATGCATGGGCTTCTGGAGAAGGAGGTGCAAGAGAATAATGAAAGACAGAGAAAGAGGGAGTTTTTCCAATATTTATTCAAAATAAAAATGGGAAACCTGTACATGAAGCTTACGGTAAGGGAGTGGATACTTGATAGTGTAGCTGGGAAACCTCAGGGAGTAGAACATGGGAATCTTAATCTCTGGCTTGTGGCTTTGAGCCCCATGATAGGCAAAAGATTCCTGCATGTCAGAGGGTTGGGACTAGATGACATTTGTGGTCCCTTCCAACTCTGCAATTTTGTGATTCTATGATTTACCACAGAAATAATGAAGAACCTAAGGGGCTTATTGACCACAATACACTGGTTCTGATGGACACATAACATTAAACCATGATTTGCATAAACCTTAATTAATAAACCACAGTTTAGTGTAACATGTGAACCCATCCTAGTATTGCAACTATGGTTTATTAAGTATAGTTTGTTGGAAAAAACAAGCCATGGTTTGTTGTTGGCTTACTGATCTTGACAATGGTTGAATCTTGTTACATGTGAACCCAGACAGTCCCTAACTATGGTTGAAGTGTAGCTTGTTTTCTTTGCCTCCTCAAAGTCACCTCAGACAGTGCCAGACAAATGAGGAGCTGTAACCAGCTTTGTTCCTGCTTTACTGCTTGTTGTGTGTTTGGGAGAGACAAACCACAACATAAAACTATAACTTCGCCCTGCGTAGCATGACAGCAGCATGGCCAAGTGCTGCAGCTGCAATCTTCACTCCAGGAACCTGCCTGCTTCCTCCAAGCTGAATTCCCTGCTCCCACTCCTGCTACACTGGCATGGCCCAGTCAGTTGAGTTTATAGGGAGAATGGGGTTGGGTGGTTCTGGCCTGGGTAAGCAAAAGAGTGATGTTGGAACAGATCATAAAATACATTGCATTATTTCTGGTTTGGGGGGAGAAGAGCTTGGCATGTTTTCCAAGCTGTTCCAGTGCATGCCTGGGGGAAATCACCCCTTTCTAATTTCACGCAATTTCAATAAGCTTATTTTCATTTTCATTTTGATTAGAGGAGAATCTAAATAGGACCCTTTGTTCTGAGATGCTCTGTTGTGTTTGCTCTAAACCAGAGCCAATCTGAAATAGATCAATAGCTCTTTTTCTTACAGTGGCCTAAATGGAAACTCCAGGTCCAAACTGCCCTAACTTTGCAAATGTTCAGAATCTATATCTAGGGCAGCGTTTCCCAACCGCTGTTCCGCGGCACAGTAGTGTGCCGTGGAACTTTGCCTTGTGTTCCGCGTGGAGGCGGCCAAGTCGGGCGGTGAGAGGCGGGGCGGCGGCAGCGAGCACATGCGGGGCTGCGAGCGAGCGAGCTCCCACCATCGCCGCTCGCTACCGGGCCTGCGCATCCGCTCGCTAGTGAGCGGGGAATCCCATCCGCCCCCACGTGAGGGGGAATCCCATCCCAGCCCCCGCGAGAGCAGGGGAATCCCATCCGGCCACGCCTCCTGGCCAGCCAATCGGCTGGCTGGAGGGGGCGTGGCTTACCCTTTTTAGGGCCGGAGCAGAGGGGGCTCGCCCTCTCTTCTCCGGCTAGCCCCATCGCCGCTCGCTATTGCCGCTACGAGGTGCCGCTACTGGGCCTGCGCCTGCTCGGCAAGCACACGTGGGGCGGCGAGCGAGCGAGCTCCCACGTCCGACGGCACCAGGCAGGGGCCCTTGGCCGTGCCGGTGCCCACCGTGCCCGCCTCCGCCCAGGAGGGCGGCAAGCAGCCACCGCCACCCCCGCCGCTGCCCGGCAACCGCGCCGCCACCCCCGGCTCCCCGCGGCGGGTGATCGTGCAGGCTTCGACGGGCGAGCTGCTCCGCTGCCTGGGGGACTTCGTGTGCCGCCGCTGCTACCACATCCCATCGCCGCTCAGCCTGCGCGTGCGCGATCGCTGCGCGCTGACGTCATGGGGCGGGGCTTTAATGGTGGTGTGCCGCGAGATTTTTTTTTTGTAAACAGGTGTGCCGTTGCCCAAAAAAGTTTGGGAAACACTGATCTAGGGACACGTGAGTCTGGTCTAGGACCATAATAAATTCAATTCACTATATCTAGGGACTAGAGCTGCCTATCTGGAAAACAAAGAAGGCAATTTGAATCTTGCTGTTGAACTGAAAAATGTTAGATTAATGAAGTGTGACCCAACCTGTGTAAGAACTTTTCAGCCCACACGTCTGAAATCTGCCTCTGTTTTCCTCATTATGTGTCATTACAGTTTCCACAAGATGTGGCTGTGTGCTTCACATGAAGTTCTGAAGTGTTGCACGATGTACCGTATTTTTTGCACCATAACACTCACTTTTTTCCTCCTAGAAAGTAAGGGGAAATGTCTGTGCGTGTTATGGAGGGAATGCCTACGGGTGGCATGCCTACGGATTTTCCTCCTCTAAAAACTACGTGCGTGTTATGGTCGGGTGCGTGTTATAGAGCGAAAAATATGGTACTTGTTTATGGTTTAATTGACTTCTCTTTCTGTTTGAGGACTGAGCTTCTCACGATAACTTCTGCAGAAAGCGGGGCATGTGCATATGGACGCATGAAGTGGCCGTATACTGAGCCATGCCATTGGCTCTTCTAGTCCAGTAGAGTCTGTTTTGACTGCCAGTATCTCTCTGTGGCCTCAGGCAAAGTTCTTTCTAAGCTCTGCTTCTGGAAATCCCTTTAATGACAAAGTGTTGAGCCCATCATGCGCTCTCCCACTGAGTAATGGGCCCTCAACCCTAGGAGCAGCTGCTGGGTCTTTGGGATATTTTGTTTGGTGAAATGGCTGAGTTCCACTCCATCAGGCTACTTTTTAAAGTTCTTCCTCTCTGTAACGTGTGAATTAGCCAACAGTGTGTCATCAAGTCACCACATAGTGCCAAGAAACAGAACTTCAGCTGGGGGTGTGCAGTGAGAGACCAGCTTGGTTTTTTTAGTCATATGGGGCAAAATAAGTGAGATGCAATCTGGAATAGAGGTGAGGGGATACATGAATGTGGTCTTCAAATACCTGGAGAACTGTGATGCATAGGATGCAGCAAACTAGTTTCCTTTTGTTCCAAGCAACAGGACTATAACCTATGAATCTCAGTTGTAAGGAAGCTGACTTTGCAAAAATATGAAGAAGCATTTCAATAATAAGAGCTATTAGGCATTGGTGCAGTCCGATTGAGAATGCAGTCTCCTTTATGTTCTATCACTTTATGCTGTTTGTTGTTGTTGTTTAATTTGATTTTACAAAACTTTTGGATGTCCTTGAAGGTCAAAAACTGGCATATGAATTTTAAAGCAAATGAATAAATCTATGCAACATTTTGTTTTGTACTAGACCTAAACTTATTTTATTACTTTGAGAACACAAAATGCATTGGCTTGCATTCATCCCAATTGAAATCAATGGGAGTTAATTAGACATAACTAACTCTTCACATCGATTTCACTGGGGCCTAAGTGTGACTAATAGTTTGATTCTCGGTGCCTGGAACCACCAGAGGCCAGCAGAGAAAATGTGATTTTCCTGAAAAATTGAAAAGCTGCCTATCCGTCATGGGGGCGGGAGCCCTGACTCTGTTCCCTCTAGCCCTCACTGGCAGACATTCTTCAGGGAACTGCACAAAGATGCTCAGCAGCCTTTGTAATGTGCAAGCCCTCCCTACACTCACTCACTCACTCACTCACTCACTCACTTGTGATGGGGAAGAAATGCCTGCTGTCTTGGTTTGAACCGGAGCAAACCATAGTTTTAGTTTTCCGTTGCAACTTACCGGTAGCTATTTTGTGTTAATGCTGGAAGGTTTAAAAATTAATCATGTGTTCAGAACGCTGCAATCTGTCCACATCTTGAATACTGGAGAGAGAGAGAGAGAGAGAGCGCTTGCTTTTTCGTTGCAATTTCACTCGAGGCAAATGTTTGTTTTTGCCAGTGCTTTTTTCGTTAAAAAATGTTTAGGGGTGCTCTCATTTTCCTACTCATATTGCAATCCTGCCACTCAATGAGGCCAGACTTATATTCACAAAATGTTTAGGGGTATGCATACCCCTGCGTCACCCCATAAAAAAACACTGGTTATTTCTTTTGAAATGGTTTCCATTCAGCTACGGCCTGGGCAGGGCAGGGGTAGGGACCCCTTTTCAGTCCAAGGGCTGCCTTTGCTTATGGGGAACCTTCCACTTGCCTTGTGCCCATGGTGGGCAAGCCAGAGACCAAAGTGGATGGGGCAATAAATATGACTCTCACCGTTTGGATAGTAAGGCTGTATTCCAGCCACACGGAAGCCAGAGGTTTCCACATACACACACATCTCACCATCCAAGCAAGCAAGAGGCATTATGGTGTGCGCTTGGGCTCTCTGCCCAACACGAGGCAATAAATGTAGTAAATGTATTCAATGCCCTTCAATGGATGGTGTCCCAAAATATTGTGGTGGTGGGTGTTCCAGCGTAAAGAATTCAATAGCAACCAGCAAACAAACAGAACAGTATGTCTAGACTGAATCAACTGTTTCGAAGGTGACTCTTTGTCAGCTGATGATGACATTAAATATATTACATACAATGAATGACAACAAAAATAATACTGAGCAAGCTGCATGTAAATAATGAATAAATAATAAATGAGGAATACATACCAAATAATTATTGTTGTCATTCATTGTATGTAACATATTTAATTTTATCATCAGCTGACAAAGATTCACCTTCGAAACAGTAGATTCAATCCGGACACCCTGCCTGCGACGTGGTGTTCCCTCCCAGCAATTCATTACGCTGACTAGCTGACTACTTCTTGGTTATGGACTGATATATATTTTGAAGTTGATAACTTGTAAAGTTTGGATGACATTCTAACCACGAACAATATTATATTTACTAAATTTGTTAGCCACGTGTTGCAGCTGTATTGGAGCAGATTATTCTGTATTGGAACACAGGGGTGGTTTTTTTTTTGTCCCCTTAATACAGGGCAGAGAGGTGACTTTTGCCCTTGACCAGCCCAGGTTTTGCTCTGGCCTTGCTTATCGCTGCCCCAACCTCCAAAAGGTTGCCCACGAGGGACTGCAGTCCTTAGACACAAAAGCCCCCCCCCCCCCGCTCCATACCAAGTCAAGGCAAAATAGGCTCTCAATTATTGCCATCTTGGTAGTTGAGAGTGGAGGGTGGCAGCGGCAGGGAGGGAGGGGGTTATTTTCAAACCTTTGTCTCAAGCCTAATGTTTTCTTATTAGTCTTTAAGAGAACATTTGTATAAGTAGAAATGCATGCTGTTACATTGTTAACCATCATTTTTCTGTTTTTGTTCTTATTTGCCTTCTGAAGCATTAAACGGGGATCCTATGTTAGGATCAGGTGAGTGTATCCCACACAGTTGAAACAGTTGTAATCACAACTGTGGTGGGACGACACCCCACCCCCAAAACCTGGCTTGCCCCATATTTTCCTCTCCCAGCTCTTCCCTTTTCCCTCTAAAAATCTCTGGCAGTTCAAAGGATTGACATTGCCTTCATGTGACCCCCTTGTTCTCCCCTCCTAGTAGCGCTGCAGTCCTAACCCCACTTACCAGGAACTAAGCCCCACTGAATGCATTAGGACTCGCTTCTGAGAAGACACTGTTTAAATTGTGCTGTTAGACATGGCAAGTTTCAGTAACCTTTATAAAATAAAATAAAATCAGGCACAGAGTTTCTGTTCACCCCATTGATGCCATTGCTCAGGTTCTCGTTGACTTTAGTAGAGTAAAAATGTCTCACAGAAGCAAGAGTTTTCTTTTTTCCTTGAACATGTCGCAAGGCATGATTGAGCCATGGTTAAGCACTTTTTACTTATAATTATTTCAGTGGCAGATATTTAAACACATGGTTCATTTTCCCATTGAAACCAACACGACTGCAAAGGATTTTGACCCTAGTTAAGGACAATAATGGCATTTCCTGCATTGCTCCTGAACCAAAGAACCAGGGAAGAGGAAAGCAGCCATGAGCTCCTCTCCAGAGGCTCAGAAGCTCATGCAGTCTTGCTAAGCTAAAGTCTGGTATAGTGTGTTGGGCGACAAATTATTTCAAGAGGAGATGCTACTTCTAAGTTGAAAAATCAGTACTTCTGTATTATACTTGTCAGCTTATACAGTGGTACCTCAAGTTACAAACGCCTCAGGTTACAAACTCCACTAACCTGGAAGCATTACCTTGAGTTGAGAACTTTGCCCCAGGATGAGAACGGAAATCGTGTGCCGGTGGCGCAGCAGCAGCAAGAGGCCCCATTAATGAAAGCACACTTCTAGTTAAGAACAGTTTCAGGTTAAGAATGGACCTCCCGAACAAATTAAGTTCATAACTAGAGGTGCCACTGTAGTCTGATTTGGGGAAGAACTGAATTTATACTTAACTAGTGGCAGGCACTGATTGCAAAATATTCTGGGGAATCTGAACCATGCCATGTCACAAACCTATGACCAACTTATTGTATAAACAAATCATTCTCCATGCTCAACCATTTCAAAGGTCAGTGCTTTTAGTTTTTTCTGTCTTACTACTTTACATCGTCTCTGATTATGGATCTGCTCTGGTTAGTCTCAACAGCAATAAAACCTTCTCTGTGCAAATATTAAAAACAGCTCATTCATCACTGACTACAGTTTTCAGGGCATGGCACCGCAGCAGTTCTTTCCATACTCGGATTAAAAGAACATCCAGATTTCCTCGAAATCATTGCTGGAATTGTAAAAGCATGCTAAATCTCCATGAGTACCGTAATGGGGGTTTTACAGTAATGGGATTTTATTTTCCTTTGAGCTGCCGGCTTCCTTGCCATGGCACAAAAGGTTTTTGAGATCCCCCTTAAGAGACTCTTCTTATAAGATGCCTGCAGTGTAGGGGGCCCTGCAGTGCTGGGGCGACACGGAAAGCCCCAGACGATGTGAGAGGTTTGCCTCTTCCCCACAGCAGATTCAATCCATGAGAAAATGGGTGTCGGCAGACCAGGCTGTGTGTACCACATGACCTACTCTTCACCTCTCAAGACGCCAACTGCCCTCAGATGCAACGAAGGGTGCTGTCTGGTGCTGAAGTAAGAGTCAGCTGCTGGTCCAGTCAGCTTTTGTGCATGGAATAGGAAGGCGTGCCAAATGTCCTTTGCCCCAGGCATCAACATCTCTTGGGCCAGTCCAGGTTATTCCAAAAGTATGGCAAGCAGCAGCTCCCATGCTGTCAGCAGAATGTGGGAGCTTAAATTTCTATTTCAAGAGCAGGTGGCCATGCTATTTCACACCACCACCAGGCTGGCACATCCACAGAAAATGAGTCAAAGGGGAACTTTTCCATCCCTTTCTCAGAGTGTGTGCCACCTATGGAACTTTAGCAATGGGCAGAGCAATCCAAACCTCTAGTCCACTGGAGTGGGTGGCGTTGGATGGAGCAGAGGAGGTCCTCCACCCAGCACTGCCAGTCTCCACCAGACTCTGCCATCAGGGTAGCTCCACCATCAGGGAAGCCCAATGATGAGGAGCACACCACATACCCACCAAAAGGGCAGGTGGGTGGAAGCTACCATTGGTGTCGTCCCCACCAGCAGTAGCCAGAGGATGCCCTCCAAAGAGGGCAGGTGACAGCACTGGGCCTGATCTGGGCCTCTGCTGCACCAGTTTGGGAGCTGGTGGTGGTGTAGGAACATTTCTTTCCTGCCTCCACCTTCCACGCTGGCCAGCATGGGTGTGATGTTGGCTGTGCCACTCCATCAATTCCCATCACTGCTGGTCAGGGTTAGGATTGCACCCTATGTCCTGGACTACACATTGCACTGTGTGTGAGCATCAGTCACTCCTACACATACACACCCCATAATGTGGGACTTACCAGATTGATCAGGCCAACAGCACATTAATCAGGCCCTCCATCTCATTGGTAGCTCATGTCAGGTGAATAGGGCAATTTGTTACATGATGACTCTGTTTAGCTGATGCCCCTGATGAATGTAACTAGTTGCCCAAATGTCAGATTAGGTCAGAAACTGTTGGAATCATTCTAGTAAAATAATTTCCTACACACATGCTGTTGTGACTTAATTTGCACAGCCTCGTTTCTTTCTTGTGTCAGGCCATATCCTTGAAAGTCTAACAGCATTTTCGCACATGAAAGCACCTCTGAGCCTCTCTTGTCCTATTTATTTTAATATCTGATTACTGTAAATGTGGAAGGCAGGCATTTGTAACGTGAATGATTCTCTGATGATGTGGAGTCTATTCACATTACAACTCAATTGAAGCAAGAGGCACTTTAAGTCTCAGTTATGGAAACACCTGGTTAGTCTTCCATTCCATCCTCTGTAAATATGAAATAGTTGCTTTAAAGGCATTGACAAGCTTCTCTTACTTTTCCTCTCCTAAAGCAATATATGGAAAAGCAAAGGTGTTTGAAATTGTTGAAGCTTTTTGGTTGTGGCAGCCCACTTTAGTTATTTGTTTGCAGAAAAGATGTCTATGTATAGTCAAAATATTATTACAGCCAGAGGAGTCTGGGATCTGTCATACATTCTTGGCTGCTCTCTAGCAGACAGAGTTTTATGGAAGAAGAGGGAAGGCTAATTAAGTTCAGCAACCATAACTTTGACTTTGATGCAGCTCCATGATTCTAGCAGTAAGTAAATTCACTCACTAATTACAGAATTTCTTTCTCTTTAGTCTGGAAACCATCTGAGTGTTGTGTGATCTGAATCAAGATTCTGTTAGATATGCACCCACAATATTCACAAAACGCCGTCACACTTGACACCAGTGTGGGATCCATGGCTGAATAAGAGGCAGCTCTTTTGCTCTGCTCCATGGTGGTTTCCCGGGTCATCGGCAAGATCATGAGCTCAACAAATCTTACCAGCTGTTGAAATCTAAGGGGATATTATTTATTGAAGAGAATTAAGCCAGAAATGTACCCATTTGGGAGAATCTAATTGGCTAGCATTTTAACTGAAAAGTCTACAGGCACCTCCAACAGGTGTTTCATTGTAGATGTTTATTGCCACATTTTCTTAACACAATAATAGAGCGTTGGTGGTAGATTTATTTTGGTATACTTTTCTGTGATGGATCCCCAACGCTACTATGTTATTGCAGTCCTGAGTGGCTATGGTAGAACAAAAGAAGACAAAAATTAAACCAGAACATTTGTGGTATAAAAGTTGTGCAGTTTCAGCAGGAAGTTATGAGACTGAAAATGAAGCAGTATGACTACTAGAGAGGTGCAATAAATCACCATACCGTTGAATACCAGTATTGAAATAACACCATGAACAAAAGGAGGTGGAGACTTAACAGCTTCCCTGGGGGTAGCTCAGAATACTTTACACGTACTTTGCAGGTAATTTGCAGGCACTGGTGTCTCCAGCTTTGCTTGCTCTCTCCCTTCTCCCTCCTAACCAATAAGAAATGATGATAAGCCCTCACACAAACCAGGAAACTCTTTCAGCTTCATCATCATCTAATTATGCAGATCCTAACAATCCAGGAGGGACCCCCCATGGCTAGACAATCAAGATCCAGCCCAAAGTGAAGAAGTAAAGAACTGGAAAGCTCTTCTAAACTCTTCTTTCTTTCCTCACCCCGCTGGTGAAAAAAAGAGTTTCTGTTTTTATTTTCTGGTGGTGTTTATGTTGTTGGTTCCCCCTAAATAGCTTTCCTCCATTTCAGAAAGGTTTATTAAAAAACTATTTAAAGGAGACTAACTTTTCACTTGCTTGCCCTCTCTCCTTCCCTTTGATAAAAAGGGAGAGTTTGGTGGGATGAGGGCTGGGGGGGGCTTCTGTGGGGGGGGGAGATGGAGGAGAGAGGACTTGGCTGGCTGCCTTATGGCTGAAATGGGAGGTTGGGTACTATGTGAGAATGATGGGGAGGATGTTCTTTGGTAAGCAGTGCAAGCAAATGCGTATCTACTCACAAGCAAGCCCTACTGAATTCAATGAGGCTTACTCCCAGGAAAGTAGAAGTAAGTTTAGTTGAACACAGTGGGGCTTGTGTATGCGCAGATTCCATTTAGACCTCTTGAGTGGGGAAGCAGATGCAACTTGACTAGTAAATCACTTAAACTACTCTTAAATTAGTTAAAAATATATTAAATGTATTATATGGAAGTTTATTTAATATTTTTATTAAATCTACTACTTCCTTACATTTTAAGACCCTCCAGTGCCATGGGGAGGCCCGGCAAGGCCCTCTGCCGCCATAGATATCGTGATACTTAGCTGTTGATATATTGTGATGCTGAAAATCAGATATCGGCCAGCCCCAGTGACTACCCCTTTAACTTTTGCAATTGCAAAAATATTGAAACCAGGATCACGTGAGTCTGCCCTGGAGAGTATAATGAGCACAAAATCATTATGAATGTGCCATAAAAAGGATGCCTGGAGGGGTCCTGAGTACAACTTTCTATTTACAGGGCCTTGTTTGCTGCTCTGCTTTCCCCAGGAGCTTTCAGGATAAAGCAAATGCTGACAGAGCAAATGAGGTATTGCAAATGGGGGCTAGAGGCTGCTAAATGCCCAGCATACGTGTGTCCTGGCAGATTCCTCTTGATGAGTTCTGCTTTCGGTAAGATGGAGAAGGAGGAGGAAGCTGGCCAGTTCACAAAGTCTGCTATTTCAAGAAATCTTTCGCACATTTTACTTTTTGTTAGGGAGGAGATGGGGAGGCAAACAATCTGGCCCCACACCGATAAAAATAGAGAGAATTCTATAATACCCATATGCTCATTTTACCCACATTGCACATAAATAAATTTGAAAGGTTCTTTTTGTTTTGTTACTTTGTGTTCGTTTGCTCCGTGGAGAAGAACAGCAGCAGTTCCTTCTGCTAAGATGGCTCATTAATCTTAAAAAAGTGTTGAGTTAGATAAGATAAACATTAAAAGATTATCAAATGACACCTTACTCCTTTCAACCCGTTGTTCCCAGAATACCCATAAATTGGGCTACAGTCTATATCTCTCTTCATGTGCATATGGGGGGGGGGGGATTCATGATATGAATATCATCAGTTCTTTTGATCATTTGTGCCCCTGTGAATTGTTTCCTCTTCTTTTTCTTTAAAAATGCTATCAATGTTCATTTGGTTTTGGTTTAAGCCAGGCATGGCCAAACTTGGCCCTCCAGCTGCTTTGGGACTACAATTCCCATCATCCCTGACCACTGGACCAGTTAGCTGGGGATGATGGGAGTTGTAGTGCCAAAACAGCAGGAGGGCCGAGTTCGCCTATGCCTGGTTTAAGTTCTTTGTCATCAATATTCACAAGAGCCACCATGCATGTGATCAGAATATGACCCATGCAGTAAGAAAAGTTTACGACTCTTGATCCCAGTTGGGAGAAGACACTGCAGTATTGATGCAGTAGCAGCATTTTATTCAGTTTGGGGTGAAGAAATGGGGGGGGGGAGAGTCCAACTGGGACCCACCAGCAGCTCACCCTTCCTGGCCTCTAAGAAACTTTTACCGCTTGGAGAGAAGGACAGACTGAGGAGAGGGACTTAAGGAGAATCTGGCAGGCAGACTTCCTGAGTTGGCCATGTCACCTGCCTCAGTTCCTCTCACAGAAGGCAGCCTAATCCGAGTCTTGCCTGGCAGGGTCCATTGCTGAAGTGGGAGAGAAGATGTTTTGCATGCCAAAGATCTCGGGTCCAATCCCTGGCATTTTCAGTTTAACAGGATCTCAGGTAACAGGTCTGGAAACAGCATATATTTCAAGCTGGAGGCTTCAGTGAGCTGCCGGCCAGCAAACTTGAAAGTACAGAGCTTAGACGTCCTGAAGACGTCCTGACTTAAAAGGAGACAGCATTGTAGGTTTTGCAAAGTGATACATAGGAAGAAAGCAATACTGTCTCCATTAAATACATAAGCAATATATAGCCAGTCAAAATATCCTGAAGGGGGGTGTAAATCGTGCTCTAGAGCTCCAAGCCAGTAACCCCTTTGCCTGGATATATGATTATTATTACTTTTTTATCACTGTCATCAGTCCTGATCTCAGCTTGTGTCAATCATACATAATTCTGGCAACTTGGATTTGGGTGTTCACAACAGAGACTGAAGAGCACATCAGAGCTTTATAGTTTTGCAGGAATCCTATTATTAACCTGAGGCTAATCACTTCTCTGATTATGATTACAAATTGGTTCCCATCTTCTGAGGTGACAGTTTAATTTATTTTTACTCTCAGTCTGCTGTGTTCATTTGCATTGGTGACATTACCCCAAAGCACTCTGGATGGCTTAATTAAAAATGATTTTTGTGAAAGACAGAAAGGCATATGGATCAGATTTCCAGGTTATATTGAAGGAGATGGGAATAGAAACCTGTTTTGCAATCACTGTCTAATAGCAAGTGTCAGAAAAATCGGTGCAAAAATACGTCACTGCTTGCTTATTCTGCTTTCGTTCTCATTCAAAAGCACTATGGGCATATACAGAAGCAACTATGAAATGGAAAGACCTACAGATGATTCTACATTAATCTAGTGAGGCTACTGAATGCAATGTTGATCTTGAACCTATGAAAGATCTACTTTCAAATCTCAACTCAATCCAGAGTTGTTTGATGATAACTTTGGACAAACCATTGTTTTGGCTCCCAGGTCCCCATCTGTGAAATGGGAATAATAATTCACATGCTTGATAATATAATTGTGCGGCCCTTTAGGATACCAAAAGCACTAGAAAGTGGGCAATAATCCAATGCACTTTCAACATAAAGGGTTCTCCTGGTTTCCACAGACCATATTGCAGCCACAGGCAAATCACCTTCCTGTACTTTAGGGTTCCTTTCTTGCAGTGATACCACCAGCAAAAGAAATTGCCTCTCCCCAAAGGCATCCCAACCTCCCCCTTGCATTTGGTCCAACTGATAGGGACTATCAATCCTATACCACTTTCCCCGAAGTAAGCCGCACTGAACTCAGCTGACTTACTTGAGTAGTGACATGGATAGGATTGCACTGTTAGCTAAGTGATAGCAATTGGGGGGGGGGATCATTCTTCTCAGGAGAGGCCTACCTGGCTCCATTGCTGGAGGATGGAGCAAAAGAGGAGATTTTGTTTCACAAAGGACTCATTTATGAAGGCGGCTTGTTAAGAACATTGCTTTCAATATGAGTCTGTGCTGCCACCGTTGTTTTATTTATTTTTACAGGCAATTCCCCATTTATTCGGGGGGTACGTTCTGAGGCACTGCACATTTAAGTGAAATTGTGTATATTGGGAACACCATTGAAAAAGCTGCCAAACACTCTGTAAGCCTCTGGAAACCCTTGGAAAGCCCTTTTAAAAAAACCCAAAATTCACCAAACTCCACCAGAATCGCTCCCTCCAAACTCTCCACATGCCTCAAAGGCTCAGTAGGCTCCTGGGATTGTTTTTGCACCATTTTTGCTGTTTTCATGCTTTTTAGGGCCATTTTTGCTCCTTTTCATGCCACTTCTGGATTTGTGGCGATGCACACATGCATTGAACATGCATAAATGAGGAGTTGCCTGTATTTTGTTTTTACTTCTTTGACCATGATTTGTGTTCTAATTGATGTTTTATATAGTATTGTACACTGTTTTGTTTTTAACTGTAAGCCATCTTGTGTACCTGGTAGAAAACTGGGCTAGAAATTTGGGGCATGAATTAAAAAAGTGATGCTTGTGGTCAGCTGTGTGGCATTTCTTGCACAAGGAACAGGATCTAATGGTGTATTTAGCGGGACTCTCATCCCCCCCACCTCCACCACCCCAACCAACAGCCCCTTACATGGCAGCATTGCAGGTTCAAGCCCCACATTGGGCAGAAAGATTCCTTTCCATCCTTACAAAAACATCTGATCAGAAAGATCCACTCTGAGCATAACCATCTGAAAACACAGACTGGGGCTTATATAAATTATGGCCTCTATTTAGGGTTCTGTGGAAGCAGAAGTTCTTTGTCAAGAGAACCTGAATACTGTAGCTTGTAATATATTTCACAAAGGAAACACAGTTGTATGACTCTTCTTTTGAATAATTGACGCTGGAAATGTTACTATTTTAAGTATTTATTTCTGAATTTGCTAAGTCTTTGGGAAGTGATAAGTCTTTGGAAAGCCCTCCTTGCCAACCACCATCCCTTTCCAAGTCTCTAGCTGTCGAGCATACGTTTTCAGTCGTATCTTTACCACAAGGCCTTGAAACTTGCAATTTTTTCTCATTGAAAGCTGATGCGTTCTGAAAACTAAATTCTGTGTTTTCTCTGTCCTCTTCTGGAATGATGGCACCCAAGTACACAGCCCTGTCAGTAGACAAGAATGATCTGTCTGTTATTTTCCCCATGCAAGTGTAATTATCCAGTCAATTGCAGCCCTAAATTCAATTGCTCAAACGATGGCAATTGCATGTTAGCCAATTCCAGGTTCTCTTTTCCCATTTATAAGAGCTCATGTACTCAGACTATGCAAGGCTAATATTCAGATCCTGAACTTTAGAATCAGAGAATCATAGAGTTGCAAGAGACCACAAGGGCCATCGAGTCCAACCCCCTGCCAAGCAGGAAAACTTTATTTGGAAGGAAGTCGTCCTCTCAGGTAAGCAGCAGACACACTGGCCTTGGGAGGGCAGTTGCCACCCAACCACCAACTTTTTTCCTCTGGGCCACATTTGCAGAATAGAAATTTGCTCATGCCAAACCAAATATTTTATTGCGAAGAAATACATTGGAAAACACAACTAGGATTGTCTCCGGTATCATTTGATGTTCTTGCTCTCATATCTATCCATATTTTGTAAATAAATAAAATTATTTTGATAGTATACTATACTGAATAGCCAACAGCACTATTAGAAGTGTGAGCCGGGCATCCAGCAAGCTTGGCGGGAAGAAAGACTGAGAGAGTGGGAAAGAATTGCAGGAGGAGCAAAAGGGAGTGGGGAGCAAAGGAAGGATGGATGGCCCAACGGAGGGGGAGTGGAGAGGCAGTGCACAGCAGACCCAACCCTGGTGGTCATGGAGGAACTCACTGGTGGCATGTGAAAGGCGATGATAAGCAAACTGTTTCACATGGTCTCTCCCAGCTTCAGAGGCACCGATACAGTTCCTTGCCAAGGGCGCAAAAGCGCATACGTACACCTCTGTTCTCCTTCATTTTCATTTAAACTAAAAGCAGCTGCACAGGGAAGGAATGGTGAAATTCTTTTCCTCTGTATCATTTTCGTACTGAAAACACCCAATGCAGCTGTTTTTTCCCTCCTGAAGCTGCTATTAGTGGGGTGGGGGGACTGGAGGGAGGCAATTTTCAGCAGAAAAACAGCACAGGGGAAAGGGTTAAACCCTCCTATCTGCCCCAGTCAAAATCCACAGGGTGTGGGTGGAAGATTCTGTTTATGAGAGCGAGCAAGACAGAGACAGAAGCACAGAGAGGCAGAGAGCAATGGAAAGAAAGGGAACCCAATTCATGGAATTCAAAGACACATTTTATCCCCAGGTGTAATTTGACCTGTGTCTCTCCACCTCCCTCACATTTTCTGATGCACCTGAACATCTGATGTTCTGCTACAAAAAATCTGGCAACCGTTTAAAAGCAGTTGCCTTGTGTTTTGTTTGGTTGTTTTAATTTGATAGCAAATCTGGAAATCAGCCCAGCAATCTTCTAAAGCAGGCTCCAACAACAGAATTTCAAAAGGGGAACATTAGTCATTCTGTACTTTGCTCTCAAAAGGCTCTTCAAAGATGACTAGATTGGTTAATTTCAGTTTCACGTTGCATTTGAAAAGGTGAAGCAGAAGCTGATGGTCGCTCAATTTAAATTTGTAAATGCAAGTGAAACAGACAGGCAGCCTCCTCATCTTGTGAAGACTCTGCTTCTGAAGAGTGTAGTTGTGCTGCTCCCCTCAGCCAGCCGGCCCCATCATCCCTAACCTTTGGCTATGCTGGCAGGTGTGTGAGTTCCCCTTAAAATTTAGAAAAGACCTGAACACTAATGGCTTTATATATGCATTTGAAAATGTTGTCTTCATTTCTTCCCCTTCATTTGTGCTGAAAGTTGGATTCTAAAGGCAGAAACCCGCCTGGGTCCCCCCCCCCCCCGATTATTTTACAAAGCATCATGTACATTGACGATGCTGTAAATATCATTGATGATTGCTCCTCTCCAGCTTCAGCTTTTTCCTACCTTCAGCCTTATTCACATGGGTGGTTATCAGTCACAGCCAACAAAAGTTGGTTAAATCACTGTAAATGATATACAGTGAAGGCCTCATACTTGCATACTGTCATGCTTGTGTTGGTTGGAACAGTACCTTGGAATAGAAGTAGAGATGTTTTGGCCATGATTCTGATGGAATAAGTTTGGCTAAGGGTTTTGATTACTATTTTATTATTTTTATTATAATTTCTGTGGCTCTTTTTTCAGGATTATTTACAGCTAGCCCACAATAGTCATGAAGGTGCTGCATCCGTTATATAAACAAAGTCCCTCAGTTTGGGCCAGTTCTCCAATCTGAGAACTGATCAACTAGGCAGTTTGTTCCAAAATTCGGAGTTAGAAAAGCTAACATTTGTAAATAACATTATGATAAACAAAATGCCAGTATTCTTCAACTTTGGGTCCTCAGATATTATTGGACCACAGCTCCCATCATCCCTGATCATTGGCTAAACTAGCTGGGGACAACAGAAGTTGTAGTCCAAGAACATCTGGGGACCCAAGGTTGAAGAACACTGAAGATGGACTATTACAAGTGGAATTTGCTCCTTTGCAGCTTTCCAGCCCCTCCATTTCATCCCTCCCCTTCCCCCACCCCCGCAACAGTCCTTCAGTTTTCCATGCCCACTGAGCATGCAGTTTAGAGGCTGGTTTTTTTTGGGGGGGGGAATTATACTTCTTCAAACTGGCAGGCCACCAAGGCGCCTCCTACTGTCTTGTGTGTGGTTGGTACTGGTTTGGCTACATAAGGGTAGGCACTCAGAAAATGAGTTTGCTGTCGGTGTATACAATTTCACACAGCGCATTTGAAGGAATTGTAGATTTGATATAGAAGCAGTGTCAAGTGAAACCGCTGGGGTAGCTGGTGGTAGTTTTCCTTGACTAACATTTAAGCCTGGTTTTGATACCTGCCTGCCTTATTGAGCATACCAGGCAAGAGTCCAAAAGAAGGCTTTTTTGCACACCCATGCTTGACAGCATGCTCTCTTAAAGCCTCTAGTATTTTGTGAGCACACTCTGTTCTGGTTTAATTGGTTTCTCAGTGCGAACTCAAAATCTGGCATAAAAGCACTCCAAAAGTGCTAAAAGAACACCTGTTTTAACAGGTTCTTTTTGATGAACACATTTTGAAAATCTGTAATAATCTTCATTGCTAAGCAGGACCAATGGATAATTATTTGTTCTTAATTTGTTTTAGTTTAATAACATCCCGAGGTCTCCTATGACAGAAAACCCTATTTACTAAACACGATGCCAACACATTATTTGCCCCGAGAGCTGACATCCTGTCACATCAAAGACTTATGCCTCACTTAGATTAGAAATCTTTCTGGGCTGCACCACCTTCCACTGCATGTTCGCATCAATGAATGCCCCTCCGTACTAATAATAATAAATTCTCCTTATAAAAGCTAGACATTGGGGTCAAGGGTTCTAGTCTAGACCTCTCTTTGACATGTTCATTTTCAACGTGGAAGGTTTGTGGGGGTTAATACAGTCAAGTGAGCACATAGCTGTAATTTGATGTGATACAATCCAGGCACAAGTCAAACCATTGGGCCATCCAGCTGAGGGTTGGCCACACTCGCTGGCAGCCGCCTTCCAGACTTTCAGGCAGGACACATTCCCAGCCCAATCTGAAGATGCCGGTATTGAATCTCATTCCTTCTGCACGCAAAGCTGATGCTCTATGTTGAACTTCATCCTTTTCCCACTTCAAACTGTGGTTGTGTGATCCCTTGGTCTTCTGGATTTGCACATAGGCCACTAGAGAAAGCAACATGGGCCCATAATAATTTGGTAAAGGTAAAGGAACCCCTGACCGTTAGGTCCAGTTGCGGACGACTCGGGGGTTGTGCGCTCATCTCGCTTTACTGGCCGAGCCCAAAACAAGCTCTGCTTTCTCTCGGGCTGAACCAAGGGTCAAAAATGAATGTAAATGATAGGTTGATCATTGATCAGCTTTTAAGCATGTTGCAATTTGTGAAATGCTCAGAAACTTCCTGGAGGCACTTCCCCCAGAGGTTGTGATAACAGGAGGAGTCACTGCAGTCATCTTGCTGACTCAACATTATTTCTATCATTAGAACAGTTCAAGCCATTATTTGCGCCAAAATTCATTGCTGTAAAAGGATTATGAACAACAAGCTTGCAAAATTTCCCACTAGTAGAATTTGCCATTGAGGACAGAACTAAATATTGAGTGTCCCTTTGCTCTCTCATCCTCATGCTGTGCACACCAAGTGAAGCAGTGTGTGATGTCACCATGCTTTGCATCTCTCTGTCCCTGGCAGCCAGTGATATGGGGGAAACACGACACATTAAACCACATCACACATGCTGTGGGATTCATTATGAGTGAAATATGGAAAAGCAACACAGAACATCCAGTTCCTTTCATCAAGCTAACATGGTGGCCACTGTGTTCCCAGTGTGTGTATCTGTCTTATTGAAGAGTCAAGCGTAATCAGTGTTCAAGAAAGCTCTTCGAATAAGCATATGGGCTCCAGTTCAGCTGAAGTTAGTCATGACAATTGTTGCATTCCTAAGCATAGTTAGTAGGCACTAGTCAGCTCTACAGAATGCAGTGGTTCTTGCTCTTGAGGAAGCATGTTGGGGATTGCACCATGTATCTCATTAAAGCCAACGAGAGCCCCGTTAGTTGTGACTAATTTGCTCCACTGGTTTACCCAGGACTCTTTGGTGCCTAACATTAGCTAGGTTTCGACCATTGTCAGGATGATACATCAGGAATATATATGAGCCTCGGACGTGAGATCTCCAGGCTGATAGCAGATTAAGACTGATGGACACCTGTTGGGGATTGAAACCGGGAAAGGGGACGGGGTGGGGTTTGGGGATCCAAAGGGTGTATAATTATAATCCATCTTTTTTCTTTTTCTTTTGTTTTGTTACTAGTATGAAATGTGGGGAATTCGTGGAAGGGAATTTGGGTCAACTTTAGAAAAGGATTTAAGATTTAAGAATGAGCATTGATGTATAAATTTTGATGTTGAAAAAATGGTTTTTTAAATTCAACTAAATATAAAAAGGTTAAAAATTGGGGATAAGAACTTGTTGAATTAACAATTTGAATTGGAATATAAGAAGGGGAGGTGTGGGGAAGTCAGAGAAATATGTTATAGGAAAAGAAGGGTTCTAAACTGTATATGTTTTCTTTTTTTGTTTTTTGTTTTTGGTTTTTTTTGAAATGGAAAATTCTTAATAAATATCTATTTTAAAAAAAAAGATACATCAGGAATATATGACGAATATTCAAGATCAGGACCCCATTCTTCATGGTTAGCAAGGCCAGGGAAACGTGCTTTGAAGGCCAGTCTAGAAAACCATTTGTTGACCTTTTTCCCCCGCCACAGAGCTGCACGTGTAGTGAGTCAGAGTGGTAAGAGGAGCTATGCTAGATGAGTATAAAACTATGCATGTGTGGAGAAAGTGGATAGAGATAACGCTAGAACTCAGGGACATCCAGCGAAGCTGAAATGTTAGGACATCCAGAAGAAAGTACTTCTGCACACATCACATAGTTAAAACTGTGGGATTTGCTCCGACAAGAGGCAGTGATGCCCACCACCTTGGAAGGCCTTAAAAGAGGAGGGTGCAGCTGTGCTTGGGTGCTGCTTTCGGGCTTCCCACAGGCACCTGCGAGAATGGGATGCTGGTCATTACTCTGATCCGTCTGGCTCTTCTTAGATTGGCCAGGGTTTCAAATTCCCTGTGGTTAACAATTGTAGTAGCAGAAGAGAACACACACCCACCCACCCTCAAATTAGGCTGCTAAGTTGAAGACATATTGGATTAGCCAGTGAGTGTATGAGAGCATTGTGGGCTCAGCTTCATTCTGGTACTAAGAAAAGAAACTGTGAAGTTCAGATTATGGTCAGAGTCACCCTGCTTTTTAATTGCCTTTTGCACCTGGCTCTGGTTGGTAGGTCTTTTGGTTCCAGGAAAAAACCAAAGTAGATCCGACAAGCAAGGCGCCTGCTCACCCCCATCGTGAACTCTGCCTGCTTCTTCAGGGAGCTGAGCCCCTGCCTGATCCTCACTCCCAAAAGCCAATCATTTTGATGGGACCTGAATAATTTATCCCACATTGAGGGGATGTGATTGATAGTTCCTATAAAATCATTTATATTTCTACAGCAAAACACTTTCCCTGTCAACAGAATGCTAAACTCATTGCCAGCCTATACTGTCTAAGAAATTGGGGGGGGGGGGAACCAGCTCTTATTTCCAAACTGTAATGACTTCAGACAAATGATAAGCTTCCTGGATTTACTAGTTCTCCTAGTATTCATTTCCCATTTCATTTCCCTTCAATCTTGCTACACTTTCATATTTTCAATCTGTAGCAGACGTTTGTCCTATGGTTTTGTATTTCAGGTGAAGAAAACAATTATTTTGCTCCCTATCTCACCTTCTAAAATGTCATTATGTTAGAACAGGAGCTGGCAACCTTTATGCCCATGAGCTGTTTGGAAGGGGTGCAGTTTACAAGACAGGACACATAGTTATTCCCTTTGATTTTATCCTTGCTACAAGGTAGATTAGGTTGAAAGATAGTGACTGGCCCAGGCTCACCCAGTGACATTCATGGTCGAGTGGCAATTGGACCCCTACTGGCACAGCACAATGGCTCTCCTCCCCCTTAACAGTCTTTAGTCAGAGGTCATCTTTAGCTGGACAGGCCTGAAGAGCCATGGAGCTGTCCACGATATAGTGCTGAAAGCTGGCCACTGGGACTCGGGATTTCACAGCAACATCAATTACTGTACAGTACAGTACAATGGTGCTGTGGGTTAAACCACAGAACCTAGGGCTTGCTGATCAGAAGGTCGGTGGTTCGAATCCCCGCGATGGGGTGAGCTCCCGTTGCTCGGTCCCAGCTCCTGCCAACCTAGCAGTTCAAAAGCATGTCAAAGTGCAAGTAGATAAATAGGTACCGTTCTGGTGGGTGTTTCCGTGCGCTGCTCTGGTTCGCCAGAAGCGGCTTAGTCCTGCTGGCCACATGACCCGGAAGCTGTACGCTGGCTCCCTTGGCCAATAAAGCGAGATGAGCACCACAACCCAAGAGTCGGTCACGATTAGACCTAATGGTCAGGGGTCCCTTTACCTTTACCTTTACAATGCATACTGTATGAGAACACAAACTGGGTAGCTGCTTCAGTTCTGTCTCATACTAAATCTGAATTTTGGGAGAACCATCTGTTATGTTTTATTTTCAATTTGTTTTATTGTGTTTGCTTTTTGCAATAAATATTTACTTAGTTTTGCAATATGAATTAAGCTGAATGTGTTATTGTCGTTTTGCTACATCCCTAGTACCTTTTGTCTGGCTGAGTTTATTGCTACTTAAACATTTTACTTGGGTGGGGTGTTGCGAGAACAAGTAGAACAGGGGAGGTAAATGCCCCATGCTAAGGCTCTGTCTTCTGCAGCCCAATCCTCTGTGTATTTATGCAGAAGTAATACCTGCTGAGTTTAATGTGCTTTGTTTCCATGTAAATATGGATAGAACTGCACCTTCAGAGGATGTAGCACCATTTATTTGTCCTCAGATTTTCAGCACTGGGAAGTGCTGAAATAATTCAACAAATGTTTCCTCACCAAGAGGATAATATAAACAGCTGTTAATGTTACCAAAATGTCGTAAAGTGTCACTTTCAGGTGACAATAGTTGTGACTTGCAGATCTTGTTATGCACCAAGCTGAACATAATCCAAGAGCCGTGTGCTACCCACCATTTTTGCATTCCCAGCAGGCAGCAAGCATAAGTTTATTAAGATCATGGTGATCTGTGCCTGTACAGCTGTACAAACAGTAGAATTCTGGTGTAATTAACTTTATGGCTGAGTGCATGTCAGTATATCAACTACAATTTGCACAGGAAGGAGCACAATAGGTGTACTGACATTCATTCAGTAATGGGAACTGTAGTTCCAGAATTCAATTTTGTTAGTGTGTCTAGGCATGTGGAAAACATACATTTTGAAATATACTTTGAAAAAAATCTGAGTTTTGGGTTTTGTTCTGTTTTTTTCTCTTAAGCATTTTGGATGTAAATTATTCTGGCAATGATGTGTTTGCTATATATGTATATATTTTCCAGAAAAATATTTTGATGTGCCTCAAGATGGGAGAGGTAAGATTATATCCAAGAAGAGCAGCAACTTCAGTCCCGGAAGGGGGAAGAAATCTGAGTGAATGATGAAGGAAAGTGGCCCAACCAAGAGATGGCGTGTAGTCTACTTGCCGGGAGAGAACCATCACTGTGTCAAGTGGGTGATAAGGAGAAATGGCTGTGAGAAAATGGCATGCAAGCAATACCTGTGAAGAACTTTGCTTATTGGGGAGAGACAAAGCGATTGCGGGGGATGCTTATTGAAGTGGAAAACAAGTTGCTGTAGTGGAAATCCAAGCTGAGAATAGGCATAGACTACAGTATGAACCTTTGGTCGATATGCTTTATTTGCCTCCCCCATCCATTAAATTGGTATTTGAGCCGACTCTTAAGCGTCAAAATAATGAATGCGGCTTTTTTCCAAAGTTCTCTAGTGAGTGTTGTCACAATATGGTAGATATAGTTCAGTTTGAATTATTTTCTCTTATCCCCCCCCCCACATGAGCCCTTTTTCGGAGCCAGTAGAAAGGACAGCAGTCGTTTTAGATTATGTAATCTTACCATTTTTCTCCATGACAAGATGTCAAGCATCAATGTCATGTTCCTGAGCACACCAAGTGGCCTCTATCGCCTGTTCAGACGAGGAATTAAGGGGAAGGCACAACCTCTTCCTTCTTGACCCCAAGTGGGGGGAAGAGAATCTAAGACAAATAGCACCACTTGTAATAATTTAAAGCAATAAAATAGTTGTTGCCCTCTGATAAATGAGGTTCATAGTCCAATTCCTTTGTTTTTAAGGTACTATTTGCCCTTTAACTGGCCTTAGGAATTACCTCCCCCTCAGAAACTTGATGACAGCCTTCCAAACCAGGACAGCCGAGATGCTCTTGCTAAGGAGTGTGGCAATGGTCAGATATTGTGCATTATGAAGCATCTTGCGTGTTTAATGGAAGGGGATATAATGTGAAGCTATGGCAATGTTTTATAGGTCATTCTTAAAAAACTCCATTAGGCACCATGACTTAACGTACAGCAAAGCACACACTGTTGCTAGTTGACAATTCAGTATCAGGAAAACACTCTCTGTTTGCTCAATTATTATTATTAGGTCTTCTCTGGAGATGCCTTTTCAAAAGGAAAGCATTTCACTTTGTGCTTTTATATTTGGGAGGGAAATATTGGTTGTTTACCTGCAGAAATATAGCGGACAGAAGGAGGAGGTTGCATAACCAGCGATCGTGCACACAACTGGAAAAGTCCACAAACATTATCTTTGTAATATTGGTTAGTCCAGGATACAATATTTAGAAAACTGCCTTATGCTTCATCAGAATAGTGGTCTACCTAGTATGGCATATCAAGCTCCATGCAAGAGCATATCCAGCTTAGCTACCCAACAGCCTTTAACTGGAGACCAGAGGCTAGCAGCCCAAGATTTGGCTGATTATTTCCAGTCAATTTCTGATTCCTCACCTCTGCTGCTCCTAGCCACGTTGACTGTTCCTCTCTGCCTCTTTCCGCTCGTAAGCACCTCCCTCTGGCATTCCCCTAGACCACTCCCTCTCCAAGCCCCATCCTGAATTCCCACTTCCCCATAGATATGGCCCATATTACATCTGTTCCACATTTCCAATGCCTTTCTGCCAACCCAGTATTCAGGCAGCTCAGCCAATCACTGCAGTACAGGGATTGAACCCAGAACCTTATACATGCAGTGTATGCTGTCAGTTGCTCAACTAGTCCAACCCGAGCACCAAATACAGCAAGAACATCAAAGAGTGAGCTGGTTCCTGTTTTTCTCTTGGCAGGACGTCTCCTAGGGAAGCATATGATACAGGAAGAGAGCACAGTTCCTCCAGCTTTCCTAGGGGCACCACGTCTGCTGTTGCCCTAGACATGTAGCAGCTCAGACATGAGCCATGTTCCCTTCACAGTCAGCCAACTCTTAAGGGGGCCTGAGTTTGCAGGTCCTTGAGACAGGCTTTCAGACTGGATGTTTTATTTCCACAGCCATCGATGTAGCGTTCCGATGGGTAGAGTTGACAAAGGTCTTCATATCACCACTGCCTCTGAGCTTTCTGTTTTGTAGAAAGGGTTTCCCCCAATACATCTGAAGGTGTGGGATAAGAATGGAAAATACTCTCTCAAAAAGGCATTAATATTTTAAGCATTCGGATATGCAGCATTGTGTAGTCAAGAGCAAAATCTACTGGGGGGGGGATTCTGTGCCCATGTTTGCCTTGATATTCTGTTTATCTTCTTTGCTGTGAAGATGATATACCTCTGGTTTTGGAGCAAATCTACTTCTTCCACTTCTCATCCCATCAGAAATCCTGTCTACCCACTATAATCCTGTGCAGAGGAGAATAAACATGTATACCTTTAACTGATGGGTAGAAGAGGGGATTCTGTCATGCAGAAGTGACAGGTGATGGGAGTTGTGGTCCAAAACACCCAGAGGGCAGAAGGTTGGCAAAGGTTGTGTTAGAAGGTCAGGTACCCTGCTGTTCTTTGCCCTCGGATTCTGAGGGAAGGAGCAGTTCTGCAGTCTTCAGAACCACAGCAGCCGCTTAGCCTTTCAATGGATCTGTCACAACGTGCATAGTATTAACACAGCATAGCATCTCATTGCTATACAGAAGGGCAGCCCTCAGCTACACACAATCTACCATGACAAATTCAGTCATGTATTATCGATAATTCCCTCTTGACCCCAACATTTGTAGACCCAGACACCAAAACATAGCGTCTATCAAGCCTCTGGTGGGATACAATACAGTGGTATCTCGAGATGTGAATGGGATCTGTTCCGGAGCCCCATTCACATCCCAAACGGAACACAAGACGCACGTGCGCGGGTCACATTTCGCCGCTTCCGTGCATGTGCATGACGTCATTTTGACCATCTGCACATGCACGAGAGGCAAAACCCAGAAGTAACACGCTCCGTTACTTCCAGGTCACCGTGGAGCGCAACCCGAAAGCGTTCAACCTAAAGCGTATTTATCCCGAGGTATGACTGTACAGTGTTGTCGGGATGCAAATTCTGCTGGCATTGATGAGCACAAAGTTACCATTTGTCAGTTAATGCTTCTTCAGAATTCAGGTTTAATTTAAGTTAGAACATATTCTCTTTTTGAATTGATTTAGGTGTTGCCCACTCCAAAGCAGTCTTCTTGTATTCATTCTCCTGGAACACGTCAAACTGAGCAAAGCAGTTGGCTGTACTTTGCTCTAGCAGGCTGTGTAGCTGCAGTTGCCGGCAACTGGTCCCACATGAGCACAGTAGCCTTAGATGAAGATGTGCATCCTCTTTCACATCCAAGGACACGTTCAGCCAGTTCTTAATAAGGCTGCAGTGAGCTACCACAGTGAAGGTGCACTGCTGACTTAAACTGGGTCTCTGAACTATCCTTGTTAAGCAACATATTTTCTCCAATCAACTCCCAAGTCACCACTTTTCATTTGGATCAGCATTAGAATGGAACCACTAAGAGAGTAAAACACAGAAAATGCCACTCCAAGCTTCTATACACTGGGTTAAATCCATTCTCCACTGGGATTGTCCCCCTGTGCCAAATTTCACAAGCCTCCTACCTCCCCAGCCATGTTGTGCTGCGTGGATCAGGCACTTCGTGTAGTGAATTTCCTTGCCCCCACTGCACATCGTTGGCAACTGTGGTCGGGGTCGAGGACACTTATGGCTGAGAAGAGATGCTTGACAACACACGGGTTATAACTGCTGAAATCTCAGAAGCCGGACGATTGGCTGAATAAGACTGTTTGAGGTGGTGGGCTTCAGGACTCTGCCAAGGTTATTACCACATCCCAGGTCTAGGAAAACCATAACCCAGTATGTGAAATGGAATAAATGATATAAAGTATTCAGGAGATTGTATAATTTGTGCAGGTCACAGAATTGGAATTGCCTGGCTGCATATTTTAAATGTTTTTTTTATAGTATGAGTTCACACAGATATAAGAATGAAGCCTAATCAGACTATAAAGAGAGAAAAAGATTAAGATTTCATTCACCAGGCAATATTACATTTCAATTTAAGCAGTGTTTTCAGCAAATATAATTTACCTGACAGATTACATTGAACCAAGTTTCTTTCTGTACATATTCATTCATCTGGATTTCTTCCAAACTAATCCTAAACTGTACATGGAGTTTTGTTTTGTTTTGTTTTGTTTTTTATAAAAAAATATCTACTTTCATTGTGATGTTGAAATTGTCACAGAGATCTTTGTAAAAAGCTTGTGTTTCTGAAGGAATTTGTATTAGATAATGGTTTGTGTGACTCACTGTATTTTGTAAAGGGTTTATTTCCCTTTGGGAATTGTGTGTTTCTAATGAGCAGTTTTATGCTTCTAGTTTGTGAACGTTGTAAATGAAATGTGTTTTCTGACCCTCCATAAGGAATAGATTGATATTTGGTAGATACTAACTGGTTGAGATTTTCATATTGCCTAAAATATTTGCATATGTTGATAAAAACCATATTGTAATAGAACAGTTTGCCAATGTTCAGTGATAAT
The DNA here is from genome assembly GCF_965112155.1 of Podarcis liolepis. Classification (NCBI taxonomy): domain Eukaryota; kingdom Metazoa; phylum Chordata; class Lepidosauria; order Squamata; family Lacertidae; genus Podarcis; species Podarcis liolepis. The sequence goes on from NC_139556.1 coordinate 4,256,887, forward strand.
AAAACAAAAAAGCTCTTTATTTTAGCTGAATGTTGGATCTGACTGAGACTAACAGTTAACCTGGCCTTAAATTCAGTGTTGTAGTTCCATAAGTGGATCATCATTCCCACATCATTTGCTGTTTGTAATGTTTCAGAGTAACCATCAATAAAAAAATATATATCAAAAGCTCCAATGTAACATGGGACTCGAAATCCAAATTTCAGAGGACAGCTACAATAGATCCACTTCCTGGCACGTGTTTGTGGTTCACATTTCAGTAGATCTACTCCATGGAGATACCTAGTTAGTTAGAATCCTCTTGTTATTCCATGTTTAAAAATTCAAAGCTGTAATTGTTGATTTATTCACTGACTCTAACTCACCGATTCCAAGGGAAGTGTTTTGAAAACTGAACAGCTGAAGTGTAGATTGTAAACTAATTGCCTCCCTCCCTCTATTATGTAAAAAAAAGAAAAGCCAGAAAGATCTGATCAAGTTTAATGATAAGCAAGAGAATAAAAAACCTCTTGCATAATCAACATCAATACTATACACCATTAAGGACTGGTGCTTTGAATAAAGGGGACTTAGGTGCACTCACTTCTAAGTGCTAATGGTCACATGCTGGAGATATATATTCCATTGGCATCCATGAGATGTCATACATACAAACAAACGAGGAAGTAAAACTGGGCTCCAGCGCTTATGTTGAAGGATTGTTTTTCCATATCTAGTATTTAAATTCCTGTGCAGGGAAAACTGTGCAGAGAAGAGATTTCACATTGTCTTCTGCTTCACAGGCTAGTTTCCTGGGTTCAGAGAGGTTTGCTTTTTTCCCACAGGGAAGCAATTCCACCATGTGAGCCCCTCACAGGCGCTCTGAAATAAACCCTTCAGTTTAAAAATAATGTAACTAAAGGGGGGGGGGGAGAGAACTCTAAATCAAGTTATTCTTAATCAGATTTCTTTTTTTAAAAAAAAATGCATCATCGCCGCCTTAAATAACTGCATTGGTTTGAACCAATGAGTCAACAGCTAAGCACTAAGATCTAGCAAACATCTCATGGTGTTACTGAAAAGCAGCAGCAAGCGGTCTCTGAGGAGTTCTTGAGTGGAGGAAAAATCATCCTGGTTTTCATCCCTAGAGCAAAACATAGCAACTAGAGACAGCAACCTCGGTCTTCAGAAATAAAAGTTTTTTAAATCTCTGAAGAGACCAAACGTCAGGGGGATTCTTGCAGACATCAAATGGTTACTTGATTTGAATAGAGATATCCTTGTTTAAAAGGTCTAAGATTTTGCTGTTTGGTTGGATCAGAAGAAACCTCAGAAAGGTCACAGCTCAGTGGTACAGCATCTGCTTTGCATGAAGAGAGTCCCGGGTTCAATCCTGCCATCTCCAGCTTTGGTTGGAAAGACACCTGCCCGCCTTTTATGTTCCTACCCAACCAAGTCCAGCACTCTGTTCCAAACAGCAACCAGCCAGATGCTTCTGGGTGCTCACAAGCAGCGATTGATGGAGATGACTGTCCTCCGATGTTTGTCCCAAACATCTGGTACTCATTCACAGATCATTCAGTGTCTTTATCCATAAACCATGGGAGTAAAAGCATAGCAAACCTCCATGAACTTCTCAAAGCCATACAAGTGTCAGGGACTGTACTGAAGAGGAATGGTGTGGATCGCCTCCCCCCTTCCTGAACCTTCCCAAGAAGAGGAGAAGAGTGTAGATTTAGAACAGTGGTTTGCAGAAGGTCGCAGTTCAGAGGCTGCAGAGGGGAGAAGCTGGAAAATATTGGGAGAGCAGCAGGAAGAAAAAGCACCAGGGGAGAGACAGCTGACACTCAGTGTCTTTGGAAAGCATTCCTCACCCCCCCCCTTCTCCCAGGACCCAGTGCGCATTAAGAGTAATAGAACAGAAAGCTCAGAGGCAGAAAGCACAGATCAGCAGGAGTGACGAAGAATGGAGATGGGGGGGCTTTACTTGGAGCAATACCATTATCTGAGAGTCGGTATCATGTTTGGTTGCTTGATTGCCACCCATCTGACTCGGGTTGCCCCAGCCACTCTGCGGGGCTTCCACCAAATTAAACACAGTGACACATCAAACATTAAAAACCTACCTATACAGGGCTGCCTTCAGATGTCTTGTAAAAATCGGATAGTTCTTTATCTACTTGACATCTGACAGGAGGTTGTTCTACAGGGAGGGTGCCACTACTGAGAAGACCCTGTGCCTGGTTCCCTGTAACCTCACTTCTCGCAGTGAGGGAACCGCCAGAAGGCCCTCAGAGGAGGACCTCAGTGTCTAGACTGAGCAAGGGGGTGGAGACACTCCTTCAAATAATACTGGGCGGAAGCCATTTAGGGCTTTAAAGGTCAGCACCACCAACACATTGAATTATGTGCAGAAACATACTGGGAGCCAATGTAGATGTTTCAGGACCGGTGTTATACATACATGCCAATTTTAGTATGGACATCATGCATCAGATGAGGTGACCATGGCCATAAGAACTATGTTAGTTTTTGGTAAAGACTCGTGGTTAAAGAATTTAGCATAACGAACTTAGGGGTTTCAAACATTAAAAATACAGGGGAAATAAAAATAATTTTTTACCTAGCATCACATATTAAGATTAAGAATAGGGTATTGATATTTAATCAGCGACAATTAACCCTCGCTGGAGAAATGGCTCTTGTGACAAAGCATCTATAGCTGAACAGAAGTAGGTGAAACGCCTGCAAGAGAGCATCAGGAACTCAAATCAAGCACAAAACGAATCACATGGCTGAAGAATGCCCTTACCTCCTACAGTGTTCAACATCAATCACAGCCCAACTTAATATTCCCTGCATATGGTGGAGCACAGAGCTAACACGGTGACATCAGAGAAGGGCTTAACGTTGACCAGTTTCTGGCCTTTTGTCCACTTGACAATCTTGCCTAAGAACTAAGCACAACACAGGAGAGTGTTCCAAGGGCTCAAAATCAAAGATCTTGAAGAATGTGGATGTGTCTCTACCTTTTGAAATGATCAAAGGTAACTAGAGAGCTGTGAAACGGATTGATCCATGGGGAAGATTGTCATACATGCCATCATTTTCAACACAATACAGTCTTTCTAGTCTTCAAAATCTCTCAAGAAAATGAGTTTCACTAATCCATGTCAATTATAATTTTAATAACAAAAATGGAAATAAGGCCAGAAAAAGTTCCTGGCCCAGTTCAGTTTATCACAGGTATGTGTGTAAGCCATTTGTAATTTCCCAGAACATAAGAGTCTGGATGGGGCACCAAATAAATGAGCCCATCTAAACCAGTGCCTTGCTCTCACAATGGCCAGCCTGCAAGCAGGACTTGAACACAACAGCACTCAAACTGTTTAATGAAAATAAATTTCAACTTGTAGACATTCCCTTGCCTATTCAAAGATTCTTGCTGACCCTTGGTGTGGCTATAATCATGCCTGGAGTCATAGATCCAGAACCAGTGGGAAGACATGACTATTTCAGATTAAGGAGCCAGTGAGCCACTAAACAAGCAGTACATCATGTTGTAAATGGACTGTACCACTTCACACTGCGGGTATGGTATTGTTAATGCTCCACATATGACACACACCCCCTCCAAAAAATCCATATAAATAGAAAACTAGCATGTCAGGGAGAAGACTAGACCAGAATTATTTCTCTATCTCCTAACTTTCTATGTAGAGGAAATTATGCTGAAGCGTCCAGCTGTCTGATCCCTCACCTGCAATACAGTCCAGGAACAATTTCACCCTATGTTCCAAGTTCATATAAACCCATCCTCATGCAGCCATATTCCACAGAGAGAAAGCAGTTGGTACTCTGAGCAACAACATATAGTGTGCAATAACCCAACCCCTGGAGTTGTGTGGATGGAATTTGTAGTGGTAAACTGATGCCAAAGATGGACTATTACAAAGTCCAGGAGTAGAAAAGAAGGTGGTTTTGCTCCCTGCTTTGATTTCAGCCCTTTAATTACAAGGGCACCTGTTGATGTGCAGTGGGAGAAGAAAGAGCTGCAGGAGGCAGGGTGAAAGGTGAGGTGGAGGTGGCCTTGTGCTCTTCTGCAAATTTCAAAAGCTGGGGAAGCAGGCTGGGAACTGCCAGAAACAAAGGCAGACTGACTATGAAGAGGAAAATATTTTCAAACTTCGGATAGGAGAAAGAGGAGGAGAGAGAAAACCTTTTTAGAAATGGGGGGGGGGAGCCACATGGAAGATGCAGCGGATATAATTTCTTTATCTGACAAGCTGAGTGAGACACAGCTGAACAAAAACAAACCCATTTCTCTGGAATAAAAAATACCAGCAGGGGGTTGCTGAACAGAACCATTTTACCTTGAATGGATTGTATAGAGAGATGCTACATGTATTGTGATCTAGACACAAACTGCTCCCTAGAGTTTGAGGGATTTATTTTACCATCACAAAATAGAATTATGCTAACAAAGAACAATGTGAAGGGGAAGAGGAAATTTGGCTTCTTGTGCTATCTTGCTATAGTTTTGAGAAAAGTGACTATTGCTGCATCATTTTGCTTAATCTAAGAGAGCTGATGTGCAGAAACATTGCAGACTCGCCTTTTCCACAAGCAGAGAGAAGTTCCAGGGATGGTGCTGATTCAGGGATCATGTCTTTCAGAAGGAGAGATCTCTGGAGACTTACAACATTTTCAGATATTTTCTTTACCATTATATAACCATCATGAAGGGATGCGGGTGGCGCTGTGGGTAAAACCTCAGCGCCTAGGACTTGCCGATCGCATGGTCGGCGGTTCGAATCCCCGCGGCAGGGTGCGCTCCCGTTGTTCGGTCCCAGCACCTGCCAACCTAGCAGTTCGAAAGCACCCCCGGGTGCAAGTAGATAAATAGGGACCGCTTACCGGCGGGAAGGTAAACAGCGTTCCGTGTGCTGCGCTGGCTCGCCAGATGCAGCTTGTCACGCTGGCCATGTGACCCGGAAGTGTCTGAGGACAGCGCTGGCTCCCGGCCTATAGAGTGAGATGAGCGCACAACCCTAGAGTCTGGCAAGACTGGCCCGTACCAGCAGGGGTACCTTTACCTTTTTAACCATCATGAAATATACCCAGAGTCGCAAAGTGATTTCATGCTCTTTATTCAGCTCATAGTGGTGAGGAGGAATGAATGAAAGTCCCCTCACAGTATCTGCTTTATATACATTATTTACACAATGGGCTGCACATGATTGGCTAATTCCGGAATTCTACTGTTCCTGCCAACCAATCATACTGCTGCATTGTTCTAGGACCAATCAGACTGCTGCATTTTGGATCCTATTGTTCTAGGACCAATCAGACTGCTGCAGTTTGGATCCTATTCAACTCAGTACATAACACATCAGAAGAGGCAAACAGCTTAAGCCTTTCCAATCAGGAATCCCCTTATTATCAGATCCCCTGAGAGAGAGAGACAGCAGCCAAATAGGTTCATGAAGGTTTCTCTCTCTCCTTCTCAAAACACCAGCTTTGTTTTCATTCCTTCTCAGGCACACATGGCAACTTTACATTCTTCCTGGGGGGGGGGGGAGAGCTCGCTTTCTCCAAAATGGGTCACAGGAGAGTGCCCAACTTTTTCCTAACCTGTCTCAGCATTTGGAGGGAAAGGGCAGTGTGGTTGAAATGGTGGAGGATGGAAAACTGGAGAGAGAGAGAGAGAGAGAGAGAGAGAGAGAGAGAGAGAGAGAGAGAGAAGCAGGGAGCAAGTTATACCCTTGCTTCTTTTCAGTCAGTCAGAGAACCAGGTAAAAAAATGCAGTGGTTCTCCTAAATAGACAGAATGAGAAGTCTTTTGTGAGCTGCAAGAAGTGGTAGAATCCACATTCTACCCAAAGTATCTCTATCTCAGTCTGCACTTCTTCTCTGAATCTCCAGTCTACAGATATTACATTAAATTAATTATGAAAGTAATATGCGCACGTGTAAAGAATTTCTTCACTGCTACATTGTAAATGAATTAATTTCTAAGTACAGTGAGAAACCCAAAGTTCATAATATTAATGGAACTGATACTTTTGGCATATATGAAAGCAATAATCAGAGGAAATTTCCTTAACTTATAGTTTTTACAACCTGTAGTGTACTTTCAGTCCATCAATAGTAAGTTCCTCAACCCCTGTGGCAGTTACTGCAGAAGGAATATGTATTTCACTTGTGCGTCTGATTATTTGACACAGCCTTCACAATGTCTCAGTTAGAAATACTATGAGCTACAAGTTAAACACACACACAAGAGGTTCCCAAATGCAGAAAGCTGCAGATGAATTCAGAAGAATGAACACATAGTTTCTTTTCTTTAGCAAATCTGGAAATGCTGAATCAGTCACTAGTTTAAACTTGCACAACTTGTGACACACCAAAGCTCACCAACTACATATTTTGCCTGTGTTTTCGAGGTTCCCAGCAGGATGCAAAAATAGAAAATCTATCAGTCCCCTTCAGTCCCCTGCTGGGCTGCTATCATAGGCGCCGACTCCATGGGGCCTGAGGGGGCCCGAGCCCCCTCAAAAATTCGTTTGGGGGGGCTCCGCCCCCCCAATAATCTCAGGCGCCCCTCCAGCAGAGCGCCGCCGCCGCCCCTCCCCCAGCCCAAAATGCACAGGGTCGGGCTGCATGCCTCCTGCCCTCCCTCCCGAGCAAAAGCTCCACCCAATTTCCTTCGGAGCTGATTAATAGGCGCAGCACGCTCTCCCTTATTCGCTCACGAGGAGGCGGCGCCACTTTATCTGCATATTCATGAGCTTATTTATTATTCATGAGCTTTTGCGGGCTCCCCCAATATTTTTTATAAGTCGGCACCCCTGGCTGCTATAAATGGCTGGTGCACTGCATTCAGTTTGGGAGGCGGCAATCCGCAATCTGGGCAGGCCTGAAAGTGGGGAAGAAAAACCAATTGATGATGTATTTTCCACTTATAACTGCCTAAAGCCAGTATGGAGCCCACTTGCTCCTAATTTGACAAAAGTCAGCAATGAACTCATTTCACCCCCAGAGGCTAAAATTCTTAGATAAGGATGCAAACTAACAAAAAACAAAAATCCATGGGAAAGCTAGGAAATTACAGGCCCCCCTAATGATAGTTACAGGAAAACTAGTGGAAAGCATAATTAAAGACGGTTAATTAAGCATTAACCACTTTGCCCTCCAGATATTTGTGGGACTACAACTCCCATCATCCTCCCATGTGGTAATGGGAGTTGGAGTCTAACAATATCTTGAAGGCACTATATTGCCCACCAGGATCTGAACGAAAAAGCCATTCTGGGAGCCAGAGTACCCATACTTTGAGGAAGAATCAGCATGGCTTCTGCAAAGCCTTGCCAATTTGGGGGAGTTTTTGACAGAGTCGGCTAACAGGTAGATAGAAGTGACCCAGTAGACATTGTATACGCAGACTCCCAGAAAGCTTTTGCAAAGTCTCTCGAGAGGGGCTCCTAAGTCTCTTATGTCATGGCTTATGAGGGCAGGTAGCTGGTTAAAGAGCAGCAAGCAGGAATAAATGCATAGTTCTTCTCTCAGTGAAAGCAGCAAGGTGGAGCTGATACTTTTTAACTTACTCATAAATCATGTAGAGTCAAGGATAAGCAAGGAGGTGACAGAGTTTGGAAGTGACAAAATTATTTAGGGTTTGTTGTTTTTTTACTGTTTCGTCACTTGTTGTTTGCTTCCCTGGGTTCCCTTGGAAGGGCAGGATATGAATTAAACAAAGAAATAATAAAATTATGCACAAAATTACTGATGAAATTATGTTGAGAAAGTGTTAAGAATATACAATGTATGTGATGCCTGTGACTATGGGTTTATCCACACCTTCCTCTTGTCCCTCTGCTCTCCCCGCCTCCAAAGGAAAACCACACTTTAGCTCTCAATTGGAGCAAACTGCCATTCAAGTTTTCTCCAGATTGACCATTGCTCCAATTTTGCTCCAGTTTGGCATTAGCTCCAATTTAGCTCCAATTTAGCACTAAAGAGTGGGTTTTCCATGGGAAACAAGCGGGGCAAGGGGGAAATGGCTCTGACGCCTGCCTAGAAAGTGCAGATCAAGGGGAAAGGCACTTGGATCCATGCTTTCTAGGCTCAGGAAAGTGGAAATGTGGCTTGTACATGGCCCTATGTCTATGTACAAACACCCAATTTGTGTGACCTGGCCTCTCCTTTCCTAGTATGGAAGAACCAGAGCCGTCTTTCCCATTGGGGTTACTGGCCTGTTGCGCCAGGGCACTGGCCTCTCAGGGGCTCCCCAGCTAGTGGGGGAGCTGCGCAGCTTTGCCGGCAGCCTCCCCTTTCCCTGAACGCCCGCCAGCTGTGCCCCATCAACCATATGACTGGCAGGCGTGCAGCTTCCTTCCCAAGCCTCCATGGGAGGAGAGCAATCCCTGCAGAGGCTTGGGGAAAGGTCAACAACTATGGGAAACGGGGGGGGGGGGTGCCGGAGGGATCTTTGTACCACGGCACCAGATATGCTTAAGATGGCCCTGGGAAGAACTATATGAATCTGGCATAAATATGTACAGTTATGTGTAGATCTATTTGTATACACAGCACTGGCACCACATGTTACCTCAGATACAGAGCATGGGTGCGTGTGCATATACCCAAATCGCTATGCTTGAACCAGCCTCCATGACATCTTTTCATGAAAAGCAAAGGCTAGCAGAACTATTTCCCTTATCCCAGTAGACATGTGTGTCCCAGATTTAAGTCTTTTTATCTCTCTCTTCCTGTTGCTCTTAGCTTTCAGAGACTCACATTTCCCCCCTAGAAATCATCACCACCACACCGGCTCACATTCCTTTGCCTTTCAAGAAGGGGCAAAGATCACCCAAAATGTTGAGCCCATTGTTCCAACATGCCATGAGTGGGACTTATGGTCCACTTCACTAATCTTTTTTATGGGGCGAACCTGGATTGCTTGCAAGGCACAGTGTTGTTTAGCAAAGGAAAGAGAGATATGGATTTAACTGTCCAGGGGTTATTTACCTTACACAAACTCAGCACAATCAAGCCAAAAGGGATCCATTTTAGATCCAAGAGCTGAAACAAATTCAAAATTTGGTAAATGTTCCACTACTGCAATTTAGCTTGTGAAATTGACAACAGAATACACAGTCTCTCCCAGATTTTTCAGTTGAAGAAAAGCAGGACTGCGCCCAAAGTCTATAGTCCAGGGAACCTGTGGTCCTCCAAATGTTGAGAATTATAGGTCCCATCATCCCTGACCGTTGGTCCTGGAGGCTGCGACAGATGACAACTGGGGTCCAGCAACATTTAGGGGGCCATAGGTTCCCCATGCCTGCTATGCTCATGTGTAAAGTTTTGTTAAACATTTTCCAAATGCCACTGAAAATGAGCTGCAAGCATATCTGCTTACAATATACTTCCCCCAAGTATAATAATTATTACGCCAAACAGCCTACTTTGTTGACTACTCACTTGTTTGGTTTTATGATCCTGCTGGCATTGTAAACAGGACCATAAGTGGGGAAAGGGGGGCGAAGTTTATCAGTTCTTTTCTGCCCACCGCTTGGAAGGTTTTTCGTCACAGACCCAGACTGATAATTCTTGGCAAAAGTTCACCCAAATCAACTGAAAAGCAGGCAAGTGGTTGGTTTTCTCCAGGAATATAAATTCACATCAGAAAAAGCCCTTTGATTCCAACACCACTCTATATTCAGAAAATCCAATTTATCTTTCCAGATGGTGGGTGTTTTCCCCAATATCTTTCTGGACCTGAGTGGGTGAGCTCTCTCTTTATTACCCTGCAGAGGCCATTATTACCCTCAGAGACCTGGCACTCTGCATATCAGTAATCAGTAAAAGAAGCAAAAATGGCTTTAAAAAATGTTTTTTTGGGGGAAAGGCAACAGATCAAAGAAAATCTACAGAAAGAGCCACCTCAGGAAGGCAGAAGGGCAAGGCTAAATACTCCTGCACATTAATTAGCACTATCACAACATTTGATAATTAATTGTACTTTCTCCATGATAAATGTTACTGTGATTGAAAACTCAGTTCAAAGCGGATTACTAGTATCTCATAAGATGCCACATCTCAGTTGCGTCTGACCAACTAAAGCTCCAAAACACAACTCAACAGTTACTAAAAAAATAAGTTTTCAGTGGGACTTGCTCCCTGTTAGGTGTGCATAAAAGTGGAGCCTCAGGGATAATTAGCAAATGCAAATTTTAATATTTTAAGGGAATGTTTGCATATTTATTGAGGCTCCTGTGCTCCTGTCCTAAGAGTATGAACAACAAAGCAGCAAACAAATATTTCCTAACATCTATCAGAATTTATTTAAACTAGAGTTTATCAGTTAATCTGACTCTATTCTTACCTTAATCAAGGCCATGAATTTCTTTCCCACTACTGGTACTGCAAAAGTGAGGAAAGTTGTATCAGATCACCCATTATATAGTCATACCTGGTATACATTTGAGCCCTGCCTAAAAATATCCCAAGCCCACTTCTCCCCTCGCCTTCCAGGCGTTTTGCTCGTTTTTGCCCCTATTGCTTACAATATGCCTACTTTTGTTAAATTTGCAATTATGTAAATCTTTTCATGTTGTACCCTCATTGAGCATAGTTTTGACTGTGGAAAGGCAGCATACAAATCAATTGATGATATGTACCTGACAACCCCGGACACGTCTTCATGCATCTCGATGAAGAAGAATCTAGACCTCAAAAGTGTGTGCCACAATAAATCTGCTAGCGTTTGTGTTGCCTCAAGACTCTCTTTGTTGTTTCATCTAACGGTGAGGAAAACTAAGCTGTTGTTTATTAAGGGACCTTACATGTCCTTCAATAACTCATGAAGGCAGTGAAACTATTACAACTAATACAATGCAGAAGTTAGACTGGTGACTGGGAACAGCTGCTGGGAACATATAGCCCCAGTCCTAAAGGATATACACTGGCTCCCAGTACATTTCTGAACACTGTTCAAAGTGTTGGTGCTGACCTTTAAAGCCCTAAATGGCCTTGACCCAGTATACCTGAAGGAGTGTCCTCACCCCCCATCATCCAGTCTGGACACTGAGGTCCAGCACCAAGCATCTTCTGGCAGTTCCCTCACTGCAATAAGTGAGGTTGCAGGGAACCAGGCAGAGGGCCTTCTCGGTCATGGTGTCCTCCCTGTGGAACACCCTCCCATCAAATGTCAAGGAGGTAAAGAATTACACAACTTTTAGAAGACATCTGAAGGCAGCCCTGTATTGGGAAGTTTTTAATGTTTATGTTTTACTATGTAAGCTGCCCAGAGTGGCTGGGGAAACCCAGCCGGGTGGATGAGGTATAAATAATAAAATTGTTGTTGTTGTCATCATCATCAGGCTGAGGGTGGGAGGAGGTGCTACGGTGCTCTAATGTGCCCATGGGCACACAGTAACAATTTGGGGAGGGGGTTGTATGCAAGGCAGATGCTCTACCTAAGCTCCATTTAGGTTCTGGGAGTAGCACATTTATTTTAGTTTAAACAATGAGAATGGTGGAAGATGGTTATTCAACTGTAAATTATTTGTCCTGGCTTTTCGTATTTTTTTTATGTCTTCAGGCTGTTCCATACACACACACACACACACACACACACACACACACACATATGGTTTGATACATAAATAGAAAATATATGCACAATGCATCTGCTGTGTATGATGAAGTGTGAGTCCCACACAAGCAGCAGACTTACAGTATTACAGCATTCAAATCAATGTACACTCATTGGCTCACTCATAGAAGTGTCTTGGCAGACTGGAGCCCAGGAAAGAAAAGCATCCAGCAAATAGAGAAGGAAGCGTAAGAGACAGAGAAGGATGGAGACCAGAGGCTCATCCAAGGCAGCCTCTGAATTTAGGTGTCACTAACTTGGGCCAGTATTTCCATTTTATGTTTCAATCATGCTTTGATGCCATCATAACACTGGAGACGGCCATGAAAGAAACATCCTGTTCTTAAAGGTTAAATCCTGAGAGGGCAAAAGATAAGCATTACTGAGATTCAACAGTGTTCCCACAAGGAATCACGAGCCCAGCTTAACAGAGATGTGATGCAGATGGCATCCGATTCATGCCAGGCAAATGCCAGATTCACCATCCAAGAGAATCACTAAATTCTGATCCCCAGACAAATTTCCAAGGCATCCAACTTAATTAAGTTCACTAACTCAAGCAATCTTTGCTTTATGGTGCCATTAAGGGCCTCAGATCTGTTCATTCCACTCACATAGCACAACACAACAGGGATAACAAAGAAAGATCAAACAGGAAAATAAGCAAGAACAGGAAAAAATGCAGTATGAAACATCGGCGGCAAACATTTGCAGCCATTCATGATCAAAGGAATAAAGAATAAAGACAGTTCCCTTCATCTGAAAGAGAGCATTTTCAACATACAACCATGTCCTATATCCTGTTGTGTTTAGGCAGGACAGAAAAGACTGCATGGAAGATGGCACAGTGGAGCTTGGGAGTCACCTATTTCATTTTATCTGAATGCCATAGGCAATCGCTTCTTCCTGGCTCAGTGCACCCAACCACCCGCTTGGAATGCAATGTAAGGAGAGAGAGAAACAACTCCAGGAGCTAGTCTTCTCCAGGGAAGATCAGCAAGCAAAGATTTACAAGTGCAAGAATCCCAAAGCTTTAGGAATTCTGCTTTAGCCTGTGTCCAAGCATTTTGTGTGCGCGTGTGTCTTTGCCCTGGCACTTTCCCCATGAAAAGCCACTCTTTGGTGCCCAATCAGAGCAAACATCCATTTGAGTTTTCTGTGGATTGCCATTTGCTCCAATTCAACTTTAAAGAACAGGTTTTCATGGGGAAAGCTCCAGAGCAAAAACAGGGGTGCTCCAACACAGAGCTTTAAAGCACAGACCATGCCTGGAAAAAGTGGAGGAGGGGGAAGTGTGGATGAGCCCTGGATGAGCCGATTGTTACATCACATGTTTCTTTTGCTACATGTTGCAGAAGAGAAAGGAAACACAGTAGTGGCAGCTGTTCCTCTGGTCCTCTCTTACAGTGCATGGAGAAAGTGCTCTATAAGGTAAAAGGCTAACCCCAGACACCACCTTTTGCTGTAAAGCAGGTGGACATGACTTGAAGTTGGCTACTTTAACTGTCCCTGTCTGGCCGCTTTCCCCCTCCCCTAACCCAACCAAGGAACCCAGAACTATTTGCTCCATTGAGGAAGGAAAAGTAGTTGAGAGGAGTGCAAGGGAAAGTGGCAGGTGGGAAGAGGGCTAAGCACAGCTATCCCATTGGCTGATGGTCAGTCAAGACCTATAAAGCCCTATACATAAAGCCCCTTGTACACCAAGGAAGGATTAAACTGAGAGCACATGCACTGTTATTGCTATCTGAACCTGAAACACATTGACGGGCCACGGGGATTAAAGGAATGTAAAAAAAGAAAGACAGAAATTAGACCTCACAAGCAGAACATCAGCCTGCCGGACAGCATGGATCTGTGCCCTAATGAAAGCCACGATTTGACCACATAAGTCAGCAAAACCTGCTTCAAATTTTTATTCTCAGGGTTGATTATTTTCATATTACAGCCTCCTTTTTTCATTAAAAAAATTCTTTTAAGTGGACCACCCTTGGGTTAAAGAAATGGATGCAATATGAGAAAGGGAGAATGATTCCTCTGAGAATAACCTGTCCTTCTCCTCACCTGCAACCTCTCCAATAAAAGCCCACGAAACAGTCAATAAATAAATGTCAGCGTCACCTTTTCAAACAAAGGCTTGCCAAGACAAAAAGCCAACACCATTCTGCTTTTGAATGAGCACAGATCATCAATCCCACCTGCAATGAAGCCTCTTTCCCAATGTGTCACTGGATAAATATCATTAAATACCACCATCCTTTTTCCTCAAGGCAAGCCCCAGAGACATAAGAGACGTCCATTCAGAATTAATCCGCTGTGTGGAGTAAGAAGCAGCAGGAGCTTTGAGAAAGGAGATTCAATAGCAACGCCAGGGATGGGGGACACAAGGAGATGAAAAGGGTACCCAAGGCCCTTCAAATCCAGCAACTTGCTTGCCAAACTGGGCAAGCAAATGCCTTCAATGAGTCCAAGGCAAGGCATGAAGGCAACACACACACAGTCCTCTCCTGCTGCTTGTCTGCCCTGTGAAGCGTCCAGAGGGGACCAAGCCTCTGACTAGGAAGCTTCCATTTAGCTGTCAGGGGGTCTTGGCTGCAGGCAGACCAGGTGTTCGTCTCATCTCTCTTTAGAAAGGTATCTAAGCCGGCAGCCATGCTGGGGAAGTGAATTCCAGGAATTCGTTACCCTTGGTATGAATGAGCCTTTCCTTTTGCCCAGTATGAGCATATCATTCATCCATTTCATTTGATGAGCCCAAGCACTAGTATTAAAGAGCATGTAATATACACCCATAAGGACAGTAATTAAAATATTGTTTTATTCTGCAGCGCTGTTCAACCCCTCTGTCTCCCTCTGAAATAATTAAGCATGTTTTCAAAAGGATACATTAAAATGTCAGCAATCTGCTTGCTCAGAGGCTTACAAAGCAACCCTAACCATGTCTGCCCCGAAGTCCTGTTGAATTCAGTGGGACTTACTCTCAGGCAAGTAGGGTTAGGAGGGCAGCTTTGGTGGGGCAGTAGATTAGGCACAATAACCCCATTACAATTACAATTCCTCGTTGCACATATATGCCAACAACCTACGAATGGATGGATATGTCCATTTCAGTTTCTTTTAGCAAGCAGCTCAAACCTCTGTACACACCAAGCTTCTCAGGTAGACTGAGGGAGAGCAAAGGCTTGGTTTCCTGGTCTTTCCTAAGGTGAGCTAAACATGGCATATTAATATGCATATTAAGTATACTTAAGCATGTTGATTCGATGAGGTTGGCTACCCCACATTTTCATGATTAAAATGAGCCACAGAGGCTGGATTAGAAGGAACAAACTTTGCTTACCAGTGTGCTGCTCCCAGCTACAGTATATACAAAACTGAAACTAGTTAATTCTTCTTAGCTTCCATTCCCCCTCCCCGGTACAAGCATTTCTCAATGACTTTGGTTCCTGCTCACATTGCAATCCTTGTTCTGGCTGCATTGAACTGGTGGGCTTCATTTGTTACTCTAGCGCAGGGGTGGTGGGGAGCCTGGGGCTTTCCAGACATAGCTAGACTCCAACTTTTATCATCGCCACCCAGCATGCCCAGTGTTCAGGGCAATGGATTCCTCCCCCTTGCTTTAGTTGTGCAAAAGCTGCCCCAGAGATGCTCCTTCCTGTGCTTTGTGCCTTCCCAAGTTTCTAGAGGCCTGATGCAAAGGTTTCTAGACCCTTGAATGGGACACACGGCAGCCAGATGCAAAAAAGGGCAGAGCTCCTGTAGCAATTTTAATAGTTACCGTATTTTTTCACTCTATAAGACGCACCAGACCATAAGACGCACCTAGTTTTTGGAGGAGGAAAACAAGAAAAAAAATATTCTGAATCCCAGAAGCCAGAACAGCAAGAGCCAGAACAGCGAAAGCAGTGACCCTTCTTGCTGTTCTGGCTTCTGGGATAGCTGCGCAGCCTGCATTCGCTCCATAAGACGCACACACATTTCCCCTTACTTTTTAGGAGGGAAAAAGTGAGTCTTATAGAGCAAAAAATACAGTATATAAGTGGAGGGATTCCAGCATGAACTTGGAAGATGTCAAGAGTTATAGGCTGTAGGAGAAGATCTGGGAGACCAAATGGGAAGGTGGGACAGAACACCTGCACGGGTTATGTAGAAGTGGGAAGTTCAGCAAAAGATGCTAAATTTCTCACTCTCCAAGTTGACCTCCATGCATTATGTAAGGCGACAAGATGAAAACGGGAGAGAACTATTTGGGTAGAAGTTGAAATGTTGACAGTTTGCTGTGTGGGGGTGAGAACAGCTTCACCTGATGAAATTCCCTTTTTTGCCCAACTAGTAAGGAAGGAGACTTGCCCCCCATCGTTACATGCCAAGCTGCCACAATATCTTCTTTTACACAGCTGTTAAAAGGTATGGGAATCCCAAGGTCCTTTTTATCAGCTCACACCTAACAAATCTCCTATGCACCAATTCAGCCTTTCCTCCTTTTACCATGCACATTAAGGTCCACCACCTCTCACTTGCAAGTCACATGCAAGTCCCTTAAAAACATGAAATAAAATTATTATTAGATAACAGAATGAAGTACCTTGGCATCACAACTGCAGCCTGTCCCCAGATTCAGAAAGCAGAGGCTTCTTTCCAGGGCAGGGAGCTTTCCCCACCCCACCAATTCTCGCTGTTTGTAATAAAATGAACTTTTATTGTTTAACCCTTCACAGTTTATTGCTTCTGGTGGAACCACCTGGTGCCAATAGTGGCATAGCAGCTAATGACAAATGACAAACTAATTTTGCTTGGTGGTTAAGAGACTACAGATAGGTGTGAACTCAAATGTATCTTTCATTTAATGCACCAAGACCATCCACAGGCAGTAGTGATGGGCTGATACTTTTCAGAATTGCAACAGGGAAAATTAACCCTTTCCTCTACCGTTGAGGAACACCCCTCCTCTGTCACTGCTCTTCAAGATGGAAGAAATTTTCTCAGTGGCACCAGACCAAACCCACTTGCCTTTGCTCCCTCTGTGGCTTCCCAAAGACTTCCCCCATCACTTTATTTGCATAGCAGTAAAAAGTGCCACCTTTCATTGTGTATCAAGTTTCCATTTAAAGTTATGCTAGACTACCCCCCAATATATATATATATATAATATATATATATCCTCCCTCCCATTTTCACAAGAACATTCATCTCTAGCAAAAAGGGGATGAGGAATTCATTGGGGGTGAGGAGTTTACCATTAAGACAAGGCAGCAGAGTGTTTGGAGTTATTTTCTCTCTCCCCCCCCCCCCAGCCTTGCTACCTGGCAGCGTGGCACAAAGCAGCTTGCAGGTGTCCTTCAGTCCTATAAAATGCAATGCTATGTTCATGGTGGATGTCGTATTGTTCCCAATGAGGCATTTTATATGACTGAAGAATGCTGCTGATTTGAATGGGGAGACAAGGAACTTTACAGCTAAGGTGGCCTGGTATAAGAGAGGACAGAAGCTCTGTTCCTTTAATGGCTGTGTAGAAGTGCAGATTTCAGCAGGTCTGCCCTGCCATACAAAATGCACCTGAATAAATTCCTTCTCCTCCTCACCTGCTTAAGGTGCAGGAACATAGTCCTCTTTTTCACTCGGCCACCCTATTTTTAACCTTTCTCTGGCTTGTCTTGATGGCAAATCCCTTATTGGAAATGAAGCTGATTTTGTAATCGGCCCAAAGCGCTGCCCTCGTTTTGCCCTTTCCAACTTGGAGCAGGGAGATCTGAGTTTGTGTCCCGGTGGCCTTGGGCCAGTGGTTCCGTCTCAGCCTAACAAACCTCACAGGACGGTTGTGAGGCTAAGGCAGGGGGAGAGCAAGAATCAGGTGCGTGGCCTCAAGTTCCTTGGAGGAAAGCTGTGAGAGAAACACAACAAACGCAGCTGACAACTTGCATATTCAATGCCCATTTCCCTCATTTGCATTCATGCCTCTCGTCATCCTATTTGGGAGGTGAAAATTCACTTTGAGAGGTGTTGGGTTGTTTTACTGAATATTCACAGCAATTTATTTGCAGAAGAGTAAGTTCCCTCTGGCTTTTACCTTATTCGGGGTTGATCAATGGCAATTGCAGTTCCTCCAAGGTCATGCCATTCAGAAGTTTGCTATTCCACTGTTGTCTGCACAACATGCACTCCAATAGGCAAGGAAAAGGGGCTGTGCCATTCACCTCCTAGGAGCTGAGGCTACTGGTTTCAATCTATAGCCATCGAGGCAGTTGCCAGTCTTGTATTTTGTTTTGAGAGAAACTTGGAGGGGAGGGGAGACAGGGCAATAATTGCTTCAAGTCATGGACAGCAGGTCAGACAACCAAGCACAGGTGAGGCCTGGCTCCTGCTGTAGGTGACAAAGTTGCCCATCAACCAGATAAAAATACTTGGGCTGCTCCTGTGCCTTCGGCACCACCCTCATATTCAGGAATTCTGCAGTGATTTTTTTGGTACTATAAAAATAATCTGATGGCCTGCAGATCTGGTTGCTGAAATGGAGCATGAGCCGGTAAAAAGGTGGCAGTCTTCTTAGGCAAATCCCAAGGAATTCAAAGGCTGCAACCCAAGCATCTCAGCTTTGCATTTAACAAGGCACATCCACCAGGATAGGTTGCCATCTTACGCCTGCACCTTCCCAAGTCCCATCCTTTGGTAGGCAGAGGGGGGCGGGCTGAAATCCAGCTTGATTCAGCATCTGGGGAAGAGAAATGGGTCAAAAATATTGGTAATTGTATATCTTTTATTTATTTATTTCACCCTAAGGTCCTAATAAAACATAATACTAAAAACAATTTAAAACAAAGAAGTTATTGTGGCTTCTGCAATTAGCACCATCAAATACCCACCAAAATAAAACAAGGAGATAAAAAAGAAAATTGAGGGGTGGGGGGGACACGTGGAATTTCATCATGTGTGCTCCTCAAACCCCTACTCCTGCCGCTTTTGAGCCCATCCCTCAAACAAACCTTGAAATGATAATAACCATTATTCCATTTTGCTTCCAGGAGAATCTGCACATACAGTTCTCTTGCCAAGCTTATTTCTGCAAGCTGTTTACAGCTGAAGGACGATGGCTACAGGAGCCAGCTGCAACGGAGGGGAGGTCTCTTGACAGCCTCTTTAACAGTTATAATAGAGGTTTGCTTTCAGCAGCAAGCAACAGGTGTTGAAATCCCCTCTCCTACACCACCATTAAAAGTGCCGAAGCCCTGTGTGTCCTCTATTGCAGCTGGCCACCTTAACTGGCAACACTGGCCTGTCATTAAGAGCAGGAAGAACTCACAGGTGCTTGAAGACTGCACAATAAGATAGGGCTACTGAGACAAGAGTCATGGGGTTCCCTTTTGCTTTGGAATACAAGATTTCTCCTTGTTCAGCTGGTGGCAAACTTGGGAGTTTGGGCTTTCTAATCCAAAGAAAACAAAGGTCCTATCGGGGCGGGGCAGCCCATTTTGCCACCTGAGGTGAAACAGGAAGATGCTGCCCCATGGTTGCCACGCCAACGTCTTCCTTGTCTGGGTCGCCTGGCAGCACCGGTGAAGCAGTCACAGCAATGGCAGGTTCCGGAAAGATCTTGTGAGATCTCCATGGGCTCTTTCCAGATCTTGTCAGCAGCTGCCGCTGCTGCCACTTCTCCACCAGCTGCAAGGGCAGCAACGTGCGCAGGGCACCTCCTTGGGCACTGCCTCTTGGGGTTTTGCCAACCCCATAGCCTGCCTCAGGGACGTGTTGGCCCTGGGTCCTATTCATGCATTTATGTGCTACTCTCATATGCAGGGCCATATTTCTGTCCCCAATGTTATGCCACCTCCACCCCCAATCTTTGATTGCTGGGGTATCTGAGAAAAGAATAATTCACCAAAAGGGTCTCAATGGGGATGAATCACTGGGAGGAATTGCAAAAAGTGTGGGACTGCTCCCACTTCTACATGAGTGCCCTATATATGGATAAACTCAAGAATGGGGCAAAATGTCAAACTTTTCTTTTTGTTTGGCCCTGGGGGGAAATTAGGCTATATTATGTGTTGTAGTGATACCACACCTCACTGTAAGATGCTCGAACTCAGGACGAAAGGGAGAAGCATGATCAACTGCTGCCTGGAAACCTATGTCCCCACTGTGGAAGAACTTGTGGATCCAGAGCTGGCCTCTACAGTCACTATTAAGACTATGTTCATGGAAGACAATCTTACTTGGCTACAAGTGATCACCAAAGAAGTAAGAAGATGATACCTTGCTCAGAGCTGAATGGAATATATTTTCCATGTGTGGAGTTTTGTTTTTGTTTTGTTGGGTTGTGGCTACACCAGTTATGATTGACATGTGCAAAGGAGCCCAATGTGGTATTAAAGGGGGAAAGCTTTGCATATGGCCAAGAAAATCTGATTGGCTTTGAAAGCAACCCTTCAAGGCAGAGTCATTTTACAGTAGCAAATGAATTTATGAGCATGACATGCCAGTGAACTGGACACAGAGACAGCAGGTCACCCAGGTGAGAGGACTTTGTGCCCCAGGATCAAAAAATAGAAGGCAGGGGAGAAGGGGAAAGCACTATTCCAGATGCTGTCAAGCCAAGGAATGTGGCTCTAAAGAGAAAACAGCAGCCCTGGCGGCCACGAGGGGCTGGCCGCAGTTGGGAGGTGGTGCATTATTTTGCTAGGAAAACTCAAATGCCAATGGTCAAGAAAGAAAGAAAGAAAGCAAGAAAGCAAGAAAGCAAGAAAGCAAGAAAGCAAGAAAGCAAGAAAGCAAGAAAGCAAGAAAGAAAGAAAGAAAGAAAGAAAGAAAGAAAGAAAGAAAGAAATCACTACCTGATTTACAAAATTACCATCGTAATATAAAGTGCAACATATCCCCAGAAGAGGCTAAGAGATTTCAAGTATCGGGAGGGGACCACTTGCTTTGACGGAGGAAGAAATATACAGTGGTACCTCGGGTTAAGAACTTAATTCGTTCTGGAGGTCCGTTCTTAACCTGAAACTGTACTTAAGCTGAAGCACCGCTTTACCTAATGGGGCCTCCTGCTGCCGCTGCACCACCGGAGCACAATTTCTGTTCTCATCCTGAAGCAAAGTTCTTAACCCGAGGTACTATTTCTGGGTTAGCGGAGTGTGTAACCTGAAGCGTATGTAACCTGAAGCATATGTAACCCAAGATACCACTGTATAATTATTGTCACTTCTTCTCTCTCTGTTCCAGATCAGGGGTCAGCAACCTTTTTCAGCCGTGGGCCGGTCCACCGTCCCTCAGGCCATGTGGTGGGCCGGACTATATTTAGAAAAAAATATGAAGGAATTATTATGCCCCATAAATAACCTAGCTGCCTTTTTCCACAAGGTGTTGAAATGTCAGACATTATTGTTAATGACTTTTTGTAAAGCACATATAGAGTTGTTTAGTTTGTGATTTCTCTCTGTGTGTTCCTTGGGCATGTTATTTCACCTAGAGAGCAACAATGGAACTGGAACCCCGGGTGGTGAGGGAAATCTGTGGCTGGGAAGACCCCTCTCTACAGCTTCTCCATCCACTTTGAAAAGTGCCGCCCCAGGTAATTGTCAGCTGTTCATCTGTGACACAAGTCTCCAGACACAGGTCTCTGCTGTACATCCAGGTCCCAGCCTGCATGGTCAGATGAGAATATATCAGAGAAAGAAGGGCACATTAATGCAACATATAAAATATACACATTTCAAATACCCACATTTGACATATAATGACGCACGTGAATGAACCATGTTCCAAATCAGTCAGGTGGCCCTAGGAATCAGTCCATGAAAACTATTTTCCAAGCTATTCGTCTCCCATGACAGCCCAGTCTTCCATGTTTTACTTCACTTGACCTTGAGCCACTATACAAGAAAATGTAAGTGACCCAAGTCATTACACTGCAGCCTCAGCCTGGTGACAGAGAGCTAAAATCCCCAAGAGGCAGATGCCACAAAACTCTAATGAATAGTTTATCCCCTCATTACACTTGGAAAAGCCAAAGGATTATAAAGCTGCAAAGCTGAGGAACCAGCACTCACGTTTTACAAGTATCTGGGTAAATCTCCTTTGTAACTAGATCTGCATATTATCCTATTAACAGAAGTAACAGGAATTTAATAATTTAATGGAAATTGTAAACGTAACGCAAAGGCACAATGTATAGAATGACAGTGTCATTGAGTCTCCTGCTGCAAGATTCACCATGAAACAAAATTTAATATAGTAAAGCTTCCTCCACAAAACTGGAGCCCTCACTGCAAAACAATTGTGGAGATGGTAATACTCTTATAAGGGTGTAGGAAAGAAAGTGTCAGTCGTGCATTTGCTGGACATAGCCAGTATTCGGCCCTCGCAAACAGCGTCCGGGCGGAAATCGCTGAAGTGTCTGAGAAAATCCCATGTTAGAAGTGTAGTTCAACAACTTGGCAACCCTACCCTAAACCTCATTACGTTGTAAGTTTATCAGGTACTGTTATCATAATTTTATATTCATGGAGCATGTAACTATTATGCAACTGCCAAACACTGACTGGATGCAGAGAGTGGTGGGATGTACCAGCCAGGGAACCCCCTAGGGAAAGAAGGCTGAGAGCCAGGGAATTGGAGGGAGGAGGAGGATGAGTGGTCAGAGGGAGAAGAGGGAGCAGGCTGTGAGGAGCAGCTGTCAGAAGCTGGAGAGGCAACAGTGAGCAGGAAGAGTCTTTGGCAGAGTGCAGTTCAGACTCTGAGGCTGAAGCAGAGAAGGGTCAAGAGGCAGAGTGGAAACAGGCTGCTGAAGAGTTCAGGGAGTCTCCCCCTCCTGCTGCAACCAGCTCTCCCCCCCCCCCCGTGGCCTCCAAGAACACACAGAGAAATGAAAAGAACAGAACAGAGATTAGTCATGCACAGACACAGTTTGAGACTGAGTAGGGAAAACCCAGGCGAGGAGGAACCTTAGACAGGGATGGGAAGGCAAGAACCTTCAGTCTTCAAAACTGTGCCATCAGGACAAGACCTCCTAAGAATAGTTTCTGAGACCACCAGGTCTGAGCTGTGGTTGTTTCCTGGAATAAAGATTTAACTTCACTGACCTCAGGTGATTTATTGTTTTTTGTTGCTGATCTACGCCTGACTCAAGCCCTAAGAGGACATAACATTGCAATGTAACATAAACCAACTCCTAGGTTCTTTCTATTAATACCATACCTGTCAAGTGTCCCTTATTTGAAGGGACAGTCCCTTATTCCAGCACCATGTCCCACTGCTGTCCCTTATTGATGGATGTCCCTTAAATGTCCCTTAAATGATGTCCCTTAAATTTCAAAGGAAGCAGCTCCTCTCCCTCCCTCCCTGCCGGCCAGGGAGGAGGGAGGCTCCAACTGTGTTGCTTGGCTGTGTTGCTCACCCAATAAGAAGTCTAAGAACGACGGGGGGGGTGGAGTTTGCATGCCTTGTGTGTGGCTAGTTAATGCAAGCTAAGGGGGGTTTTGAATGCTGGACGCCATTTTGTTGCACGTGCTGCTGCAAACTTTGCAGTGCAAAGCCAGGCCGGGGAGCCATCTTAAGTTGAGGCTGCATAGGCCTTGTGGTGCATGTGATTCAGATTCTATTCAGTTGAACCTCTGGTTACAAAGTTGGTTGGACAGTGTTCTCGAAGCTACCCAGCATGAGTTTGACCAGACTGCAGGAGGACAGGAAGACTGGAGTGCCTGGAACAGGTGAGGCTGCAGGTCCCTTATTTTGGCTGCTGGTCCCTTATTTTCAAATCTGTAAGTTGACAGATATGATTAATACACTATCCACTATATGTATGGTTGATGGGTTGAATTGCTTTAGGATGTTTCATGGGCATATATATAATGCCAGCAACCATTTTGCGCATGCCCAATTGATGTGCAACTGCTGATCCACTTGGACCCAGAAGAGGGCAGGATGGGGGTGGAAGAGGGGTGGGGAATAATGAGGGGTAGAATGGGGCATAACAGCGCTGGGCAGGCTTTTGAGTGCTCCACTAGCGTGCATGCGGGAACCAAGAACAGAACCCCCGTGCAAAATGGTCACTGTCTGTATATATATTCCTATATACATAAAAATGCAAGGTGTCATTACACTCTGCAGTAGGCTTGCCACACCAACTGCAGCGTGAGCAATGGCAGGCAGGCCCAGGAAAGCTGTGGAACAGGGTGGGGGAGGTCCTTCAAACGGTGGGTTATAGCAAGCCACTGTGTGGAGAGAGCATGCACACACACACACACATGCACACACATACACACACCACCTCTGTTAAATATGCTGGCAGCAAGGTTTCATTGGAGAAAAGCAAATACATTTATTTGTTTGTAATTCCTACATGTGTTACTTTAAACCACTAGAAGGCACTATTTGTGTAGGTATCTAGCCAGCATTTGTTTGTAGCTCTCTGTCTAAGTTAAATCCACCCCTAAAAGCTGAGCCATTTTGTTTCTTGTTCTCTCCCAACTTGTTGAGACAAGACATCTGCTGTTTCTCTCTCTCTCATCTCCACACATTGTGTAAATAGTTCCTGCATGAATAAACTCCAGAAAGTGCAAGTGATTGTTCCAATCTAATTCATCTAAGGTATCAGTTTTCACAGAGGGGAGGTTCATGTGGGAATTAAAATGCAGTTACCTTCCAAATCCAATGTGTATCAGAGAGGGTCCACCATTCCATCTATTCAAGTATTGGCTGGTTGGAGGGGAAGGGAGAGAAAGAGAGAGCGCCAGGATCCCATCCTTCTCTGGACCTTTGTACCATCAGATTACTTGCTCCCTCTAAGGAGGCCTGTCCCACAGTTTGAAAATCACTGGCATATTAATATGAGTAAGCAGGCCAGTAAGCAGTCTAGTAAAAGCAATCTGTGGAATAGTAACTTTTGGTAGATATATTTGTGAAGATATGAGGGAACATCCATACATGTTCACTGCATAAAAAACGATGAGTTAAAAACACAGTGGAGTGACATATGCCATTTTAAAAAATGAACATGTGATTCCAGCAACCGACTTGGGAAGATATAAGCAAAACCTCCTGATGGTGTTAGAATAAAGGCTTTTGCTTTGGCGACAAATAAAGGTTTTATCTGAACACAGAAAGCTTTTCTGTGATGTCACTGGAAGACAAAAGCTCTATATAATCTTCACAAAACAGATGGAAAGGTTTGCCATGGAAAACAACCCTGGGTTAAAAGGAAAGACGAAAAAGAGACAGCCATTGCCAATTTAAAGATCAGCTGATTTTTAGATGAGATTAGAAGCAGCAGAAGAGCTAAGAGCAGTGACAATTCCAGCCAGGGCAATAAGAGAAGTCTTTTCAACTTCTTTTATGTTTCAAACAAGATTGAAAAGCCAGTTATGTCTGATCTCATTATAACAAGCTGGCGAAGACAGCGGGATTGTCAGATGAAAGAGCTGCCGTCCCAGAGACGAAAGATACAATGAGATAGAGAATCTCTCTCTTTCACTGCAATGAAAAAGCATGTGCCCTTGCATGCACTTCCTATCTCACTGCATTGTGAAGAGCGCCGTTGACCCGAATATCCCCCAGTGGCTGGGGAATGGAGGAGGCAAAATAAAGGGCTAGGGACAGTGAGGTGAGGTTGTGCATTCCCACAGATGCACATGAGAGGGGGAGGAACAGCATCAGTGCCCCCTTGAGCAAGTGGTGCTACATTCCCCAGGATGGCCGTGGTGAGATCAGGAGAGCTTCAGGTGGACAGCTATGTGCACACCTGCAGAATGCTGCAGCCAACCTAAGGGTCTCCTGACATTGTGTCTGCCCCTACCCTCCCTGTCAAAGAGTAAGTTGGCAGTAAATAACACCATTCAAGTTGGAGTTAACTCGTTATTACCTTCATTGGCTTCATTGACTGTCAGGTCTAATGAGCACAGCTTCCCAGGCTTTTCCCTCTCACCACACATTGTTGTCCCAGCAGCACTCCACGGGCTCTGAGCCTTCTTCGCTGGTTCCCCAACTAGTTCTTCCCACCAGTCCTCTGCATCCAACCAGTCCATGCCACTACCCCCTTTCCGGTGAATGTGGAACCACCTGCCACTGGAGTACGCCACATCTACATGCACTGGGCCCCTGCAACCGCAGAGCAGCAGCAGCACTGTGACTTGGCAGAAAGCACTTACGAAGGACAGAGGCAATGCGAGGGACTCCTTGATGTTCATCTCCCCACCCTTCTAGGCTAAGGGGTCCAGAAAGGGCATCTTCCCAAAAGTTCCCCAAATCCTGGAGTCATCCCTGAAAGTACAGGTCATGGGGGCGGGGAAAGAACACCCATGTGAGCACATGATCCTAATGTTCATATTTTCCATTTTCAGAGAAGAAGAGATCTAAAAATATTTTAACTTATGCAGGATGTTTTTTTAAAAAAAAAAACAAAAACCAATATTAAAGTCTATAAACACCTCTCCTTGTAAATCATATTTAATTATAAATTTCTAGTTTAATATCAAGAAAATCAAACAGTAGGATGAAACAATTTACAACTTTTGTACACTATGCTCCCATTTCACTTATGTCTTACATTTAAAACAATGGAAACTCAACAAGATTATATTACAAAGTGAAGAACGATAAATAATTCAAAGATTCCAGTTGTAAACTGGTTACCACACAGGGTGCTAAGAATAGTTATTGGAAGAGTTTTTGAAGAAATAAACTGTGCTGGAAAAGAATAAAGAATAAGGCAAGAGGCACAACTGATTCTTCAAATAAGAAAGAAGCCGAAGCTGAAAGATGCCTTGGCTCAAAGACCACAAGAGAAGCTGACTGGACAACAGCTAGCGATTAAGAGATCAAACAAGACAGCTAAATCTTATAATTTATTGAAGCAAAGGCAATAAGCCACATGAATTGTTATTATCATTAAAACAAAAGAAGATATTAATTCCTCCAATAGAAAATCATGCCAAGGTGGCAGAAAGCATTGTCAAAGAGTTTCCATCTCATTACAGATATTTATTTATTTATTTATTTATTTATTTACTTATTAAACACACTTCTGACAATCCACACACTTCTGACAATCCAAATATAGGAGCAATTGAAAGGCGTTTCATTATCTATGCCTAAATTTGCTCATGGGGATATTTAAAACCCTAGACGAAATAAATTACGTTTTAAAGGAGACAAAAAATAAATAAATCTTCATGCATACACATTAAATAATTGTAAGGTAGGACAGTATTGCCCTGATACTTCAGTTGGAGGGTTTGCCTAAGGCAAATTTGTGGAAGTGGCCACAATCCAGGGTCTGGCTGCTTTGTACCTCAGCCTCAACGTTACTGTAGTGCAGTGTTTCCCAACCTTTTTTGGGCAAAGGCACACTTGTTTCATGAAAAAAATCTCGAGGCACACCACCATTACAGCCCCGTGACGTCAGCGCGCAGCGTCATGCCGGGAGGGACATGAATTGCTAGCAAATTACATAATCACCTCCTTGAGGGCTGGCTCATCTTCTCCGAAGGCAGAACCCCATTAATTAACAGCACAGACTCACACCATAGCCAAGACGAGGAGGGAAAACCTCAGTCATGCACAGTCATGCACATGTGGGGGCTAAATGAGGACGAAGACCGGGCAGAGAGCAGGGTTCAAATCACCCCACCTGGCCAGGACAATCCCTGGGTGCTCCCTTGGGCCACTCGCCTGACCCACCTCGCAGGGCTGTTGTTGCGAGGATAACACGGGGAGAACCACGCGCGCCCGCGGGAGCTCCTTGGAGGAGAAAGCGGGCGATGAATGCAATGCACGAAATATATGAGAGGCGACCAGGTTTTGCAGGTGAGGGGCCCCCGCCAGCCTCCGCTTCCAACACCCGGCGCAACGACGCCGAAGTTTCCCCCCGGGCTCGGCTCGGGGAGCAGCGCTGCTCCCCCCCGGCTCCCCTTCACCCTCCCGGCTCTCTCTGCCACCCACTGGGGACCCCCCTCACCTGCCAAGTCCAGAGCGCCGGTGGAAGTTGCATGCATGCATGCAGGGCGCCGTGTTGCCATTGCATTGCACTGCACTCCATGCAATGCCTGCACTCATGCATTGCCTTGCACGCCCGCCAAGGGGTCTCCCCGCGGTCCGATGCGTCCCCTCCGGCGCGGATGCAGCATTGCAAAAATAACCCCCCCCCGACGCAGCCCTACCTGGGGGGCAGCCTCCGCCTCCGCCGCTCCGCCTCCGCGGGGATCCCCGGGCTCCATCCTGCCGCCCGATCTCTGCGGGGGCGCAGGCAGGCTGCGCGGGGTCTGCGCGGAAGAGCCCCTGCCCACCCGGCCGCCGCCGCTGCGCTCATTCCATGGCCGCGAGAAGAGCGCTTCAAACAAAACGCCCGGCCCGCCAGGCCACGCTGGGAAACGTAGTTCGTGCACCCCGCACGGGCGCGGAGCCCAAGGGCGAGGGGACTACAGATCCCGGCAGCCCCCGCACCGGGGACGGAGGGGGAGAGGCCGGGTGCAGGGATGGAGGGACGGGTGGGCGAGCGAGTGAGTGAGTGGCAGCCGCCAAGCCTTGGCCGAGAGCCAGGAAGGGCCTCCCCGGAGGAGGAGGAGGAGGGAGGCGCACAGCGGGAGGAAGGGAGGGAACCCCAGGGGTCATCTAGTGACGGTGCCCCAATCGAAAATTTGACTTTAAAAAAAAAATATCTTTCGATTTTTTTAATTTTTCCCGCGGCACACCAGGCAACATCTCGCGGCACACTAGTGTGCCGCGGAACAGTGGTTGGGAAACACTGCTGTAGTGCACCAGATATTATATGAGAAGGCTCTTCTCCCTGTTCCAATGTTACAGAAAACTCACGCGGCAACGAGGGGGGATAGAGCCTTCTCTGTGGTGTCCCCTATTGTGGAACGCCCTTTCCCCACAAGTATCACTGGTGCCAATGCTGTTATCATCTATCTATCTATCTATCTATCTATCTATCTATCCAGGAAATTTACCGTACGTTGGTTGTTGTTCAACCTGCTCTCTTGTTTTTAGCTGTATCTGTTACTTCTGAATGATGTGTTTCTTATTGTGCATTTCTTAATTTATGGTCTTTTTGCCACCCTGGTACCCGTGCAGATGAACAGTTGGCCTATAAATATTTAAACAAATACATCACTTCCTGCGATCCCCTAGACAGGCATGCAGCCCTGGGGGTCATCACTGTTTGGTTGCTTTTCTTTGGGCTAGTCTGGTTCCTTCCAACTAGTTATTCCGGCCAATTGAACAGAAGCTGAAAGAAATACTGAGGCCCTAATGACCACTGTAAGTTTGATTTCACATGAACTGGCATCTTCTGAGAACGTGCCAAGGATAACCCTTGCTGAAATGCTACAAAGTAAGGCAGAAACTTGCCTTTTGATACTGGTGCAATTTCCCTGGACTGCAAACTGAGTAGATGCCAACAATGTGATTGACAATCCCCCTGAATCATGAAAGGCAAACAAGCTTTATTTTGGTCTATGATTTCCAGGGGAAATTAATTGCATGGGCTCTCTACGGATGACCACACACACACAGTTCTGCACCAAGCTAACATCAGTTTTGCAGTATTTTTTAACAGCCATGTGGAACATTAGCAAACTGAATGGCGAGCCTGTTCCTATCTTCCAGGAGTGGACAGTATGGTGGTGCAACACCTGACATCCCTGCAGCTGGAGAAAGCCTCTGATATGAAGAAGGGGCACTTTCATCCTCCTTCCTCTTTGTATTCTGCCACTGCCAAAGTTCGAGCCAGCAGATCTGCGTCCACACTGAATCATTGCTCCTCTCCAAGAGGGGAGGACTCACCTGGACTTCTCCACTCCCTTATCCATCCCTGTGAGTTTGATGCACATCACCATACCTCTGTGCCAACCCTGACAGCTATCTCCCTATCAATGCGATTTCATTGTAGCCTAGTTCATGAATTCACCTGCATTTCACCATTTCATCAAGTTGGGGAATTCATAAGGGTTTGGTTACCGACTCTGCCGAAAACTCCTCTATCTCTTGGGCAATCTCTACTTGCCACCCACTGTTGGGAGCGAGTCAGCAGTAAATCACACTGCGCAAGTTGGAGTTAACTCTTTGCAGTGGTACCTCTGGTTGCGAACGGGATCTGTTCCGGAGGCCCGTTCGCAACATGAAAAGCCCACAACCTGAAACGTCATATCGGTGTAGGTGTGCAGCACGATTTGGCGCTTCTGCACATGCGCGAGTGGCGAAACCTGGAAGTAACCCTTTCCGGTACTTCCTGGTCGCCGCAGGACACAACCTGAAAAAACGTAACATGAAGCAAACGTAACATGAGGCATGACTGTATTAGCAAAAACACTCACTAGCCCTGTTCCCCCTTCAGCTTCCAACACCTCCGCTTCTTAGTGTCCCAGCACCCAGGGCCAGATTTAGATGAAGAGAGACCCTAGGCTGCTGCACTTGTGATGCCCCTCCCACCCCCCACCCTCACGACTAGAAGAAAATGGAAGAGTGTTATCAACAAAATTGAATGGAGATGGGTATTTAAAATTCTGCAATTCACAATTTCTCCTCTAAAGGACATCAGAAAACTTCATCAAAATTCGTTTACAAACTTGCACAAGAACTAAATAACAGGTCCGATTTCTGAAGGGCTTTGCTGACCTTGTGAAAATGACCTAGCACACGGATTTATATCTCTAAGATTCTGCAGATTTTGGCTGTGAACTAGGGCCCCACAAAAAAAACAACCAAGTTGGGCCCTAGAGTTTCAAATTGGGCCCCACTGGCTGGCCCTGAGTCTCATAGTTGCTGGGTCTGATTTGCCCTGCCCTCGCATGAAGTCTTGGGTTTGCAATTTTGGGACAGGGGAGATTGCCCGCTGTTTAGGGCTGGGGAGCTGGGGAGGCCCCCTAGAGGCCCTAGGCTTCAGCCGACTTAGCCTATACATAAATCTGGCACTGCCAGCACCACTCCCCGGGCTCTAAGCCTTCTTTGATTGGTGGTTGCCTCTCTGGTTCCTCCCACCATTCGCCTGTGTCCAACCAGTCCATGACACCCACTAAACGTTGTTAATGAACATAATGATGGTAAATAAATTAAAGCGGGGAAATCATCATATAATTTTCAGTCACAACACTGGACCAAATAAAGCATTACCTTCCTCATCACCAGTAAAAAGTATTTGGGGGGCAATGGGGTGATTTTATTGCTGTAAATACATTCCATTTATCTCCACTGTTGCTCCACCAACACCTGCAATTTATCACTTGTATTTCTCAGGTGCTTGACAGGTGGGAACAATTCATGAGGGAAATTTTAATGTCTCTCCTGCTGAAGATTTCACATTGTATGTGCAAATCCTACTTGCCCTTCAGCCTGTCGGTCTGCTCTCCCAGCCATAAGCAATTCCACAGCTCTCAAGAGCACCATCTAGAATTGTGCATGCATATAAATAAGAGGATAAGAAAAGCTGTACTCAGCAAATCCCTCAAGCCTGCATTATCTGTTAATTCTTGCTTTTCTCATTGGACAATACAAAAATGTAATTTAGGAGGTCCATTTATCTCTCCATTATAAAGGGAGTCTCAAGACATCAATCTGATGCCTTTTTGTTCCTGAGAATATGAGCGAGTAGTCATTGTGAGATGGAATAAAGATGAGGCAACCAGATGTCGAAGGCTGAATAAGTCATGTTGGCAGGGCGGGGGGAATTCAGAGAGGACCAACAAAATTATTTAAAGATGTGGAGGTGCTCAATATGGTGGACTGGGTATGAGAGTCATTTCGAGAATTATCAATTAGCATTTAATGCACATAGCAGAAGGTCAAAACAAACATTTTTTTTCAGCTGACTGAACATGAAAACCATACACAAATATATATCCATGCTGCACAAAATTCCCAAATCTAGTGAATGTTAACATTTGTCTGTGAGCACCAAGAATCCCAAGCAAATGGCCAAGATCTCAGAGGTCCTCCTCTTTCCCTCTCTCCATAGGGATCCACTATGGATCTATGGGGACTTCTGCTTTGTCCCGTACTGTCAATAAGTGACCTCACCAAATCCCAAGGCTTTCTAATACCATCTGTCTGCTCATGATGTATTCATCCCTTCATTTCTACTCCAGGACTTTTTCTCTCCCCTGATTCCACAACTCCCATTGCCAGCCTGATAGCCTGCTTAAATATTCCATTGACATTTCATACTCAATATGCCCAATACCATACATTGTTCCTTCTCAATAATATCCATTGACAAGGTTCATCCCACTGAATGAATGAAACATTGAAAGAATAAAAAGTTGGCATAATCTTTTACTCCTCTCTCTCCTTTGCTTTCCATAGGAGAAACATCACCCGGCTATTGTTTTATTGATTTATTGATTTAATATGCTGTAAACTGCTTTGAAGTTTTTATTAAAAATATAAAGTGGTATAGAAATTTTAAAAATAAATAAAAATACTCATTCCATCACCAAGTCACGTCCCTTCTTTTATAACATTGCAAATATATAGCCTTCCCTTGGCAGCCTCCCCAGAAGAATAAAGGGTCTACCCTACAGCACACACAAAAAGTGGCAGATTTTTCCCCCTCCTTTTTTTTTAAACAGTCCTCCCCCTCACATTTTACCAGAACCCTCATCCAAACATGTCTGGAGGACCACGGGGTCTCTACACTTTAGTGTTACATCACTATTACATCAGTGCTTCCTGCAAAGAACTGAGTTATGGAAGGTGCCTGTAGCCTGAAATATTTAGGTTACAGCATTTATATGCTGCCTTTTGCATCTTGGCAGGCCCCACCATGACAAAATGTAAACTTTAAAACCATAGAATACAGAAACTGCACTTGAGGAGCAGTCCTAGGCATGTATCATAGAATCACTTGATCTTAGCCAAAAGGCCGAGAAGCGTCCTAGGAGCAGTCCTAGGCATGTATCATAGAATCATAGAATCATAGAGTTGGAAGAGACCACAAGGGCCATCGAGTCCAACCCCCTGCCAAGCAGGAAACACCATCAGAGCACTCCTGACATATGGTTGTCAAGCCTCTGCTTAAAGACCTCCAAAAAGGAGACTCCACCACACTCCTTGGCAGCAAATTCCACTGTCGAACAGCTCTTACTGTCAGGAAGTTCTTCCTAATGTTTAGGTGGAATCTTCTTTCTTGTAGTTTGGATCCATTGCTCCGTGTCCGCTTCTCTGGAGCAGCAGAAAACAACCTTTCTCCCTCCTCTATATGACATCCTTTTATATATTTGAACGTGGCTATCATATCACCCCTTAACCTCCTCTTCTCCAGGCTAAACATGCCCAGCTCCCTTAGCCGTTCCTCATAAGGCATCGTTTCCAGGCCTTTGACCATTTTGGTTGCCCTCCTCTGGACACGTTCCAGTTTGTCAGTGTCCTTCTTGAACTGTGGTGCCCAGAACTGGACACAGTACTCCAGGTGAGGTCTGACCAGAGCAGAATACAGTGGCACTATTACTTCCCTTGATCTAGATGCTATACTCCTATTGATGCAGCCCAGAATTGCATTGGCTTTTTTAGCTGCCGCGTCACACTGTTGGCTCATGTCAAGTTTGTGGTCAACCAAGACTCCTAGATCCTTTTCACATGTACTGCTCTCAAGCCAGGTGTCACCCATCTTGTATTTGTGTTTACTCAGAAATCCAACTGCATTGTGTCCCCAGTAAATTTATTTAGGACTGTAGTCTAAAAAGCAGAGAACAATATAAAAAGGTGATGTTTAACTGTTTTATTCAGAGTAGACCTAACTCAGGTGTGTTCATTAATTTTAATGGGCCGAACTCTGGGTAAAACATAATTGTCTACCACCCAAAGAAACCAGGTAAGACCAGGTAAGACCAGCAAGTGAAATCCAAAGAAAACAGCTGATGAAGGCAGCAAATATTAGGTGAGCAAATATTCAGGAAACTATTATCACTCAAGATAACCCAGACTCCTGGAGTATTTAAGGGATGTCAACTCCATTTGAAACACTTACTTTGGTAAAGACTGATGTGACCATACAAACAAGATTTGCCTTTGAAGATAAGAAGTGGCTTTGGGAAAGTCACTGCCCCTCAGTTGAACATCCTATCTCCTTGGATTGTGGTGACATTAAGAAGGGTGGAGGAAATATAACAAATAAAGAATCTGCCCTATTAAACATATTTAGTACTAGTTTCAAACCTTTCCTATCTTAGCTTCAACATAAAAAAAATGTCTTGAACGCACTTGTCTATAAAGCGAGGCTGCAGGGAGATCTAGAACTGAAGCCAATACAGTTACACTAGTACAAAACTTATACAACAAGATCCATGATGCAACGATTCCCTCTAGGGGGTTAAATCCAACACTTGCAGGTGGGACATCAGCAGGCTGGCGGAAATACTTAATTTCTAAATTAAGTATCAAGCCAGCTTAGAAGTTGTGCTCTCTTCCCCTATAGGCCTTCCCACTGAAGACCAACTCATGTGTTGCCATAGTAACATGGCAGCTGCCAAAAAATACTTCCACATTTTCATATCTCTGTATTGCAGCAGAAGTCCATGTTAATCCTCAGGGTCAAACTAGATGACATGTGAATATGCATTTCTTCTTTTTCCTTGGAAAATAAAAGCAACTAGGATCTGAACTGTGGTGGGCATCCTCTTCCCCAGCCACGGTCCCAGTTAAAATCTCCTCCTCGTTCCTGGAGTGTTGCTCCCTTTGAAAAAGAGGCTTCCATGGACATCAGTGGCAAGAGGGCAAAGAGCAGCTTCAAGGGACCTTCTTTTAGTGGGCAGAGATAACCCTTCAACTACACACCATGGTTCTGATCCTAGAATCATAGAATCATAGAGTTGGAAGAGACCACAAGGGCCATCGAGTCCAACCCCCTGCCAAGCAGGAAACACCATCAGAGCACTCCTGACATATGGTTGTCAAGCCTCTGCTTAAAGGCCTCCAAAGTAGGAGACTCCACCACACTCCTTGGCAGCAAATTCCACTGTCAAACAGCTCTTACTGTCAGGAAGTTCTTCCTAATGTTTAGGTGGAATCTTCTTTCTTGTAGTTTGGATCCATTGCTCCGTGTCCGCTTCTCTGGAGCAGCAGAAAACAACCTTTCTCCCTCCTCTATGTGACATCCTTTTATATATTTGAACGTGGCTATCATATCACCCCTTAACCTCCTCTTCTCCAGGCTAAACATGCCCAGCTCCCTTAGCCATTCCTCATAAGGCATCAATCCTAATTGCCTCCTGTTTTTCAAGCAGAAACAAAACACACTGAATGCATGCCCACATTAAATATATAAGCTAGTTTGCCATCTAGAGCTGGAACTAGGGAGAACCCCATGAATCCTCTAGTCCAGCCCCCTGCAATGCAAGAGTCACAGCTAAAGGATCTGAATGGTGTCCCTCAATTGCATGTACCATAGTACTGGCTGGATCATAGGCTGTTCCCAAGTTTTCTCTCCATACAAGGAGCCCCCTGGAAGACTGCACCACATGGAACCCTCAGCAGGCAGAAATGGCTTTTCAACTGTAGACTCTGTCTATGAACTGGGCTCAGTCCCAGCCACTGTAATCACACTGGGGAAAGGTACTTAGCAGACTCTGTTGCAATAGATGGTTGGGTGCTTCCGTCAGACATGTTCTTTGCACATTAGAATATTACTGCTGTTGTGGGAGGGAGCTGGGAATCTGCAACTTTGGGGAAGAAGGTCTGCAACACTCAACAGCTGAGAAGACAGGCGTGTCTTTGTATTTATAAAACAGCTTTCTCGTGGATTGCTGCTTTATTACACTTTGCACAAGGACATCTGCTGCTGTCAGCTGCGCTTACTCCCTCTGCAATAGCCTGTGCTGCTCTGGCAATCAGAGGCCGGCTATGTTAGGAAACTGGCCATAGCAGCCCTTTTCTGAAAACTGAAGAATATTAGAGAGCACAATGGATCTGGTTGCGGTATTATAAAACATCTTTCAATCCTGGTAAATTTACCATCATTTAACCAGGACGGCTGCAGAGCAGAAAGCTGGGGAAAGTGACCTCTAATTCACATTTGCACACACTAACAAAAAGATTTTAAATTATCTCCAAAATAGGAACAGTGGTTTACCAGAGGCAGGTACCAGGAAAAAATGGGGAGGACAGTGACTGATGGAACATATGCTTTGCATGCAGAAGATCCCAGGTTCAAGCCCTATAAAAGCCAAGTCTTTTCTTTTTTTAAGAGGGGGAGAGGATTTTTGGTAACATAGCTAAGGAAGGCCCATTTTGACCTCTCAGAGTAGACCAGGGGTGGGAACCCCAAGGCCTTCGCCAGCCTGGTGGTCTCCAGCACTTTTGAACAGCCAGCAGAACCTGATGGTGGTGGTGGTGGTGGTGATGGGAACTGTAGTCCAAAACCGCAGGTGGGCACCGAATTGTTCTAGCATATGTTTATTGGGCTGGAGCTTCCATCATTCCCATCCAGCATGACTACTTTACAGAGATGAGGGAAGCTGCAGTCTAAACTCAGATTAAAGCCTGATGATTGTGAAGAATTCTCTTTTACATGTGACTGTGATAGGCTGGCAGCAGAAGAGGCTCCACTCCAGGAAGGATTACACACGTTGTTTTTCATCTTGACACCAGCTCTGCCTCCCACCCTTTTAAGCACCTTGCCTTCTCCTTGGTTGATTAGGCATCCTCACTGTGAACGGCTTTCCCAGTTGGTTCCTTTATTAGTCTCAGCATGTCTGGATAACAGGAGCACAGCGGGGAACAAAGAAGCAGGCTTAGAAGAGCTTAGCACCGAGTCAGGCACCTTTTAGAGCTCCAGAGCAAAACAAAACTGTTCTACAGTACCATCTAGTGACCAGAAAAGGCGCATATTGATAAGTCAGCTTTTAGACCGCATTGCCATTTCCTTTTGCACTAACATCATCATAGATGAAAACAACAATGTTATATCTACATTGCAAGCCTCACATTGGTGCTATATAAGAGTTTAACTGCGATGCCTTCCTCCAAAGAATACTGGGAACTTAATTTTGGTGGGAGTGCTGAGAAATCAGTTATCTTGAGCTCATTTTGTGGTACTACTATTCCCATGGTCCCAAGTGAATGTGAAGTCTGATACGTAAGATATGCCCTGCCCAAAGATGCTTGTAGCACTTTACATCCATTGTCACTCAAACCTCCTTCATGAGATGCACAGCTTAAAAAAGACTTTGGGCAGATTTTGCTCTTAGACAGATTGAATGGCATAGCGTTTTATGTGAGATCTCATGCAACCCCTGATAAACTTCAGGGTGATGGGCAGCCCACTAGAGGAGGAAGAGGGGTGCAGGGGGAGTGCACCACCCCGACAGTGCGATCCCAGTGGCGTGCCATCACAGCTGCCCCCCTGCCCACACTGGGCATCACGCCCCCAGGACACGTGTTATGCCCCTGCAGGGAGCGTGCCACGCCCCCGGGACACACCTCAGCCCCAGCCCCACCTGCTCTCTGCCACTGGGGCAACCAGTGGGCCATGGCTTTCAAACCAGTGTTACCTATTTCTATCCCATGTGTGTTTCCTGGAGCAGACGGGTCCTTGAGAGCCTCCACCCAGGCACTGCCCCAACTCAGAATCTGTTTAGCTTCAGTAGGTTTTTTAGTGCCTTCAAGTGAGACATTGTGATTTTTTTATCTCCTCTGTATCCCACAAATTTGAACATAAACCATTAGTTACTTTTTCCATTGACTTCCTCCCCTCCCCTTATACATATGAAAATTGTTCCTTCTGTCAGTTTACATTTCCAATGCATACTTTACTTAGTTTTACATATTTTGGCTAACTTATTTGGTGTTTAAAAACCATCTATAGATCATCTGGCGTGCCTGGCATGCTCTGGTCCATGGGGTCACGAAGAGTCGGACACTACTAAACGACTAAACAACAATAAATCATCTTCTTGTTTCCCCACTGTTGGGACCAGTGCTGCTACTTACTTATTGTAAAGGTAAAGGTAAAGGGACCCGTGACAGTTAAGTCCAGTCACGAACACCTCTGGGGTTGCAGCGCTCATCTCGCTTTACTGGCTGAGGGCAAGCTGGCGTTTGTCCACAGTTTTTCCGGGTCATGTGGCCAGCATGACTAAGCTACTTCTGGCGAACCAGAGCAGTGCACGGAAATGCTGTTTACCTTCCCGTTGGAGTGGTACCTATTTATCTACTTGCACTTTGGCATGCTTTCAAACTGCTAGGTTGGCAGGAGCAGGGACTGAGCAACAGGTCTACTTACTGTAGTATATGATATTTAGGAGAGGAAAGTTAGCATTTTAACCATGTGGCAGGAAAATCCCTGGATCAAATCTCACCTCAGCAGTGATCCCTTTAGCTCAGGAGTGGAGAACCCCTCTTTCCCTCCAGATGTTGTTTCCCCAATCTACTCTAGGTAAGCCACATTCTCTCGGCCTCAAACCCCCACCTCAGCTACAATATGTTGGCAATGCTGATCTTTGTTAGATGATTGTTTTATGGATTATTGAGATTATATATGTCTTTGAACTATACAGCCAAATGAACATGAACATGTATTTTCAGACCAAAGAAAGATGTGTATTCTCAGGCAGAATTTAGCCTAACTTTCTGTACAGTTCAGCTGTAGTTTTAAAATAACTTCTAAAACTCAGATCTTTAAGGAAAAGTTTGCTGCATATTTCTCTGACACAGAAAAGTGTCACAGAATGGTGGGCTGAGTGTAACATTTTACGGGCACGCAGGCCCAACACAAGTCAGTCACACTCTCCCCCATAGACAAATGTGCCTAGAAACAAAGAAGTTCTTATGAAGGCATCGCTGAAGAGGCTTGGCTTTGGATTCTCAGCTGTCAAGGCACTGAGCAAAAGGAGATTATAGCCCTGTTCAGGCATTCAGTGTCATTGCATGAGAATGGAAGGTGGTGGTTCGGTTCAGTTTGCATCTGAAATTTGCATCTGAAATGATATAATTGAAACACAGGGAGGTTTCAAAATTCATACTTCAATTTTGTGATGCAGCCCCCCACAAAAAAATTGCAGATATTGGAGCAAGGGATGCATAATAGTGAATATAGTAGTGAAAGCAACATACAAAAATGCATCCCATTAGGATAAATCGCTTGTAAAAATGTGTTGCATTAGTCAAAATTGCATACAAAAATGTGTTCACCACAAGAAATTCACACAAAAATACATACTGGCTGATTTTGACACTGATTTCTTTTTTTAAGACAATTGCTGCAGAAATGTAGAGAACTGAATTCAAGATTGGAAAAATGAGAAACGGAGAGAACCCAAACTGACAGGTCCGCCCATCCCTAGCACTGCAGAGTTCTAACTGTGCAAGGATTTAACACCTACATGTAGCCACTTTGAAGCAAGCACTGGCGGAGGAAGAGGGGTGTGGGGGGAGCGCACCACCCCTGGCAGCATGATCCCCATGGAGTGCCATCGCAGCTCCCCCCGTGCTGGGCACCGCGCCCCAGGGACGCAGCACCACACCCCTGGGACATTCATCGGCCCCGCCCCTGCCTGCTCTCCACCCCCCCCCCGGTGCCAGAGCATGAAGTTCCACTACTGGAGGCAAGGGGGCATCAGTATGCTGGGGTTATTCAACTTTATTTCTCTGTAACATGTGAATCAGGGATGGCTGGGAAGGCCCTGAACGAAATGGTGGGCTGGATGAGAACAAATAAACTCAGTCTAAATCCTGGCAAGATGGATGCTCCAAAGATGAGTGATTCCGGCAAGTTGGTTAGTTGCCAGCCCTGGATACAGCTGCACTCTCCCTGCAGAGTTTGGGGTTGCTCCTGGGTCCAGCTCTGCCACAGGGGGCACAGGGGCTAGGAGTGCCTTTTACCAACCTTTATTGGTAAGACAGCTACAGCTGTTCCAGGATCAAAATAGCCTGACCACCCTCTCCATGCATTGGTAACCTCCTGGTTGGAGTACTGCAATGCATGCTATGTGGGGCTACCCTTGAGGGTGGTCCAGAGGCTACAGCTGGTGCAGAATGCAGTAGCTGGGCTGCTTCTGGGGGCAAACTGCTGCCAGCATGTAGCACCTTGCGTGCAGGATCTGCACCGGATCTGCCACCAGGTCAAGTTCAAGGTCTTGGAACTAACACAGAAGACACAGCTCAGGACCATGTTACCAGATATACACAGGTCACTGTGGTCTGCGGCTGAGCCGTCTTTCCCACTGGTCTTAGTGGTTCATTGTGCCAGGGCGCCGGCCTCTCAGGGGTGCCCCAGCAAGTGGGGGAGCTGCGCAGCTTTGCCGGCAGCCTCCCCTTTCCCTGCACCCCGCCAACTATATGTCTGGCAGGCGTGCAGCTTCCCTCCCAAGCCTCTTCATCTGCTAAAGACAGCTCTGCTCCCCGTCGTTGTCCTCCTGCTTCCTGGCAAAAGGTGGCGGACAGCTTTCCCAGGCTGCCTTCTCTGGCGTCCCAACGCCAGAGAGCAGGTCCGCCAGCACATTTTCCTGCTTGATCGTGGCGGTGGGGGAGGCAGAGGACATTTTCCACTGCCCCCTCCCTTGTTTTGGAGTTGCCGGGATGGCACTGGAGGGATCGTTGCATCACAACGCCAGATATGCCCTGGTCTGTGGGCTAACACCTCCTGCAAGAGCCAAAGGTCTCAGAAGCCTGTTCCACAGTAACAGCGTGGCTGCTTGCCTTGTGGAATAGCATTCCTCTCAAGCTACACTCAATATCTGCACTTCCCAGAAACAACTGAAGGCATTTCTGTCCTGACAAGCTTTCCCAGCCAGATGAATGGGTCTCTGCCACGGGTGTCTATTCCGTATACAAATATCCTGTCGCATAAAGAAAAGTCTGCAGTTGCAGCCAGCTGGGGAAGTGGCCCAGCAAGAAGAAATGTCTGTTGCCACTGAGCAGTAACATCAACGCCCTTTCCTTGACTGGCCAGCAGTGCCCTGCACCGACTGCTAACATTTTTGGCTCCTGCTTCTTACAAGCAACCTCAAATCAAGATGTCACATGGAGTCTAAACTAATGTATTTTTAAACAAACGCCCTTGTGGCCTTGAAATATCAGCTGGCCAAATCCAATTTTGAGTTCATCATTATTCACAAGTGTCGCTGAATAGAAGTGATTACTTATATTGCCAAGTATGTCCTTGCAGTTAGGCAAGTAGATTTCATCCCAAGAACATCAAATATGCTATTGTTGAATGTTTAGAGCGGCTGAAAGGTCTTCTGCTTAATGCATATTGGAAAAATATCAGGTCTCTCTGATGCAACCCTGAGAACAAAGCACATTTTCCTGACTGTAAAATTTCCTTAGGCTTAAAGTGTTTCAATTCCATATTTTTATTATTAAAGTTAGAATAAATTAATCAAACATATTAAAATGCCCTTGTTGCGTTCACTGCTGCTTCTCAAAGAGAGAAAATCTGCCAACAGCACATTTCATACAGTTCAGCTTAACTTTTGTCATAATGTTTAAGGGGTATCACTGCCTTTTGTTGTTGTTTCCCCCCAAATCTTTGCTTTTGCTGAAGTATTTTTAGTAACTTAATGTGTGCTAGATTTAGCGAACAAACTTGCCAGGGCACTCTGTTCTTTTCCCAGCTGCAGTCAAGCAAAACCTGTTGCACCGTCTGTTCAGTGTGAAATGGAAGATATCAGTCAGAGCTGGAGTCTAAACTCCAAGTGTGCTGTTTGCCTGGTCTGTTCTTTTCTTAATTTTAGCAATCTTGGAAGAAAAGTAGGAGTCAAGAGATTTATCAAAATACACATACCTCAGCAATCTCAAAATAAAAAAATTCCTTCCAGTAGCACCTTAAAGACCAACTAAGTTAGTTCTTGGTATGAGCTTTCGTGTGCATGCACACTTCTTCAGATACCAAGAACTAACTTAGTTGGTCTTTAAGGTGCTACTGGAAGGAATTTTTTTATTTTGACTATGGCAGACCAACACGGCTACCTATCTGTAATCTCAGCAATCTCGTTAGAAATGTCAGTAAACTAAAGCAGGCAGCCTAATTCCTTTTGGTAAATCTTTTTAAAAACATTTATTATTATTATTCTTATTATTATTATTATTATTATTATTATTATTATTAAAAAAGACATACAAGCAAACAATTTATACCCTCTTCTGGAGTGGATTTGCTGTGACAGCCAGGAAAATAAAATCTGAAAATGTTATAAGACACAATCCTTCTGTTGCGGAGAAGTATTTCTAGTGGCAGCCAGGAACATATACCCTTTTACAAAATACAAGCCATGCTGCAATCATTTCACTTTTAATGCATCTGCTCTCTACTGTGTTCATGGTCAAAATGCTGTAGTTGGAAGCAGGCAAACTACCAAACCCCACGTGCACAGGAAGCAGCTGAAGAATACCGCTCTGTAACTTATTGGTGGAAATGCCACATTTTTGTCCTCATAGGTTATGGCTCTGATTGATCTTTGCGTATATGTAGCTTGTCTGCCAAAGAAGCAGGTGGCTACTGTCAGTAGGACTGTGCTATAAACTGATATATCGTCTGATATCGGGTTTTAGATCAAATCGTGATCACCGTTTTTTACAAAATGACTTTGCAATTTATCGCATATCGTGTGTGTGGTATTAAAAAATCACAGTTTTGGAAAAACCAGAAAACTGATGCTTCTTCCTATCCGTTCAGCCCTTGCTAACTCCACCTCAGCTAGCTCTTCCCCACCTCCTGCAGCAACAAGAAATAGCTACAAATCACTGATTCAAAAATCGCCCAGCAGATATGTCCAGCAGAGCTTTGAGAACCGGTTAGCTCTCTGTCTCCCCGGCCATCCAGCCTGCAAGCAGGGACTTCTTCCCTCCAGGCTCTTGCTTAAAGGCGCCAGGCTGGGACGTGTGTGTACTGCTTGTGGGTGCCCGAGGGTGTACGTGTGTCTCCCTCTTCCCTCCCGTTGGTGGGGCGTCTGGTGTGTTTTTGTGAAGAAGCAGCCACCAGCCGGCAAAAAAACACTTGGGTTTTCATTGACCCAGCCTACACTTCACACTTTTTTCTGTAAGCTGCAGTCGGCCCCTTGTTAAAACTACAGTGGTACCTCAGGTTACATACGCTTCAGG
The DNA here is from genome assembly GCF_965112155.1 of Podarcis liolepis. NCBI lineage: Eukaryota > Metazoa > Chordata > Lepidosauria > Squamata > Lacertidae > Podarcis > Podarcis liolepis. The sequence goes on from NC_139556.1 coordinate 4,299,539, forward strand.
TTACAGACTCTACTAACCCAGAAATAATACCTCGGGTTAAGAACTTTGCTTCAGGATGAGAACAGAAATAGGGCTCCGTTGGCGCGGCAGCAGCAGGACGCCCCATTAGCTAAAGTGGTGCTTCAGGTTAAGAACAGTTTCAGGTTAAGAACGGACCTCCAGAACGAATTAAGTACTTAACCCGAGGTACCACTGTATACTGCTTGTGTGTGGGTGTGATTGTGTCTCCCTGACTCCCTCTCCCCTCTGTTGGTGTGCCCAGGTGAGGCTTCGTTTGGAGCCATGGCACCATGGCAAGGAACTTTCCTGGAGGGGCACAGAGCTGTTAAGAGAGGCTTCTTTAGCTCCATAGCTTTATCCCCCTATTTCTTTAGCTCAGTCTGCCCTGCAGTGCTTTGCTTGCAGTGTGTGTGTGTGTGTGTGTGTGTGTGTGTGTGAGAGAGAGAGAGAGAGAGAGAGAGAGAGAGAGAGAGAGAGAGAGATAGATTGTGGCTTGCAAGTTGCTTCAGAATAAAAGGGGGGAAAGACCCAGTGTTTGTTGTGTGTGCCTTTTCCTTGGGGCAGAAGCAGCCCACAGGAGGTTGCCAGCCCCATGTTAACTCTGCAAGCCTTCAGCTCTCCCCTCCCCAGTCGTAAGCACTCTTGAGATGCTGGTTAGCTTGCAAGTTGCTTCAGAGTAAAAGGGGAGAAAACCCCCCTGCTGTGCCTCTTCTGTCTCCCCCCCCCCCACCTCCTTATGCTGCCTATTTTCTCCTAGATGGCTATGCCAAGAGTGGACATTGATGGATGCCCCCTGACGTGGGGGGGGGGGCACATGAAGCATCCTTCCCAATGTTGAAGGGGATTGCAAAGAAGTTTTTGGCTATCCCAGGAACAAATGTGCCATTTGAAAGTGTGTTCAGCTCGGCTGGCAATGCTCTTCAAATACAAAGAGCATCTCTATTGCCAGAGAATACCAAAATGCAATTTTTCCCTGCAAAAAATATAAATTTCATTTTATAATTTTTGTTCTGTAAAATGTTCAGTAAGTGATGCCTGATTGGCAAGGATGATCCATTCAGCAAAGAGAAAGAAGAAGAAGCCAAAGGAAACAATGGGCACCAAACACGGTTTTTAAAAGGTGAAGATTTGCCAGGAATGAATGAATGAATGAATGAATGAATGAATATATATATATATATATATATATATATATATATATATATATATTGTATTTTTCGGTGTATAAGACTAGGTTTTTTATTTAAAATTAAGTAATGCTAAAAAGTGGGGGTCGTCTTATACATGGGGGCAATCTCCCCCAATTTTCTCTATTTGGAGTCCCAAAAAAGAGTGGGTGTCTTATATACGGGGGCATATCATACACAGAAAAATGCAGTATGTACATCCCACTGAAATGGCTGTTTTAAGCCTAAAAATTGAAACAGGAAAATGCTTGGCAATAAACCCAAGACACATTATTTTATTTAATACTTTTCCTATATCATTTTTGCATGGTTACCTCTTTGGGAGATTGAACCCAAGGGCTTCAAAATCAGGGCTGCCACCTAAGCAGCTCTTCTCAACTGTCTGATCAAGCTCTAGACACAACAAATCCTCGGCTCTAAATGTCAGCAATCAAAGAGGCTCAGGATGCCTAGATTTTCCATTAAGGCACAGACAGTGAATCTGATTAAAGGTCAAATGCATAGGCTAAAGGAAATCAAACTGGCTGTAAAATAAGAGAATTTTCTAACTCTTTGTTTGCCACACAAATATTCACAATACAGGAACACAGTAAGCTGCCTTATACCAAGGGAGACCATTGGTCCATCTCAAAGGTAAAAAGGTAAAGGACCCCTGGACAGTTAAGTCTGGTCAAAGGCGACTGTGAAGCTCATGTCACTTCGGGCCAAGGGAATCAGCGTTTGTCCACAGCTTTCCAGGTCATGTGGCAAGCATGACCAATGCTGGATTTAAATATAAGCTAAACAAACTATAGCTTAGGACCCCACTCTCTTGCCCCCCCCCAAAAAAAAATAAAGGAAAAAAGCAACTGGATGTACATTTCCAAAATATGATAAAAAAACAAATAAAATAAAACCTACATACAGCAACAGTGTTTTGTGTTGTGTAGGCTGCTATGATGTAAGCAATGGGCCCCGCCTGCTAGCCTGCTCCCTAAAATATCACTGGTTTGCTCATTTCTATATATATGTCTCAAGATAAATTATGTTACCTCAGCCTCATGTGCCTAGAAAATGACAAGCTACACAGTTTATCATTTGATGATATCATCAGTGATTTTGCTTTGGCAAAGGCAAGGAAAGTATTGTAATTTACATCATGTTTGTATACACAGTATACAATAAATCATGATAAAATTCTACAGTTGAATGGGTATTGGGTAGATGCATTAATGTAATTAGTCCTGTTAAATAATTTTTTGATGTACAGGCATGTATAGTATTAGAAATACCATCTTTTACACTCACTAATTTTAACAGGGTACAAAGGTCTGCTATCCCAGTGAACAGTGTGGACTACTATGGTGATACTGATATTATATTAAAAATGCATTGTATTAACTACAATTGCACTGTATAGGTTAATTTCATATTAATAAAGCTATTTCTAATTATTAGTAGTTTGCATCATATATTTACACCTATTATTATTTCATGTTATAGCAAATTTCTAGAGACTAGATTATGAGACTTTGTAAATTGTGTTTTCTAAAGGAACTTTTGTTATTGCCAACTGCCAATGTGTTTGCATTATTAAGTTTGTTATGAATAAAAAATCATTTTAAGTTAGAGCTTAATAATTATTTCACTATTAATATACTTCTTCTTAATTGTATTTCACTATTAATGTACCAAGAACCAAACTGGAAAACCACATTTACAAGGCTCCCCCCAGAAGTTGATATTTCCAGAAATTATGAATTATTCAGATTTGCCTTGACATGCAAACAGGATCAAATTCCTTCCTTGTCCTTCTTGCTCCCTAGTAGCCACCTGAAGGGTAGGCTCCCTTGGAAAAACATGCTGGACCAGAAAACTCCAGAGGCTGAAGGAAAAAGGGCTCCATTTGCCCCTTTGCAATGCATTACTCACTTGAGGAATTTTTCAGCATGCAGGAAGTTGATGGCTATCAGCAGCTGTGGAAAGTGATGGCGCACAGGTACCTTGTATTCATCCATCCTGAGGATGGCATGCCGCAGGCTGCTCAGATGTTGCTGGAAGAGAGAGAGGTGCAAGTCACTTTCCCTGCTTTTCTGCAGAATAGAGAAACCCCTCGATATTACGCTGGGGAGAAGAAGCCACAGAGCAAGGGATTTGTCCTTACCACAGTAGTGGCAGACTCTGCCAAGAGGCTCTGATACAGTTGCTTGGCCATCAGATGGAGTAGTTGTTGTTGGTCGGCCAAAACCTCCTGCCATATTCTCTTGCAGGCACAGTGAATGGAAAAACAAGAGCGACGGCCAGACCCCTTGGCTCAGGGATGGCGCATTGTTGCACAGAGGGGCAGTGGTGCCGGGGCCAGAAGGGGGCTTTGCCTCAGAACCTGACCCCTCCCCAGGTGGTCCAGTGCCATCAGGAACTCTACTGCTTGCTGCCATGCCACAAAGAGAGGAGATGGCTTGGTCTTCCCTGGTCTCCTGCACTCCAGAAGGATCCCTCAGTATCTGGATCAGCCCCTCTGTGCCGCTGCATGTCTGCAGATAGCGAAAAGACTGCTCCTGTTGAGAGAGGGGAAACCTTCACCGAGAGGACAGAGGCCTGGCCCTGCCTTCTCGGCTTCTGCTCTGTTGTACTTCCTGTTAAAAGGACCTAATCCTGGCTATGGTACCATGGCGGGAGCCCTCCAAATCCTCTGCCTGTTGCCATGAGGCAGCAAATCAGCTGGGAAGCCAGAGGGAGGAAGAGATTTGGAGACTGGCTGCTGACACTGTGGGGAGCGGATTCTCCAGCTGCCTGGCCTCCCCCCTCGGGGAGAGAGTTACTTTCTGAGCAAGTCCTGCAGACTCCCAACATCTCTCTTAGGCAGGTAGAAGCCTGAGTGCCCCATAAACGAAAGGAAATTGGAGGAGGTATTCAACCACTTTCTCCAGGCGATGGTAAGCTAAAATGGAGAAAGCACAGGTGGCCACTTCTCTGCCCTCCATTGTAGACCTCAGAGTGATCTTATGGAAGGCCTCCAGCAGCACCTCCACCTGTCAGAGATGAAGGAGAGGGTCACTGAGATGGTACCAGGAAGTGGGGCTGTCTCAGGACCCTTTGCTGTGGTTCTTGTTCTGACATTGTGAGGCCCCTCTCAGCAAACATGTGTCATGGCCACCCAATGGCATGAAGTGGACTCCCCTACTTCAAGGCAGAAGACATCTGAAGGCAACCCTGTTTAGGGAAGCTTTTAATGACTGGTGTTTCAATGTATTTTTAACCTTCTGTTAAAGGGATGCGGGTGGTGCTGTGGGTTAAACCACAGAGCCTAGGACTTGCCGATCAGAAGGTCGGCGGTTCGAATCCCCGCAATGGGGTGAGCTCCCGTTGTTCGGTCCCTGCTCCTGCCAACCTAGCAGTTCGAAAGCATGCCAGTGCAAGTAGATAAATAGGTACCACTCTGGCGGGAAGGTAAACAGCGTTTCCGTGCACTGCTCTGGTTCACCAGATGTGGCTTAGTCATGCTGGCCACATGACCCAGAAGCTGTACAAAGCAAGGTGACCTGAAACAAGAGATGAAGGTCAGAGATGCCCACAGGGAAAACTTGTTCGTTCATTCATTCATTCATTCATTCATAGCATTTGTACTCCTCGTTTCAGCTAAAAAGGCTCCCAGAATGGCTTATACAAAATCAAAAACAAGACACTCCCTAGTCACAGGCTTACATTCGAATAAACAAACCAACAAACAGAAACACAACACAGAAGGAAGAGGAGCAAGGAGGGCAGAGGAAAAGAAATCTCACAAACTCAGGCCCCCAATGTCTAGAGTGCTGGTCTTATCTCTCCCATGGAGTCAGCCTGTTGAAATGGCTGCAGCCAGATGACCGTTGAGGGAGAGGCCTGCTGGAGCTGGCCTGTCTCAGCAGAGCTGATGGCGTTGAGTCTCGTCCCTCCTTCCTCCATGAGTAGAGCTCCGCTAGGCCTCTTCTCTCTGCCTTGCCTGCACCCGAGAGCAACCCTTCCCTCAGACTGACTCCGTGAGGTGAGGTGCAGGCTCCATGAATCAGCTCTGTGAAAAGACCAGATCCACACCCAGCACCTTCTATGCCTCCGCTGGGCCAGCTACCTGTTCTTCTGTTTTCCCCTTTCGCTTTCAAACAAGAGTGCAAAGTTAATATCTATTATGTAGAAATATCAATTAACCCTTTCCCAGATTCACATGTTTCTTTAATGCCCAACAGCATTAAGAATGCTCTGTTTAAAATAATATTCACCCAACTACAACATAAAAGACTAAATTTTCCTTTACAGCATTCATTCTTCCCTTCTAAAAACTTGCCCAAAAAGTTTCCTTTGACCTTTGATAGCTCTTTCCAAACTTGGTGATACCATTATTCTATGTCCTACAGCTAAGTCCCCTGGAAATGCCAACTTTCACTCACCTCCAGGAGTCTTTCAAACGCCATATTCTAATTCAAACAAGCAAGGGTCACTACAGCAAACCTCTGCCAACCTCTCCACGCTGAGGATGCCAGAACCTCAGTTCAAACAGTCAGTGCCTCCATTGCTTGGTGACATGGAACGCACGGTCGCCATGCCAAGATTCCAGGAGAATCCATGTGGCCTAGTGGTTAGAGTGCTGGACCTGGGAGAGCAGGGTTCAATTTCCCGCTCAGCCATGAGACATATGGCATAGGCTAGCCACTCCCTCTCAGCCTAACTGGCTCCTGAGTCTGTTGCAGCACCCTCGTGCCCAAAGCCTTGTGTTAGCACTTTAAAAGATTAACACAAACATTTGCAAGCTCAAAGGGGGTTAATTAAAAAGCTCAAGACACCAGAATTTATGCGATGGCCCGTCTTTTAAAGACCCACAGAATGTAGAATCACAGAATCGTGGAGTTGGAAGGGGTCCTGGGGGGTCATCTACTCCAACCCCCTGAAATGCACAAAGAGCTGCAGTTCTGCAGCAAGCAGGGAAACCAGAAACCAAATCTTCACTCAGCCATAGTGGTCACCAAGAGATCTTGGGTCACTCACTTACCCTCAGACGAACCTCCTTCACAGGCTTGTTGGAAGGATAACAGGGCAGGGGGGAAGTATAGATGCCCCCCTGAGCTCCTTGGAGTTCAAGCAAGATATAGATCATGAATCTTACGAATGGGATGGTGGCTCCAGCGTAGATATTTAGTGCATGTGAACACAGGAGTAGTGGAACTGTATCTTCCTGGCAGCAGACAACAGAACTGTGAGACAGGTGTAAAATACTCAAGCAAGAGTTTTATTTACAACCTTGCAAACACAAAGCATGTGGGTGTTCTCTTTTGCAGGCAAATTCAAACTGCAACTTCTCCTTTTGTACTCATCACCAGCTGTACCTAAACAGCCTAGAAAACCACACCCAGAACTCACAGAAACAGTTCTTAAAGTGGCAATCATCTTTTCCGTTTCTTTGCAGAATGACTCCTAACAAGGAGCACAAGAAGTTGCAGCGTTCTGCAGTGTTTGCAGCAAATGTGAAAGCAACACAAAAAGGAGATCAATACGGTGATCAAAGGTGATCAAACGTGGGACCTTCTGCATGCAAAGCAGGTGTTCTGCCATCAAGCTTTGCTCTTTCTTCAAATACACAAAGCCTGTGCAGTTTTGCTTTTTGGTTGGGAGGGACCCAGAGTATCCTCTAGTCCAAGCCCCCTGCAATGCAAGCCTCAATGTATTCAATGTGTGTTTCTTAAATATGTATACTTTAACTGCTGATTCTATTAATGTTATGATTCTTTTATGTCTATTTACAATATAAATAAGGGATGCAGGTGGCGCTGTGGTCTAAACCACTGAGCCTAGGGCTTGCCGATCAGAAGGTTGGCAGTTTGAATCCCTGCAATGGGGTGAGCTCCCGTTGCTCGGTCCCTGCTCCTGCCAACCTAGCAGTTCAAAAGCACGTCAAAGTGCAAGTAGATAAATAGGTACCGCTCCGGCGGGAAGGTAAGCGCCGTTTCCGTGTGCTGCTCTGGTTCGCCAGAAGCGGTTTAGTCATGCTGGCCACATGACCCAGAAAACTGTCTGTGGAAGCGGCTGGCTCCCTCGGCCTGTAAAGTGAGATGAGCGCCCCAACCCCAGAGTTGTTCGCAACTGGACTTAACTGTCAGGGGTCTCTTTACCTTTCACAATATAAATACAGTAGAACTAACTAAATAAAATAGAAATGTAAACAGTCTTACAGTTCTGCCAAACTCATTTGCTTTTTTAAAATTTGTAATCCATAGTTAATACTGTGCTGATCTGTACAAAGAAAGAAAACCACCTCCCTCCCCACCCCAAGAGGGTTACATATGATGTAACAGGGATAACTCTCTCTCTCCCTCTCTCTCTCTCTCTCTCTCTCTCTCTCAGGAGTTAGCATCCCTTCCAAATCACCCCCCCCCCCCAGTTTCCATCTCTGCCACCTTTCAAGAAGGGCTGGGGCAGAGTTCCCGCCATCAAAGGTCCCAGGGGCAGTTACACAGGCAGGGTCCAATCCATACACAACCTTGTTAGACCCAGTCTCTCTGCAAAGCTGCTAAATATTCTTCCAAAAGTTGGTGCTGGAACCCTCCGTCTGCTTCGGGAGACAGCACTGAATCGTGGTGTTTCACTGCCACTTCAAAGCCCCCCTAGGCAGCGCTGCTGTTGCGCTGGGAGCCTGTCTCCACGTGCAGGGGAAACACGTCCCCGGTAGCATCACTAGGATGGTGCCTGATGTCACAATCCGCCCCTCCTTTGTCCCCTCCCACCCGCCGCCTGAGTAAGCGGGAGCTGCAGCCTTGATGTGGAAGTTGCCCGGGCGCAAAGGCACTGACTTCCAAGCAGGCAGGCAAGGCGGGCGCACCAGAAAGCTGCCGGAAAGCCCGCGCGCAACCTGGGAGCAGAAGAGGCCAGTGCGGAGCATCACTTCCACGCCAAGCCGCTATATCTCGCCGCCGGGAAGAAGCAGGTGAAGGAGGGGCATGGAGGCAGCTGCCCCCCCCCCGCTCGGCTCCTCCCTCCCCTCCTGCTGCCGGGCAAGGGCGCCCGTGATGCAATGGCACTTCTGCCCCGCCTCTTCTCCGCCTCGGCCGCCCCCCGTCCTGGGCGCCTCTTCGGGACCTCATCCTCGCCGCCCCAGCCAAGGCAGCCCCTCCCAGACCCCACCCAGGGCTTAGGGTCCCACTCTCTTGGGGGCCCCCAAAAATGTAAAGGGGGGAAAATGTACATTTCCAAAATATAAGATAAAAAAAACAAATAAAATAAAACCTTCATACAGCAACAGTGTTTTGTGTTGTGTAGGCTCCTATGATGTAATTAGGTCCATAAATTTCCATATAGTATATATTCAACATGCAAAAACAGCGGCACTTTGTTGTTGACAAAGGACAGCTGGACATATAAAGGGCCTCATTTACCTTCAGTAGCTTAGGGCCTCATCAAACCCAAATCCAGTCCTGAGCATGACTAAACCACTTCTGGCGCAACGGGACCCCATGACGGAAACCAGAGCTCACAGAAACACCATTTACCTCCTGCCACAGCAGTAGCTATTTATCTACAGTGGTACCTCGGGTTACATATGCTTCAGGTTACAGACTCCGCTAACCCAGAAATAGTACCTCGGGTTAAGAACTTTGCTTCAGGATGAGAACAGAAATCGTGCTCCAGCAGCGCGGCGGCAGCAGGAGGCCCCATTAGCTAAAGTGGTGCTTCAGGTTAAGAACAGTTTCAGGTTTGGTTAACGTTGCGATGATTCAGTGGGCCAAAGATTTTCGTTATAATATTCAATTTGTTGATTGGATAAGATTGTGGAAAGAAGGGATGGAATTTACTGCATGTACTACAATAAAAGAAAATGTTATGAAAATGTTATATAGATGGTATGTAACACCAGTAAAACTTGGAAAGATGTATAAAGTTAGTAATAAATGTTGGAAATGTCAGGAGAAAGAAGGAACATTTTATCATATGTGGTGGGAATGTAAAAAAATGAAAGGTTTCTGGGAAATGATTTACAATGAGTTGAAAAAAATGTTGAAATATACTTTTGTTAAGAAGCCAGAAGCTTTTCTGTTAGGAATATTAAGAAATGATATAAAAAAGAAGGATGAGAAGTTGTTTTTATATGCAATAACAGCGGCAAGAATTTTGGTGGCACAAAAATGGAAACAGGAAGAAATCCCGACGAAAGAGGAATGGCGAATGAAGCTGATGGAGTACGCAGAATTAGATAAATTAACGGGGAGAATTCGGAACCGCCGAGACCTAAGATTTTCCGAGGACTGGAATAAATTTACAGAGTATATTAAAAATATATGTGAAGGACAATTAACGCTTGTAGGTTTTCAAGAAGCTCTGTGATAATAATGGAGATAATAATGGAGAGAAATATTGTTTTATAATATTTGTTAAGACTAATATGGTTAAAAAAAAACCAATATAGATGGAAGAAATGTGAATAATTGTGATAATATGGAAAATTTCCAGACAGGCTGAGGGAAGTCTAAAAGTATAAAGACTAGAACTGGATGTAAATTTTGGATGGAATGTTTTTCCTTTATTGTTATTTTTGAAAAATTTGATAAATAATTTTTTTTAAAAAAAAGAACAGTTTCAGGTTAAGAACGGACCTCTGGAACAAATTAAGTTCTTAACCCAAGGTACCACTGTACTTGCACTGGTGTGCTTTCGAACTGCTAGGTTGGCAGGAGCTGGGACAGAGCAACAGGAGCTAGCTCACCCCGTTAAGGGGATTCAAACTGCAGACCTTCTGATCGGCAAGCCCTAGGCTCAGTGGTTTAGCTCACAGCGCCACCTGCATTCCCTCTATCTCAGTATTTGTCTTCACTGATTGACAGTAGCTCTCCTGGGTTTCAGACAAGAGACATTCCCAGCCCTGCCTGGAGATGCCAAGGATTGAACTTGGAACTTCCTGCATGCAAAAATAGACGCTCTGTTCTGCCCCTTCCGCAAACCACTTCTGTACATACATTACTTTCTCATGCTTAAAATGGACCACAAAAACATTGAGAAACATTTGGTTCTACATTTGTTCTATTTGTTAATTCTTTTTATTTTCATTCACTGAAAAGGCAGTTCCTGCACAAATTGCTTTTCATGTCACTGCTGCATTATCTGGGATACCAGAAGTCTTTATTAGCCATTATGCTAAGTAAGCCACAGCTGGGCATTCAGTGAGTTTGTCGTTGGTGAGCATCTCTGGCTGTCTCTGCACAGCACCCACTTATCCTTCAGGTATTACTAAAAAGAATTTAGTTTTTCTTATGAATATAAGCAAAGCCAATAAATTAAGACAATTCTTTAGCTGATCTCTTGACCCTAGGATAATGCGCAACAAGAAATTCTGCAGAATGGCAATCACACAATGGGAATCAATGTAATCAAGTGTAGGCCCAAGAAGTGTGGCTCAGAATTGGGACCCATTAATTCAGGTTTTGCAAAATTCCTAGAACTCTTGAGAGGGATACTAATTCACCTCTCAAGAAGTCCCTTTCTGGTAAGATCATTTGTGAGGTTGGAAGAGATTAAGATTTTATATTTAGTAGTCTTCCAGATGTTAGTGTAGTACAACTCCCATCAGCCCTGCCCACTGATCATGGCAAGTGGGGCCAAAGGGAGCCAGAATCCAACAACATCTGGAGGGCCACAGATTTACCACCCCTGCCGTAAAGAGTACTCAATAAATATATTTAAAAAGTTAAATAAAACATAATACGGTTATTTGATTTCTGCTTTTTATAGTTTTGTATTTGTAAAACAAGCAGTTCAAAACCTGCAATGTCATCTTCATATCTTGATTCACAATACTTAGGGAGAAACATGACAGGCAAAAACAAAAGCACTGAAACTATTCACCATTTTTCATAAACATTTTTGGTTGTACTGAAAAGCTCCCCTTTGAATAATTTTCTTCTCTGAAATCCTCTGTGTGCACCAGAAACTTTTTATTGATATACATGCAGACATCTTGGGAGAAATTATGGGGAAATAATTAAATTTGGAGGAAAAGCTATGGCCTTGAGATTGCACATCATCTAAGAACTCTATAGCTATACAAATCTGAATCTTATTAAGGACATCAGAATTGGTGCGGCTATAATACTGGCATCAACAAAAACGCACATATTACTGAACAGTGAATACAGGCATTTACTGGTAATTCTGAAGATTTTAAAATGTGCACAGGGGAAAATATTATGTGCATAACTAAATGTCAAAGACTACAAAGTGCATTGGGGCATATGGGGATGTTAGGGGAGGGGTAGTACCTCTGTGGGGTAGATATGTCGTACTCCTTCTGCAGTTGTTTGTCCACCTTTGGTCTCCACCATGCACTCCTAGAAGCTGTCAACATATGACAGTGGCCACACCTCAGGAACAGCTTCAACTGGCCAGCTAAACCAGGTGAGGGTAGCCACTGGATTTCAAACCTTTGATGAGCTAGCGACTTTTCCTGCATGTGGAGACAGGCTCCAGCAGATTGAGCAGGTGAGACCAATAGTGAATCCAATGGTCAAGAATGTGGTTTCTGCACAAGCTGTAGACGGAAGTGAGGTGCAGGTGGAGCTTGTCAACCTGGAAGGTAGCCCTTCTAGGAGAAGGAAAACTCTGATTCTAAACCTTTGCAGTCTTGCAGGATATCTTCATAGGAAGAAAAGACCAAGGAGTAAACCCTACACAAATCCAGAGTAGCATCCCTAAGACTGTTGGATGGTGTCTTGTACGTCCCCTCTCAGCAACTCCTGCAGCCAAGCTGGTGCCAAACATATTGCTTTGCTTTCCTTTGGACCACAACAGGGTGCTCTTGTCATCTGGGCAGCCCAGGACCTCCAGACACATGGCCCAGGCTTGTGCCTCAGAGAGGTGACTTTGGTGCTGCAAACACAACGGTTTAACTTCCCTCCCAGAGGCACACTCCATTGTCTCTCAAGACAGACGGATGCCAACAAGAATACAAACTGCGTTCAGTAGATGTTCAAATGCCATGCTGCTTTCTTTCAAGTCTTACCTGCCATTTCCTGCTGACCCTCTTAAAACCTTAAGAATTACCAGTAAATGACAGCATCCACCAAGTTTAGGTTACTGAAACATATTCTCATCTACGCATACAGTATGTATCAGTTGTACGTAGATGCAAAGCATCAAACAATTATTGGCACTGAAAAGTAGACTATTCACTAGCAAATATGGCATAGGCCTTTTGATTTCTGTACTTCATGCCTCTTTGGTCTTGTATTTGGAAAACAGGCAGTACAAGACGAGCAACGTGGTCTTCATATCTCGGTTCACAAGATCTGTGAAAACATAAGGCAGACAAAAGTAGAATGGGTAAATTATACATCCTTGAGCTGAAGAGGAACAGCCCATATAACACATTGAATTTGCATTCCCTAGAATGAAATGGGAGAACCAAGGCAGCTACCACAAACCCAAAGCTCAGGAACAGAGGTGACGGCTGGGATTTCGTCCCATCCGGAGGGTGAGCATCCAGCCAATCACCATTATGCGTGTCTGCCCGGTTCTCCCTCCTGCGTGATGTCCGGAATAATCATCTGTCTCCTTCCCGACAGGACTCCATGACCCACGTCTTCCAACAGTAGGCACACATTAGCAGAGTAAACAAATCATCAGCAGAAGCCAGGCCCGAGGTGGGGGCACTAAAGCTACTTTATTATTGACAGTTCAGAACAAAAGAAACATGTCTCCTCTCCTTCTTGCTCTCAAAGAGAAGGGAACAAAAGCAATAACAAAACAGAACAGTGGAAGTCAAAACATCCGTTCTTGTGCTGCAACAGCTAGTGCTGGAATGTATACAGACATCTGAGAAGTGCTCCTAAGGTGATATGGAAACATGAAGTGTAAACGCACCCCTTCTTGTACAATGACTAACCTTCAGGGTTGATAGGTACATCCAGAAGGCCTCCATCCATTAGCAAGTCTACTGCAAGGCTTGCATTGTGTACCTGAGAAGGGTCAACAAAAGAAAAGGTGGTGTCAATTCTGGAAAAATTATCACCAATGGAAAACAACAACATATTACCGTATTTTTCTGTGTATTGGACGCCCCCATGTATAGGATGCCCCCTATTTTTGGGGACCCCCAAAAAAGAAAATGGGGGAAAATTGCCCTGACTTGTTGAAATTTTTTGGGGAAAGGATTGCCCAGAGGCTAACAGCCCCACCCGTCTAACAGGCCACCTATCAGCTGTTCCCTCGCCAGCAATCACTGAGCTTTGGGGGGGGCAGAGTTGAGCTTGTTTTGGGGGGGAGTGGTGAAGCTTTTTTTCCAATTACTTTTAGCACTTTTCGCCTTCCCCACGGAGCCGCCATACAGTATTCTGCTTGCCTCCTCCCACTCTGCCTGCCCTACAGCTGGGAGGGAGGCTGTAGGCAGTCTGTTTTTGCCATGTGGTGTCTTTGCGCAGCTCCATTTGTGCAGGGGCAGTGCAACGTTACTCAGGAGGAGCGCAGCGATTGAAGTAATATTCCCCCTCTGCGCCTTTAACATTAGCGAAACATCGCACCTTGCGCTCCTCCTGTGTAACATTGTGCCACCCATGCACAAATGGAGCCGCGCGAAGACATTGCGCAGAAAAAACAGATCACACAGGCAGCCTCCCCCATGCAGCCTCTGCCTGTAGGATGGGCAGAGTGGGAGGAAGCAGGCAGACTGAGAATGCCCCCACGAGAAAGGCGCAGAGGAGAGAGATATCTTCGATCACTGTGTCCAACATGGCAAAGTCAGGTGAACGCCAAAATGCACACCACGCCAAGAGGGCTATGTGACGGACAGCTGAGCCAGACCAGAGTCTGGTGACGCAGTGCCTCAGAATTCCACCAGAGGGCTGGAGCCTCTCTCTGATTGGCTACCTAGACAGATAGACAAAGGTGGGTGGAGCCAGAACTTTGGGAGGGAGAATAAAAGGAGCCGTTTCAGAGAAAGGATTCTGATGGGGAGATGGTTTAAGAGAGAGCAGGAGGGAGAGAGAAAGAGTTGGTCCTAGTCTGCGTGTGTAACATCTACCCTGGGGAAATTATCTACAGCTAGAGAAAGTAGTCTCTGAGCTTAGACAGGAAGACTGTTGAGTGTCTTGGGAGAGCATTCAGACTGAGTTGGAGCCAGGAGAAGGAGAAGCTGTGAGGATACTGTCTCCTTGGGTCTCTTTCCAGTCAGGAGGGGAGAGATCTTCCAGAAAGAGAAGACTCCCAAACCAGGAAAAAAGGGGTGCGTGGGGATCCCCTGGGTCTGTTAGGCTGCCAGAGGTATCTCAGGAGTATGACTGGTCAAAGGCTGGGAAACGGACAGAAAGAACCACCTCCTTGTTTAAGAACCAAAGTACAGTGGTGCCTCACAAGACGAAAAGAATCCATTCGGCGAGTCTCTTCGTCTTGCGGTTTTTTCGTCTTGCGAAGCAAGCCCATTAGCGGATTAGCGCTATTAGCGGGCTTAGCGGATCAGCTGATAAGCGGCTTAGTGGCTTAGCGGATCAGCTGATAAGCGGCTTAGCGGATCAGCTGTTAAGCGGCTTAGTGGCTTGGGAAAAGGGGGGGGGACCCGCAGGAACTCGCAAGACATTTTCGTCTTGCGAAGCAAGCCCATAGGAAATTTGTTTTGCGAAGCACCTCCAAAACGGAAAACCCTTTCGTCTAGCGGGTTTTCTGTCTTGCGAGGCATTCGTCTTGCGGGGCACGACTGTATTAATCTGTAACACCTACACAACAACTAAGTTTAGGAACTGAAGTGAAATAAGTGGAAGTAAACTTTTGTCTAGAAACCTGTAACATCTGAGGAGTAAAAACTGAATTAAAGCAGCTGACATTTAAAAGAAGCTGTGCATTTATTACCTTGTTTAGAAGCCTGTATCATCCACTAGATTAATGTTCCTGAAAGAACATTCTGACACATCCTTTGTTTTATTAACTTCGTTCTTTAAAACTAATATGTCTTATTTTTTCAACTTCTGCTTGAGTCTCCAAGGATCTAAGTTTACCACCACACAAAAACCACGAAGATAAACTGTGGAGGTTACATGTAGTACATAAGTTGGTGGGTTCTGCCACAGTTGGTAGCCAGAGAGGTGGGATCCACTTCACTTTGGTGACACAACGGTGGGATCTGCTACAGGCCGGTTTATTCCCTTTGCATGGGGCACCTAAAAAGCTTGGAAATAATGTGGGGAAACTGTGTGTCCCACCTATTATAGTTTATAGTTGGGCCTCCAAATGCCCTGTACCCACAATTGGGTGCATAAAGAATAACTTACCATTTCTGCAGGGGAACTTGGTTTCAGGAAAAAATCTCCCAGATTCACGAAATAGCCCTGAAGCTGCCCAATTAGCAAGAGTAAAATAACCCCATCTGCAAACTGGGGGGGAATGAACAGATTATTAAAATGATCGCAGGGTCAGTTTTGTAATCCACAAGACCTCCATGACTTAAAGAACTTTCCTGCAGGACAAAAGCTTCTTCATATTTGCCCCCCAAAGCTTACCAAAGCTTCTGTGTGCAGCAGCACAAAACAGTCACGCAAAAACTTATTGAAGTGCTACAATACTATATGTTATATATCACCCACATCTGTATGTTACAGTCTGAATCCAAATATCAGCACTTTAGGTCCAGTTCATAGGTTATTAGTGTGACAGGTAAGTCATTTATCTCTGACTAGATTCCAGTGCCATTTGAATGAAAGAATCATGTCAGCTATATAGATCAAGTTTTAAAGTTGCTTATTATTTTGACAAAAGACAAAATCCAGATAAGGATTTCTCTTAGTGCTGATCTTATGCCAAGAATTAAAAATTCTTTGTAGGTGGGATATATGAAAAACTTTTGCATCACTTCACTTTCCAGGGTACTAATGTGTGTTAGCAGAGAGCAGGAAGCTGGACTTGCATCTGGCAAGAAGAAATTCAAGTCTCAGTCGGTAGAGCATGAGACTCTTAATCTCAGGGCTGTGGGTTCGAGCCCCACATTGGGTAAAAGATTCCTGCACTGCAGGGAGTTGGACTAGATGACTCTTGTGGTCCCTTCCAACTCTGCAATTCTATAAAGGAGAAGTCCCCCCTTGGCAGCAGATGCTGGGCCACTGCACATGTTCGACCAAAGTGAACCTGGGTTTGCCATCATATGTACATTTGGTGGGAAGCTGTAGCAAATCCCGAGTCCGATGAATATGAATGTATGATACACATGCTTCCAAACACATGTATATCTAATTAATCCATTTAATTTCTATGCAAGCAATAAAAAAAAACTTAGATGTGCACCAATGTGGTGTAGTGGTTAGACTAGGACCAGGGAGGTGCGGGTTCAAATCCCCATTCAGCCCCAAAGCTCACTCAGTGACCCTTTCAGTCACTGTCTTGGAACTTAACTACTTCACTGGCTCATGGAAATGATAAAATAGGAGAAGGAAACTATGTGCATAGCCAGAGCTCCCTGATAGAAGGAAGAAATAATGATGGCATACATAAATTTTAAATAAAAAAATTCCTTCCAGTAGCACCTTAAAGACCAACTAAGTTAGTTCTTGGTATGAGCTTTCGTGTGCATGCACACTTCTTCAGATACACTGAAACAGAAGTTGCCAGATCCTTCTATATAGTGAGAAGGTGGGGAGGGGTATTTGTGCTGGTCCCGGGGGTAAGGTACCTTGGGTGTAGCAGAGTCCACACGAAGAGGGGCAAGGTCCGAGGCAGAGAGCCGGGCAGGGGACAGGTACGCTGGAACTGGAGGCTGTGCAGGGAACAGGAACACCGGATGGTCGGGAACAGGAGGCCGAGCAGAGAACAGGAGTACCGGATAGTCAGGAACAGGAAGCCGAGCAGGGAACAGGAGTACCGGATATTCAGGAACAGGAGGCCGAGCAGGGATCAGGAACACAGGAAGGTCCGAAGCCAACAACGACGTTGCTCCCGCAACCTGGGGCCGGGCTGACTGGGCTTTTATCCTCTTCTAAGGCCAGGGGCGGTCCCGGCCCCCAGGAGCCCCGCCTCCTCTGGCCTTAAGGCGAGCACTCCTCCTGGGGGCAACCAGTTCCCTTCGCCTCTCTGCCCTAAGCCTCTGCAGATCAGGAGAGGCCGAAGGGTTACTGGGCCCTGGAGGAGGCTCACCTGTGGCCACTGAGTCGTCAAGCCTCTCTGGGGCCAGAAGGGTTTCACCTGGGGCCAGCTCCTGATGCACTGCCACAGGTGCAGGTTCTTCAGCATCTAGGCCTTGCCCCAGTTCAGCCGGCCCTGGAGGCGGGGACTCTTGTGCAGGCTGGGATTCCTCTGTTTCATCCTCTGAATCGGAATCCCAGGCCATCACAGTATTACTCAGAAGGGTGGTGGGAATGGGAGATTGGCAGATAGCTGAGATGAGCCTGTTGACGACTCTTCCTATAAGACCTATTACAGTCGTTAAGAGTCGTCAACAGGCTCATCTCAGCTATCTGCCAATCTCCCATTCCCACCACCCTTCTGAGTAATACCCCTCCCCACCTTCTCACTATATAGAAGGATCTGGCAACTTCTGTTTCAGTGTATCTGAAGAAGTGTGCATGCACACGAAAGCTCATACCAAGAACTAACTTAGTTGGTCTTTAAGGTGCTACTGGAAGGAATAAATTTTAAAAATGGGGTTCCTGCAAGCATCTGAGATATTGAAATGAAGAATGAAATCAAGGAAGCCCTCACTTAGGGTGCTTACTCTCTATAAATTATCTTTTTAACCACGTGAGGCAGGTGCTTAAACTTGATTTCCCATCATTTGAAGTAGTCCTTGTTGGGAATTCCATTCCACCCTTTGCTGCAGATATGTGGGATTGTTATGTCACATGTCTGTTTACATTCCAGCACAGATTGCTGGAATCCCATGAGCAGAAGTTCCGCTCTGCATTGCTTTTGTTTTCTCTCTCTCTAAGAAGAACGACAAGGAGAGAGGCCATGTTTTTCTTTGTCCTAATTTATGTAGAATAAATGCGTAGTTTAGTACAGTATCCACGCCTCGAGCCTGATCTGCTGTGTTTACACTCTGCTGAGTAATGTGTGCTCTTGCATGCACAGCAGCTTGAGTTGCAGACACATGTCGGAGGAGTGTTACTGATGGGTCTCCGCAGCGGCAAGGCTGAGAAGGGAGACGCTTCAGCTGGAGCCAAGCCAGCTGGCTTTTCATCCCCGGTTCCGACAGTCCTGCCCATGAAGGATGCAGCTACACAGTGTTCATGTGCTCCACACTGACTTATTATGTGGCCTTCATCAAGTTGCAGCCCCCACCTGTGTTTCCCATCTGTAAAGGGAAATGCTTAGTGATAGGCCTCCAAGGGTTGATATGAGGGCAAACACCATAAAGCAGTTCATAAATTAAATGCAACATAGGATCATGAGTAGAATATATTTACCTGAGAATCAATGTCTTTCACACTTAGTCCTAACTTCCCAACATGTCTGTTGACAAACTTCAAAAATACCTAAAGGAACAGAGCATGGCATCAAATCACTGTTTCTTGGTTATATATCACATTATAAATTGTCTGGGGGAAAACAAAACAAAAACCTGAGGGTGTTTGTTTTACCTCTTTCACTGCATCCACTTTCTCTGGAGCATGTGCCATTAATTCATCAAAGATTTCAGCTTCTAGAGTAAAGTACCAAATTGATTATTTTCAATATATTTCACCACATGAGAGTTTTTCTGTATTATGTTTTGCAATGCAGGTCATAATGGCCCATATCTTAGCCCAATAACAAAGGAGGATGGAGGTGGAGTGCTCTGCATATGGCTTCTTTGTGGGCTTGTGGGTCTATGCGCCATCCCATCCTCTCAATTGCCTTTTCCTCCCAATGCTGTCATTCTGTACTACAGAAATGTGGGTTGCAATCCTATACCCATTTCTCTGGGAGAAAGCTGTTTTGATCTCAATGAGATTGACTTTTAACTTCTTAGGATTGCACCCTTAGACTGGAAATTCCCTGGAACAGGAACCTGTCTTTCTGTATGTTTGTTCAATAAAGCATCAAATCTATGAGGGGGCCTCCCTAGATGTTGCTGAACTCCCATCACCCCCCCCCCGACTATGGCCATGGTGGCTGGGACTGGGGGGAGTTGAAAGTCCAATCAATCCATATGTATTACAGTCAAAGTCAAAGACAACAGAAAGAACGATAATAACACATTTAACTACATCAGCACCCAGGGGCAGAAGCGGCAGACAAAAACGGAAATGTCATATATTTCTTAACATTCTTAACATTAAAAGGAATACTCCATCAGCTAAAGTCTGAGATCCAGAGTCTAAAATCAATATTCATTCGAGTCTTTTGTCAGCAACAAGGTATTTCCTGTGAGCGGCTAGGTAGTTAGTTTCCTTAATAAAGGTTGAATTAGTTCTTTTCAGCTATCATAGTATAGTAGGCAGTATAAGAGTACGTGGGCAATTTATTCAATCTCATCTGAATTACATGGGCACAGCTACAATTATAACGTTGTAAGTCTCAACAGCCCTAGGTGACTTTCCAGCTCATACCTAACCTCAGAACAATTATTTTCTGCTGCTATGCATAGAAGTTTAGTAAAACAATGGTGGATCTTCATCAGGAGATTGCCATTGATGATGAAGACATGAGGCTTTTTGCAGAGAACAATAACTGCCACAGAGCTTTTCAAAACAGATCATGGTGGAGACACAATGGAATAAGTCCTTAGTTCTGTAACTTACGTGAAGAACTTTCGTCAGGTTCCCTAAATACCCAACAAAAGGAAAGATGAGTTAGAAAACAAGCAAATAGGCATCTGAAGTAATAGGTGGTTGCAGCCCACAATATCTCAGGTTGAATAGTTTATCTCTGGGCTGCGACAAGCCTCATGGGGCAGAAGCCGACACATATTTACTTGGACATAAAATTGCACAGCACTCCAACCTCGGTTATTTTGTGGCAACAGATTCGCATGCCTGCCTTTCTAGAATTTGTCACTATGACATAAGAGACTGAAATATAAAATGTAGCTGTTACCTGAGTCTCTGGCTCAAAATTCAATAAAGGTTTATCTTATAAGCATAGTTTCTCATATTAGAAATTGTCTAACATAACAGATTATAAAAGATATTGGTAAGGACAAAGCCATAGAAGGCAAATGGTATTTCTCATGTTTGAAACCAAGGCGGAAAGTGGCAAGATGTTGCCTGGTGTCATAATCAGGAGCCGAGGAGCCAGCAAATAAGGGATGAATTGGCACTCATTTCCAAAACCACCTAAATAAAGAACTCTGTAGGATTTACAGAAACCAGTACCAAACACAATACATTTCCTACTCTTTGTTAACTTTTATTTGCACAATAAAACTGACACGTAAGTAGAGACAAATGTAATTTCCATCTTTCTACTTCTCCATTCAGAGTTCAAGGCAAATTTTGTCTTTTACCTCTTCCCGGTGATGTACTCGACTGAATCTTCTGTCTTAAATCCGTTCGCTGTATGCTATGTAATAGAAAGAAAGGATGCAAAAAGAAGGTATCAACTACTAACTGCAAAAAAAGAAGGAAAGGGGAACAATATACCTCAGGAATGTGCTGTGCAAGATTTCTTTATTGTGAAATCTTGGGCATTTCTACACAGAAGAAAGACTGACCAGGTTACTGCCAGGTAACCAGGTATAGGATTGCATCTTAATTATACCAAAATCTTAGGCAAAATCTACACATTCTGGGGTCAAACAGAGCATCCTCAACAAAAACAAAAACACAATCCCAACCTTGTGTTTTCTGCCAAAAGGAGAAATGCCATAAGCTTTCCCTCAGCAACTCTCCCCCTGCCACTCCCCATTCCTAGCTATGGGTTCTGAGATGCTTTTGTCTTGAGGGTTTGCAAGGCAGAAAGGCAAAATGTGTGTTTTAATAAATAAATAAGTGAAATTAATAAAGTGGGAGCCGTGGCTGGGGATCTTGCTCCTGGCACTGCAAACACAAACATGCCCCTTGTAATGGCATGAGCAAACATGGAGTGGAGAATCCTGGTTTTGCTTCTGCTCATAAAGCTCTGCCCAATACTCTCCCTGCTCTGCATACTTTGGCAGTGCAACTTCACACGTTTTCTGCCAATAGAATTCCTATAGGATATATGGTTTGTTTGAGTATTTATACAAGTTAGTGCTTAATTGCTTTTTAATGGTTTGAAAAAAAAATGTTTTTAACTGTTTCTCTTTTATCTGTAAGCCACTTTGAGTCCCTGTCTGGGGAAAAGGTTGGATCAAGTACTGGAAAGTTAGTAGTAAATAGTCCTCATTCACACATAGGAAATCACAGCCAATTTGCTCCTCCCCATTCATTCTGCTGCAGTACTGTACTGAGTTAAGTTATGGTTTGGTTTAGTATGTAATCCAGACAAAGCAACAGCTGTAAACCACAGGACAAAGTTTGTCTGGAGACAGCGAAACCCTGAGCTTGGGCTTGGACAACACATTAAGCCAAACTAGCAGAAGAAAGACCAGGAAGAAGCAAAGGGGCCACAGTCTTTTCTCTGGGAGCCTGTACGTTAGCTCGGAGCCATAGTTTAGCTTAGCATTAAAAAGGTAAAGGTACCCCTGCCCGTACGGGCCAGTCTTGCCAGACTCTCTAGGGTTGTGCGCTCATCTCACTCTAGAGGCCGGGAGCCAGCGCTGTCCACAGACACTTCCGGGTCACGTGGCCAGCGTGACGAAGCTGCATCTGGCGAGCCAGCGCAGCACACGGAACGCCGTTTACCTTCCCGCTGGTAAGCGGTCCCTATTTATCTACTTGCACCCAGGGGTGCTTTCGAACTGCTAGGTTGGCAGGCGCTGGGACCGAATGACGGGAGCGCACCCCGCCACGGGGATTCAAACCGCCGACCATGCGATCGGCAAGTCCTAGGTGCTGAGGTTTTACCCACAGCGCCACCCGTGTCCCACTCTTCTCTTCTCTGGGAGCCTGTACGTTAGCTCGGAGCCATAGTTTAGCTTAGCATTACACATGAGCTTATTAACAGTGAGATAAAATGAGGAATTAGTGCAAATTTTGATGTCAATTACTCATTGCATATTATCTCAGTATATTTACTATATATGCAGTGAACATTTGATATCTCAACATCAATTATTTGATTTCAGAATTAGTTACTTGACAGTGAACATTTGACAGTATTTGATAGTCAGCATGCAATGTTTAATTTAATGTAATTGCTGGTATGCAATGGTATTTAACATTTAACAGATATGGCATTATATGTAATGGTATTTAGTATGTGGTACTGCTTCAGAGTGGACAGCTTATAATATTCACATCTAATAATAAAATGTCAAGAGAATCATAAGATTATCCATTTCTTTTTGTTAGTTGCTTTTCATTATACAAATAATTCTAAAGCAGATACTATATCAATAAAACACAACCAAGTCATACAACCAGTAAGCAATAGAGCACAGTTAAAAGGGGAGAGCACAAACACAGTCAAACAACTATTTATAAAGTGCATCATCACAGACATAGCCCAAAGTCTGGGTGAATAAATAGGGCTTCGGTTGGCTTATAAGACTTAGCACCAACTAACTGCCAAGTCCAACGTAACTGAATTTTGTTATAAAAATTCACGTTAAGGATTTGAGGATTTGAATTTGACATTTTGTTTTCAACATTTGAATTTGACATTTTGCATCCATGTTTTTAATATTCCTAATATTAATCAGAGTTCTAGAAACAGCCCTGAGAGGATATTTGTTTGCAATCCACCTTGTACTAGGGTCCATGGCACTTCTGATGGAGCTGAGATGGAAGACACAGGGTCTCCCAGGCACTGCCCACTGCCGTGCAGCCTGTCACGTGGGCTGCTGATTCTGTAATAATAATAATTTATAATAATTTATTCTTTATACCCAGCCCATCTGGCTGGGTTTCCCCAGCCACTCTACAGCTAGGCAAGTGAGAAATAGAAGTGTGGACCTATGAAACCAATCCTGGTCCCATGCCTTCTTCACCAAATCGTGGTGGTACCACTCTGAACACTATGCTGCAGAATGGTGACATGGTTGCCACAGTGCAAGCGAAAGCACTGTCTCCAAATCCCCCCCATCCCTACCCCACAGCACCTCTCTGAGGTCGGCGTGTGGATGAAAACTGGGGCGATGCTTGGCTCCTGTGCCTGCTCCCACAACCATCGCAAGCAGTTTCTCTAACTGCAGCATGCTTGCCTCACTCAGGGTGCAAAGACAATCTTAACAAGCTCAGTAGAGAGCAGAAAGAAAGGGAAAATTGTTCCGTTACCTCTACGTTTATTACATCCACCTTAACGTTCGGAGGTATAGCGAGCTCTGGTTGAAAGTGGCCAGCGATGGCCACCAGAAGATGCAACGTGGACAGCAAGTCCTTCCTGAAGATGGCTAAAATAAGAGGACGAGGCAAACGGATGAAGTGTAAACCAATTAATATTTGGAAATACCGTATAAATAAACCATATCTGGAAATGGTTTAAATGCTAGCAGATTTCGGTACAATGGTACTCTTTCTAAAGCTGTGGGGGTATGTAGCTCCTGGTGGCGCCAGTGTGGGGCCTGGAAGAAGTGAGGAGGGGGCTTTATAGCCCAGTGGGCCAATATGTCCTTAACAAATGCACGCTTAGGCTGGCCCTGAGTCTCTGTTCCTCAGAATCCCTCACCAATGGAACCCTTGTTGTTTTAGTTAGCAAAATGGTCATCCTTATGACAGAAGTGTGTCTGGAGGACCCTTGGGAGCAGTAGAAAATGCACGCCTTATCAGCAAGGGCCAGGCCACAGAGAGGCAGAGATGGAAAGTCGCTTTCCACCCACACTCCATCTTGTCTCCAAGTGCAGCACTAACTTTCCTCCACAGCAATTAATGCTCACCACTCATTTATCTGGGAGGAAATATCTGCTGCAAGGCTAAACTTGCACTTAGCACCTGGGGACTCCAGCAATTGGGAATCAATGCTGTTTTCATCTGTATAGTCCAGACCTGGGGTTGTTTCTTGGGAAGACTAGGGTGTTGGTGACTGGTTTTTATATAAAATATTACTTTTATGCTGCTATATTTTTGTGGGTAGGTGCCTTTGTGTTTCTCCTGCAAATGTTATAAGAAACCTAGCCCTTAGTTTGTCAGGAGTTACAACTTTTTGGGGAGGTACTTGGTTCTTTTACTTCCAGTCTAGAGGATCTTCTTCATTTACACCACTAGGTTCCCAAGATAAGAAAAAGGAAGGAGATACATTATTATTCAGTATCCGGTTTGTGTTTTGCATTTGTACATACAGTCTACACTCCATTTCAGTTTGCTTTCTTCTAGCTGTAAACACTGGTTCACAGATTTCAGAATAATTTCAAGTTTAAGCCTTTGTTTCTTCTCTGTCAATGCAATTTCCTCTACTTCCAGACTGAGGGATCCAAGTTGCTCTAGGAGGTGAAAAGGAGACAAGAAAAAAAGATGGAGAATATAGTCTGACTTCCGGTTCAGCAATTTATTGCAGGGTATTCTAATTCCTCCAGGAAGCCCTGGCACAAAAGTGTCTTATTTTAATTCACACAACACCAACCCCCAGCATTGTGTACTGGATTTTAAGTGGTGTGAGCCTCTTCCAGAGCCATTTTGTGCCTGAAAAGCTGTAGAAAAGCCTAACAGCTAATAGATGTGTGTCCTTCATTCACTTAGGGCATTCAGAGCAACCGTTGAAATGAAAGTGAAAGGTCATTGACAAAAGATCCCTTTGTGTATCTTATAGAACACTCAGGGGTCTGGACTGTAAATACTGTATTGTTAGATTTCTATGATTCCACATTTATCCAAATACCTATTTTTATATGCATTTTTGCCAGATCGACACAATTTTTCAAGCAATTTATCCAACAATGCATTTTGCAAGTTATTTTCACTAATATATGCATGCACAGTTTTGTGTACTGCAAAATTTGAAGCAGTCTGAATGTTGAAGGATAGCTGTTCTTTGGTTCAAGAAGTGCAAATTAGCCACATTTCTCCCCTGCCCTAACTCTAAACACACACAAAGAAAAGGTAACAGCAAATAAAGGACCTGTGGCAGGAACCACAAAGCCGTATGAATTATCAGTCACTGAAGGCTAGCAGTGCTTATGTTTTGTCCTTTTCGAGGGTTAGTCTTTGTCTCTGCTTTTCCCCGTCTGCATAAAATCCTGCCGTTGGCAAGGCCTTCTTCTCTTTCTTCATTCTATATTCTTCAAAATTATTTTCTTTTGCTGCTCCCTTCCTGTCAGGCTCCCATGATATCTGCTCATGATGGTCACACAAGAACAACATGCTACCATCATGTGTGCATGGATGCTATTTCTGCACAGGATGATTTTGATTCTGTGTGCAAGTGTTTCAAGGATACACTAAGTTGTGGCAGGAACAAATTGCAAGAAAGCCAATACATAGAAAACTAAATTATCAGAGAGAGTGTGGGAGAAGAAACATGCCATTCAGGCTTCAGAATATTTCAGTTATCTGGTTGATCTGCATGTAAGCTAAGAAAAAGAGCTGGTAATAAATATTAATTATAGGAGGTCACTCTGTGATGAGATTTATTCCACAATACAGGTATTTCCAAATGCCCACATTTAAAACAAAAATGGCTTACCTATGAGATGATGAAGTATCAATCCATCATACATGTCTTGCTCAAGGCTTTTCACCACAATGTGTTCATGCTTGAGAGTCGTGTTAATCCAATCCATAAAGAACTGTGGGGGGAAATGTTGTCTTGAATAACAGCATTTGGGTATTTTCTCACTTCTTCTTTTTTTTAAAAAAAAAGATAGAAATCAGATTTACTTCAACAATCTGTGCCAAAGTATCCTAATTCTGTAATTGGTTGTTACTGTAATGCAAAAGTAAAATGGAAGAGCCCTAAATTTAGCATATATGTGTGTTTCTGGTTAAATTTCATGCACTTGACAAGAGTGGCATGCTTTTGTACACTGCTTGGAAATTCTGAATATTAAGCAGCATATAAGTATCTGAAGTGCAGAAATAAAAGATATTTTAACATTTTAATTCATTCCAGTATATATTTTTAACCAAAAAAGTTCATAGAATCATAGAATTGTAGAGTTGGAAGGGACCACAAGAGTTATCTAGTCCAACCCCCTGCAAGGCAGGAATCTTTTGATCCAACATGGGGCTCGAACCCACAACCCTGGCATTAAGAGTTTCATGCTGTACCAAGTGAGCTATCCTGCTGGCATATTATTCCCGAATTGCTGAAACGTCACACCAGCATCTTGCAGAGAGCAAGGAGGAGTTTGGATTTGATATCCCGCTTTATCACTACCCGAAGGAGTCTCAAAGCGGCTCACATTCTCCTTTCCCTTCCTCCCCCACAACAAGGTGAGTGGGGCTGAGAGACTTCAGAGAAGTGTGACTGGCCCAAGGTCACCCAGCAGCTGCAGGTGGAGGAGCGGAGACGCAAACCCGGTTCACCAGAATACGAGACTACCGCTCTTAACCACTACACCACACTGGCTCTAGTCCATACAAGGCCTAGTCTAGTCCATATTTAGCCAGAAAACCAGTGGCAGAGAATGAAGCTCACATTACTGAATGCTCCTCTAAACAAGCAGTCTCTCTGCACGCTGAAAATGGACACATCAGTAAAAGGGCTAAGCGAGAATCTTCTTTAGTGTTGGAGGGGGAGATATTTTCTGTATGTGGGAGAGCTAAGCTACTGGCAGTCTGTAGTAAGAAGAAGCTCATGGAACTTTGGAGTGTCAGGCATAGCCCTACTGGCTTTAGCCCAAACGTAGCAGAGTTTTCCTGCACAGCGAGGAAGCTAGTTGCGGCAGTAATGACTAGTCAGCTAGACTCAGAATAACTATTTACAGGATTTATTAAAAGGAAAAATAAAACCAGCAGAGTTTCTGCATACAAATAAAAGCAAAATAAATCCTCTCTTTCTTTCTCTCTCTCTCTCATAACCATACACAGCACTTCTAACTCCTAACACACCTCACATCAAACTGAGCTAGCAATCCCTTGATAACAGAGTTGAGTGCTGCTCGTTAACCAATCAGAGTAAGTAGTTTCTAGGTCAAGCAGACCTGGGCTTTCTGCCAAGAGTAAATTGACACCAGCTTGAGTTAATTGGTGAAGCTAGAATCTGCAAGTTTCCCACGAGAACCAATTAACAGAAACTGAACACCCCCTCACAGATTCTGCTGAACAATTAACTCCAAATACACCTATGTAGGAGATTATTTTTCCAGCAAACCTAAACCTTTGCACATTCGCTTGTTCTTTATCTTTGCCAATGGTTTAGTTAATACATCTGCTACATTTTCTTCACTTGATACATAAGTACAGGTGATTACATTGTCTTGTACACAGCAACGTACATTTTGGTATTTTACAGAGATATGTTTGGAACGCGATTTGAAGCCCTCTGTTTTGCTTAAGGTTATACAAGCCTGATTATCAATGTAAACTTGTACTGGTTCTCCACAATTTACATTTAAATCTGCCAACAAATGCTTGAAATAAATCACCTCGTTACACAATTCACTCAATGCGGCATACTCTGATTCCGTTGATGACACACTTACAACGTCTTGCTTGCGTGACCGCCAGCTGATTAAAGCTCCACCGACCATTATGACTAGTCCTGTGACAGATTTTCTATCCGGCAAATTTCCCCAGTCACTATCACAGTAGCAACTCAACATTTCATCCTCTGAAGAATTTAATTGTAACATATAGCCAATTGTCTGTTTGAGGTACCTCATAACTTGTTTTACCCCTTTCCAGGCATTTAGTGTGGGTTTTGAGACCAATCTACTTAATATGCCTACTGCGTAGCTAATATCAGGTCTGGACCACTGTGCTAGATACAATAAACTTCCAATTACAGAGTGATATACATCAGGATGTTCAAATTCAGGACTCTCATCTGTATGAAGTGTTTTTATGAAACCTGGATCCATAGGCACCGCTGCCCCTTTGCAATCCTGCATCCTGTATGTAGTCAGTAGTTGTTTAACTTTGTTCTGCTGACTAATTAGGCAGCTGCCATCTTGGGCCCAGCACACTTCCAACCCTAGATATGTCCTAACCGGGCCTAAGTCTCGTCATAATCTTTTCCAGGCCTCTGAGAATATCCTTGAGCGACTAAACGAGCTTTGTATTTGTACTCTCCTGTCACCAGAGGTTTAAGTTTGTACACCCACCTGCAGCCTACAATCTTTGCCCCCTCAGGCGCTGCTACTGGTGTAAAAACCTTGTGCTCATTCAGAGAGGACATCTCTTCCTCCATTGCCTGTTTCCAGCGCTCTGCCTCCTCTTTTGGTAACTTTAACACCTCCTGAAAACTCTTGGGCTCTGCAATTACACTAAACACATTTGCAGTATCTGGAGAAAAACGCACTGGAGGCACTCCTTTGTTTTGTCTTTTAGATCTTCTGGGAGAAAATTTTTCTTCTGACCCACTTTCCTCCTCAGAACTACGACCTCTCTTTTGTTGCTTAGCAACTGGTCTTTGGCTAACTCCACTTTCTTGAGAGCTCTTATCTGAACTTTCCTCCCCCTCAGACTCTGATTCTCTGTGTCTACTTTCAGAGTCATGAAGCTCCTGGGAAGGTTCAAACCAAACCTCAGTATTGGCATGTAGTCTCTCCCAGCCACTATGTTCACAAAAACTGGCATTCCTGGAGATCACAATGCCATTTGTCCCTTCAGCAAAGCGGAAACCTTTTCCCAGCTCCTGGTAACCCACAAACACTAGCTGTTTGGTCTTAGGATCTCCCTTCTTTCTCATTTGTTTCGGAATTAATACCCAGGCTTTTGATCCAAACACATGCAAATGGTCAATTTTGGGTTTTTTCTGAAACAATTTAAAGTACGGGGTTGTACCTATTGTTTGATGAAAGAGCCTATTTTGGAGATAACACGCGGTGAGCATGCTCTCCCCCCAATAAAACATGGGCAAATCAGCATCATCAAGCATGGCAAACATCATATCCTGTAAAGATCTGTTTTTTCGCTCTGCAACACCATTCTCCTCTGGGGAAAAAACGTTCGTTTTTCTATGCCCAATGCCACGCTTTTGTAACCAATCTTTAAAGGCATTTGACATAAATTCGCCACCTCTGTCTGTCTGAATCCTTCTGAGTTTAATGGACAGAAATCTTTCCACAGATGCCACCCAGCCTTTAAACTTAGTGAACACGTCACCCTTATTTTTCATGGGAAAAACCCAGGAGTAACGCGTGGCGTCATCCACAATTGTTAGTGAAAAGCGCGCTCCACCCCTGCTTACAGCAAATGGACCAATTACGTCCATGTGAACCAGCTGTAGCGGTGACTCACTAACTCTGTCACTTCTGGGGTAAGAGACTCTGTGGGTTTTAACCTTTTTACAAACATTACAATCAAGGTACTTGTTACAACTCTTTAAATTACCCCCATCAGCCAATTCAGACATTTTTAGTACACTTTTCCAGCAAGCATGCCCCATTTTCCTATGCAATAAGTGCACACAGTTGTCATGTATAGCTTTGTTACTCACTGCAGGCTGAGATTT
The DNA here is from genome assembly GCF_965112155.1 of Podarcis liolepis. Taxonomy (NCBI): domain Eukaryota; kingdom Metazoa; phylum Chordata; class Lepidosauria; order Squamata; family Lacertidae; genus Podarcis; species Podarcis liolepis. The sequence goes on from NC_139556.1 coordinate 4,329,241, forward strand.
ACTGACTACTGCTGCAACTTGAGATCCTGCTTTAAGCCAAAACAAGCCTCCCTCTGACTTAGCAGTGCCTAAAGTCTCACCAGCCTTCTTAATAATGCAACTGTCTCCTTCAAAATACACTTTAAACCCAGCTTTTAGCAAACAATCTACAGACATCAGATTGCTCCTTAATGAAGGCACACAAAGTACATTTTGCAGGCATTCACGAAGACAAGAAACATAAACTGCACCCCCCGAAATCACTTCGGAAGTACTTCCGTCTGCTAGAGCCACCTGGCTGCGCTGTGCTGAGTTCTTGGAAACAAATAATTCATCTGAGTTCACGATGTGGCGAGATGCTCCCGAATCGACCACCCAGACCGCTTGTTTCTCATCAGCAATCTTGACCTCGCCGGTCACCAGCTGAGCCGACTGTTTTCGTTTGAAGAATTTCTTTTTACGCTGCTGCTGCTGCTGCTGATCTCGTCTCTGCTCCTGCACCGGCAACTGAGACTTGACCAACTCCGGACATTGTCGTTTTAGATGCGCTGAAGACCCACATCGGAAACAACGCCTAACAGCAAACGCTGACTCCTCACCAGTACGCTGCTTTTGCTTCACCTCTGGCACGGCATGAGAACTCCTTCCAAACCGCCCGCCAGTAGAAGTCTCTGCAGCCAACGACCTTTCTTGCCTCTTCTGCCATTCTTCAATCAAACGCCCAGTAACGTAACTGACTGATAAATCACGCTCCTGTATGCCTTCTAGAGACAAAACTAAATTATCCCAGCTTTCCGGGAGAGAACTCAAAATAATAGCCACCTTCTCCTGCTGGTCTAATGCACAGTCTCTTTCCTGTAGCGCAGCAAACTTTAACTGTAAACTGTGTAGGTGTTCCTGCATTGTAACCCCAGGCTGTAACATTGCCTTGTACAATGCCTTGCGAATGAACAGCTTGGAAACCGCTGTCTCACGCACATGGAGTTCTTTAAGTGCTTGCCACACACCTCTAGCTGTCTTGATTCCCCTCACATACGGCAACTGGGAATCTTCCAGCCCCAAGACAATTGTGGCCCTTGCTCTTTGGTCTTTATCGAGGTCTTCATCATCAGGCTTCGCAGGAAACTTACTCACCACTTGCCAGAGACGATCCCTCTGTAGCACTGCCTGCATGCGTTCCGACCACAGCAAGTAATTGGAGTCATTCAGACGCTCAAAAGCCATCTGAACTGGTTGTGAGGCCATCTTGAGAGCGATGTCCCTGGAACCCGGAACCAGCTACTCACGACCACCGAGAGAGAAAACAGGAACCACAGCACCCAGCACTCACACACTGCAGCTGTTGTCCTTGCGTCCACTGCGTCACCAGCTCACCACAGTCAGGAACCAGCCAGTGTCCATCTGCTGCACCAACAGGAACAACAACTTCTGGAACTACTGGAACCAACACCGTTGATGCTGACACCACCACAACTCAGGCTGGCAGCACAATGCCCATAACCTCATGGAACTTTGGAGTGTCAGGCATAGCCCTACTGGCTTTAGCCCAAACGTAGCAGAGTTTTCCTGCACAGCGAGGAAGCTAGTTGCGGCAGTAATGACTAGTCAGCTAGACTCAGAATAACTATTTACAGGATTTATTAAAAGGAAAAATAAAACCAGCAGAGTTTCTGCATACAAATAAAAGCAAAATAAATCCTCTCTTTCTTTCTCTCTCTCTCTCATAACCATACACAGCACTTCTAACTCCTAACACACCTCACATCAAACTGAGCTAGCAATCCCTTGATAACAGAGTTGAGTGCTGCTCGTTAACCAATCAGAGTAAGTAGTTTCTAGGTCAAGCAGACCTGGGCTTTCTGCCAAGAGTAAATTGACACCAGCTTGAGTTAATTGGTGAAGCTAGAATCTGCAAGTTTCCCACGAGAACCAATTAACAGAAACTGAACAGAAGCTTCCTCTCAGCTGGCTTTGACACCCAGGGGGGTGGGGGGGTCTCAAGCTTTTCTGCAGAATACTTTAATAATCCTCGAGTGTTTTCATGAAAGCTTAAAAAATGGTTGAAGCAGCTCTGGGCTGCCAGTTCTCTCTTCCCAAGCGAAAGAAAGAAAGAAAGAAAGAAAGAAAGAAAGAAAGAAAGAAAGAACCCTTATTTTTAAGAAAGCAAAGATGGTTACATGCAAGGATGAGGCTTGCTAGGGACAGGGGTGCCATTTCTTGTCAGGGAGTTTGGGGTCTGTAGCGTCTTCTGCCTCCTAAACCAAATTGTGAGGCAGAGAAAACTACAACTCCCAGGACCATCCCAAGACATTTCGGTCCCTGAGATGAACTACAAAATGATGCCCTGCTCCCCACCAGGGAAGAAGGGTGAGTGAACATCTGCATCAGGAACAAGGGGGGAACATTGGGATCAGTTGCCCCTGTGGATTCTGCTGCCTGAGACGGCCGCCTCACCTTGTCTCGTGTGTGGGTCGGCCCTGACAGCTCCCATGGTTCCCAAGCATCATTTTCTGCCCAGGAGCCCATAGTTTTCCTAGCAAGTGCTCCTTACCACCTGCACTCCACATGTGCTTGGGGAATGAGAGGGAGAGAGGGGGAGGGAGAGGGAGAGGGAGAGGGGGAGAGAGAGAGAGAGAGAGAGAGAGAGAGAGATGGACTATTTCAGGCACGTCCAACAGCTAGATCAGGGGTCTGCAACCCGCGGCTCCGGAGCCGCATGTGGCTCTTTTACACCTTTGCCGCGGCTCCGGGGCAAATACTAGCGAGGGGAGGAGGCGCATTGTGCGCCCCGACACTTCCTACTGTGGCGGGTGCTATACTGGCTGTGACGTCGCATGGGGGCGGTGTGTGCATCAGTCACGCACCGTCCCGACGTCACCTTCCCGGTTTTGCGGCTCCCAGGTTTTTTTCCTTCGGAAATGGGTCCAAGTGGCTCTTTTTGTCTTAAAGGTTGCAGACCCCTGAGCTAGATCATGATCTACCAGTAGATTAGTGGACGTCTGAACTGAACCCCGCAAAATGGGGTAAATCATTGCCAGTTTTTAACTCTGTGAGTAGATCGCAGTCTCTTGGTATTTCTATACTGCTCTCTCATAAAATATCAGAGTGGCATACAGCAATATGAAAGCTTTATGAACCATTGAAAGTGGTACAGAACAATCAATAAAATGACCAGCTAAGGCTGTTCGTGAATATTTTTAACAACCCCATAGGTCTGTCTTGAAAAGATGTCTGAAAGTCAAAAGAGAAGATGCCTGCCGTGTCTCTGCTGGAAGAGGGTTTCACAGGATGGGAGTGGCGACATGAAATGCTCAACTTCAGATTAAGGCCTGATGGGTCACTTTAACACTGTTGTTAGGAGAGCCCATTCCCCTTCCAGAACTGAAATTCCCAGAGTGGTAAACAGTCAATCCTTCTTCCCAGGAAACTCTGGGAATTGTAGTTCTGTGAAGGAAATGAGGCTCTCCAGCAACTCAGCACCCTTAGCAAACTTCTCTTCCCAGGCTTCCTTGGCCATGGCTGTTTAGAAGGTATAGGGCAGATGGAGCCCTATTGCTCCCCCCCCCCAGCCCCCAAGTGAGTTCAGTTAAGAAGAAGGACCATCCCGCCCAACAAAATATTCCTCAAGTATACTGTTTGTCAACTTGGAATTTTATCTTTGAAAATGCGGTTGTTAAAAAACCATAAGCTAACTAAAATAAGGAGAAAGTGCATTACTGTTTGTAGAGCTTCTAGTTTCGGGTCATTTCGAGAAGTTGGCTTTATGTATTTCCTCTTTTCTCCTAAAAGAGATACAAACAAACAGCAGTTACAATTATACAGCCTAACTCACCCAGGCCCTGAGAACAACCATCACCATTTCACCACCAAATTGCCAATTCAAGCAAAAAAGTCTAATAATTTGGACCCGTGAATAATTTGGACCAGCACAGCAGAAGGCAAATGGTCAATATCACAAATTTGAAATTATAATTAAGGGAATACAAAGTGACATAATCTTTTTTGAAGGGTGATCAAGGAGGCACTTCCTAGAAGGAAAGCACATCATAAAAATGATGCCACATTTGTTTGACTTAACGCTGTGATAGATAATCTTCGCAGTTAGGTTAATTTATCAAGTACGTTTGCATTTCCTAAGCTGGAAATGGCAAGTGGTGGTGGAGACACCGACCTATCCAACAACAGACTGGATTAAGTCTAGAAATCTAGAAATAATATTGAATTAATGAATCTGTTTTGCACATTTGGTCACACTTTCTATGGCGACATACCTTGCGCAATGTCCTCCTCTTCTGAGAATGGATTGACTTGAAACTCTGGGAAAGCTTTGAGGAAGCTTGGCTCCATTGCTTTGGTTTCCTTCCCCTTACAAACAGGAAGGCTGGGTTTACTTCCCCTAGAAACCATGGCAGAAAAATACAGGTGAGCAAGCTGTTCCCAGGGGAGAGCAATTCTAAAGCGGTGGCAATAATATCTATGTAACTGAAGCAAATGTGTTGATGGATTTCTTATTTTGATGACACAAGACTCCAGACCCCAAGGTGTCTTTTGAAACATTTACCTCCAGTAAAATGGGGCTCTTCTGGGAACAACCTTTGACTATTCAGGGATTCAAATCAGCGGGGGGGGGGGGGAGGGCAACACTGCAAAACTGATGAAAGGCTTTCACACCAGGCTCACAAACCAAAACAAGCATAAATCCTGGGGAAAGCAAGGACTTTAAAAATGGACTTGACAATAAGAAAATAATTGAGAAGAACGAGGAAATTGACCATCTGGTATAAATTAAAGGCTGAAATGCCTGATGAAAGATAATATAAATAGGTCAAGGGAGATGCGGGAGGGGGAGACATGAAATCTACTTTTTTTTACAATAATGCTGTAACCCACACAACGACTTTCTCTTAACCTTTTGATATTAATACCAGCCACCTTTTGGAACCTCCAGTTCTGATTTAACTCAATATAAAAATGCTCATAAAAGGAAGTCCTAAGAAGAAATATAGAGGAGAATGCGCTCATGTCTAAACTCTGAATCCAGAGTTCAAGGCTCCCAATTCAGAGCTCAGCAAACACCATGATGCACACAGACACATTCATGTCTTACACGTCCCTTCAACTGCAGTTTTCAAGGCTCCCAAAGAAATCTAGGAAGCCTTCCTTCAACACTGCAGCTGGATGGGAAGGTGCTGGCATATCCGTAGCAGAGATGGATGGAGCTTTGGTTCCTCTTGGTTTCTCATTTTTAGAAACTTTAGTCTGGACATTTTCTCATCAGTTTGCAAACATCCTTTTTTAAAAATTGCAAATAATTTTCTCTCATATGTTCATATGCTATTTTTGCTAATGTATGCATTTAGGCACACTTTCCTCTAATGCACACCTCTCTACATATTTTTTGGGTTGGAGAGTGGCATCAAAAATTCAGAGAAGAATGGATTTCAATGGATAGTTCTGCTTTGGCTCATGCATTGTTTTGGGAAGTGCAAATTAGGTAGAATTGCATTAACATGAGAACCAAACCGATTTCTGTCACCCACAAAAACCTAAACAGGAATGTGCAGAGCAGTTACTGCCTTACAACCTTGGGCACCACACACAGTAATTGGCTTTTTGCAGACTGCCCAGATGTGTGATCTGAGCACAGGAAGCTCAGTTTGAGATGTTTCCTCTGTAAGGTTCTAAGTATTTCACACTTCCCCTAACCTAAGTAGTGGGAAGTTACAGGGCAGCATTTTTACAAGGCCACTTTTTTATTTTTAGATAAGTACTGAAGACTTACTGTGAACTTTGTAAGAACCACCATTTAGAAATGCCCAGGCTGAGCAGGTGAAGAGAAAGCAAAGCTTGCTTCTCAGCAATCTTCTGTAGCCAGTTCTCAAAACTTTCTTCCCACTCCCACATTCGGATACTTTACAAACTGTTCTTTTCAGCTGCGCTGGACCTGGCAGACAGGTGTGGCTTCAGGACATTTTTAAACTACCCTGATGGTGGATCCTTAACAACTAGAGTAACAACTGGAGAGGCAGTGAAGTGCAGTGGGTAGATTTTGACTGGAGACACCTGGGTTCAAATCACCACTCGTTCTCTCTCAACCCAGCCTCACAGAGCTGTGACGGTCAAGTGGGAGAACCACACATATGCTACTCTGAGCATTCAAATTGGGAAATAAATAAAGAGATTCCTATAGTTCAGCATCAACAAAAAGGCCATGCAAGAACCTAGACAGAGAGAGCCATCCCTTTGACACAAAACAAGAGCAGACACCATCCATAACATCACTTATGGGGGGGGGGGTTGCAGAATATTTTCAGTCAGTCACATTTTATTTATAGCCAATGGCATTTGCAGAATATGATACTCTGAGCTGTACTTTCATTACTGAAATCAGAAAACCGATGAACTTTATGGCAAAGGCTCAATTTCTACCCGTAGTTCTAACTGTTATCCTTTTCCCTAGTGTTCGATAGGAGTTTCTGAGTTAGTTCTTTATTAACTATAAACCCCAGAGAACTAGATCAAAACCACTTACTTTTGCAGATTTCACTGAGGAATGTGGACTCACTCCTTTCTTTTCTGCTAGGGAAAAAGCAAAGAGAGACAAAAGACTCAGAAATTGTCCCAAAGGGGTGGGGGGATGCTCCGTGGACATTTTAGGGGGGAAATATTAAAAACCCCTCCAGCATCCAAATCATAGCAACTTTTTTCAGACATGATGCTTAAAAGAAGCAAATCAGCAGCCAGCTGAAAGCAACTTCCTTGTTTTCTTCTGTCCCCAAGACTGAAGCTCGTAAATTTGCAGCAACATTCAACAGCAAGGAGGCTGCCTTTATACATACAGGAACACAGAAAGATACTCAAGAAAATCTTTTGAAGTACCAACCTAAATTCTCAAGCAAGATCTTTGGAGAGCTGTATTGAGGCTGGCAATCTATTTTGACCCCTTTTGGATCAGTTTTGCTTTCAGAATGCTGCCTTTGTGTGTCGTGCAACCAGGGAGAGGAAGTTGGTGCACATCCTTCCTATAGGTGACATTTCAAAAACAAAACCACCGTTCCTCACACATTAGCGCAACCTATGCACTCCCATATCGTCCAAGAGTCACTATTCACACATACTGGTCTTGCTGGCATCCGTGTGTCTCAGTCCCTGGAAATTGCTGTCTCTAGTTAGCTTTTGAGAACAATTGTGAAGCTGAAGTGCTTTTAAGTTCTAAGTACATATTCTGCAATAAGTGAAACACTTCCCGTAAATTCAACCAGAGCTAATGTGAGATTAAACAATGCTCTGCCTTTTTAAAAGAGTGCTACTGTCATTTTGCCAACACACCCCATTTCAGAAGAAAGCAAAGGGCAGACTAGAATGGAATAAATTAATGCAACAAACAGAAAACAACAGTGAGCCGTCAACAATGTGTTGTTGCAGCAGGTGGGGGAGGCAGGAGATGCATAGACAAAAATATATCATTTTCAGCTATGGGAATATTGGTGGATACACATTCCTACCATTCAGAAACGTTATAATTGCTTCCAATGGCCCAAACAAAAATTTGGCAGCAGTTACAGATCTGGATTAAACCTGCACATTACAATGGGGTCAATAATGCTGGTGTGTGCAATTTACATACATAAAAAAATATTTGGTCTCCTGTAGGCAGAGCATTGTATCTAATGCTGTATAAGCAAAATTCTGCTTGTGCAACAGGAATTCCCCTTCTCCTCTACCCTATCACACATACCCCCCCAAAAAAACTGCCACAGAGGGGGGTGGCTGTGGAGGAGGGGCACGTTTTGCTGTGCCAGCAGAAATCTCCTGCCAGTGGCGCCAACTCCAGGGGGGCCCGGGGGCTCAGGCACCCACATTTTTTTTGCTGTGGGTGCCCAGTCTCTGCCCTCCCGCCACTGCGTGTCCCCAGCTGCCGCCGTGCCTCTGGCTCTCCAGCACCATGGCTGTGACTGGGCCGGGCCTGCACCTCCACCCCGGGGCCTGATCCACCAGTTGGGGCCTGATGCAGCCCTGGACATGCTTCTGGGAGGCAGCCAGTGGGTCCCAACAGAGGCCCTGCCGCGCAGGCCCCAGCCTAGTCGCCGCCAAAGTGCTCACGTGCCCCATGCCACGCCGTCATGACATCATTGATGTCACATCGTGCCTCGATGTTATGACATTGCGGTGTGGTGAGCGTGGTCCTGGCACCCAAAGTCTGGGGCCCCAGTCAGCACTTCTGTCTCCTGTGCAAGCAGAACAGCAGTGTTAGATGCATCCGAGGGTCTCCCACACTGAATGGTTGTGCTAGCAAACACTAGCATAGCACATTGTTCTTATTATTTATTGAATTTATATGCCGCCCTTAGCCGGGGGCCTAGGTCACCTGCCTCACCCCTTGGAAACTTACCTGGCAAGGGGGCAGCAGAGGAGGGCAGGCAAAGTGACTGCAGCATAGAATTACATCGGGATCCACAGGTAGCATAGATAGCAGCTGCAGATGCTTCCCTCTGGTCAGTGCTCTGGGACCTGCCTTCCTCCCTTCCCCCATCACACCAGGTGCTGACAGGGGACCAGGTGGTGAGAAATGATTTTGGTGTCCTTTGGAGAAGAACAGCAAGTTGTGCGCTTCTTAGGTTGTGGGTATCTTGTTCATTGCCTGGGATAAGAACTTAGCATAATTGGTTGTTAAAGACTAGCTTCTGGGTTAGGGTGGGCTATTTTATTATGTAAAATAATTTAATTTTAAAAAGTGAAAAAGAAGTAAGAAATTATACCAGAGCTGTTTCCACTGTACTTTCTGGTAGTGCCTCACTACATCTTGCTAGATGTTGCCTTAAATATTTGGGGCAGGCTAAATTCACCACGGACACAGGTGGTGCTGTGGGTTAAGCCACAGAGCCTAGGGCTTGCCGATCAGAAGGTCAGCGGTTTGAATCCCCGCAACGGGGTGAGCTCCCGTTTCTCGGTCCCTGCTCCTGCCAACCTAGCAGTTCGAAAGCACTTCAAAGTGCAAGTAGATAAATAGGAAGGTAAACGGCATTTCCGTGCGCTGCTCTGGTTCGCTAGAAGTGGCTTAGTCATGACCCAGAAGCTGTACGCCGGCTCCCTCGGCCAAGAAAGCGAGATGAGCGCCGCAACCCCAGAGTCGGCTACAACTGGACCTAATGGTCAGGAGTCCCTTTACCTTTACCTTTAAATTCACCACTGCAAATACTGAAATTGTATTTTTAACCATAACGTGGACACGCCCATTAAGTATATAGCCCCTTAATTAGTAGACTCATATAATGCTCAGGATAGGACCAGTAGAATGCCTTTTGTCCCAGGAAAGTAAAGACAAAAAAAGATCTACTGAGGCGCTGAAGCTACCTGAAAGAGGCTACCAAGAAGAGCAGAGGCCTTTTGGCACGGCCATTTGCATTTCAGCCTATGATCCCTAAGCTATCAAGGAGACAGAAAGATGTGAGAGGTTTCCCTGCAAGGCCCTGGAAATGGCTCAAGGTCCCTCCAGGTCCTTCAGACACGGAAGACTCCTGAGACTGGCAGCAACTAGACAGTATGACTGTGAAAACAAGCAACAACTTTGAAACTAATATCTGAAACAAAATGGATAAGAAATTTATAATATCCTGGTTATTTCACATATAATTCTTTTCTTAAAGAGTTCAAATGAAGGCTCGGCTGAATTTTCAGAGATTTACCCATACAAGCTATCTAACAGGGCTGGTTTGGTTGCTGTACCTCCCTTCAACAGTTGATGAACACTATGAGCTTTTGGGTGAAGGAAAAATGTCATATGCATGTGTCAGGGAACTGCCATCAGTGCCGGAGGGAGAGAGCAAAAGCCAGAGGGATTCCGGAGAGCGTCCCGGGATTGGGAGAGGCAGCCCATCTTCTGGGGAAGAGAATCAGCGTAGCACCAGTGGAGAAGGGGGGCAGATGGGGGAAGCGGCGAGGCGGTCCCATGACTCCTTGCCGGGACCAGCGGGGAGAGTAGGGGTCCTCTGCTGCCTACGCCCTCCTTGCGCAGAAGGCTTTCGCGCAGAGAGAGTAGGAGGAGACTAGGCGTCAAAGAGCTTCTTTGCTGGAAGAAGTTTAAGAAACGCCCACTGACGGATTCTGCCAGCGATTGAGACAGCCACGGGTGAGTGGCGGTCCGGACACAAAAGGTTCACTTAGGCAATTTAGCCAGGTGTTTGCACCCAGCCGGGGAGATAAGCACCGGCTTACGCACGAGCAACCTCTAGAACTATTACAGCATGGAACAATCGTATTGGTCACCCATGAACTTGACATTTAATTCTGCTTTCACAAGACATAAAAGGGGCCTCTGATTAGCCAAATACAAGGGTCTTCTGGCTCAGTTTCAAGATGTGTCATGCATATACATACATACTTGGGTGGAAAGCAGCTTGTTTGGTACAGGAAAAAGGGAATGTGTATATGTATGTGTGGAGAAAGCAAAAGAGACTATTCAGAAAAAGTACAAACCTGCTTACTGATTTGGAGCTCAGCTCATTGTTGAAGCCAGTCTTTGTTCAGGTTCACAATACATACTCATTACACAATACATTCACCATTTCTTTACGTCTTCCTGAAGTTTAGTACCTAGACTGATGTGGCTTGAAAACTCTTGAGTTTAGTTAGGGTGTGTGTGTTTTTTTTCAAAAAGAAAAGTTCTTCAGGCCTCACTTTAGTACCACAGATGGTGGTGCAGAAAGCACAGATTATTATTTCCCTGTGATGGAGGCCTGTTCCTTTGCCCTTTAACACAGGCAGCCAGAATGAGTCCCAGCATCAGAAGCTTCAGATCACTCCAAGCATTGGCTTTCCATCAGTTTCAAAATGGGCCAGGCAGTGGATTCTCACACTTCTTTTCAAATATTTTAACATTCTGTGAAAAGCTTCGTTCGAAAACAAGTCAGCTCGTAAAATACAACCGAGCTGTAAGATTAAAATTGGAGCAATTTAAATAAGTAGGTCGGGTGGAAACTGGATACCTGGCAATGGCCTATTCCCCTTCCCAGGTGTTGCGTAGGGAAGAAGTTAGGGCCCATGATGCCTGAGCCCATTAGGAAGACGTATTGGATGGCCGTGTGCTGCTGCAAGGGCCAGAAATGTTGAATTCCCAAAGCAGCTTGAAAACGGAGAAGTATTCTTTTGGCTGGGATTTAAAGCCTTGCCCAAGGACGGGCAGAGGTCCTCGGAACCTAGCTGTGAAGGGTCTTCCCAGCCAAAGGAATGCACACGGCAGATAGAATCATAGAATCCTAGAGTTGGAAGAGACCACAAGGGCCATCGAGTCCAACCCCCTGCCAAGCAGGAAACACCATTAGAGCACTCCTGACATATGGTTGTCAAGCCTCTGCTTAAAGACCTCCAAAGTAGGAGACTCCACCACACTACTTGGCAGCAAATTCCACTGTCGAACAGCTCTTACTGTCAGGAAGTTCTTCCTAATGTTTAGGTGGAATCTTCTTTCTTGTAGTTTGGATCCATTGCTCCGTGTCCGCTTCTCTGGAGCAGCAGAAAACAACCTTTCTCCCTGTGACATCCTTTTATATATTTGAACATGGCTATCATATCACCCCTTAACCTCCTCTTCTCCAGGCTAAACATGCCCAGCTCCCTTAGCCGTTCCTCATAAGGCATCGTTTCCAGGCCTTTGACCATTTTGGTTGCCCTCCTCTGGACACGTTCCAGTTTGTCAGTGTCCTTCTTGAACTGTGGTGCCCAGAACTGGACACAGTACTCCAGGTGAGGTCTGACCAGAGCAGAATACAGTGGCACTATTACTTCCCTTGATCTAGATGCTATACTCCTATTGATGCATCCCAGAATTGCAGTGGCTTTTTTAGCTGCCGCGTCACACTGTTGGCTCATGTCAAGATAGTTACCTCTTTATTGCCAAGCTGACACAGTCGTTTCTACGGTTCTGAAGACCCCCCCCCCACACACCCATCTAGTGTCTGGGCAGCTATTCCCAGGTCCACGCTCACTGCAGCGACTGCAGCAACAGGGGACCACTCTCTCTCCCTCACTTTGGTATGTACCTCCCCCTGACGGGCTGCACACACACAGCGGGAGACTACTCCCCCGTGACAACTTCCTCTGCTCATCCCACTTCAATCCCCTCCTGGTTATGGGAGACAGTGGTGTGCAGGAGAGGGTGGGGAAGCCCCAGCCCCCCTTCCCTTCCCTTGCCTGACCTGCCTCTTCCTCCTCTTCTTCCAACCCATCCTGTGCTCCACCCTCCATCTCTGAAGCTTCCCCTGCCTTGACTCTTGCCTCCTGCCTGGAAGTCGTGCTGCCTCTCCCAAGTCAGACTCCAGCCCCCTTTTCCTGGCGCACTCATCAGCGCCCTGCCTGTCCTTGACATTAGTGAGGTGAAGGAAAAGAGAGCCTAAAGGCAAGGATTTGGCAGGGAAGGTCTCTGTAATCCTCACCATTTACATGCTTAGGAACAGCTTCAATGCAATAATCCCGTCCCCTGTTAACAGCCATGTCCCTCAAGGAGCCTTCATCCAAATTAGCATGCCAGCACAATCCTCTTTGTACATTTAACTCTACTAAGCTCTCCTTAATATTACTGGGCACTGTGATGAAACCCACCAGTTGTTCCAAGGGGGCTCCAAGCTCTGCAGAAATGTTATCTAGCTCGCTTTTTTAAAAAGGGACAAAATACCAGCTGGAGAAGGAAACCGAATGGAACAAGCTCCCCACAGCGTGTGAAGGGAAGCAAAGGGCTTTTCTATCAACTAGAAAACAAGAGGGCTTGAAATTCACGCCAATTATGTATGGAGCAAGCACAGAGATTGTTGGCATAATACAATTGCCACAGAATGAATCATTATCTTGAGAAATACTGTGTTAGCTTAAGTATGAAGCTTTTGACAGTGTCTCATTCAGCCCCACAATGCTCTGTGTGGGTCTTTCCCCATCCTGGTGCCCCCATATGTTTTGGGATTGCACCCCCCTACTTCCTTGACCAGGGGCCACAGTAGTTGGGGCCGGCAGGAATTGCAGTCTAGAAATATCCAGAAGGCACAAAGTTGGGGGAGACTGCTCTCTGACAGCAATTCTCAAGCAGTTTACCTCAGGGAACAACTTATTTCTGAAAAAATGTACAGTCCATGTTTCAATAGCTGAATATTTTCAAAGCAAATAAACACTTCTGAAGGGATTCCAGGGTGTATTTTAGTGCAGTCAGTTTAAACAGCCCTACTGAGCTTATTGAAAGTGCACCCTAGAAAACACCCCAAACCATCCTCAAAAGATTTTAGTAGTTAAATGGTATGTAACCTGCTTTTCAGGGAATCTCATCCATCACTGAAAACCCCCTCATGAGCTTCCAAAACCCTGTTTGAAAACCAGCGAAGAAGGGAGGTGTTTTTTCGATACATTCGCCCATCATATCAATGCACGGCCAGCGATTCATCGGACATAACCAAAGCACAACAAAAACTCCAGGCAGCCATTCCATCTGAGATTCACAGTGTATTTAGTGGCAATAATACTGAGTGGTAAGAGGGTAAGACAGAAAGGTCAACAAGGACTCCAAAAGTTACATAGAAGAGTTCCAGGGCACAATCTCAAAATAACAAAATACAATTGAACAGAGATCGTATTATGAATTAAGCTGTGCAGTGGCTTAATGAATAGGGCTGGGGTACGTATGTCTAAAATCAGGGTGTAAAGGAGGGAGGAGAGGAGGTGCGCACACCCTTCTGAAAGTCTGGAGGGACTTTCGCAAACGGATTACAGCTACTTCCTACCTCACAGCTGCACACATTTGAAAATGAATTAAATTCCACACTCCAACCAACATCGGTTTCACCCATACCTATATTATATGTGTCAATATTATACCCTGGAGACTGGGGAAATACAGCAACTTAGCTTAGCATTCCTATAGCACTTGGGAGTGTTCAAGTTGCTTCCCATTCATGATCTCAGTGTATACGTACAATGACCCTGTAAGGATGACTATGACTATGATAATTTCTTTATTGCATGTGTGGACCCTGAGAGTGGGCAGCCTAAAGCCTCCTAGTGGGTTCACTGGAGAGTTGAAACAGAGAGAAGGACCCAGAAGCCCATTACCTGGACAAAAGGCATCCTAGCAACTCCTTCATCAACCACTTCAAATCTTCTCATCACCAGAATTCATCCTAACTGCAGTCTACACTAATGGAAGAAGGTGTTTGTGCTGAATGCAACACATGAGAGCCTTCTAGAAGAAACAAGCACACTGTGGGTAGTTCAAGGAATTAAAGCTACATTTCAAGGTGGGTTCAAAGCATGGAAGAGTTACAGGCAGATAATGCTAATAAAAGAAGCAGCACCATCATGCACCAGGGAGCACAGCATATGGCACAGAAGGAAGAGAAAGGGAAGGTCTCTTTCCTCCTCTCCCCGCTAAAAAGATGCCGCGAAGATTAGAGTCTCAGGAGGTCTCCAAGTCATTCAACATTCTTGTATTTTGTAAACAGGTTGTACAAAACTCTTAGGGTAGATTTCAGGTCCAAGTTGACAACATCTGAGGGATTTAAAAAAGAGAGAGAGATTTTTAGGTTTAGAGCTTGACTTTAAAAAAAATGAAAAATAGTCTTCTGCTAAACAAGCTTTTTAATACCAAAACGCCCCCATGCAATTCCCTGTATACAAAATTATGAGAAACCTCAACAACAATAAAAACTCCCATTAAAACAACTCTCTTAGGAATGAATTTTATTTGAACACTGGACTGAAATTTCAGTAGACTGTCTTTTCCAGAGACTCACTGGGAAGTTTAAACACATAAGCACATGTGAGAAAATAATCAATTTTTAGAAAGTTACAGAATATATTTTTCTTCTAATAAAGCTGCTAAACTGTTGGACCAACCGCCTGACAATTGAAGGCAGCTTCATGTTTTAAACCAGCACCTACACAAGCCTGCTCCAAACAGAAAAGTATTTACAATGCTTCTGGAAACTATTTGGGAGGAAATTTCCAAATTTGTAGGGGATGGATTATTTGGGCAATCTTGGAGGCCGATGGGCCTCTGCAGGCAAACAGGAGAAAGTGCTGGTCCATGCTTTCCCTCCTAAATGGGGGAATAAACAAGTCCCTTTCTGGTCCGCAGCGCAGGAACCCTTCCCAACACGGCTCATTCACTTTGCCTTCATTATACTGATTTCCCAATTCCTTTGCATGAGGGACAGAACGTTGTCTCAGCCACCACACTAAACCTCCGCATTGCCCACAAATCATAACTCAGCAGAAGATTAAATACAGTGTCCATAAAGCACATTCAATGTTACAGCATCAAATGATATTTGATGCAATATTAACAGTGCAATCCTGGACATATTTACTCAGAAGTACAGTGGTACCTTGGTTCTCAAACGCCTTGGTTCCCAAACAACAAAAACCCAGAAGTAAGTGTCCGGTTTTTGAACGTTTTTCGGAAACCGGACGTCCGATGCGGCTGTCAGCTATTGTTTTGTTTTATAGTATAGTACATTGTTTACTGCTTTCATTTTATGGATCAATGGTCTCATTAAAGAGTAAAATTCATGTTAAATTGCTCTTTCAGGGGTTGTTTTTAAAAGTCTGGAACGGATTAATCCGTTTTGAATTGCTTTCTATGGGAAAGCGCGCTTTGGTTTTGGAACACTTTGGTTTTGGAACAGACTTCCGAAACGGATTAGGTTTGAGAACCAAGGTACCACTGCAAATTCCACTGAGTTCAGGTGCGCCAACTCTAGAGGGTGGAGGTGCCATCAGCCCCCTCAATATTCCTTAGCAGGGGACTCAGCTCCCCCAATATTGAGGGAGCGGAGGAGGCCAAACTGCTGAGCCGAGCGAAGGGCCGAGGCAGGCAAGAGAAGAGGAGACCCGGCCATTGAAGCTGCACGGTGCTGGGCAAGGCCTCCTCCTGACACAGCAGTTGGCCCCTGCAATATTTGGTCCAAGGGGGCGCCTGAGAGTTCCATGGTTTTCACTCAGTGGTGGCCGGTGCCTATTTTGCCTGGTGGGTGGAAGGCAAGGAGGCCAACAATAGATGGGGACAGAGCCAAGGAGAGGCGGAGCTCACTAACTCCAGCTTTCTCGCCTTCCTCGTCGCCTGCTGAGTTCTACAAGAGCAACAGTGAGACTAAGGAGTAGGAAGACAATCAACTGCACCTTCCTCTAAGCTGGTTGTCAGCATGAATACAGGGAGATGAAGGATGAGGTGGGTGGGACAGAGCCTCATTTGCCCTGGTAGACCAGCCTCTGCTAGTGACACTGCCTGGAAAACATGGCCATGGAAATTCAGCCTTAGACCACACTTTCTGGCTGTTCACCATCTTGAGAATGAAGCCTAGGAGAAGGCTACAGAAAAACAGCCCATGTGGACATGGCTAGAGATGCCATGGGAGAACCAACACTTTAAATCCCTCCCATGCTTGCCAACATGCATGTCCAATTGAGCATGTGCTTGTTTCAGTGGAACTGCGCACGATACCTTCTGGTCGAGCTTTGGGCTTCTTCAGTCCTCCATCCTGCATCAGTTCAAAAGCAAAGGAAACATTGTGAACCTGCAAAACAACAAAAAACCTCTTAAATTTTCAGTGGGATGAAAAGACCCCCTCCCTCCATTTCCCCCCTCATATTGCTTAGCTTATCCCTGGATGCATGCACTCCAGGATTCTTAAGTCAGCCTACGTTCTTAATGTATCATCTTCTTTCAAGAAAAATCACATTGCTTAAACCCTTTCGGACTTGTCCAGGTGACCACACAGATCAATGTAATGTGCCAGCTGGAAGCGCATTCATTTCAGCCACAGCCATTTTCGGGCCTGGAATTGAATTCCAAGCATAGAAATTTCATGAAGCGAAAACCCTGCATATATGAACACTTGCACATCAGAGAGGAACACTCTCCCTGAAATGCTAGCTTTCCAAAAACAGAGACTTTTTGTATCTGGGCGGAAGCATTAAACACATCCCTCCTCATTCCCACAACAATTGGAAGTGCTAAAATCCAGGAAATGTCACATGAAGGGTTGTGGGTTCAAGCCCCACACTGGGGAAACAAATCCTGCACTGCAGGGGGCTGGACTAGATGACCCTCGTGGTCCCGTCCAACTCTGCAATTCTTTGATTCTGTGACTGGTACGTCTAGTTCAGCTGTCAGAAGTGATGGGAGCCACAATAACTGTTATTGGCAATTAACTGGCCCGTGCAAGGGGTTCATATATGAACCAAGCTGTAAATGACACATCAGTGTCATTCTGATGAAAACAGGCTTCATTCATGATATATGGATCAAAGTGCAGCAAATGGGGATGTGAAGAATATTCTCTTTGATTGAAGGCTGGAGTAGGTTGTCTATAAGGCCAGCTTTGGAGGAACATTTTGTTTTGTGCAAATGCGCCGCGGTGGGTGGGGTATCTATCTCTTTCTGCAGTTAGATTAAAAGAGCTGGCTCCCCGGCTGCCATCTACCTTGAAATGACCAATTCTTGCAATATTACACCACACACAGGAGGAAGGGATTTAATTAAAACTACTCACAGCTCAGTGAGCTGGGCAGTAAAAACAAGGAAACACTTCCCCACCTTTGAAGTTAATTGGTTTTCTTAAAAAAGAGTTTATTCCTCCTAATTCTTGCTTACCCCTGACTTTAATAGTCAAAAGCACAATCCTATGGGTGTTTTGTTTTTAGGGATTTTATGGTTGGACATGTTACTTGACTGAGAGGTGCCTGGAACACTGTGGGCAAATCAACGTACAAGTCCTCTAAATAAGCCAACACAAAATAGTACAAACTGAGGTTCTATCCTTTCTTGGATACAGAGACAACTTCCCATCAGGGGCTCCAAATATTCCTATGTAAGTCAACCTATGAATTAATACTCATGCATACATGTTATAGTGGAAGTTCAATATTTTTATAAGGCTAGGTTGGTTCAGCACACAGAAATCAGTGAGCTACAGACTTCACTATTCTTATTATACCCTATTATTAGGGTTGAGGTTTATCCCATACCCTTTTAAAATGTGTTTTTTTTGGGGGGTGTTATTGAGTTGTTGTTGTTGTTGTTGTTGTTGTTGTTGTTGTTTATGTATTTTGTGGTTTTATTTTGATTTTACTCTGTGACTTGAGACCTGCAGGTATGGGGCAGTATATAAATTTAATAATAATAATACCACCCTATACCTGTATGTCTCAGAGTCGTTCACAGGGAAAAAATCAGAATATAAAACCACAAAGTACATAATCAAAATAAAAACAACAACCCAATAACAGCTCCCTCAACATATTTTAAAAGGGCATACTATGACACACTGCTTTGCTAACAGTAACAGAATTGCAAAGCTTTCCCCGACACTGAAATGAATAGAATTCAGACAAGTGCTTTTAGGTGGCCAGTAAGAACTTCCCTCTGAACAGTGACTCAGTGAATCAGCCGTTTTATAGTGTACACTATGTGGAATTTCTGTGACTGGACACTTTCAAATTCTGCTTTTTTAGATTGCAATGTGTAGGTTTACTTTTACTATGCAAGTTGCTGTTTAGAATTGCTGTTGCAGACCACTTCATTTCTTAGGAACGGTTTTATAAATCCTCAAAAGAAAAATAAAATAAAGGGAGCACGCCCACTGTGTGCATGCGATGGGGCTTGCGCCTCCTCTTAAGTTAGGAGCTATGTCCTCGTGGAAGCAGCTGGGAGGGTGCAGGATGGAGCAACAGGCACTGTCTATGAGATTTTTCGGCCACATCCAAGGAGAAACACGTGCAACCCTTCAAGGAGCAGTCAAGGTTCCCCCAACAGCCATTTGTGTGAGAGAGCGGATCCTGTCCCCTTCACCTGCCCTTTGTCTCTCCCAAAGGATCAGCAGGATCGTGGCCTTTTCAAGTCTCCTGTGCACACAGATCCAGCTGCTCTCTTGGACCACCGTCTGTGAGATAAGACTTTACTTTCTCTTCAAATTATATTTGCAGACCATTTTATCTTTAGATTTCTCTCTCACACACCCCTGCGGCTAATACATCATTGTAAAGCTGCGGGCTGCACATTAGCTGCTGGATTAATTGGTTTTCCAGGTAAGATTCATGGCTAAGCTTCTCAGAACCTTTTCACAGAATTATAAAATGTTAACCGTGGCAGCTTATCTGCCACCATTATGAGAACGTGCTGGTTTCACTCTGGCTTTAGTGGCAAATATAAAGATGGAAGGCTCATTTGAATGCGGCAAACCAAAGTTGCCTGGCTGGGATTTCTACCCACCTTCTGATCAAAACTTTCAGGCGTTAAATAGAAATTGTGGAGCGGAACAAAATAGTCCTCCAGGAGACCCATCAGTAAAACCAGGTAGACGCCATCTGCAAACTGAAGAGAAACACGAGTGACACCCCCGCTGGGACCCCAGGAGAAGTCAAAGAAGAGGTGCTGCAAACTACACACTGAATCAATAATCAATTTTTCCTGGGCACTTCAGCTCTGGTCGGAATTGCTGGCATCAACTGGTGTTTGCAGGGATTTTATGATTTATTATTATCCCACTGAGGATCGAGGTGAATAAAAATGCTAGTGAAACAAGAAGGAGTGTTCCCAAGTGCTCTGAGTTCGGGGGTGGGGACCAATCTAAATAATAATAATAATAATAATAATAATAATAATAATAATAATAATAATAATAATTTGTACCCTGCCCTCCCCGGCCGGAGCTGGGCTCAGGGCGGCTAACATCATGAAACTAAGACAGTATACAAAGAACATAAAAACAGGCAATCAATTAGTTAAAATACATCTTAAAATTAGTTCAGAGCAAATTAAAATCTGGACAGATGGCAGTCCATGGGTAAAATTGAGAGTGGTTAATATTCTCCAGGGCCAACTGTTACCACTGGTCTTATAAAGGACCTGTGAGAGGGCTAGGAGGCCTCTTTAATGCTTGTTCTTATACAGAAAGAAAAGAATCTGATTGAACCCCGGCTTTATCTTGAACTGTTGTCTTTCCAAGGCAGCCATATTGAACTCCTCATGCTGCAGCAAGAGACACAGAACACAACAGGACAAATAGGCACTTGGCTTGCCTGTTTTTAGGATAAATACATTTTGGGCAAGACTGTGACTGTTCCCATGCTTAGGTTTCAATACCAAAGAAGTCTTTCTTTGCATTAAAGCTATTTAGCCAGGGCTGGTGTAGCAACTAAAATGGACAAGGTGAGTTTATTTGCTGCAGTGCAAATGAAAGTTTACAGACCCCTTATCAAAACTGGTAAACCCCATAGCCAAGAAATCCTAAGATCAATAAGCCTGCACTCATTTTCAGTTTAAGGTTTTTCTGTTTGCTGGGTCTCAACGGCGCATACCCTTTCTACTACCTACCTGCAAATTTTGATGACCCAAAAAGAACAGGAGGAGCACCACAGGAAGGTGAGTTTCACTACTGTTGCTATTATTAAGCACTTACATTACTTCTGCCTTTGTCTAGACCTGGGTAGCCAATAGCTAACCTGCGTCCCTCTAGGTTCTGAGGGACTCCAACTCTCACCAGGCCCTGACAATATATCCAAATGGTCAGGGTTGATGTCAGTTGCAGTCCAGCAGTCTCTGGAAGGCCACAGGTTAGTGCTTCCCCATCTGCACCCCAGGCTGTGCAAACCAGATGTGCTAAACTAGATGGAGGAGGAGCTCAACAACATCTGGAGAGCTTCATATGGGCTATACTCTGTTCTTAAAAAACAACCACCAGTTTCCTCATATATGACCACCTTAAAGGTAAAGGTACCCCTGCCCGTACGGGCCAGTCGTGTCCGACTCTAGGGTTGTGCGCCCATCTCACTTAAGAGGTGTCCGGAGACACTTCCGGGTCACGTGGCCAGCGTGACGAAGCTGCTCTGGCGAGCCAGCACCAGCGCAGCACACGGAAACACCGTTTACCTTCCCGCTATAAAGCGGTACCTATTTATCTACTTGCACTTAGGGGTGCTTTCGAACTGCTAGGTGGGCAGGAGCTGGGACCGAACGACGGGAGCTCACCCCGCCGCGGGGATTCGAACCGCCGATCATACGATCGGCAAGTCCTAGGCACTGAGGTTTTACCACAGCGCCACCCGCGTCATGACCACCTTAGACCCTTGGAATAAAGGAGTGGGAGATGTGGAGACATTTGTGGCCCCCTTACAGGCCTCAAGTAAATGCAGCAACCTTTCCATTTGCTTCTTTGGAAAAGGGAAAGGAGTTGAACACTCAGAAAGGAGGAGGGATCATTTCCTTTCCAGACCATGTTGCCTGAAGACCAAGGATGGGGATATTTTATGTAACTTCAGTCCTTCCCCTTTGCCCCGTTCAGCTACATATAACAGGGAAATTGGATTGAAATTGGGGGAAACTCTCCAGGGGAGAAAGACAAGGGGATGTGATATTTACCTACGGCAGCAATGTAGCTTAAACTGGTCCTGTATTTAGGCTCAGATATTTGAGTGAGAAAGCAGCTTAAAGAGAGAGGTTTTTACAGTCCTGGAGGAAAAGTTTACGTGTTTAAAGCCCAGTCATCTAATAACATTTACAGCCTCCTGCAGACACTTTGATTTATTTCTTGATTTTAAAAAGGAAGATGTTTTAAAATATCTGAAGGCATGGTTTGACTGTCGACACTGGTGCTGAGTAAAGCCTCTTACCTGGGTTTCTAATTCTGTCACTTCCAGATTAAGTTTATTTAGGTGCTTGTTCACAAACGTGATCAGGGACTGAAAAGGAAAAAGAACACAGCAGGTAAGGAAATTAAAATGCAACCGATATGCAACCCTAAGCCCATCTACTGGCATGCCTAGGACTGCACCGCTATTCATTTTACACTTCTAAGAAGGAACGTAAACACATTCACAATACAAAACCACCCATTTGTAAACCTTATGCTTATGCAGAAGGAAACTTTGGCAGGTTTATTATATTTGGAATTCAATGGAACGGGGGCTGATTCCCATTAAGTGTCTTTTGCCCATGCAAGCGGCCTCTGGTGGCATTCTCCAGCCTGCTGTTCCCGTGGGGAATTGTCGTGCTTTGGAAGCGTCTGATGAAAGACAACCTGGACCTTTCAAGGAGGCTTGCTTTTAAACATTTTCAAGCGCGAGAAAGCTCCTCAGTCAAAAGACTCATCCACAGGCAACAGGGAGGGAGGAAGAATGTAAATCCTCAGGACTCTACAAACTGCCTAAGGCAAAACTTTATTACACGCCTCTGCAGCTCCGATCTTGAGTGCTTTGCCTGACTCTCCTTTGATTAATGTCTCTTGCTTGTGAGGATGGAGGGGCAAGTGAGTGAGTGAGTGGGCGTAGAAACTCGTCTACTGCGCAAAATGTAAAAGCTGCATTTGCTGCTCCACCCCCCTCTTCCTTTGGACCCAGCCGCCCTTAGCAAGTGGCTGCCAGAAGGCTGCCCAGAAGACCAGAAGGGGAGGTGGCCCTCAGGCCAAAACAGGTTTCCCCGTTGTGGTGTGGCTCTTCAGGGGTCAAAGGGCAGAAAGGAAGGAGAAGTGGACTTCAGCAAAGGAAGGGCTATCAGCTGAGGGAGAGGCACTTCAGTTTTTGCTTCATCCAGGCTGCTGGTCATTTTTAAGTTTTTCATCCCAGGAAAAACACCCATTCTCAGAAACATGACAGAGATCTTTGTCAGAAACAGTAAATAGAGAGCAAATACAGGCTGGGATTTTTGTGCCAGCAACTTAATGTGGAGGCTGCAAAAAAAGTTGTAATCGTGAGGAGTAGGCATCTTGCAATAATCACCCAGTACCTAAAAAGCCACTGCTCCTGGTTCATGTCCTTAGATGAACCCTGGTGAAAGCAAGACCCTTGCTATCTGAAGAAAGTGGAAAAAATGCCCACTGGCCCATTAAACACAAATGGCATGTTACCTTTTTTACGACACTTAGTTTATCTGGAGCGTGGTCAAAGAGTGTGTCAAAAGCATCTCGCTCTGGTTTGAGAAAGGGAACAAGGTTTCAACAAATCAATAAAGGCTTTAGTGAAAATTCACAGAAGCAAGATATGCATTATTCCGTACTTATCTAAGTAATGGACTCACTGAGCAAGGGGGAAGCCAGTGCTATGTAGTGGTTAGCGGAGCAGACTAGGATGTGGCAGACCAAGGTTCAATTCACCAGTCAGCCATGAAACTCACAGCCTAACTTGCCTCACCAAGTTGTTGTGAGGATGAAATGAGACGGGGGGAGAACCAAGTATGCTACTTTGAGCTTCGTGGAGGAAAGTTGGGATATGAATGAAATGAATGAATGAATGAAAATAAGCACAGATAGCCTTCTGAGAAGTTAATCCCAGTTGTTGAGGAGTCATTACTGCCTTAGTAGGAACTCTTCTGCTCCTCCATGCAAATGATGGTGTTCCATGGGAAACAGGCGGTGCAGACCAAGCTGCACTGGGACTGAGAACAAAGAGGGCAAAAGAAGGAAGAGAACCTGTTGCAACAAGGAGGCCAGCAAGATATAGAAGATCATAACAGCTGTGGGATTGCCCCAAGCTCATGTGCAAGGCAGGAATGGGGGTCCCTTCAGACCACAGGAGTCAGGACTTGCTGGAAGCAGAGAAGGTGGGAGCTATCAACAGCAACAGAAAATAAGCTGAACTCTGTAGTTTGGCTGTGCATCAAAAATGTCCAGTGCAGTCCTAGTTGGCAAAATGGGATGCAAGAAGACAGGCTGCTCTAAGCCCAAAAGGAGAACGAGAGAATTGTTTTAATGTGCCACCTTGGACAAAAACAGGCTTAAGGGCAACTCCTAAATTGTGGGAGACAAACTAGAGACAGCATTGAAATGCAACTTTATTTTACTGCTTTTCAAAACTTGCACATGGATCATTACTATGGGTTTATATTCCAAGTTAAAATCTTGTACTTACCAAATCTACCCATCATCATCCTGCAAATCAGAGTTTTAGAAACTGCTTAGTTAGTGCATTAATAATGGGCTCCAAAGAGCCCACAACTGAATAAGAAAACCCAGGTATCTTCCCCCCACAACACACCCCAGACCAAGATCAATCTTGCTACACAATCTTTTATGAAAGGCAAAATTATTACCCTATAACGCCAGAGAACAATTTTCTTATATACCACTACCATTATACTAAAATCTGAGCTCCAAGGAAGGTGACATGGGAATTCCAAGGCCTTGTGCACCTCCGCAGTGGGGGGGCGGTGTTCAGTGCTGGCCCAAGATGTGTTGCTGCCTAAATCAAAGAATCCAAACTTGGGTTGCATCCTTCAGGCATCAAGTTCTGCCTTCTCTGAAATTCTGATGCCTGAAGAATTCTCCTTCGTTTCACTGTCTTCCTGACATTACTCAATGAATGACTATATAAATATATAATTATGGACAAGTGCCCCCATTCCCGAGACAGGTTGCCCAACACTACGATGCAACGTAGATTGGCAGGGGGGCCACTAGATGTATCATAGCTTTTATTTTCCGTTCATACAAGGCAACAGTGAGGCCCAACAAGCCTGTCCGATGCCCCACCTGAACCAAGGGAAAGCCCTGGAATATGTCCGCAGAAACGTCAGCAGCACGCAGGAGTTCCTTCAAGGCAGAGAAGCATGAAAACCACTGGTGTACATACTACAATGGTCTACAAAGGTCCAGATACTGTTTAGGGGGCACAATGGATGGGGCTGTCCCAGACGATCCCAGGCGAGAACTTTCTGTGCACTCCCCATGAGCTCAGGGTAGGACAGGGGTCAGCAAACTTACCGCGCCTCGAGCCGGTGTCTCCAGCGCAGATTGCGCGGTGGGCCGGAGGTGGGGAGCGCGTGCCCATACGCGTGCGCACACGCTATTTCCGGCACACTTCCGGGTCGGAGAAGCACTGGAAATAGCTTGTGTGCATTTGCACAGGCCTCCTCCAACCCGGATGTGCACCGGAAATAACGCTTGCGCATGCGCAAATAACGCTTGCGCATGCACACAAGCTATTTCTGGTGCTCCTTTGACCCGGAAGTGGGCAGCCACGCAGCGCAACGCTGATAAGAGCGGGTGGCAGCAGTGGGCGGTGGGGGTCGCGGCGGGCAGGATAAACGAGTCTCTCAGGCCTTATCTGGCCCACGGGCCTTAGTTTGGGGACCCCTGGTGTAGGAGAAGGGCTTACTCTGTGGTGGTGGTGAGCTCTTCTGTGACCTGGGCTGTCTGGAGAAGACCTTCCCGCTTCTGGAAGACAGAAAGGAGAAGGTTTGTGGCACAACACTAAATTCTGCTTGAACTGTGACCGAAAAGGCTGCTTGCCACCATCACAAAAGCAGGCGCCAATCATGTAAAAGCAATAACAGCATCTCAGTGCCCATTATTTTTCATTTAAAGTACAAATGAAAGCTATGGGTGGTAGTTGCCCGTCTCTGAAAAGGCCCTCTTCTCTCACAAACAGAAGAGGCACACCGCTTGTCTACCACATCATCAGACCTGCATTATCTTAAGAACTAAAACACCCTTTTTTCTTCAAGGTGACTGATTAAATCTACATACAACTGAAACAAACAGTTAGTTGGTTAAAACAAACAGGAGTTCCTTAAGATGACAGGCCTGATTATTAGCTGATGATTCCAAAGAAGAAGAAAAAAGATAAAAGTAGCGTTCCAATTTAAGGCAAAGTCCTCTTCTTCTCTGTCAGAATCTGTATTGGCCCATGGCGAATTACCATACAAATGCATCAAAAAAGCATTCTAAAATATGTGTTCTTTTGCTCCTCTTGAGCAAGAGAAAGCACTTGTGCAGGCTCTGAAATCCCTGCTTAACCTAAAAATTGTGCCACCCAGTGGTGCCTTTCTTAAATACTGTACTTTTAAAAGCAACAAAGGAGATTGACGCACTATGTTGTTATGTGGATTGTTTCTCCTGACAGAAGTCTTTTATTTTTCCCTCCTCCAACAAATGGAGATAATCAAGCAAGGAGGCATCTTTGAAAATGCAAGGGCCAAAGGCAGGCGCCTTCAGCAAAACAATTTCATCCCACTCCCAAGTGACCACAGCTTTAAATGAAAGACAGACCTCTGAAGCCAGGGAGATGTATTAATCTCTCACATTCTGTGAAGAGTTTATAGATGCGAGGAAATTGCCCTGCACCTTTGGGGACTTTGCAAAGTTACACCATCAATCTATCTACTGGTGCTGCTAATGGCAAATTGTTTTCTTCTCCCACAGTCCCTAAGAAGTAACATCAAGTCACAGAAAACAACCACCATCAGCAAACGGTTTATTTAGCATATTGCAGCCACAGCTGTTATCAATACAGAAGTTTAAAAAAAGAATTCCAAACATAGCACAGACCTTCATCAATTATGAAATGTATGCAGCTCTTAACAGCCATAGGCAAGAAAAACAGGGGTGCTTCCATGCACGGATGACCCTTGCTTTTCTGCTTTTCCCTTCCTTGATTTCTGCAGAATCAGAAGACCCACTTTGCTCCCAGATTTCTGGAATCCAAAATGCACTCTGTATCTAAGGGGTCAGCTCCCTTTCCCCAGCTGGGAGTCGGGTGTGTGTACAATATTTCCACTGGGACAACACATTTCCCAAGTCAATCTCAGAAAAGAAGTATCTCTAAAAAAGGCTGGCAGCTTAATTAAAAGCCTTGGCATGTATAGAAACAAGCCGTTAGAGCTGAGAGCAATTTGTTAACAATTAAATAAACTAATTATTTATATTTAAAATGATTCCAACTAGAGATGAAACTATGAATACCTGTTCTATGTGACCGTATAATCAAAATAAGATTTTGTTGACCCTTGAAAAGTGCCCTAACGCACTGATGTGATCAGCTCCACTTGCTCCATGTGCCAGAACAAACAGACCAGCAAATCTCAGGTACGCCTAAGGCAGGGATGGTTTGAATGGGAAGTACTAGGAGTTGTTGGACTACATCTCCCTTTATCCCTGACCACTGGGCCACACTGGATGTGGTTGCTGGGAGTTGGGGCCCAACAGCCTCCTAGTGGTGCAGAAATAAAACTGCTAGCACATTTGTAAAACTAAGCAGGGTCTGGTATGGTTTCAAACTGGATGGGAGACCATCGTGTGTCAAGATTCCCGCACTGGAGGGGGCTGGACTAGATGACGCTCTGGATCCCTTCCAACTCTATAATTCTGTGATTCTATAACTGTCTAGAAGGCCACAGGTTAGCCACTCCTGATCTAATGGCAGGAGAACATGTGGCCAATAAAGCCAAACCATCACTGCCTATGCTTCTCCATTTCTGCTCAGAGCAATGGTTTATTTTATTATTATTTCACTGACTGATTATCGATTGACTCTTAAAACAAACCCCAAAACCAAAGCCTCAGAGCAATTTACAGAAAAGACATAGCAATAAAATTATCAGTAAGAATTAAGAACCATTTAAGACTTTCATAAAAGTTAAAACGGCAACACACTAAAAACAGATTAAAAGTTTCATCCACTTTCTAGATGTTATTATTTGCAAACCTCCCAAATTAGGTCCAGGCCAGTTCTAAAGCTTGATTCTCCAAGGTGGGGTGTGTGTGTGTGTGAGAGAGAGAGAGAGAGAGAGAGAGAGAGCGCTTTAAAGTGTACCCAACTTTCAGAAAACAGGATAATATCTGTAGGAAATACATACATAAGGTTTCAACAGGCCCTTACCCTTACGACAACCACTTGCACAGAAACATGTTCAGGAAGTCGGATGGGAGCCCGGAAGTGCATCGCCAGAGCTACCAGCAGGTGGAGAATGGACACCAGGTTCTTGCCATGGATTGCTTGAAGGGAAACACAGGTATAGAGAGACACACAAATTTTAAAAGGCAATTAAGGGAAAACGTTTTCCGGGTAAGTTTTGGATCGGTGATCTGGGGTTGACCCTCTGCATCCAGGGGGCCCAAGAACCCTGCCTCTCCGCTAGGTCTTCCGCAGAGCCTCTTCTTCAGAACTGCACATCTTTTCCACTCCAACCCCCACCCACGGCAACTGCAAGTTACCTGGGGGGATCTTTATTCCTCCCCGATTCCTTTTGCCTGCATCACCAGGTCTCTCTCAGGTCACATTCAAACCACACACCGAAAGCGCCATGGGACCACTTTAAACATCCATGGCTTCCCCCAAAGAGTTATGGGACCTGTAGTTTTTCAAGGGTGCCTATTCCCCTCTCAGAGCTACAATTCTCAAGAGGGATTGACTGTTAAACCACTCGAGGAGTTGAAAAAAGCAGGTTCTTAGTCAGGGGTACAAAAATATGCTGGAACATATGGGGAACAGCAGATGAAAACTGACATCAGAACGGTGTCTCAATAAGAGCGCTGAGTCGTCAGTGGGGCTCAGTGTCCTGTATGGCAACTTGCTCCTCCCCCATGAGCGGCAGAAATCATGCAAAATGAGCTAAATGACACAAATCAAGCCATTTTGCATAATTTACACGAGTTGCAGAATACCGTTTTGCCTTTGCTAACCTGCCCAATGCCAGGGCAGGGGGGAATTCTGTGATCACAACAGCCTGCCTTACACAGATGTGCGTCTTGCTATCTGAGTGGAGACAAAAGGGCCTGGCAGTGGAGCAACTCTGGCCTGGAGCCACGGCAAACCCAACCCAGGCGAGCTTCTTACAGTCCACGTTCCACTTGATGGCCCAGCCATGGGGTCGCAGCAAATCGTGGACAGCTTCCAGGACAGTCTGCAGCTTTTGTTTCTGGCCTATTTCCGACTGTGTCACTTCGGCCACGTTGAGCTTACGGCCAGCTAGTTTCTCTGGGTTGGGAAAAGAGACAAGCAGAAACAAGATTCTTCAGGTGGCGCAAAAGGGATGGGGAACATGGACCCCCTGCAACCAGTTCCTCACCTGGGACAAACCCATCAGCTTTTTAAAATTAAAAATTATTTATATTTTAAGATGGTTATAAGCCACGCTTATATTTCAATAAGAATAAAATCAACAAAAGTATCCACTAAAAACATCAATAAATCCAATCTGATTGGTTAAAAAGAGAAAATTCGTATTTCAAAGGCCTGTCCATAAACAAAGATGGTTTCCAAAACATGTCTGAAAGAAGGGAGGGGTGGTTTCTGCCAAATGCCCAGTGCTGGGGAGTTCCACAGGACAGGGCCTGCAGTACTAAAGGGTTGGTCCCCAGCGGAGGCCAACAAAACCCCAGGGATGTGGGGAACTGGCAGGAGTGACCCACCAGAGGATCTCAGTGATCAAGGCGGAGTGTAAGGGATCAGACAGTTCTTAAGGCATTTGGGCTCCTGCATTTTGCAAACGGTTAAGCTTCCAGACCAGATACAAGGGCAGCTCCACCTAAAGCATATTACAGTAATCAGTCATGGACCACTGAGGTCAAGCTGTCACAGACCAGGAACTAAGGCGGCCTCATTCACCTGGTTCACACCACTCAAATCCTGGCTTCATAAACCAGGATCTGCCCCCTTCATGAGAGTCAAGTGGCAGTAAACTATAGCTTCCCATTACGTGTGAACTGGTAATGATGGTTAAAGGCTTTCAAACAAGCAAAGAATCATAAGCCGCGGCTTCATGCACAGGCTTGATTGAAATACATTAACCAAGGAATGGTTAACTGCAACTTCCTGGCTTGGTTCCCTACTGGGGGCCGGTCCACCGTCCCTCAGACCTTGTGGGGGGGCCGGACTATATTTTGAAAAAGGAAGAAAGAAAGAATTCCTATGCCCCACAAATAACCCAGAGGTGCTTTTTAAATAAAAGGACACATTCTACTCATGTAAAAACATGCTGATTCCCAGACCGTCCATGGGCCAGATTTAGAAGGTGATTGGGCCGGATCTGGCCCCCGGGCCTTAGGTTGCCTACCCCTGGTTTAATATTACAAGAACCACCTCTCTCCTCATCTGGCAGGGCCACAAGGAGAGCCTTTCGCTTCCACTTTTTGATTAATCAAAGCTTGCCCCATCTTGGCTCGTTTCGACAGACCATGGTTAACCTCAAACCATGGTTTGTGCAGCTGGCTTGCCTCAAAAAACATACTTAAGATTGACCAGTTGAAGCTATGGAAATACTGTAACGTTGAACTATGGTCAATGAAAAATGGAAGCAAAAGGATACGGTTGCCTCCTTTTCATTAGTCTCAAGTCCAAAACACAGCCCTTTTGTTTTAGCAAAGCCTGCTTCTCCTCAGCGACCAACATGGCTGAGTGGTGATTCAAACCCAGATTCCCCTCGGTCCAGCTCCAGCCCTCTGTCCACTGCCACCTGCCTACAGCAGCCGCTCACCCAAGAGCTTCTGTAGCACCTGCCCATCATAGACATCCTCCTCAAGCTGCTTGACAATGATTCGTTCTTCAACCAGGACATCATTTATCCAGTCAATTAAAACCTGGGACAATAAAGAAAAGACAGAGATTACTTGGTTGGTCCTAATACATTATTTAGTTTCTATCCTTTTAAGTGGGGGGGACCTCAAGTCAAGCAGACTTTTCTGGGAAACTAAGAAATTTATTATGGTGCCAGATTTTCTGTATTAGAATTAAATTCTTCGGCTGAATCTCACAAAAACAGCACTTTGCAAAACACTTGCAAGCCCCATGCAGGCAAAAAAGGATCGTCTGATGTCACTGCGACATCAAGTGATTGACAGGTGGGCAGCTCCACCCACCAGTCAGAACATAGCCCACAAAAGGTGGGGAGATAACCATCTGGCTCACCAACTAGACCTAGTTCCTCGTCCCGGATCTATACCCTAGTGAACCAACTAAAAATATCAGTATCAGCGAAGCAAATGGACAAACTGGGAATTTACTAATGTCTGTTGGGTTTCCCTTTTTTTCAGTGACTGACCTGCAAGAAGAGGGTAAAAATGCTATCAACGCCCCGATGCCCCCTGCTCTCCCTGATCTGCACCCGGAAGATACTTTACTCGGTACAGTATATAAATGCTACTTGTGGATTAAGAGGTCTAAACAAAAGAAAGCTTATGTGTGGCTAAGTTATGGCTCTGTGCAAAGAGAGAAGATTTTTCAGGCATGGTGATTTTCCAGTCCTGAAGTCCTGTACATTACGTGGGTGTGCATAACTTTAAAACCAACATACACTGGAAAATCCAAAAAGATTTGCAAAGCCATTGTGCAATAGATTGTGCACTACAGTACTTAATTCAAGATGCATTCCAATGACTGCCACCAGATCTTTCAAACTAGTCTAAGCTATTTAATTAAAAATGATCCTATTATTCCATCTGAGCTACCTTCCAAGTTATGGGAAAACTTGCAAGTCAGCTATTACTGATAACCCCAGGGAGAACTTCCTTTAGCCCTTTCTGTTCTGCACTTGATTCTACTGTTGGTCTTGCCCAAAGCTATGACAGTTAATGTTCTAATCATTTCCAAACACGCACAGTGCCGGCAGCTCTGAATCTACCACCCACATGCTTCCTCAGGCGACAGACAAATACAGTGGTACCTTGGTTTGTAACCATTTTGGATTACAACTGTTTTGGATTACAACCACGTCAAACCCAGAAGTGCATGTCCCTTTTTTTTTTTGGATGACAACCCTTTTTTTTTTTTGGGAGGCCCCATTGGCGAAAGCGCACCTTGGGTTACAACCTGTTTTGGTTTACAATCAGACCTCCGGAACGGATTATGGTTGTAAACCACAGTACCACTGTACAGACTAAGCTGCATTTTCTGGGACTTTGCTTTGGAAGGTATCACCAACAGATATCAATAGCTTCGGTTCTCAGAACACACTTTTATCTCCAACTTGATAGTGACTCCTTCTGTGGAACCAAAGTCACAGAGAATGATTCGCAGAAATGCTGCGACTTTCCTCCCTGTGCAGTTTTGTTTTTTAATTGGGAGGGGGCATTAAAAATGTGATTTTCCTGCCTGCATTGAATCTGAAATAGTACCGTCCTTTCTACCACCTCCAGGCAGGCAGCAGCTGCACATCCAGCCAGTTTTCCACTCCAATTTGGAAAAGTGTGTGTGTTCTTGCAGCAAAGAAAGGCAAAGCTACTAATCAATGAAGCCCTTACCTTGATGAGTTCTTTAAATTTGGCTTCCTCCTTTGAGTTGGGATCAATCATGGTGCGTTCTTCATTCTCCTCTGCCGGTTTAGAAGACAAGCGTTGAGTTAGAGCCATCAGGGGACACACACACAAGCACACTGCCTTGGAGACGGGTTCTCAAAAGCCAGATGCGGCCTGATTCATAAGCGGAAGAACCCAGTCATGGTACAAAGTCAGAAGCAATATCAAGCCATCACGGGGAACGTGGCATGTCGAAGGATGCAAGATCACAGGGCTAGTTTCCTCAAAGTTAAACTGGCCGCACCCTTTTGTGAACGGCCTGCAACACGGTGACCTGACCCTTCTGGTCCTCAAGTCACAGCTCCTCAGAGGGGCAAGTGGGTGATCAGTTCCTTTTTCATCATCCAGCCAGATCCCTTTCCTTTATTGTCTTAAGACGGCAGAGAGTGAGGACTGCCACTCTGCTCCAATGGAAAACCTACTTGGGAGTCCTATAATAAACCCACAAAGCATGTTTTATTTTCCGTACAGTCAAACCTTGGTTCCCAAACGGCTCAGCTGCCAAACAAATTGGCTCCTGAACGCTGCAAACCTGGAAGTGAGTGTTCCGGTTTGCGAACGTTTTTCGGAAGCCGAACATCCAACATGGCTTCCGCTTGAGTGCTGGAAGCTCCTGAAGCCAATCGGAAGCCATGCCTTGGTTTTTGAACCATTTCGGGAGTCGATGGACTCCCAAGACAGATTAAGTTTGAGAACCACAGTACCACTGTATTTGGTTGTCCTCACGAAAGTCTTGTGGAGTGGGTTACTAAGATCTTTGTTTCTCTTTTTAAAAAGAAGAAGAGGCAAAAGAAGAGGAGGAGGAGGAGGAGAAAGAGAAGGAGAAGGAGAAGGAGAAGGAGAAGGAGAAGGAGAAGGAGAAGGAGAAGGAGAAGGAGAAGAGAGGGTGAGAGTGAATCTGCCTGAAGGCACCTTCCAATACAATGGCTAATAAACATACCCCTGGACCCAGTGGCTCCAGTCCAGAGGCTGTCACACAGTAAGCATGGTGTTGCCGCACGGCTGCGGATTCACGGCTGCAGCTGGATGCTGAAAAAGGGCATCAAGGGGCCTCCCCTTCCCCCCTCCGCAGTGCAGATGCAGAGCACAGCAGAATGCAGAAGCACATGCCATTCCCAAACCTGGGTGGGGGGTCACACAAGGAAGGCTTCCTTCGTCCCTTAAGCCTTGCTTTTGCTAAAATGAGATTTTTTCTTGCCAAGAAATCCGAGCAAGTACTTTGAATCAAACGACAGTGGACTATAAAGGTGACTCATTAATTTGATTAAACTCAAAGTAAATGTAATTCCTGGATGTGTATTTTAACTTTGTTCTTACCTTAAATAAATGTATACTTATCCATGTTTTACAACGGTCTGTGGTGATGAGCAAGAAACATTTGCTGTATCATAGAATATGCTTCCCAGAGAGGTCCATAAATGAATATCCCTTTCTTCTTTTTAAAAGAAGAGGGCACAAGGCATTGTTCTAGCAGACTCATTCGGCTGATATCCTTATGCTGCTGAATCTATTCAAAGTTATACTACTGGGCCGTGCAGCAAAAAGTTGCAGTGTTTTCCCAACATGCGCGTGTTATCTGGGGGACAGGGAGTTAGCACCAGGGACAAGATATCCTACTCTATCTTGGAACGTCATGTGCACTTTTTCTGAACATTTAAAAGTGCAACCAGTCTGTAAGTCAATGGAGCACGAGGCTACGTCAAGCAACTGATTATTTGGTTTGGCCTGGGAGGCAATATAAGGAACCCCATCTTTCACCTGAAAACAACAACACTGGACTGCATCCTTGGGCTAATGAAAGCTACTGTCTCTTAGCACAGCCCTCAAGCCTGCAATAGAGGTGTGCCAACAAACTATGCAGTATTTATTGATTTATCTATCTATGTAAAGTACTTACTGTATATGCCACCACACTAATTAAATTAACACCAAGTTAATGCACAACAAAACAACAGTACAACCTTCAGCATGCAAAAGAAACAACCTAACATATCACAATTCACAATAATGATGGACTGTTCAGCTGGGCCAGGGGAAACTTAAAATGAAAGGGTTGTTGTAGATGCTTCTCCTCTAGTAAAACACACAAAAATGGGAGATAAGAGTCATGGATAACAATGCAGAGGTGTAACACACTCAGGTTGCACAACACTGCAGGGGTGTTGTAAATCAGCTCTTCTGCAGTCACTGCCCCTTTTGCACATGGCTTGGAGTTTGCATTAGCGGGCAGAGCCATGGGTTTTTATTTTTTAAATCGCTTTACATTAAATAAGAACTGGGATGCAAAGAAAAGGAGTGTTGCTCTTTTGCCACTACTAGTGTTTTGAGAGCGAGTGGGATGAGCACACAGTTGCCCAATCCCAGCCAGATTAAAATCCTGGATTTCACCATTAGTGTCACTCTGCTCCACTTGGGAAACATTTTAAAATAGCTTCTCCAGTGTGAACCAGGAAGTGACCTCCCCAGACAACAGTTTGTCTCTCTCCTCGTGTTCCAGTCACTCCATTGTCAAGGCTTCCTCCCTGATTCTCAGGCTGCGTTCAGACATTACATTAGCTTTCCTAGTTGCAATGCTAGCACTCCCGCTCCGGTCAATCATGTTGATTGTGGAACTGCAGTGCTTTTTCACCAGACACTGCCATGCAGCGCTGAATTTTAAAATGAGGGGAAGATCTGCATGCTGGGACTCCACCCCAGATGATGGAAAAGAGAGCGAAGCTGTGCCACAAAACTCCAGCCCTTCACTGGCACTCTTCCAGGTGGATTATGTCAAGCCTGATCCCTCTGTTCTCCCTCCACAGTAACTGAAGCTCTTTTGTTTAGACCTCTTAATCCACAAGTAGCATTTATATACTGTACCGAGTAAAGTATCTTCCGGGTGCAGATCAGGGAGAGCAGGGGACATTGGCGCGTTGATAGCATTTTTACCCTCTTCTTGCAGGTCTGTCACTGGAAAAAAGGGAAACCCAACAGACATTAGTAAATGCACAGTTTGTCCATTTGCTTCACTTTTATTCAGAGTAGAGCCAAACATTCCTTAGGTTCACTTTTGCACTGGAATGTAATTGTTTTAGTGAATAGCTCCCCTGCTCTCACACACACAAACACACACAAACTCTCTATCTCTTTTGTGGCTGTTTGCAGCCCTCCTAATCCGCAGCTGCCTTTTTGAGGCTGTGTAAACACAAGACATTTAAAGCACACACACCCCACCTGCAAAAAACCCTGGGAACTGTAGCGTACCCCCACACACAAAAACTACCATTCCCAGCACCCTTAACAAACTACAATTCCTGGGATTCGGGGGTGCGGGGAATGTGCTTTAAATGTATGGTGTGTACACAGCCAGAGACTATTTCTCCCTTCGCTTCATTCCCCCTCATATTATCCGGAGCCATCAGATGACGGACCGGAGAGATGATGTCACAACACACAACACACAAGGTAGTTGAAGCTCCTTTTGAGTGAGGTCAAAGCTGACAAGTAAGTGCTATTTAGCAGTTCTGTAGTAAACACCAAGCACAAGACTCAGCTATACAGCTGCAAATAAAACATTTTAAGTGTGTTTTAACTGCAAAGATACTAGATGGCGATGTTTAGAACATTTTTTTTATATGTATCTAGATTCCACCTGGAACTAGGATAGGGAAAAACATGAGGACATCACAGCACATAGTTTCATAGCTGATTATTACAGATGGGTGGGTTCATAGGAGCGCATTTTGTGGCAGGGAATTTCATTAGCGCAAGCAGGTTCTGAGCTCTGGGCGCAGATTTCAGATTAAAACTGCAGAGTGGAAGGAAAGGACCTTTTTCTGCCCGTCCACCCCCCTCACTCTCTAAAGACTGGAGAAGAGACTTAAGCAGGGGTAGGCAAACTAAGGCCCGGGGGCCAGATCTGGCCCAATCACCTTCTCAATCCAGCCCGCGGACAATCTGGGAATCAGTGTGTTTTTACATGAGTACAATGTGTGCTTTTATTTAAAATGCATCTCTGGGTTATTTGTGGGGCATAGGAATTTGTTCATTCCCCCCCCCAATATAGTCCAGCCCCCCCCCCCAAGGTCTGAGGGACAGTGGACCGGCCCCCTGCTGAAAAAGTTAATACTTAAGAGTATTAAGGGGGTGGGTTGGGGAAGGACCAGATCATGTGAAAAATGAACATAAGACTTTAGCTTAAGTTCTTTCATTTTCAGCTTTGTATTCTTGTTATTAAAATGTGTGCCTAGACATTCCGTTGTTGCGCCCGTAACCTAGGTTTAAGGTGCCATTTAGCTCCTCGCTTTCATACCTCAGTTTCTAACACCGAGTGAAGAAGGCAAAAGTCTCCTAGGATGCTCTGCAGAGTGGGAAGGGGAGAGAGAACATGAGCTGTCAAGTGTTCACAGTGCTTTGTACTTCACACCAATTATTTGCTGCCCTAATTAGCACAAGCTGAATAAGGAGATTTAAATGGGAAAACAAGAGAGACTTTAGTTGGCCCGTATAATGAGGCACACAGCCATGTCGGAGTCCAGCAAGCTCGTTGGTTTAAAATTTCAGAAGTAAAGAACAATCTATTCCTCTGAGTGGAGCATCAATGAAACTGCTAGCCCATTTACAAAGGTAAACAGGGTCTGGTCTGGTTTCAAAATGGATGTTGAGGTCGGTGCATTGCAGTGTGTTGAACTAAATGATCCCTGGAGTCTCTTCCAAGTCTACAACTGTATGTTTCCATTTCTATGTTCAAACATCCACTCAGCTCTAACCTTCCTCTCCCATATATTGGACACTGGAGGGGGGCAGGGAGCAAATACGCCGTCTTTTTCCAGCTGTTGGATTACTCGGGAGCAGAGAACATCTCCAACAATAACGGAACACCTCCATTTGCCCACATGCTGAATGGATGAGAATTATAATTCTTATAACAGACACGCAACGTTTGTGCTGGACGCCAAAACCAAGTCCCCAGGGGATGAGCGTACAATGATTTAACAGCAGGTTTCCTCATGACTGTACTCAAATGTGAGCTCATTCCAAATTATGGCAGGATATGAAGCATATCTGGATTCCTCAAGAATGAGGCACAGACCACAAAGCCAAACCTGCACTTTGTATGATGTGGGCCTTTTAAAATCCACTGGGCCTCCTAACGGCTTGCCAGATGAAGTTTGCAATTGGGGGTTCTGAATAAAAGGAAGCTCCTTGTTTCTACAGCCTATTTTTGCTAAAGAAACAGAAGCAAAATTGCCAACTATTGTTTTATGGCACTGGTCAGTAAAACTGCATCCTGGCATGTAACCAGCAATGGGTTCGAAATGTTTGTAAACTTCAAAAATGGCCCACCAAATATCCATTTCTTATCGATCCCCCCTCTGCCGATTTCAATGCTGTTTTCTTAGCAAGTCTAACTTTAGCTCCCTCAAAAGTGTTTTCCTTAGAGTAATTGCTTCAAGCCCAAAAACTGCTTGAGGAGAGAAATACATGGAAAATGTTACGGCTATAAATAAACTAAGACCAATGAAGGATTTCAAGGTGGTGTTTGCCAACTCTTTAACCAACTCCTGCTCCTATGCCTCATTCTGCCAACATCAGAAGGCCAGAATGCTGAATTTTTCAGGTCCAGAGCCCTGGGAACAGATCTTTCTGCTCAGGTGGCAATCCTATGCATATGATATCAACAGCTGCTGCAAATGTGATCATCACATCACGACGATGCGTGTTTTGTATTTAAATAACCTTAGTTCTGGGCCCAACACCCAGATATCTCTGCACTTGGACAGACTCGCACACACAGCTCTAGTTAACCTGAAGTGTTGCTGTTGTGCCAGTGAACAAAGAGTGCGGACGGAGCCAATCTAGCATCACTGCGCCACCGCAAAGCATGCTCTCAGGCTCATATTACAGCGCATTTTGATACAGCCGTTATCAGCAAGCTTGTTTTCTATTGTTGAAATCAATGGTCTTGGCTTCTCTTCCCCTCCCACCTCACCTTCAACTATTTGCAATCTCTGGAACAGATCATGTCCTGCATTTCCCAAACACCCCCTTGGACTCGGAAGCTGGCAGAGGAACTAAAATGTGGAACTAAAAATAAA
This sequence comes from Podarcis liolepis, assembly GCF_965112155.1. Taxonomy (NCBI): domain Eukaryota; kingdom Metazoa; phylum Chordata; class Lepidosauria; order Squamata; family Lacertidae; genus Podarcis; species Podarcis liolepis. The sequence goes on from NC_139556.1 coordinate 4,367,333, forward strand.
TCATGCCCAATGATCCTCCCCATTCTGCAATTCAACAAAGAGCAGGCAGGTGGGGGGGGGGGGAGAGAGAAAGAGAGAGAATATGCTCTGTCCTTAATTTTATTTTTTTATTTTTAAATCCCCCTTGCCAAGACTGCTGAGCTGTGCTCTATTTCTGAACTAAGCACTAAGCTGGCAAGGAGAGCATCAAATGTCCCAATGAAGAAAACTCCCAAACCTCATCACATTACCACTTGCTCTGGGACGGAAAACTTAAGCTCACCGCCAGGAAATATTCCTCTTCCATGCAGGTAGTTCTAAAAGTTGGGGGGGGGGTGTTAGTGGAGAGTCACACGTTTTCCTACCTCCCGTTTTCTTGCGCTTTTTACAAAGCAGGCCTGCCATTCCGGCCCCTTGGAATGTAAGGCTACGTATTGCTGCAGACCAGCCTTGGACAGTCCCAAATGTCTAAAAAGGAAGGAGGCAGATGGACAGGGACTGACCTGCAAGCCTGGGTTAATTTGGTCGCAGTGACATGGGAGGAGACGGCCGGGCAGCAGCCGTTGCGAGGGGTGGGAAGCAGAGGGTGGAAGAGAAGCACATGGCAGGGCAGGGCGAAACTCACGAAGAACGGGCTGCCCGCACCACAGCCAAATCCTCCACCACTTTCTCCAAGCCTGAACGGAGGGAGAAAGCCCTTCTCCTCTCGCTGCCGGTTTGTGAGGTAAGTCTGTCATTATGCCGTGTGGAGAGCCTGGCTCTCAGCATTGCAAAGACCTCTGGGGTGCAAGAGCGCCTCTGCAACTGCCCCACATCACACTTTCACCTCCGTGGGATTTCCGGGTGTGGAGGCTGCCCAGGGCGCAAAAAACTGAGAGGACGCTGTGCCTTTACTACAAGAGTCCCCCCGCTCCCCAGCCATAACAACCCCTTTATTCCCCCACCCACCAAGAGATCAACCATTTGCTGTAGGAGAAACCTACTTTTTATTCCTTCATTCATTCACTGCGTTTATCTCTCTCTTTTTTCTCCAAGGAGCTCAAGGTGCTGTACAATGTCCACCCCTTCTCCTTCAATCCCGGCAACAACCCTGTGAGGTACGTTAGGCTGAGAGACCGCGGCCCCCAAGGTCACCCAGGGGCCATGTGGGGAATGAAGGAGTGAATCTTTATTTGCGTCAGCCATTGGCCATAGCAATAAAACAACAATACGACATACAAAGAAAAGAAATAAAAATAAGAAGTCGATTATATAAAATACCGTATTTTTCGCCCTATAGGACGCACTTTTCCCCCTCCAAAAATGAAGGGGAAATCTGGGTGGGTCCTATGGGGCGAATGCAGGCTTTTGCTGAAGCTTGGAGAGCGAGAGGGGTCGGTGCGCACCGACCCCTCTCGCCCTCCAGGCTTCAGGAAGTCATCCGCAGCCTAGGCAGCCTTGCGGGAGGTCCCGCAGGGATGTCTAGGCTGCGGATAGCAGCCTGCCGCCCAGCGCAAGGGGTGCCCTGAAGCAGAGCGCCCCCCGCACCAGGCAGACAACCGCAGCGTGGGGAGCCTTGCAAGAGTTCCCCGCAAGGCTCCCCACGCTGCGGATAGCAGCCTGCCGCCCAGCGAGCAGGGCGCCCTGAAGCAGAGCGCCCCTCGCGCGGGGAAGACATCGGCCAGCCCCACAAGCTCGGGGGACAGCAGGGAGGTGCAGCGCCGCCATCCCGCTGTTCCTCGACCTGGTTCTGTTTCCCCGACCTGCTTTTGGGGGGAAAATAAAGGGATTTTTTTTTCCTTTATTTCCCCCCCAAAAAACTAGGTGCGTCCTATGGGACGAAAAATACGGTACATTTCAGGGTTTTGGGCCATGTGGGGATTTGAACCCGTGTCTGCCACGGGTTCAAGACCAACCCTCTAACTATTACACCACTCAAGGGCACCAACCTACTCTCTGCCCCAGGTGCCCCCCAGTGGAAGGAGGAGGTTCATCACCATCTGGACGAAGTTCAAGTTACAGCCTACTTATTATGTCGCACAGAATTTTGTTGGAGCCCTTAGGAACTGAGCCGGCTCCTTCCCTCTGCCCCAGCCAGCCTGGTCCACGGTCTGAAGCGATGGGACTGGAGGTTGAGATGTTGATGACACCAGCAATTGTCTCTTGGAGATCAGTTTTAAATAGTTTTAACATTGTGCGCTGCCCTGGAAATATTTACATTGAAGGGCAATATTTTTTTATTTTAAAAATGAATATATAATAAAATTATTTGCCGTCACCACCTCATCAGATAATAACAGATGGATAAAGGAATGGCAGTCATGGGGCAACTGTCATGGTTCCTTCCTCTCTATGTTAACATAACAGCACAGTAAGAATCCACAGGGAATTGGCCCTCAGATACCGTTAATATGAGAAGTTGGCTACAGTGTGCTGCTGACAACCCCAAGGTTGCAGGTTCAATCCCCGTACGGGATGGCTGCATATTCCTGCATTGCAGGCGATTGGACTAGTTGATCTCCAGGGTCCTTCCAACTCTACCATTCTATGTTTAAAAATTGCTTTTAACCCCTTCGCCCCTTTTAATCACACCTTACAAAACACTCTTAGACAAACAAGCTGCAATTTCCCTGTCTACAGCAGGCGAAAAACCCCGAAGTTCAAAGCCAGCAGCACCTTGAAGTTCGCTGCAGCCGCTTTCTAAATCCTAACAATCGAGTTTCTTCTCAATGGCCATCAGCAGTCTGGCTGCTTGGAAAAGGAAGCCGGATGATAACTGCTATTTAATTTTAGCTGCAGTTATTTCTGATCCAAGGTCTGAACCTCGCAGTATTGGAAAACAGCAGCTGTCATGATGATGTTGAATAGAGCGGCTAATTATGGGACAGAGGACACAGTATCTTCCGCCTAAGTGAAGCCACAATGGTGCTCTGCCCGGCTTTTAGGAGAGCATAAAGGATAGTTGCGGACCTCTTGGAGAGCTGCAGTAGCGAACTTCCTGGCCGTGTCAAAGAGAGTCTTGCAAAGAGGTCCCTCAAAGTAACCAGCCCTCTGAGGGGTTCTCTTCCAGCCCACCTGCTGGCATGTGTCAGTCATTTCTGGCAGACAGGAGACATGAGAGAAAGCAAGGACCAGCTCATCTCCCATGTTCAAAAGCTTCCCAGTCTGATCACCTGGAGATTTTTACTCCTTGCAGGTAAACAGAAGAATTGAGATTTTTACAAACAGTAAATCCCATCAACTGACAACCTTTGCCTCATTTTTCTCCATTTGTAGAATGGAAACAGGTACCACATCCATCCTGGAGAGACTTGAAATTGCAATTTGGGTACATGAGCAACACCCAGCGCAGTTTCTGTGCTTCTTTGTACCTTTCTGTCTGTCTCCGAACTGGCTGGCCATTGCTTCCAAAGCACTTTGACATCCAGGAAGAGCTACATCCACGGGAAGACTCACTTCTTTGTATGTGGATTGACCATCAAGGCATAATTATGACAGAGGGCTATACACATATAATTTTGTGTTTTATTATGATTATTACTGGTGTTAATTTTATGTTTCTTATTTCTCTGTTCCTTTCTTCTCCTCCTTTCTTTCTTGTCTTTTTGATTCTATGTGTTCTAGAAACTATTTTTATTGGATTGTGAAAACTTTAATAAATATCTGTGGGGGGAGGGAGGAACAGCTACATCAAGGTGGTCAGCCTGGTGCCCTACAAATGTTGACAATTATCCTAACATTGCTGGCCATGCTGCCTGCAGCGGCTGAGAGCTGGAGTCCAACAGCAGCTGGAGGCACCATTCTGGCAATAGCATGTCCCCCCCTTCTTCAAACCCCTCTTTTCCCATGAGGCTGTTGGCATGGCCATCTCAATCCCTATCCGCCACCTGCAATAAGGCTTAGATTGATACAACGGCACTTTCTCATATCCATCCTTATTACCTGTGCTGCTTTCTTTCCCCCTTTGCCTAACCCTCAGGCAAAATCTTCTAGTCTGTAAGCTCCTCAGGGCAGAGCCCTTTCATTTGGCGGTGTAACTGTGTAAACTGCCAAGGACGTTGGTGGTAACAGTCATCATCGTTCAGACTTCTAAATCCATTGGCTCATGACTGAAGTATGAAGAGTTGAATTCCATTTGTGAACAAACTACCACAGATCAAAACGCCACAAAGTGATCATATCACTTTGCCCATTTTCATTTCCCCCTCTTAACCTCCAAAACACAAGTGGGGGGGGGGCTGTTTAAGAGCCAATGATGAGCAAACGGCGCCTCCATGACACCAGCCAACAACCCAAAGCACATTCGGCCCGGTTTTATCAAATTAACTCTGTATCTGGAATGCAGTAAGTAACCTCAGCTCCCTATTCTTTTATATTCCCAACAATCTGGGCATACGTTAGGATTAGTCCTCCCCAAGGATTATAGCTGGTGGCTCTTATAAATAAGCTCTTTTGATCAAGTTCACCAGTTCAGCAACAGCAGCCGACCCATTCAACCTGGAAAAGCCCCATGTTTCCAACAGAACATCTTTGTCTAGATGTGATGCAAAGGAACACATATCTACACTGCAACGGCTTAAAAGCGAAAGGAAGGAGGAGAAATACATCATTACAAGACCACAGAACTCACTGCTAAAAAGGATGGTCAATCCGAGGTCAGGGACAAAGGTTCATTCCACCTCTGCTTCAGTTTGCAGAAGTCCAACTGCAATGCATTACTTGCAACATCTTGGGTAATTGTTAAGAATCTGAAGGATAGGCACAGTTTGGGGAACACAAGTGACTGTGCAGGAAGGCTAGGCAGAAGATGATAAAACATGCTCCACCCTTCTCCTGTTTATGTGCATTTCCCCCCAGCAAGCTGCAACCAGCTAGGCCTGGCAAGTTTGGGAATAATGGCCTGGCTTGCACATACGATAAGCCACAGCTGATTTAGCCAAAGTGTAATTTGTCTGAATGTCTGAACCCATCCAAGAGGCTAACCATGGCTTGCTTTCTGGCAGCACAGCACAATGTTAAGCCATGGTTGCTGTTGGCTTATGAGCCATGGCTTGTTTTCTAACATTGCCTTGACGTTATGTCCAAATCCAACAGCCTTCCTGAACCATGGTTAGGCCACCAGAGATGTTCACCAGGATACAGCAGCTGGAAAAGAAAGCAATGGCATTGCGCCATGAGTTTTGCTATGCTATGCTAATTACCTGGGAAGGCACCTTTATTGTCATTGTTCAACCTGTGTACAATGAAATTAAACAAGCCTCCGCTGTCATCGTCCCCCAACACTCAATCTCTTATCAAACAGCACACCACCTCGCAAGTCAATTTCACTATGTTATTTTTCATTCAACAGCCTAACAGCCCACGGATAGAAGCTATTTTTTAGCCTGTTGGTACGGCTGATTATACTTCTATATCTCCTGCTCGACGGTAGAAGATTAAAGAAGTGATGGCTGGGGTGTGAGTCATCCCTGAGAATTGTTCTCACTCTCCTAAGGCAACAATCCCTTGCGATGTCATCTAGCGGACTAGATGCTAAAACCAAGAAAAGAGCAGTAAAACAAGGGCTCCCCTAGTTAGTAAACGGGGTTATTTAATTTTGGCACTCATTCCTCAAGATCCCCAAATGTCTGAATGGCATTAGTAGGAATTTAATGGACCTATGTAGAAAATAAGTCTCACTGAGCCTGGGATAAAATAAGAGAGCTGTACAATTTTCTTTCACGGTTCTGGAGACACACACCGCCCACCGCCCATTACTTTCTTACACTTTCCAAGTTCCTTTCTTGGCAGGAGAGTATTCGAGCAAATTATCACTGCAGTACATTCTCCAAATGCAGCAGAGCAGTTTGAAAATTATTTCAGGCATAACAGCAACTGTCTTCCCAGTGAAGCTTAGACATTATTTCCAGGCAAAGTGAACATATGATGAAGTTGAGGGTTTAGCAAAAGGGTGAAAGTTGTATCCCAACAGAAGAGCCAGGAAGAAATACACACAACCAGTCTATTCAGAAACAAGTGAGCAGAAGCAAGCCTTCAGCTCACAGCATCCCAATTCCCTTTTCCCTACGCTTAGAATCATAGAATCATAGAGTTGGAAGAGACCACAAGGGCCATCGAGTCCAACCCCCTGCCAAGCAGGAAACACCATCAGAGCACTCCTGACATATGGTTGTCAAGCCTCTGCTTAAAGACCTCCAAAGAAGGAGACTCCACCACACTCCTTGGCAGCAAATTCCACTGTCGAACAGCTCTTACTGTCAGGAAGTTCTTCCTAATGTTTAGGTGGAATCTTCTTTCTTGTAGTTTGCATCCATTGCTCCGTGTCCGCTTCTCTGGAGCAGCAGAAAACAACCTTTCTCCCTCCTCTATGTGACATCCTTTTATATATTTGAACATGGCTATCATATCACCCCTTAACCTCCTCTTCTCCAGGCTAAACATGCCCAGCTCCCTTAGCCGTTCCTCATAAGGCATCGTTTCCAGGCCTTTGACCATTTTGGTTGCCCTCCTCTGGACACATTCCAGTTTGTCAGTGTCCTTCTTGAATTGTGGTGCCCAGAACTGGACACAGTACTCCAGGTGAGGTCTGACCAGAGCAGAATACAGTGGCACTATTACTTCCCTTGATCTAGATGCTATACTCCTATTGATGCAGCCCAGAATTGCATTGGCTTTTTTAGCTGCCGCGTCACACTGTTGGCTCATGTCAAGTTTGTGGTCAACCAAGACTCCTAGATCCTTTTCACATGTACTGCTCTCAAGCCAGGCGTCACCCATCTTGTATTTGTGCCTCTCATTTTTTTTGCCCAAGTGCAATACTTTACATTTCTCCCTGTTAAAATTCATCTTGTTTGTTTTTGCCCAGTTCTCTAATCTGTCAAGGTCGTTTTGAAGTGTGATCCTGTCCTCTGGGGTGTTAGCCACCCCTCCCAGTTTGGTGTCATCTGCAAATTTGATCAGGATGCCCTTGAGTCCATCATCCAAGTCGTTGATAAAGATGCTTGAGGGGGATTAAAAGCTCCCTGTCCTGATGTGAAGCAAACCATCATTTGATGGGTGCAGTCCTAAACACAATTCCTGGGAAGAAGCCCCACCGAACACAATGAGACTGAATGATGAGTAAACATGCATTACTTAATGGCTTCCTCCATTTCTACTGAATTGGGTTTTTAGTGATGTGACATAGAATAGCTCCCAGGTTCAGTCTCTGCAGCATATTTACTAATTCTCCACTATTCTACTATAACCAGGGGAAGCCACAGAAAGACTCTGCCCAAGCCAGCTTTTGAAAGTTTCTCTCTAAGCTTCTGAAAGTCTCTTTCTGTGCTTTGAGTTTCGTAGTTTAACTCTTCAAATTGTAAAAGGCAGGTGTTTACCCAAAGATCTCCGAACTGCGTGTCCACATTTGAACCACACCTTTCTAATCCCAATCCCAATGTTGCATTAAGATAGAGGACAATGAAATTTCAAAATGCCTTTGAACTACTATATTAGCCTTCCCCCACAACATACGTACACACTTTAGTATAGTGGAAGTTTAACATACGGGTGGGTGTGGGTGTGGGTGTTTTATAGCCAAGGAACTTCTGCGGAATTTTCCACTATGTGGTCAAAAGAAAAATAAAGAAGGGAGAAAATTATCTCAGTGAAACCAGAGACAAAATGCTTCCTTTCTCATACACACACACTCACACTTAAAATAAAGTACATCTTTACTACCCATGCTAATTTTGTCATTAATGGTTGGGAATTATCCCGGGTAATATCCTTGTAAGGTTATTCCAATTTATCCTCACAACAGCCAATGAGGTAAATATGGTAGAAATTTGTAGACTGGCCTAAGGTCACCATATACAATTCATAGCTAATCAAGGATTTGAATCCAGGTCTCCCGATCCAAGTCCAGCATTCTATCTGCTATGCTGACGCAAAAGCTTGCAATGCCGAGAAGCCCAAGCAATTTGCTAAGTCTGTAAATGGAAGATGCCTCAGTGCTGTATTTCAAACTAAATACTGCCCATGGTTCATCAATACTCATCAAAACAACCCCCTTTGTAGACTCTCTACATGCCATCTCTTCATGGCCAGGTATCTCTCACCAGGTCTGGTAAAACGTGGCCTCTGCTGTGCCACATCAGGCTGGACCGTGTCAGGTCTCAGGGACTCTGCATGTTCCAAAGCACTTTTTACTTTAACATTACTTTGCATCAGGGATGTGGAAGCTGTGGCCCTCCAGAAGATGTTGGGCTACAACGTCCATCATCCCTGGTCCTTGATTCTGCTGCACCAGGCAAAAATGTTTCTTTCTAACCAGGCCTTTTATGGCCTTTTTAAAAGTGTTTCTGGGAGGGGAGGTTATTGGTTTTCATTTGACCCCATAGTTCTAAATCTCAGGTATAGTGGTTAGTGCTGGATCAGGACCTTGGAGACCAGGACTCAACTCTCCACTCAGCCATGAAGTCCACTGGGTGACATCAGGCCAGACATTGTCTCCATCGCTCTATCCTATCTCACAGGCTGTTGCGAAGATAAAATGAAGAGAACATAAGCTATGGGCGTCCCCCTTGAGCTCCTTGGAAGAAAGGTGCGATAGAAATGTAGCCGCAGCAGCAGCATCCAAGCGTAACGAAGCCTGCAGTTGCTTTTGTTCACATGCACCCTTTGCAAACACTCCTCTTTTGCCACTGCCACCCCCCTCTCTGCTTTTGCCATCCCTTGTGTTTCCCCACTTAACCACTTCAACAGCCTAAACCCAAATTCAGCCTCGTTGGTTAAGCTACTCCTATCAAAAGAAAAGAAAACAGCACAATGCTGCTTACTAAGGAAGTCCACTTTGTTCCCAGCTAATTAAAGAAGCGGCATCAATTCAGCTGAGAAGATTCCTCTAGCCAGAAAGCTGCGCTCATAACACAACCTGGCAAAACCTGGCAAAACAAGAGCCAAACTCAGCAGAACCCAGCGCACTTGGCAGTTGCTGAGTGCAGCAATAAATTCACAGGAAGCATTATGGACTGTGCGTGCTCGGTTACAAGGCAAACTTTTACAACCCAAGAAGGACCTTCACATAAACAACACAACATTCACCTGTTGTTCCATCCAGCTTTCAAATTAGACTGTTTCACACAAACCTTTACTCTACAAGCAAGAGGTCACATTTAAGGTAGACGACTAAAGTGTGAATTGCCTGCCTTGGGACTCTCTGGAAAGGAAAGATCAGGGAAGATCTTCTCTAAAGACAAAGGGTTCCAAAGATACCGGGATGGTCATGGCACAGTAATTTTAAATGCATGTGCATGGACACCACAGTAATACATGGGAGAACAGTTAGTGCAAGAGCGGGAGGCCATAGATCAGGATCTCCTGAGAGATCTCTGGCTAACGTACAGTAAATAGGCCAAGATTTCTGGCTCCCAATTGTTTGACAATGGCAACAAGAAAATGAATCCCAAATGGAAATTAATCAGCTGAAACAAAGAAAAGTCAAAGAACTGATTTGTGGGCAGAAGGACTGTGGACCCAGGTCCATCCTGGGACTCAAAGCTGCTCAAACACACCCAGCTCTTTAATTCGGAGTGTTTATCTTCCGCACCTGGCTCTTATTGCTGGATCATAAGGTTCTTTCAAATAAGACACAAAGTAGATCCCGCAAGCTTAAGTCAGTGGGTCATGAGAAACAAACATGAAAGAATCTTGTGTGTATCCACACGCAGTTGACTGCTCTGGTCAATTTGCTGCCTTCCCACTGAGAACCAATAATTCCTCTGCAACTGTCTATGAGGCCCATTGCGTTCATACAATCACTCATCCTACCCTCAGCTGACACCTTTCTATGGCCTAGGCGCATGGGTAGGCAAACTAAGGCCCAGGGGCCAGGGCCAGCCCAGTCGCCTTCTCAATCCGGCTCGCGGACAGTCCAGCGTGTTTTCACATGAGTAGAATGTGTGTTTTTATTTAGAATGCATCTCTGGGTTATTTGTGGGGCTTAGGGTTAGGAATTCATTCTCCCCCCCCCCCAAAAAAAATATAGTCCGGCCCCCCACAAAGTCTGAGAGACAGTGGACCAGCACCCTGCTGAAAAAGTTTGCTGACCCTTGGCCCAGGGCATCAGAAAGGGCACAAAGGCCAAACTGACTCACCAGCATTGGTCTGTATGGGAAACTGAACCACAGATTAATGGCCAATAACCTTGAGCGGGTCTTTCCATCACTGCTGGCAAGCACTGGATCAAATTAAGCCCCAGCTCTAAGCACATCATTTTACAGCTTGGGAACAGATGATCTAGAGAAAACAGCTGCAAACCTTTGCATTTTAAAATGTTAATAATGAAAGGAAATGTGGCAAGCTAGGAAGTCCGGCAGGAAAGGGAGGGGGAAGGGAAGCAACTTCCTTTGATCCACATTGGGAAGCGATGCGCTTGTGTTTATCTTCTTGAAAACTGCAGTTCTCAGCATGCTTACAATGGAGTAAGTTCTCCTGCACCCACCCAGTGGGACTTAATTTCCAAGGGAACGTGTTTAAGGTCAGGCTCCATCAGGGTGCAATCCTAAACAAGTCCCTGGAAATTCTGCAGAATTTTTCCAAGTAAATATCCTAATTCAGATGCCATCTTGGGCAGCCTTTGGTGCATCCCATGAAACTGGTTCCATGCTTAAAGTTCAACTGTTCTGCTTGCAAAGGTCACATGCTGGTGCCATGCTCCCCTGGCACACGCTCCCTGGCACGCCAAGACTAAGTGTAGGCAAGGAAGTCCAGGAAACAGATGAGTTTTCTTACAAGGCATTACATTTAAATAGGACCTACGTGCTCCACTGTTAAGTTCATTTAAAATGAGTTGTTTTAATAGCCATTCAAAAGAATGCTGGTAACACTTCCCCAATCTTTTACATCAAAGCCAAGAACATTTTTGATCAGCTTAGAAATCAAAACAGACACAACTGAAGGAAGTGACTGCTGGATTTCCTGCCAGTTGACTGCAGCTTAGTCCTCATGTGTTCATTGCAACATTTTTCTAAACCCTGTGCAACTTTCACAACAACAAACTCAACTTATGACTTGGAAATTTATTAATAATTTGTTCCCTACCCATCTGAATGATCACTGCAGCTGGTGACAGCAGCCACGAAATTAAAAGACGCCTGCTTCTTGGGAGAAAAGCAATGACAAACCTAGACAGCATCTTAAAAAACAGAGACATTACCTTGCCAACAAAGATCCGTATAGTAAAAGCTATGGTTTTCCCAGTAGTGATGTATGGAAGTGAGAGCTGGACCATAAAGAAGGCTGATCGCCGAAGAATGGATGCTTTTGAATTATGGTGCTGGAGGAGACTCTTGAGAGTCCAATGGACTGCAAGAAGATCAAACCTCTCCATTCTGAAGGAAATCAGCCCTGAGTGCTCACTGGAAGGACAGATCGTGAAGCTGAGGCTCGAATACTTTGGCTACCTCATGAGAAGAGAAGACTCCCTGGAAAAGACCCTGATGTTGGGAAAGATGGAGGGCACAAGGAGAAGGGGACAACAGAGGACAAGATGGTTGGATAGTGTTCTCGAAGCTACCAGCATGAATTTGACTAAACTGTGGGAGGCAGTGGAAGACAGAAGTGCCTGGCATGCTCTGGTCCATGGGGTCACGAAGAGTCGGACACGACTAAACGACTAAACAACAACAACCCATCTGAATGGGTTGCCTCAGCCACTCTGGGCAGCTTCCCTCAAAGTAAGTTGCTCCTTCTAACTCAGGACGGTCTACTCTACCCGCTGACCAACAGGAGTCCTCCAGGGCTTCAGGCAGGAGTCTATCCCAGTACACCAAGGATTGAACCTGCGACCTTCTGTCTGCAAGACACTTATCACATCTGTTGGCATCACAACTGCCCCGTATGAATGGGGAATGTGCCCTAAAAGACACCCAATGCCCCCGTTTCTTCACATTGAACTTCCAAATAAACATGAATAGGACTGGGAGGTGTAAGCCGCTTTTCCCCCTGTGAACTGCTTTGAGAACAGATTTACTTGTGAAAAAAGTTGCATATAAATAACCTGGAGCTGGAGAAAAAATACCACTAGCCTATACAATGGTGGATTAGCATCCAGTTTCTGGTGTGCAAAGGAACCACATTTCAAGACAGTAGAGCAATTTTTGTGGAGTTGGGTTTAGCTCAAGGGTATCTTTTTGACAAGCAATTTTTCCACCCGTGCTTAAACCCCCCCCCCCCCTGTCAGGTGGTAGTAAGATGCAATGAGATTTAGCTCAGGGATAGGAAATCTCTGGCCCCCAGGTATGTCCAATGGTGAGGAGAGCTGTAGTTGTGAAATGCCGCCTCCTCCTCCAGCAAGGACTCCTTCAGACAAGCAATTTGTTGAGCATCCATCCCCCTTTGTTTGCACAAAGTCTGTGCAGAGGTTAAATCATATTTGCTGTTTATTGAGCACTTGTTCCAATTTCTGGGGTGGTTAAGAAATACATCCATTTAAATACGTCTCGGCTACAATGTGAAATTAGTCAAAGGATTCTGATTTACTTATGTAAGGATTTCAAAGAACGGCTTGTTCAATGCTTCCCTTCTCTCTAAAGAGAGGGTGGGAACCCTCCACCCTCCCCCACCCTTTTATTCTAGTCCCTCACACTATATGTGTGAGTCTGCTAACCTCTTGCACACTTTGATAAGTTGTCTCTCTACACTAATCATGACCTATATTTGAAGCACCAAGTTGCCACATTCCTTTCCCCAAACGTGCTCCCATCTGTGCCTTTAGCAGCAACAATAAAAATAAGTTTTTCATTGGATGGGTGACCATGTGTTGAGATTCCGGCATTGCAGGGGGTTGGACTAGATGACCCTTGGGGTCCCTCCCAACTCTATGATACCATGGCAGGAAAAGCTTCCCCTGCCATTTCTGCCTGCAGTGCACCTATCAAAGCCATGGAAGCCCTCCAAAGAAGGGTGGGGACCTGTTTCGCTCCCTGCAAATCACCAATAAAATCATTTCTTGATCACCTTTACAACAACCATGTGTGGTAGAAAGGCATCATTACAGTGGTACCTTGGGTTAAGTACTTAATTTGTTCCGGAAGTCCATTCTTAACCTGAAACTGTTCTTAACCTGAAGCACCACTTTAGCTAATGGGGCCTCCTGCTGCCACTGCGCCGCCGGAGCACAATTTCTGTTCTCACTCTGAAGCAAAGTTCTTAACCTGAAGCACTATTTCTGGGTTAGCGGAGTCTGTAACCTGAAGCGTATGTAGCCCGAGGTACCACTGTATTCCCAAATTGCAGAGAGGCAGGAAGATACGGGGGTTTACAAACAGAGCTACCCGTCTGCAGCGCAAGTGAGATCTGAGCTGCTCTTCCAAGGTGAGCCCGTTGCGCCAGCTGGCACCGTCATTTGGCACAACTCGACCCCGCGGAAGCCTCACTCATCTTACGGGAGACAGAAGAGAACTCCTGGGGAACTTCTCCTCAGCCCCCTTCCCAGTGGCGTAGCGTGGGGGGTGCAGGGGGGGCCGGGCGCACCGGGCGCAACATCTGGGGGTTAGGGTTAGGGGGCGCAAATCCACGGGTTAGGGGGCGCAAATCCACGGGTTAGGGGGCGCAAATTACTTGCCTTGCCCCGGGTGCTGACAACCCACGCTACGCCACTGCCCCTTCCCGTTCCATTGTCCCTGGCTGGCTACCTCCACGAGAAACCCAGCAGCGCCGCCAGGAAAGTTTCCAGACAACTGGAAATCATCAGAAGGCGGCGGGCTGGGCTGGGAGCTCCGCATTCCGAGCGGAGAGGCAGCGCGCAGCTGCGATCCTAAGCCTCCTTCTATGGCAGCGCGAGTCCCCCCACCCCACACGGGCCCCCCTCTCCGCCGCGCGCCCTCCCGGCGCCCCGCTCACCCTCTCGGGCTTTCTTCTTCCTGGCCAGCGTCCCGCCGAGCTTGCCCAGGAAGGACTCGTCCTTCTTCATCCTGTGCGGCCGCAGGGTGGGCGAGCGCACCGGCGTGGAGGACATGGGCGCGCCCGGGACGGCGAGGCTTCCCTGCGAGGGGGCGAGGCGCGGAGGGAGGGCGGCCAGAGGCCCGCAGCGGCGCCGGCAGCCGGGAGACACGCAGCCCGCCGCGGGGCGCACCGTGACGGGAGGCGGGGCGCGCGCGCGCCAGGGCGCATCCCCGCCGGGGCCGGAGGGTCTGCCCAGAGAGCGCAGCGCCCGCCGATGGCGTGGGAGGCCGAGGGGCGGGTCCGGAGGAAGGGCGAGCCGGCACCTTCGGCTCCGCAGCCTGGAGCAAAGGCTTTCCTTCCAGGGGAAACAAACGCCGTAACAAAGAATAACGGGCGGGGGGGGGGGGGAGTGGCTCTGAGCACGTGCCTGGCTCATCGCTTTCTTTAAAAAGGAAAAGAAAACTGAACCCAGGGCGGTGGTGCTTCTGGGCATGTGCCGAGTGCCATTCTGCCGCGAGAAGGGGGGAAGGGGACGAGTTCAGAGACTGAGCCCTACAAAAGGAATGCGCACGTTTATCTTCTTCCGCAGTGGCAAAACTATTAAGCAGGATTTCGCCGATGAAGATAGGGACATCCTGTTGTTGTTGTCACACACACACCCCAATCGGACTGGGATGCCCCAGGCACTCTGGGCGGCTTCCAACAAATATAGAAACATAATAAAACATTTAAAAACTTCCCTATTCAGGACTGCCTTCAGATGTCTTCTAAGGTTGATCTAGTCACTTATGGGGGGAGGGGGTATGGGAACACCACCTAGTGAGGCCTCTACAAGTGTTCCCATCACCCTTTTCCCACACCTTTTGGTAGTGGTATGACCCATGCAAAATATCATTTCACAATATGTAGCAGTGACACACATTATATGTGTGTGTGATCCCTTGGAGGTTTTTAAGCAGAGGTTGGATGGCCATCAGTCATGGTGGTTAGTGGTGGTTTCTGTATTGCAGGGGGTTGGGCTAGATGACCCTTGGGATTCCTACCAACCCTAGGATCATCATGAAGCTGCATGCTTATCAACATAGCGTTTGCCTTTGCCAAAGCTGTAGATAATGTGAACAGAACAAGGAAAATATCCAGTTACAGATAGGTAGCAGTGTTGGTCTACCATAGTCAAAATAAAAAAATTCCTTCCAGTAGTACCTTAAAGACCAACTAAGTTAGTTCTTGGTATGAGCTTTTGTTTGCATGCACACTTCTTCAGATACCTGTAACTGGAACTATGGAAGGCACCACATTGAGCCGCATGAAATGGAAGTCCATCAACCTTAGGTATCTGAAGAAGTGTGCATGCACACGAAAGCTCATACCAAGAACTAACTTAGTTGGTCTTTAAGGTGCTACTGGAAGGAAAATATCCGTTAGAATGCAACAAATGAAGCTATCCAAATTTCTTATGACGAGGAAGTGACTGGGATATCGCCAAAGTCTTATTGCTGGGGAAATGAGGCTCATTCCCAAGCTGGTAGGGGAAATGAGATTTAGAGTGTTGTACAGAACACAGTTGCATGCGTGCCATGGGCACCTATTGGACAGCACCTGTTACATCACCAGTAGTGAGCAAGGCATTTCTCTCCACCTACTAATGCCAGGTATATTGCTTGTGACTCTAATACCAGTGGCCACCTTGCAAAGAGGAAACCTGCATATTGCCTTCCTTGCACTGCTTCCTTCCTGGTCAAGCTTTAGAAGATTCTCCTTCCCAACTGCCATCACCTCCCATCTCCATCACTGCTAGTACCATGTGTTAGCCATTCTAAGCTGTTTGAATGGACCACTGCCCAGGCCTCAGGATCATCTTAACAGAAAATAAATGATGGTGATGAATAGAAGAAAAGTCACAGTAAACTGAAATTAACTGGAATTATACAATTAACTGGAATTATACAAACGCACAGAGAAACGCAAGAAAACTTGGATTCAATTATCTAAGACGCATGTCGAAAAAGAAACATAAAAGAATTAAATGATATAGACTTCCAACAGATTTATAGTCCTCAAAAAACCGAGCTGAAGAAGGCGTTTACTCCGAAACAGGGCCCTGTCCTGGTCACCACTACTGAGTCGTACATCTGATTCACACTCCGGATACTCCGTTTTGGCCCTATTTGATCCTTTATTCTTTATCCTGATTTTATATAATATGGACTCTTTTTGACTGCCATTGAGACTTGTATAAAACAATTGTTGTGCACTGGTATTTCATGTACCTTTGTACTATATCACTGCATATTTGAAACTACATTATGTCTGTACTCAAATGTTGTGTCCAAATTTACTATTACCTTAAAACTATCGTACTTACACGTTGTATTTAAATTTACTACTAGCTTCAAACTGTTATTCTTAGCAGAATATACACGTTTTTCATTTCAACTCTTGAGTAGGAATTATTCCTTATATTGAAACTTGTGGCCAGAGTTCTTGGTATATCCTTTTCAGTGTAATTTCAACAAGAACTCCAATTTCTTTAAAAATTAAAGAATGCACATACTGTGCATCATTACTGGACTAATACAAATATCTGGTTTGCATCTGTGAGAACAGGATACTGGACTAGATAGATAAAGATGAGACACAATGCACCGAGCTTTCCCTGCCTTTAGAGAGTCAAAGGTGCTCCTGTAACTGACAGCAGTGGAAGAGTAGCCCTGGCTGGGCCTAGCTGCTGCTTCTCTTTGCAAGTCCCCCACACCGTAGAAAGTGTAGGGCTTGTGTCAAGTGAAGATGAGTGAGGCACCAAGCGTTTAGTTCCTCTTTAATGGAAGAGGGACTGCTGAGCAGCAAAGTCAGGATCTAAAATAGCAGAGCAGGAAGAAGCTCTGTTAGTCATCAAAACAGTTTCCTTTCCCTCGAGAAATGTTTTGATACGCCCTGAAAAACCGTCTCTGCTCACACATCTGCAAAGCAAGCCCTTTCAATATGGATACCAAACCCTAAACATGTTTAACTTGTACCTAAAAACAGCCTCCAGCATTTTCTTCACATTTGTGAATAGCAGTAAAAAAAAAATAGCCATGGGCAGAACTTTTCATGCTGCCTCAAACACTGTGCTTTTTGATAAGAGTCCATTCATACATTAAACTGTGTGGCATCAAGTGATATGAAATGCATATGTGAGCAAACCCTAATCCTCACTTTCTTTTTTTCTTTTTTTAATTTTTGAGGGGGTTTTTAATACAAAAAGGAGCAAAAGAAACGTACATGCTGCCCAAACAAAAGCACACAGAAATGCACTATTATTTACACAAACAAAAATCCTTCCTGCCCACAATCGCTTCCCACCACCACACCCCTCGACTTCCCTCCATCACACCACAACTTCCTTATTTTTTGAGTTTGATACAATCATTGCACTCTTTAGATTTTGGATTTTTCTCTCTTTATAACATTCCTAGATAATGTTGTTCTTTCTGCTTTACTCCTTTAATCTAAACATATCAACATATTCAGTGTTTCCATGGAGCTTTGTTTCCAGGTAGGATCACAGATGCAAACCCAAGTACAGTAATACAATATTATGCCCCTCCTAGCACATGCACAGCAGAGATGTGGCTCCTCCACTCATTCTTCTCAAAGGACGAGTTAACTGGCCTACCCTGATAACACCTTCAGCTATATCAAATGCAAGTTTTATTTGTGTCTCCCTTGGCAAAAGTGAGTCCTCAAACAGAGTTACAGGTTGCTGTTTTCCAAGTCCTGATTTAATTTTTTTAAATAAGTTTTTGAAGAAATCAAGAATGCATCACACCATAAATTATGGGACTTTTTAAAGCAAGTTTCTTTATTGAAGTAAACCCTTCATACATAATTATATTTCGGTAAAATCCTCTGGGACATCTTTGTGCCACTCTTGAACTCAGGAGCTCATTTTGGCCCAGTGATATTATGAAACGACTGTGACATTATAAGAATCTTATTCCAGCTCCAAACTGAACTCCATCACATATTCTGGAAAAACAAAAATAATTAGTATGATATGCAATGTACTGTAATAAATGCAATTTTAGCTTGAGATAACGCTTTACATTTTGCTGACCTTTAAGCAGAATATTTGTCTCACTTCTTGGCTTTATGTCCCTAATTAAAGATTATAGATTTCAGCTGTGATCCTATGTGCACTTACCTGGGAGTAAGCCCCACTTAAAACAGTGTAATTTGCTTCTGAACAAACATGCATGAGCATGCTGAAGTTTTCTTCTCCATTAAGCTTGACAATTAAATAGGAGCCTACTAAAATTTGCTGATGAGACCAGATTGCATTTTTTTGTTTTGTTTTCACCTAAATTCACACTGGTAGTTCTGTTTCTGAAACTGTGCTTCAACTTGGAAGCTGAATCCAATGAAACTGTGCATCCTTGATAAAAATGTACTTTCTGAGAAGAAATTTGCAGTCTAGAAATTCTCCTGGATTCCCAGGAGGCAGCAATAGCCAAGAGAGCTTTTATCAATTACACCCTTGTGCAAATTAATTGAAACAAAGCATGTTTTCTACCTTACTTGTAATCCTGTACAGTGGTACCTCTTGTTACGTACTTAATTCATTCCGGAGGTCCGTTCTTAACCTGAAACTGTTCTTAACCCGAAGCACCACTTTAGCTAATGGGGCCTCCTGCTGCTGCCGCACCGCCACTGCACAATTTCTGTTCTCATCTTGAAGCAAAGTTCTTAACCCGAGGTACTATTTCTGGGTTAACAGAGTCTGTAACCTGAAGCGTATATAACCTGAAGCGTATGTAACCCGAGGTACCACTGTACTCAAAACAAACACGAAAAGTCAGTGGATCATTATGGTGTTGGAAGCCTGCAGCAAATAGAAGGAATGATGCGCTCACCACAATATATTGAGCAGGGATAGCCTGCATGAATGACTTCCCCAAGATGGCGCCGAGGTAAGACGCTCTTATCGGAGCTCAAAGAATTTTTTAACTAAATGCCTTTGTTGCCGGCTCTCCTCCTTCTTTTGGATTTTATTTCCTTTCACTACTTCGCTGGGCTTTTGAACATCTTATCTTATCCTCCTCGGTGCCGGGACTTAGTGAAGTTAATGAAGTTTTAACGAAGGCTCTCAGACATTCCCTCCCGGGCATTAAGGCACTCCCTCCCAGTTTCTCATTGACTCCTCGTGACAAACTTATCCCAAGGATCTTTAAGGACCTCTAATGGGCTTTTAACCCTAAAAACTATAAATTTATAAAACCACAAATTTCTCCCACCACCTCTAACTTCGTGGACCCCCAAACATCTCAGTTGTTTTAACAAACTGAGAAGAAGGGGGGGGGATACTTCAAAGGAGTGCTCTAATTGGACCCAGTTTTAAACTCCTCGCAGCAGCCCAGCCAGGACTGAATGAGAATTGAATGAGATTGCGACCTGAGAACTTTAACACTCTATCACTCCGTTTAGAAGTCTGATCTCATTGATTTAAGAAGAATCTAGCAATGAGAAGAGCCAAAAGACTCAGATGTCCTGATACAGAAACTGACGCAGAGCCCTCCGGTTTCAAACAGAGTAATCTAGATAATTACCTGCTACCTCAAAAACAGCACATATCTCCTCCCAAAACCTTCCTCAACTCTTTACATGGAAAGACAGTTGAAGAGATATCCCTAGGAATAAATGAGGACAAGGCTACTACTCCCATAATCGAGACACAAGTGCTAATTGATAGAAAGGTGGAGCTGCTGGAGGAATGCTGCCTAATGACTGCTCAAACAGTTCAAAAAATCTTTGAACAATTACAAAACATCTCCAAGAAGCTGGATAACCCAGATGAAAGGAGGCAACTCACTCCCTTTTTGCCATCCTTAATAAGCCCTGGAGACAAACAGAACAAATACAAATTTATACCTCTAAACCAGCCAAAAACCAGAGGAAGCCCCCCTCACTCAGTCAACCTGATACTGAGGCCATGTGAGATTGTTCTCCACATTTTTCCATATAGAGGGCCCCTACCTTACTGGGAGTCATCCTTCTGGGCCAGACACCATCTAAATCTGCTCCTAGGCCTTGAGGGTGGAAGCATCGACCTAAAAGCAGTCAAGACGCTCACTAACGATGGACATTCCAAAAAAGTACTACTAAAATTTGGTAGTCATAGAATTCCAACCAAAATCCTAAGGGTAAAGGCTTATTTAGCCCAGAAAGGAATTATTCCGCGTCGACACTTTGAAGATATATCACTCAGACCATTGATTGCATCTAAAAGACAGAACAAGATGAATAAGGCCATTCTACCAGAAGCCGACATCTGCCCTACTCCCGTGGAAGAACCCAGTAGATGGGAGAAACCGCAGCCAGCTACCCGGGAAATCACACAAGAAAAATCCAAGCTCTCAAACCAAGCGACTGTAGCATCAAATAACAGCCTCGCCCTTGATACAATAGACTGGACAGTCCCAGAAGAAGTAGATCTGCTGAGTAACTTTACCAAGCTACCAGACAAAGAACAAATAAACATACTCAGTAAATTGACGAAACTACAGGCCAGATTGACCGAAATTCACCAACAAGGGCAACAAAATGCAGTAGAAACAATACACAATCAAACTTTACACTTACCAGCCCTCTCCCCTAAATGCATAGTCAAAAAGAAAGCCACCAATGGAACTTTCAAATGTATAGATGCAGACCTTCAAATCCAGCCTCCTTTAGAATATGAAATGGCAAGGAAAAACTCCAGCAATGAGACCACAAATTCCTGGCTGAGATATCAAATACTAGCTCTAAACGAAATAGGTACCCCTTATTTAAGTACTACAAAGGACTCTAACATTGCCGAACAAAAGATGACCTCCAACAGACCTGATTCACTGAGCCCAACATCAAATGAGGCCAAAGAAATGGAAGTAGAGACTGAAAACAGTCCTACTGTCCACAACAGTCTACCAACCATAGAAATTTCTCAGGAACAAGGAATAGTTAAGGAAGAAAACCAAGAAAGGGAGGAAATTTTAATTTCCCGCACTTTAAAAAAGAATCTAAAAGACCCACCATTATGTTCCCCGCCGAAAGCAGCGACAAATGGCTGTATCTGCACAAGACAAAATCCCTCGCTGGACTCAATAACAGAACTAGAATGACTAAATGCTGTCAACCAGCCATCAACTCAAAAACGGATCCTACGCTTGCTGTCCTGGAATATTGCAGGGTGGGGAAACAAAGACGGAGACCCAGACCTAATGAACTTCCTTAAAGATTTTGAATTAATACTTCTACAAGAAACATGGTCAACTAGAGATATTAAAATCAATGGATTCACCTCCTATACGAAACCCGCAGTGAAAACAAACACGAAGGGCCGGCCGAAAGCAGGCTTCTGTTGCATGATCAAAGACAACTTAGGGTTTGAAATCAAGCAGCTAGAAAAATGCTTACCACTTGCACAAGCTCTACTTTTAACCCAAAAAGACGATACTTTGCTACTTGTAAATGTCTATATCCCCCCAACCAAAAACAACAGCAGCAGTGAAAATTGGTCACAACTAACCTTTTATATAGAAAATTTGACCGATAAATACCCAAATGCCTCACTGATAATAGCAGGTGATTTTAATGCCAGAGTGGGAACCAACAATGAACAACTATGTAGCAAACTAAATTGGAATACTGATAATGATATCGCACATGCCCTGAAAATAGGACGATTCTCCAGAGATAGGGTTGTAAACAACGAAGGCTTACGCCTACTTGAATTATGTAACAACTTTAATTTGCAGATTGTGAACGGTTCAACAAAAGGCGATAGAAGCGGGGAGTTCACATACTTCTCCCCCCGAGGATGCAGTGTCATCGACTATATTCTTGTCCCTTATAATATTATAAATTCAATCATTGACCTCAAAATTGGAACGCGTACTGAAAGCGACCATCAGCCATTATTGTTGTCTATTAACTTAAAGGACGAAACCAAAATAACCAAGTACAATATCATAGAACCTTCTCAATACAAACAAATGACCCAATTAAAATGGTCCCAGGAAATGAGTGCAGCAGTGGGGCAAAAACTTACAGCCAACCTGAGAAAACAAGTATTATCCAACTTAAAGACCACTAATCCCTACAGTGATATTCCGAAAATTTATAATGAAATCTTCCAAATGTTCGTAGAGCTTAGTACTCCACCTAAAGCTTGGGTACTTAAACATAGCGCTAGCCCTTGGTTTGATGATGAATGTTTCCAGCTAAAAAGAAAGCTGCGCCAAACATTTAAAAATAATCGCGCTAAACTAGAGCCCTCTTATCTTGATGAAAAAAGACAATACCATTACATTCTGGCCGAAAAGAAACAGAAATATGCAACCCAAAAATGGCTACAATTACTCGACTCAATTCAGAGTAAAAACAACAAAGCGTTCTGGAACCTAGTGTACGGAGGATTGAAAGCCGAAAACCAACTAACTCTACCACCAATTGCAGAATCCAAATGGTCCCAATACTTCACATCTGTATTTAACAATCTACACAGTGAACTCAAAGGAAATGAGACCACTAAAAATAAAATCAATAAACTCCAGGAGTGGCCAAGGGTAGAAGAAGAGGAAATTAGAGAGATAGTTAAAAATTTCAAATCGGGGAAATCTCCTGGGCCAGACGGTCTACCAATAGAATTATTCAAGACCTATATAGATTGGTGGGCAGAACCCTTAGCTCAATTGTTTACTCTCATAGATAAATATGGGATCATACCTGAGATATGGTTAAGATCAATAATTATCCCAATCTTTAAAAATGGCGACCCAAAAGAACCAAGGAATTACAGACCGATAAGCCTATTATCAGTGATAGGGAAAATCTACGCTAAGCACCTTTTATCTAAACTTCTTACCTGGATGAAAAATCTAAATTTACCAGGGAAAGAACAAATAGGTTTCTCCAAAGGTTGCTCTACATTAGACCACTGCCTTATACTTATGCATTTGGTTGAAAAATATAGATCCCAAAGGCAATCTAAGATATATGCTGCTTTTGTAGACTTTCGTGGTGCATTCGACTCAATTGACCGCCCAAAGCTGTGGAGGAAACTCGCAGAATTAAAAATTGATCAACGCTTATTGATTCTAATACAAAATCTATACTCTTCCAATACCTGCCAAGTCAAACTTAACACCAAAGGTCACCTTTCATCAGACATCCCAAACTCGAAAGGGGTAAAACAAGGGTGTATTCTTGCTCCCTTTCTATTTAATTTATTTTTATCAGACTTGCCAGATCACCTCCAAAAAATAGAATCACATGCCCCTAAACTTAATCAGAAACCAGTTCCTCTCTTATTATACGCAGACGATGCTGTCCTACTATCATTAACGAGCTTGGGTCTGAAACGTCTTATATCTTCTCTGATCCTTTACTGCGAATGTAACAAACTCTCTATAAATTATGAGAAGACAAAAATTTTGGTCTTCTCGAATGGTTGGAAACTAGAGAAATGGAAAATAAGAGGGCAAGAAATCCAACAAGTGAAAATCTATAGGTATCTGGGAATCTTATTCCAGAGCAATTTAGGGTGGGCAAATCATCGCACAAATGCCATAAAACAGGCAAAGTGTACCTCATCAGCAGTTGCCCGTTTTTATTATCAGAAAGGTAATCAATTTATTCCTGCGGCCAATCAGATATTTCAAACAAAAGTGCAATCCCAGATATTCTATGGAATCCCGCTATGGGTCCAAGCATATAACAGTGATTTAAAAAAGATTCACTCCAGCTTTCTGAGACGTATTCTTGGACTCCCAGCTGTGATCAAATATGAAACAATGTGTGCAGAAATAGGCATACACACAATGGAATATTGGGCATGGTCCACCTCAATAAAGTACTGGTTACGCTGCCATTTTCGCTGCCCTCCATCAAGTCTGCTCGCTGATTTGCTCAAAGACTCCTATAAATCAAGATGGTATCAGTACCTCGAAAAAAAGATTGAATCTTTAGGCATCGAGCTGGAGCCCCTGTACAATTCTAATGAGCAATACATTTTCCATAATATCCTAACTAGACTAAAGGATGTCGAGAGACAAAATATTATGGCAGCTGTAAACAAAATTTGCTCCCCCATATTCTATGATTTAAATATCTTAGATAGCAGAGCCAATTACGTCACTAAATTAATAATCCCAGCCCAACGTAGGGCTTTTATGCTGGCCCGTTTGAATGTTTTTCCCTCAGCATTTGTCAGGGGAAGATATCAAAACATTCCTAGAAACAAGAGATTCTGCAGATGTTCTATGAATGTCCCGGACACTGTAGAGCATATTCTCTTTCATTGCCCACTGTACAGTATCCCACGTCAACGCGTGCTGTCCCCTCTTTTGGGTGGTCTGGAACCCCAGCAAGGTGAATGTGTGGGATTCTGCCTATCCGACGTCGACCAAAGGGTAACGGCGGGGGTAGCCGAGTTTTTGGTAGCAGTCCTCCAAGGAGCAGGTTAACAACGAAAACCACTGATTTTATATGTATATATATATATATATGTATGTAGCCAACTGCTGCCTTTTATATATATTTCAAGGCTTTTATATGTTATTTCCTCTTTTATGGTTTTATTTGCACAATGCCTAATAAAGGTTTGATAAGTAAGTATATTGAGCAGGCATAGGCAACCTTGGCCTTCCAGATGTTTTGGGACTACAACTCCCATGGTCCTTAGCTAATAGGACCAGTGGTCAGGGATGATGGGAATTGTAGTCCCAAAACATCTGGAGAGCTGAGGTTGCCTATGCCTGATATTGAGGTTCTACGACAAAGAGTTATTCCAGAGCTGGAAAAGAGGTATCCTGACAGTACTGGGATATTGCAGCATGACCTAGCCCCCTGTCACACATCGAAAGTGGTGAAGAAATTCATGACAAAGCAGCAAATCCAGGTACTTGATTAGCCAGGGAATTCCCCAGACATAAATCCCAATGAGAATTTGTGGGCTATAGGCAAAAGTCACCTCCATGCTGTAGACTGTACGACTATGGAGAAGCTCATTCAGGCACTGATTCAAGTGTGGTACTGGGATCCGAAAATCAACAGTGACTGTTCGAAACTAGTAGACTCCATGCCAAACCTTGTTCAAATGCTGCTTAAAAATAGCGGAGGTCATATCCATTACTAATGTATGTATATGTAAGTTTTGTACAATAAACTACATCGTTTGTTTCAATTAATTTGCACACGGGTGTACATCTCATATATTAACTGCACCCCTTCTCAGAGAACAAGGAACATGTCTTGGTTCTCTTGAAAATAAAATTACTCCAGTGTGTTCCATGAGACTGTCCCTAACATCATTAGCATACAACTAGGTTGACAGGTGGTGCAGAAAGAAGACCAAACCAACTGTTGCTCAGCTGTGCTGGATGTTAATATGAGTATGAGTGTGACTCAAAGTGCTGTTTCTAATGCACCTATGAAGCCTTGCATTTCCCTATATCAGATTGTTTCCCCTTATCAGCCAGTGTACCCTCTTTATGATAGGTAGATGAAGTCATGCTCTGAAAGTTTAAGGAGAAAGGCTTTTCCTGTGACATTCTCTCCAGGGAAGCAATTAAGCAACAAATCTGTCTAGTTTTAGATGACTTGGCAGGGAGGGGGAGAAAAGAGAATCGCTAGGTGGTTTTTTTTAGCTCTCTAGTATTTTTTTCATCTCATAGCTTTGCAAGTCACTGGGCCTTGAACAGAGGATATGCTATCAGCTCTTTTATGTTGGTACGCGATTAGAGAGGAGCATAGAGTGGATTTTACAGTTTTGAAGCTGTAAAATATCTTATTTATATTTTTTAAACATATATATTAGGTGGAAAGGCAATTTAGAATAACCGAACATACCTGTCCCCACTTTGTACTCCCATTGGGATACAATAATTGAGTTCTAACCGAGCAATGTTTCCAAGCCTGAGAACTATTCCAGCACCATAAGACCACCGGATGCACTCCGCTAGTTTACGAAGATGAGCCTTAGGACCTTCACCTGGGAATGGAAAGGAAGCCAATGAGAATGAGACAATAACCAAATGTTTTCATGGCCAGTAGCCCAAGTTCTGTTCCAGGTACAAGGCAGTAAACTATTTTAAAACACTCAATTTTTAAAATATATTTTTTGCAGAAACAGTTAAAATGCCTTAAAAGGGGGGGAGGGCTCCAATGTATTTGCTTCTTACCATAATTAAGATTGCAGAGGTTGCCAGCGTTGAGAAAGAAGTGTGTTCTGAATAGATCTCCAAATCCTCCCCGGCCAGGCCGAAAAGGGAGAGGAGTGTACAAATGCAGACCTCCAGCCCAGTAAGCTTCACCTCCCAGGTAATCCCCTAGAAGAGTAGCACAGCACAAAATATTCACTACATCAGCAATCTCAAGAACATTATTCAGTATAAAAAAGAGGTATCCTCCATCACTTTAGGCTAAATCAACTTTTTTGCCATAATTGTCCATAGAAGCACTGCACACTGTAAAACTTTATTGAAGGTCCCACCTGCTGGCAATGGATCACAGAACAACTTTCAGAACAATATTGTGGGATGGCTACAATGCCTCACCTGTGCCTGGAGGTCAAGCTGGAGGCATGGGGGTTTCCAGGGCTTGGGTGACCCCTTTTCAGTTTCACCCAGGCTTGGGAAGCTTGCCTGCCTAATTACAACAACATCTTAACTATGTTGTAGGACATAGGCAGAAATACAGATACATAAAGAACGCAATTTTGTCAATGCATCTTTCTGTTTGTTCACTTAAAGAAGGTAGATTTCCAGGGGACACTGAGTAACATTTTTCTGAAAAGGGGGTGGTAGGTCTGAGAAGTTTGGGAACCTCTGCCATAGAATATTAAATAGCCCAAGATCTGGTTGAAGAGGAATGTTTTTGCCTGGCACCTAAAGACATGTAATGAAGGTGCCAGGTGATCTTCCTTAGGGAGAGCATTCCACAAATGGGGAGCCACCGCAGAAAAGGCCCATTCTCATGTTGCTACCCTCCAGATCTCTCACAGAGGAGGCACATGAAGAAGGACCTCAGGTAATGATTGCAGGGTTCAAGTGGAGAGGGGGCAGCCCTTGAAGTATTGCGGTCCTGAGCTGCTTAAGGTTTCATAGGTCAAAACCAGCACTCTGAATTGGGCCTGGAAACTAACTGGCAGTCGGGCCAGGATCAGTGTAATATGCTCAAACCGTCTAATCAGGTAGACCAACCATCTATCATCATCCTCAAGTATTCTCAGCCCATTTTCTGGGTCCTAGTAAAATTATTGACAATGATGCAGCCTACTAAAAATGTCTCAAACCTTCACTCTGTGGTCCAATGCTGTACATACTGAATCCACGCACACTTGTTGGTCCGCCAAGATAAAATCTATAAGGAAAAGAGAACCATGACTACATGTGAAGTGGCAGGCGACAAGGTGTGTTACAGCAGGCAGAAGGAACTGTACTTAACCACCTCCTCAGCTCCAGATCCACCCTTTCAATATGATCAGGGCATATCCCTGTCTAAGCGTACAGAGGTGCCACTGTCACACCTAGTTTGGCCGTCCTTTGCTAAACTTTTCTGAGATGCAGGAAATGCTGCCATTAACCCAAACTGCCAAGTAGCTTGGTTTGGAAGCCATGCAAATGAGTACCATTAAAATCAATGCTTAAAACAAATTTCTTGATGCAAGAGATGCATCATTTCTATTTACATGCTATGCCAGACAGACAATAGGCAAACGCAAAGGAAAGCAAGTGGAATTACTTACCTATCAGCAATACTTGATGGTTTGTCTCCAATAGGAACCAACATTCCACCCCAAAGAGAAGTTGATAAAACCTTTAAAGAGACAGGCAATCATAGATTGAGTAAAATACAGTCATACCTCATGTTACGTCCACTTCATGTAACGTTCTTTCAGATTACGTCCCGCGGCAACCCAGAAGTACCGGAAAGGGTTACTTCCGGGTTTCGCCACTTGCACATGCGCAGAAGCGCAAAATGACACCACGCGCATGTGCAGAAGCGGCAAATCGCAACCCGCGTGTGCGTAGATGCGCCGCTGCAGACTGCACTCTTTTCATGTTGCGAACAGGCCTCCGGAACAGATCCCGTTCACAACCAGAGGTACCACTGTATATGACAGATGTGCAGATAAATGTTGGAGATGTGGATCCTCGAATGCAGGTATGAGGCCTGTTTGTGGTCTTGTTCATTAAGAATGAAACCCTAGTAGTAACTAGATTAATCACACTAATAACCCATTATGTTGTAACTTTGGACCCTTTAGCAATTCTATTGTGTTATTTAGATGACTAAATAAAACAAAGAACCTGTATGGAACTTAACTGTCGCTGCCTGCATGTTAGCAGCCCCAACATGGAAGAACAATTTACCACTTACAGTTAAAAAATAGCTAGCTAAAAGTTTGGAAATAAACCCACAGTTGGTTCAACTGCAGGATGGAAAAGAAAAGGGAATTTTAGTAGTAAAATGGCTCACATTTATTGAATTTGTAAAAAATAAAAATATGTACTTTCTGAGGCAACATCAGTTACTTCCAGAATAATAGTTTTTGTTATGTTGCCCCTTTTTCATCTTAGAATTTCCAGTGGAAAATAAGTTTCAATACATTCACAACAAATTGAAAGGCTGTCCAGGGGCGGTATAAATGACAGGTTGGCTCCACATAACCCAGTTCCAATCCCTGAGCCACTTTCATATTGTGAAGCCTTTTAAAAGAAGGGCTAGTTTCCTATATTGCACTTTTAAAAAATCAAAAGGGCACAAATAGATGGATTTCTCTAGATTGTACCTATATACTGCAAATTATGGTCAGGAGCCAAGAGTTGCCTAATGCTGAGCAAAGGACTATGTCATTCTCCCTCCCTCCCTCCCTCTCTCTCTCTCTCTCTCTCTCTCTCTCTCTCACACACACACACACACACACACACCAACACAAACACACATTCAAACTGGCTTCTTAGAACAAGAAACCACCCCACCCCACCACAACACTAACTGCTTCTGAAACTCCCTCAAGTTTCAAAACGTACGTGACAATTATCACACCTGCATTTTCCCTGTTAGGAAAATGCACACATTTTCTGTATTCTAATATGCAGGCTGAACTGATTCCAAACTGAACTGCTAAATGCTGTACTTTAAACAATTTGTAACTTTAAAAATATACTTTATTTCATTTGGTGTTTTTTTAAAAGGTACTATGATATGAATCGTTTACTCCCAATAGCACCAAGTACTTACTGAATCCCACAAGAGCTTCTTGTTAAACTGAAGTTCAAAGTCCTCTTTCAGAAAACTCACATCACCACCGGTATAGCCAGCCAACTCCTAAAATACCAAACAGACTCTTTTGAAGACAGAAATATAAATACAAAAACACATTTCCACACGAATCACTTGTTGTTTTATTATTTTGGTGGTACTATATATGAAACAAAATATTGATTTGAAGGCTAGCTCAATCAGGCAGGGAGCTGAAGTGTACAGGACTTCAACCAATAGTGCCATATTTTGCATACATATTGCAAATATAAAACACCCACCCACAGCTGTTTTCCAGAACCTGATAATACCTGGTTTATTTTCAGCAAAGCACCTCGTCTCGGCAAGATTGAAGAGTTACGCGAATCAATTACCATGGCGTGCTATAAACAAACACACGTATGAAATGTTATAAGGTAGGAACAGTCAACTATGACATTCTTTTTTCCTGAATTGCATAGAATCTTATTGGAGATAGAGGAAAAAATTATTCATCACTATTCGTTTGGGCAAACATTCTACTAAACTCTTAACGTGATACTGCATAATCAAAATTATCTAGCAATAAAAGGTTCATCCTTAATTCTGAATTTTACTGAGTAGTTTTGTAGACTAAGCATACACTGAGCATTTCAACATGAAGCTACTACATTATGTGTAAACTATGGCCAAGATCCAATTCCTTACACTGAGTGGCTGCATTCCTTGTGACTACTGCCAGTTATCCAACTGTGCACAAGCAACTGAGTATGAATACGCATGTGAAACTGCAAAGGAGATATTTGTTCTTCCATCTGCAGTTTGCTGGATCACAGCAATACTACCAGCCACTGCAACGTTGGCTCTGTCTCAGCAAGTGAAGAGAGAGAGGCGTACTTACTTATTGATATGTGGAAGAAAAGGAAACTCTTACAATATTCAGTTCCCTCCCATGTGAGAGAATGTGGGGGATACCTCCCTTAAAATGATGCTCCCCTGACTAATTAGCAATGGCATATTTTTAGTCAAGTAAACATTCTGATAGATCAATTGTACCTTGCAGCTCTTATCGTGCATAAATATACAATTGCCACTTCAGCTATTTGCATATGAAAAAGCAACTGCTATTAAGAAAGTTGTGTCTATCTTCATGTTAGGAAATGTACCCTTACAATGAACTGAAAATATTAGGTATGTAGTGAAACCTTATAACAATAACAGAAGTAGATAATTATAAATATAAAAGTATATATAAATGAATAAAGATACTGTAATCTGAAATATATATATATATATATATATTTGCTTTCGTAGATTTTCACGGGTACAGGAATGCAGGTTTTGGTGTCTTCGGGTGTCTTCCCGTGTAAGAGTTGGGGTGTCTAGGCGACGTTTCGACGAGGTCTCACTCGTCATCTTCAGGCTGGTGCTTACGGCTTCTTGTTACTGGAACAGAGCAGGATCTCAGTGTTTGAGTTCCTATAAATACTGTTGAGGGGGTGTGGTGTATTCTGGGCAGAGAGGAAGTTCCCAGGATAGTGTGACTTTTCTTCTTTTGTTCCTTAATTACTTGAGGGATATCTTGAGTGATTTCTTGAGTGATATTCTGAGTACCACTTAGGAGGGTCATTAAGAGTGGATTAGTTGCTAAAGCTTTCGTGTCTTGACCTCTTGAACTTGTGAAGAGTTTTTCTGAGAAGATGGCTGTACTGCACTTAATTGTGCTCTGGCTTGGCTTCGTGTATAGGGGCGAGCTGTGGTTTTGTGCCCTGTGCCAGTCAGATCTGTGTAGGGATTGCAGGGGGGTGTAGCATCCGGAGGTGCCACTATGGTTTGGCTACTGGATGGTGTCTGTAATTTATCTGTGGAGAGGGTCTGGGTTTGGGTCTGGTGTGGTTGATTGGTGATGGTGTTCTGTGTGCCTCTGGTTCTGGTGTCGGTTTTTGTGGGGAGGGCTAATTTCCAGATGTCTGGCAGGCGGGACGTGTCGTCACGCTTGTTCATGTTGTGAGGGTGTTTCTCTATCTCGATGGCTTCCATGATTATTCTCTTGTGGTGATGTTCCATGTTAAAGAGCAATTTGGAATCTGCAAAATTAATTTCGTGTCCTGTTTCTTTCATGTGTTGGAAAAGAGAGGAAGTTTTTTCTTCTTTTTTGACGGCATTCTTGTGTTCTGCGATACGTGCATTTATTCGTCTGTTTGTTTGTCCAATGTACGTGGCTGGGCAGACTTTGCAGGGTATTTCATAGACCCCAGTTGGAAAATATCATTCAGTACAAAAATCAGCTTTCCTCATATCAGTGTAGACTCGAATCTCTATTGCTCTTGGGCAAGAACGGACAACAGGTGTCATAAGGAACCATTATTTCAACACTATTGCAGTTGGCTCAATTAATGTGGTACTATTCATCAGCATTTGTCATACTTCAAAAATTCATATTCCAAATAGCAAAAGCTTACAGACACAGACGACTTGAGTGAATGTCCACTTTCTTCTCGGACAGAAAATGATGCTGTTCTTGCAAGACAGCCAAGCTCCCTCCAGACACCCTCCCATTTTAGCGTGTGGTTGGTCTTCCATATGGGAAACTGTAAAAGATACAATTTCTTTAATTACGAATGAGAAAACATTTACATATTTTCAGCATCTTTCACATATATCT
The DNA here is from genome assembly GCF_965112155.1 of Podarcis liolepis. NCBI lineage: Eukaryota > Metazoa > Chordata > Lepidosauria > Squamata > Lacertidae > Podarcis > Podarcis liolepis. The sequence continues at coordinate 4,399,149 of NC_139556.1, forward strand.
TGGAGCACTGGGATTACTGGCAATGCAGCCAGTCTTAGAAGAGACTATAGGAGCTGCTGCTAAGGTACTTTGCTTTGACGGTCTCCTCCCAGGTTCACCTGGCTTCTCTCTTGAGGGCAGGTGCTAGCCAGGTAAGCTGGCTTTTTGTGAGGAAGGTGCTGGGCTGCTAGCTCCTTTCAAGAGAGTTGCTAGGCTCTCAGCTGGACTGGAGCCGAGGCAAGCAGCAGGCACCAGCTAATTCAAGTGAATTCTCAAAGAAAGGAGATGCTGGGGTTTTGAAATCCATGCAAGGATTTGCCAGTTCCAGGAGGCAGCACTGGAGCAACAACAGAGCAGGAAAAGTATCAGTGACTGCATTTGCTTCATTTTTAAAATGCTGCCTCCATTGCCTTCTGCTCCCCCACCTCAATTTTAGCAATGCAGAAGATGAAGCAAGAAGATGAGAGAGAAAGGAAAGGTTAAGTCTATCATGCCCAGCACAAATATTTCCTCCTCCTGAGTTTTCTGCAATCTTCAAAAAACTTGAGAGAGAAAACTTGGTTTGAGTGAGGGGCAGCTGCCAGACAGAGAGGCACTGTCACTGCAGATAACCAAATTTGTGGATTTCTCTCTCCCCAGCCAACCATAAACAAGTAGCGCTATTTTACCTACATTGAATTCTGTTGATATTCCTCTATCAGTTTCACGAAGAGAACTCCAAGGAAATTGTCCGGTTACTTTATACAGATTGAGAGAAAAGCTAGAAACATAACATTAAGATCTAGGATTACTACAACAAAGAAAGGAGCTGAAGAACAAGTGTTTCATAAGATCACACCTATGGCACTGCTTAACTTTACCTATAGCTGATAAAAAGAACTCTTTACTTGGCAAGCAGGACAAGGCTGCATGGCTCTGCCACATTTGTCATTGTAAAATCCTTAAAGGAAAGATGTTAAGATTGCACTCGTAGTTCAAGTTCCTGGACCTCCAAACTAACCTTCTGTGCTGTAAGGTGAGCAATCCTATTTCACCATATGCCTCACAGACACACTCAGTCTCTTACTAAATGAGCCAGGAAGGCAGAGATGAAATACTAGCAGAATGGTGGTTCACCACTAGTAGGACAGAAGCCTAGCGCCAGCTATGCCTTCAAGCTAGAACTGGAGCCCTTAAGTTAGATCTAAATAGCTAAACCACAGAAGAATTGCTTACAATAGTACTGTACAAAATCCTTTAATAGCTTAAAAACCAATTAATAAGTTGGTTACAGAAAATGGAAGATAATTCTCATATGTCATAATTAATCAACTTAATTTACTTTCAGTGTTAACAGTGAAATGCAGATAGTTTACAGAAGCTTAACACTCCACAGCAGCGGTCTCTTAAAGTGCTGGCAGCCGAGACATCTACATTAACTTTCTGAACAGAACTATTCGATGAGAAAAGGCAATTTACCATTTTATCATGAAATTTTACTGTTTTTGGATTTGACAAAAACTGTTGAAAGCTTAAGAACATATGGGAGGGATGAAACAAACTGAGCTGCCTTTCATTATCTTTGTGCGAGTGGACAGATATACAGCTGTTAGCGCAGACTAGATTTACTTGCAAACATGTCAAAACAGAATGATACTGTATTTGACTTAGCATTAGCTGAAACAAGAGATAGAAGCTAAACAGCAAGATATCTTGCTCACTTTCTCCAAAGTTTCTATGGAAAAACATGGAAAAACCTAATTAATGCAGAATTAGTTCCAATGTAATACTTTGCACACATGGTGTGAGGAATCACTGCCCTGTATGTATACATGTAAAAAATATAGTTGAATGCATCACCCAAAATGTTTGCTCAAAAATATCTCCTGGGCTAAAGCTAGATACAGTATTGTTAATAATGATAATAATAAAGTTGTGAAACTGACTTTCTATCCATGGGAATAACTCCAAAAAGCCATACCCAGTTTGGGCATTAACATGTTCTACTGAGGCTTGGTGCTCAGGAACACATCACCAGAGGGGAGTTTTCCCAGCTGCTGAAAGACTGGCAAGGCAACAGCAGCAGATATTAGCAGAGAAGAAGGACTTTATGCATGACTTCAACAGCAATGGCAGCTGGGAGGCCAGAGAACCAGCAACATCTGATGCCCATCTGCCTGGTAAGACCTACAGCAGTCAAGAAATGTCCCATTCAAGGAAAAGCATAGGAGAGAATGAAAACTTAGGAGTAAATTCTACCATGTAAACTGCCTTAAGAACTCTTTTGTTGGAACTAAGGAAGCATAGATTCTAAAAGTGCAAGACACTGGGTTGTAGCCAATGTGGAACTTCTGTTTCCTCTCCAGCCACAACACACATACCCCAACATTTGTCCAGATCCCCCAAGCCTCCAGAGTTACAGTACACAGGGGTGAGTGGGTGGAGCAGACAGAAGAATAAGTTCTGTTGCTCACACTAAGTCCACAGAGTTGAAGCACTGGGTATGGCCCAATCTGTTGACACATGCCTTAAAATATTTGCTAACAGTCATAACAGTGAAAGCTGTTACCAACCACTCTCAGTGTGACCAACTGCAGATGAGAGTGAATGTATTGAGTATTGGGGTCGCTACCTTAAGTAGCTCATCTTTCAAAAAATGGGGTGTATACTGGTGATTTTATTGTCCTTTGCTGCACACCACTTACAATACATTTTCAAGGGTCTAGGGTTTTTCTAAATAGATGTCCATAGCATTGAAACCTTACTACATTCTGAAGGTATCTTACTTTCTTTCGAAGTGACCAGGCTGTGGTTTGAAGAAAGAGAGACCATATGAAGTTTCCTTTGTGCCATAGGAGAACTGAAATGTCACCTTCTCGGCACGTCCAAATATATTCGGGAGTTTGAGTCCAAGTACCTGCAAGAGCCAGAATAAGCACTGAAGCATGTACAACTTTGCCAAGACACTCGCGCACTTAACTGTTTTCTGTAGTTTTTTGCTGCACACAAATGTTTCCAGTGGCAAAGGATACCTGCTCTGCGCCCCCCTTTAAATGTTTATTATCACTATGCTACCCCACCTGGGCTCTGGCATTGAGCAGGTTCCAGGTGCCATCTTGGTCTATCTGTCCCCCTCAATGTCCCAGAAGCCATTTGGGGGCATGGGAAGAGAAATATGACCACTGTCACAGAAAGCACAGCCCACAGAGCTGCAATGGTGAGAAGCCGGGGGGGAGGGGGGGAGGAACTCACCTTCTGCAAGCTCCCTTGCAGAAGCTGTGACTACAGCCCATTGCTCTTTGTGACATTTTAAACAGTGTGAATTTTAAAACCCAGTTAATATTAGAGTTACTAACCCATATTTCCCCAAACCTTCATGGAAACTTTGCAGTTTTTAAGTAGTTAAAATATCCCTTTTATCATTATCTCAAGCTTCTCCATAAAAAAACCCAGATAAATATATTATACACCATAGGTAAAGTACCAGTGCTCATATTGCTGTCAAATGTATGAAAGATGGAAAAACACATAAATCATTGCAAGTTTCTCAAATTGGAACCCTAAAGCATTTTTTGTAATTTTCACACAGAGCTGTCAATCATGTTCTAAATTTACAGAAGCATCAGTTTTTGAAAACATGTAAATTTCCTGACTACAAGCTTCTGATTTCAACTGAAACCTCCCTTCATTGAATCTCATAACAAGATGACATTATATAATAATAAGCACTCAATTGAAAAAATTGTGTTTTCAGCTTGGAATAAGATATTGCAATTATTTACAGTCTCAGCATATTTCTACACAATAAAAGCAGTCAAGAGATCAGAGATTTCTAGGACAACTGTAGAATAAGCAGAAAAAAATGAACACATATACATCTCATTTATTTTAATGGAATTCTCATTCCAAATAAATGTATTTATGATTGGAGAGGGAAATCTGTTTTACCAAAATTAATTTAAATCGCTTATGATAAACTAGCATATATCATATCACCACAACGTAGATTGCAGGAGGTTGTTAAGCAGGTCATACCATGCTCCCTTCATTATTGCCAACCATAGTATTATAACTTCCAGTTAATCTTCTCAGTTCTGTTACTTCAAATGTTACATCTAAACCATTTGGAAGGGCATCATCTCCTAAATACACAGACAGACGTATTAGTAAAGAAAACAATTTTTTTAATCCAGTTTGATGTTTCTAATTATTAAAATACAGTGTTTCTTAAATAGCTTCTTAAAATACTTTAAATAACATATGTAATACCTAAATTAAGTTCTCACAGTTAAATACACCACTCAGAAAAATGCCTTCACAGAAGCTAATACCCCAAATAGATTCATCCCATGCATTTGACTTTCTATAATACTAAACACTGTTTGGTTCAAACTATGAACACTTAACAGTGGAATTGAAGATTTAAGCACAAAATCAGGACAGGAGCAGAGATCTGTGTGCCTTACCATACTTCCCTCTAGCCTCTTATAACATTTCCTTTATTTTTATTATCATAATTAATTTATTAATCACTCCCTACACAATCATCCCAAGGTGATGCATAATAATAAAAAACAGCAGCAAAAGTTTAAAAAAACAACAACTAGCCAGTGGCGTAGCGTGGGGGGTGCAGGGGGGGCCGGCCGCAACATCTGGGGGTTAGGGTTAGGGGGCGCAAATCCACAGGTTAGGGGGCGCAAATCCACGGGTTAGGGGGCTCAAATTACTTGCCTTGCCCCGGGTGCTGACAACCCACGCTACGCCACTGCAACTAGCTGATACATTTTAAACAAAACTAAAGCAATACAGAACAGACACTCATGGCAAGGACCATGGGACCATCCAGCTGGGAAAGCCGGGGGGGTGGAATCTTTGATTGTTTCCATAATGTACAAATAGTGGTGCCTGTCATATCTGAACAGGAATGCTATTCCACAGAACAAGGACAGCTACACTAAAATCCCTGCTCCAAGTTACTGCAGAGAAGGCTTCTAAGATCTTGGAACTTGCAGGAGAAGTTTCCCTACAGACCACAAGGCCCTGCCAAGTATGTAGGGGATAAGGCAGCCTCCCACAAAACCTGATACTGCTGTATAGGACCTTACATGTTAGTATCAAATCCTTGAACTCAGCCTGGCAGCAGACTTGGCAGCTAGTGCAAATCCTACAAGCAGGGTGTTCTATGCTGGCAGTCGTCTGCCCACAAACGCACCTCCAGACCAACCCCAAGGGGAGCCCCACACAGAGTGCACTGGAGTAATACAACTGTGAGGTTACCAATGCATGGACAACTGTGGTCAAGCTATCCCGATCCAGTCCTGGTACTTCTTTCTAGTATTGGGTCTTCTACCCTCACAATTTCAGCTGATTAATAAGGGAAAGTCTGCATCAACCTTCACTATCCTTTTATCCTGCGAAGGTTTTGTACTACAACTCCCCTTATTCCTGATTATGTGCCATAGTAGGTGGTGCTGATGGAAGTTGCAGTCCAAACCCTCTGGAGGGCACCAATCTAGGAAAGGCTGGACTAGATGGCAGCAAACCAGCACCATGTTTTAATTGGGGGCAAGCTCAGTGCCAAGGCTAGCACAGTTATAGAACTCAATGAAAACAAATACAACCTGTCACCCTGATGGATACTTTGCTGCCTGATATATTGAAACTTTGCTGCCTATATATTGAAACTAAGCATTCCATTCATTTATGCTACACTAGAACTATTGAGAAGGACACGTGTATAAAATAGTCTGTCCTATCAAAGGAGGAATAGCCAATTTTAGTTATACTCAGAGTAGACCTACTGGAATCAACGGATTTAGGTAACTTAAAGGTAAAGGTAAAGGTACCCCTGCCCGTACGGGCCAGTCGTGTCCGACTCTAGGGTTGCATGCTCAACTCGCTCTAGAGGCCGTAAGCCGGCGCCGTCCAAAGACACTTCTGGGTCACGTGGCCAGCGTGACGAAGCTGCTCTGGCGAGCCGGCACCAGCGCAGCACACGGAAACGCCGTTTACCTTCCCGCTATAAAGCGGTACCTATTTATCTACTTGCACTTAAAAGAGTGCTTTCGAACTGCTAGGTGGGCAGGAGCTGGGACCGAACAACGGGAGCTCACCCCGCCGCAGGGATTCAAACCGCCAACCATATGATCAGCAAGCCCTAGGCACTGAGGTTTTACCCACAGCGCCACCCGCGTCCCTCCCTTAGGTAACTTAACTCCCATTTATTTCAATGGTTCTCCTGCAAGAGTTACTTATTTTAACCTCCTTCAAAGCATTTAAATATTACACATATTAAACTACTATAAAGCTATATTAAAACTCAAGGAAAAACAAATCACACACACTGATAATTACCTTGACACGTATCAATTAGAACATCCACCTGTCTAAAAATTCCTAGACGGAGGAGCTTTTCACGAGCTTCATGGGACTTCCTCATAACCTTCAAAATATTTAAGGTTTAGCTTTGCACCTTAATGACTAAATGTTCAACAGTTATTTGCCAAATGCATATATTCATTATCTCACATACTGCTCTACATTTTCATTACACAAACGGGAATTCCAAGACACAGAGTGGACCTCACATAAATCAGTTTAGCATCCAACCCCAACATGTATAAATAACTAAACTCAAAAAGTAATAACAGGATTTCATGAGGCTTACGTCTGCAAGAGCAAGACTGCAGTTTAGCACCATATTTATACACTGGAATATCTGGTTATAAAGAATACCTATGCTTCTGTTAAAGCATGTTTTGCAATATTGTTTTGGCTCATCAGTTTGTACAGCCTATAAACCTGCTGCATCAAGGCCCTATGTCAGCTGCTGCTAAGCTTTTCTGTCTAGTGTTGGTGTTTTGTGTACTGAGGTGTTGTTATATTTTGAATGTCATTTTTAACCTTTTTCTTAACCTAGATTGTAAATTGTCAAGAGATGCCCTGTGCTAAGTGACTTAAACCAGGCACAGACAAACTCAGCCCTCCAGATGTTTTGGGACTACAATTCCCATCATCCCTGACCACTGGTCCTGTTAGCTAGGGATCGTAGGAGTTGTAGTCCCAAAACATCTGGAGGGCCGCGTTTGCCTAAGCCTGACCTAAACAATAACATAATAGTAATATTAAACAAGGATCCTGACATTTTTAGACTTCACAGTATTTTCAAGCTTTTGAGAGTTTCAGGATTTCACTACTTACATCAATGAGGTCTTTAGCCTTGAATACGTCACCAATTTCATACATGATAATGTCATCTTTAGTCCTTCCAAGGCCATCAAAGTGCACATGTTGAACCACAACCTAAAGATTAAGATGGTTCTCATCAAAATGTTAACCCTGGAAACATTCCAAGGACAACTAGAATTTCTGCTCAACTAAAACATAATGGTGCCATAACCAATGAATTATTGAATTACAATTCCAAGACAGCACAGAACATTGTCTCATCATGAATCAAAGTCAAGAATTTTAAGTGGCAAAAACAGCATCATTATTAAACAGGTTTTTACATTATTTTGTGGATGAAGCCCATATTTTACCAGCTTCCTTGCAAGAATATCATAGGGACTTTGTCAAAAGCCCTACTGAAATCAAGATACACTATGTCCACAGCATTCCCCTTATTCACCAAGCTTGTAACTCCATCAAAAAAAGAAATGAGATTCGTCTGGAATGACTTATTTTTGAGAAACACATGATGAGTCTTAGTAACCACAGCATCATTTTCTAAGTGCTTACAAACCAATTCTTGAATTTTTGTTCTAGGACCTTTGCTGGTATTGATGTCAAACTCACCAGTCGGTAGTTATCTGGGTCTTCTTTTTTTCCCCCTTTCGAAGATGGAGACATTTGCCCACCTCTAGTTTGCAGGTACATCACCTGTTCTCTAAAAATTTTCTTTACACAATTGTTTACTAATACCTGAAGAGAATTATTCATTGCTAAATGGTAAGAATTCTGCTCCTACTAAAATTATGACTGTGTTACAGTGACTGTGAACTGTTAAATAGAAAGACAATGGGGTATCCCAATACTCACATCTTTATTTTCCAGTATTTCCTGTTTGGTTTCTGGCTCAACTTCAACCAGTTCAGCTTCTTCCCCTATAGCACCAAAATCAGGTCCGCTCATTGGAAGAGGCTCCAAACTCTGAACAGGATAAAAATTCACCAAATATATCAATTGAGTTAAATTGGATTTAGTTTTTCAAGTCCTCAAGTATTTATAGTAATTCTTACCATGCCATCCACCTTAACATAAAATGATGCAGTCTTGTGCAGTTGTGTTCCCAGAATCTATGTATGTAGACACAGAATCTATCTATGCAGTTTCATTATGCAAGAGTGGTAAAGGAATGGTATCCAATTAAGTCAAAAACAGAGTAGACTCACTGAAAGTGGCAGGCTTACGTTATTTAAATCCAGTTGTTTCAATAGTGGATATCACTCATAATGTATACTGCATAAGATAAGCCCGTCAGTCAGCTCAGTTGGAAAGAATGTAGTGCTGATAAAGCTAAGATTGTGGGTTCGAGCCCATCCGGGCCAGCTGTATATTCCTGCATATTCCTAGATAAACCTTGGGGTATCTTCCAACTTTACATTGCTACGATTCTAATTGCCATACACAGTATTACATTTTTCAGTTTGCCTTTTTATTTCACAATGCACTTGGTCAGTATAAGTGCTATTTAGAGAATGAGTATCTCACAGAACTCAGAAGGGTTATTTAATAAAGAAAGATCGTTCACTAAGATTTTAAGCAGGTATATATTTTTAGACGTAACCTGCATTGGTCATTTATGTTTGGGATGTGGCTCTCATTCCATTATAGACACCTATGGTGCTGGCTGTGTTGTCCCTCTTTGACTAGCTGACACAAGCTGCATAAAACTTTTAATTTCCAAAATCCTAAATTCATTTCAATATGAGACCACTGGAAACTGTCACCCTATACTTAAGGTACTTTTGAACGTGAGCTTTAAATGCATACTTTGAATAGCCCTGTAAAACTTCACCCACCTCTATTCTTTTCAGACAGCTACTTTGAAATAAAGGTACACTATTAATGCTGCAACAGAGAAGCTTCAGATTTTGTAATCCAGTGTGTGGTGGGGGAGTAAATTAAATACAAATTGTCATTTGGGTTAATGTATCATTTTGATTCTCTAATATGCAGGGATGGGATTGCCATTTTTTTGAAGGAATTTGAAGACACTATGAAACAATACTGATATAAAAATGTTTGGAATATAGCTTTGGTTGAAAAGTTGGCAACAACATTGGCCAGGATGACTAAAAAGAGGGATAGTTAAAGATCAGAATGATTTCATTTTGTAATGCACATGAATAAGAAAATGAATGATGTAATGCTGCCATCTCAGTATGCTACTTTGTGGAACACAGCTGTTTATTTTTCCTGTAGCAACATTTGCCATCTTTCTACTGTACGTTATAGAGCAATTGTGAGGGTTTTGCTGTGTCTATTAGCCTCTGGAACTAAGTTTTATTTACATTTTAAGTTATGGTCAGAAATTTATGTTTTAAGTTTTTGGGGTTTTTGCATGTTTCTATGCATAAAATAACAATTTTTTTAAAAAGTTAGATTTTTCTAAGACCTCGAATTACCTGTTCAGTTGTAGCTGTTTTGTTATTGCTCTGTCTACATTTTTGCATTTAACTTTATGCTTAATTTGTATACTTATGCTACTGTAGGATTCTCACAGGTACTAGAAATCATAGAATCGTAGAGTTGGAAGGGACCCAAAGGGTCATCTAGTCCCACCCCCTGAAATGCAGGAATCAAAACTACAGCATCCCTGACAGATGGGTCGTCCAACCTTTGCTTTAAAAAAACCCAAAAAAAGCAAGATCACTGCCTTCTGAGGGAGTTGGAATAGCACTTACTGTCAGAAACATCTTCCTGATGTTTAAGATGCAAAGTGTGTGTGCCACCTCCAAGTCAGTGTGATGCACGTGGGTGTGTCATGAAGACTTTCCATTCACAACAGGTGTGTAAATACTGTGCTGCCAAGGAAAGCACTGCAGTCCCACCGGAGACGCCATCACAGGCAGCACCACTTTGGAGAATTATAAGGCTCCTTAGGGGAAGGAGGAGCCTCCCAGGCTCCATGCAAGCCAGTCCAGGTTAGCTGGCCAAAACCCCTCCGCTCCCAGGACTGACAATCCCGGGACCGGGGGGGAGGGGAGGGGACGCTGGAAGAAGATTGGATTGTTTTTATTCTCTTTTTTTTCTCTATTACTAGAAATACTTTATGAATGTTGGAAAAATGTTGAAATGAAATTACTTGGCTCTTGTAAAAAATGTATTAGGTAAAAAGGTAATGGTTATGAGAAGTTGGTAAAAATAAGGTTTAAGTTTTAAGTTTTAAGTTTTTTATAAGATAAGATGATAATAGAGTAAGGTGAAGTAATAACAGAATATTATGAATTTTGAAAAGGATTTGCTGTGATAATTATTAATCAAGATACAAGAGAACGGAAGAGGAGGAGGTCATGGAAAGAAGGTAACGAAAATGGATAATTTGAAAATGGTGGTTTATTTTTTCTTTTTCTTCTTTTGTTTTGTTTTTTCTTTTTGTAATTTTGTTTTTTTATCTCTGTAATTTTGAGAAAACTCTTTTATCAATAAATATCATTTTGGGGGGAAAAACACAAAACCCCTCCGCTCCCTCCTTGTTCCAAAGGCTTGAGGCACCAGAGCATGTGCAAAGTCCACCACTACCCAAGGAAGGAAGGAAGGAAGCCTGGAGTGGAGGCACCGGATTCCACAGCGCACCCAGAGCAGCCTTCATGCAGGCAGGCAGGCGCGCACCCCCTTCACGGGCGCCTTTGCACATTCTCAAGGTCATACTCTGCACATGCTCAGGAAAACGCTGCTCGGAATGTTCGGTATTGTTTTTAAGGAGAGCCCTAAGAAAGGGGGTGGGGATTCTGCACATGCTCAAAAGAGACAATATCCTTTTCAGGTGACGGCCGTAAAAAAAACCCAGTGACAATAATCCTAGGAGGAGGAATTCTTCACATGCTCAGAGGAACGCTGTCCCGAGCCGCCGGGCGTTGTTTTAGCGGAGGGGCGCGGCCCCGGCGCGCGCGTGCACGTGAGGGCGCGCGGGGGGCGGGTGTCTCCGCTCCCTTGGCGGCCCCGATCCCTCCTCCGCCCAAGGTCGCCGCCCCCGCCCGCCGAGCCCGCGGGGCCGGGCGCTCCTTACCCGCGCGTGGACGGTGCCCATGGCCGCCTCTCAGCGACGCCGAGCGGGAGAGCGAGCGGGAGAGCCGGGGAGGGAGCGGCGGGCCAGGGAAGAAGCGCCGCGACGGTCCCTCAGGAGGAGAAGCTGCAGCAGCGCGGGGCGGCGGCCATGACAGGGAAGCGCGTCGGCGGCAGAACGAGTCTGATTGGCCAGGCCGGGGCGGAAGGGGGCGGGGACTGGAGGACGGAAGCACGGAAAGGAAGGGCGCCGAGACCGTAGATAAAAGAAACGTGGGGAGCGAAGAGAGATGAATAGCCGCGAGCTTCCGGGATGTATGAGGATGTAGCTAGCGGCAGGGCTGGCCCTCCCACGAGGCAAGAGTGGGCAGGGACCCCCGAGGGTCATCAATAATAATAAGAATAATAAGAATAATAAGAATAATAAGAATAATAATAATTTATTATTTATACCCTGCCCATCTGGCTGGGTTTCCCCAGCCACTCTGGGCGGCTTCCAAAAGAATATTAAAATACTGTACTACATCAAACATTAAAAGCTTCCCTAAACAGGGCTGCCTTCAGATGTCTTCTCAAAGTCTGGTAGTTGTTGTTCTCTTTGACATCTGGTGGGAGGGCGTTCCACAGGGTGGGTGCCACTACCGAGAAGGCCCTCTGCCTGGTTCCCTGTAACTTGGCTTCTCGCAGTGAGGGAACCGCCAGAAGGCCCTCGGCGCTGGATCTCAGTGTCCGGGTAGAACGATGGAGGTGGAGACGCTCCTTCAGATGAACCCCGCTGCCATGCAGGAATCCCAACTCGCGTCAGATACGGGACCCGAGCGGACCCTGCTTCGCTTCTGCAGATGCGTGGGGAGCCGATATGTGCTTCGCCTCCGGTGCCCCCATCTCTCGGGCACTCGGGTTCACGTCTGAACCCTACGTCTGTCCCCCCGGGTGCTGACCGTAGAAATTGGGCGGATTGGCGTCGCCGGAAGAAGCGGCTGCGCGCCTCCTCCAGCAAAAAGGTGGGAGGCGGTGCGAAAGCGCCTGCTGTGCTGTCCAGCTCCAATGTAAAAAGAGAGGTTTTTTAAATAGCGCTTTTATAATTGCCACGCTAAATGCCTTTACAGGATTGTGAACGTCGTGTCCCGTGAGACCACAGAGCCATCTTGCAGGTTAGCGGTGAGTGGCTGAGACATAGCTGTCAACTTTTCCTTTTTCTTGCGAGGAATCCTATTCGGAATAAGGGAATTCCCCTTTTTTAAAAAAGGGAAAAGTTGACAGCTATGGGCTAACCCAGAAATAGTGCTTCAGGTTAAGAACTTTGCTTTAGGATCAGAACAGAAATCATGCTCCGGCGGCACGGCAGCAGTAGGAGGCCCCATTAGCTAAAATGGTGCTTCAGATTAAGAACAGTTTCAGGTTAAGTACGGACCTTCGGAACGAATTAAGTACTTAACCTGAGGTACCACTGTATTTAGAATCCAAACACAATTTTCAAAACAAAAGCAAATCAAGCTGAATAGTAAATTGCATTTCATAAGTGCATGAAAAGCTGGCTCTATTCAGAATATACTTGTAGAAGAAAAAGCAAAATCCTGCCCACAGGTTTACTCCCTAAATAAATACAGGAGGGAAGAGGGAAAGAAAGACGGTGGAGAGACAGACACGTCGGGTCACTGGGTTTGGCATGTGCTCTCATCAGTATAGGGACGCGGGTGGCGCTGTGGGTAAAACCTCAGCGCCTAGGACTTGCTGAGCGCATGGTCGGCGGTTCGAATCCCCACGGCGGGGTGAGCTCCCGTCGTTCGGTCCCAGCTCCTGCCCACCTAGCAGTTTGAATGCACGTCAAAGTGCAAGTAGATAAATAGGGACAGCTTTATAGCGGGAAGGTTAACGGCGTTCCGTGTGCTGCTCTGGTGCTGGTTCGCCGGAGCAGCTTCATCACGCTGGCCACGTGACCCAGAAGTGTCTGCGGACAGCGCTGGCTCCCGGCCTATAGAGTGAGATGAGCGCACAACCCTAGAGTCTGGCAAGACTGGCGCGTACGGGCAGGGGTACCTTTACCTTTACTCATCAGTATGTTGATGCTCTACCTCCTTGACACCTATAAGTCTGGCAGGGGATGTACCGGATCAGTGCCTCGCCTTGGTAGAAGAGTGGATGAGAAGCAATAAACTGAAGCTCCATCCGGGAAAAACTGACTGAGGCAGTTTTGGGGCAATTTCCTAGGCTGCATGGGTGTCCAACCTGTTCTACCACTAAAGGAGCAGGTATATAGCATGGAGATAGAGACATGTGCAGAGGTTTTTAAGCAGAGGTTGGATGGCCATTTGTCCTGTATGAGCTGGTTGAGATTCCTGCATCGCAGGGGGTGGGGTAGACTAGATGACCATTGGGATCCCTCCCAACCATGCCATTCTTTAATTCCTGGATCCACTGCTGTTGCTAGAGGCATAAGTGTACATGGTTGCACGGAAACCTTCTGCCGGCTTGAGTTTGTGGCCTAGCTTTGACCGTATTTGCACAGGTATAATCTAGATTTAGTGGACTATATTCTTATCGTTTGTAGATTAGATTACCGCAATGTTATACATGGGGCCTTCCTTTGAAGACTGTTTGGAAACTACAGCTAGTGTAGAAATCAGCCATTTGATTACAGAGACCAGAAGATCTGAGCTTATTACACTGATTCTGGCCTGCTTGCACTGGCTACCAGTTAGTTTCTAGGCTCAATTTAAAAGGGTGGCTTTGACTTACAAAACCTCATGTAGTTCAGGAATCCCAAGCCTCTGCTAAAACAAACCGGTCCAGCCCCTGCAGAGTTGCTTCTCTATGTGCCTCATCTGAGGAAAATGCAGAAGAAATAGCCAAGAACAGGCTTTTTCAGGAGTGACTGTGTGCAGCTGAATGTATGCCCCAATGAAATATGCCTGGTCCTATAATTCTAAGTTTTTAGCCACAAGGCATTTTTGTTTACCTAGGCCTTTGGTGATTGCGCTAGCCTCTACTGCTGTGTTAGTCTTTTTGGAGGATAGGAAGTTGTCCTTATGGCATTGTTCAATTATTATTTTAGATACAGTGGTACCTCAGGTTACATACGCTTTATGTTACAGGCTCCGCTAACCCAGAAATAGTGTTTCAGGATGAGAACAGAAATCGTGGAGCGGCAGCACGGTGGCAGCAGGAGGCACCATTAGCTAAAGTGGTGCTTCAGGTTAAGAACAATTTCAGGTTAAGAACAGACCTCGGAACGAATTAAATACTTAACCCGAGGTACCACTGTACTGTGTATTGTACATCATTCTTAATTTGACTTTTGATTGATTTTGTTTCTATTTTATTTTAAGTTGCTTTGGGACATTTCTCTTTCATTACAAAGTGATCAACAAATACTAGTATTATTATCAATTGTTCTTCATATTGAACAGAATATAACATAAATAGCAAGTATTGTAGTTTAATGTTGCCAGCCAAACAGACTGAAAAAACTTTTTTGAAAACCAAACGACATTTTCCATAGCCTCACTGAATTTACATTGTAACTATAAAAACATTTAGCTTTTAGAGAAGTTGAGAAAAAGAACTCTGGACCCAGGGGCTCTGCTTGAGATAGCTGTTGCAGTACAGCTGTAATCCCTTAAGGTGTGTACATACATACTTTGCACCCAACATCTCCACCTGTTATCTTTATCCCTGCCAGACACATTCTTTTCCAACCACCGCAGATGGAGCACAAAGGCTACAAGAGATACTTCCCATGTAAAAGATGTCCTTGTCTTGTGGAATAATGTGGCAGAATATATATCTCAAAAATATTGCCACTCCATAGAAGAAATACAAACCTTGGAATATTGAATTTTAAGCTTTCTATTCATTTTCAAAATATATAATTTTTAAGAACAGGAGGTAGAAATCAATATTTGTTCACTATGAATTTCAGTGAACGGAGAGGGAGAAGGACGTCTTGCCAGCAACAGCAGGGACCAATCTTTAAATATTTTCCGAAGCCTCAAAGAGGTTTCGATGGCTCTTCAGTACAATGGCACAAGCAGAAATACAGGCTTCGGTTTTTGTAATTCCATAGCTTAAATATACAACCTCGTTAAAAGACTTTAAAACCTTATAGCAGTGGCTCCCAAAGTGGGTGGTACCAGTCCTGGGGGGGGGATATTATGTGGAGGGGCAGCAGGAGGGATTCTGGTGATGTAAATTACTAATAGTCTTTGAAAAGTTGGTATCACTGGATCAGGTTCAATAATTTTGTTGAATTAGTTAAACTAAATAGTGATAACTGGATTTTGAATAAATGTACAATTAACTGTTACTGTTTTGTATTTATCACTGTTCTGAATAATTCTTTTTATAGGGTAAGGTAAGCGGCACCATGGATGAGTTTATGGAACCAAGAGGGCACTGGCCAAAAAAAAATTGGAAGCTACTGCTTTTACAATGCAATATATTCCTTGAGCTCCCTCCTTCCAACCACGATTATCTTAAATTCATTTTGCTATTATAAAGAGCAGACATCAAAAACATTTTTGTCTCTTTATTTTGCTGCTTTATATAAACATTAGTGATTGGAACAATATTCTGGCCCATTTTGGAAATGCAATCAAGATAAAGCATACAATCAGTGATCACACAAAATAACTCATTTATGTCTATATCGTGAATGAAATAGCACCAGCAAGGATATAAATAAGAAAGTTTTTGCAATGTTAAAAATTTAAAATGTAGCTTCGTTGTTGTTTTTCTAAAAACAGCACTTCCTTCGGTTTTCACTGTATAAAGTCATAACTGAAAGACTGCTAAATGCTTGGTCAAAATTAAACTTGCCCATAGTCAATAATTAAAATAAATACACAAGACTTCCCATTCTTATGAAGGCTTTGATTTTTGTCAAAATATAATCCACCTCATTCCTAACATAGACTCCCAAGCCAAAATCTATTTGATTGACTCTTAGGCCATTATGCTAAGACAGCATCACTGCAGACCAGTCCTCCAAGTGCCATGCCAGGGGAGGGTGATCAACAGCCTATGGGACCAGCATTTCTTCATCATTTACCATTTTGGAGAATGCAATGTAAAACCTACACCATAAATAAGTATCCTTGTCACTTTAAAGTGATGAATAATGGTGGGCAAGGAATACTCAAAGCATCACTATCAAATATGGTATCCAGATTTCAGAGAGGCTATTTATCTTAACACATTTACTTCTAAAATTAAAACAATTTGAAAAGTAGCTTATTCATGATTCAGCACTACTGTCAGCTCTCACGTGTTAGGCATCTTAAGACCTAACCTATAATAAAACTGAAAAAACATATTGGCACATTTTTTGTTAGTAAAGACTGGGCTAAAATGGTTTGAATTTAGTGCAACGGAGAACAGAATGTTTTCTGTGATTACTTCAGGGAAGCCATATACAGTTCATTTTTCAGATTTTAATCTGTTTTCAAAATCTTCCAGTGCTAATTGATTACAAGAAATAATAATAAGCTTTTAAGCTCCATTAATTACAAATCACACTGTAACTTCTCGGCTATTTGCATAGGTAAATCATTCAACCCATGTCTTGATGGCATCTGCAGCTGATACTTCCACTGATCCACACCATACTGCCTTCTCCAAGAGAAAATGGTCTACAATTAGATTCCTTCAGTAAAACATTGTTAAAGTACTGTTTATTGGGATTGAATTCAGCCCATAAGGATTCTCTGGTGTGGAGTGGCACATGTGCATTGCACTAAATTCTGAACTACACCTGTGGCTTCTCCTCCAGCCCAATGAGGGAGAAAGAATCACGCGGGGGGGGGGCACACTTGTTAGAACACACAATGCCTCCTAAATACTATCTTTCTGAAAAACAATGAAGCCTTACGATAAGGAGTGTAACTGATGTTAACAATTCCCACAAGTATCATGCATAAGGCAAGTAAAGCTTCAGAGGCCTTCCAAAAAATTCCTATATGCCATAGTCATCTGAACACACTCTGTTTGATTTTGCTCAAGTGCTAACGCCACATATGAAGACAAACAAGAAAAAGACTATTATAAAAGTTAAATACTTTAAAATGAAGTGGTTTTGCTAAAAATGCTTTGTCCCAATAGAAATCAGAAGACTTGAATCACTTTTTCCTGCCGAAAATCTTGTTTAGGTAAACCATGTTCTATTGCACTAGGGTCTTCTTAATCCTTTAGTCATTATCAGGAAGCCAGACCAGAACAGCACATTTCTCTTTCCACAAAAGATTCCTCAAAGGCATTTTGTCATCTAGTGTAAGCCAGTCTTCCAAAAGACTGTTTGGCAATCTGCTAGATAAACTGATGCCTCCAAGACTGAGATTTCTTTGTCTATGCCACAGTTCTTAAGCTAGTCCTCAGAGGCAGTCTGGAAACTCTTTTCGGAGGAGGAGTCAAAATCCACTTCCACTCCCGATTCTTCAGAGCTCATAAAAAAGGGAGGCATGGAGTCCAAGCTTTCGTTTACACCCACTGCAGCTTCTTTCTTAACCAAGTCCTCACAGTATGGAAGATCCAAAAGCCACTCTTCCAGGTGTGTGGAAGAATGAGGCATTTTAGGAGGGCAGTAAGAAGAGTGAAGACTTGTGTTCAGGGGGGAACTCTGACACTTTCTAATCAGTGCACTGTTTTCCTTGCTGTAAAAAAGAAGAATAAATCTCAGTGACTCTTCAGCAACTTTTGATTTTTATCATATATAAAGATGGAATATGCTCCCCATCCTCATCCAATCAGCAGTAAATGACTGAATAGGGTTTTAAAAAAAAATTCACTGAAAACATATTTATACAGTGGTACCTTGATTCTCAAACACCTTGGTTCCCAAACACCAAAAACCCGGAAGTAAGTGTTCCGGTTTTCGAACGTTTTTTGGAAGCTGAACATCCAATGCAGTTGTCAGCTATTGTTTCTGGGGCGCCTGCACCAACCAGAAGCTGCGCCTTGGTTTCTGAACATTTTGGAAATGAAACAGACTTCTGGAACGGATTAAGTTTGGCGCTTTTGTTATTTATTTTGCGTTTTTGAGGCTTTTTCGGTTAATCTATTTTTTTGACTGCGTGGAACCCAGTTCAGCTACTGATTGATTGACTGTGTGACTGCGGAAATGGATAAAAGCCCCCCCCCCCCATGCAAACAATGACTATCATCAGTGTAGTTAAGAAAAAATAATAATTTTTATTTTGATCATCTACAATACTGTCTTATTTATTTTATAGTACGGTACATTGATTACTGCTTTCACTTTATGGATCAATGGTCTCATTAGATAGTAAATGATGTTAAATTGCTGTTTTAGGGGTTGTTTTTAAAAGTCTGGAATGGATTAATCCATTTTAGATTACTTTCTATGGGAAAGCGTGCCTTGGTTTTGGAACACTTTGGTTTTGGAACAGACTTCCAGAACAGATTAAGTTTGAGAACCAAGGTACCACTGTATAGGATTACCCTGTGTCAATTAATTAAACAACTCTGATTTAACTAGAATTTCATTCATGCTATTCAAGTTTCTATTTATTAGCTTTAATAGTTTTCTATGTAATTCATGACTCTTTGCTACTCTTCATTTTATGCTAGCAAAGGAGAGAGGTAGGGATGGGGAGAGGAAGCAGCCAAACAATTCTTTCCTGTGGTCATTCCTGGTTTGGTGATTTTATTCAAATTACCATTTCCTTAGCAAAAATGTCTAAACCTATTCCAAGTTTTTGCTATTGGTTAAAATGGGGAGTGGGTGGCATCTTAACACATACTCCAGCCATGGATGAGAACAGGGGTAGAAAGAGGGTTTTGAAAAGACACCAGCAATTGTAACATTCCAAGAGTGTGCAATCCTGTATTTCACAGTGTTTGCATGCACACATCAGTTAATATTCTTGGGTATTCCTCAAATACTACACATTTCTTATACAAAAAGTGGCCCCATTTTTTTAAAAAGGCAATGAAACTTGCATGACTGCTGTCTTGTGGCCTGCCTTTTGCTCTGCATCATTTCCTACAGCTTTTTAGTGCAGACAGATGAGCATCAGAGCATTGAGATAGCGCTAAAGTTGTGAGAGGGAGGCAAGTAAATTAAAACATTAAAAAGTAAGAGATGCAGGGGGAGAGAAGTTTGTTTAAAAGAAGAAGTGAATCACAAGAACAAGGGGCAAGTACAACTTACAAAAACTAATACTAGAGCTGCTAATCAGAATAAAATGGATTACATATGCCATATAAAAGCCAATTGCATGTGAACTGCTTACATTTAATGTCACATCTACTTTAAACCACAGTCAGTGTTAATTTCATTGCAAACGTAACACTAAACCATGGCTACCAACAAAAAGAGAAGGAATGGGTGTTCATGGAATGATTGAGAGGGAGTGGATAGATCTATAGCACACTCACAATGATTAAGCAATTTGAAATATTATGTCTGCACCTGACCAACAAATGTGCAGCGTGAAGCATGTAGCAGCATAAGATATACCTGGGAATACTCAGTAATCTTTTCCTTGCTTTGGAGTATACTGTGCCCACAACTTGACAGAGCTGACCTTGCATCCATCGCACATCATCAGGGATATCAGGAAACCAGTCTACTAATCTGTAAGGAATAAATAATAGTGTTTCAGGCAGAACCCTGATTTGAGAAAATGCCATATAGGAGTGAAGGACTTTGGGCAGAGAGACAGGAAAGCCATTTTACTAATGCTTCTTATGGACATCAGCCAATCTGCCCCACCTAAAACTTGGCTTGCTGGCTTCTTGCTTTATTGACTGATTGACTAAATTTATATACTGCCCAATACTCACAGGTCTCAGGGTGGCTTATAATTAAACACAATAAAAAGGTAAAGATAACGGACCCCTGACAGTTAAGTCCAGTCACAGGTGACTCTGGGGTTGCGGTGCTCATCTCGCTTTACAGGCCGAGGGAGCCGGTGTTTGTCCGCAGACAGTTTTTCCGGGTCATGTGGCCAACATGACTAAGCCACTTCTGGCAAAACCAGAGCACCGCATGGAAACGCCATTTACCTTCCTGCCGGAGTGGTACCTATTTATCTACTTGCACTTTGACGTGCTTTCGAACTGCTAGGGTGACAGGAGCTGGGACCAGACAACGGGAGCTCACCCTGTCCCCGGGATTCAAACAACCGACCTTCCGATCGGCAAGCCCTAGGCTCTGTGGTTTACACCACAGCACCACCCATGTGTGTTTAATTTTTAATAGGGGTGTTTAATTTTTAGCTTTTTCTCTACAACAGGTTTGGAAATATTACTGCTATGTTTTAAAGGGCCTTTATCATTGCAAACTCCTTGAACAGAGTTCCCTACGCAGCCAGTTTCTCAGTTAAATCTGGAGATGCACACCAATTAAAATATAGGGTTTTAAAAGTAAGCTTCATGCACATACCAAGTTTATGAAACTGAACACAAAAAGCACACATGGAAAAGAAAATATATCTACTATTTCTCAGTTAATCGTTTTAAGAATAATATAGTGGTTAAGCTGTGAGCCTGGAAGTTCTAAGTTCAATCAAACTTTAGCCATGACTACAAAAGTTACCTAAATACCGTATTTTTTGCTCTATAAGACTCACTTTTTCCCTCCTAAAAAGGGGAAATGTGTGTGCGTCTTATGGAGCGAATGCAGGCTGCGCAGCTATCCCAGAAGCCAGAACAGCAAGAGGGATCACTGCTTTCGCTGCGCAGCGATCCCTCTTGTTGTTCTGGCTTCTGAGATTCAGAATAATTTTTTTCTTGTTTTCCTTCTCCAAAAACTAGGTGCGTCTTATGGTCTGGAGCGTCATATAGAGCGAAAAATACGGTATATTGTTACCTCTCAGCAGTATTCCACTCATTCATTCCATCCCATGTGCAATGCAGAGATAATACTTTCCTGTCTAGCAGGATTTAATTTTTATAAGAAAATTGGTATACATACGAATTTTTTAAAAAAGAATTATTTTAAGGCTTGTGAGCCCTTAGAAAATGTGCTATATAAAAACACTAGTACAAGGGCAGACTTCCATGCTTAACACTCACCTTAAGGCCACAAAATATGCTGACTCAACTGGCAGAGTATACGGCAGCATCACATAGGACATCAGTCGCATTGGTAGAAATTTAGAAAGCTGAGCATAGAGTCCACATTTCTCTTTACAAGCCTCCTGCAATGCTGTCATTTATACAATCATTAATATCAACTGAACATGAACATAATGGCTTCTAGATTCTGCAAGAGTGATGAAGCATTGCCTGGAATCGTGCTACATAACCCACAGCAGGCTTTCTCATGACAGAACTCAACTAAATGCACCTAGTACTCTCCTATATACATACGGGCCAATTCATCACCATCTGGCTGGTATAAATTTCAGTAATGTTCAGTCAGCTTCTAATGGGGACAGGTAATTCCACCAAGTCTGCTTCATGTACAATCTGATTATCCTAGCGTTCCTCATGCAGTCGATATACAATCAGAAGTGGCTGCTCACTGTGTCACTGTTCTGTGAATCATTATTCGAAGTTTCCTTCCTTTCAATCAGAACAGACTCGAGAAAAAAGCCAGGGGTGGATCCTCCAAGAACAGGAATTTTTTACTCTTTTACACTCAAAACCTTTTTGTATTATAAAAATATGTTTTTCCACAATTTTAGTTCAGAAAAAGCAATGCATTTTGGCCCTCAAAAGCTTTGAAAAAACATTTATTTTCTTGCTCACTCATAGCACAACTCAACCAAGATTTCTATTCAACAGCTTATTCACTGGATAGTTCTCCTTGCAATTTACTTGTTTTTCTTTCCTTACAGCCTTAGAATAAAACTCCAGCTCTTCTGAACATGGAAGACAGGAAGCTGAGTGAGGGGCAAGTGCCAAGCAAGGAAGAGAAAGGAATTAGTCCGCCTGGCTTATTCCTTCTCCTTCTCACCCCACTTGCTCTGTTATAGTTTGTCTAATAGGTACATGCTTTTTCCATGTGCATCCAGAAAGCCACGTCTGCACCAAGGTTTAGTTAGTATCCAACATTAATAACTTTCATTCAAAGGTGGCCAAAGAAGACTCTTCTGTGATGCACAAATATATACCCAAGTTCTTAGTTAAACTGTGTTACTAGATCAATTTGCACAGTATTCCAGATACTCCTGTACTGAATGCTTATTATTTGTCCTGTTATAAGTACCATGGGGGCTGGGGGGGCCGAGGCCCTGGGCGCAAAATTCTGAGGGGCGCAACCAGGTACCCCCATGCAGTCGCCAGCTTCTGTAGGGATCCCTGGCTTGGTGAAGGCGGCAGAGCAGCCCAGGGTGAGAAGGTGCAGGCAGAGGGAGGCTGGCAAGGGGTAACCCCAGCGCAGCCTGGCCTGGCCCTCTTCTCTGCAGGTGTCGAGAGGATTTGCCAAAGAGCCACATTGGCCCCTGGCTTCCCCCTGTGTGGCCGGGCAGGTGGCACAACGCAGCCCCACTTGGCTCTGGTTTGGGGGGACGCTCTGGCAGCAGCAGTGGCTTGCCCACCCCGGGCACCAGCAACCCATGCTATGCCGCTGATAAGTAGCAATAGTAGGTTTCTCAGTTATTTTATGCATAAGATTAAAGTATGTAAAGATGATTAGCAAAAATAAACTGAAAAACAAACTTTTGTCATAGTATATAATAACTGGCCAGAGTTAATACAATTCACTATGTTACAGAAACAAGGCACTACAGATGCAGTTAAAAGCACTGGTCATGATCCAGCCCAAGTCAAACACTTTAAAGTACCATGGATTTCAATGGGAGAAATTTAAGAATGTGCTAAATGTTCTCCCGCTGAACTCACGTTGGATTTACAAGTGCTGAATCCTGGCTGGACGATACCCAATGTTGTATGCATTGACAGTATCATTAGTAATTACTGGAATAATTTGATGAAACTTAGTTTTACAATAAAAATGAGGTTACTTTAAATCTCTACCTTTACGGAGTCTAGGAGGTAGATTCTCAAAAATGGTTCCATCCAATGGCCAGGCAGCTAATTGCAGCTGATCAATAAGCATTTCTTCATCTTGCAAATCTTTTTTTGCTTCATTTGCTGCAACTGTTTTTTTATCAGCATAATCTGGGGTCTGAACACATTCCTGATGGTTTTCCTTTGTTAAGGCCAAGTCAACTAAAACTGAATCATACAGTATACCTGAGGAAGACAGAATAAAAACAGCTTCTGATGTGATGGTGTTTTTGTATTCAAGAGCATGACAGGCACCATATTGCAAAACAGAGTTGGAAGAGGGCATAAAGACTGCACTACTCCTAGGTTGAAAAGTCTTCTAGTATAAACTTTCAAATCTTGAAGAAAGAAGGTCATATATTGTCTGAAGTGGGCAACGCAAGAGTAGAAAAACTGATGGAAATGAGCATTGCCAGCCTAGAAATCTCTTAAAAGTGGAATCCTATCCCTGACAAACAGTAGAGAATTAGCCCATTGCCTCTGTACCTCCAAACTGGCCAGGCAAAGCCCATTTTCAAAGGAAAAACTGCATTCCTTGTGCCCCACCCCAAATGCCTGTTTCAAATCTAAAAACCAAACTATAGTTTGGCTATCATGAACAGTCTTCACCTTAAACATTCTGATTCCCTCACTCAAACTATAGTTAACCATGACATCCACACCAGACAAATTATGGCACAAACCACAGGCTGCGACTGGGTTCCAATTCCATTTGTGAGACAACCTATGGTTTGCACAAATCTGGAATGGAAGGAATTAGAACATGAGCGAAGGAGGGCACACTGGGCCAGAAGTCTGTTCTGCGTGGCCAGACATACCATGGGGTGGCTTTAACACTGAACCAAGCCATAAACTTTACCATGCTGGCATTCTTTACTAAGACTGGTTTAAAAGAGTGTTACAAAAGGACAATCATTTCTACCAGTGTAGACCCCAGGTTGCTGAGTGGGCTTTAAAACTACAGCTGCTCCTGGATCTTTTTGGTAAGAGTTGGAATGTCTAAGCCATGTGTGTTCAGGAAAAAAATACTGGATCTCAAGAACAAACCACAAGGTTGCCTGTAATTGTAAAAGTCAATGTAATTTCTGTGAAATTAAGTAGGCTCAGGCCATTGTGCCATGCCAAATAAGTTACACTTAGAGTAGACCCACTGAAATGAAGTTAAGAAACTTAAATCCAAGCTCAACTCTCTAACGAAGATTTATCCATTTCCCAAAGTGTATGGCCACAGTTATATAAACTTAAAGTCACCTTAGTCTTCCAAGTCCCTGAGGGGAAAATGGCTCATGATACCTGCAGCTGCATCATGTATCGAGAAAACATGATACTAAGAAGATGGAATGATAAGACTCTGGCAAGTCTAGCATCACCCACTTCTGATAGAAAACACTGTCCGCATTGCATGGCACAAACTCTTATTATACAAGTAGAGTTGAAGCCACAATTGTACTGCCTCAGATGCTATGTAGTCACTGCTGAATTTTCCCTGGACCACACTTTCTGCAGCATGTGAACACAGATAATAAGCTACGTTCATAGGTAGGATCACGTGGGAAGGCAGAATCCTTCCAATATCCAAGTCTCCAACTGCTTAGAAGAAAATATTTATGCTGTGACCCGCTCTGAGCTCTATGGATGAAAGGCAGTATATAAATTTAATAAATAAGTATTAGAATATAATCAAGTTTGAACTGGGTTCAGCAACAGTTTGGGAGTCAGTGAAGATGATCCTATACATCTACAATGTAGAATCTATATATGCTGGGTTCCAGCTGATATTAGCAACTGTATTTTGAACTAACTGAAGTTTCTGAACGTTGTTCAGTCCAACACAGAGTGTGTAATCTGAACTTGATGTCACAAAGATATGAGCAACCATGGTCAGCATCTTTCATCCGTATACAAAAATGCACAGACCTATCATGACATTGTGACTGACATTCTGTTCACCATATTATATATTTGAAATCACAGTGACGTACCATTTTCTTTCAAATATCTAAGAGCATCCGAATAGCCTTGTTCACAGATCTCTCCTAGCACCTGAAAATAAGGTTACAAAAAACTAGTAAGGAGGAAGTACCGTATTTTTCCGTGTATAACACAACCCCATGTATAAGACAACCCCTACTTTTGGGAGCCCAAAATAAAGAAATCAGTATTTACAGTTGTTCAGGTTTTGTGGGAAATCAGCTAAAAAGCTGTTGAGCTTTTTCTCCAGCCTGCGCCTGACTTCGCATCACACTGTGGCCACGCTCCCTCCTTGCCTGGGCACTGCCTCACCTCTTCAGCCAGCTCTGAGGCCAGCACTCTGTGACTCAGGAGTTGCCAGCTCACTCAAGACTTACCATATAACTCTGTGTATAAGGCAAACCCCCAATTTTTGACTAATTTTTTGGGGGGCAGGGAGGCATCATCTTGTTCACAGAAAAATAGAGAATATTGAAAATTCCCAAAGAGCAACATACAGAAAGGCATCTCATGCCAGCTAATACTCTGTTGACACATTACCAAAAGGCTCAGTAAGCACTTTATCATAATGAAAGAAAACAATTATACAGTAATTGTACCGCAGAGCATTGCACACCTCCTTCTTCAAACCTTAACTGCACCAAAACTGCCCCAATCATTGCTCAACAGCCACCCCAATATTGCAAACTGAGGAGGGTTACCACCATTTACATTGTTCCTTGCTAGTAAGAATTGCTCTCAATGAATTTACTAAACGTGCCCCTAAGATGCACTCAAGTAGCGCGTGATCATCCTCTAATATCTAGATTAAATGTGGAGTGGGAAAACCATTTATGCCAGCATGAGCTTCTAGGAGGAAAGGCGGGCTATAAATTTATATAAATACAAAAATTTAGAAATTTAAACACAACTATACCTTTGGAGAGCTGCATCTGTCTAGCATTCCATGGTAGGAACATATAAACATACATGCCAACAAACTAGCAATTGGGTAAGAGAAAATAGTGAATATACATACCTTGGGTTCTGGAGGAAAAAGTGCTTGAGTTAAACGGTAGATGTTCCCTAGGCTAAACTGAATGCTGGTGTTGGTGAAGTTCACTTCATGGAAGTTTGCAGAGTTGCCCTTGGGACAAATGTCACACTCCCCAGCAAAAGGTGAAATTGTGATGGTGTTTTTTGAGTCATACTGAGGTAAGTTGTCACTTATTCCACCATCGACGTAGCGCTTTGGGAAGGGAAGAAGAAAGAAAGATAAGGAATCTATTTGCTTAAAGCAAAATTTAACTGGCTTGCTCTGCAACTTCAGAAAGGAAGCCTAGTATTTCCACTTGCCACACCTTTCAGTGGTAGTATTATATGTGAGCAGGTACTGACCCAACACAAGCCATTGCTCAGAACAGCAACAGAGCTTTGTGCACCTCGGGATCGCAAGTAATGTCTGAAAATGTGCAGGTGCACATCCCAGATTATATGCTGCCCAGCAGCTTCTGCAACATTGGAAGCAATGTTATGGGCTCTCTTTTGGCATGCACCATACTTAGGAGGCTAAATTCAGCCCTGGTGAAAACATTAGCTAAGGAAATATACAACTCTCTTTTGTGTTTCATAGGGCTCACATCCTTCTCACCCTGCCCCTTCCCCAACCAAGGTTCCAATGTTCACCCTAGTTTGAGCAAAGGGCATACTCTTGATACAAATCAGCCTTAAAAATCCAGCTTTTGCTAAGGTTGCCTATACCCAAGGAAGCTGTTAGGTTTTGGCTAGGAGAGGCCTGGAGAGAGCCTCCATTACAGTCATTACAGCAACTGAGGCAGACCACATTTCAAGCAAGCTGAGAGGAAACACCTCTGCTGTCTCCTTTCCTGTAAATTATCTGCCACCCTCCTTTATCATTTGTAATTTTAAAGTTAAATAAAACATCCAACTCCTTCTAGAATTGTTAAATGACTGTATGATAACCCCAAATGTCACATCCTCCCCCTCCCCACAATTACTAATCAAGTCATTTCAATAAGCCAAATATCTCAAAAGATGTGCTAAACTCCTTTCGATATCTCACTTGGAAAGCACAATGAAAATGCATTTTAGAAGCCATTTCTCAGACACTTGGGACAATTTCTTCCTGACTGGTGCCACTTAAAACCTTTAACCTCTGGTCATAGCCAGGAAGACAGGATTTGCAGTCCTTGTTTTTATTTTTAAGTCCAACTTGAGCATAAAGGGTGATGCTTTTCACCTTAAGAGGTACGAATCTTTCATGTTTCAAAGATACCTTACATCACTGAACAGGAAGGTTCCCGTGGACTCTACCTGTCCCTTCTCCTTTCCTGTCTCTATTCCCTTTCTGTTGCTGAAGAGGCCCCTTCACCTTCCCTATAGCAAACCCCAGCCTCTCAGAACCTCCCCCCTTCTCTCTTCCCTAACAAGTTAGCCAGCTGGCCAAATTCTTACTTTCCCCCTCTTTCCAGCCCAATCGGTCCCTGTTTCCCAGCCAGACCTGCTCTTTCTTCCCCTTGCTATGCCCTTTTCTTCTTCATTGGCCGTCTCATACCAACAACCTCATATTCTCCTTCCCTCGCGACCCATTGCCACCCAAAAGTATCCCACCTGATTCTTCAGATTCTTACCTAAAGAACTTTCCTGAAGCTCCGCAAAGCCCTCCAAGCTACCTTCTTCCTTTGCCACCTCCCCTTCTCTCTCTAGAGCAAGGCAGCACCAATTTCCATCTGGTACCACCTCCACCCTTTCAGCCAATCTCTTCCCTCATCCAGGCAACAGTCTCCTCTCACACTCTTTTCCTGCTCAATCTCTTTTATTCATGTAAAACTCTTGCAAACCTAGCCTACTGTTAGTGTGTTGTTTACTGATTATCATATTTACTAATTCTCCTTTTGATACAATAAAATTTACTTTAGATCTATCTTTGTTGTCCTTGTTAACTCTCAGGGCACCAAATTCTAGAGAGTGACCAGGCCTCTGCGTCAAAAGATCCCAAATAGGAGATGTCAGGATTGTGTGTGAGAACTGCAGGCTTCTGCACGATCTGCACACATCCTCCTATAGTTTTGTTTCTATGCCAATACTGAGTGGCAAAGCCAATTCATAAAATTAAGTAGGCCTTCAGGCATGTCTCATGTTTGTCACCCAACTAAATCCTTTTAGGTAACATAACTGTCCAGCCACGAGGGCAAAGCAACCAGATTAACCTGAACCATGGATTTAGTCTAATATGCTACCTTGCACCTCATATAGGAATTCAGCTTTTAAAGAGTAAAAATGGATGAATATAAGACTTATAAAAAATCTAGATCAGCAGGCTTTTCAAAAAAATTATCACTAAATCACTGTTATTCTTTGCAGTTGTTATTTTGAAGTAAAAAAAATGTCACATGAAGCTTTCACACGAATATTAGCACTACTTTTTAACCATCTGTAATGTGCACGTACTTGATCTGAATCATTTTTCTTTTCTTATTACTAAAGTAGGAAGGCAAAACCACACTAGCAAAGATCAACATCTCCATGCTTCCTTTCAACTAAGATGCAGGCAGCCTTTAATAGGATTCCTCAAGTTCTACGTAAGGCCTTGAAATACACTGCTTAAGAAAGGACAATTAAGAGGATAACAATTAGCATCTCATCTTTAAGATCGCTTCATCTGGTACTCTGCAAGACAGTTCTCAACCAACACATACAAGCCCAAGCCCAGATACAAACTACTGTATGTCTGTATTGCTAAATCTATGTGCATATGTACCAAGTAACATATTCATGTACAGATATGTGTGCTCCATGGAGTGCACAAATAAAGAGATTTGCATACAATGAACTTCCAAGGATGATTCACAGATTCCTAATAATAGGACAACATGGCCAAGCAGGAGGCACACCCTTCTGCTTCATACAATATCATGCAGTGTGGCACCCTACATACTTTGTGTGCCAATAGGTAAAGGTAAAGGGACCCCTGACCATTAGGTCCAGTCGTGGCTGACTCTGAGGTTGCGGCACTCATCTCGCTTTATTGGCCGAGGGAGCCGGCGTACAGCTTCCAGGTCATGTGGCCAGCATGACTAAGCCGCTTCTGGTGAACCAGAGCAGCACACGGAAACGCCGTTTACCTTCCCGCTGGAGTGGTACCTATTTATCTACTTGCACTTTGACGTGCTTTCGAACTGCTAGGTTGACAGGAGCAGGGACCAAGCAACAGGAGCTCACCCCGTTGCGGGGATTCGAACCACCGACCTTCTGATCGGCAAGCCCTAGGCTCTGTGGTTTAACCCACAGCGCCACCCGCATCCCTCTTTGTGTGCCAATAGAGGCATCCCATTTCCTTAGTTCTTCCATCTTCAAATTGATGCACAAGAAGAATAAAAACAAAAGCCCAAAATAGATTTTATTTTTAAAGAATTAATATCTAGTTTCCTTAAAACAACTGTTACATTACATTGTAATGATTATTTTGTAACTATTTTTTGCCATGTATATGAAGGGCACACAACATAGAAGACATCAGAATGGCAAGATTTACATCTTCCCACCTTTTCTATCATCATCATCAGCCTTCTCATGCTGGTTTATAGTATGGAAGAATGAGCAGGTACTTACCACCCCTCTAAACGAAGGTGGGATGAGGCCACAATATATAGGCACAAATGAACTACAAAGCAAAGCCTGTCAAAAAGAAAAGAAAGGTTAGTTGCATACTGCATTTTTAATAGGAACATTTCCTAAAAAGGAATATGAGGAAACAAATTAAAAATAAGATTGAGACAAATGTGAAATATTCTGAATATTATTAACATGGTTAAAATGAGAATATACCTGTATGACTTCTTCTTTGGAATTAAAGTTGGATACCATCACATTTTTGCCATCAGACACTCTGGTAAGTGAAATGGAAAGTTTCCCTGATATCAACTGATGAGTGTTTTCAGGAAGATTTTTGCAAAGTCCATCCCTTATAATCTTCATCACGTTAAAGGAAGGATGAAGAGGGCCAAGATTTCGCTTTCTTGCTTCTCTGGCTAGACCCAGAACATCTGCACAAGCTTCAGCTGAAAGATACATTACTGCATGTAATTGTGGAAACCAAACTGTCAGGGGTCACAAAACAAAAAAATTGTGATCAGAATGTGCCATGGGGTCTTGACCATGGTGCGCCTTTGAAACTCAGCATGAGTTCAGAGCACAAGCTATAACCTTTCAAAAAACAAATTATTAAAACTTTTATCTGTATTACGTGAGTGAACAATTTCCCAGATAGTTTCTATCTTTGACAGGGTCAGCCTGAAGTTACAAGTTTAAAACAAACAAAAAATCAAAGTCATTTCAACTATTAAAAAATAGATTCTGAAATGTAGTTATGCTAAGTTGTGACAGCAGGCCAATTCTTCAAATGTCAACAGCATCATAGCTGTCAGGGAATATCTGACCTCAATGAATTGACCAGTCAATTGACATTATTTGACCAGTCAACTGGCAAGCATCCAAACTCTAATAATAAGTGAATAAGGAAAAAAAGAATATGGGGCCATGACATACTAAAGGTATGTTAGGTAACTTTATCATTCATTGATTTATTTATTTGCCATAGGTGGCCTGAAAATACATTTTAATAACAGCATTTCATTAGAAGAGATAATACTTTTCCAAATTAAACAAACTCTGCTATCTGCCCAAGGACGTGTGTAACTATTCTGAAAAGAGCACACTCCCAAACTATTTTCTAAATATTGTATTTTAGATCAGCCATTGCTGGTACTTTGATAATCTAAAGGCATTAGCAGAGGTTTCCTTCTCTCTCTCTCTCCCCAAGAGCTGCCCAATAAATGGAATAGGTTAATGTCCTGCAGTAACCTTCTCTACGGGGGAGAGGACTAATCGTCCCACATGTCAGCTTATTTTCCTCACCCAATCAAAAGACAGCAAATGAACTACTACTACTACCAGTTTATGAGGGCTGCTTTTTAGCCTTTGGTCATCAATTTCATGCCCAGAAAGGAAGTTAAATTCAGCTTTCCAAGAGGAATTTGACCTACTAATGCAGGGCACAGAAAGAGCTGAAACATCTTGAAGGGGTCAATACAGACAGAATATGATTAATTAAATAATAAGTTATTATATTTTTTACCAATCAGTGAAAGTTGGATTATAATGTAGATTTGCACAGAATTTATATTTCATTTAATAACGCCAAAAAAAGATATACTAATTTTGATATTGGTGGTGAAATCTAATTGACACGTACATTTTACCAAGCTATGCTGTCCTACTCAGAAGTCAGCCTCACTGAGCTCAAAAGGACTAACTTCCTGGCATGGGGAACAAACACCAGGTGTTGTTGGAGTTCCTACACTGCCCCACCTACATTGGCCAGTGGTCGGAGATGATGGGAGCTGTAGCCCAAAGGTATATAAAGAGACACTTTCCAAATCCCTGGTGTAGAGCACTGCAGCCATTAAGCACCAAACTGTCTGTCTGTCTATATCTATCATCAAAGTGCCATAAAAGGTGCACAATTTATTAGAACAGTGGCAGATCCTTTCCCAGTAAGCCATAACAAACCAATCACTTCTGCCAGCTGCTTTCCTACTTGGGGGTAAGGAAAGTGGGGGGGGGGTGTTAGAAAGCAGTGCTGGGGGTGGGGTTTTTACCAGTAATTAAATGTACAGCTTCCCATGGTTGTATTTCCCTGTGTTTTGAACACAGTGCTTGAAAACTGTTTACTTGTCACCTGTGCATCTAAATGGTTGGGCCATACAAGTTATTTTAATAGTTTAATAGTTTGCTCTCAACTAAAGGCCATGGACTTTCCCCCTTGAAAGGTGGAGGTACTAATCAAATTCTTTGCACTATGCAATAAGCAACCAAGTCTTTCTTCCTGGTGCTGCTCAGTTTTTCTCATGTCATCTGACGCAAAGAAAAATCTAGCTAAATGTGGGAGACCATTATAACTGTTACTTAGCAATGGAAAATACAGCGAAAGAGAATCTGCCCACACAACTTCTTAACTAATGCAGGAAAACTCAAATAAAAAATAAAATGTGGAGAACAAGTCCTTTGGAATGCTTAGCTCTAAATTTGAACACTCTTCCCCAAACTATAAAACCTAATTTAGCTCAAAGCAGGTTTTCTAATATGCATATGTTTATATTTAGTCACTGAGAAAGGATGTTCTTTCAGTTAAATGGAACACTAATTAAAAAGTGAAGGCAACATTTCAACGGATAAGAGTTTAATCCCCTAAGTACTTAACTAAGATTTTCACACACAATTCAGCATGCTGCAACTCACAAAAATTGCTATTATGCCATTTCATGTCAGGAGACAGCACAAGAGGGAAGGGATTGACTTTTAATATTTAAATAAATAGTACTGTAACATAGGGCTGCCTTTGAATAGCACTCAGAAACTTCAACTGGCTCAAAGGCCTGCAGTCAGACTGCTGACCAGGGCTGGTTACAGGGCACATATTTTGACTCCCTTGTCAGAAGAGCTCCACTGGCTACCAGGCACTTTGAATCGTACCTGGAAAGTCCTGGTTATGACCTATAAAGCCCTACACAGCTTAGGTGCAATCTATCTGGAAGACCGTATGAACCTGCCCGAGTTTTGAGATCTTCAGGAGAGGCCCTTCTCCTGGTCCCACCACCCTTACAACCATGCTTGGTGGGGACACAGAAGAGGGCCTCCTTGGTGGCTGCTCCCAGACTCTAGAACTCCCATCCTAGAGAATCTAGACTGACTGCCTCCTTGCTGTCTTCCGCCAACAGATGAAGACCTTGTTCCAAAAGGCTTTTGGGAACTGACTGCTTTTAATGGAAGATCTTGTGCCATGCTGTTTTTATTGTAAATACTGGTATGTTTTAAGCAGATTTTATATATGTATATAGTTTGATTCTATTAATGTTTTGTTGTTTTTTCTGTTTTTAGTGATTCTTGTCTTTACATGTAAGCCCTCAAAGAAAAAGGAGGGCTATAAATAAATAAATATATAATATTAGTAAGATGAAAAAGGCTTTTCCCACACACACCACACCCCCCAAAAAAATTAGGCTGCTGAAACCCAAAGCTTTGGAGTGAAGCTAGGAATTGAATTTTGGATGAAAAGACTGTGAGCTCAGTACTGAAAACTGGTTTCTAGGCCGAGTGTGAAATTAATTCCTTACTTCCAAGTATACACCTGCCCACCAACCCCTCATGCCACTGTTTTGCAGTTGGCTCTGGTCGATAAACCTTGGGGTTCTTGTAAAAACAAAGCAAAGCTCAGAAGCTTGAAGTCTGCCACGCCTGTCCTGTTTCAAATGAGTAAGAATAATGTGGAACGGTGGACATGCAAGTACTAGGTACGATCCTCCTGGTACTATCACAATTAGGCTACAATATTTAAATCAGTTAATTGGTTTGAAATGTTAATGGGATAAAAAGGTGCTCTGATTAAGTGGGCAGATCATTTTGTCAGATCTATATAGTAAGAAGCTATTAGGGTATTTGGGGTGAGCTCTAAGAGTGCAGTATCAGTCCAGGCAGAGCAGCAGTGAAGCCAGGGCTCCATGTGAACCAAGTGTGCTCTCTCAAACGTGCCCAAAAATTCTGCAGCTTACAGGAGGAGCTCCATGGCAAACAAGTCAAAGTGAGAACTGCCTAAAAGGTCACTGTTGTGGTTATTTAATTATGTACATAGTAGCAGTAGCTTCTTAACACTGCACAAAATACAACTTTGAAAGAAAATATATCAGTTCCATTGGTGTAGAAGTTATCCACAAATATTTGTCCACACATTTGGGTTAGCTGGTGTATCAGTATTTTCCTAACCAACGTCTAGACTTACACTAAATGAAATACTCATAAATACACATACATCAATCCACCCCAATTTGTAACCCGTGCCATGTGTTCACTGGGCATAGACTAAAGAGGAAAAGCACTTTAAAGGTAACCTAAGTCTTGACTGCAACACTCTAAACTCTACACCAAAGAAGGAGATGCTTTGGATAAATCAAGTTAAAGCTAACTAAATAAGGCTCCAGTATTGCGTCATTTAAAATCAATGTGACTTACACACTTTGAAATAAATATTGGATGTTGGGAGTGAAAGATGACTGACAAAAGCTGACAGCGACTTCCATCTGAGGCAGGATAGGAAGCCCTAAGAGTGACCAGAACCTCAAACAACAGCATAACTCCACTTGGTAAATGTTGGGATTTCATATTCCTTCTGGTATATTAGGTTTTCCCCCTCTTGTGAGAGGAGCAAACAGAGTAATGAGTAAATAAAGAAGCTTTGTACTAAAACTTTGAGCTGTTCTGTATTTTAACCAATTATACTGAAATACATTTACACACAAAATTTAAAAAACAGCAGGGAACAGCCTGTACAGGCTATACATAGAGACAAAAGCTCCTCTTCATAATTCTTTTAAGCAGGTAAGAACTGCCATGTTAAATTATTCAACAATAAAGCTAATTATATTTGCCAATAGGTGTGCTCTCAATTGAATAATAATAAGAACTTCCATTTCCTTCAGGATCTTTGGTATCTTTAGTTTGGTGAGTATAAGAACTAACCAATATCCAATGTTGTGGTTTGCAGGTATACTATCAAGCATGAACAAGCTTCCCTATATATTTCCTATCTTCGGAAAGTCATATAGTTGATCTCTTTGACATCTATACTACAGGGCGGATGCCACTACCAAGATGGCCTTCTGTCTAATTCCCTGTAACTTCGCTTCTCGCAGTAAGGGCCCTTAGAGCTGGACCTCCATGTCCGGGCTGAGTGATGGGAGTGGAGATGTTCCTTCAGGTCTACAAGGACTACAAACTAATAACAATAGTGTGCAGTGGTAATGGTACTGATTGATGTTGGGATTATGGGAAGGATTAAACTTCCCCTGCCTATGGCTGAGATGAAAATCACCACACACAAACCTTTTTTTTAAAATAAATGGAAGTTTCTAATATTGCATTAAGTGTCCCAAGTGTTTGACCCTTAGTCAAACCTATGGGAAATCTATGGCTTTCCAGGTGTTGTTGGACTCCAACTGTCATCAGCCAAAGCACTGTCAATGGCTAGGTATGATGAGTTTTATTCTAGCAACATCTGGAGGCCAAAGAGTCCCCATCCCTAACCTAAGCAGTAGATAGCCTCATATGTACACACCAATATATACTCTTAATGACTGGTCACTGATTCTATATCATTTCTCATCAACATCCATATTGGTTCCCACCCTACCCTATAATCTTGTGGCAAGTTTGGTCAATTTAATCACTGGTTATGGTCAATGGCCTGGCCATCGTATGTTACTGTGATAGGTTTCCTAGACAGACACCCGCTGTGCGTGTGAGGGGAAAAAGACTGAGTGCAGAGCAGGGAAATCCTGGTAGTCTAGCTGGAAAACTTTGCTAAAATGGAAATCTGATGGGAAATTAGCAAGAGTTTTATCTGCTTGCAGGTGCATAGCTGACTTCACTATTTGTGTACCTCGGTTTTCAAACGTAATCCGTTCTGGAAGACCTTTTGACTTCCGAAACGTTCGAAAAATGAGGTACAAAGGGCAGTCTGCCAATTCAAGAAAGAAAATAATAATACCTTTATTGTCAATGTGTACAATGAAATTAACCAAGCCACTGCACAACCCAGCAATGACTCCGTTAACAGAGCACAAAAAGTCATAACTTTCCCCACCATTAGAAGTCAGTGTTTGATTTCTAATGAGAGGCATTTGGGCTCAATCCTGTATTAAAGGAAGACATGGCTGGGTCACAAGTTCCCACCTGTCTAAGACTGTGCCGCACAAGCACCTCACCATATATTCAGAGTTACTCTCTCCATCATTATTAGGGCCCGAGTTGAGCTTCGGATCCTAGATCCAGATTCTGGGCACTTTCATTCCGACATTTGCAGCCTTGCTCCCCTTTCAACAGCCTCAAACACAAACAAACACACACCCCTCCTCCATATTTAGGGCGAACACCCTCAAGGGTCCGTTTCTTTCAGGTGTAAGCCACTTTGGGTCGCCCCTGGGCAAGATAAAAGCGCCTAATAAACCGAATAAGCAATAAAGTATATCCCTGGCACCCGCCCTCCAGCGGCTGGTTGAGTTGGAAGCCACTCTGGGTTGCCACGGGCAACATAAAAGCGCCTAATGAATCGGATACATAAATCGTAATGAAAATAACAACTCCGTGCGTCCGGTGCAAAAAAAGCAAACCTTGCATTAAGCTACCTTCGTTCTTTATTTTTTTAAAAAGCTTTTGTTGCGATTATTGCAATTACCAGGTTATTCTCCCTGCTCTTAGGACTGTTCTGCTATTACCAGTGGCGTAGCGTGGGGGGAGGTGCAGGGGGGGGCCGGCTGCACCGGGTGCAACATCTGGGGGTTAGGGGGCGCAAATCCACGGGTTAGGGGGCGCAAATCACTTGCCTTGCCCCGGGTGCTGACAACCCACGCTACGCCACTGGCTATTACTGCCTCCAAAGCTCAATGTTTCGTTTGCCCGCCCAAATAATATGACTATAAAATATGAATAAAATTACAAAATAATAATAATAATTGCCCAGCAATGAGGGGAAAGAGGCCATGAGACTAGCGAGGAGCAGGCGCGTCCCCTTCGCTCGTACCCAGCGACCCGCCTCCGACGAGGACGGCTCCGGTCAGGGCTCCGGCCGAGGCCCCGCACACCTGGCGGGCGTCGCGGATGAGGTGCGGGGCCCTCTCCTGCAGGCAGCTGGCGGCGCCGACGTGGTAGACGCCCAGGAACCCGCAGCCGGCGAACGACACGCTCCAGCCGCCGCCCTGGCCCTCGCCCTCGCCGCCGCCCGGCATCCCGGCGGCCGCCTTCCCGTCCCGACCCGGCGCGGCTGAGGCGAGGAGCCGCGCACGCGCAGAGACGCGAGGGAAGCGGCGGCGGCGGCGAGATCTCCGGGCCGGGCGCTTGGCTGATAAAGAAGGCCGGCGGCAGAGGGAGCGCCGCCACGAACGTGGCCCGAGGGCCGCCGGCCAATCGGAGGCCATATGCAAAAGAGAGGGAGGCCGGGGGGCGGGGCCTCCTGTCCCGCTTGGCTCGCTCAGTTCACGGGTCTTGGAGAGCGTCCAGCGGGGCGTCGGGTCGGCTGAGGTCTCCATCTTCGGATCTCTTGAGGATGGAGGGGTTGGAAAGGGACCTTCCGCCTTGGGCACAGGCTGGAAAGAGCAGGCTGCTGGGGAATTTACACAGGTAAAGGGAATTTACACAGGAAAAGGTAAAGGGACCCCGGACCATTAGGTTCAGTCGTGACCAACTCTGGGGTTGCGGCGCTCATCTCGCTTTAGTGGCCAAGGGAGCTGGCGTTTGTCTGCATGTGGCCAGCATGACTAAGCCGCTTCTGGCAAACCAGAGCAGCACACGGAAACGCCGTTTACCTTCCCGCCAGAGCAGTACCTATTTATCTGCTTGCACTTTGACGTGCTTTCGAACTGCTAGGTTGGCAGGGGCAACGGGAGCTCACCCCGTCGCAGGGATTCAAACCGCCAACCTTCTGATCGGCAAGTCCTAGGCTCTGTGGTTTAACCCACTGTGCCACCCGCGTCCCTTACCAAATATATAAATATATATGTGTGTGTGTATATCTTCTTGCTTCATTTCACTTCTTAATAATAATAATAATAATAATAATATAATTTATACCCCAGCCACTCTGGGCGGCTCCCAATTGAGTGTTTAAAACAATACAGCATTAAATATTAAAAACATCCCTGAACAGGGCTGCCTTCAGATGTCTTTTAAAGATAAGATAGCTGCTTATTTCCTTGACATCTGATGGGCGGGCGTTCCACAGGGCGGGCGCCACTACCGAGAAGGCCCTCTGCCTGGTTCCCTGCAACCTCACTTCTCGCAATGAGGGAACCGCAAGAAGATGCTCCATCAGGTATATTGGACTGAGGCTTTAAAGGTCAGCACCAACACTTTGAATTGTGCTCGGAAACATACTGGGAGCCAATGCAGATCTCTCAGGACCGGTGTTATGTGGTCCCAGTGGCCACTCCCAGTCACCAGTCTAGCTGCTGCATTCTGGATTAATTGCAGTTTCCAGGTCACCTTCAAAGGTTATTATTACTTGCATCTGTCCATTTGTTGTTCTTGGCCCCCCCCCCCCGTCTGTCTCCAGAGACAATGGAGGAGTGCACCTTCGGGGTGAAGTCAAACCATTACTGTACAGAGTTACAGCGCCTGCTGTGGTTGCAGAGACTGATAAGGAAGGTACATGTTTCATTGCAGTTGGGGCAGATGAAGGGGGGCAATCTTTTGTTAGGGATAGCAGAAACTGAAATTTGCATTGATTTGTTTTGATGGGGGGCAATTGCCCCACCCCCACCCCCTGGCTAAGCCCATGTGTCTGGTTGTGCTGCTGCAGATGCCCCCCCCCCCCGTGCTCCTCCCGGCGGCCATTCCCTTCTTTGGCCAGGCTGACTCAGGAGTCCAACAACACCTGGGGGAGGGTTGCAGCCAACTTGAACTGGGAATGTGATAGTGGCACATACAGTGGTACCTCGCAAGACGAATGCCTCGCAAGACAAAAAACTCACTAGACGAAAGGGTTTTTTGTTTTTTGAGCTGCTTCGCAAGACGATTTTCCCTATGGGCTTGCTTCGCAAGACGGAAACGTCTTGCAAGTTTGTTTCCTTTTTCTTAACACCGTTCATACAGTTGTGACTTGACTTCGAGGAGCAACTCATAGAACGCGGTGTGGTAGCCTTTTTTGAGGTTTTTAAAGACTTTGGTGATTTTTGAAGCTTTTCCAAAACTTTCCCGACACCATGCTTCGCAAGACGACAAAACTCGCGGAACGAATTAATTTCGTCTTGCGAGGCACCACTGTATGTAGAGCAGGTAAAGGCATGGCTATGCCAGAAAGGGTGGATGGTCAACACCTGGAAAGCATCTTTCTTTGCAAGCCACATGGATCAGCTGGTTGACAGGTTTTATGGCACACTGTGCAGCAGACTCACTGATGGCATTGTGATGTGAAGCAAGTGACAAGTGGAGGTGGGTTGGCCCACCCTGCCCACCTGTCAGATGCCTGCTTGTCACACCTAACCCATGGGGGGCGGCAGGCAGAAAGATTTGGCCAGGCAGCTGAACCCAGTTCCCTGTGCAACATACCCAACATGCCCTTCCAAATATTGCTAAACTGCAGCTCCCATTATCCCTTCAATTAATGATTGCATTGAGATGTTGCCCAACACACATTCAACCTACTCCAGGATGTCCCAGTTTCTTCCTTTAATGAACTTTCTCCCATTTCCAGGTGGCCTGGACACTGATTACTACTATGATGCAAGCAAAAAGAGCTTCTGTGTGTGCAGCCAAACCTCACTTTCTTATTCAGCCCACAGGCACTCACCTGGATTCGGTGGGATGGACATATGAATGAATCCTAGTGACAACTCTGAAATATTTTTCTCTGGCCCAGTTCGAGATGGGATCCTTTTCAGTTCTATACAGACAGCAGGAGTGTGATTCAGATTCCACTGGTATGGAGTAGCCACTGACCACTGAAGGCCATTAACAAGAACTCTGTTGTCCAACAAGATAAAAGGAATAGGGCCATTTTGCATAACAAAATGACAAATTAGCAACAAAAGGTAATTCTGAGACAGCAGGCATATGTTGGTAGTAGGAGAAAGGGAAACAGAACTCAAGACAGAGACCACAGCAGCCTGGTATGTAAAAGGTTTTTATGCTACATGTAAGTGGGGAAGTGAATGGCTTGGGATTCATTAAGACTGTGTCTGAAAAAAATGCACATGAAGACTACAAGATTTCCACCCCACTGCCTGACCCATCAGAGATTTTAGATAGGCCACACTTCTCACTAAACTCTGGCATACCAGAGGTTTTCTTTCATGAAACCAAGTGGTGTCAGTGATTTAATTGGTATTTCCAAGTAAAGATTGCAATCTGGGATTATTTTGCTTGTACCCTTGGCCTCCCTCCTTTATAAAGTAAAGATGCAAGCTTGGCATCAGCTCATTTGAAACTAATAGGATTTACTCCCAATGAATTTGCTATTTACAAAATGTAAATAATAGGAAGCCTTCCTGATCAGTCCTGGGGAAACTGGTTTGAGGATTCTCAAAGGGAAAATTTCACTTGTCAGTCCTGCTTTTAGCACTGACCAGTGGTAGGTCTACTTATCAAGGCAGCACTCCTTTTAAGCTCTGCCACCAAGAAGCTCTGTTTGGGATATTATTACTGGTACTAAACAACACTCCGTCTCTCTTCTCTTTGGCCTCAAACACAACCATGATTTGGCATTTCCACATCCAGGAATAATGTTTCAAAAGTTTTATGAGGAAGTAATTAATAGTATCTGTCCAAGTCAAAACAGCAGCTGAAAGAACCCATCTTGACTGGCTGGAATTCAGGCAAAGGTACAAAGTGGTTTATTACCAAAGGGTTTGCTCACAAACCATGTAGTCCCCTCTGCCAAAGGATGGTTCCAGACAAGGGCTTAATATTGCAAGCAGTAGCAGAAAGATTGCAAATGGGTAGTTAGCAACAGATTGTTTTTCACTTACAAGATTTCCCCCAGAGAGAATAAATCAGGTGAGGGATATAGGTTGGCATTCTGATGACCACAAGATTGTGCGGATGCTGCAAAAATCTTGCATGCATGAAAACCACTAATCCAGAATCAACATGCATCTCCAGGCAATATTTCGAATAAGCACCATGGCAGGGAACTGCACTCTGGTGAGGTTCATGAGGGGTTGCCTAGGCCAGGTCGTTTTCTGGGTTGGCATTCCCTCTCCTCCTATGACACCAGCTATACTTCCAGTTTGTCGTTACTCCCTTGGCATCTTCGGGCTCAGACCTGGAATGGCAAACTATGGAGGGAAAGGGAGGCAGATGCAAGTCCTCCCCGCAATCTCCTCTCGCCCTAGTGTGGAGTCAGGACTTCCTATCCCCACTTCTCCCAAAGGGAGAAAGCATTGTCAGAATCTGGGGAGGCCTCTGAGCATGGGGTGGCCAAGCAGGAGGGGGACGAAGGAGGGCTGGGGCTCTCTCCCAGGCAGCGCCACAGGAGGAGGGGCCAGATGCCCTCTTGCAAGCCAGCTGCTCATGCTGGAATAGAGACTCTCATGAGTAAGGGTTGTGCCCCCTGCCCTTTGCAGCTTGACAGGTGGGTGTGGTAAACCTAATGGGACAACTTATCAGCTGTTGTGCAGCCTTGAACATCTTAAAACCACCCCAAAGCCATGAACTTTGGCTCTTGCTCCTAGACTGGTCCCAACCACATCAACTAGGGCTGGACAAAGCTAT
The DNA here is from genome assembly GCF_965112155.1 of Podarcis liolepis. Lineage (NCBI taxonomy): Eukaryota > Metazoa > Chordata > Lepidosauria > Squamata > Lacertidae > Podarcis > Podarcis liolepis. The sequence goes on from NC_139556.1 coordinate 4,440,600, forward strand.
TTTGGCACCTGAGGCAAACCACAAATCGCCACTCCACGTGCCAGGGAAGAAGGGGTGAGTGAAGAGCTATATCAGGAATAAGGTGGGGAATAAAGATCTACATGGAGAAGTGAAGATCTACATTGGGAACAAGGTTGTAGAGGCAGCATGGAGGGAGCTGCCAAGGAGGGAGCAGATCTTGCCTCCAAGGAGTGCGCCACAGCCATTGCTGCCACTGTGGAACCAGCAACAGCAGTGGGTGATGCATTCATGGGAAGCCAGATCTGCTGCCCCTGTAGATCCTGCCACCCGAGGTGGTTGCCTCATTTTGCCTCATTGGTGGGCCAGCCCTATTGTTAAGCCTTCACCTTGTTAGAGCTCTGGGACTGGATTAGCTCTCTGCTGCCGAGTCTGTACTGTTACTCTGCCTTAATAAAGATCCTTTCCCTGTCATGTTTTCGCACCATTGCCGCCTTCTGCTTAAAAAGTGCTTTGTTCAAGGGCTCTCTCTGTTTCTCTTATGTCCTTTATACTTATTCCATGTGCCAGTTTCTGCACGTGTTTATGTACCCATTCTTCAATTCCTGTGTTGTCAATAGACACATTCAAACAGGGAAGTCAATGGGGCTCCTTGTGCCAATATTGGCAACATCAGGAGCCTGGGTGGTTCTACAAAAACTCCCATTGTGATTAGAAATAACTTAGAGTTCTTACTGATAAACACATTGAGTTGGTAGATCATGTTTTTTGATTTGGTGCCAAATACTCATGGTTCATTTCTGTGTTCCCAAACAGAAATGAGGATTAATATTTCCTCAATGCATACATGATGAGCTCTGAAACAAAAGAAGCAATGTTTTGCAGCACACAGCCACATACAGTATTGGCTCTCAATATAGTCCTGTCCAGGGTTTAACCAATTGCTGTGAACAAGCAGGACTTACAGCAATTGCAGGAAAAAATAAATGACTTTTAAATAGGTGTGTTTCAAAAGCAACAAATGCCCACAAGATAATAGATCACAACTGGAGCTGGTTCAGCTGTTGCAATAAAAGTTGCTATTAATGACAAGCGAGTGACATTTCTGTATCCTGTAGGGTAGAAAGTATTAATTGCTTTATTGGTCATTCAGTTAATTAGACCTTGGTCCTACGCAGTGCTTTTTTCCTGGGGGGACGCAGGGGTATGCATACCCCTAAACATTTTGTGAATCTAAGTTTGGCCTCATTGAGGGGCAATATTGCAATATGAGTAGGAAAACGAGAGCACCCCTAAACATTTTTTTAAGAAAAAAATCATGGTCCTACACATGTTTGTTGTAAGTTCTACTATGTTCTACTTGTTCCTGAGCAAATATGCATTGGACTGTCATGCAGTCATACGTTTGGCAGGGGTCAGTTGGAAGAGCTGATTTAATTTTGCTGCCTTACTAATAAAAGGGAATGGGAAATGACAACACCGCAACATTGTTATTCATACCCAAATCTCTGAGCAGCGAGTGACTTCAGGGGTGCCAAGACATGCCTCAGCTTTTGTTTCTTTTGAATGAAGATCACTGGAGACAATGGTGTCGGTGATATATAGCTTTATTTACACATCTATCCAGGCTGAGCCAGGGCCGGCCCAAGACATTTTGGCACCTGAGGTGAACCCCAAAATGGTGCCCTCCCCAGGGAAGAAGGGGTGAGTGAAGCTCTACGTCAGAAACAAGGGAGGACAGAAAATCTACATCAGAAACAAGCAGGGAATAAAGATCCACATGCTCTGCATTCCTTGGAGGCTGGATCTGTTGCTCCTGTGAATCCTGCCATCTGAAGTGGTCATAGAATTATGGAAATGGAAGGGACCCCAAGGGTCATCTAGTCCAACCCCCTACAATACAGGAATCTCAGCTAAAGCATCCATGGCAGATGGGCAGCCAAGCTCTGCTTAAAAACCTCCAAAGAGCTGTCAAACAGCTCTTACTGTCAGAAAGCTATTCCTGATGTTTAGTTGGAATCTTCTTTCGTGTAACTTGAAGTCATTGGTTCGATTCCTACCCTCCAGAGCAGGAGAAAGCAAGCTTGTTCCATCTCCAATATGACAGCCCTTGAGAGCCCTTGAAAATGGTTCTCATATCTCCAAGGTGGTCACCTCATCTTGCCTCATGGGTGGATTAGACCTCAGCTGAGCAAAAGATGGAAGGACTCACAGCATTAACACGCAAAGAGATCTTGCTCCCCAGCAGTGCCAATTTGAATAAAATATGGGGGGCCCGGGTAAGCCCCACCTGTGTGATCACAGCATGACCGGCGGTCAAGAATGATGGGAGCTGGAGTCTAGCAACACCTGAAGGGCTGAATCATAGAATTGTAGAGTTGGAAGGGACCTCAAGGGTCTAAGCTCCTGCAATGCAGGTTCTCAACTGAAGCATCCCTGAACTAACCATTTAGCATACTCCCTCACCAATGAAATATGTTTACAACCTAAGTAGCAGAACTTGTCTTTCCAGATCTATGTCATTTTCTTCCATTTTTGCAAGTGGCTGTATTTTGAAAGATTCTTGTGAAGATTCTTACTCACTGAGATATTACTCAACTTGCACCGTGTGACAATGACAACTGTTGCCCAGTATGTGCTTCTCATGAGTAAACAGATGTCCCCACTTCCTCTTTAGTCTTTTCAGCACATGAAGGGAAATTGTTCTGAAAGACTTAAGAGGAAGTGGGAGTGTCTGCTTACTCATAAGAAGCACTGACCAGGTACCAGGCACACCCTAATGTTAAAAAGAACAACAAACAAACAAACAAACAAACGGGATCAATGGAAGCAGACAGAAAGAATTGCAGGCAGAATAAAAGGCTGGAATGGATCAGCAACTTCTGCCTGCATCTGTCTCTGGAAGTGGCGGTGGGGTGATTATAGTTCCAGTACCAGGGAGATATGGTTAATGTAGTTTTCAGCTTAAGCTGTGTAAGGATGAAATATTTGTTCAAGGAAAGACAATTGTTGTGTAACAAGCAGTGATTGACCAATATTGTCTGAAAATAGGCAAAGTATTTAACTCACGGTTCTACTTTTTTTATTGGTTATCTTCAGATGGATTTGTGACATTTCCCTTGAAAATTATAGGAAGGGATTTGTATGCCAGTTTCACCAGTTCCTCCATTTGGTGCAGGAATTTTATTTTAGTATTAAAAGGGCTCCGTTCTTGCACCTACACCCACCAGTTTTAACTGTTCTTTGAGATGCAGAGGGGAGGAAAATGGATAACTGGGACATTCCAGGATCAAATCAGAAATGGGGACAATTTCTGTAATTCCAGGACTGTCCCTGGAAAATAGGGACACTTAGAGGGTATGAGTTCATTGGCATTCGAGGATATTATTATTAATTTATTTGTACCCCATCCATCTGGCTGGGTTTCCTCAGCCACTCTGGAGCTTCTCATAACTTATCAACTTGTGATAAGAAAAATCAGTCAGGGCAGACAAACAGCCAAAAATATCACTTTTCCACTATGACCAAATTTCCTTTGAAACACAGGGGAGTTTGCAGCACATTCTACAGCTACCTTCCATTCACATACAATAGTATGCCAACCATCCAGACATCACGCTTTCCTCATGCAGTTGCTGTGTGTGCTCAGAATTCCTAGAAACGCCCAGTGATTCTGTGGTCAATGACTAGCTTATTTCACAGACAAGTCAGTGTCGAAAGTATTCCCTGAGGGTAGTCTAGTAGTGAAGAGAGTGAGCTGTGAGGCAAGAAGTCCATCATTCAACCCAGTGGCAGCGATGGACACATCAGATGGTGCAAGGCCAAGCTATTATTAGCCTCATTCCCCCACCCCATTCTGCAGCTCAAGAGATAGATGTACTTGTGGAAGTCAGGGTAGAGAAAATGCAGTTAAGAAGCTCAGATTATGTATACAGTGGTGCCTTGCAAGACGAAATTAATTCGTTCCGCGAGTTTTGTCGTCTTGCTATTTTTTTCGTCTTGCGAAGCACGGTGTCGGAAAAGTTTTGGAAAAGCTTCAAAAATACCAAAGTCTTCAAAAACCTCAAAAAAGGCTACCACACCGCGTGCTATGTGTTGCTCCTCGAAGTCAAGTCGCAACTGTATTAACGGTGTTAAGAAAAAGGAAACAAACTTGCAAGACGTTTTCGTCTTGCAAAGCAAGCCCATAGGGAAAATCGTCTTGCGAAGCAGCTCAAAAAACAAAAAACCCTTTCATTTTGCGAGTTTTCCGTCTTGCGAGGCATTCGTCTTGCGAGGTACCACTGTATATGACTGACACTCTTCTTTGGAAATTAAAGCAACGTCCAGACTTTAACATTCAAAAAAAAGTTTACTTGCAGAAACTTATAGATGAATTAAAACATAATATTTAAAGCCACATGCTTCCCCAAGCATGGACTTACAGACTTTTCTTCTAATGTCCAAAGAGATGTATTTTCTGCTCTTTGCAGCCTTCTGTATCTCAGTTAGCCCATGCCTTGCAGGTCCTAGGAGAGACTTCCACTTTCACCTTCTCCTTCCGCTTCGCTCTCTTTCTTCCCAGCAGAGAAGAAGCATTCCAACACTCTATTCAACTTAGCAGTATTCACAGTGGATTCTAAAACACAGGGATCTTGCTTCACATAAAAGAGTCTCTCCTTCACTAGATATCTCCCATGTGACCAATGTTAGCCAGTCTCATGAGAACTACTAGAATTCAGTTACCAACCAAATTTAAACACACAGTAATACAAGCATTTACAATTTCAGTGAATTAAATTACTATACTGACCTACCTTACAAGACAGGACTGTTCCAAGTATTGCTGAGGTATACAATGTTCCGAACACTTTAAAATGAGCCATAGAAATACTTTATGCAATAAGGGTAAGCATTCATAAGTCGTCATGGCAGCACACCGTATTTGAACTAAACTGAACCTTGCTTGCTGGAAGGAACCCTTTATAAAACAAGGTCGAGCCCTTATAAGATATTCTATAATAGTATGTCTGCATCCCAACATGGAGCCCCCCCCCCCCCCGCAAACAGTGCACAGGCTATAATTTGTGCCTAAAAAGGGCTGGGAGTGCAGTAACTCACATACAGCAAATCATAAACCAGAAAGATGTGTGAGTTTTCAGTATGATATGATACAGAATATTATGATACAGAATTTATGCAGATGTATTCAAAGTCAGAAATGCTCTTTTTAATGCACTGGAATAACAAATAAAGCACATATATAATTTATTTATAATCATTACACAAACGTTAACGCCACCAATTAGAATAAAAGCCTAATGCCTAATAGTTTAATAAGTTCTGTCCAAATGAGCCCTTTCAGTGAGATACCAGAGATAGATCTATTAAAGCAGATTTGTTTTTAAAGAGGAAGCTGATTGTGTAGTAGAACATGGTGAAGGTGTTTGGTCATCAGGTGGGGAATATAAAACACAGGACCAGCTTTTTCATCAATGTTGCTTTTTTTGGTACATTGCTGGACACACCACAGAGAGGATGGGATTGTGTCTTCTCCCAATATGCATTACAGGATTTGTTTTCTCCTCACTGAACTCCTATTAAAGGAAGCTGTCATCGGTGCAGTTAGTTGGCATCTGTGTACAGTCATACCTGGGTTAAATGTGCTTCAGGTTGAGCGTTTTCAGGTTATGCTCCACGGTGACCCAGAAGTAACAGAGCGCATTACTTCTGGGTTTCGCTGCTCACGCATGCACAGACACTCAAAATGACATCATGCACATGCCCGGAAGCGGCGAATCACAACCCGCACATGCGCAGACATGCAGTTGTGGGTTGTGTTCGCTTCAGGATGCAAACGGGGCTCCAGAACAGATCCCGTTCGCATCCAGAGGTACCACTGTATTTGCAACAGCTATCTCAGATGTATACACCTCAGCTTAAGAGTGACTTACATTTTTAAATTCAGCAGAAGCTGGTTTGAGGATAGTTCAGGATTGCGGCTAACGTCACATGTTCTTGGCTGGTACACAGAGTAAGTCTCAAATCGGGGCCTAGTAAGATTCCCCTATGACCCTGTTTACACAGAACACTAAAAAACACTTTGGAGCCAGTGGCAAACTCTTTGTCCACATGTGCAAATCTGAATCCATTTTGCCCGAAGTCGGCTTCACAGAAGACAGTGGAAAGCACTTGTGAAATTTATAGCGCTATTTTGTGCCACATGAAGTTGTGGCTATTGATGAATAGACCAAGGAGGAGCAGACTTTGGTATTCATTACATAATAGCTGGATCTGACAACAGGCACAGATTTGGTAATATGGTGCCCTGAGAGAGAACAAAAATTGGCACACCCACTCACCCCAAATATTTATTTTCACAATGACACCTTTTAGTACAGCTGCTTTTTTAATGGATCTTCTCAGTAGGTACCTGTATAAATATAGGGGTTTTAAAAAAATTATTAGTATTAGCATTTTGCACCCCCTCAGCTTGGCAACCTGTGCAGAGGAACCACCCTCACCATCTTAAATCCAGCATTGACGGGCAGCGGCTCTCCAGGCTTCCAGATAGAGATCTGTACCAGACCTACATAGAGATTCAATTCTGCAAACCTAAATTTATCATTGATTTGTTGGGTTGGAAGGACCCTGAGGGTCATCTAGTCCAACCCCTCGTAATGCAGAAAAGCCTCTTGGGCTTGCCGATCGGAAGGTCGATGGTTCGAATCCCTGCGACGGTGTGAGCTCCCATTGCTCTGTCCCAGTTTCTGGCAACCTAGCAGTTCAAAAGCAGACCAGTGCAAGTAGATAAATAGGTACCGCTGTGGTGGGAAGGTAAACAGCATTTCCGTGCACTCTGGCACTCGTCACGATGTTCTGTTGCACCAGAAGCGGTTTAGTCCTGCTGGCCACATGACTCGGAAAGCTGTCTGTTGACAAACGCTGGCTCCCTCGGCCTGAAGCGAGATGAGCACCACACCCCATAGTCGCCTTTGACTGGATTTAACCGTCCAGGGGTCCCTTACCTATTTACTTTTACCTAATACAGGAATTTCAACACATCTTTTCCACATGCCCATCCAATTTGAAACCATACCACACCCTGCTTAGCTTTGCAAATACTGTAGCAGTTTTATTGCCGCACCATTTTTTGTTACATGGCGGCACTTTGCAAACCAATGCAAGAAAACTGGATTCCGGGTTCAGTTTAGGATTCTATGCATATGCATGCAACATCAAAACACTCCCCAAACTAAACAGTGGGGGGCAGGAATGGGGGGAAAGAGAAAGGTTCTGCCCCAAGGAGCATACAATCTTGGATTTGTAAGAAATGGCACATGCCCCCCAATTTAATGGGAACAATGGTTGCGCCAGTTTCTTATAATATTTTGGGTGGGAAGTTTGCAAATTATTTGGATTTGAAGACTGAACAAATATTGGCTTGTAGAAAACGGAATCACTGGATGTTAATGAGTAAATACTATATTCAACTGAGAGAGAACCAGAAGTCTTTTCCCATTCTCTTCTCTTTCTTTCTCTTTTCTTCTTCTCTTCTTCTTTTCGCTCCTGTTGCTCCTTAGATTAGATTTTTAAAGTATTTAAAAATCTGGTGTATTCCAGAAAGATATATTGTCCTGGGTATGAACTTTTGTATATCTTTTGATAAGTATAAATAAAAACAGGTATTTCCAACCCTCAAAAGAGGAAAAGGGGAGTTTGCAGAATAGTGGTACCCTGAGAGCTGCGAGGCAGGCAGAGGGTTAATCCCCGAGCAGGCTTGCCTCTCCGTCTTGTTGTTGCAGGATCCATTCTGCCTGCCTAGCGAGCGGTCCCGCATTACATCACCACTTCCGTAGCCCATTCGCTGAAGGCCGGTCTCTCTTCTCTCGGTCTCTCTCTCGGCCCCCTCCCGCCTGCCCTTCTCCCCAGCCTGCAGGGCTCGAGCCGGGCTTCCTCGTCGGGCGTGCCCGCTTCGGGGGCGAGAGAGAGAGAGGGGCAGGGAGAGAGGGGCGCCTGGAGCATCCTTGATGCGCCTTGGCCTCGGCTGGGCTGCAAGGGAGGAGCGAGGATGGCGGAGAGCGAGTGCGAGACCCCCAGCACGCCCGGGGAGTTTGAGAGCAAATACTTCGAGTACAATGGGGTTCGCCTGCCCCCTTTCTGCAGGGGGAAGATGGAAGAAATCGCCAATTTCCCCGTCAGGGACAATGATGTCTGGATTGTTACCTATCCCAAATCAGGTAAGGGGCACGGCTGAGCTGGGTGGAGAGGGGCTGAGAAGGAAGGGAGGGGTCACGCATTCTCTCCCCCCCCCACCGCATTTAAGGGATGGGTTGTTTTTCCTCCCAGATTTCACCTGTCCTCCCTTCCCTCCCCCCCCAAAAAAAACAAGTTCATGCAATGAGCATTGTTTTTTCTGACTCCTGGCAGACAAATGGATGCTATGTAATGTTGGGCTGTAACTGGCCTACTACAGAAGCGCATGACGTAAACCACATTTTTATACCTTGCTATCTCATTATCTTGGTCTTAATATAGAGCAGGTACGTTCAGTGCTGCAAAGGTGTGTGCCAAAACGAGGGTGGGTGTGTATGCGCGTAGGTGGATTAATTTTCTCAGGTCCAAAGTGTCCCAGCTGCCTTTTAATTTGATTCCCTGCAATGCCTTATATGTGGGGCAATAACGAACAGCAAGATTGGATGCCTGGTTTCTGTTTATTTGCAATGTGTTTACTCGGAAGTAAGTCCTCCTGAGTGCAATGCAGTTCGCATCCTAGCAGAAATGGCCGAAGGCATCTGGGGACCTGAATCAGAAAACCCAAAGGATACTCACCCACAGGACTGGCCCAGGGCATGTTGGCACCTGAGGTGAACCACAAAATGGCACCCCCCAAAAAAGAACAACAGGAAGGGGGGTAAAATTAATATCTACTTTGGGATCGGCTGCCCCTCTGGACCCTTTGCCTGAGGCAGACCATCTCACATTGCTTAATAATCTGAGAAGGCTTGATACTATGCAACCCAGAGGCTCTGAGACCTGTTTTAATTTAAGGTTGTGGCAAAGGAAGAGGAAAGAGGCTTGCAAGTTTCCCAATATGTATTGATTGATTGCAGAAGAGATTAAAGATCAGATTGTTACCTATCTTTATTGACAATCTCCCCTCCCACGACATAAGTGATTGCACGTACCTGAAAGGATTCAGTACCACACGTTTTTGGCGACTTCCGCAACACGAGAGGTGCCATCAAGAAAGGATGAGGCATGCTAGTTAAATGGAGCCATTGAATTCCAGGTACCAAGGACAAAAAATAGAACAAAATGGTGTAGACTACCCTCTGCTCACGAGCACCAGAAGGCACAGGAAGATTGCTTTTGGAAATAGGATATTGGACTGGATAGACCCTCAGTCGGATCCAGCAAGGCACGGTTGTGTTCCTATGTTCACTGTCTCCAGTGAGTCTCCTTGGGAGAAGGGTAGGCCACCCTGACTGCAAATATGGACCTGCTAACAGGTCTACAGAGGGCCCGCCAATTATACAAGGGTTTGATTCTGGGCATCCGCATGCAAAAGCAAAATTCTGCAATGTCAGAACTGTGCGCCCCTCCCCCACGAAGTGGCAGGCTACTTGGGATACTCCCAGAGCCCTGTAAGCAAGGAAGACCCACTGGGTGTGTGGTGGGGGAGTGGAGGGAATAAAGAAATGGAAATCAGGGTATGGAGGGGCTTCCTTGATATTTATTTACCGTATTTTTCGCTCCATAGGACGCAACCGACCATAGGACGCACCTTGTTTTAGAGGGGGAGAACAAGGGGGGGGGAAATTCTCCTCCTCTCTGCTCAGCGCCCCTTCAGCGAAGCAGCAGGAGAAACAGAGCCCCTTCCATTTCTCCTCCCGCTTCGCTGAAGGGGCGCTGCGCAGCTCTCCCTCTCTGCTGAAGCCAGGAGAGTCTTGCTCTCCTGGCTTCAACGCACCGACCCCTCTTGCTCTCCAGGCTTCAGCGAAAGCAACGCGAAGCCTCCGGAGCGCGGAGGGAGTGCTCCCTCTGAGCTTCGGAGGCTTTGCGTTGCTATCACTGAAGCCAAGGAGCCTGCATTTGCTCCATAGGACGCACACACAATTCCCCTTAATTTTTGGAGGGGGAAAAGTGCGTCCTATAGAGCGAAAAATACGGTATGTATGTATGTATTTATTTATTTATGTGCTGCCCCCCAAATTTGCATAAGGGTGTGATTGCATATGCAAAGTAAGCAGCAGAACCACTGTATTTTAGGAGGCGAAACCATTAAATACCTTATCCCTTGCCATTGGCTAGCCCCTACGGCAAAAGTAGATAGATAGCCCCGTATCCTACTCACTTAAGGGGAATCTGATTACAATGGGCAGGATTATCTTGAAGGAATGGCACCAAAGCACGTTTCTCAAAAATACTTCGTGTGTGCAGAAGGCTCTCTGCTACTTCATCTGCTTGAAGCTGTAGGCCCAGGTTTGACTCTAGTTCCATACAACTAATCTCACTTAGCAACATATCAAAAGACAAATCTAACCTGTATTTTAGTGTTTTGTTGGAAGCCGCCCAGAGTGGCTGGGGGGACCCAGCCAGATGGGCGGGTAAATAATAATAATTATTATTATTCAGTGAGGCCCAGATAAGTATTGAAATATAGATGCAGATATTGACACACATCTGCAACCATGTAGGCTGTGCATGAAGAAGGCTGTTTCAGGTGTGTTGAATCAGGCAGTTCCAGACCTTGCTTCTGTAATTTACATGTGCTTAGAGCCCAAAAGTGGGCATGGGAGTGCAGCTTCTAGACATCTATCACATTAGTAACTTGTGATCATGCTATACCTTTTGTAGCAAGTGTATTTTGTCCACTCAAATGTATGGATTGGATCAGTGCGCTGTCAACCTATGTTCTCATCCCACATCAAAAATATGTTGAGAATGCACTGTATTTTCTTCAGAGAAATGAGGACTTCACTGGATGTCATGAAGGGCTGATGCATGGCTCCCACTGACTTTGTAACCCTGTTGTTGTTGTTTAGTTGTGTCCGACTCTTCGTGACCCCATGGACCAGAGCATGCCAGGCACTCCTGTCTTCCCCTGTCTTCCACTGCCTCCTGCAGTTTGGTCAGACTCATGTTCGTAGGTTCGAGAACACCGTCCAACTATCTCGTCCTCTGTCGTCCCCTTCTCCTTCTGCCCACCATCTTTCCCAACATCAGGGTCTTTTCCAGGAGGTCTTCTCTTCTCATGAGGTGGCCAAAGTATTGTAGCCTCAGCTTCAGGATCTGTCCTTCCAGGGAGCACTTAGGGCTGATTTCCTTCAGAATGGAGAGGTTTGATCTTCTTGCAGTCCATGGGACTCTCAAGAGTCTCCTCCAGCACCATACTAGTAAAAGGAACCCATAGAATCATAGAGCTGTAGAGCTGGAAGGGACCAGGAGGGACATCTAGTCCAATCCCTGCAATGCAGGAATCTTTTGCCCAACGTGGGGCTCAAACTCACGAGCCAGAGATTAAGAATCCCATGTTCTCTACCAACTGAGCTATCCCATGATGTGACTTGGTTGCATTCAGCATTTCCCCACTCACTCGGCAACCTTTAGCCAATAAATTGGAGTGAGAGTGGAGCAATGCTGAAGGTGATAACATCACTCCATTGTCTCTTGAGACAGACAGATGCCAACAACAGCAGCTTTTATCATCCTGAACTGTTGTGGGTGGACAGGGCAGGGCAGGGCAGGTGTTGACTGCTGGAGTCCACCCACGTCAGGAGAACCAAAGGTTTCCCACCCCTGGTCTACTGAAACCAACATGTGATGTGCCATACAGAGGTCTGGAAGGCTGCAGTTTGAATTTGGGTCACACGTTTCTGCTTCCTCACACCTGGGACTCATCTACACTAGTCAATTATACCAGTGTTTTTCAACCACTGTTCCGCGGCACACTAGTGTGCCGCGAGATGTTGCCTGGTGTGCCGCGGCGAGGACAGGCCGCCCAGCGCGGGGCTCTCGCCGTCTGCCTGCCTGGCTGCCTGCGAGCTCGGCGGGCAGCGCCTCCATCCGCAGCGCCTGCCTCGCGGCTCTCATCTGTTTAACCTTGAAGTCCCCCCCCCCGCGCGCTCTCCTTCCTCGGTGCTCCAAGCGGCGCTCCGGCTCCGGGGGGGGGGCGGAGGAAGAAGCTCCCGGGCTCCGGCGTGTCCTCCCAGGCGAGCGCCACTCGAGAGCCGCGAGGCGGGCGCTGCGGACGGAGGCGCTGCCCGCCGAGCTCGCAGGCAGCCAGGCAGGCAGACGGCGAGAGCCCCGCGCTGGGCGGCCTCTCCGGGGAGCGAGAGGCGCCGAGGAAGGAGAGCGCGCGGGGGGGACGGGACTTCAAGGTTAAACAGATGGACGTTGTGACCACAATCAGTTTGAATCCCTCTTTTTTTCCTAAGAAAATAAACATTTTACTGTTTTTAGGTATTCTCGTCTTATACCCATTCATGCAGTCCAGTGTGTTTAAAGAATAATTGGGTAAACAGGGTGGGAGCAAAGCACCCCTTTGGAATTATCCTGTGAGAGGATGTTATTTTAAAGCACCTGTGTGCCAATTTGGGATGTCTGTAGATTTTATTTTTCCACATTATAAAAATATGATACTCTCTCTTCTCAAAGGCAGATGTAATATTTTTAACAAATATTGTCATGAGTAAAAATAAGCCTAAGGTTTAAAAAAAAAAAAGTCAAATTTTCGCCCACTAGGCGGGCGCCGGACTGTGTCCACCCTATTTTCCATCCGTCCTGGGTGGGGATCAGATCGGATGGGATCGGATGAGAGCGGACAGGCGGTCTGCTCTCATCCGATTCCCCATAGAGAGCAGCGGGGCTCTGACATCTCCCTCTCCGCTCACAGTGGTGGTGTGCCTCATGATTATTTTCATGAAACAAGTGTGCCTTTGCCCAAAAAAGGTTGAAAAACACTGAATTATACTGTTATAACTGCTTTATAAACATGTGACACCAGATGGCACTGTAGAGCAGTGATCTATCACCAGTGGGATTTTGCATTGAGGGCTTTTATAGTCCCCCCCCTCCTATAGTGTTTTTTTAATCAGTATAGATCAAGCCCTGGTCTGCAGCCTTGAATCAACAACTGCTGTTTTGCAAGTGAAGGCACTTTGGCTGATGCAAGGGGGTAAAAGTGCACATGATAATTTATCCATTCTTGCAGCAACTCCTCCTCCTCTTTCCGCGTTCCATGCCATTCTGTGGGTCCTCCCAGTCATCACGAATGGCTTTTCACAAGGCTGCAGCAAGGCAAGATCTGATGGCAGGAACCATATTTGAGCACAGAGCATGAGCTATAATGGAAGCTTTCAACCAGGAGGCTTGGAATGGAAGCCACATGTGACTCTTGGAACCAGAAAGATTTGGTTACAGACAGATGATTGGTTTCTACTAGGGAAGAATGTTGGACTGCTCCCAAGAAGAACAGGACATTTTGAGTGTGGACAGAAAAAGGCTAGAGTCACACAAGCCCTCCACTCCCAGCTCCTGGTTAAAAGCACCCATTGCAAGGCAGGCACATAATGCAGATTAGGTGGTCCTCTTCTCTATTGCTTTGGTGGGCTGCTTCATCTCCCAGCATTGATTCCTGACCCATATTTCAGCTGGGTTTAATTCACCAGGGACGCAGGTGGCGCTGTGGTCTAAACCACTTAGCCTAGGGCTTGCCGATCGGAAGGTCGGCAGTTCGAATCCCCGCGATGGGGTGAGCTCCCGTTGCTTGGTCCCTGCTCCTGTCAACCTAGCAGTTCGAAAGCATGTCAAAGTGTAAGTAGATAAATAGGTACCGCTCTGGCGGGAAGGTAAACGGTGTTTCCGTGCGCTGCTCTGGTTTGCCAGAAGCGGCTTAATCATGCTGGCCACATGACCTGGAAGCTGTACGCCCGCTCCCTCGGCCAGTAAAGTGAGATGAGCGCCGCAACCCCAGAGTTGTCCGCGACTGGACCTAACAGTCAGGGGTCCCTAAACCTTTATCTTTGCCTTAATTCACCAATTAAAACAGCCTGCAACACTGGAGTGGAAAATGTATTGAGTGGCTGGAAGGCCAAAACTCCCCCTCTGAAAACCTCCAGCTGCCATTTCCAGATTCAGGTTCAGGTAATTTGCCCCCCCCCCCCCCCGCTTCTTATAGATGGATTCAAGGTGCAGGAGATACCACCCTGGACAAATAATATCTTTGTTGCACAATGTAGGAGAGCTTCAGGAGAAGAGGGCACACACCTGAATGAAGTATTTATTTGCACCTGCTTATTGCAGTATTCAGTCATCATTTTTACTCTTAAGGATTCTGCCATGTCCTGGGCAAATGTTCAATTGAATGTGGTAGACTGCACCGATGCAGCAGTAGCGTGCGAATGCCACATTAGAATTGGCTGGCTACATCTTTATTGCTTTCTTTAGCTGTACATCTGAAATATTTATGGCATGCAGGAAGCAAAGCACTAAAAGCTCTGCTTGATTCCTTCCCCCTCCCAAGTCTTTTAAAACGTTTCTCTTTTATGAATCCTGCACTAGATTCATATCTGTTGCAGCCTTTGCTTAATTGTTATTTTCCTTAAGGCTTGATTCCTTGCAAGTATGCTAAGAATGTGTCTCTTAACCACACCATAACCAGACGCAAGGTGTTTTTGACCTGGGGAAATATTCAAAGATGGGATTCTCTTGTCCGCAAAGGAAAACAAGAAAAGTGGTAACATTTGTGATTCTAGTGCTTGTGTAGATTGGATATTACAGCAGAACAGACCCCAGTTGAGGTTAATTTAAAATTGATTTAGGCCTTGTAAGCATTAGCTCTAGTTGCACTTTTTGAATTGTTACATGTATGTATGTACCAGGATGTTTTTATTTGCTGGATGAAAGGGAAATGCTGTCAACTTTTCCACTTTCAACTTTTCCTTGCATAATTACATGGAGACTTTCCCCCAAAAATTCTTCTGATTTGCTATCTCCAGGCACATGTTATAAACACCACTCTCTTGAGCATTAATCTCCTTGCAGAGAACAAAAAGCACATGGCGCTTGCTCTTCCTATTTTCAAGCTGCTGGTGGGACTTGCATGACGGACATGCACAAATTCATTCTGCATTCAGAAACTTGCACATCTCTCCAAAAGTAGCTTTTCAGATATTATTCCCAAAAAGAAACCCGGACTTCTTGTTTCCCTGTAACCACATAAGTGGAGGTGAATGTGGATTCTAAAACAAAGGAGGCCAGGCCAGCAGTAGAAGTTGGGTGGTAACCATGGAATTCTCAGTCAAGTGGGGGGAAATGTCTGGTGAGCTGTTGCAAGGAGAGAAGGGCTCAGCACCACCCTCTGGCAAACCCATCACTTTCCCCTTACATGTGCCCCCAGTCCTGCTTGGCCTATTGAGAAGCAAGTATAGGGCTGGAAATTTTGGGATTATTGCTGACGGAGCACACTCAGGCTAATGTGTGGCTGAGAGAGCAGTGAAGAGATCATTTTTTGTTGTCTCTGTTGCATCCTCCAGGAGTTGCCCAGAGGAGAAATGGTATGTGGTCTGGAGGTTGGTCACTCACTTAGAGGGTAAAATTGATTGGCTCCAGTGATTTAGATACTGTACTATGATTGTGGCAGTGTCAGCCATGGTGCCAAACATAACATTTCTATTGCATATAGATATCATTGTTGTAAACCACTTTGATTTTTTTAAATGGCATAACTGTATATAAATATTTGTATAAATAAAAATTAATATCTGACCTCATTTCAACAGATGTCAGCCACAGTTCACTGCAGAAACAGGATAGTATACCGTATTTTTCGCTCTATAAGACGCACCAGACTACAAGACACACCTAGTTTTTGGAGGAGGAAACGAGAAAAAACATATTATGAATCTCAGAAGCCAGAGCAGCCAGAGGGATCCCTGCGCAGCGAAAGCAGCAATCCCTCTTGCTATTCTGGCTTCTGGGATAGCTGCGCAGCCTGCATTCACTCCATAACACACACACACATTTCCCCTTACTTTTTAGGAGGGAAAAGGTGAGTCTTATAGAGCAAAAAATACGGTAAATACCCTAAAATTAAGCCTGTTTGTTTAGGGCCACTATGAACTGCAAAGATTTGCCACTATATGTTTCTGCAGTTGCATAGGGTTGCCTTTAGGGTTGCCACATATGAATGTGTTTTATTCCTGGAGACAATGCTGTAAATTATTGTACTGCTTTTTTCATCTTGCAAATCTGGCAGCTTGACACAGCAGAGCTGTTCAAAACGAAGCCATCATTCTCTCAGTGGCACTGCACATGTTATTTGCTAGATTTTGGTCTGTGGAAGAATCAGCTGTGAGCAGCAAGCAAGCATCTCCAGGGCTGATGCAAACTACAGCTGGTCTGCTGTTCTCACTTTCTCAAGTGCCTTTGGCTGCTGCCACCATGAAGTGATTGAGCGGCATTACAGATGTAGCTTGTGGCAGTAGACACAACAATTCATTACTTAAGCCCAGAGTCCAGGCTTAATTTATTAAAAGAAAAAATGACATAACCGTCAGGCAAGAGTACGCTGGAGGTTCACAAAAGTGATACGTAAGGGTGGATTTAGACAACCATTCGTTAAGTGGCAACTTCCCACATTTGCATGTAACCCCTGAGCCAGAACAGAGGAAGCTGTCTTAGCCAGGTGGTTCAGTGTTCT
This sequence comes from Podarcis liolepis, assembly GCF_965112155.1. Classification (NCBI taxonomy): domain Eukaryota; kingdom Metazoa; phylum Chordata; class Lepidosauria; order Squamata; family Lacertidae; genus Podarcis; species Podarcis liolepis. The sequence continues at coordinate 4,457,242 of NC_139556.1, forward strand.
CCACCAGCCTTCCTCCAATGTTATGCTGTGTACTACAACCTCCATCACCCTGACCATTTACCATGGTGGTCACAGCTGATGGGAGTTGCAGTCCAAAACATCCAAGGTTCCCCGGTTGGGGAAGGCTGATATACAATGACTGCCAGCGATTCTGCAAAGTATCAGAAAGGAGAATTTCCCATCCCTATCTGGAGGGACTGAACCTGGCGGTGTTTGCATGTGCTGTGCTTCCTCGCTCTATCTGAAGGCAAAATATGACCTCGCCATTCTGTAGGCAAGTCAAAATGTTTCTTGTTTCTGGCAGTTGGAGTCCAGTTATTCTGAATTTATCTATTTTGGGGTCTGAAAGCTAGTGACTTACAGACACTCCCTCAGCCAGTAAAGCAAGATGAGTGCGGCAACCTCAGTCATTTACGACTGGACTTAACTGTCAGGGTTCTTTACCTTTACCTTTTAAGCTAGTGTTCTCCAAATTTTGGTCCCCAGATATTTTTTTTGAATAGAACTCCCATCATCCCTAGCCAGGGCCAATGATCAGGGATGATGAGAATTCTACAGGGATGATGAGTCCAACATCTTCTGGGAAACCTGCTCAGCTCATCCATTAACAGTGGGATTCTGCCTCCGCTCTATGATGGCAGCCAATATGGCGGTTCTAGATACTAATACAATCCAGACCATCTGTACAAACTGCATAGAATTAGGGGCTTGGAGTATCTCGGCGTCTGCCACAATCGTGCCAAATTTCAGGCACTTACATTGCCAAAATGCTACAGTAAAATATTTCTTCTTGTTTGTTTGTTTTAACAGCTCACAATTGTTTGTCCTATAATTACTGGGGATTTTTGTTCTTTGTTTCCTGCCCCTGTGATTTTTTTATCTAGTATACAGCTTTTGTTGGTTTTAAAAATTGATTTACAAAGATAACAAAGGAATCTAGAAAGATAAATAAATAAGACACACACATATAAATATAGAAGGTTTTAATTATCTTTTTCAGCACATATATCTGCAATAAAAATGAATATTGTTCCCAAGGTAATATTTTTTTTACTACAGCATATTCCAGTTGTGTCAACAGAGAGAAAAATATTAACCTGGCAATGTCTTTTAAATAAGTTTGTATAGTACAGAATATAAGCAAAAGAAAGCCTAGAATAAAATAAAAATAAAAATAGAAAAAGGAGGCATTTCATTCCTAATTAAAAAGCATACTGTCAGGCTAATGGAATAGGGTGGTTATCTGGATGTTATCAAGGATCTGTGCAGGAGTACATAAATGTAGCTGTTAGCATCTTTATTCTCAGGTCTGGTAATACTATGCTTAATATATCCAAATAAAATTATTAATGGATCTAGCAGGGTTCATTCTGATACAATACCATAGTATATTTTAAAAGAAATCTGTTGCTTTACTGTATTACTCAATTACTGATGTTGTTTTGTATTTTAACCAGACCCTCAAATGAGCTCACACAGCTGCTTTGTAATATTTTTTAATAACACAAGGGAGGTATAGTCCTCCATCTTTTACTGGTCTTAAAGGGTATATTTCAAGCCACTTCAGGTTTTGTTCCTGCCCATAAAAAAAATTATGACCATTTTCTGCTGGTTAGTGATGGTTTCCTGAGGTACATTCAAGATTAGAGTTTCATTCATAACACTGATGTTTTAAAAACTGATATCTTTAGGTTTTGTTTTTATTTAACAAAATGTACATTCTACTTGATTGTAAGAAAACCTTTAAGCAGTTTACAAGAAATACTATGAGTTACTGATAAACCAGATAAAATCAAGTAATTAAAACCATTAAAACCAGAAGTTATTTACCGTACCTGTCATACTAACTGGCCTGTCATATTAATTAACTCTTTTTGTGATTTTCCTATTTTTTCCACGATTGAGTTCAGTTAGTTCGTCTGTACCTGGTAGATTCCATACCCACCCACCCTTTTTTGCTACTACTAATTATTCTGCGTTCCCTTAGGGGAGTAGGGCTAACCTACATGCCATTATCCCAGGTGCCTGATTTCCTCCAGAGGCTGTTGGACTCCATCTTCCATCAGCCCCAGACAGCAGATGGCTAATGCTCAAGGGATGATGGGAGGTGGAGTCCAGCAACCTCTGGAGGAAACCACATTGACTATCCCTGAGTTATCTGTTTTGTGCTCATGACAAATCTGAAGCAGGTAAGGTTGAGAGAGAGGAAACGACCGGCCCAAGTTCACCCATTAGCGGTGATTTGAACTCAGGCCTCCTTGATCCCAGCCTGACACTATATATCCATTATACTGACACTGGCACCATTCCTTCAAGTGAGCTTTCTCATGTTGACTCCGGCTTAGAACCAGAAGCTGTGGTCACATTTGGCTGATTCGCCTATGTTTTACTTCAGCCATTGTTCATCTCCCTGACCATGTTATTGCAATTGTTTGAGAATCCTGATCCTGCTAGCAACTACGAGACCTGACATTGGCACCAGCACCCGTGCCTTGCCGTTTTCCGGAAAGGGAAAAACATAAATACGAAAGGTTCCTGGCAATGCAAAGCAAACAAATTAAACAATGGAATGGTAGAGGAACACCTTCTGACCCTGGAACTGAATAATGCAGATCTGTCGTTAATATTAATATAATCAATATATACATTGACAAACATGAAGTCACTGTGGTATATGTGTAGATTTCACTTGAGCTACTGCAGTTGTGTTAAGAGGCAGCATAATTGCCCTACATAATTGTGTCCTGATGCTAAAATCCATGATGGAAACCTACAGGGCCCTCTTTTTCCCCAGAGGTCACCCCAGGTTGCAAAATAATGTCCTATTCTCCTCTAAAACCACTTCCAGCACTGGAAATTATATGTCTGTCTTCATTCTGAGTCTGAGCCTTTCCGATGCAGTTATTGTAAATGTTAGCATCTAAAACAGTATAGCAACTGTTGCTAACTACATTGAAATTTCCTTGCAGTAAAATGGTAAAGAAACTCTTCCACAGTACAGTGGAAACTCAGGTTGCGAACATGATCCGTGCGGGAAGCACGTTTGCAACCTGAAACGTTCGCAACCCACAGCGCCATGTCTCCACATGCGCGGGTCGCGATTCGGTCTTCTGCACATGCGCAAAGCACAATTTAGTGCTTCTGCACATGCGCCGAAATCCGGAAGTAACCCATTCCGGTACTTCTGGGATCGGCGCAGTGCACAACCCGAAATCGCACAACCTGAAGCATCTGTAACCTGACGTTTGACTGTATATGGGAAGATGTGTCCACAACTATCATTTTTTATAGTGACTGGAGCCAGTGGCGTAGGAAGCGGGGGCAGAGGGGGAGGGCCACCCCGGGTGCCATTCTGGGAGGGGTGACAAGATGGCCCCTGCCTCTCCCCAGCTGTAGAGCGGCTGAGGGCGCCCGCAATCCGTATGGGCGCCTCTTGCGTGCCATCCGTACAGGCTGCCACTCTTGTGCACGGTGATTGTAGGGGCTTCCACACATGCGCAGTCCATACGGGGATTTCAGATTAAAACTGCAGAGTGGAAGGAAAGGAGGAGCTTTTTCTGCCTTCCCACTTCCAGCTACACTGTGAAGACTGGAGAAGAGACCCTCTTAAGAATATTAGGGGGTGGGGGGTGGGCAGGGGACGGACCAGACCACGTGAAAAACGAACATAATATTTTAGCTGCAGTTCATTCATTTACAGCTTTGTATTCTTGTTATAAAAAATGTGCCTAGACATGCCCTTGCTGCGCCCATAACCTAGGTTTACGGTGCCATTTAGCTCCTCACTTTCATATCTCAGTTTCTAACACTGGTCAGCGCCTACTTTTTAAAAGAGGCCATTATTTTGAATTGTGCAAGGAACAAAAGGCAGCAACATTGGGTCTGCCTGCTGACTCTCTCCCATGAGCCTTGAGAGACACAGGCAAAGGGATTTTTACCCAAGGAATGAGAAATCCAAGCCAGGGAACGTACGCCATCAGCTCCTGAAGAGATAATTCCTTTGTTGCCATGTAAAGGCAGGTGACGTGGGGAGCCCCAGGGGAGGGGGAGGAGGAGACTGGTCATGTTCCCTAATTGCCTTGGGGTAAATTCTGCAAAAATATTCTCAGTGGAGGGAGACATCGCAATTAGAAGAGTCAAGTTTGACTGAAGTTCCGCCATGCCTTTTTCTGCATGTCCATAGAAGGAAAAACAAAAATTATAATGTGTTGCCTGACTCCCCATCGCTGGAGATACAAAAACTAAATACTAACGTTTGTTTACTATCCAGCCTGATGAAGTGTTCTGAAGAACCTGAAAGCTGGCACACCAGTTTGTGAATTTTTGATTGGTCTGATAAATATATTGCCCTAACAGGGAAGTTGGGGTGGGTGTTTTTTCTTATTGGTCAATACTGGTACCTTTACTTTTTGTTGGGGGGGGAGGATAATTTTAAGAGGAATACAAGTGCAAAAGCTCAGGATTTTTTTCTTTTGCAAAAGGTAAATCTCCCCCAAAATTTTGGAATATAGTTTGTTGTTGGATTTCCTTAAAATGTGCACATACTAATATGAATACCAAAAGAGGACATGAGCTAGCAAGAAAGAGGACCACACAAACTGGAATGGGAGATCATGGAATATAATCGTAGAGATGGAAGGAGCCCCCAGGGTCATCTAGTCCAACCCCCTGCTATGCAGGAATCTCAACTAAAGCACCCATGGCAGAGGAGCCCCCAACCTCTGCTTAAATACCTCCAGGGAGGGTAAATCCACCACTTCCCAAGGGAGTCTGTTCCACTGTTGTTGGTTTTGTTTTTTAATTAAAGATTTTCTTGTTTTACAGACGTATATGTAATGCCTCTCGTATTTTTTTCCATGTAACATTTTTACAAATCAGTTTCATTTGTTGAGACATTTGGGGGGGGGAGATGGGGGGGTCGGGTGGTGATGTTTCTATTTTGCTTAATGTATGTAGGTTCTCTGCTGATCATTTGTGTTCCTTTGGTGGTGAGAGAGGTTGGGGTTGGCCTAGGGTGTGGCTGTTCATTTGTGATTGGCTGTGGCGATCTTTGTTTTCGTGTGTGAGTGGGGTGGGTGGGTGTTTTGGATCAGGTTAGCCATATTGATTTGTATGCTGCTGGTGGATTATTGCCATTGTCTTGTTGGGCTGTGTATGTGATAAAGGGGAGCCATACAGGGGTGAAGGTATCTTCTTCTATTTGTCCCCGTGTCAGTTTCAGTTTGATGGTTAATTTTTCTAGCAGGGCTGTTTCCCATAGTATTTGGTACCATTGGTCCATGCTTACAGTGTCTGGTTATGGTGTTTCTGGCTGCTGAAAGTAGGTGGGTTATGAGTTCTTTGTGGTGTAAATGGGCATTGTTGTCTTGGAAGATGTTTAGTAGGGCCAATTCTGGGGTGATGTCTAATACTTGCTTAGTTATTTTACATATTTCTCGTATGGCTGTTGTCCAGAAGAGTTGGATTTTGGGGCACTCCCACCACATGTGGAGGTATGTGCCTGTGGAGGTGCAGTCTGTTCCACTGTTGAATAGCTCTTAGTTTATTTTCTTTGTATATTTTCCTCAAAGTGCTGTTAAGTCATGTACCGTATTTTTCGCTCCATAAGACACACTTTTTTCTTCCTAAAAAGTAAGGGAAAATGTCTGTGTGTCTTATGCAGCAAATGCGTGGTCCATGGAGCCGAATTGCCCAGGGGCGAAAAGCAGATCATGCTTTTTTTTTTTGAAAGAGTGAAGTGGGTGGTGAAACAAAGCTGCTGATCGCAAGCGATCAGAAGCGAGATAAGGGACGCTAGCGATAAAGGAGGCTGCCTGGGAGGGGGGAGATAAAAGCCCATGGATCCTCAGGATTTTTACATTGGGTCACCCCAAATTCACCATCAAATCACATAGCATGTCCATGGCTACAGCCTGCACCGAAAAAATCACGCATCCACTGTTTCCTGGGGCTGCAGTGGCGCAAAAACGTGGTTACAAAGCACGGATCCACATGGATCCTCAGGATTTTTGCTTTGGGCTACCCCAAACTCACTGTCAAATCACATGCCTGTGGCCACAGCATGAACCACAAAAGTCATACATCCACTGTTTCGTTCAGAATATTTTCTTTTCTGGTTTCCCTCCTTTAAAAACTAGGTGCGTCTTATGGTCAGGTGCATCTTATGGAGCGAAAAATACTATTTACCGACTACTTTACAAAAATTAGCGTCCAGAAATTCCTCAGGTGGAACTTTTAAGCTAATGGATTCCTTCAACATACTATACTGGGAGCTGAAATGGGGAGGAAATGGAGGCCACATCCTCTTTCCGGGAGATATCAGCAGCAATTTGCTTTATGCTGCACTTTTGAAACGATTGAGTTAGCAAAAGCAGCCCTGAGAAATCTAATCCAGAGGGCACTCATGAGGCAATGCTTTTGGGGGTTTTAACCTGTGGATATTGTCCAGCCTCTGAGTGTTTTCCTTGTTCAGTCATATATAAATTAAAGAGATGATTTGGTGCCACATTACAGATCTTTGACCAGAATGGGTGTGCAACCAAGCTTACTGCATGAGGTGATGATAGCTTACATAATTTTTTAAAAGGTTCTTAAACCACTATGTCCAGAGGTAATATCTTAGCCTCCGGATGTCTTGGCTACCACTCATATCGACCCCTTCCAGCAAATAATGTCTGGATTGCCATCTGTTATCTCATGTTTATTTGATTTGCAGGCACCAGCTTATTGCAGGAAGTGGTGTATTTGGTGAGCCAGGGAGCCGATCCCGATGAAATTGGGTTAATGAACATAGATGAGCAGCTTCCAGTCCTAGAGTATCCTCAGCCTGGACTGGACATTATCAAGGTACGTCTTAATCGACTGAAAACGTGTTGACCAGTAGCAATTATTTTCATTTTACCTCTGCTTATTTGGCTTCTATTTTCAGAGCTCCCTTTTAATTCCCCTTAAGTGTAATGGAATGATTCATAATTTATTGGGTTGCCCTAATAGTTTGCTGAAACATTTTTGTAAGATATATAATGCTTTCGGGTAACATTCAGCTGCTTAAGTGCTTCAGCGAGAGGACCGGTTTACCTTTCTTGTTCTGAAAGTGGAGTGTCCAAAGGCAGCTGCTTTGTATGTTACCAGGAAGTGCCAAAGAGGAACTGTGTATTCTCCCCCATCAGAATTTGGAAATTCATCAGGTCTTTTCTTTGTTGTCTTTTAAGTAAATATTCCAAACACATTGATTTGGGTTTTAACACAGGCTCTTCTCTTCATCATTTGCAGTCTTTTCCCATTTTCTTCTTTTGTGTTTCATGTTTTATTAGACTGCAAGTCTATTGGCAGGGACTTAGAATAACAGAATTATAGAATTGCGAGCGACCACGAGGGTCATCTAGTCCAAACCTATGCAATGAAAGAAACTTTTATCAAGCTTGAACCCGACAAAATCCATCAAGTATGTTTTTTCCAGTACCAACTTAACATGAAACACATCACTGGCATACGCGGCAGCTAAAACAGCCAATGCAATTCTGGGCTGCATCAATAGGAGTATAGCATCTAGATCAAGGGAAGTAATAGTGCCACTGTATTCTGCTCTGGTCAGACCTCACCTGGAGTACTGTGTCCAGTTCTGGGCACCACAGTTCAAGAAAGACACTGACAAACTGGAACGTGTCCAGAGGAGGGCAACCAAAATGGTCAAAGGCCTGGAAACGATGCCTTATGAGGAACGGCTAAGGGAGCTGGGCATGTTTAGCCTGGAGAAGAGGAGGTTAAGGGGTGATATGATAGGCATGTTCAAATATATAAAAGGATGTCACATAGAGGAGGGAGAAAGGTTGTTTTCTGCTGCTCCAGAGAAGCGGACACGGAGCAATGGATCCAAACTACAAGAAAGAAGATTCCACCTAAACATTAGGAAGAACTTCCTGACAGTAAGAGCTGTTTGACAGTGGAATTTGCTGCCAAGGAGTGTGGTGGAGTCTCCTGCTTTGGAGGTCTTTAAGCAGAGGCTTGACAACCATATGTCAGGAGTGCTCTGATGGTGTTTCCTGCTTGGCAGGGGGTTGGACTCGATGGCCCTTGTGGTCTCTTCCAACTCTTCTATGATTCTATGATTCTATATAGCATCATAAACCTGAATCTTGGAAAGCACTGTTCTAAATGAAAATATACCCTGGAAGGTGGGTGGATGGGTAGATTTTTTATTTTTTAAAGTTTCTTAGATTTACTCCCCATCCCACTCATTTTTAAAATATAACTTTCCATGTTTTAAATGCTCTAGAATTATATTAAACCACAACTCAAAAATTCCCCTTAATGAGTTCAGGAAAGGAGACTCGCCACCTTTCCAGAGAAATAGTTCTTTATTGCCACCACTGTGGCTGTTTCAGGAGAAGGGCATTACAGGCATGGAAGGGCCTCTGGTTGGCCACTGGGAGTGCAGAATACTGGACTAGACGGGACTTTGGACGGATCCGGCAGGGCTCTCCATGCATTCTTAAGAGGTGTGAGACAACGCCCCTTCGATATCTTCTTGCTGTTTCCTGGAATATGGCCACACCAGCCTGCTTTTAAGCCACACCCGGGAGTCTATTTAATGAATAGCTAGATGCAGCAAAATGTATCCAAAGGGGATTTCTGCATCACAAGAAATGTGCAAAAACAGCACATCAGTCCTGCTCTCCACCCTTATCCAATAGACAGGGCATCCTTCCCTATCAAAACATTATACTGAAACTGCATGGAGTGCGTAAGTCAGGGGTGTGTAACTAGAGAGGAGCACCAGTTTTTTGTTGTTGTTTTTTAAACCGCCCCGGTGTGTTTTCTCAAGTGGTGTGTTCTATTTAATTTCATTGGCGCATCTCTCTAGCTAAAATGAAACTATCGGAGGCAGCTGCTCTACATTTCTCCAGGGTCAGCTGAGGGCAATGTGCTATCATATTTCCCCTACTGGAATCTATGGTGTGGAGGAGGGAGGAAGAATTAAATGGGAAAGAACACCATTGATCAGTGGATTTTAATAGACCCCCTTCTCTTTTCTGAAACGGAGTCTGGGTATTAGTCTAGTGCTGGAAAAGCGAGGCCTTAACAACTCTGCAAGCAGTTTGCTGGAATTGCTTATTAAAATGCTGCAGCAGTCCCTTTTGACTCACCTTCCTGACCTTGGGTTTCAGTTTTGTGTCTCTCTATATAACATGCTGCTCAAAATGCCCAGGCACTGGGAATGTGGCCTGATTCATGTACAACTGGAGCAGCATAGAAACCAGTAACAACCACAGAGAGAAAACACGTGGCTCTTTTGAGCAGCAGAGAGGAGTGTTGACTGCATAGCAAAGAAACCGAAGCATGCATGTTCCTGTAGTAGTAACTTGGTGTCTGAACCGCCAAAGCTTTTGGCTGGAAATATGAAACTGGAAGTTATAAATACAGGAGCACAACAAAGAGGAATCTGGATCACTTAGAAGAAGGGATATATTATTTATTGGTTTGTTTTCCATCATGTATTTTACAGGAGCTTACGTCTCCCCGCCTCATCAAAAGCCACCTGCCGTATCGTTTTTTGCCTTCAGACCTACACAGTGGTGAGTCCAAGGTAAGAATGGTTAGCTTTGTATTATTTCTTCCCGGTGTGTTTTGTGAAATGGAGCAGGGTAGGGTGAGAGAAATGTCCACTGATTAAGATGAATAATTTCCATGTTCTTAGGTAATCTACATGGCTCGCAACCCCAAAGACCTGGTAGTGTCTTATTACCAGTTTCACCGCTCCCTACGAACCATGAGCTACAGAGGAACATTTCAAGAGTTCTGTCGGAGATTCATGAATGAAAAGTGTAAGAAAGTTTGACACTGGCTATTGGCAGTTCCTTTTAATGTTTCAAATTCTGTTCTGCACCACTTCTTAGGAACAAAGTGTGAAACCGTCTTGCTTGTAATGCCTCTAAAGTTCTGGTTCAAACCGTTCATGTTGGCATTTGCCTTCACCTGATTGAGGGACCTCCACCACACACCTTGGATATTGAGATGGATGCTCTGCATCAGCAATGAGGAAACTGTGAACCGCAAGGCCTTGTTGGGCTGCTGCTCCCTTCAGCTCCAGCCAGCATGGCTAATGGTCTGGGAGGATGGGAGTTGTAGTACAACAACATCAGGAGGGCACCAACTTGGAGAAGGCTGACGTAGGCACTTGCTAAAGATGAATCTCACATGAAATGCAGCTGTAAGTTACAGAAGATTCTCTCTGAAGTCACCAGAAGTCGCTAAATATATTGGAATATATTCAGAGATTGCTTTTTGGTGCTCCCAAAATTTCCTTTCCCAGAGGAATGTATGCAAAGTCTGGGTCCCTTTCCTGAAATTAATCCCTTTGTGATGCCTCTGTCTGAATGAATTGGTGTGCACATCTGAGCACCCATGGAATTACAATGAGTGAATACAGTGGTGCCTCGCAAGACGAAATTAATTCGTTCCGCAAGTCTCTTCGTCTTGCGAGTTTTTCGTCTTGCGATGCACGGTTTCCCATAGGAATGCATTGAAAATCGATTAATGCGTTCCTAGGGAAACCGCCTTCAGACCAGGTCCGGGGACAGTCTGTCCCCGGACCTCTTCTGAAGGCTGGGGGGGGGGACAAGGGCTTTTCTTCCCACCCCCAGCATTTTAAAAAACCCCGGGACAGCGGAGGACTTCTCCGCTGTCCGGGGCGATTTAAAAGCCCCTGGGAAGGCAGGCAGGGGGGACAAAGACTTTTGCCCCCCACCAGCCTTCAGAAGGTGTTCCCACCCCCCCGCCCCGCTTCGGAGCACCGTTCCGAAGCCGGGCGGTGGGGGAAGGTGTTCCCACCCCCCCGCCCCGCTTCGGAGCACCGTTCCAAAGCCGGGCGGTGGGGGAAGGTGTTCCCACCCCCCCGCCCCGCTTCGGAGTAGCGTTCCGAAGCGGGGCGGTGGGGGTAGGTGTTCCCTCCCCCCCGCCCGGCTTCGGAGCACTGGGAGAAGCGATCTCCCCGCAGCCCCTTGCTTCAAAAGAGGTCCGGGGGCAGCGGGAAGCGCTTCCCACTGTCCCCGGACCTCTTTTGAAGCAAGGGGCTGCGGGGAGATCGCTTCTCCCCGCCGCCCCTTGCTTCAAAAGAGAAGACCCGCTGTCCCGGGGCAAGCTTCGTTTTGCGAAGCAAGCCCATAGGGAAATTCGTCTTGCGAGGCAACTCGAAAACGAAAAAACCTTTCGTTTTGTGAGTTTTTCATCTCGCGAGGCGTTCGTCTTGCGGGGTACCACTGTATAGACAAAATGAAGCACCCTTTATGATGACACTAAAGTTGCATTGGAAGGAAGAATAAGAGAGAGACAAGTGCTACCAAAAGATTTATTTAGCTCCATATCAGAGATGGGGCTGCCAGTTACATTCACTAACCACACCCATAGCTAAAACATGGCAGCGTGGTGATGGCAGGAGTAGGTGATTATTTTATCATTTAGGAGATCCCATCTAAAGTTCTGGAGGCCTTACCCCATAGGCAGCCAACTTCTATTAGCAAGTGCCCAAAGTATATTACAGTAGATAGTTTGTGGGAATGTTGAGGGTGGCAGGAGAGGATATATTGTTTATCAATAACCTTCCTAACTTCCGCTAGCAAGTTTCTTCACTTAGCAGTGTGCATTCCCCTTCTTACGCAGCAGAAAGCTGGTTGCAAACTCGTGTGAGTTTCTTAAGACAATAAGCAATTTGAATCCCTCTTAAAAGAATAAAGGCACCACAGTCTTATCCATAAGTAACAAAAAATACCGGTAGTTTTACCCACGATCAGGCAGAGCACAGTGTGATCCCTGAAGGCAGGCTTTAAGCTTAAAGTTACAAACATGTACAAACAGGTTTACCCCATATGGGAGAAAACCAGGAGACTGCTGTGGCAGCCAGCAGTCCAGTCCAGGTGATTCAGGAAGCAGACAGGACAAACAGGAAGGTCAAAGAGAGGGAAGTGGCTGCGTGACTTGGCCTTTTGCCCGGTCTGGGAAGGTCACGTCCACCTACTAGTCACATGCAAGGAAGGATGCTCCAGGCCAGGAAGAACAGGAAGTTTCGACTGACTGGACCAAACATTCCCTTGCATGTCCACTCTAGCAAATCAAGGAATGTTGTATTTGACTGCTCCCAATGGATTACATCCCACATAGTTCACCTCTAGTTTGCTTATAGTACATGTGCAACTACCTGTGCGTTGATGTGGCTTCATTTCTGAGCTGAAGCAGGAAACAAGCAGCTGTTCAGTATGGGAGACGCAGGCAGGAATACAGACCGGACGCTATTAATTAGGTCCAGTCAGATGCCACTGCCCACCACTCCTTGTGCCACTCAAGCTGTCACATCGCCGTTCAAGCCATTGGTCACGTATTCCTAAACCGTACAGGGTTTCAGCTTTTAGTAGGAACCATCATGCATAACTGGGTCAAGTTCTACACCAGAAGCAAATATGTATTCAGACTTAAACATGCAAATGGTGAGTGCAACTTAACCAGATTCACATGTCTTGTTGGTTTTCCATCCTCTCTCTTATGTTTAATTTTCACACTGCCTGCACACAGAATCTGGAGAGGTTTTTATGATTCAAAACAAGGATAACTCTGAATATACTTATATTGTAAAGACCGTACATACTCCTCTAATAGTTTTTGTTAGAAAACAAGGCAACAAAATTCAGTTCATGCACTTCTTTCCAGCTTTTATGTTTCAGAGAAATTTAACTAAAAGTGATGTCCTTGCGTATTAGCCATTCTATTTTCTGTCTCTACAGTAGGATATGGTTCATGGTTTGAACATGTGCAGGAGTTTTGGCAACATCACATGGACTCCAATGTTCTCTTTCTCAAGTATGAAGATATGCACAAGGTAAACATATTGTATAAAGGCTCCCCCTCTCCCTTGTTACCTATGGACTCCCCCCACCCCACCCCAGGGTATCTCTGATCAGAACTGGAGATCCCCTCCTCACTGATACCAATTACCATTGAATGGAATTTTGTGACTTGCAGTGATACTTATGTTTTATAAGAATCAGTTTCTGAAATGAGATGGGGTATTAAATTGCAGGAGAAGCACATTAGTCAAATGAATAAAACAAAGCAAACAACAATGCAATCCAAATGGAATGGAGGGGCAAATTTGGCAAATCTGAAGCCTTGCCAGGATCACAATGAAAATTAGTAAGGCATTTCAGGGCTCTGGGGCTGGCAGACAGTTTCCTCCATTCTGGTGTGTGTGTGTCTTAAGGGGTGTGATCCAGGGGAAGGGAGTAGTGATTCATAAGGTTTTGTGCCTCCAGAAAGGTAGCAGTCAGAGCTGGGGAGAGGTCTGAGCAGTTGGATAATGGGAAGGGGTGTGGGACACAGAGTGTGGGACACAGGGCAGGAGCCAGGACAGAACTCACCAGGAGTGGAGGGAGAGACACTGCCTGAAGGGCCGGGTGGTGGCGGCCGAATCCCGTTCCCCACTCTGTCTTCTCCCCTAGAACCAGGAAGGGCTTGAAGAGCCAAGCATAGCAACAGCTTCTGTGTACAAGAAGTCACAGGTTGCTTGCTCTCAGTCTGTCAGACAAGAGCACTTAAGTTTTAGTGTTTATGTGGCCACGCTGTTGCTCCATCAGTCTAGCTCAGAGCACAAGTCTTAAATGGGGAGTGGGGCTCAGCTTCCTAATTACAAACTGTAAGTTTGTGCTTTGTCAATAAAGAATTAAACTGCCAGTCAGTTGTCTTCCTTGTGCAAGGTGTGCTCAGGACCGTGGGTGTGGGTGTTAGGGGAGCCTTCATCCCTTTTGCCTTTGAAAGAGAGCACCTTTTAGACACACTATTTGTCTTGTTTCCAACTTTGCCCCCTCAGAGCAGAGGGGTGTTTGTGGGCAGCTCTCACCATAAAAAGTCCAATCTGTGAGATGGAGCTGAGTGAACAGGAGCCCTCTCAGATTTCTAGCCATCTATTACTGGTTTGTGATGGGGTGTGGCCCTACACTGAGCCCTCTGCTTCTCCCCCCCCCACCCAAAAAAATGGCCTGGGCTGCTGTTGCTGGGATGGCTGTGCGCGGAGCAGGGGCATATGAATGGGGCTTGGTTAGTGTCAGAATCCACATAGGCAGTGCCCACCAATTCATGCCACGGTTCCCTCCTAGGGCATGCCTGTCTGGATTAGAGCATTTATATCTAGTTAGACTATTGTCATTCCCCTACATTAGGGAAGTGATATTCACAACGCTATTACAAGCCATTTGCAAGGAATCTTTAAATCTGATTTCAGCCTACTACCCTTGCTGGTACCTTTCCCGGGAAAATCAGAGGCTCACTATGTCAGGTTCCTACTGGAAGACCAGACAAATGTTAGAACATTAGCAGTGGCAAAGTTTTTATTGGTGGTTGCAAGATCAAATGAGCCCTATATTCTAAACAAAATGCTTGTTTAACCTGGAGGTAGGCTGTATGAATTGTGTATTGTTTTGTAATGATTTGTTGGGTCTCTGGACCATAATAAAGATTGATGATGATGATGATTTCAGCTATTCAGCTGCTTGAGTTAGGACCTGAAATATGAGTCTATACCACTGATTTTAGGATGCTCCTCTCGACTCTGCTAACACATACGTCTATGACTGCTTGCAGGGCTCATTTGTTATTGCTAACCTTCCTCTCTTTTTGGCTTTTCTCTTTATTGGCACGTGCACGTAATCTGTCGTCACAGGATCTGGCAACTATGGTTGAACAGCTGGCGAGGTTCCTGGGCGTCTCTTACGACAAAGCACAGCTGGAGTCCATGGTGGAGCATTGTCACCAGCTCATTGACCAGTGCTGCAACGCAGAAGCCCTTCCTGTGGGCAGGGGTATGTGTGCGGCACAATATAGTGCAAATATTTGCAAAAGTGGAAGGCGGGTGCTGTGATCCTTATGGGTCTTTTGGGCCTCAGCAACTGCGGCACTTGCAGATACAGAGGTTGAAATAGAAGTGCTGTACCCTTCTCTGTCGTCAGATAATTACTATGATGCCAAGGAGCTTGCCTACAGATTCAGAAGCATGTAGTAGAACCTTTTCGGGACTGGAAAGCAATAGTTTATGTTTGTAGATATTAAAATGCTCCCTGGGGTTTTTTCACCCCTTTTTTAAAAACCACCCCCCTAAGCATGGAAAGATAGTGCTTCGGGATGATTCCACGGCATACTAGTTTTCTGTTGGTCCTTTTCTACCATTGCGTTTGGGAAAGGGAAATTGTCAATGGAAGAGCTGTACCACATGCTTCCTGATGTATGGATTGGCTCAAAATGCGCTGGCTTTTCCAGTGGGCTGTTGGGGGAATAGAAGGAAACCGACAGAGTAGGGCAGTGGAGACAAATGGAAGTAAGCATCTTGGCACTGAGCCTATTGGGCTGGAGACAGCCCATCACCTCTTCAGAGTGTGGAACGTGGCATAAGAAGAAGACCCTCCTAGATGTGAGCTGTTCTGATGATCTAGAAGGGGGGGGTTGCAAATGATTAAGGGAAATGGAACTTCCCTCCTTACAACGGCTCGGCTCCCCTCACTGATGAACACCTTTCGCTTTTAAAATTTGATCTTCCACACCCCTTCTCTCCCCACCCCCCATTGCCCCCTCCCTATTTCATGTTTAAACAAACTGATCTGCCACTGTCACTTCTAGTATGGCCCAGAGACGTTGCCACTGTGGAGCACATATTTATTGGGTTTGTTCCACAATCACAAATACCAGCTTATTAGAAGTGTAATGAATGTGTTTGCAGAACAGAGGATACAGTGGCTCTGTCTCTCCCACCTTCTTTTGTCCGTCTTCAGCCCAAGGTATCCAAAAGAGGAACAACCAAATTGCCACCTTTTTGTTAATTCTGTCTGGCCACAGTTGTTCTCTTTTTTTCACCTTACTGCCTTTGGACCGGCACTCTGTCCTACCCTTAAACAGCCCACCTCCAGAATGAACTTCATTTGGCCTAGACATTTTCTCTCAGAATATATGCTCAAACTTATTCACTGCCTGCCTTTTATCCATACATGTCTTCTTTTTAAAAAATTTATTTGTTTTGCTGCTTTGCATTTGTGATAATTTTCCGTATTTCATAATCCAGCCTAAATATCAATATGTGTTTTCTGCCTACCTTTTTTCATTTGTTTGTGCAATTTAAAATTCTGTGATCAGCCTAAAATTAGTTTATTGCTTTGTTTAATTTACCACCAGCTACATTTTCATTATTTTGCTTTATGTTGGGTTTCTTTCATTTTCCCTCCACTTTTAGCTCCTTGACCTTTACTCAGAAGATAACCCCCCGTTGCTGTGAGAGCAGGCCATGGGTTAGCTTACGTTCCTTACATTTGCTCCATATCCCATCACAAATCACAGTTTCATGAACCCAGGTGGGTGACTCTTCGACCAGCTATCCATACACATCCTTGGAAAATGGTTATCCGCAAAATATAATACTTGTTATTTAAATTATCACCGTGGCGGCCAACATTTTTGTGGGCATGAGTGTTGCCAGTCACATCCAAAGGGGGAGATTGTGCCTCTCTAATGTAGGGGTGGGGGACCTTGTTCACCCTTCTAGGCAGTCTGTCACTGGTGGGCTGGGTCCAGAGCAGAGGTGGAGCTAGCTGCTACGGCATCCAGATTAGCCACCTACGGGAGCATCGCCCATGGCGAGCTGCGAGCGTCCCAGGGGGGTGCTGCCCACAGCAAGCATCCCGGGGGCAGTGGCGATGTCACCCCTCCTCAGGGATGACACCCAGGGTGGGCCGCACCCCCCTTCCTTCGCCAGTGGTCCAGAGGCCAAAGTGGGCGAGGCAATTGTACAGTCAGCCCCATCCATTCTCTCCTATCCAGGCAAACAAGAGGCGTTTGAGTTCAAGGACATGTTCCAGACAAGCAAAAGCTCTCCGGGGGGTGGGAAGCAGGCCTGGTTATGGGGGAGTGGCTTGGTGAGAGACCCAAGGGCCAGATAGAGAGGCCTGGAGAGTACATTTGGCCCCCGTGCCTGGTGCTCCCCACCCCTGCCCCGATGTACACTATCAGGAATTACAGGGTCAGAGAGAGTGACCAGCAAGCGCAGCGGGGGGGGGGGAATTCTCTAGCCCATTTGGAGGACGACACTTGCTGTTTTTGTTAACAGGTCCTGCCACATCCTGTCAATGATTATCGGCTTAATTTCTGTTTCTCAATTTCTCTCTCTTTTCCAGGACGTGTTGGGCTGTGGAAAGACATCTTCACTGTCTCCATGAATGAGAAGTTTGATTTGGTTTACAAACAGAAAATGGGAAAGTGTGACCTCACATTTGACTTTTATTTATAAAGCATAAAGCAAAAGTGCATGACTCTGATATCGGGATCCCAGCTAGAAGTGCTTTCTGCATTCATTTATTACTTGCTGGACACAACACTATACCTGTTGCACATATCAATACTTTAAAAAAAAGGCACCGTGCATTGGGAAGTGAAGGTAAGAAGAGCCCTGCAAGATTGTGGCAGCAAACACCTTGTTCAGTGTTTGCTTTTCAGGTGTGGCCCTGGGCTGACCCCCCTGGCTTACACACGCATAAAGGCACAGCAAGCATTCTCCATTGGTTTGTGGGCATCACCTGCTCACTGCCCTTCATTCCATAAGTTAATGGTGCATTGTATGAAGAAATAACACCCACCCACCCCATTGCTTCTTCTGAACCTCTTGCCCTTCTTTCTCTTTGGACATGAGAGGGGGAAAATGAGCTTCTTTTTTGTCTTGGCACCATTCACAGCTGTTAAATTATTTTTACTTGCTCATTACTTTATCTCGCCCAGGGCAACCCAAAGCAGCTTACAACCAAACGGGCAATCAGGCAATAGAGACAGTAAAGCAAGACAAAAACCTTTGCCAAGCCCCTACCTGGAACTGGCCACATGTGCTTTACTTGGAAGTAGGGTCCAATGTGTTCAGTAGGACTCTTACTCCCAGGTAAGATGGGGATAGGACTGCACCTGGGGGGTGGGTGCTTATTCAGAAGTAAGTTTGTTTCCTTAAAGCACTTTTGCCCCCAAATTCAACAAAAGACTCCCAGAGCTGCTTAAAAAGATCAGCAGTGAGGCATTGCACTGATATTACCTGAGGGAATCAGCATTCAGAAAAGGATCATGGAGCTCAGTTCAGCCCATTCTGGAAAGCTCTATGCACTTCTTTGCACAACTGATTTGTGAAATGATGGATTTAAGAAGAACAAAGTATCTGCCCCTTAGGTTTATAATCCAGAAGGCAAGGAAAGGGAATTGAGAGGGAGGTTATCCGAGTCAAAGGGGGCACATTCATGAGCATGGTGCCTTACTTGTATTTTCCCCCTAAATTAAGAAGAGGAACCAGCCCTACTATTAGGCAAAGTGAAGTGACTACCTTAGGTGGTAGGTGCTGGAGGGGCAGGCAGTATCTCTTAAGTCCCCCAGCCATTCCGCTGTGTTGGAGGGCAGAGCATGTCTTGACCCCTGAACTAGCTTGCTGGTTTAGGTGTGAGCATGGAGGAACCCTGCCCCGTCACCACGACTGGATTAAGATTCAACTGCCTGTCTGAATTGGCTTCTGTATGTGGCAGGGGCACCATCTTGCCCTTCACCTCAGGCAGCAAAATGCCATAGGTCAGTCCTGCTAAAAAGCCCCCAACACGTTTCCTCAGAAGGAAGATGGCTGCACAGTTGCCATGCTCATTCATGTCACCAGGGCTCCTTCAGAATAACTTCCCGGTGCATTGTTCCTAAACAGAGTCAACACAAATAAGAGAAAACATCCTTCCTCTGTAAATGAAAGCATTCTAAAAAAAGAGAGATAAATTCCAGGAATACCTGGCTGCTATGGAACACATTCTGTACATGTAAAGTATGTAGTATATACACAGTTTAGGGATGTATACCTTTTCAGAGTCATTGTGTATTTAAAATACTTTATGGAAGCTTTTCAGTGGAAACCTCAAATAATTTCAGTGAACCAGAGACAAGTTCGTTTCAAAGGAAAATGGGTTACAGGCTGAAATGATGTGCTAAATGTTACCTTAGTGTGTAACATCTTCCTTTTTTGTCTCTCATCAGCTTTCTACCCCTTTCCGCTCTTGCTCTTTTGAGTGTTGGGAAAACAGGGTTTCCCTCCAACAGAGGTTCTGGCAATTGGAAAAGTCCAAGCAACCGTTTAGTAGCAACTCCTCAATTTGTGATCAGAAAGGCTCTACAGGGCTGTTGTGTATGAGGCAATGAGCACTTTTCCATTATGGGCTATTACAAATTTTGCGGACAATATATTTTCCAGTTGCTTGCAGAAAACAGTGATATTGGGGGTTCCATATGACAAATTGTCTCACAATAAGTACAGTGTTTCCCACACTTTTACACCTTGTGCCTCAAATTCAGATCCCCAGATGCCAGTTATCTGCTTGATGGTTGAGCTGAGAGGAATAATTGCAGCTGTGCTTGCAGCTGTATCATGGAAGGATATCTGTACTGAGGTAGGATATTGGAAGTTTTGGGTGGGGGTGAGCTAAATCATTTCCCCTTCCCCACACCTTGTTGCCAGATTCCAGCTCCCCTCAGGCACCCACCCACCAAGTGCAGCTTGGAAGGGGAAACAAGGCTGAGTGGGGATGGTACTGAAGAAGGTTATCCACTTGCCTGCCATGGTCTGGCCGGGAATCGTAACAAATCTGAATGTTAGAAAAAGAAAAAGAAATTTCCTGCAGTGAACAGAGCCTGGACTGTGATTTGAAAGTCTCTATTGAAACTGAACCAGAACAGAATCTGAACAAATACTTAGATTAACGTAGCTGAGGTAGCAGACCTGTACCTAGGTGATGTGATTTGTGAGGCTGCAGGAGAGATTGCCTCTGACTGAGTGCTCATCCATCCATCCATGAAGCGTATGCATGCATCATGTGCTGCCTGTCAGGAAGGAGGGTATACTAGATCTCTTCTCCCAGATACAAAATTTTCTCTCTGGGTTGTTTTGTTAATATAAGGAGAAGCGTTATCTCACGTGAGCCCCCACCTGCAGTCTGAAGTGCAACAATCCAGAAACAGATTTACCACCACAGTGGGAACTGGGCCCAAATTATATCTCATTAGACCAATTAACTAGCCTTGCTCCACTGTAGCATAAATAACTTATTGTAACCCATAAAAACTCCTGTAAAGGGAGGCCCATAATACTTCAAACAATCACACTTCCATTTTCCTACATGAACCAGAGCTGAGTAGGCTCTGAAGTTGTGCTGCCCCTAACCCTGATTGGCATGAATCTGAGTGAAACCAGAACAACTTCTGGTACAGATGAGCCTGAACGGAAACGGAAACAAGATTTTAACAGTAGGGCTCACTGGTACTTATGTACTCCACTCCCACCTTGCATTCAGGCCCACCCCGTAAGTTGAGAATCTAATTGGAAATTCTGTGAAGTGCCCTGAGACCTCCGGGTATAGGGCGGTATATAAATTCAATAAATAAATAAAATAAAATGTCAAACACTCATTCATCAGTTATGACTAGGTCTGCCAGCTGACCAGAAAGAATGGGAAAATCTGTTCTTGATCTGCCAGTGAATCCTTTTGAGAAGTTAATTTCTGCAGATACAGAAATTAACATTTGAAAATTTGGCATCCCTCAGCTACAATCCTGGCCTTCTGAAACCATCTTCCAGTGTAGCCAATATAGCTCCCATCAGCAATGTGTCATGGTGAAGCATGTTTAGCGGGTGCGGTGTCTCTTCATAGTGCCCATGCGAATAAAGACTGCGTGTGTATTAAATAGCAGCCATACTCTAATACATAAGCACAGTATAGCAGTTTCTAGTAAACATCAAAGGGCATCGTCTCTGATGGACATGAAAAACAAACTAAGAGCGTGCAGTTGAAAACTGAAAAGAGCAGCCACACACAAGATCAGAATGAAAGCCAAGATGTGTGCTTACTATCTATAAATTCATGTATACCTATTCAGAAAGATTATGCATATAGCCTGCGGTTTGCTTGTTAATATAAGAATCAATTATCTTTCATTTTTCTGATTTAATAAAAGGCTGCTAGACCACAATCCAGAGAACCATCTTGCCTCTTTAACAACCTAGTGGTCATGGACCGTGATGCAACCCAAAGTTCCTTCTACACCATCCCAGTTCCAGTTCTGTTGCCCACCCTCTTCTCCCACAAAGGGCTTGTCCACACCAGAACAGAATGTGGGCCCCATCCTAGTGTTTGCCTGGGCCTTTCCCTTTCACATGCGGGGGTTTTCAGCCCTGTTTGTTTTAGCCTTGCCAATGTTTTTTTTTACACACACACACTTAGGTGGTGGGGAGTCCAGGCCAGCATTGGGATGGGGGGGGGGCATCATGTGGATGCCCCTACCTTAAGGGGGAGACAGACCAGTGCAAATCCACATTTTCCTCTTGTGTGGATGATCCCTCACTGTGGAGCAGTGCAGAAGTCCTACTTGCTCCAAGAAATGGGAGGAGAAAGGGTTGGTAGATAAGATTGCAGCCTGGAGATCCACACTGTAGTAAATTAACAGATGAAGCGGAGAATTTGGCAGGTACTTATCCTGCTGCCCTTTCTGCAATTGCACAACCACTCTGGGACTGTGTGATATTTCTATTTATTACAGGAATACAGGGAGTGGGCACACGGAAGAAACAGGTAGTCTCACTTCATCCGTATGAACACCCTGGTTACAAACCTGGCAATTCTGGCACAGAAAGCCAGCTTTGGGGTTGTTAAAAGAGAGGGGGCTGTTCTTCGGGTTGTCCCTGGCAGCCCTCCTTTATGATGGCTCGTTGAAATCTCTAAAGACGGACAAGCATCAGTTATCATTTCCATAGGGTAGAGGGAGGCAGTTGTCTATCAGTGCAGGTGTTGGCAAATGGCGTCAAAAATTTTGTGGCTTGACAGCACTCCTTGTATATTTGTGAGTGAAACGGCTTTTGGTAAACTTTATTTTTATATTTTTAGTACTGTTGAGAATATTTAAGCACTACACATTATACTTTGTGCTTGCTTGCTTATTAAATAAAGACATGTTCCGTGTTTGGTGGGTTGTCTGCTTTTTATCTCACCCGAAGGAGGCAAAAGAGCAGCTTGGACAAGGGTGAAGAACCTTAGGCTTGGGAGTGGGATTCAGCTGCTAGGACTCTCTTTCTGGCTCATCAGGACTCTTCCCAGCCACACGGTCAGACCCTTTAAGGACCCTGCCTTGCACGCTCTTGAGGGTTTGCCTTTGGAGTGCTGATACCACCGTGTGAGTGTGTGTGTGTTTAGAAAGCAGCGCCTGTTGTACAAAGGTGATCTTTGCATTCATTGCTCTGTTTACCTTCACTTCTAGTGCCAAATGCTTCCCTCCCACTTGCCTGGATGCTGCCCAGACAGGAATGTGGTTTTTGGATGAAAAAGATTTTTGATCCTCGAGCTAGAAGGAAGGATTAAAAGTTGAATGAAAAGGTAGGGAAAAAGATAGCTGCATTAATAATGATAATAATAATAATAATAATAATAATAATAATAATAATAATAATAGCAACAATTATTATTATTATTATTATTATTATTATTATTATTATTATTATTATTATTATTCTGCCCATCTGACTGGGTTGCTCCATCCACTCTGGGCAGCTTCCAACAAATTAAAACACAGTAAGATATCAAACATTAAAAACTTTCCTATACAGGGCTGCCTTCAGATGTCTTCTACAAGTCAGATAGTTCTTTATCTCAGTATCTGGTGGGGGGGGCGTTCCACAGGACGGGTGCCACTACTGGGAAGGCCCTCTGCCTGGTTCCCTGTCTTTTCACTTCTCGAAGTGAGGGAACTGCCAGAAGGTCCTTGGAGCTGGATCTCAGTGTCCGGGTAGAACGATGGGGGTGGAGACTCTCCTTCAGGTATACTAGGCTGAGCCATTTAGGGCTTTAAGGGTCAGCACCAACACTTTGAATTGTGTCTGGAAACATACTGGGAGCCAATGTGGATCCTTTTGGGCTGGTGTTATATGGTCCCAGCGGCTGCTCCCAGTTACCAGTGTGGTAGCTGCATTCTAGATTAGTTGCAGTTTCCGAGTCACTTTCAAAGGTAACGTAGAGCGCATTGCAGTAATCCTGGTGGGAGATAACCAGAGCATGCACCACTCTGGCAAGACAGTCCGCGGGCAGGTAGGGTCTCAGCCTGCGTACAAGATGGAGCTGGTAGACAGCCACCCAGGACACAGAATTAACCTGTCCCTCCATGGACAGCTGTGAGTCCAAAATGGCCCCCAGGCTATGCACCCGGTCCTTTATGACCATAGTTACCCCATTCAGGACCAGGGAATCCCCAACACCTGCTTACCCCCTGTCCCAAGAAACAGTACTTCTCTCTTGTTGGGATTCAATCTTCATCTGTTAGCCACCATCCACCATCCACCCCCCAACTGCCCAGACACATAGGGCATTCACTGCCTTCACTGGTTCCAATTTAAATGAGAGGTAGAGCTATATGAACACCCAGCCAAAACCCCCTGACGATCTCCCCCAGCAACTTCATACAGATGTTGAAAAGTATGAGGGAGAGAAATAGAGCCCTGAGGCACCCCAAAAGTGAAAGCCCAGGGGTCCAAACACTTACCCCCCCATGACTTTCTGGAAACGACCCGGGAGGAAGGAGCGAGACCACTACATAACAGTGCCCCCAGCTCCCAGACAGTCCAAAGGATACCATGGTTGACAGTATCAAAAGTCTCTGAAAGATCCAGCAGGACCAGGAAAAAGTTTTCACCTCTGTTCCTTGCCCGCCAGAGATCTTTGACCAGCATGACCAGGGCAGTTTCACTCCCATGATGAAGCCTGAAACCTGATTGGAATGGGTCCAAAGAGTCTGCATCCTCGAGGTGTGCCTGGAGTTGTTCTGCGACCACCTGCTCAATTACCTTGCCCAGGAATGGAATATTTGAGACTGGGCGATAATTGGCCCTAGCGGCTAGGTCTGAAGATGTTTTTTTAAGAAGCGGTTTGATGACAGCTTCTTTAAGGGGGTCTGGGAAAACTCCATCACAGATGGAAGCACTCACCACCCTACAGGGCCCATTACCCAGCCCTTCCCGGCTAGCTTTTACGAGCCAAGATGGGCAAGGATCAAGGAGACAGGTGGTCGGTTTCACTCATCCAAGCAGCCTGTCCACATCCTCAGAGGTAACAGGTTGAAATTTGTATTGCTTAGCCAACGACCATCATCAAATCACTCAATAGTACGATTAAAAAATGGTACACCACTCAAAATATAATCTCTCCAATGGTTCCATGATCAGAAATATCACACCAATTCTGCACAGGATTCTGCACAATTAACAGCAGTAAAAGTTGTACTACCTTGAACTGTCTGTAGTCCTAGGTTTCGGTTATTTTGCTAAGAATTTGCAGAGTTTTTTCTTTCCTTGCACCACAAACACAATAATATTATCATGTATATGTGGGTTATCCAGAAATTTAGGATGAAATGGTCATCAGTATGCACAGCTTTCTTTATCACCTTGCCATCTTGTCTAGGTGAGATTGTACGCAGTCACATATATCCAACTGACAGCTACTGATATGCAGAAATACCCCAATGTTTATTTTACAGACTGTGAAATCTGTGATAATGGCCCAACATGGCAATCTTATATTAATCCAAATAAATTTTAAGAAATCTCCAGCAGATGGGAGTGTAGTGCAAGCAAACCGCATATTCAAAAGGCATAACTGCAGTAACCATTCAGTGCTGCAGGGAAGGAAGTACAGAACCTGTTTATGCGCTAAGACTGCAATCCTGAGCACACTGACTAGGGAGTAGGCCCCAGCAAAACGTTAGCCAGCGCCCTATGCCAGGCTTCCGAACATGGAGATTTGCTGCTACAGCTAATAGTTTATGATTGACATTTGCTCCAAGGATTTGTTTAATCCTTTTAAGAAGCCACTGCCAGCAAGCATATCTTATGATAGTGAATGTCACGAGCTAATTATGTGTTGTGTGCATTTTCTTAACCATTTTGAGGAAACTTAGGAAATGGGCTGGGGCTGGTGGAATTGCTTAAGCCTATAAGCAGCACAGGAAGCAAGAACAATTGGGGGTTGTAAGCAACCAAGTCAGAGTAGACCCACTGAAATTAATGACCTACGCTAGCCATGTCCATTCATTTCAATGGGTCCACTCTGACTAGCATTGGAAGCAACCCTAGGTTTTCCTGCAGAGAAGGAGGGATCCATAAATGGGTCGTCTCTGCCCATTCACTTCGCTGGGCAGGAAGAAGTTGATGAGAAGGGGTTATCTAAATGGCACCAACAACATCTCTCCAGTTCATTTCTTGCCCAGCTCCACGACAGGTCACTTATTGCATCGCCCCATTTTTGCCGGGTATTTTTTTTATTTCTTGGCAACTGGCAGTCTTCCTAACATTCCTCTCTCTGCTAACCAACCACAGGACCACAATAAAAAGTATGTGTGGAGAGGGGGGGAGAGACAAGAGGGAACAAGGGTTTAAGAGCTGAAGGAGAGACCACCATGAGCTCACCAGCTCTTTCAGCACACCTTTCGGATGACTCTAGGTCTAGGAGATACTGAGCTGGCTGTAGAGGGGGAGGCAGGACTCCCTTGCTGTCTTCCATGGTCCCCCACCACTTTGGAGGCAGCCAGGACTCCACCTAGGGCCAGCAAAGTCATGACACTGCAAGAGAGTGCCCAGTATGCCAGGACCAGAGGGGGGGGGAGAGGACTTGCCCCCAGCAATCTGTGAGCAGTCAAGGCTTTTCTCTGGAGCTCTTGTTTTCAACCAGATCCCCTGTGCTGGTGGCTAGACAACCCCCCCCTCCCACATGTGATGTTGGCAATAGCCCAGCTCACAGCCCCCACTTCAGCTTCCAGGCACAGATGCATGTGAATGAGCAGGCTCCAGCCCAATGCAGCCACCGTCTTGGCCTGCAGTGGTGGCAGGAACTGACCACCTCTTCCCCGTCTCCATTTTCTGGCACAGACCCACAGAACGGCTCCAGGGGGTGCTGCTGGAGATGAAGGGACCCTGAGCCCCCAAAGCTCCGGAACTCTGTCTCTCTTTCATGGGAAGGTGGTGGGCTCACCAACCATCAGGGTGGGCATGTTTGAATATTCCTATAGGAGAAAGAACAACAACCTTAGAATCATAGAATCATAGAGTTGGAAGAGACCACAAGGGCCATTGAGTCCAACCCCCTGCCAAGCAAGAAACACCATCAGAGCACTCCTGACATATGGTTGTCAAGCCTCTGCTTAAAGACCTCCAAAGTAGGAGACTCCACCACACTCCTTGGCAGCAAATTCCATTGTCGAACAGCTCTTACCGTCAGGAAGTTCTTCCTAATGTTTAGGTGGAATCTTCTTTCTTGTAGTTTGGATCCCTTGCTCCGTGTCCGCTTCTCTGGAGCAGCAGAAAACAACCTTTCTCCCTCCTCTATGTGACATCCTTTTATATATTTGAACATGGCTATCATATCACCCCTTAACCTCCTCTTCTCCAGGCTAAACATGCCCAGCTCCCTTAGCCGTTCCTCATAAGGCATCGTTTCCAGGCCTTTGACCATTTTGGTTGCCCTCCTCTGGACACGTTCCAGTTTGTCAGTGTCCTTCTTGCAGGCAGAAAGACAGCCTGGCAGTGAAGAGGTCTGGCTGAACCTTTCCCGACTCTGACATGCTGACTTTATACACCCAGGGAGATGTCGTGCCACAAGCACCTGCAAGAGCATTAAATTGCATGTGCCCACTGCCCACTCTTATAGCCTGGATGGGTAGAGCCCAGAGCAAATGTTTCCATTTTCTGCTGATTATATACATTGGCTTTGAATCTACACCTGCAGTTATATGAAGTTGATCTCCTGCCAGTCAGCTAAAAGGGATAAATGAATCTTTAGTACACCACATGAATCATTAGGACCTGGCGTTAGAGTACTAAGACGGTGAGCCTCACTGCCGCTTCTAAGCAATTCCTAAAAGAAAGAGTGGCATCCACCTATCAGAACATAAATCCAGACTGGAAATCAATGTTCAAAGAAAAGGAAATTAACTTGCATTCCCAAATACACATTCAAGTTTAATTGGTGTTTTTATAAATGTTAAGTCTTAAATGAAAATAAAATAATAATAATAGTAGTAGTAATAATAATAATAATAATAATAATAATAATAATAATAATAATACCCCGCCCATCTGGCTGGATTTCCCCAGCCACTCTGGAGCTTTTGACAGGACGATAGAGGATAAAAGCTGCAATCCTCCCTGAGCACTTGGGCAGGTGCAGCAAAGAAAGGTAAATAAATGTAGCCAGCAGTGTCAGATTTCATGATGAATTTTTTTTTGGTAAATTTATCTATGGAAGCAAATTCCAGGATTATCTCTGAAGCCGTATGCCCCTTCTGAGCGCTCATAATCAGGGCTTGAAGGTTTTGAGCCTCCTCAGTTGTTTGTCCCTGGTATCCATTATTCATACTGCCTCTGTACAGGGAGGTTCCATTTAGTGACCATGGCTGATGACAACAGCTAGAGCTCTCCTTAACTTAGTCTAATACTTGTCTAAAACTTTACCAAGTATGTGGGAAGGGGGCTCCTCCACAGGGCAATTACCAAAGACAGCACCTGCTGTTTATGCATGGAGGTTATGCCACGTTACGTCAAGCAACTGATATCCTATATGTTTCAGTGCATTTTCCTATTATTATTATTAAAATTTTATATGGCCCTTCACCCAAAGATCACAGGGCAGTTGCAAAATATCCTACCATCTTCCTTACTGCAAAAGTCCAATTTTTGGAAGGAAGCGAGTTTGCTGGGCAAGAGCACAAGAACACCTAGTCCATTGTAACTGGGCAACTTAAATTTGTCAGTGTATGATTGAATCCCACTTACAAAATAGCAATGGTTTGGGAGCAGTCTTCAAGCAACAGCAACACAAGACTCGAGAGCAGCAGGCTACCTTAGGGAGCAAAGGGTAGGCTGTGAGGTGCACACACAGTTGTGTTGCCCAGCATTTCAACACTGCCTGCTCCTGCTCTGCCCAGCACCTGCTTGCTGCCTGATTCAACAAATGCTGCAAAGCAGCAGTGCCAGCCCCAGTGGATGTCCTGTGAGCAAACCAGTGTATGTGCACAAACGACGGTTGCTGGGTTGCCTGCCTACTCACTCCGCCAAAGCCTTCCCTCATGGCACTGACGATGACACATTGGGATGAGGCAGCACGAGGTATGGCAGCCAATGGGCCTGGCCAGGCCAGTAACAAGCAAGCATCATTGTAGCAGAGGTGCTACCTCAGTAACATGGGAATAGCTGGGGAACTTGGGGAGAATGGCCTGGGGGCACACAGAAGGCTCTTGCAGGGTGCTGAAATGACTCAAGACAGCCAACATGAGCTTTCAGCCTCTTCAAAGCACACTATGGAGAGCCCGCCTTGTTGTGACAAAGGCACATGGGTACCGTCATGCTTAGCAGTTAGGCTGAGCCTGCTGTCTGGTCAGCATTCAGTGCCAGAAAAAGGAGAAGCTCAGCTGTGATATGCCTGGCAGGACTCGTGAGCATGTGTCCATGAAGCTTAAAATGCCAGCTAATTGAGATATGGGTTTGCTGTCCCTTTCTCATTTGCTGCTGTTCCAGGAAGTGCAATCTATTAATTTTTTAAGAATGCAAAAATGTTTTTCAGGGACAATATTCTAAACAACTGTGTGGATCTGTTCCAGCAAATGGAAACCTCATTTTTCTCTGGCTACAGGTTTCATTCTTGAGCGGTGATGTCACTGCCACATTATGTCATGGGATTCACCCCCAGATAAAAAAGATAAAGGTAAAGGACCCCTGACAGTTAAGTCCAGTTGCGAACGACTCTGGAGTTGCGGTGCTCATCTCGCTTTACTGGCCGAGGGAGCTGACGTTTGTCCGCAGACAGCTTCTGGGTCACGTGCCCAGCATGACTAAGCCGCTTCTGGTGAACCAGAGCATTGCACGGAAATGCCATTTACCTTCCCGCCGAAGCGGTACCTATTTATCTACTTGCACTTTGACGTGCTTTCGAACTGCTAGGTTGACAGGAGCAGACCGAGCAATGGGAGCTCACCCCGTCGCGGGGATTCGAACCACCAACCTTCCGATCGGCAAGCCCTAGGCTCAGTGGTTTAGACCACAGTGCCTCCCGCATCTCTTCACCCCCAGATAAGTTAGTACAATTCCAAATATATTCCCAGGTAAGTCATAGAATTGCAGCTGTAGTTGTGGTATGGTTGTAAACCACCCAGAATCATTTCTGAAGAGCAATATACAAATATTTTAAATAAACAATTATCTAACAAGGTGCTGCAAATCTTTGGCTATATATGAGAAACTCCCCTCATCTGTTTTAATGGGATTTCACCACCTGCCTCAATTAGGTTCCACCCAACCCCTGGCATTATGTTCCACCTTACTCGCTGCCTTGTGAGACGAAAAGGCTCAGGAATAAACGCTACACAAATCTGGAGTGGAGTCCCTAAGATGGTTGGACGGCCTCCTTCCAGCAACTCCTGCCGCTCAGCTGGCGCCAAACATCTTGCTCTGCTTTCCTTTGGACTTCATCAGCGAGGCCAAGGGTGGCGTCTTGTCGTCTGGACAGCCCTGGACCTCCATGCACACTAGCCAGGATTGCACCCCAGAGAGGTCACTTTGGTGCTGCTAACACAGCAAAAACAATGTGGGAGGCAGCAGTTACGAGTTCCTGGCCTTTGCAGCTGCGATTCTCCAAAAGGTTGACTTCACCCCCAGAGGCACACTCCATTGTCTGTCAACACAAACAGATGCCACCAACCCCATGTCATGTGACAGAGACACACGAGAGCAGAAGCAGCAAAGCAGGCTGGGAAGTGATGGGACTGCACAATCATTTGGGCCTACTAAAGTTATTCAGGCCTAACTGCTAACTGTGGAGTCACTCTGACATGTAACTCATTCTCCTTATAACTAGCAGCCATTTTCTCCCTATGCTCTCTGTAAGAGTTCAGTCAGAGTCAGTCTGCCTCAGTTGTGAGCAGAGTCAATATGTAATCTCATTCAAACTGTTTGGAACCATGTTGTTTATGAAGAAGTTTATTTTAACCCAGTAAAGCGCTTATTCTTTCACTTAAAAATTCTGCATTATTAATTTACGCTGCGTGTCACCCCAGGCAGGAGTGCTTTCAATATTACAAGCAGGAAAAACATTTTCTTACTACATTTGTTTCTCTCTATGGTGTTTTGACACATGAATCTTATTTACCTTTGAGTTCAATGATTCTTACTTCTGACTAAACACATTTAGGATCGAACTATACAAACATCTTGGGCTGCTGCAATCACACTTACTTGGACTCTTGGTGCTTTTGAATATTCTTAAAACAAAAGCCAAAGACAGACTCTTAATAATCAAACACACACTCAGGCCAATGAGGGCAGCTCACCAACGCTATGAACAGCTGAACTAAAAGCAGCAATAACCCTAGTCTAGTGTCATGTTGTGAAAACAGTCTAAGGCAAATTGCCATCTTCCTACTTTACAACTCATTTTGGTTTGTTTTTGCGTTACTCGAAGCTGCACATTTTGCTTTCCTGCCCGTTGCATGTCATGCAGGAATTCATCGGGTGTGCGAGCATTTCCTGGCAGGCAAGCGAGGGATACTTTGCCGCGTGCACAACACCTGCTGAAACAAGGACGGGCAACCTCTGGGCGTCCAGATTTTCATTGACCCTCCGACTCCTATCAGCCCAGTTCAATATGGCCAACTGTCAGGGATGACGGAGTTGTAGTCCAGCAAACAAGTGTTGGTCCGCGAACGTCATCTGAGCCCAAGCCAGAGAGATACATGCTCTGCGCCGGTGAACTTATCTACACAGTCATTGCCGATCTCTCCTGCGCCGGCTTCCTCTGAAGCAAAGCGGGACTCAAAATCCCCAGAAATCGTGCACAGGATCGTGACCTCAACTTGGAAGGATCTGGCAACTTCTGTATATAGAAGGATCTGGCAACTTCTGTTTCAGTGTATCTGAAGAAGTGTGCATGCACACGAAAGCTCATACCAAGAACTAACTTAGTTGGTCTTTAAGGTGCTACTGGAAGGAATTTTTTTATTTTGACTATGGCAGACCAACACGGCTACCTATCTGTAATTGGAAACTCCGATCTGCGATCCCCGTTGCCCCACCCTCTCCGTCTGCGCAGCCGGGTGAGTTGGGGTGGGAGCAGAGCCCCTTCCCTTGGGTGCCCATTGGCACTTACTCCGAGGTAAAAGCGCGCGAGGAGGACGGCCTCAGCTCAGCCAGGCAGGCGAGGCCGCCGATCCGAGCGCACGCTCGTTTGCAGAGGGGAAACCCAACCCGCTGAGCCGGAGGTGCGGCGGGGGGATGCGATTGTCGCCCTCCTCCGGTTGCTAGGCAGCCGCCAGGCCCCCCTGCCAATCCGGAGCGGCTCTCCGTTGCCGGGGCAACAGCGTCTTAGAAACGCGCCTTGGCCGGCGCGCGGGCGGAATCTCGGGCGGCGGAACTTCCCAGAAGCTGGTCGGGACGCGGGGTCTCGCCGCCCCGCCGCCCCCGCTCGCAGGCGCCTCGGGAGGGAGGGAGGGTGGGCAAAGCTGCACGGATTTCAGCCAGGTACTCACGATCCCGGGAGGGGGCTTCCTTCGGCGTCATCAGGCAGGGAATCCTTTGGAGAAGAGTCTGCAGGTACAAAATTGTGATTTGTTTTGTTTTCAACGAGTGCAGCAAGCCTGTGACTTACACAGGGGTCATGTTTTGGGGCAGCGCTGGATTTAGGGCGCCCCCCGGACAGGGGGCCAATCCTTTAGTAAGGATTACTAAATCAAGTAAACTGGATTTAGGGCGCCCCCCCCCCGCACAGGGGGCCAAGGCGAGAGGGCGCAACATAATAATAGTAATACCCATATAAATATAGGTTTATTGTTATCTACTGAGAGGATCCGTAAAAAAGCAACTGTGCCAAAAGGAACCATTGCGAAAATAAATATTTTTTTTGGGGGGGACACCAATTTTTGTCCTGGCTCAGGGCACCGTATTGCCAAAGTCCACCCTTAAAGCCAATATAGCATATCATCAAAGCACACCGAGTGCAATGGCTGGTGGGATCGCCAAAGTCCTTTTTCCTAGGACCCCCTTTCAGTTTTGTTTTTATTTGCCAAGTGCATAAAGTTGAAAGAACACAAGTTAAACGTGCGTAAGTTGCGGGCTGACTGCAGATGAAACAAGTTCAGAGAACAGGGTGGGGTTTTTTGTACCAATAGGAAGATCAGAATCCCCCTTCGGATCTTGAAATATGGGTCCCCCCAACAAAATTTAAAATTTGGCTTTGTAATTCGGAATTTATGTGATGTGATTTAATTTGATTTGATTGGCCGGTTAATAAAAATTATTAAAAAAAGAAAAAGAAAGGTAGGCTTGTCTGAGAGATCATGGTAGGCCCTCCAGCGACCTTCATGGTCAAATGGAGATTTGAGTTTGGGTCTCCACAGCCCAAGTTCAGCATTAATTATAACTACAATGCCACATTGGCTCTGCATGTAGTTTATTAACAGCCTCACCTTATTCATAATGACTTAGAAATACCCTACTATGTTTGGCCCCTACTCCAAAGGCTTCATTCATATCCTAAATAGATACAGTCCATTATTTAAGCATGTTTAGTTGGAAATAAGGGTTGAAGCAGCAGTGATGTGCAGTGCAATCTTCCTGATCTTAAAGTGTCTTCCAGAATCTGCTTTCTAGGCATGGGTCAAGTGCAAATGTGGACAAGCCCTAAGTTTCAGCTCCCTGGAATTGCTCAAGCTGCTTGTGGAGTGAGATCAGTTCTGATTCAATTCCATGCCCTCATAGCTGGTGTCACACCTTTTACTTTCCGCAGGAATCATGTCCAGAGTTGTTAGTGCAGCTGATTACAGTAATTTATATCCTCAATCCCATGGAATTGTGTTTAATTCAAGAGGCCTGTCGACACCTTCAACCAGATCATCAACACGTAGCAACAGCAGCAGTGGCGGCAGCAGCAGCACACAAACATCTATCAAATCAATTTCAAGTAAGCATGTTTACTAAAGTTTATGTTGCAGGCTCCGACAGCAGCCAAGCACTGTAAGACAGGCTGTTAGAGATGTGGAAATTATTGAGGGCAACAGAAAGAGCAGTAAGTTTGTGCTTCGTGTTCTCAGCATTTTTCTGGCTCTTCTTAAAATGATTTAATGCATTTCTCTAAGGCGGGGAGATATGCAAGCAAGTCTTCACACTGGAAACTTATTTGTTTCCTTGTTGGGAAAGATGCACAAGATGGAGGGAACAGGAAGTGCAGTTCAGCTGTGCTTCCTGCTAGTCAGTTGCACTTCCTGCCTCCCCCCCCCATCCATTTCAAAGTGTCCCTTCACTTGAGTTTCTTTTCTTCATAATTAAGCTTTTTGGCCTGGTCTGAGAGAGGGCATTGTAAAAGCTGCATCAGTGTGGATGGGGAGGGAACAGATAACTCTGAAAGGCCTTTTCCAAAAGGATTTTTGAAGCCCCATTGTTACAGAGAAGAAACACAAAGCAAGATCACTCTGGAGAATCCCTAAATAGCTTTGACTGAGATTTGGCAGGATAAAACCCGTAGTGCAATATAATTCAAGGAAATTGGGAGATGGGTCAGGCTACTGCTGACCTCCAGTTAAGGGAGGTTTCAAGGTAAGAGGGTGTTAATTGGGTCTCTTTTCACACCAAGAGGAAAAGTAAAGAGGAAACAAGACCTTCAGGCCTCAAACTGGCTTGAGTTTGCTTTTATCATAGAAAGGCAGGATATAAATATCCAATATAAATAAATAAAATAAAGATACTTCCCAGATGCCTGGTGAAAGGGACCTTGGGTCTTCCTTGGAAGATGTAGGAGTTTGGAAAATCTGCTGCGTTTCAAGCTCAAGAGTTGGGGGAGGAACGTGGAGCACTGTATTGCTCAAGGAGGATGGGTCTCTTAGCTAAATGGAGCCTCCTTGTTTAGAGGCAGTCTACTTTTGGCTACTAGGTGCTAGGGACCAGCAGTAGATGAGAGCTACTGCTTTCATGTTCTCCTTAAAACTTTCTAGAGGCACCTGCTGCTTTCCTCTGCCAACAACAGAACAGTGGACATGCCCCCATCTCCCCCTGCCTGTTTGGAGTCCTGAAAGGTTCCTACTGTAGAAAAGTCAAACTTAGGTTGATAATGTAGAAGTTGACATGACTTTGTGCTTGGTTTGCTGAAGGAACTGTGTACCACAGGCACTATAACTTTATAATATATTTTCTAGCTGCATCTGTCAGTTCTCTCCCTGACCCCACATTGTCTTCGGTGGATATTGAGCAGATTTTGCTTCAGAAGGCTCTAGCAAAAGAAGATGAACTCAAAAATGCATTTCAGACAGTTGACGTTGATCAAACCCTGAAAGTCACTAAGGGTGAATTTAGAAGAGTGATTGAAACATTCATTTTACCCCTGACGCAAGAACAGTTTGATGCTTTGCTGGACAAGGTGTGTAGTCTTGTGGGTGTATATAAGCTTTTTCTCAGTTATCAAAGGGCCTAACTGCATGTTATCATTAACTGTATCATTTAGGCATAATTAGCAATCACAGCATTGGTTTTTAAAATTAATTGCCATATGTGAGTTAGGAGCAATTGTGATTGTCATGTAGAACTTTTGCGTCAGAATTAGGAATAAACCTATTGATGCCAGTGGGAGTTTCTCACAGTCTCAACTGGGAAGGAGGGCTTAAATCTTTCCCTATGGTGTCAATCACACAGGCAGGTACTTGGCTTCTCCCCTGTTGGGAAACAAGCCATGATCTGGCTAGGCATGTCACCTGAACTCAGGTGAGTCATAAGCCAATAACAAACTTCTCTCGCTGCATGCTGTTTTTTCTCTCTGCACACTGAGGTTTTTAAATTGTTGTTATTGAAGAAGAGACTCCAGACATATAATTCTCTACCTGCAGCAGGAGATAGTGCAGTCCAGGAAAAGCATTCCCACTTTAATTCTGTTGTGTGTATAAATTTGCTGTGAGTCACAGGCCCAATGGAATTACAAGTTTTCTTGTAAAACATTCTAGCTGTTATGATGCTTCCCAATATTAAACGGAAGCAATATGTCAGTAAGAAGCATGGCAAGAAGCAGTCCACTGAAAAGCTTTCTTGAGTGTGTGGTTTTACAGAAAGGTGGAATATAAATTATAATAAATAATCTTACCGGTGAGCAATTAGAATAACAAATATTTTTATGAGAGAGCTGTGGGCTGTTTGAAAGCTCATAACACATTTGTTGGGAAATGAAAGAATGCAAACAGATCTAAACAAAGAAGATTAACTATTTAATTAAATGTTACCTTAATGGAACAATAAGGGAGGAGGCAACATGATGAAAAACAACCACCACAGAATACCATTCACATTAAGTTTCTTTGTATTGAAACAGATTCCGGGCTGTACCAAAGTTGCTGTACCTTATCTTGAGTTCTTGTCGAAGTTTGCCAGACCGATTAACCACCTCCAAAGGACGTAAGAACTTTTGTTGATTTGAACTAAGATGAACTGTGAAGTTCTGAGATTGGTAGAAGTAGTAATGCCAAATTTCAGGCAGGCCTACACATCACCAAGAACATGGTGTTGTCAGCGAAAAAGGCAGACCAGTGCCAACTCCCTTCTCCCTCACAATATCTTATAGTTCAACTTTCCCGGCAATGTCTGGGATATTCCTGGACTGAGAATACTGTGCATCAGTATTCACAGTACTTACAGTAGCCGACCAGGGAGCATACAGGGAGCCTGCAAGCAGAATGGTGGTGTAACATTGCTCTCTTCAGAGGCATACATAAAAACAGCCTCGCTGCATAGGACCCAACAGTCCACCTAGTCCAGAATTCTGTTTAGCCAGATACTGTCTTTCAAGCAGGCAGTGGCGTAGCGTGGGGGGTGCCAGGGGTGCCGGCCGCACCGGGCGCAACATCTGGGGGGGGCGCGCTCGCTGCCTCCGGAGTCGCCGAAGAGCCTCGGGCGCAGGCTGTAGCGGAGCCGCATGTCTCGCGGAACCGCCGAGCTGTGCGCGCGTCCGGGCTGAAGGCGCCCGGCAGGCAGCAGCTCTCAGCGCTCGCCGCGGAGGACGCGCCAGGCAGCCCCTCCTCACAGCCCCGCCTCCGCCGGTGCTGCTGCAGCTGCTGGGCCGTTGCATTTTCCTCGCCCCTCTGCCCCTCTCCTCCTCCGGGCAGCGCCAGCGGCAACTTGCAGCGCCAGCGGCAACTTGCAGGTTAGGGGTTAGGGGGGGGCGCAAGTTACTTGTCTTGCCCCGGGTTAGGGGGCGCAAATTACTTGCGTTGCCCCGGGTGCTGACAACTCACGCTACGCCGCTGCAAGCAGGGCACAAGAACAGCGCAGTCTTTAGCATATGTGCTGCCGTGGTGCAAAGATCCGCCAAGCGCCCCCAAATGTAGTTTAGCCCCCAAATTAACTTTTATTATGCTTATGTCAGACACCACGCTTATGTGTGCCTTTATCTCTTGTTTATGAAAGAAGGGAGGAAAAAGAAATTTATTTGCTCATTTATTTACAATACACTTATACTTAAGTATACAACACCATCACACTTAAACTTATAAGTATTGTTTAGGCACCTGCTTAGGAGAAACATCAGTCGTGTCAAAGATGCCTTTGACCCTGCTGCTGCATAGCAGCACAGCTCAATACAATACAGTGGTACCTCCAGTTATGAACTTAATTCGTTCCAGAGGTCCGTTCTTAAACCAAAACTGTTCTTAACATGAGGCGCGCTTTCTGGGCTGGGCAAGGTAGAACCCACTCACAAAGGACTTTTAAAAAATACTAGCCACAAAGTTGTCACAAAGCTGCAATGTAAAGCCACTCAAGGCCAGAGGAAGGTCTTAGCTGCCTGGATGTGGCGAGCACACCTTACATTTCTTAAGCCACAGAGCTGATGCAGGAGTTTGGCCCACCATTTGGCTTGACAAGTGCACATATATTTTTAAGTGCTCTGGAAACTGAATGATGGCAGTGTGTGAGGACCCGAACTTACAGTAGCAGCCCAGTAGATTCAGGATTGTGCACCAGCACCCAGATCTGTGTAATACAGAGAAATTCAGGGAGACTGGCCCCGGAAATTATACTCCTAGGCGCCTTGACATTCTCCAAAACTCATTTGAGTGGAGATCTAGATCAGCCTGTAAGGACAACTCTGCAGTGCTTTGTACGCAGAAGCTGTCGTACGGACACAGACACCTGATAAGTTTTGTGATCTGTCTATTATCGGTATTTTAAGTTTCCAGAAGGATAGGCATGCTAGCTTTCTAAAATAATCTATATTTTTGCATTAAAAAAATATTACCAAAGTACGAGTACCGGTATTTAAAATGTGTGATGTAAATTCCAGTCTCTGCCTCCCCCAATATTCCATACATACATGTTAGTTTGTGGTACCAAGAACAACAAAGATTTCTTTACAGTGGTGCCTCGCAAGACGAAAAGAATCCGTTCTGTGATTCTCTTCGCCTAGCGGTTTTTTTCGTCTTGCGAAGCAAGCCCATTGAAGGATTAGCGGATTAGCGCTATTAGCGCTATTAGAGGCTTTTAGCGGCTTATCTGCTGATCGGATCAGCTGATAAGCGGCTTAGCGGCTTAGAAAAAGGGGGAGGGGGGGGAACCAGCAGGAACTCGCAAGACATTGTCGTCTTGTGAAGCAAGCCCATAGGAGATTCGTTTTGCGAAGCACCTCCAAAACGGAAAACTCTTTCGTCTAGCGAGTTTTCCGTCTTGCGAGGCATTCGTCTTGCGGGGCACCACTGTATCACCGTAAAATACTAGCCTTTTTATTATGACATAAGTCTATCAGATTCAAAGGAGTAGCCTTAGTTATACCCTGATCTACCACTGGAGGGTGATACAGC
The DNA here is from genome assembly GCF_965112155.1 of Podarcis liolepis. Lineage (NCBI taxonomy): Eukaryota > Metazoa > Chordata > Lepidosauria > Squamata > Lacertidae > Podarcis > Podarcis liolepis. The sequence goes on from NC_139556.1 coordinate 4,495,171, forward strand.
TGCTGTTTTTCCTTAGACAAGATTTTAGAAAGTGAGTTTAGGACTACTTTCTGACTTGAGTTACAGCCTATGGCCTTTGTAAAACCAAATTATCTTGGGTTGCAGAGCATTATGTGCTTAGATAGCACCATATAAATAAGTTTTTGGCAGATAAAATCACACAGATTCAAAGGGAGGAAGACTGCACCGTGAGATGGAAGAGGGACAGAACTTTATCCATTCAGGTTGTCTGCAATCATTTTCAAGCTGTTACCTCCAAGGATGTGGACAGGATGCCTGGATGAGTGAAAGAGACCACCTGTCTCCTTGATCCTTGCCTATTTTGGCTTATAAATGTGAGCCAGGCAGGGCTGGGCAATAGGTTTTGTGGGTTGGTGAATACTTCCCTCTGTGAAAGAGTCTTCCTGGACCCACTTAAAGAAGCAGTTATTAGGAAATCAGGAATTTAGGTTACAGTGCTACCTCGGGTTACAGATGCTTCAAGTTACAGACTCTGCTAATCCAGAAATAGTACCTCGGGTTAAGAACTTTGTTTCAGGATGAGAACAGAAATCACGTGGTGGTGGCGCAGCGGCAGCAGGAGGCCCCATTAGCTAAAGTGGTGTTTCAGGTTAAGAACAGTTTCAGGTTAAGAACAGACCTCTGGAACGAATTAAGTACTTAACCCGAGGTACCACTGTATTAGTTGACAGGAAAATGTGATGGGTGGAAAGGGTTAAAAACCCCATCCCTTGTTCTCTTGGCTTTTGGGTGATGGGATACCACATCTCTGTCCCCCTTTGCCACAAGCATCAGTTGTGGGGAAGGCATAGAAAGAAGGCTGCAAGTGAATTTCCTGGTGCTTGTCTAGCTTGGCTCTCAGCTAATTGAATGCTGGTCAGAGCTTCAGTTCTGCTCTTCATCAGCTCCATTGATCACTACGGCTGCCACTTCCTCCTTCATCTTCAGCCTCTTATAAGCACCCAAAATCTCACTCCAAACTTTGGATGTTGCTGCATTTGGGGGCTGGGACCACATGACGTTCCCTCTGATATGACTGCATCTTAGATGTCCCTGAGCCAAAACCCCACTTTTCTTCTAACTGGTGGTAATGCAAAAAGGATTTCTAGAAGAAATACATGTATGGTGCCGCGCAGTAGGCCTCTGGCATGCTATAGTTTTGGGGTTATATCGGGTTTCTTGGCTTTCACGCCACATCTCCGTGGACCACATCATGTGGCCTTCTCCCCTCTCTGCCTCATTTTCTTTCTGCGGCTGATCCTTCAAAGCCCTACTCCTTCAACTTGCAAGAGCTTTGCTGCTTGCTCATTGCCCCAACATGTCAGCATTGGCAGCAGTGCTGGTGCCAGGCTATTTTGAGCCCTAGGCAAGGCTAACTACTTGGACCCCCCCCCCAACTGCTAACTTAAGTTTTCAAAAAAAGATGTGTTGTAGGAAAAATGAAAGGCAAAAAACCTTGGAACTACTGCATTTATTTTAAATGGCAAGCCTAAGTAATACAACCTTGATTATCTTTCTCAAATACAAAAGAAAATGCTTTAGCACACAGCTCCTTTTGGATAATCTTGTGAATTCTGATGCTAAAATTTCAGTCTCTTGAAAGTTTCAATTTCAGGCACATCAAAATCTCACTTTGCCTTCCTTTTCCTTTGCAAACGTTGTCCCCAGTTCCTTCCAGTCAAGCCCTGATGCTTGGGCATGTTCAACTGATAATAGTTGCCAAGCCAACTAGTCTCCTTAGAGCAGCAGAAACATTCAGCACATTATCCAGGAGTTTTTGTTGTAGTGTGAAGAGAAGTCCTCCTTGGGGCGTCATAGACTTTCTGCCCCTCATGCATGGTGGGGTTAAGATTGCAAGTGTCCATTTTAAAGGAAAGGGTGAAGTGTACCAGAGCATGTTCCCCCACCCTCACTACACCCCCCCCTTAATGCATATTGTGGAAAAACATCTTTTGAACTCAGTAGACCAAATGAGCACGCTCACCTGGACAGATATTTTAATGTGGAAAAATGCATGTGTATGTATGCATGTGCTTGCTCCTTTCTCAATTCATCCGTTGCCCCACTTCCTCCACAGCTTTGGCAGCACATGGGCATCTCTCACCCCACTTCACAAACCAAACAAAAAACAACTGCCCACCTGTGGTAGGGATACACCTGGAGATAACAGCTCAATTTTCCTAGTGCCTGATCATCACAAACACCAGGCCCCCCACCCTCTTTTTTTCAAAAAACAACAAAAACTAATTGTTGCAGAATGGACTTCCTGGAAGCAGGAAGGCAGAGTGGCTGGGAGGTGAAGAATGGCACAAAGCAGGCATGTCCAAAGTCCGCCTCAGGAGCCTAATCTGGCCTGCTGGTCAGTTTAGCCCTGCCCATGTGGCAGTTTATTTCCTGGGGTAAAATCCTAAAAAAAACCTCAACAACTTTAATCCTAAAAAAACTTTGGTTGGCCATTTGGTCGGTGTTCACGGCCCTTCACTTCATCAAATCTGGCCCTCTTTGAAAAAGGTTTGGAGAGAGGTTTGTGCGCATGTGTGAGGAATTGGGGAAGTGTCCTAGGCTAAGGGGCTCCCACTTTCTTTTTACCTCTTTAACTCCTTGATTTGGCTGGGGCCACTTTCCCTGCCAAAGCCATTTCTCTCCCCCGTTTAGCAGTTTGTTAGCAGGGAGGGAAAAGGCGGTGAGGGAACGGGAGAGCCCTGTAAAGGCTGAGAGGCAGAAAGAGCGGAAGCGAATCCTGCTCTCCATTTTGCAGCAATCTAAGGATGCTCTGAAATACTTGGGGTGGGAGAGAAATAGAAGACAGCAGAGCAGACGTGTCTTCCTTATTTCTGCCAGGAGTAGTTATAAAAGGGAGAGAGTCCTTGAGATTATGGGTTGGTGACAAGGGTTCTGTGGGCAGCTTTTTCCAAATGCGCAACATGACACTGGACCCAAGAAACAAACAAGGAGTGTGGTCCTGTTACTGCCAGGTGTGAGATCAGCTAACAGCCACTAGTGGGGGGCTGCAGTGCACAAACAGTGCATAAAACGGAGCCTTTTCGGGGGGGGCAGAAAGGCCCTGAATACTCTTTGGGGGAGTATGGTGGGCATTGCTGCTCTGCAACATTGTTCATGGTAATTTCATTTACCTTTACCTTTTTAGGTGGAGTAGTGCTGAAGATTCGCGGTCGAGGACGTTGAGTCAGCTAGAATGCCTCTTACGGGAGAAGGTATTGCACAGCAAGTAACACTCAGTCATTTTCCCTGCCCTTGATAGCCAGCCATTACCTGTGGTCACCGCTGAGCTCTCTCTCAAGATCTCTCGTGTGTTCAAAAAACTCAGGGGAAAAGGAGAGTCACCCACCTCTCGTTTTGTGCTGAGTTTCAGAAACAGGGAGACTGTCTCGTTGCTTCTGACTTTCCCCAGTGCCTGATGCAAAGTGGGGAGGCAACTCTGCCCCTTTGCATCCTTGTGCCAGCTTGGAAGACACTTGGACCCTTGCTCCTTCCAGGGTCTGGAGTAAATGCCAGAGAACATGGGGCCAGGAAGGCAGTCTGTGTCTGTTTCCACTCTTTGCCCCCCATGAAATGCATTGAGCATGTAGGGAAAGAGGGCTTCTCGGTGTTGTGCCAGACATCCAGGAACAAGCAGTCTCCAGGAAAAGATTTATGGTTGCCCCTAGCACCCACATTTGTGTACCCCAACACTGGGCTTTACTCACCTATGAAACACGTTTTGGCCGCCAAAGACAAATCACGCTGGCATAACTCTCCAGGCTTAATAATTAGGCAGGAGGTTTTTGCAGAGGATTTGCAAGTACAGCTGCGGCATAGCAAGATGGAGCAGCCGTGTTTGCCAAGACGCAGCCTCTCTGGCACAAGCGCTGTGTGCGCCATCTCACCCACATGTATCTATATCGGATCCAGGTGCCAGCATCTTTCTCTCATGAAGGGTGTCTGTATCTGTCATCCTAGACTGTGTGAGACATTAGCATATCACAGAGCTGTCGGGACAGATTGCATCCAAGACTGTCATTCATTCCTCACTACAGTAAACCCTATCAGTCATCGCTCAAATATAGTTCTTATGGCTGCCATTGCTTTTCTTCTTCTTCTTCTTCATATATATATTCATGCAGCTAACAGGAGAGTAACATTTCCATTTCCCCATGACAAATGAAACAGCCAAGCTATCTTTCTGTTGCAACATTTATGAACAGAAAATATCCCCCATGGCCCCAATTAAGCTTCCAGAAAATTTAATGTATAAGAGCTTGTGTTTATTTATTTATTTATTTGATTAAGGACGATCTAAGATTAAGCTTATATGTAAGTATCTATCTATCTATCAGTAGTTTAATACAGGATCTTTTGCAGTTTTAGCATCCTTAAATTGGAAAAAAGGATTAATCCACAAAGTCAAGGAGATGATGCAGAGATTTGGACGATCCTGCAGTTGCAAATGTCACCTTGAATATCTTTGGCAGGGGGAGTATTTGCATTGTCAGTGTACAGATGCCCACCAGCCCATCAGATAGATATGTATGTCACTCTTTTAGACTGCAGGTAGAACAGCAGATTGAAGCTGATGAAAGGGATGCAGAAGTTGCATCTTCTGTGCTAAACTTGTCTCCAGGAATTCTCCAGATGAATGAATGAATGCTCTTAAACCCCTTTCAAATCCCAGCTTCAAGACTAGAACAGCAGTCCATCTATTAGAGTTTCCTTTATAAGCAGCTTGGGACAAATCCCTCGTGTGCTCTGTGACAGAGGTGGGGGAACCCCAGGCCTTGGGGGCCAGTGCAGCCCTTGAAACCTCTTGAGGGGACAGGCATGAACAGACTGGTTACTGTACCATGAAACATTTCACAGTTCATCTGAATTGGGCCTCTATTCCTTCACAATGCTGTACCCTCAACCCTAAAGATGTCCTCTGCATGTAGGTGCCAACTTACGCTTTCTATTAAGACACTGCAAATACCTCTCCAAACAGGAATGGTTTTTTTTCTTTCTACAGCAAGTACAGAAAAGAGGGACTGGCCCTGTGGGTGGGATGGTGAAAAAGTTCCATAAGGTGGAAAAAGTTCTATAAAGACAGAATGGTTGAAAGTTCTGTTCTTTTTCATCCATTTGATACTCTCCTGCTCACCCACCATGCAGAGAGTGCAGCCACCAGCAGTAAAATATCAACTGCAATTTAACTTCATCTAGATTGTGTCCCTTATTTTTTTAGGAATTCCCTTCATGGTTTGCAGGCTCACAGAACCTCTACCCAGCCCTCACCCAACAAGGTCTTGTCTACCAACAAGGCGTTTGATATCCCTTCCTCTCTTTTTGCAATGCCAGACACATAATAAAACCCAATGCATTTAGTAATATTTATTTATTAGACTTCTATGCTGCCCTTCTAAGGATCACAGCATAAAAACATAATATATTGTTTAATTAGCCACAGGCCTGGGAGAAGAAGAATGTTTTTGCCTGGCTCCTAAAGATATGTAATGATGGCACCAGGCAAGCTTCCCTGGGGGGGGAGCACTCCCCAAATGGGGAGCAAACTGCAGAAAAGGCTCGTTCTCATGTTGCCATCCTCTGGACTTCTCACAAAGGACGTGCACGAAGAAGGGCCTCAGATGATGATTGCAGGGTCTGGATCAGTTCATATGTGGAGAGGTGGTCCTTGAGAGGTTTTACCACTGTCTCCTTCAAGCAGGCAGGAACCACCCCCTCTTGCAAGGAGACATTGATCCCCTCCCTGGCCCAGCCAGCTGTCCCCTGCCTGCTCCTTTTTATCAGCCAAGAGGGGCAAGGGTCCAGAGCACAATAATAATAATAATAATAATAATAATAATAATAATAATAATAAATTTTATTTATATCCCGCCCTCCCCAGCCGAAGCCGGGCTCAGGGCGGCTAACAACACTAAAATAATGCAACATTATAAAAACATCATAAGAATTAATTAAAATCAAAATTGATGGCAACCATAAACTAAAGTATTGTAAAGATTGCCAAAGGAGGGAGTCAGGCTGTGCCCTAACCAAAGGCCTGGTGGAACAGCTCTGTCTTGCAGGCCCTGCGGAAAGATGTCAAGTCCTGCAGGGCCCTTGTCTCTTGTGACAGAGCGTTCCACCAGGTTGGAGCCGCAGCCGAAAAAGCCCTGGCTCTGGTTGAGGCCAGCCTAACCTTTCTGTGGCCTGGGACCTTCAAGATGTTTTTATTTGAGGACCGTAAGTTCCTCTGTGGGGCATACCAGGAGAGGCGGTCCCGTAGATACGAGGGTCCTAGGCCGTGTAGGGCTTTGAAGGTTAAAACCAGCACCTTAAACCTGATCCTGTACTCCACCGGGAGCCAGTGCAGCTGGTATAGCACCGGATGAATGTGATCCCGCAGCGAAGACCCCGTAAGGAGTCTCGCTGCGGCATTCTGCACCCGCTGGAGTTTTTGGGTCAGTCTCAAGGGCAGCCCCACATAGAGCGAGTTACAATAACCCAGTCTGGAGGTGACCATCGCGTGGATCACAGTGGCTAGGTCAGGGTGAGAGAGGTAAGGAGCCAACTGCTTAGCTTGGCGGAGATGAAAAAATGCCGCCTTTGTTATAGCTGCAATCTGCGCCTCCATGGAGAGGGAGGTATCGAAGATTACACCCAAACTCTTAACGGACGGTGCTGGCACTAATTGCACCCCCGCAAGAGATGGGAGTTGCCCCCTCAATCCCATATCGTCCCGTCCCAGCCAGAGGACCTCTGTCTTCGAAGGATTTAACTTCAACCGGCTCCCACGTAACCATCCAGCCACAGCTTCCAAGCATCTGATCAGTGTGTCTGGGGCCGAGTCAGGATGGCCATCCATCAACAGATAGAGTTGGGTGTCATCAGCATACTGATGGCAGCCCAGCCCAAAACTCCGGACAAGCTGGGCGAGGGGGCGCATAAAGATGTTAAAAAGCATCGGGGAGAGAATCGTACCCTGAGGCACTCCACACACCAAGGAGTGGCGGGATGACAGTTCCCCCCCAAGCGCCACCCTCTGTCCCCGACCAGAGAGAAACGAGCGCAGCCATTGAAGGACTGTGCCCTGGATCCCCACGTCGGCGAGGCGGTGGTCCAGAAGTTCGTGATCGACCATGTCGAAAGCTGCTGACAGATCTAGAAGAATCAGCAGCCCCGACCCGCCTCGATCCAGCTGTCTACGAAGATCATCTGTTAGGGCGACCAGAGCCGTCTCGGTCCCATGACCAGCGCGGAAGCCGGACTGGAATGGATCCAGAGCCGATGTTTCATCCAGAAACCTACCAAGCTGTTCAGCAACCGCTCTCTCAATCACCTTACCCAGGAATGGAAGATTCGAAACTGGGCGGTAATTGGATAGATCTAAGGGATCTAATGATGTTTTCTTTAAGAGCGGACGCACCACTGCCTCCTTCAGTTCCCCTGGGAATGTCCCGGTGCCAAGGGACAAATTGATGATATCCCCCAGGGGGGCCCGCACCTTGTCTGGACACGCTCTAATCAGCCAAGACGGGCACGGGTCGAGAGGACAAGTGGTGGGCTTTCCAGCTCGGAGGAGTCTGTCCACATCGGCTGGGGATATCCGGTCAAAGTGGTCCAATACTGGACCCGAGGACAGTCGAGGGGCCTCCAGTTCCTTTATTGTATCCAAATTGGCAGGGAGGTCATGGCGGAGCGACAGGACCTTCTCTGCAAAAAAGCTCACAAATGCCTCACAGCTGTGTGTCGAATTGTTATTTAAATTTGGCTGTCCTTCGAGGGACGTTAAAGACCGAATTATACTAAATAATTGTGCCGGGCGAGAGCTAGCGGATGCAATGGAGGCCGAGAAGTAGGACTTCTTAGCGGCCTTCACTGCCATCTCGTAGGTTTTCATAAAAACCCTATAAGATGTTCTTGAGGCTCCGTCACGGGCACCCCGCCATACTCGCTCTAGCCGTCTGAGGTCCCGCTTCATTTTCCGGAGCTCCTCAGTAAACCAGGGAGCCCGGTTTCTGCAGGGTCGCAGAGGGCGCTTAGGTGCGATCTCATTGATGGCTGCCAGGAGCTGGGTATTCCAGCCCTCAACAAGCTCAGTCAATGAGTCGCCAGGGGGAGAAAGGTCCCGCAAGGCTTGACGGAATCTATCAGGGTCCATCAGCCTCCGCGGGCGAGCCCAAATCGGCTCACCACCTAAGCAGGGTGGGGGTGGAACGTCAATCCTGGCTTTCAGAGCGTAGTGATCAGACCATGGCACCTTCATCGAAGGAAACATGATCACATCTATACCGACGCCAAAGATCAGATCCAGCGTGTGGCCTGCTTGATGTGTGGGGCCCAAACAAACTGGGAGAGCCCTAGTGTCGCCATGGAAGACACCAGGTCCAGAGCCTGTGAGGAGGGAGTGGCATCGGCATGGATGTTGAAGTCCCCCAATACCAATAGGTTAGGGAACTCCAAGGCCCAGCCGGCCACCGCCTCCAGCAGGCCTGACAGGGTGGCTGCTGGTGCGCTAGGTGGCCGGTACACCAGCCAGACAGCCAAGCTCACCTCGGAGCCCCACACTAGGCCAACACATTCAATGCCGGGGATCGATGGCGGTGGTAGAGCCCTGAAAGAACAATCTTCCCGGATTAATAGTGCCACCCCTCCCCCCTGGCCCACAGTCCGTGACTGGTGGAGACGGAAAAACCCGGGGGCGCCATCTCTCGTAAGGTAACAGTATCCCCTTCGCGCACCCAGGTCTCTGTCACACAAGCCAGGTCGACCCCCTGCGAGATGATGAAATCTCGCAGGGTGGCGGTTTTGTTGCCTATAGACCTGGCATTGCACAACACCAGTGACGGAGGTGAGTAATCCTTGCTCACCCTACCCTCGTCTCTCGGGATGGGGTGCAGATTGGAAGGGGTACGAGCATATCCGTATCTCGATCCCCTTCGCCTATGACATCTGCCCCCACCGCCATACCTCCCTCGCCCCTCCACAGTAGGAATCCCAAGCCTCATACTCGCCTCCATTTACAAAATATAAAAGCAAACAAACAAACAAAGAAACAATTACACCAAAACAAAACCAATCCCCACCCCACTCAACAACCATCCCACCCCAACCCAAAATAAAACAAAACAAAATAAAAATACATGGATAAAAAACCACCGTTTCTGGTGATACAACAAAGTAAAAAGTAAAAACACTTTTAAAACACTTTAAAATATATAAAACGTTTAAACATTTGCTGCCGCAGCAGCAGTGTCCTTAGAGTTGTGGCAGTGGTGAGTATGGGGGCCGCCCCCAGGCCCAAGGTGGAGAATGGGCTTGCAGGGGGAGCGGTCCTCCCCAAGACTCACCGGCAAAGCGGCAGCAGCGATGTCCCGAGGCCTCCTTGGAGCCTTATATGCTGAGGTGGAGTATGGGGCCCACCCCCAGGCCCAAGGTGGAGAATGGGCTTGCAGGGGGAGCGGTCCTCCCCAAGACTCACCGGCAAAGCGGCAGCAGCGATGTCCCGAGGCCTCCTTGGAGCCTTATATGCTGAGGTGGAGTATGGGGCCCGCCCCCAGGCCCAAGGTGGAGAATGGGCTTGCAGGGGGAGCGGTCCTCCCCAAGACTCACCGGCAAAGCGGCAGCAGCGAGTGGTCAAGTGGTCACTCTGTCCAGTCCAAGCGCTGCTCCACATCCTCCGGCCTTATTAACTGAAACTCACCCAACACAACCGGACTAGACAGCGCCCGAGATTCATCTGCTGTAACAGCAGAGTCAGGATTCCGGTGGATGCAAGCAATTTTATGCTCAAAATGCTTTGCAAACAAGTCACAGTGAGCTACCATCATTTCTGTCACCTCCTTCGAGCCAGACACTAAAAGGCTCTGCACTATCCAGAAAAACCTCTGCTGGGTGACCCAGTGAAGATGTAATGGAGGCAGCAAAGTATGCCTTCTTTGCCGTGCCTTCACTGCCACTAGGTAGACTCAAGGATGAGCCCTCACCAGTGTAGTCAGGTGCAGTTAGTGGGTTCTATTCACCTGTCTTATTTTTAGCCTTTAACATGATTAGCACCAGTGATCTCATTAGCATTACACTAGCAGGGCACTCGGGACACGGGTGGCACTGTGGTCTAAACCACTGAGCCTCTTGGGCTTGCTGATCAGAAGGTTGGCGGTTCGAAACTAAGCGGTCTATAGCTGTAATGTTATAAGGGAATACGAGAAAATGGACAATTAATAGGTAAAAATCCAATGTTACAATATTTTAAGATTGATGACCAGGATAAACAAAGAGGGGAGGGATTTGCTGAACTAACTATCTGAACAGGAATACAGAAAAGGGAGGCGTGAGGAGGTCCGGGAAATAAGCAAATAAAAGATAAGTCATTGAAAGAGCGAATTGTTTTTAACTATTTTTATTTTGTATTTTTCTTTTTTCTTTTTTAATTTTGTAATATTTTGAAAATTCCAATAAATATCTTTTTAAAAAAACCAGAAGGTTGGCGGTTCGAATCCCTGCAATGGGGTGAGCTCCCATTGCTCGGTCCCAGCTCCTGCCAACCTAGCAGTTCGAAAGCACGCCTAAAAGTGCAAGTAGATAAATAGGTACCGCTCCGCTGGGGAAGGTAAACGGTGTTTCCATGCGCTGCTCTGGTTTCGGTGTTCGATTGCACCAGAATGCTGGCCACATGACCCGGAAAAACTGTCTGCGGACAAACGCCGGCTCCCTCGGCCTGTAGAGCAAGATGAGCACCGCAACCTCAGAGTCATCTGCGACTGGACTTAACTGTCAGGAGTTCTTTACCTTTATAGCAGGGCATTCACAGATGTAATAAACAGCAGCATGTGAAGAAGTAAATATCTTACAATCAACACAAGGCCCTTTTGAATTTCCAGAACAACATAAAGTAGACAGGGCTTGGCTTTCGCATCACCATCACTCAGTCTCCACCCCCATCCCACTCCCCCGTTAATTATTTTTTTTCTTTTCATTTTATGTTTATGAGGATTTGAAAATAATTTAATTCTTTCCTATCTGGTTTGGCCTATCTTTACCAGCTGGTAAATAGGAAACGTTCGCTGTCGGAAGCCAATCCTCTGCAGAGTGTAAACAGATGGAATCAATATAAAGTGACAAGTTAGACTGTGCTACTGAGAATATGGAGCCAAAACTAAGAGCATAACAGTCTCAGTACTTATTTTGTTCCAATTCATTTGGTGCTGAATAGCACTTCATGTGTGCACAGCTGTGCCCTTCCATGGTGTGTGTGTGTGTGTGTGTGTGTGTGTGTGTGTGTGTGCATGCACACACACATTTGGGGGGAAAATCTTTATTTCACTGTTGATGGGGACAATTCCAAGGGAAAAAACTTTTAATTAAAGATTTTGTACAAAGTGGCCTAGACGTAGAATATAAGGGATAATGAGGCATAGATGTATTTATTGCTCAGAAACATCATTTCTTTTTCACGTTCTTAACAATAGAAAAACATCAACCTCAGTCCTTTGCATGGGGTTGAAAGCCCTTCAGATTAAAGTATGCTTGCTGCCGATCACTCGCCTTGTAAGAGCAGTCCTCTTGTGTGAATGCTGCTTGTGCATAGTGGGGAATCACACTAGAAGCGCAGAGTGTTCCTAGATCTACAGAAAAAATGGGGCTGTCTTGGTGTAGGGAGAGAGGGTTCCATGTGTCTTCTCTATGCATGACTTGAGGAAACCCACTTTTTGCATTGGATTGACAGCATTATTGGTTAACACTGACTTGACAAAGTCCCGGCATGTAGCAAGAAGTGATCTGTTATTTGCTGTTTCAGGGAATGCTGTCCCCATGCGGTGAGGAAGAGCTTCACTGGACTCACAGAGCAGAGCATTCTCTACCCCATAAAAAAGCATTGGACAGGCCTGGCACAAATGGATTTCTCTACTTGTGCCTCAAAGCACCAGACTCTGCTTTGCCAATGAATAATAATAATAATAATAATAATAATAATAATAATAATTTCTTATTTATACCCCGCCCATCTGGCTGGGCTTCCCCAGCCACTCTGGGCGGCTTCCAAAAGAATATTAAAATACTATAATACATCAAACATTAAAAGCTTCCCGAAACAGGGCTGCCTTCAGATGTCTTCTAAAAGCCTGGTAGTTGTTGTTCTCTTTGACATCTGGTGGGAGGGTGTTCCACAGGGAAGGCGCCACTACCGGGAAGGCCCTCTGCCTGGTTCCCTGTAACTTGGCTTCTCACAGTGAGGGAACTGCCACTGCAGTGAATGGGCCCTGGATGCCCTGAGTCTAGTTCTATTTAATTGCTAACATTCATTCATTCTTTTATGGAACTTTATGAACTTCAAAAAAGCACTTCCTATCCCTAATCCTAATATATAGATAAAATCAGATTAATTTAAAAGCAAGTGTACATAACCAAATTATGTGGATAGGTTTGCTGTTATAAAGTTTTTAGTAGGCATCTAAAATATTATAATCAAGGTGTCGAATGTTAATGGAATAATAGTTGATGTATGGAATCTGTGAACTAGCCAGGGATCCATAGGGGCTCCTGTGGAATAATCATGGGTGACTTTAAGCCACAGAAGTTGTAGGCATCTGCATGAACAATAATTCTTTCCCCACGCCTTCCCTAATGTGTGAAGACATGGGTTTTTAACTCTTCTTTCAGAAAGGTTTTTCTTTATGTAACAGGCACATATCTTCCTTCTGACACTTCATTTGCTCATGTCCAGTATCCTTTATTAGGCATAGCAAACCACACATTATCAAACAGACACCGTATACAAATTGTGCAAAATACGAGCTCAATTTGCTCATGTCTTTAAGACATGGATGTGACTTCAGGTTGCAGATCATTCTTTCGAACAACCAGCCCCTGAATGTACCTGTGAAATGTTGGGTGGCATGGGATATTTAAGCAAGGATTTTACTTGCAAACAGAGTGAGATTGAAATAGAAATTGTATGTAAAGATAAGTATAACCACATCTTATGTTTTGGATAGGCTATTCTTAGTATATTGCTAAAATTCCCAGACCCAGCTTTGTTCAAGTAGAAAAAGAAAAAAGGAATACAAATTTCAAAGATTTCATCTTTAGTACAGTTTTGTTTTGTTGCTGTTTTTATTATTATAAAAAAACCCATGACACCCCCTTTCCCTCTTTCGTAGAAAGTATGTTCATTCTGCCCAATGCTGAATACTAATAAATTGCCAATATTTAGTACAACTAACCACATCTTTAAAATATGCTGAGCCCCCCCTCCCCATCTTAACACGTTTCATTTTCAGCATATATCTAGGTTTCAATAGCTGAACAAAAGTATCGTTTATGTACTGCTCAACAGCAATGAATATGGTTTGAAATGAATCTATACTTTTGAAAGTGATTTTTGACTTTCCCAAATATCATTTAGAGAGAACATTACCTTCATAACATCTGATAAAGGCAAAGTGTCTTTTCTCATATTTGAGAGTGAAATCTGAAAGACCGTGGTATGCAGTGTGAGGTGTGTGTGTGTGTGTGTGTGTGGAGGTGCATTTTCTGAAAGAGGAAAAAAAATGATAGCACACTTCTCCATCACCTGAACCACAGCTTCTATCGCTAACCATTTGCTTCTTATTTTAACACGAATCCTTTGAAAACGCTGAATAGATCTCCAAAAAGCTGAAACGCTTTATCAAGACATGTAGACTTTTTGACTACAATCAAAATGGGCAGATACAGCGTCACGAGCTGAGAAGAATTATCGAGGTCAACTGCTTCAAGATGACGGATTGTGAGTATGATAAGTAAGTAAAGAACAAGTTAAGGATTCGTGGGAAGCCATTGCGGGGAAACTATGTTAAGGCTGCAGTACAGAGCTATACTTCTTGCAGCAGGTTGATCGCATTTTCCTTTCTACACTATTAGTGATAATTAGGGACTAGAGCATGGAAGCTCGTCATGAGGCCTTAATGGGGAAGTGTCTCTCCCCCCCCCCCCATTCACACTCTCCCATTCGCCAGACCCTCAATGCAAGGCACAAGTCAGTTGGTGAAGTCCCTTTCATTGTGCTGCTTAAAGTCCCTTTTAATCTACTTCTGCCTCCTGCTGGCTGCTTCACGTGCATCTTTGGCAGGCGTCAGCAAACTTTTTCAGCAGGGGGCCGGTCCACTGTCCCTCAGACCTTGTGGGGGGCCGGACTATATATTTTTTTGGGAGGGGGGGAAGAAGAACGAATTCCTATGCCCCACAAATAACCCAGAGATGTATTTTAAATAAAAGGACACATTCTACTCATGTAAAAACATGCTGATTCCTGGACTGCCCGCGGGCTGGATTTAGAAGGCGATTGGGCTGAATCCAGCCTCTGGGCCTTAGTTTGCCTACCCACGATCTTTGGCCTCTCTCCTTCTGGAGTCTGCATACTGCACATATTAAACAAAACCCCACTTTGTTCTCCTCTGTGTAATACACTCTCCAAGACAGGGGTTATGTGAATATTGCCCAGAATTCCTTCAGCCAGTCAGTGACAGCATTTTAGGTGGAACGCTCTACAAAGATCACGAAGTGCTGTGACCTACGTGGCTTAATGCCGTGAGTGCCTGGCAGTGAACGAGTCTAAGAGATGTCTCAAGAGCAAGCAGCAGTGACCATGGCAGAGCAGCTCAGCCCATTGGGCTTCACCGAGGGAGGGAGGGAGGGGGTTACACTGAGTTGTTATGAAGCTTGTGAAGGGTAGCAAGAGTGGAGACCAGAATGGAACAAGAGAGGCTCCACTGCCCTCTGTTGGAGATTAGCAACCAAACCTAATAATCACATATGCTGGCTAGTTAGCTTGAGAAAGGGCTAACACCACATCCAGTACTGCTGATAAACATATATTCAGACCATAGAAAAAAATACAGTTGGTAGAGAGGGCTCTGTGTGATGTCATTTCCCCTGGAGAGGAAGGAGCATATAGTACTTCCTGTTCCTCTCTCTCTTCCTTTGACCAGCGTTGGATGTAGATGTGACTCCACTTGCCTCCAGCTTTAGGTACATGCTGTAAATATAAGTATTTTGACTGCATAGTTTTTACTGCTGCCATTGCTGTGAATTCATGCAAGATTAAAAGTTATAAGCGGGGTAAGAAGGGGGAAGCCAGCTTCCTTCATTAGCTGGACTTGCTCAAAACAAGGTTTCGCAACCTAATTCCTAAGCTTTTCATTCTGCTGCCAAGGATGGGATTTTGAGGGGGGCCGCTAGGGGGCGCATTGGAGGATGGCCGGCAGTACATCTCTCCGGCTCACACGAGGTAATTAAGAGGCTGATATGGGAGTATGCAGCCTCCCTGTGTCACCCCAAGAGAATGGGGAACACTGCCTTGCCTGCTGTTGCCATATTTCACCCCCGGATTCAAAAGAAGGGGGTGAGGGCACTAGGCACAAAGCCCTCGGGTGGGCTGGTTCTCCCGGACGCTGTCTCTGATTGCGCAGCTAGTTGCAGAGCTCAAAATAAACAATTAGAAAAAGAAGCAAATGCACATACTTCAAGTGAAGATCGGGAGTAAAGACTGCTAATTAATGGGATCTCTGTGAAGCGGAGCGATGGGCTGGACAATAAATCAAGAGAAGACTCATCATTAAAAGATTGGTATGTCGGAGCGAAACTGAAAAGGGGGGGGGACCTTTTTTTTGTCTTATGTGAGTACCTAATAACCCCCCCCCCCCGAGAAAGAATTGCTGCAATTACTGATCACAAGCAGGAGATTAAGAACTGTGTGGAAATAAATTACTAATCAAAGAGAGGACTTGTGGGAACATCGGGAAAGGAAGGAAAGCTTTGTGATGCAGTAACAAATAGGGATTCGTTACGGCAGGCCTGCCCACAGCAGGACGAGGGGGAGGAGGACCAGGGTTATCGGAATGTGAATGTATGGTTATCAGAATGTGAGTTTGACCTGGCAGGGCCCCCTGAGAAAATTGATGACAGACTGGCAGGCCTGTGGGAATGTTCTGTACAGAGATGTGGAAATGGGGTCTGTCCTTTATGTGATATGGCTCTTGGAGAAGCGTAAAATCCACACAGGATATGTTTGTTTTCAACCCGCTTGTGAAGACTACCAGAGATAACAAAGAAAGGAATATATGATAACAACAAGATGAGGAAAATAACAAAGAGACTATCTGGACAGAACTGTGTAATTAATGCAGCAGCAAGAGTGATGTTTGGATCCCTTTCGGAGCTCGAAGTATGGGTACCCCCAACAAAATTTCAAAAAAATTGGCTGTGTAATTTGGAACTAATGTGATTTGGAATTAATGTGATCTGATTGGCCTGTTAATAAAAATTATTTTTTTAAAAAAAGGATGGGATTTTGATACTCTATTCAATCCCCACACATGAGCTCCTGGAGGGAGAAATTGCAACTGATATATTTTCTCCTACCCATTAAAACCCATTCCACACCCCCATTGATTGTTAGTAAACTCTCCTTGAGTCACCATGGCAGACTGGGAGTGCAAGACTCAGGCCCTTGTTGTGCTTCCCTGGGTGGAGCCAGGCTGTTTTGAGCCCTAGGCAAGGCTACCTACTTGTGCCCCAAGCAAAACACGTGTCTTGTAGGAAAAAAAGAGAAACACAAAACTGGAAACTGCTAAATTTATTTTAAATTGCCTTTTCCTTTACAAAATGTTCCCAGCAATTTCTTCAGGTCAAGCCCTGATGCTTGGGCATGTTCAGCTGATAATACTTCCCAAGCCAACTACAGTGGTGCCTCGCAAGACGAAAAGAATCCGTTCCACGAGTCTCTTCGTCTTGCGGTTTTTTCCGTCTTGCGAAGCAAGCCCATTAGCGGATTAGCGCTATTAGCGGCTTAGCGGGCTTAGCGGATCAGCTGTTAAGCGGCTTAGGGGCTTAGGATCAGCTGATAAGCGGCTTAGCGGCTTGGGAAAAGGGGGGGAGGGGAAAAACCCGCAGGAACTCGCAAGACATTTTCGTCTTGCGAAGCAAGCCCATAGGAAATTCGTTTTGCGAAGCACCTCCAAAACGGAAAACCCTTTCGTCTAGCGGGTTTTCCGTCTTGCGAGGCATTCGTCTTGCGGGGCACCACTGTAGTCACTTTTGCAACATTGTTGAGTGTATGTAAGCTTTTACAAGTTTGCGCTTCGAGAAACTGTGTTCACCGCTTGCCACTGGCACGGGAAGAAGTGTGAGAAGGATCCTTAGAGCATCAGAAACATTCAGCCCATTATGCAAGAGTTTTTGTTGTAGTATGAAGAGAAGCCTTCCTTATAGCTGCATAGACTTTGGAAGTCTTTGATCTATTGCTATAAGTTCACAGCACAGATCTTCAGCATCAATATATTGGTTTCTATTGTTCAGCAATGGTTTTTCCAAATTCTCACATGTCTTAAGTAAATCTTCAGTAGATTTTTTGTTGTCACTGTATATGCCATAGAGGAAGACAAAGAAGGAATTATATTGTGGTAGCTTTTGGAATCCCTCTTCAACAGATTGTATGGCCATGTCTACGTAAGTCAGCTTGTTGGAAACCTACTTTGATAGGCCTGATTTAAGTTTCTAAATGATCGGTATTCCTCTCATGTGAAGACAGAATTCCTCTCACGTGAAGACAGAATTGCTCCAATGTTCTTCCAGTCTTTTGAACCTGCTTCTTGTAGTGCTGATGCACCATTTTTATTTTTATTTTGCTGAAAGACCAACAGCAAAAACAAGAAGCCACATCTTTTGAGGTTGATGGCACACTTCTTCACCATTTGCTAGTCTCCTCTTGTAGCGTATAAGAGAAAATGTTCCTGTCTTTGGGAAACTCATGTGATACAACCTGCTGTGGTCCAAGTTGCATTATAAAATGTCACAAATTATCTCTGCAATAGTTAGGCCAGTTAGCAGGGTCTCTGTAATTCAGGTCAGGCACAATACCATCTTCTTTTGCAGATGTTGCAGTGCTTTCACTTTTCTTGACATCCTCTTTTTCCTCAGTGTGTTTTCCAGAAATATCTCCAATTTGTGAAACTTCTATCTTAGAGTTTATGTCGTTCTCAGTAGGAGCACACATTCAACTCCCTCAGTGCTGGTTTCAACAAGTATATAGTCATATTTTGGTTCTTCAATTGCTTTCTGTGCACAAAGGTATTTCAAGAAGAATCTCTCTTGCTTTGCTTGCTGCTTAGCTTTTTCTGCCTATCATTTGCAGCACTGAGCTCCAGCCATATCTCACTAGAAAAATGAATAGATTTTCTAGATAAAATTAAGATGCGACTGAAAGATTAAAAATTAAGTGTATTTTCACTTTGTGCATGTGTGTAATACAACATCAATCAACTTGATGGTCTATCTATTACATATATACATAAAAACAACTCCAATGTATGGATTACTTCAAAAATGATAACATTCTTTAAAACATAAAAAAGTAAAATATTATCAGAAACTTAGAAAATATAACACAAATAATCTGTGTAAAACTGTGGCCCTCCAAGGTCAGTACTGGGCCCTAAGTGACTGCCTAGTTAGCCTAACACAACTGCGTTGGCCCTGATCCCCTCTCCCCTCCCCAAAGAATATTAGGAACTAGTTTGTTAAGAATTCTGGCAGCTGCAGTTCTGTGAGGATGAAACTAGAATTCCTAGGACTCTTTGGGGGAACTCATGTACTTTAAATGTGTGTTTGTAGTGCTTTCGATATATAATGTTTCAGAAGGAGAGAGGGGAATCAGTGGCTGCCATTTTCAAAGAACAAGAATAAGCAAAACTGAATTCTGCAAACGGTACATTTTGCAAATTGGGTAGAGCTGCACGGTTCTGTTTTGCTTAATTTATTCTGCAGGGTTGTTTTTGCTGTTGCTGCTGCTGCTGCTTCTGTTGTTGTTATTATGATGATGTCAGGTGAAGCCCCAAGCACCTGGAATCTTCTTCAGGCACCCTGCAGGCATTGGCCACCTACTTAGGGCTAGTCTCTTGCTGCTCCTTTTCCGTTTTGCTTTTAATGAAAGCTCTGTTCTTCTCCCAGTACCGCATTTGATGCTTTCCTGGCCCTGCATTCCTGACACACAGTCTTGCCTAAGAAGATGCTGGAGGGTTTGGATGGTTAGATTGTTTGCATGTGGTGTTGGCTTGCTTGTGTTGTCACAGTCACTCAGATAGACAGCCGGGGGAAAGTGGGGAGTTTCAAATGCTCTGATGGTGTTACTGGAGGTGCGGCCTGCACATGATTGTGAAGGTCCTGAGGGATATGTGTATAGTATAAAAACTTTAGGCAGTATTGTGGGCTATAGTGAACAAGGCTAATAAAGTGGTCCTGTGGCTGTAGAATAAATAATATATTAATATTAATATTAATATATTATTATATTAGAGTGGACTGTAGAACTCCCACCTCCTATGTACAGTGGTACCTTGGTTTAAGAACAGCTTAGTTTATGAACAACTTGGATTAAGAACGCTGCAAAAGTAGATGCTTTGGTTTGTGAACTTTGCCTTGGAATAAGAACATGCTTCGCTTCCTGTTGAGTGTGTTCCATTTGTAAATTGAGTCCCCGCTGCTATGGGAAAGCACACACCTTGGTTTAAGAATGCTTCAGTTTAAGAACAGACTTCCGGAATGGATTAAGTTCATAAACCAAGGTACCGCTGTACTAGTGTTCTGTTTGCCACGAAGGATGTTTTGTTTACACAAGGGCAGAGCATTTGGAAGTGGCATATTCTGTCTGTCTGAAGTGGCACAGCCCATTCTACTGCCTCATTCCCACTTCATGCTTCCACAGGTGTAAATCCAGGCTCAGGTATGGAATGAGTGAGGGTAGATTTCTAGGAGGACTCCAAAAATATCTCTACATTTGTAGGATGAGAGTTTAATTTATATGCTGGTTGTGCTTTCAAGTAAGTAGTTATTTGAGTTGGATGTATTCTCCTGGAGTTCGGAATGACTTTCATTTGGGAGGTCCATGGAGATTTAATAAGCTGCAGTTGCAGAAACACTGAGTTGGATACAAGCCTACAGGAAAAATGAAAGAAATTAGATGGACAATTTATTTGTTTTCCTTTGCTCTAAATATTTTATCTCTCTCATTACCACCAACCTCAAAACCAATTTTAGTCCATCTTTACTAGCTGGCTTTGCTTGTTTGATGTGCCTCTTTTTGTGTATGCTTGGGATGTTCTCCAGAATTTGATCAGAACAAAATAGCCCAGTTTTATAATTTGGTACATGAAATTACAGAACAGAAGCAACACTTTTCTAAAGCAGGCCAGTGGAAAACAACAAAACGTGGCTTTATTTGACAATAAATCTTGTGCTTGGCATTGCATGCTGGGATGTGATAAATCTGTTTGAATGTCACTACATCAACACTAGTGAGTACCATCATAAAAAAGATCACAAATTTTTATTTAGAGCATTTAAAGCTGAATAAAAATGATGAAATTTATTCTCTGGAGATGTGTAACATTTATGTATGAAACAACAAGCGATTCATCTTTGGCGGATGGCAGTTCATTTGGAATTATGCGCATGGAACCTGCAAGGGGCAGAGGCGGCGAGGAAGGTTTTCAGCAGAACCTTCTCAGCTTTCTCTCCTGAAGTCACCCTTCGGCTGGGGAGGGCAGGATATAAATAAAATTTATTATTATTATTTTGATTAAAGGGGCTCCGGGCAACCCCTTTATTCTATATTACTTTTGAATCCAGGCCTTTTTCGATGGCTGAGAGGCTTTACAGTAGGGAGAGGATGGGTGGTAGTATAGGATGATCATTCCTTCTAGCAGCAAACTTGGGTTTAGTTCCTTCCAGTTGGGACATAAACTCCCTGGGTACCCAGAATTACATATACCGTATATTTTGCTCTATAAGACTCACTTTTTCCCTCCTGAAAAGTAAGGGGAAATGTGTGTGCGTCTTATGGAGCGAATGCAGGCTGTGCAGCTATCCCAGAAGCCAGAACAGCAAGAGGGATTGCTGCTTTCACTGCGCAGCGATCCCTCTTGCTGTTCTGGCTTCTGAGATTCAGAATATTTTTTTTCTTGTTTTCCTCCTCCAAAAACTAGGTGTGTCTTGTGGTCTGGTGCGTCTTATAGAGCGAAAAATGTGGTACTTGTTCTTTACAAAGTTCTGTTTTTCTTTTAATTTACAACAACCATTGAAGGAAAATGAGAGGTGGGGGCAGGTCTAAAGAAATCAGAGGTCAGGGAGAGTGTAATTCCCCTTCTTATCTTCATATGATTACTGTGGAGGGACTGTGCAGCTTCCCCCAGCCCTTATGCTGCATGAGTCTAAGTATTAAGTCTGTGACTAAGAGCAATTGAAATACTGAATGTTTGTATGTTAGTTAAAAACACTCAGTGGAAGGTTGGGTGTGTGTGTGAGGCAATGGACCTACTCAAGCCCCTGACAATGTATAGTAAATGTCCAGGACTGGGAGGGCTGTAGTCCCCGAGGGTTAAAAAATTATCACTGTACAACACACTGTATTTTATATGTCTGTAAAATGAAGAGGAACAAAATATGCCCTGTATCCCCTTGCTGAAGTTCACATCACTACACTTAGAAGTGGTGGAATGGCAGTGCTCACCTGACATGTGAACGGTCCTGTTACTGACTGGGTGGGAGAGGTTGGTGCTGTGCAAATACCCTGGCAGGACTACTGGATTAGCTCCGCCAATGCATTTGCACTGCTCCAACCTCACCGTCACCTCACCTATTGAGAATTGCCCATTGAAACCAATGGAGATAGGTTACACGTGTGTGCACACCCCACTGCCACAAAGCCACAAATGCGGGAAAATCTCCCAGTGGAGAAAACCCCCAAAGCAGCCCCATGGGACTGAGCATGAAATGCTGGCTGACTGTTGGGGAGCGAGAGAAAAGGGAAACTGACGGGGTAGAGGGAGAGAAGGGAATGGTCAAGATCTTGACCAGAAGCTGCCCCCCCCCTCTGGGCAGCCGTTTTTGTAGGGCCCCATTTGTCAAAGTGCAGTCCGAATGAACCACCAAGGGAAATGGTTGGTACATGGTTGAGTGACAAGCGGAGTGGACGGCCATTGCAACTAAACAGCTAGTTTCTGAGAGAAAACTGAATGTACAATTTAAAGATAAAATGTTATTCAATTCTTATTTTTCGACATATATTTAAATAAGTGTAAATATTTCATGTTTGTTCTCCCGTATATTACTCTGGATGGTTCACATTTAGAATTTTTTGTCTTGTCTTTGTCTTTAGGCTGTGGAATCGCTACTGTGTGTCTCGAACAAATACACTGAGTTACAAAGAGTTTTTGCAGTTTCTTGGCATAAACTTGGACAAAAAAAAGAAAAAAGCTACAGAAAGCGAAGGTTCAGGTAGGCATTTTTAGGTGAATAGGGGCACAACCTTCTCCCCCATTCATGCTTTCAGGAAGATGAGATTAATATCTGAAATATAAGCAGCTATGGTATTTGGAATAAGGAAGCTGTACAACATGCTCTATACATTTGGATAAAGCTCTGACAAGAAGAGCAGTCCTTCAAACCAGTGGAGCTAATGTTTTCAGCACATGTACACATTGGTGTGCATTCCATGGTCTGTGACCCTGAGTTCCCTTCTGAGTTTTCCAAGCATTATGGCCATCCCAGTGGGATCTACCAGTTTCCATCCCCAAACTGAGGTCCCCTTATCACGAAGGTTGCAAACCTGTATCTAGCTGTCATCAATTCAGACTACAGGCTGGGATCTCATATTTCTTCTACCTACAGAAAAAAATGTATTACAACAGTTAGGAAGAATGCTCGGCTCAGTGTATCTCTGAACCCTGGTTCTCCATGTAGAATGGACTTTTTTCTATAAAGCAGCATTTAGTCATGAAAACCTACTAATACAGTCTGAAATGTTACAATCCATTCACAGGTTTCCCAACTCAGTGAGAACTCCTGACCCCTGCTTCACATGCACCTTGTGGAAACCATTTCTGAAAAACGAATCATTAATGTGTTTCATTTTATTATGCAGAATATTGCGGTCATTGGTATATATACAATGCAACTCCTTATGAGCACAGAATTAGTCAAAATGCCTGCAACCAAAAAGCAGCTTCTTCCATTGTCAGCAGTGGCACAACAAATTTACGTATTTTCATGAGCATGTGCTTCAGTAGCCTCAGGGCTTAGTTTGTGCTTGCAAGAGGAAACCTGTTTTGAGAACCAGGGTTTAGTACTTGGGCATGTCAAGTTATAAGAGGATAGAATGTTTCTTGCCATATGCACTGCTAAGCGACCATGAACCAACCTTGCATCCTGACTGGGTTCATTGAGAATAGGGGGCTTTCATTAGTAGCAGTAATAGTAGCAGCAGCAATAAGACAATAAAGGCATTTCACATACAGTTAACAATTTTACAACTACCCTGCAGTGCTGGCCAGTTTTATTATAAGTATTATACAGCATACAGGACTGCCAATTTGAATATAATATTCTGGGGCCCATGCAAGCCCAGCCCTGCATGATTTATCACATGACAAAGTGCGCGCACACACCATTTGAATGGGAATGCCCATCAACTTTGTGGGGGCCCATCCCCACAAATATTTTATTGTGGGGGCCAAAGCCCCCATGGCCCCTACAATCTGGCTCCTGTTACAGCATGTGAGAGATGTGAGAGGGACGGAGGCTGATAATACGCTGTAGTTTAAAAACCACCTTAGTGACTGTGGCACTATTTCCTCTTGATAACAGAAAAACCCTTCTGGAAGGGATGTTTGACTCAAAACGTGTTGGCCATAAACTGACCTGTGTGCACCTGCGTGGTTTCCTCTTCTCATCATTTTTTGAGGTGATATTTCAGCCAGAGAGCTGCCAGCCCGTGCTCCTACCTTCTTTGAACTCTGCCATGTCTCATTTTTAGGAATTAAGCACCGTGCAGCCTCAGTTTTCAAAACTACAGTTGTAAAATGATTGTTACAAAACATATTCTACTGGGGAGAAAGGGAAACAGATACACAGGGAACCAAGTTGGAAGGAAATAGCGGGTGCTGAGGGGAATGAGATTGATGCTTTAAGGTAGCTTGCAGAAATGGGCCAGATCCTCAAGGAAATGAGCACTTTCATTTCACTCCCACTGAAGTGGCTGAGCAGTCAGAATACCTCGTGAGAGACTCTCTAGAGGCTGTAGCATTTAATGCTATATTCCAGTCTTGCCAGCCCCCAAACTAATGGAGAATCGTGACACTGAAATGTAACGGGGGGGGGGAGTTCTCTTATTTTTCTTTTCCTTTAAAAAGTATCTTTGGGGAACTTCCACGCAATTCTCTAAAATTGTGGAAGAAAAACATTTCAGTTTTTAGAAGCCGAGATCTCCTCCAAACTGCTACTTAAACTTCAGAACAGTATTAAATATTTTATTAGTTCCATTGACGTTTTGAACATAGATGACAGCAATAGCATTTTCCCATGCTAGTGCTGTAATACACACAAATATATTATGAAAGAAATGCAACATTGATCTTTTTTGGCATCATGCAAGGTTATGCAATTAAACCGTAGTCTTTACTAATACAAATCAAGGTCAGTGTAGGTTGAATAAAGTGTCAGGTTGAATAAGGAGAGCATCTACTCATGATGTAGTTTAACTGGATTTTAAAACATAGTATGGAAGTTTTATCCTTCTCTTGGTATTGTCCATGGGAAGAAATGGACTTCTCTGCCCCTCCTCCCCTCCTGCCCCTTATAGTACTGTTTGCTTGCAGGGTATGCCTAGATTTTGTATGAAGATTAGGTGAAACTACTTTGCATAAATTGCTGGGAGCCTTCTAGCTACTTCTGTTCTCTTCACTCGCACAGTATTTTGGATTTTCATAGAAAAGTAAGAAAAACATTTATAGTCTTTGCTACGGCTAAACTCATTTCTTTTTCTAAGGTTTGATTTTCATAATACAACTGGCATGTTCGTTAAGGGAGGGAATTTTGTGCAAATAGCATGGAAATAGAAAGTGTTCCTCTGTTTTGATCCACGTCATGGATGCTAGTTAGAGATCAGAACTTTGCCTTTGGGACTTGAGGAGTGTCTGCCCCGGGCAGACTGCTAGGAAGTCTGACCTCCTTGGACTCAAGCAATAGATCTCTGGTTCTTTTTGTGTTTCCTGGGGGCAGATTGAAGTGGAGACCTCCAGAGCAGGGGTGTCATAGAATTCTGCTCAAAGTAAATGCAGATATAGAGATTCCCTCTGTCCGTCTGTTTGCTCAGTGTTCAGAAAAGGAAGTCCCTGAAGTGACTAGTTTGCATTTGTTCACAGTGGGGTTTTCAAACTAGTATATGACATGTAATTAATGATGTACTTTTTGACATGTCATGTTGGGTTGATGTTATCATGCGACTCAATAGATATTTAAAACCCCGTGGGGTGATGGCTAATTGATGGGCTGTTAGCTGCTTCATTTACATTGAAAGTGAACAGACAGGAAAGTGAATAACTGTGAAAAACAGAAGGTGTTTGTTTTTGGTTGATTGGGGGACTGCAAAGGTGTGAGAAAGTAATTGTTGCTTTTCCTATTTCTGAAGCATTATTTGTTGTCAGAGGCAGCCTATATGCCAATGGAATGCATCACTCATTATTTTCCCATGGAGAAAAGTAATTTTTATTGTTACCTGTGGAAATTATCTGTGTTCCTCCACAGAAGTCCCAGACTGTTTTGTCAAATGGGGGTGAGCCATCTGGATTAGACTGCTCGATTCCAACCACTCTAAATATGCATTTTAAAAGTAAAATTTCATTCTTCTTTTTATTACAAACTTTACTGGAAGTTTTAAAAACAATTAGCAAGCAGAAAGTGTTGTCTTCCAGGGCAAATACATGTACAGATGTTACGTTTTGTACGCACACAGCATCAAATCAGACTTGGAAAATCTTTTATGTTATAGATTAAGCTGATATCCACAGGGTATACTTCGATCTAGACCATTAAGATAATTTCTGCATAGTAGCTGCTGTGACTCTTTTCCTTTGCCTGATTGAGCGGAATTTGATGGGGTGACAAATTCATGCTGAATTGCAAAAATATAGGTAGTGAAAATGGCTGTAATCCTAACCCCCTCCTCCACCACCACCTCACACCATGCAATGTGACTTACTCTGAGTAGACATGGTTAGGTATGCAGCCATAGATGGATTTGTGACAGGCCATTAACTACCTGGGATAACTCAGTTGGGAGAGCATGAGGCTCTTAATCTCGGGGTTGTGGGTTTGAGTCTCATGTTGGACAAAAGATTCTCACACTGCAGGGGGTTGGACTAGATGACTGACTCTACAATTATATGATTTGAAGATTGTACTTTGTAACTTTGCATTTAAGATGACACCAAGTTCTTTGTTGGTTTTACCCCCCTGGAAATTAACTGAACTCTGGAAAGGGGCATGTGGGGAAGACAGTTCATTTGTAAACATAGTGCAGCATGGGGGCACAGAACACAGCAAAGCAAAAACCCCAAATACATAGAACACTGCCATAGCAAACAGCGGGGTGGAGAGCAATGTTTTGGTTGGAAACAGAACAGCAGCGGATTGAAACCAGCTCACTTTATGCTGAATGAATGATGAAACAGACATTACTAATTTGTCATTCTGCTGCCAGTGGGAATCATCGGTGGCAGACCTGGAGTTTGGAATAGGCCTAAGCTTAACATTAGGAAATTCAGGACCAATCTGAATCCACCCCATATTAGCTCGTTTGTAGGTGAATCAGTTCTTAATTGACCCTGAGATGCTTGCCTATCTTTACTCAACTGGGCAAACTCCTAGAACAAATTTTCCTGGACAAATTTGTTCTGAAGAATTTTGTTGCGTTTCATTCTCCTCCCTGCAAAGTCACCCCTCAACTGTCCACAATGCAAAAGAAGGGAGGCAGTTTTGAGCCTCTTTGGTCAATGATATACAACTCCCCCACAACATTTGTGCTGAACTTTTGGCCTTTTGAAATAGTGGCCGAGCACTCTCAGCCTCTGGCTCTCATACAAAAATGTGGACACAGCAGCTAACACTGGTTTGTACATCATTGCATCATGAAGTGAAATGATTGTATGCCCCACATCAGCAATATGAGATAGTTATGCTGGCCAGCATTACTACTGGGGCGATGTATGTCAAATGCTTTGAACAGTCAAAATCAGTATATAAATGCTAAGTGGTGTAATGTTAAAAGAATGCTAGTAGCAGTTTTGCTAAACTATAGTTTTCCTTAACAGCGCAGAACCAGAATGAGCCGCCTGAAAAAAAGGAAAGCACATCAAAACTACCCTTGGCAAATACGGCTGGATATAATTTGACAAAAATCCATCTAGATGACACTGCGAAGAGGTTTAGGGAAAAGGTGAGTCGTGAAAAATGCAAGGAAGTGTTTATTTGTTTTTACACAGGTCAGCAGGTGAAGGCAAATTACTGGCATGTTGGTGTTGGGAAATCCTCCATCAGTTCAGTACAGTGGTACCTCGGGTTACATATGCTTCAGGTTACATATGCTTCAGGTTACAGACTCTGCTAACCTAGAAATAGTGCTTCAGGTTAAGAAATTTGCTTCAGGATAAGAACAGAAATTGGGCTCTGGCAGCACGGCGGCAGCGGGAGGCCCCATTAGCTAAAGTGGTGCTTCAGGTTAAGAACAGTTTCAGGTTAAGTACGGACCTCCGGAACGAATTAAGTACTTAACCCGAGGTACCACTGTACCATTGCAGCTTTGGTCAGTGATACATGGATTTTCACTCCTTTTTTCTTTTAACAAGCCCCTTTCCCATGCTGGCAATCAGGCCACCCCTACTAAATATCTAGGAAATCATCAGAATACTTGGAAACAGGGGAAGCAGGGAGGATAGGAAGGCAAGGAGCAAGTGAAGGTTCAGAAGTGTTGTGGGGGCAGGAGACACAGGGCCACTGCAGTCTTATATAGGGCTCATTTAGTTAGTGCTAGACCCAGTGGCGTAGTGTGGGGGGTGCCAGGGGTGCCGGCCGCATCGGGCGCAACATTTGGGGGGGTGCGTTTGGCCGGCCCTCCTCGAGGAAGCAGGAACCCCTCTGTCCTCGGACCTCCTCCGAAGCCTGGCGGTGGGGCGGAGAGACCTTCTCCCCGCACCAGCCTTCGGATGGCTGTCCTGAAGACTTGTGGTGGGAGCAGTGGCGTAGCGTGGGGGTGCGGGGGGGCCTGCCGCACCTGGCGCAACTTCGGGGGGGGGGGCGCGGAAGAGACTTGAGTGCTAAAATCCACGGGTTAGGGGGCGCAAATTACTTGCCTTGCCCCGGGTGCTGAGAACCCACACTACGCCACTGGCTAGACCTGGCCCTATCGTCAGGCAGGAACAGGAGATTTTGATACCATTAAAGGGCAATAAATTCCCAGCGTTGCAAAGCTTTGCCTTGAGTACCAGCATTAGGCAAAATGGGGGGAAGGAAAGGAAACGAGCAGAGCATTTTCTGGGGAGAAAGGGCCTTCAAGGAAATGTAGCTCTCAAGTCCTATGCCTGGGCGGGGAGGAGGTTTTCCCAACTGATCAGGGTGTCAGGTCATGGTAATATTTGTAACAAGCGCCACCCATGTTGTGATGCAACACTCTTGTATCCAGGGTTATAGCCACGTGGACACAATGCATCTTCACTCTGAGCCTTCCTAATCATTTGCAACACTTCAACTTTAGCTCGTTATCCTTGAATAAGGAGGTGTTTTTCTTAATCTAATACTGGCCTATCTAATAATAGTATTAGTAACAACAACAACAACAACAACAACTTTATTGTCATTGTACAACCTGGGTACAATGAAATTAAATGAGCACCCCCCCCAAAAAAACACTCAATCTCTTATCGAACAACAACAACAACTTTATTGTCATTGTACAACCTGGGTACAGTGAAATTAAATGAGCACCCCCCCCAAAAAAAACACTCAATCTCTTATCGAACAACACACCACCTCGCAAGTCAATTTTGCTATGTTATTTATCGTTCAACAGCCTAATAGCCCACGGACAGAACCTATTTTTTAGCCTGTTGGTACGGCTAATTATACTTCTATATCTCCTGCCCGAGCGTAGAAGATTAAAGAGGTGATGGCTGGGGTGTGAGTCATCCCTAAGAATTTTTCTCGCTCTCCTAAGGCAACGATCCCTTGCGATGTCATCTAGCGGACTCAAGGGACAGCCCATGATATCATGTGCTGTAGTCACCACCCTCCGTAGAGACTTTCTGTCCGTGGCTGTCAGGCCAGCATACCACACTGTGATACAATATGAGAGGACACTTTCTATTGTGGACCGGTAGAAGGAGTTCATCAGTTGTTGTTTAACATTATTCTTTCGCAAGACCCTGAGGAAATGGAGTCTCTGATGGGCCTTTCTGACCACCTGACTTATGTTGATTTTCCAAGTGAGGTCCTCACTAAGGTAAACTCCCAGGAATTTAAAGGAGACTCTCTCTACACAGCCCCCCCCCCCGATATACAATGGGGCAGGTTCCCCTCTCTTCCTCCGGAAGTCCAACACCATCGCCTTTGTCTTACTAATATTTAGGTGCAAGTTATTCTCTAAGCACCATGTAGATACTTTTTGAACCTCCCCCCTAGCCCATACAAGTTGTTGATACGGATACCTGGGGGTCCTGAGGTCCAGCTCCTCCCATACGTTTCTCCCCATGCACTCGGATCAACACCACTGCTCCTTCAACAAGTTTGTGCCACCATCTGAGGTGTGGCATGAATACAGTCAGCAGGGCTTTTTCATCTGGATGGGAATAGGGCTTCGTGTATAAAGCACCCTTCAGGTATAGGTTGAAGTGCCTGAACACTGGCTCTTCCCTGACAGCAAAAGCCTTAGAAGGGAACAAATATGTCTTCAGAAAACCTTTGCCATTTCTTACAATTTCTGTGTGCTCATTCACCCATAATGGTCTCAAGTATTTGTACAATATGCTGTCCTGATCACTGCGTACGCCAACACTTTCCAATCATTTTCTAATTCCAATGGCGTGTTTTAATAATCCCAATTGTGGCACTGATAGCGCCAGCTGGCTGGTTGTCTATGTGATTTGCTTCATGAAGACTGAATAAATTGTTACAAGAGAAGATTCTTCCACTTCTGGAGCTCAGCTGCCTTGCCACTTGAACCTATGTGTGGAAGAAGACTGCGGTCAGTGAGGTTCTCAATGAAACATTTGATGATCGGAACCTGCAGGACAAGCTTTCCAGGAGAGGGGAGGTTGTGAGTCTTGTAAACTACTGCTGCCTAAAAAAAAAAAAAACCTTAGGAGGGAAACACTATAAATTGTATTCTTTACAGCTGCGTGTAGTCTATGAGGACATTGTAAAAGCCTTCAGAGCATTTGATGTTGGACGGAGTGGATTTGTTACTCTGGAATATTTAAAATCAGTCCTTAGCACCTTTATATTTCCAATACAAAGTGATGTTTTTCAAGAGCTAATGAACAGGTAAGTGTTATGCTGTTTTTCCTTTGGCTATATTCTACCAACACAACCCTATTTCATCCTTTTGACATGTTGTTTTCATAATGCTGCTTGTTTGATCTGGTGATGTATTTCATAGATTTTGCTTTCTAGAACCTGAGGTCCAATCTGCAGGACCTTCCATGGTTAGCTATCCCTGCCACACCAGTAGAGCAGTAAATGCTCCTAATTAGTTAACTCCATCCAGTTATTTATGGCATTTTGACATTACTGAAGAAAGGAGCTTGATGAACCAGAATGGAGGCCATGAATGGGATTTTCATAGCATCTCAGAATTGTACAGTTGGAAGGGACCCCGAGGGTCATCTAGTCCAACCCCCTGCAATGCAGGAATCTCAACAAGCCGTCCCCGATCCAATTTGAAACCCTTCTTAGCTTTGCGAATGTGCTAGCAGTTTTACTGCTGCACCACTAGGAGGGGTTTATCTTATAAGCCATTTTGAGGGCTTCACTGAGGCTATAAGTCTTTACATATACATTTGTGTGTGTGTGTAAAAATAATATATCACTGCTATTTGGAAATACAAACATGAAACAAATGAAATAAAATAGTAAGACAGAATGTGTCCATTTGGATGGAATTCTAGTGAAATTGAATTCTGTGAAGTAGAAGAAAAGAATGAGCTGTGAAAATCAGTTCACAATTCATGATGTGCTCCTTTGAAGTTTAAATGCCTCACTGCTAATAAACATTTCATACGAGTTTGTGCTGAGGGAGAGTCTGAATCTGCCATGACCTTATTACATTGCACATTCACCAAATAAATCATAAATGACTTGGAGTAATTCACTACCAACTGTAGTGAGGATCAATTACTTCTTTGCAGAAGATATTGCTGCTACTGTTCTGTCACTTCAATTTTTTTGCCCTTAAATGCACCCACATAATTGTGACAATCTCTGCTTACAGTTTTCCAGGGGGAACCTTTTCTCCTTCTAAGCATGGGAAAACACCGTGTCATTTTAATGATGCTATAAACAGAGGTGTCCTAGTCTGCAACTGATATTCCAGGTGATATTGCTCAGATAATGCAATTCCAAAGCTGTGAATTCACTGACAAAGACCATCCTCTGGCTTTTTCAAGAATAAAAGTTAATCCTTTTGAAAAGATTTATAATGAATTTTGCCCTCTGCTCTGAGGGTGCTCAACATATTGGGACCCTGCTTTTAAATATTTCTCCTGTTTTACATAAGGTGGTAGGAAAACATTTGTAATATTTATTACATGAATGTAATATTTATGCATGAAGGTTTTATGGGTGTCTCTTTTTTAGACATTTTAATGGTATAAAATCTTGAATTGTATATGATCAGCTCATGTTCTGCTGGAGAATATTTCTTAGAATGGTTTTGATTACCATGTAAAGGTCTCCCTTGCCCATTGCCTCTCCTTAATTTTGCCACTGAGGTCTGCTTACCCTTGATTTCTGAAATGAAATAACCACGGAAAAGAGAGCAAACACTACAGCAAATAAAACTTTTTTGGAGTTCACAGGCCACATCCACCTAAAGTTGATTGCCATTCATTTAGCCATAAGTATATTAATGTAAGTTCATGTTTGTCACCAGACCCTCACAGCTCTCCGGCCTAGAGTGTTTCATCCCTGGTGGCAGGTTTGCATAAAATACAGGGATTCTGTTGGTGTACTATCCACCAAAGCTGCCCAAATGTCTTTTAACTTGAGCTGGTAGAGGTAGTCTCAGAGTATCCTGAGCTTATTGGTCCTCTCTGTTAGAGCGAGTGGTCCCAGCCACCATAGTTATGAATCCACACTTTAAAATATGTTTTGGACCAAATAACTATAACAACTCTTGAGCGATTGAGGACTTGGGGGGGGGGGCAAGGTGCTTGAGTGGCTGCACAATTTCTGACCCCAGGTGACGGAACAAATTCTCTAACCCCATTTCAACCTACTGCTTGGTTGCCTTGTTGGACGTGAGAAGGGTGAGTGATGGGGTAGTACAATG
Source organism: Podarcis liolepis (assembly GCF_965112155.1). Classification (NCBI taxonomy): domain Eukaryota; kingdom Metazoa; phylum Chordata; class Lepidosauria; order Squamata; family Lacertidae; genus Podarcis; species Podarcis liolepis. The sequence goes on from NC_139556.1 coordinate 4,527,554, forward strand.
CTGTTGGTTCTCCTGGATCTCAAACATGGTATCTTCTAGATTGCCTGCCTGGGATGGGAATAAAGGTAAAGGGACCCCTGACAATTAAGTCCAGTTGCAAATGACTCTGGGGTTGCGGCGCTCATCTCGCTTTAGAGGCCGAGGGAGCCGGTGTTTGTCCACTTCCGCAGACAGTTTTTCTGGGTCATGTGGCCAGCATGACCAAGCCGCTTCTGGCAAAACCAGAGCAGTGCACGGAAATACTGTTTACCTTCCTGCCGGAGCGGTACCTATTTATCTACTTGCACTTTGACGTGCTTTCAAACTGCTAAGGTGGGCAGGAGCTGGGACCGAACAACGTGAGCTCACCCCGTCACGGGGATTCGAACCGCCAACCTTTTGATAGGCAAGCCCAAGCGGCACAGTCGTTTAACCCACAGTGCCACCCGCGTCCCCTAAGGATGAAAATAAGGAGGCACCCTATTTGCCCTATTTGTAATCCCGTTGCTCCCTAGTGGGAAGGAGGTCCTGGGGTACTTGATTTTGGTACCATGGTATTCCAAAGGGTTCAATTTTGTCTTCTGTACTATTCAACGCCTACATGAAACTACTGGGTGAAGTTGTCTGTGATGTTTTACATCAGAATCAGAAGATTAGAGGTGATGAACCGGAGCCCAGGCTAATAAATGGAAACTTATTTCAGGTAGCTGAAGCTACTGTTAGTTGACAGTTTTGGAGATATCACTGTGTTGCTCTTTGCTCCTTAAAGAACAGTTTCATAGCTTGAGTTGCTGTTAGATTCAGCTTATATTTTGGATGCCAAGGTGCCATTCATGCAAAGAAGAGCTATTCGTCAGCATAGACTGGTATAGCAACTGTAGCCCTTGCTAAAACAAGATAACCTTGTTCAGCTATCAAAAGTTCACATGCATATGTTTGTTGATAATAACTGCATTGTCAGTGAAGTTGCCACCACGGATCAAACAAGACGGAACTTTTCATCTTGCTGACCAATGCCTTGAACACAGTGGTTTTCAGCTAAGGCAGCATGCAATATGCCAGCTAAAAGTAGTTGTTGTTTTCACAGTGAAGTAGTAAAACTTGTTCTTCTGTCTCAGGGCCCCACCACCACATAGGACAATGTAGACTCAGATGACAGATTCTGTCCAGATTCATAACTCAGTTTTGATAATTTTCATGTAATCATATTGATATAATACAATTTTTAAACATGCGTGCATTTTTTAAAAATTTACCAGGTTTGGAATAAAAATTTCCAAAAATATGGCATGGGAGAAATTTCTAGACAGGTTTCAAGACCCCATGACATTTGATACAAGCCTGGCAGCTCCTACGAGGAAACACCACAGGTAAGAGAGGGGTTCCATTTGTTGCTCTTCGCCCACGGTTCTGCTGGGGTACCAACCTTGTGTTTGCCATGGACGATACACTTGAAAATAGGACACAGCAAATCCTGGCTCCATCACAAGCATAACTATGTGATACTTGTGTTCATTCCATTAAATATTTTAGACATACATAACAGTTAAAACTTCATAGGAGGTGTTTACCCATGTCTCAAGAAGTCCAAGAAATAATGTGGAACCTTGTTCCTCAAATAATTTGCTGCAGTGGTTTTAAGACTTTCTACTATTACTGGCTTGCTTACCCCCATGTTTTTATGGAATCCCTGTGCCTGTTTAGGATTGTGGGTCCTCTCATACTTTGTGTGAACTGGTAGTGTGATCTGGAAACACTCAACGCTCTCCTGCATCTGCCTATTGCAGGGAAATATCAGCAAAGGTTGATCCTAGTCAAGTTGTCCTACAGGAACCTTCTCCAATGTTGTGCCCACCCCTAAGATGTTTTGGACACTAACTTTCATCAGCCCCAGCCATCATAGTCATGTTAAAGGGGAATGTGCCCACCATTACTGATCTTTCATTGAGGAACCCCTAGTAAGCTTCTCAAGAACCTCACACAGTTTGAAAACCACTGCTTTGCAGTATATGGTTGTCACCCGGAGGCTGTGTTTTGGAGACCCTGTTCTTAGCTTTCATGCAATTGCATAAGCTTACTGCAGACATTAAATATCTTTAGTTATTTATATGACATTTTTTTCACAGCTGTGACCAAAGTAGTCCACAGCAAGCTATAAGCTTACGATAAAAATACATAACATTTGAAAAACAGCTTGTTATATAAACCATACATACATACAGAACATACATTACATTTGAACAAGGGAACAAAAACAATTCACTATACTTAGGATAAATTCAGTATTATATAATGATCTAGACTTAATGCATAAGAAGTAGAGAACAAAATCAAAAGTAACAAGCCAATAAAGAAGTAAAAATAAAACTTATTCATGGTTAGACAAACCTATCATGTGACCACATTTGGGAATCCTGTCACCTCAAAAAGGATGTAGTAGGGCTGGCAAAGCTTCAGAAAAGGTCAACCCAAATGATCCAGGGGATAGAGAAACTGCCCCGTGGGGGGGGGGAGGTTGCAGCATTTGGGGGTTTTAGTGTAGAAAAAAGGCAGATAAGAAGCAACATGATAAAAGTGTATAAAATTCTGATCTGTATGGAGAGAATCAAGAGAGAAAAGTTTTTTCCTCGCTCTTTCATAACACTAGAATTTGTGGACTCCCAACAAAGCTGAGTGTTGGACAATTCAGGACAGACAAGAATGTCTTCACACAGCCCTGTCCTGGCTCCCACTCTCAGACACAGCACTTGGACTCCTGGCTCAATTGTACCTGAAAGCATTATTCCACTGCACTGTCTAGATATAGATCAAGATACTGGTTACAGTGATGGCCAAACTTGGCCCTCCAGCTGTTTCTGGACTACAATTCCCATCATCCCTAGCTAACAGGACCAGTGGTCAGGGATGATGGGAACTGTAGTCCCAAGTTAGAAGTTCAAAGCAGAGCTTTAAGATACATGGCTACCTAAGACATCGTCTCAACACCTAACATGCCTCCTTTGTTCTCCTTTTGAGGAGCGAATTCAAGTCGCTGTCTTCTTCTTACAGAATAAGAAAGTTGGACCAAGATGTATCGAGTGACCGTATTCTCTTAAAGCTGCATGGACATATTCAAGATGCTTATTTATCTCTGAAGAAGGCCTTCCTTATGCTGGACAGAGTGAGAGCAGTTGCTTATGAATGCTACCTATCTTTTCTTTGCTTCCCCCTGGGAGGCCCTTCATATATCTTTAATTTTCACCTCCAGATTTTAGCTTCACCAGGTTTGCCCCACAGTGATGCATTATTATGTGTAATAATAACCCATGCAGCAGTAGGCCCATAGAAATGCTGGGAGACCCTAGGCTTAGGCCCAAGCTATCTGAAAGATCATTTCCCCTCATATGAAATGAGACCTTCAGGAGAGGCCCTTTGGCCCTGCCTCCCTCATAGGCACACATGACGGGGACCCAGACTCTGGAAGACCCTCCCTGGAGAAGCCAGACTGGCTCCCTCCTTGTCCTCTGCCAGCTGGTGAAGACCTTCTTGTTCCAACAGGCTTTGGGGAACTGAGGGCTTGTAATGAAAGGGCTGGATGTGCTGTTTTCATTGTAATTATCTGTATAGTTTTAATATACCATTCACATCTCTAGCTATATCTGTTTATTAATGTTTAATTGTTTTTTAATAATTCCCCCTGCCCTGTGTATTTAGCTATTCTTATTTCACCTGTAAGCCACTTTGAGTCCCTGGCAGGAAGTAAGGTGGGGTATAAATAAATTTATACTACTACTAAGGGACGCGGGTGGCGCTGTGGGTAAAAGCCTCAGCGCCTAGGACTTGCCGATCGAAAGGTCAGCGGTTCGAATCCCCATGACGGGGTGAGCTCCCGTCGTTCGGTCCCAGCGCCTGCCAACCTAGCAGTTCGAAAACACCCCCGGGTGCAAGTAGATAAATAGGGACCGCTTACCAGCGGGAAGGTAAATGGCATTTCCGTGTGCTGCACTGGCTCGCCAGATGCAGCTTGTCACGCTGGCCATGTGACCCGGAAGTGTCTGCGGACAGCGCTGGCCCCCGGCCTATAGAGTGAGATGGGCGCACAACCCTAGAGTCTGTAAAGACTGGCCCGTACGGGCAGGGGTACTTTTACCTTTACCTTTTACTAATAAGCCTAGACTGAGAGGGGTCCTCATATTTCAGTGTGAAACAGCAAGAACCAAAGCACAGGCGGTCTCATTTGCTACATTTAAAGTTGTCTGATTTTTGTTAAATAATTTTCATTACATAGAACTTCATCATAGAATCACAGAGTCATAGAATTGTGGAGTTGGAAGGGACCCAAGGGTCATCTAGTCCAACCCCTGTAATGCGGGAATCTCAACTAGATCATACATGGCCAGTGGCTTAAAAAGCTCCAAGGAAGGAGAGTCCTCCCCCTCCCCAGACAGAGAGTCCATTCTATAATGTAGTGATCAGCCAGATCACTGGAAGATAGAAACAGATTTTTGAGGAGCTGGTGTAATTTTCTTTACATGTCTGTGAATAATAATAATAATAATAATAATAATAATAATAATAATAATAATAATAATTTATTATTTGTACCCCGCCCATCTGGCTGGGTTTCCCCTGCCACTTTGGGCGGCTTCCAACAAAGATTAAAAATACATCAAAATGTCACATATTAAAAACTTACCTGAACAGGGCTGCCTTCAGATGTTTTCTAAATGTCAGGTAGTTGTTGTTCTCTTTGACATCTGGTGGGAGGGCGTTCCACAGGGTGGGCGCCACTACCAAGAAGGCCCTCTGCCTGGTTCCCTGTAACTTGGCTTCTTGCAGTGAAGGAACCACCAGAAGGCCCTCGGTGCTGGACCTCAGTGTCCGGGCAGAACAATGGGGGTGGAGACGCTCCTTCAGGTATACTGGGCCTTTGAGGCCATTTAGGGCTTTAAAGGTCAGCACCAACACATTGAATTGTGCTCGGAAACGTACTGGGAGCCAATGTAGGTCTTTCAAGACCGGTGTTATGTGGTCTCAGTGGCCGTCACCAGTCTAGCTTCAGACTTACTTTTTTAAAAGTCAAGCTGAAAATTCACAGGGGGCACTTTTCAGTGCTTTTGGGATAGGTTGAAAACCTGAACGGTTGTGTAAATCTTTGGGATCAGGTGAAAAACTTTCAGGTAGGGATATGAAAGTGTGTCGGGGGGTCGTGGTTACTTATATTTCAACAAGTTGACTGAGGATTTGTGCTTTGTTTTTGCTTTTCTTTTTTAACTTGACGTACGATTCCCAGATACATTCTGGGGAGGGGGGCAGGGGAATGGCTGCCGCTTCCTTCCCAGGGCCATACTGGTCCACATTTTAAAAGGGCACCCCACCCAGGACGCAGAGTATAGCCCAGCCTGTATTCGGTATTCGAAGTGATTCTGCTTTTGTTAAAGAGAGTGTTAAAGGGGGGGGGGGAGTAAATCCTTGGACACCTTGTCAAAATATTGGTGCCTCCTGCTACCTTAGAAGCGTTGCAGCTCCCCACAAAAGTCTTTTCCCCCCCTCCGCCTCCCTTCATGGGAGAGGAATGGTCTCACAAAGGGGTTTCTGTGTGAATTTTACCCAGCCCTGTTTGAAATATCCGGGGACAGTTCCAATACAAGATTCGACTTGCTCTTCATTATCCTCTATCATTTCCCCAACTTCCTGTTCGTTGAGTAAACATAGTTTATCCCACAGATTTGTTTTGATCTGACTTAGATAGATCAGTGTGTTTGAAATCTGAAGCATTTGTAAGTTTCTGTTAGAGAATGGAGAACTGAGCTGAAAGCTTGGAGACAGTACTGTCCACAGACAGACACACCTGGCAGCATTTCCTCATTAACACATTCACCATGTGATTCCCGATTGGCGAGGATAACGCAGAGATAACGCTCTAGGAAACTGTGTCCTTACTCTGAATTAGGATAGGCACCCAAATAGAGTTCAAGGGGCTTTTGTGTAAGGTGTAACTGGAAGCAGGATTGCAAGGTTACATTTTAAACCACACATCCAGTGATTGGTACGGCATTTCATAAAGCATGTCATGCCAAGTCTGGCCAGTGCAATTTGAGGGGAAACGCATGTGGTCTTTAAGGAGGAGGTAGCACAAAAACAGAGGCTGCTAGATACAACTTTGTATCTTAAAAATTGTGTGAGTGATATCTTTGGATTTGCTAAGCAAATAATAAACTGGAGAGCAAATTAAAGCTTTCATAGTCTGGATGGCAGCAACTAAATGAGCGGTAGGCATATCTTCAGAATTCCTAGTGGCATGTTTATTACAGATTTGTATATAAACGCTAGATTGCAATTCTTGACTTACATAGCAATTTCTGTCTCTTTTTGCACCAGCTCTGGCGACATCAATTGTGCACTAAATCCCTCACAAAAGAGAGAATTCTCCTAACAATTTACAAAGTAGAACTCGCAGTTTCACATACCACAGTGGATAATGGGAGCGCATAGTAGATTAAGCCCCTCATTCAAGCAAGAGATTAAAATCCCACTGAAATTGCAGAGAGCTAAAGGCTTTAATGAAGAAAATTATTTGGAGACAAGAGATATTTGAGATAAAAGAAAATGTTGGCTGCAGGAAATTTAGGGTTTGCTCATGCTAGCTGGTGGTCCTTCACACAGAGATAGTCTGCACTGCAGCTTGCAGCAGAGATGCAAACAGCTCCAAGGTGGAGGCGTCAGTTCACGTAAATGTTGACAGCATGAACACTCTCTGTCCACACACCTAGTGACCCCCTCTTAAGGCAGTCCTGTGCATATGTGTGTCTCAGTGGGGAAGCTGTCTCTGGCTAGTGTGAACCACTTTCCGGTTCAGGTGTCATAGTTCAAAGGTGAATCTGTAAGGCTATATTATATTTCTCAGGAAGTGATCTAGCCAGTACATCTTTTTGATTTCTAGGCAAGTGTAGAAGTTCACAGGAAGCGATTGGCTGCTGCAGCCGCATTAGTGTCAGAGATCAACCTCATACCTGCCAAATCAGGCATAGGCAAACTCGGCCCTCCAGATGTTTTGAGACTACAACTCCCATCATCCCTGACCACTGGTCCTGTTAGCTAGGGATGATGGGAGTTGTAGTCCCAAAACATCTGGAGGGCCACGTTTGCCTATGCCTGTGCTAGATTCACTCTAGCATAAATGGTTGCTGATGAGCATCCTAATAGTCAGATTTTGGCAAAGCCCAGACACTTACTTCAAACATTCAGAGTCTGTGACTTTGTATTAATTAGGACTTTGAACACAGTACCAGAAAAGTGCAGTTTGAGATTTCGGAAACAATACTGGTTTGGTGTGCCCTGCCAAGCAAAGCTGAGTTGTCCAAACAAATGGCTCAGTTCTTACCTAAAAGCTGGTTTCCTGTTGAGTGCAGCTATTGTCCACCCAGCTGAGTACTGTCTACCCTAACTGGCAATGCCTCTCCAAAGTTTCAGAAAGGGAGTCCTTACCCAACCCTCCCTGGAGACAGAAGGGTTTGCAAATAGGACCTTTTGCATGCAAAGCTACACCCCTCCTCCTTTTTGTTGCTACTCCCAAAGCGTAAACTGGGACACGGCCCCTTTTGGACTAAAACATCGGCAGCTGGCTTTCACAAGGAAGCGCAGCATTTCCCCCAAGGCTGCCACAGGTAGAGGTGGATAGTCTCTCTTATAGCTTAGAGTCTGGAACGAGGCTGAGAAACACGGCTTGATGGGCTGAGTGAAATAGCCCTTCCATTCCTCACCTGCTCATGAGATGGTGGATATTTCCACACATCACTTCTCTAACAGCATAACTCTTTTCCTCCTGCATAGGCTTCATCTCCAGAACTAATGCAGTAACAGCAGCCTCTGTGGGAAATGGTTTTAAAGCACAGGAATGGTTTAGAACCATTGGTTAGAAAATAAATATATTAAAACTTAACTATGAATAAATTTGTTTGCTGTATTATTACAGTCACTTTGGCTCTCTGTAGGAAAGAAAAACCAAACGTGAAGTGGTTTATCAAGTACTAGCATTGTTCCAAGCATCTCAATGGAGCAGGGGAGGGAAAATCGCCACTGGGAGAGTAGTGTTGGAGCCACAACTGGGCAGAAACAATGAGATCAGTTTCCTCCCTGATTCCTACAAAGCGGCATTGCAGAGAGGGTAGGTGGGTGGGAATTTCATTTTCCTCCTTTCCCAGATGCAGCACGAAAGGACTTGAAAGCATTTGTCTCCAGCTCTCTCCACCCTTGGCTGCATCACAACATTTCCCTCACAGCCACACATGCGCCAAGAGAAAGCATCTTCTCTCATTCAGCTGCCAGGACCCAGTGGGAGCTGCCCATGGTCCTGATCTGCTTGACCCCTGATAGTCCTTTGCACTTTCCTTTGCAGGCTCCAAGCCCCAGCAGAACAGGATACTGTGCTAAGCACAGGATGCTGGTGAACTGGCAACAGCAGCCTGCCTGTGCTTTCAGATGAAATAAAGAAGGAAGCCTGCCCATGATCAAATTGCTTCATAGCCTGGCTGGCTACCGTATCACCAACCCTGCCCTGCCGTCTTCCTATTGCAGCCAGCCAGCTTGTCTTCCAAGCTGAGCACTGATGAGGAAAAAAACAGGAGGAAGTTGTGATTAGGGGAATTGTATCTAAATGAGTACACAGGCATTTTATGGTTCCCACGCCACCCTTGTACATGATTTCCTGTGCATTGTTATATACCCTTATTTCCATCAAGAGACTTTTATGAAATTAACACCTCTAAACTGTCGGTGGTGCTTAATTTTTAGGAAGAAAGATGCTGGATTCAGCCCTTGGATTAAAAACAGATGCTGGGACTCGTCCTACTCAGCCCTGGCACAGATTCAGTCCTGTCTGTTGGACAATTTTGACAAGCAATGTTATGTATCAGTTGCTGAACATTAATTTCTCAGCATATTTTCACATTTATTTATAGTGTGTTGTAGATTTATCAATAGTAAGCTGTAGTGTAGTGTGTATGGCATCCATTTAGTGTACTTGTTCTATGTCTTCTTATTTGAGTGGCCTATGACTACATGATTTGCTCATCAAAAATATTTTCATTGGCCCATTGGGACTTGCTTTTGAGTAACTTGTCTAGGGTCATACTGTTAGATGATACCCTACAATGTCTTCTACATTGCCCTAGCAAGATCCCATTACACACTTTGAGAAAAATGCATTGATAAGAATATTAAGAGCAAGAAATAGTGTGATTTATTTTTTTTAATCAGCCTACCAACATTGGCATTCAGGCATATATATTTCAAGTGGTATTGGCTAGCAAAAGGTAGAATAGTCACTAATTTAGAGATTAGTTACTTTTCAATCAGTTCTGAATGTGGACAGAAGCATAAAACTATCCATTTAAAGCAACAGTAAAACAAAAATTAAACCAGAATAAAAACTCCTAAATACAGTACAGGAGAATTAAAGAGGTTAATGTCACTGTCCAGTAAAATAGGACTAAGTGCTCTTTTATACATTCTGCACCTTTCCAGAATCAGGATGGAAAAATTACAAGAAATGAGCTCCGTCGCATTTTGGATTGCATCATGTTCCGAATAAGTGATGATGATTTTCAAGAACTAACCAAGATCATTGACCCAGAACACACTGGGCAGCTCAGCTACAATAAATTTTTAAATCTGTTTGAAGAAAAGGAATCACTAGTAAGCATTTCTTATCAATCAATCATTTATTTATTGTGTTTGACTAAAAGCTATTACAAATGCAATTACAGATTGAGCATTTATTATCACTAGAACCTGTGTATGAGAATAAGAGAGAGAGAGATTCAAACAAGTTTCAGTAGAATCTTGTGCTTTGAATATAGCTAAATTATTGAAAAGAAATCTAGTTTTAATGGAAGTTAAAGTTGTTTCAAATGCTTGTTCCTGAATTGTTATTTGCTTCTAAAGCAGTTAACATATTCCTACTGTTTAACACTTCTAAGACTGAGTCACATGAAGCCTGAGCTGGATAAACGTATGAAAGGCTGTAGTAGCACATGGCAGATTTTCACCTTGCCCCTTGGTAGTGGCCAAGGAGCAAGAGAACAGCAGAGACAGTCATGTGCCTAAGTCTGGCAGAGGAATCAGTGCACCAAAGCACCACCATTTCTTTTGCAAGAACATTTAAGAAGATCAGATGCAGCGTGAGACAATTCTCAGTTTGTATACCCCACCTTGCAAATGCTTTGCTCCAGCACTTCCTAAACCAAGGAGGCAGCTGCAGTGCTCCCCACCCCCTTAAAATAGCTGCTCCTGGAGAATGGAAGTGTGGCATGGAGGCCCATCTCCTGAACAAGGCTTCCAACAACATGAGGTACCTTTGCTCCGGGTTCTGCACTGGCTCCCCAATGCTTTCAGACTCAAATCAGCACTGTAGTTTTCACTTCTAATGCCCTGAAGCACATCTTATAAACTCTAAGTATTGTGCTTTAGACAGAGTAATCCTATACCCAAGAAGCTGGTGTAAAGCAAGCCAGCATAAAGTGGTATTCCAGATCCTGACTCCATGCAGGAGTGGGGCTGCTGCTGACTGAGCCATTCTAAGCCCAGCAGAAGGAAAAAACCCTCTCCTCCCCACCCACTTCCCCGAAATTGCTTCTAAAGGGTTGGGACAGCGTACAAGATCAGGAGAAGGAGGATAGCTCCGTCTGTCAAGAAGAAAGGCTTGCACTGACTGAAAAATCATAGTAGTATGGTGTCGAATTCCTTCCCTTTGTTTCAGTAACTGTTTTTAAAGGATGCAATCTGGTTCATAGGTGCCAGCTTCCTGGGCGCCCAAGCACCCTCAAAATTCCCCATGACGGGGCCGGGCACCCACAAATTTCAGTGCCAGGGCAATGCATTCTGCATGGCATTCACAGTCATGGGGCCAAGCTGGCACTCCTGATTCGATACATTTGCCTGGGAGCCTTTCTTCAGTTCTTGAGCTGAATGCCGGTTTGGCTGAGAGCCTCTGCACACTTTCTGGGCCAGTCATCTGCCACACAGTTCTACCACACAGTTCCATGTGTGCATCCCGAAACATCAAGTGGCTGTGCAGCTGCATAGGGAGTCACAACCAGTGAGGGCTCCCTGCCACATATTCCTGAGTTCTTCATGGAAACTCAGGCTCCCATTATCCATATTTTCTGCGTGAGCACAGCAGGAGGGAGGGGGCACCAGAGGCCAATCATAGAATCATGGCATTATTTCATTCATTTATTGTATCCCCGTGGTCTTTTCTTTTTCCTAGTATATTACAAAATGTATTACTTTATACTTAATTTTCAAACGCAAAAATCTGTTGCCTTTGCTCTTGTGCTGCATTTAGGAAATAGTATGGTGGAAAGGTTGTAATTCAAGTGCTTTTTTTACCCAATTAGACAGATTCAAAAATGATTAATGGGTCAAAGAAGGCAAAAAAGCCAACTTCTGTCCTTGAAGCGTGGCACATTGTAAGTAGCACAAAGTTTTTTGAACAGTAAATCAAGATTTTCCAAGTACTTAAGTGCATAATTATCTATTCAACTGTTTGTAAATATTTGAATTTCCTCATCAAAATGGTTGCATATTAGGCAGAAGATGTCCTAACTGAGCAGATCAAAGGGTACTGGAATGAATTCAGCAAAGCTTTGCAGGCATTCGATCCTCGAAATAACGGCATTATCAGCAGAAATAATTTCCGAAAAGTCCTTCTCCTCTACTGTCCCTCGTTAACTGACGACCATTTTATCGCGTAAGTTGTTGGTTTGCTTTTCATTTTCCATTTTAATCTTAGCCCTGAAACTCCTTCATAGGCAGTTGAATTTCTTGGCTTCTTGATGTCATGCACACACTTGAAAAACCAGAGCTTTATCTAGCCTGAGCATAGGTGCAGCACTCATGCACAAAGCTTTCCCACAGGACTCAGTAAAGCCCTGTTTGGAAGAGACAAATCTCATCCAAGACTAAAATTAGGTGTTTGTTGATTTTCCCAACGTAGTCAGTTGCAGAAAACAAGACAAGATGAGCCTCTGGCCAGGGGAAGCTTAATGTTGGTCTGAGCAAAGGCCGTCCCCTATCCAAGCCATTGAAGGAGACTTCAAGGTGACACTTTTTCTGCAGATAGCCATACCACACAGTCCCCACCACCTTGCTTGAGTTTGCATTCTGACCTTCTTGGCCATTTGGCTGATGCATTAGCTTAGATTGCTGCAAGTGCTGCATGTAGTAAAAACCTTTATCATATTGATGCATCCTCGCATTGGCCCTGGAACTTTTTGGTTCTTGCTGTTGGGCTCCAGCGGAGCATTTGTAGCTATCCATCCATCCATCCATCCATCCATCCATCCATTTCTGAGTTCCCATAGGCCTTATGTCATTTCAGTGAATTGTGCACTTTGCTCTTGATGGGCAGCTAACTGAACCACATGTCATCCAGTACTCCTCTCATCAGAGGTGATCTCTTAGGTTAGCCCTATGGTTAACCCTACAGTTGGCTTGGGAATTGTGAACTGATCACCACTTAAAATTCTTACTTGAAAGCAAAGAGCGAGAGAAAGAGACTGAGGTAGCAAAGATAACAGACTGGCTGCAACTGGTAAGCGTGTGCAGGATTTTTGAACAATAAAAATAATTATCAGACAAAGCACTAACAGTTGCCCAAACGAGTCTCAGCATCCCATCACAATCAATTGCTTTCAGCATTGCTACCAAAATAGGATTAATTTGTGTGTGGGCACTTTATGGAAAAAAAGCTCTCATGTGTGTTTTGCTCTTTTTGCTGTTCTATCTCCAGTTTTGGGGTTTGTTTGTTTTTTGTTAATTCCTCACCTGTCTGCCGCTGTTTTGAGCTGTATGTTGATAGCTTTAATCTCATCCAGAGCCGGCCTACCTGCTCCATCTGTTTATCTCAGTCTTTGGCACAAATACAACAAAGGAGGGGGTGTGAGAGTCATAAAAATGTTACCTTTAATGACACTGGAGCCACAATTTACCTCACTGAGTTATTTTCTATTGACTTGAGTGGCTACAAGTTGAACATAAAGATTCACTTCTACCCAGGGCTCAGCTCTCTCTCTCTCTGACATATAGCCAGGAAACTAAGCTTTACACTCTTTAGTCAAATTATTGTTACTATTTATTTCATTTACCAGTCACTTCCCAGAAAGCATCCCAAAGTGATTTGCAATATGACATATAAAACAGGAGGAAGGTCAGAAGGATACTTGGAAGATGGGGCGGGGGGTCTTGGGAAGGAATGTGCCTTGGGAACTGAGGGGCTGGCAGGATGACTAAGGTGGAGCTTGGAATTCTTCGCTGAATTAGGCTTTCAAGAGTCCCCAAGATTTGTGAACCTGTGAACTTCAATGGCCTGCCTGGTATTTGTGTTCTACAAATTGGGTATGCCTCTATAAGGGCAATAGTTAGGTTTTTGCTGAATTGCGAATATTTTGGGCAGAGAAAAGAAGGAGAGGTGACAGTAGAAATGCTTTAGATGGGGACAAAGGAATAACCCAAACACAGAAATAACCCCTCTCTCATTCTTGACTTCTCCCCCATACATTTCTCCATAATTATGCTGCGATAGCAGACTGCTTTTGAAAAGTTAAGGCTGACCTCCTTGGGAAGTGAAGAGGTAAAGCACAGTTCACATACCGCACTAAGTCGAAAGCTAAACTGGCTCCAGACTATCCACGATGTGTCAGACTTTGGTTACAGCTCATGGTTAGTCTAGAGCAGGGGTCTGCAACCCGCGGCTCCGGAGCCGCATGTGGCTCTTTTACACCTTTGCCGCGGCTCCGGGGCGGATACTAACGAGGGGAGGAGGCGCATTGTGCGCCCCGACACTCCCCACTGTGGCGGGCGCTGTACTGGCTGTGACGTCGCATGGGGGCGGTGCATCCGTTAGTCACGCACTGTCCCGACGTCACCTTCCCGCCCGCCCGCTACATTGTACAGGACATGTACGCTGGTCACTGCATTGAAAGGGGGCATGTACGCTGGCCACTGTTGTGAAGGGGAGTGAAGAACACACACACAAGAAAAGGTAACTTGTTAATTTAACGTTTATTTCTATGAGGAGAAGTAATTCTGAGGGGTCAAACAAAGAAATAATAAAACAGTTACAAAAAAAGTTATTTTTATAATGACGAGTTTTGCGGCTCCCAGTTTTTTTTTCTTCGGAAACGGGTCCAAGTGGCTCTTTTTGTCTTAAAGGTTGCAGACCCCTGGTCTAGAGAGAGCTTAATCAGGAGCCTGGATTCTCCAGCCAAACCTTCAGTGCAGTGCAGCAGCAAAAAAGGCTCTTTCTTGGGAGCTTTCGTATTTGTGCTAGGTCATAGTGTGACATGCAAACCAGGTCATTGTCAGCAAGATACATATGATGTATCCATTGCAGGATTGGACAGCATGACAAGTTCTGCTGGTTGGGTGTTTTAGCTTTAAACTCTGGACCCGGTTCCAGACTTTCTGCTGCGTTCTAGGTTAAGCAATTTGACAAACAGCCTAACAGGAATGTAGTTGGAGCTTATCCATAATTGGTTATGGAACTGTAGAATCATAGAGTTGGAAGGGACCCTGAGGAACATCTAATCTAACCCCCTGCAGTGCAGGAATAGGCAGTTGTCTGTTACTGGGGATCAAACCTGCAACCTTGGGGTTCTCAGCACCGTGCTCTGACCAACTGAGCTACCCAGCTGCATTACTTGATTTTGTGATTCCTTCTCCTTGGTAGCTTACAATGGCCCTGCTGCACATCATATAGAGGTCTGGTGCCAGGTGCTGGGCACTTTAGGCACAAAAATATGATATCCTGTTTATTCAGGTAGTTAGCTAAAGCTCCGTATGTATAGACGGACAAACATGCACACACACATCAATAAAATATATTGACGATTATGATTACTGGATGTGCCTAGGTTGTCTTTTAACTTCATAGCCAGTCTTTAATGTTGTTTGGCAGCAACTAAGTTAAACTATCAGTATTCAGAGAGAAGTGACTGACCGGCACATTCAAGAAAGTCTGTGTCAGGGAACTGCCATCGGAAGGACAGGAGGTGCAAAGGCTCCCTGAGGTTGAAAGAGACGTAGCAGCTGAAGAGGGAACCAGTAGGGGGCGAGCAGGAACTTCCAGGGAAAGTGAGTCGGAGGGATGGCTCAGAGACGTTTCCAGCGAAAACAGTGGAGAGGTTTCAGGACCTCCTATAGGGACACCCACTCCTCGCCGGAAACTGTCACGCAGAGAGTCCAGAAGACGTGTTTCCGTGAAAGAGCTCTTATGTTGGAAACGTTTCCGAAAACAACCACTTTCGGATTCTACTAGCGATTGACGCAGCCATGCCGGAGGGGCTCCGTCACAGGCAGAGGTTTGAAAACCTGATCAAACTCTGAGGGACTTGCATTTTACGCACAAGCAGCTCATCATCCCATCACAGCAATCCGAAAGTCCCTGAAAGCCAGCTTGTGCAAGCAGCGGCATCATGAGCGACCCAGCCGGAACCGGAGGAGCAGGAGCAGCTGGAGGAGGTCCAAGCCTGGAAGAAAGGTACAGGGCGTTGGAGATCCAGCTTGCCATGCAAACGGCGAGGCTTGAGGAGAGGAGGGCTCAGGATGCAGAAAAGGGAAAGGAGAAAACCACCTCGATCGCCAGAAAGGTGCCAGGATTGGTGCAGAAATTCGGGGGGGATCCCAGAAACTATCATGCCTTTAGAACTGAGATGCAATACGCTCTCAACCTGCAGTATGATGACTTCCCCGACGAGGAATCGCGAGTGGCTTTTGTAATTGGCCATCTCGAAGGGGGGGCGAAGGATTGGGTTCGACCCCTGATGGCAGTGAATAATGAGATCCTAAAGGACACGAGGAAGTTTTTTCGTGCCATGGACCTGATGTTTTCCAGCGACATTGAGCAGGGAGTGGTGCGAAGGCAGTTAATGGCTTGCAAACAGGGGAGCCGATCTGTCCGTGAGTACTGGACTGAGTTTACTATGTTGATTCACAAATTGGGGTGGGACCTATCGGCGGAACCCATCCAGATGCTTTTCGAAGAGGGGCTTTCTTCGGCCGTGAAAGATGAATTGTCCCGGGGGCCAAGGGCCGAGTCTATGGATCAGCTGACCAAATCAGCGCTGGCCATAGGAGCGCGCCAGGAAGCGAGGGCTTTGGAAAGGCGGGAAGGGAAAGGAGAACGTTGGAGGGAACTGCGCATTCCAGACATTCCAGAGCCACCTTTCCCGCCGGCAGAGCCGATGGAAGTTGGAACAGCGCGGGCGCGCGCAGTTTCAAATCCCAGTGAAGGGCGGAAGAAGGAGGGAAAGAGCGCCAAGAAATGTTATCTCTGCCAACAGCCAGGGCACTTTGCCAGAGTCTGCCCACAAAGAAAGGAATGGCAAGGGATGGCAGGAGCTGTTGGGGAGAGGGAGAAAGAAAGCAAGGAGCAAGTAAAAGCCAACGCCTGGCTGCCACCGTTGGGGCACAGCAGCCAGGCCAAAGAGCAGTGAAAGTGCCCACGCCAGAACCACCCAGACCTGCTTTAGTGATAGAAGTGTCACTAGAGCTGCAAAATGGACACCCACTACAGGTCAAGGCGCTTTTGGATTCAGGCAGCTCCTGTAATTTTATGAGTAAGGAGTTTGCAGCTGAGCACCAGATACAGACCATCCCTTTAAGTAACCCCTTGCAGGTGACCACGATTGACGGCAGAGAGCTGTTGGGAGGAGAAGTTAGCCAACAGACTGTCCCAATGATAATGAGGGTGGCAAGGCACACTGAACCAATAGCATTTAATGTGGCCACCTTGGGAGGAGCGCCCATCATTTTGGGGATGAGCTGGCTGGCGCTACATGACCCGCTAGTGGGCTGGCATCAGAGGGTGGTCTCATTTGGGTCAGCGTATTGCCTAGAACACTGCAAGCAGGGGAAGGTTCCGGGAAGAGCTGGCGTCACCCTAGCCGGGATGGAAGTAATGGATAAAGGGAAAGTGCCCCCACAATACGCAGATCTGAGCAACGTATTCAGCGAAAGGGAAGCAGACAAGCTGCCGCCGCATAGACCCTTTGACTGTCAAATCAACCTACTCCCTGGGGCTCAACTCCCAGTGGGCAAGCTGTACGCCATGTCTGACAGGGAGATGCAGGAGTTGAGGGAGTTCATTGACAAGAACCTGAAGCGAGGTTTCATCAGAGAGTCACGAGCGGTGGGGGGCAGCCCAGTGTTTTTTGTGGACAAAAAAAACACCGATAAGCCGAGATTGGTTGTGGACTTTAGGGCCCTCAATGCCGTGTCGGAACCCCTGGCTTTTCCGATGCCCCGGATTGATGACCTTTTGACCCGGGTGAGGAAGGGGAAAATTTTTACAAAGCTGGACCTGCGGGGGGCGTACAATCTGATACGCATAAGGAAGGGGGATGAATGGAAGACCACCATGTTCACCCCTTTGGGGGCCTTTGAATACCTCGTTATGCCCTTCGGTCTACAAGCAGGCTCGGCGTGCTTTCAAGCTTTTATGAACCACGTCCTGGGACCTTTGCTCTACAGGAATTGTGTGGCCTTTTTAGACGACGTGTTGGTGTATTCGGAGGATGAGGAGCAGCACGTGAAGGACGTTCGAGAAGTGTTGGGCAAGCTGCAAGCCAACCAGCTGTGGGTGAAACTGGAGAAGTGCCAGTTTCATACCAAGGAGGTGGAATTCCTGGGGTACCGCTTGTCAGACAAGGGATTGGCCATGGACCCAGGCAAGGTCCAAGCGGTACTGGAATGGAAGACACCGAAGACCAAGAAGGATGTGCAAAGATTCCTGGGGTTTGGGAACTTTTATAGGAAGTTCATCAAGAACTTTGCACATTTGACGGCGCCCATCACTGACTGCCTCAGCAGCAAGAAGAAATTTGTTTGGACGGCGGAGGCGGAGCGAGCATTTGAAGAACTAAAAAGGGCTTTCGCCTCGGAAGAACAACTTCTGCATGTGGACTTACGAAAACCCATGAGAGTGGAAACCGATGCGTCCGACCGGGCTATCGGAGCAGTACTTCTTCAACCCGGGAGGAGTACGTTGGAGTGGAGACCTTGTGCCTTCTTCTCGAGGAAGCTGAATAAATCCGAGAGGAACTACACGGTGTATGACAGGGAACTACTCGCCATCCACGAAGCGTTCCGGAGGTGGAGACATTTATTGATTGGGGCACAACACAAGGTGCAAGTGTGCACCGACCACAAGAATTTAGAGTATTGGAGAACAGCTCGAGTACTCAACCAACGACAAGTCAGATGGGCCCAGGAATTTTCCAAATTCCACTTTGAAATTTGTTATGTGCCAGGCCCAGAAAACGTCAGGGCGGATGCCCTCTCACGCAAACCAGAGTATTTGGAGGGGGAGGGGGCAATCGAAGAGAGACATGTCATCCCTGAGGACCGCTGGGTGTGTGGGGCGGTGATGGTGGGGCAACGTGAACTGGTACAGGAAACGGAAAATGATGAATATGCCCAGGATAAGCTCAGAGGTCTCAGGGGGGAGGGCGAGAGTCCCGGAGGTTTTGAGGAAAGAAATGGGGCATTGTATTACAAAGGGGCACTGTATATACCCGAAGGTGAATTGAGGGGAAGAATACTCAAGCAGTTGCACGATAGCCCCACGGCGGGACATTTTGGGCAACACAAGACCATGTGGTTGGTGACCCGGGAATTTTGGTGGCCCAAGGTGAGGGAAGATGTAAAGGAGTATGTAAGAGGGTGTGACCAATGTCAGCGAGCCAAAGGGGAAAGAAGGGCACCGGCAGGGTTATTAGAACCATTACCCACACCAGAACGGCCTTGGGAAGCGGTATCAATAGATTTTATGACGGATCTGCCGAAATCCAAGGGGAAAACAGCCATCATGGTAGTAGTAGACCTGTTAACTAAGATGTGCCACTTTGTGGCATGCTCACATGCAGTCACAGCGGAAGAAACAGCGAAGTTGTTTGTAGAACACATCTTTAGGTTGCACGGCGCCCCCTTGAGGGTGATCTCAGACCGCGGCAAACAATTTACTTCCAGGTTCTGGAGGAAGCTCATGAGCTTGCTGCATGTGGAAGTCAATTTTTCGACTGCCCGGCACCCAGAAACCAACGGGCAGGCGGAAAGAGCAAATGGCATACTCCAACAATATCTGAGGTGTTATGTCAATGACAGAGAGAACGATTGGGCCGAAAAGTTGGCGCTGGCAGAATTTGCCTACAATAATGCGGAGAATGTGTCCACAGGGATGAGCCCCTTTTTGGCTAATTACGGGTGTCACCCCAGGGCTTTTCCAGGGGAGGGAGGGGAGAGATGGAGCGTCCCAGCGGCCGAGCATTTTGTAGAAGAGATGGAAGCGATCCATCAGCAGCTCCAGCTCAACTTAGAAAGGGCCAAGGCACAATATAAGAAGCAGGCAGACAAGAACAGGAGGGAAGGTGAAACCATAAGGGTGGGCGATCAGGTGTGGCTGTCAACCCAAGGGTTGCCGTTCAAAGGGGGCTGTAAGAAATTGAGGCCCAAAAGATTGGGACCCTTCGAGGTCATTCAGCAGGTCAACCCAGTGGCTTTCAAACTCCGGTTACCCAACCACATGAAATTGCACCCAGTGTTCCACAGGTCGTTACTGTCACCATACAGGGGGGGGCGTGCAGGGGAGCACGCCAGGGGACCAGCCTTGGAAGAAAGGGAACGCAGCAACCATGTAGCGGAAATTCTCGATTCCAGGTGGAAGGGAAATCAGGTAGAGTATTTGGTGGCGTGGGAAGGGGAACCGGAGTCGGAAAACACCTGGGTGACTGCAGGGGAGGTCAATGACGAGGTTTTAACAGAAACGTTCCACCGAAGATTCCCTAGGAAACCACAGCCGGTAGAAAGGTTTAGGAGGGAGTACTTTGGCACCACTGACGAGGAACAGGAAATGGAAGGATTCGCGGAGTCGGATTTGGAAGAGGGAATAGACTCCGATGACGAGGAGTATCGAGAGACGAGGGACAGTAGCAGGTGGAGGGAAGTGTTCGAAACTTCGGACGATGATGAAGGTTCTTTCAGGGGTTTTACTTCCTCCCAGCCCGGAGGGGAGGAGACGGGAGGGGGTGAAGGGGGCCCTGGAGGGGAGGTGGATGTCAGGGAACTGCCATCGGAAGGACAGGAGGTGCAAAGGCTCCCTGAGGTTGAAAGAGACGTAGCAGCTGAAGAGGGAACCAGTAGGGGGCGAGCAGGAACTTCCAGGGAAAGTGAGTCGGAGGGATGGCTCAGAGACGTTTCCAGCGAAAACAGTGGAGAGGTTTCAGGACCTCCTATAGGGACACCCACTCCTCGCCGGAAACTGTCACGCAGAGAGTCCAGAAGACGTGTTTCCGTGAAAGAGCTCTTATGTTGGAAACGTTTCCGAAAACAACCACTTTCGGATTCTACTAGCGATTGACGCAGCCATGCCGGAGGGGCTCCGTCACAGGCAGAGGTTTGAAAACCTGATCAAACTCTGAGGGACTTGCATTTTACGCACAAGCAGCTCATCATCCCATCACAGTCTGTATTTCTGTCCGTCTGGATTTTAATTTGTGTGGCCTTTGTCAATATTAATCAGATTACTCCATGGAACAGTGGATGGCAGTATTCATTTGCAAACACTGAACTGACAAGGGATTCCAGATCCACGCTGCAACATTTTCACATAAGTCAAATTGACATGACTCCACTAAATACACTGGAATTGATTTTCATAGAATTGTAGAATTGTAGAGTTTGAAGGGACCCCAAGGGTCATCTAGTCCAACCCCCTGCAAAGCATGTGCAGGAGGTTTCATAACCAGGGAGGGACTGAACGTTCATTGAATCCTGTTTCAAAAGAAGATTTTTGGCAATGAGAAAAAAGAACAAATATCTTTCTGACTTTTCATATGTCTAGACTCAAGATTCTTACTGACTTGTAGATTGCACTTTTGCAAGGGGGACTTCTGTTTTAATTGGACTCCCATGTACCTTGTTCTTACACTGCTTCATTGTGAAGCTATCTTCAGTTGTAATTCTGCTCACCTCTCAACTTTAATTTTTGCTTCTAAATGTAATTACCAAGGATATTTTTTTCTTACATAAAAACAAAATCTAAAGTTATTTTCTGACATAATTTTCAGAGCTGTAATAATATAAACAAAATTCAAACCATGTGGTGTTTATAGGATAGTTAAATAATTGCCAATTTTGTGTTGAGCAAAATGCTGTTACCTGCTTTGATCCAGGCAGTAGTCTGGATCATCGTTTAAAATATTCACAATGTTTCTCTATCAACTAGATTTTAAGGTTAAAAACAAGCATTTGTCCAAATTATAAGGCAATTAATTCAGACTCAGGAGACCATCCCAGATATAAAAAGTGCAACCCAAGAAATTATCCCTCGGTTTACTAAGGTGAGAATTGCCTCTCAAAGCAGAAGGAAAGAGTAGGGGCTATGGCATGGCTAGGCAAACTAAGACCCAGGGTTTCTCAATCCGGCCCGCGGATGGTCCGGGAATCAATGTGTTTTTACATGAGTAGAATGTGTGCTTTTATTTAAAATGTATCTCTGGGTTGTTTGTGGGGCATAGGAATTCGTTCATTCCCCCTCCCCCCCCAAATATAGTCCAGCCCACCACATGGTCTGAGGGATGGTGAACTGGCCCACAGCTGAAAAAGGTTGCTGACCCCTGGGCTATGGGTTGCTAGCACTGGCAATCATCTGAGCATCTTCTGACCTCCCATTATCTTAAGGAATGATAGTCATCTCAGTCTTAACTGCTAGTGTTTACCTATCTCTTCTGTTACAGGCCGAGGCAGATTAACCCTTCTTGGAACCTGACCAAAAGAACCCTAGGGAGCCACACAGACGGTCACTGAGAGAAAATATTATGGCCTAACTATTTTAAATATGTTTTCCCCAGATTATACCAGAAATATCAAGATGACACTTCAGAAGGGGTCCTGTACAGGATGCTCTTACATAGTTTAGGAGTTGCCGATTTGCCAAAAGAATTAACTGTTCTCGCTAGCATCCCTTCATCCCGGGGAAGTCAAAGAGAAGAAAAAAAGCAGGCAGACTTTTCAGAAAGGTACTGTGTACATGATTGCGAATGGAGACCGTTCACTGCCAAATACAGAGAAACACAGTATGTGAAACTTACCATGGGTGGGTTGTTGTTGTTTGGGGTTTTTTGCCTTATCAAATCTTTTAAGGCTTCTCTTGACCTTCCTCTTATGTTTTGTCTGAAAAAGAACTTCCAGCTTCTCCCTTGTATGTCTGATTTCCCTTTTAAGGCATCCAAGCCATTGGTCACCACCACCACATCTTGTGGCAATCAAGTCCCTCAGCGAATTCTGTGTTGTGCACACAATTACTTTGTCCTGAGTCTCCTGCCAGTCAGTTTCATGACATGCCCCCCAATTCTAATAATGATAGGTGGCTTGCATGTGAAAGGAATTTACAAGGATCCTCATAGATGTTCTTTGCATCTTCATGTGATAGAGATATCAGGGACAAGGGTTAGGTTCTGTTCGCAGTGCAACACAGTTCAGTGCTTTACTTTTCTCCATAGAAGTGAGACACACCTGCTCACCTATGTGGGACAAAGTAAAGAGCTGAACTTAGGGACATAATGAGGACTGCTCAGTAATTGAGAATTAAGCCTGCTGCTATCTGCATAGCACTCACCCAGGCTTCTATTTCTTGGTGTGCCAGAATGTTGAGTACTGGTGTTTGTGTGTACGCATGTTGTTCATGTACAAAAAGCCTCAAAACCACTTGGCACTACACAGTGATGAAATCCATGCAAGATGTCCTTGCTACGGATCTATGCTTCTTCCTGATGGAATAGCATAAGAGAATCCTTTAGAAAAACCAAAAGAGATGAATATTATTGTTAGCATCTGTCTGTCTCAAGAGAGAATGGAGTGTGCCTGCGGGGGTGAAGTCAAACTGAAGTGACCTCCCCAGGGCTCAAGCTTGGGCAGTGTGTATGGAAGTCCTGCTGCCCAGATGACTGATGGGGTCCAAAGGAAAGCAGAGCAAGATGTTGGGCACCAGCTTGGCTGCAAGAGTTG
Organism: Podarcis liolepis; assembly: GCF_965112155.1. NCBI lineage: Eukaryota > Metazoa > Chordata > Lepidosauria > Squamata > Lacertidae > Podarcis > Podarcis liolepis. The sequence continues at coordinate 4,550,576 of NC_139556.1, forward strand.
CAGGAATAAGGTGTACAAGGCATCACCCAACCATCTTAGGGACTGCACTCCAAATTCATGTAGGGTTTACTCCTTAGCCTTTTCTTCTCCTGAAGCTATCCCGCAAGGCAGCAGATGTTTAGGATCAGAGTTCTACTACATAGACAAGCTTCCCAGGTTGACAAGTCCCATCTGCCCCTCACTTCCATGTGCAGCATGAATATTATAAAGACCTGAACGCTTAGCTGGTAGGTTTAGGATGAGTGTATTATGGTTATGCTTATTTCTGTTCTGTACAGTGTCTTAGCAGATATCGTGGAGAACATCAGATCTACTGAATGGGAGAGCTTCAGCCTCCCACCAAAACACAGCTCTTCCATGTTGGTATAGCTGTTGCAGGCAAAATATTTCAGTGTGATGCACACGCATATTGTGTGGATCGTTTCATTCTATAGTTTTGTTAGTAAAGGTAAAGGAAAAGGACCCCTGACTGTTAGGTCCAGTCGCAAACGACTCTGGGGTTGCAGCACTCATCTCACATTACTGGCCGAGGGAGCAGGTGTGTTTGGCCGCAGGCAGTTTTTCAGGGTCATGACTAAGCCGCTTCTGGCGAACCAGAGCAGTGCACGGAAATGCCGTTTACCTTCCTGCCAGAGTGGTACCTATTTATCTACTTGCACTTTGACGTGCTTTCGAACTGCTAGGTTGGCAGGAGCTGGGACAAAGCAACGGGAGCTCACCCCGTTGCAGGGATTCGAACCACCGACCTTCTGATCGGCAAGCCCTAGGCTCAGTGGTTTAGACCACAGCGCCACCTGCGTCCCTTTCTAGTTTTGTCAGTAGGTAGCACTAGACTGGGTTTTATCTGAGTTGATTTAGGAAACCTGACAGGTGTGCCCTCTAAGCCTTCCATGGCATATGCAAACTTCTTAACCCACTAAACTGGCTAACATGTCCATGTCCAAGATGTGCAAACAAAACTCTGCTAACCTTCAAGGTCTACTTTGTTTATTGTTAGAGAGCCATAAGTCCATGTGTGCATTTCTTTGTAATACAGATACCTTTGCTTCAATGAATGGAGCTGTCTACACGCACAAAGCTCTGGGTGCACATCAGTGTGCGCTGGGAGGTCTAGGTCAAGTGATAAAGTGCTGCTTTCAAGAGAACATCAACCAGTCTCTAACATTACATCAGTTAGAGACTCTCACAGCTCTGGGATTCACTGCCAAAGTTGACTCTTCACTGATTCTCTTTTCAAATGGACCATGTAGCCATTGACATCTGAGGAGCTGATAATTATACTTTTATAAACAACTGCTGCTTTATGCACAGCTTCTGGTGGGCGTCTGCTCTCTATTATTGCAGAAATACAGATCATTAATGTTTAATCAAATATTTTATGGTACCATATTTAAGATGCTTCTCTTTGTTGCCAATCTTCCAATTTTAGAATGAAACAGATTGAAGACTATGCCTACAAATTCGCTAAGAATAGATCTGTTGATGAAGTAATTGAAAGGCTGAGGGAAAGTATCCTGCAACAGGAAGCTACTGTTAGAGATGGCTTTCTTGCCTTTAGCAAACAAGCTAGTGGGAAATTGAATAAAACTGATTTTCGCAAGGTAAATGTAAATTTATTCGGTCATTCAACCTGATGTGGATTGTTTTGCATTGAGATTGCCTGTTATCTCTTCAACTTAAGTTTCTGACTGTCTCTCTCTCTCTCCCTCTCTCTGTAAAAAAGCTGGCATTAACTCTTGTGAAACTTCATAAATAAATGCTTGACACACAAACTGTTGCTGCAGTCCCAAGGCAGGCCGTAACAACCCACAGGGGTGATCACTTTTCAGATAGCCCACTATCTGTGGCGGGTGGACCATGTTGCTCTTTGTGGTTCTCATCCCTGACCAGTGAATTTTTTTTTAATTGGTTCCCCTTCTCCTTTGAAAATTAGTCCACTGTGCTCTTTCAAAAGCAAAAAAATAAGCTGAAGAGTGAGATGGGGTTCTGCACCCTTATTAAAAAGACCAGGTTCGGATAGTTTTGTTTTTTTATTTTAAATCGCAGCTTGACACAGCCTGGTTATCAACACCTGCTACGTACAACATCTTTAATTTTGATATTTTGTTCAGATCAGCTGATGAACACTCTGTAGACTGAATGCTCACTTCCATAGCTGTGTAGTCTCTTGGCACATTTCTGCACAAAGAGTCAAAGTATGACCAGTTGTATCTTAGCCATAATTCTCTGCGTTGTTAGGCTACCTAAGCCCCACCTTTGCATTTTGAGTTGGACAATGAAGCTGTGTCGCAGTTTGGATGCACAAATTGGGCCTTTGCATTGGCTTGATAAAAATCCCACAAGTTCTGCTGGATCTGGAGACCACACCCTTACTTGCAACTAGGGGTGGCCCTCCCTGCTGCCCCCCAAGACTCACCAGGGTCACATAATGGCGTCGCTTCTGGCAAGCTTTTGCAGCAGGCATGGGTGAGGCCTGCATGGAGGTGCTGCCCTGCAGGATTCCACCACCCAAGGCGGCTGCTTCCGTTTGCCTCACGGGCAGGCCAGGCCTGCTTACAATGGATTGTCATTGCACGCCAATGGCCTGATTGAGGAGCTTTCTAGATGCATGAAACTCCTAGATTTCAGCATCAGGAGCAGCCTCCTGCATGCAACTCCAGTGGCACTTCTGACACAGAGGGAGCCAGGGACGCGGACTTATAAAAAATATTGGGGGGGGGCCCGGGAAAGCTCATGAATAATAAATAAGCTCATGAATATGCAAATAAAGTGGCGCCGCCTCCTCGTGAGCGAATAGGGGAGAGCGTGCTGCGCCTATTAATCAGCTCCGAAGGAAATTGGGTGGAGCTTTTGCTCGGGAGGGAGGGCAGGAGGCATGCAGCCCGACCCTGTGCATTTTGGGCTGGGGGAGGGGCGGCGGTGGCGCTCTGCTGGAGGGGCGCCAGAGATTATTGGGGGGGCGGAGCCCCCCCAAACAAATTTTTGAGGGGGCTCGGGCCCCCTCAAGCCCCATGGAGTCGGCGCCTATGGAGGGAGCTCACCTGTACAGGAGTTCCACCACTCTGCACCTGGAGCTGTGCACCAGAACCATTAACTCTAATTCTGGGGCAAGGCAGATCTTATTGTATTCATTGTATTCATGCAACCGCGGCTACCTTTTGTATGCCACACTCCTATGGCTCTAGAATTAAGCATTCGATCTGATAGCAAAAGCCTGTACTAAAGCACAAAGCAGCTAATCTCTTTTCAAAAGCTTTGAAAATCTACTGAAAAGAGTGATAATTTGCTAATTAGAGTATTCTCACTTCTTCTTTTTTTTACATTTTTATGCCATTCAGCCATATGATGCTGCTTCCTTTTTCTTTTAATCTCCAGAGCTAAGAAAGTAAAATAGAATAGAATAGCAAGAATAATCACAATTGAAGCAATTACAAAAGGACAAAAATATGCAGTAGAAAGAATATGCTCAAATTAGAAGTGCAGGAATAATTTGCAATGATTAAACTGCAGGAAGTATTACTAAACAAGGCCACAATCTTGGAACCACTCGCTTATAGGTCTTTCTACTGAGTTTAATGGTACTCTCCACAATTGGCCACAGTCAGACTTAGTGCGAGGCCACAAGATGTGGCTTGTTTAACTGTACTGAGCATGAACTGCATGCAAGATCTCACAGCTTTTCCAGGAGTAAACCAATCAAGCAGGTGAACAAACCAAAGAGTGGCCGGCTTAGTTTTCCATTCAAGCCAATGTTTGTGATTTGTTTCTCTCAAACTGTGACGTCAGTTTTAGGTCATGGCTGTTTGTTCATTTATCTTCAATGAGCGCTGGTGTGGACGTAACACTAAGTGAGCCATTCTGTTTGTTTTCCTGCTCAACGGAGGAAGGGGGCAAAAAACAAGAGTTTGAACTGCATGCACCAGTACGCAGTTTATGCACAGAGTGGTTAATGTCTGAATGCAGCTATCATTTCAGCATTGTAGGTGGAAACTATGCTGGGGGGGGGCAAGGACTGTTGAGCTTCAGCTTATGACTTTATGGTTGAAGCTTAATGAGCTACCTAAGATTGGGGACATTGGTCACTTAAAAACTGTGACAATGGAATTCCATACCTGCTCATAGAGGGGCTTACTACAAGGTAAACTGGTACAGGATTACAGTTGTAACAATGTAACGAAGAGATTTGACAAGGAAATGCTTTCTTTGTCATCCTACAGACAGGTGGGAACAGCAGGTGCTTTTCTTAGAAAATGAATTATCTTCTGTGTGTGAGAGAAGGCAATGTTTCTTCAAAAATGGTTCCTGCCACATGCAACTTTTAGAAGTATTTGCACTAAAATAGTTCAAAAAATGTCAAATCTGCTGCCCCATTAACCCTTTTCCAGCTTATTGATTGATTTAGGGAATTGACTAAATGTTGCAGCCCCATCTGAACCAGCAAGTTCTCAAGTAGGAGAGCCCTTATTTGAAGCAGAAAAAATGGGCTTGATCCAACTGGAGTTAAGCACTTACAAGTCCTATTTGATTTCAGTGGAAGGGAACAGAGCATTTCCTGTTGAAATCAGTGGGCGTTAAAAGGGGCAGGATTGTGCCTAGTCTTTTACCAAAAAAACACACACCCACTCCTGCTTTTTTCTTTTTCCGCCAGCTGTTGGATGATATTGGGATGCCAATGGATGATGAGCAGTTTAATCTACTCATTGAAAAATTAGGATTCCCTGCTGGAGGGCTGAGTTATCTTGATTTTATCGCAATATTTGAAGGTAACTGGATATTTATTGATACCTTACTATAAATATTCTAAAAGAATGTAAAGCTTTTTTTCTTATTGGCTGGGAGGGCCTTCTGAGCTTTGCTTATTCTGGGAATAAGTGCTCTTCACTAACAGATGAAAGCAGCAACCCCATGAGTAAGCAAGGCTCAGCCATTTCCCCCAAGCTGTTCAGGTTAAGGATGGGGTCCTCTTGTGCAATGGTGGCTGATTTTTCTTCTCCTCCATGTGGGGGAAGACAACCAGATTCAAGGTTTGTTGGTTTCTTAATTCTGTTGGCAAACGTGAAAACCAAATCCAAAGAGTAATAAATTGTGGCATAATTCTGCAATTCATGCAGCGTTCTCTTGGCAGCAACACGTGTCTCTTAGCCAATGCCTCTCTGTCTTGGCTTGCTGACACAAGCAGCAGAGAGCCAAAGAACTGTAAGGAACTGAAATAGCCTAGCCAGCCCCTGAGAACTGATTTGCCCCCCTTCCCTCGCACTGAAGCCAAATAGCACCTGTCCCTCGGCCCAATTTTATGTAGGCCCTGGCCTGTTTTTAAAAGCCCCCTGCAAGAAATCTGTTCAGGTCTCAGGTAAGAGTGATTTGGCCTCTCCTGGCAGCCTGTTGGGTAGGGAAGAATGTGGGGGGGGGGGAGAGAGAAAAACAGGGCCAGAAAAAAAGAGAAAATGGCCGTGGGGGCACTGCCAGTATGTGAGATTGTGGCCCTAGACTGAGAAAAGCTTGCCAGCCTGCTAGGTATATTTGCGGTGAGTAGTTCAGGCAGTAAATGTTTTTATTGTCCAAATATTACAAACCTGAAGAGGTTTGTGATACCTGGGGCCTAGGGGTTACGAAATGTTTTTTGAAAGCTGCATTTTCTTGGCAAATAGCTGACCACCTAATTTATAACTTTATACAGTAGCAGATAGGTAGCCGTGTTGGTCTGCCATAGTCAAAATAAAAAAAATCCTTCCAGTAGCACCTTAAAGACCAACTAAGTTAGTTCTTGGTATGAGCTTTCGTGTGCATGCACACTTCTTCAGATACAGATGCTTATCTGAAGAAGTGTGCATGCACACGAAATCTCATACCAAGAACTAACTTAGTTGGTCTTTAAGGTGCTACTGGAAGGAATTTTTAATTTATACAGTAGGTTATATTTATAGTCCATCCCCCCAATTCTCCAAGGAGATTATTGTGGTTCTTCCCTCACTTTATCCTGACAACAGCCCTGTGATCTACATTTGGTTGAGAGGGAAAGACTCCCCAACATCCCTGCTCCGTGAGCTGCGTTAGCCGAGTGGGGAACTCAAGTGGGGTCTCCCAGGTGCTAGCCCAACATTCTGACTGGTATATCACACTGGTTTCTAGTGTCAGTGATTTGAATCTATTTCATGATTTTGTGGACCATTGGCCACTTTGGCCTGATGTAACTATTTCAGATTCCAGAATGAGTGGACACTCTCCAAACCGACGGGCCAGTGCCAGCAAGTGTCACTTTGTGTCCGCTGAGGAATGCCTCGGCCAGTATTGTGATAAGCTTGTGGAGGAATATGGGGTAAGTGCAGACAGCTCATTCCTGTTATTTATTGATGTCATGTTTTATTGTTATGTATTTGCATTTCTTTGCACATTTTCCTCATGTGTTGCTATTGTAAGGGAGAGAATGGTATTGATGGAACCCTCAGGGCCTTTGAATCATAGAATCGTAGAATTCTAGAGTTGGAAGAGACCCCAAAAGTCATCTAGTCCAATCCCCCACAATGCAGAAATCTCAACTAAAGCATCCATGACAGATGGCCATCCAACCTTTGCTTAAAAATCTCCAAGGAAGGAGAGTCTACCACCTTCTGAGGGAGTCCGTTCCAGAACATTAGAGAGTTCTTCCTGATGTTGGGTCGGAATCTTTTCTTGTAAGGATTTCTCCTCTGAAGCAGGAGAAGACAAGGTTGCTCCATCTTCCATATGACAGCCCTTGAGATATTTGAAGATGGCTATCCTGTCTCCTCTCAGTTTTCTCTTTTGCAGGCTAAACATACCCAGCTCCCTCAGCCATTCCTCACAAGGCTTGTTTACCAGACCTTTGATCATCTTATCACCCTTTCCCACACATATTCCAGCTTGTCAATATCCTGCCTAAATGGTGGCGCCCATAGCTGAACACAGTACTCCAATTACTCAAAGTTTCACCTTTAAGAAACTCCCAATCATTTTGGACTCCCTTCTCTTTGAGTATTTCTGACCATGGATCTCACCCGGTAGTTCCTTAAGCTTTTTGAAATTAGGCTTCTTAAGGTCCAAAGTACATGTCCGACTACACTCAAGTTTTCCCTTGCCTCTATATCATGAAACCGAAGAGGACATGATAACCTCCTCCCAAGGTTCCAGTACTCTCATTTCATCCCTGTTGGTGAGGAGAAGGTCCAAGATAAGATGATACCCTTGTTGCTTCTTCCACCTGCTGGGAAATGAAATGGTCAGTGAAGCAACTGAGGAACTTGAGGAGGACTCCTTCTAAGCAATTTCCCTCCACTGTAGATTCAAAAATCCATGTTTCATTCCTGTTCAGATCAATCTTGGAGAAGGTCTGCCTGTCAGGCTGCTTGTGTTGTAATCTGCTTATGTCTGCTAGTATAAAAGGCAGTTTCCTTCCACAAACTATCCATGTAGGATGAAAGTTTGAAGTCCCTTTACCTTGCCCTTCCAGGAAGGAGGGAGCCTGAGTTTATCGCATTCACAGCAGAGGAAAGAAGTTGTCCTGTAGCTGCAGCCAGGGGTTCTTAAACGTTCAGGTGTTCATCAGGGAAGAGGAGCAAAAGAAGATTAGCAACCTTACAAGAAGGAAAAGCTTAGCTTGCAGTAATGAGATGAGTCTTCCCATCTGGCAACAATCACTGCTGTGGAATTGATATGCTGAGGCTTCTTCCTTGCTGGGCGTGCAGGGAAAGTTGATGGGCAAGCCAGCACTTCAAACTTCTCCAGTCTTCCCCAGCTGTAGGGGTGGTCTGTAGGAGGGAGTCAAAGTATTCTATACAAGTGGAGTGAAATTGCTAGAGGTATGAGCAATAGCATAACATGTAGCCATCCAAAGGTGAGGCTTGAAAATTATCCACTGGATGTGTTCTGAGTAGCTTTCTTGGAGGATATAAGACTCCAAAAATGTTTCTCTTTATAGTCATGTTGGCCACATATATGTGCTTCAACTAATCTGACTAGTTTTTGTAAAGAGATGCCATTCGTGGTGGGTTGAAATAAATTAGAAGGAATCAAATGAACAATCAAATGCAATATGGCGCAGGACACCCAGTTCCTAAGGCACCTCAGCTTTGGTTTGGAGGCTGTAAGAAGAAAATGCTAGATCACCCCTACATGGCCTGTTCCATAAAGAAACCTAAAGGGACCTCTTCATGTGAAGATCTGGATCCATTTGCAAAACATTTTTAGATGTATAGTTAGTCCAGTAGTATGTTAGTGATTTGTATAAAAAGGAAAAAAAAATAGGCCAAGTGTTGATACTAAAAAATTGAATATTCCCTGTTAGGATCCATACATCGCCTTCCGTAAAATAGATAAGAACAATGATGGTATAGTCAGCATGCTTGATTTTCGACACCTCCTGGATAGCTTTATGGTCAGCATGACAGATGATGAATACAATCGTCTCCTTGGCATCCTGGGACTGAACATTACTTCTACATTAAACTACCCGGAATTTCTTCAGTTGTTCCAAGCAAATACAACTAGAGACATGCGCCCTTGGTTGCCTTCGTCTAACAAGTAAGGAGGGCAGCAGTCTTATGGATCTACTTAAATTTGTGTTATTATTACCTAACATAAAATGCAAGCTATATTGTGTGGCATATTTCAGGATTCAAGGATCTAAGATTAGATGCCAGCTACTGTTTGATAGTATTGGAAGAAATTTTGTATGCCCTTAGCCAATTTGGTGCTTGTAAGATCCTAAGCATACCTGGCAGTGAAGCAACATGTTTTGATTTCTTAGGATTGCTATTTCTTTATACATATTTCTATTTCCCCATACCTTTCATTATATTTTAAATCCACCCTTTCCACAATTACCTTTGTAAGCCATGTTGCAACTCATTTGTTGGAATGTCAGCATGTAAATCAAGGCTATTGATCCCACTCCTTTAGTAGGCTTGGACCAAGCTGGTCTTCACCATCTAAATAGCACTGAGTTTAAAAGCTTTCTATTATGTTTGTTGCTCCTAGATTCTTTGGGCACACAATTCCCTTGGAAATGCTACTTGGGAGTTGTGCATATGGCTCTTCAAATTCCAAAATAGCTAAGATGCAATGCCATATGTTCCTACATATTCAAAACAAGAATCGGCTCACGGTGGGGTGGGGGATGGAGCTGGCTGCAGTAATCGTCTAGGCAGGTGGGCCACAGTTGCTTTCCAAGAAGGGAGAAGGGCGAGGTGGTGGGGAGACGGCAGCAGCTGCACTGTGCCAACTTCCCAAACTGCCTTGGCCCTTCGCTATCCCTGCCTTGCAGGGGGTTGGACTAGATGACCCTTGGGGTCCCTTCCAACTCTAGGATCCTATTCTGCCTGGAAAGCAACAACAACTCACCTGCCAGAAAGCTAGTGCAGAGGCTTCATCCCACTCAGCATAGCAAGCCCTTTCTGTTAAAAGCTGTTTTAAAAAGTTTGTACTCAACACCAATATATTAGCGCAATTGATTTCTAGAAATGAACCTACTTCAGATACAGTGGTGCCCCGCAAGACGAATGCCTCGCAAGACGTAAAACTCGCTAGACGAAAGAGTTTTCCATTTTGGAGGTGCTTCGCAAAACAAATTTCCTATGGGCTTGCTTCGCAAGACGACAATGTATTGCGAGTTCCTGCTGGTTTTTTCCCCTCCCCCCCCCTTTTTCTAAGCCGCTAAGCTGCTTATCAGCTGATCCGATCAGCAGATAAGCCGCTAAAAGCCGCTAAAAGCGCTAATCTGCTAATCCTTCAATGGGCTTGCTTTGCAAGACGAAAAAACCGCTAGACGAAGAGAATCACAGAACGGATTCTTTTCGTCTTGCGAGGCACCACTGTACCATTCCAAGCACAGAACAAAGAGTGTTTCATCATCTGACTTCCTTTAGAGTAAGACTTCTTTAGTGTGTCAGCTGGTAGACTTAAGTCTGTTTCAGAAATGACAATAGTCAAGGTAATGGGAAGAACAATTGACTTGTCTTAACTGTTCTCTGCGCTTCCCAAGCATTCTGAATTCAGGCTTTCTAAATATCTCCCATGAAGAGTCAGGACGCACTAGTTCTGCCCTTCCCCCAGTCACCCTTCACAACTCCGTCATTTGTGAGAAATACTAATGAAAACAAATAGCACCTACAGCTCTTGAGCTTTACTATATTATTTATATGTGTGGACTTGTACAGTGGGCATAATCCACCAAAAATTAATCTGATTTAATTCACTTGAATTTAAAAATGCTTAACTTGGGGTGCACTTGAACAACTTTGATCCCTATTCTCATTTTAAGGTTAATAAATTAAAGTAGGCAGGAGAACTTTTGATATAAATAAATGTAAAGGGCTGCTCCCTGCATTTAAGAGGCCGTTCTGCTCCAGCCAGCTTCCCCCAACCAGTGCTCTGGATACCTGAAAAATAAGATCAAATAGGACATGGTTGTATTCTTGTATATTCTGTGCAAATTGACGTGTATAAATCCAGACCAACTGGAGCAGACGTATATTTGTATTGTTGGTTGCCACCTTTAAAGCCCTATGTAGTTTGGGCCTAATAGGGTTGCCATATTCCCAAAAGTGTAAATATGGACAGGGCTGTTGAGCTTTTTTTGGCAGGGGGGTGGGGCGTGGACATCTCCACCCCCTCAAAAAAGGATTATTCAAACATTGTTTTCCTAGACATTTTGCTGATTGAGCAAAAGTCCGCCTGGACACCATTTTGCTGCCCAAATCCCAGACGTGTTTGGGAAAGCCTGGATGTAGTATAATAATAATAATAATAACAATAATAATAATAATAATAATAATAATAATAATAATAATAATAATAATTTGTATCCCGCCCTCCCTGGCCAAAGCCGGGCACAGAGCGGCTAACAACAGGTAAAAATAGCACAGTGTACATAAAATCACGCATTCAATTAATTAAAATACATTCTAGAATCAATTCAGATTCAAATTAATGGCAACCATAGGGTTAGAGTTCTATGAATATTACAGAAGGAGAGAGGGGGTCAGACTGTGCCTTGGCCAAAGGCCAGGTGGAACAGCTCCATCTTGCAGGCCCTGCGGAAAGATGTAATGTCCCGCAGTGCCCTAGTCTCTTGTGACAGAGCGTTCCACCAGATCGGGGCCACGGCAACCCTAGCCTAAGATAGCTAAAGGAGCACTTGCTCTCACCTGATTTGGACTGCCTAGTTCATTGGGGTGGGCTCTGCTCTGTGTCCCCCTGGGAAATATGTAGGGCAGGACCTTCTTAATGGTAGCCCCCAGGCTCAGAAACTCCCCAAGAGATCTGCCTGGACCCATCTCCCTTGGCTTTCAGAATGTGAGTAAAAGCTGGCTTGTCTTGGTGAGCTTTTTATGTTAACTGATTGCTCCACACTTGATGCTGGCTCTCTTTCTACAGTCGTTCTTATTGCTACAGTTTTTAATTTTATGTTGTCGTTTTTATTTGTTTTGTTTGTCAGGTGCTTTTTCCTGGCTGAAAAGCTGCATAAGAAATTGTCATATAAATCCACACTCTTGTATTAATGCAATCAGATTATCCATCGTACTTGGATCTGTGTTCCACTTCTTAGGGTTATCCACACTTATCTTTCCTCCCCTGTTTCCAGGCAGGGTCCATGATTTAAAGCTCAACATCCTTTTTCTCTTTTTTTGGATCCAGAGCTTTTCCCGCAAAAACCCACTCTTTAAAGCCCAACCGTTAGTCCACAGAAAACAACAACCCTGAATTTCCGTTTGCTCCAATTCAGCTTTAAAGAGCGGGTTTTCACCGGGAAAGCTTGGGGCGGGGGGGATAGCTCAGAGCCAGATATCAAAGCATAGACCTCTGCCTTGGAAAAGAGTGAGGCAAAAGTTAAGTGGGGACAACCTGTTACTGTACTATTGTATGACTGATAGCTTTTGAACAAGCAATAAAGATGTGGATTTAGTTATAGATTTAGTACCAGACTGTACACAATTGCTTGATGGGTGCATGTGTTTTTAAAAAGACCATTAACAGGTTAAATTAAAATAAATAAATAAATAATACAATAAATAAAAGTAAGAATAAAAATAAATTAATTTCTTTAATTAAAGAAATTAAAACTCAAGGTTAAACTGTATCTTACATTAGTAATAACTATTTTATTTCAACACTGAAATGTGCTAGGTTTAGTTTTGAAAAAGTGTTGCAAAATCTTGCCTAGATTAAAAGCTACATGAGTTATTGAATTAAAAATAATTATTTTACAGTAAACATACATACACTTGGCATGGTTTCATGTGTAGGAGGAGAGGTTGGAAATTCACTTGAAATAGTCTCGTTAACTCTTCATCCTGTTTTTAAGGTCTTTAATTGTAATTATGAGTTTTGAAGTTTGTGAGAGATTGACTTATTGGCCACAAACTAGCAAAAGTTCAACGAGTCTGAATATGTGGAAATATGTGTCTGGAAAAACTATTGCAATGTTGTGTGAGTCAATTGACTGTTAATCTTAAATAAATGCAATAAACATGTTAAGAGCCATTCGATACAATACATAGGATGAGGTACCACTGTACCACTTTGTACTGTAGATGCCAGGGTTATTGTTATTTTTTTATCCCACATAAACATTGCCTCCTTATAGTAAATCTGAAACATCAAAGAGAGGGCTGAACTGGGCCTGCAAACTCATTCACACTTACACATTTTTCTGCCCGAGGCAAAGGACAAAGTGGTGCTACGTACAGAAAACGACCATCTAGGTCAGCGAACCTTTCCAGCAGGGGGCTGGTCCACTGTCCCTCAGACCTTGTGGGGGGCCAGACTATATATATATTTTTTGGGGGGGGGGATGAATGAATTCCTATGCCCCACAAATAACCCAGAGATGCATTTTAAATAAAAGGACAAATTCTACTCATGTAAAAACACGCTGATTCCCGGACCGTCCACGGGCCGGATTTAGAAGGTGATTGGGCTGGATCCGGCCCTCGGGCCTTAGTTTGCCTACTCATGATCTAGACTTCTACTTGAATTTTCCCCCACACTGGCAGTGGCACAGCATCTTCCCCGGCACATGAACGCAACTTTGTCTGCTCCAAGTACCAGGTGCCTGTGGCAGCCATGTCCCTCTGCCTAATTAAAAAAATTCCTTCCAGTAGCACCTTAAAGACCAACTAAGTTAGTTCTTGGTATGAGCTTTCGTGTGCATGCACACTTCTTCAGATACACTGTGTATCTGTGTATCTGAAGAAGTGTGCATGCACACGAAAGCTCATACCAAGAACTAACTTAGTTGGTCTTTAAGGTGCTACTGGAAGGAATTTTTTTATTTAGACTATGGCAGACCAACACGGCTACCTATCTGTAACTGGAACCTCTGCCTAATGACAGGGTCATCCCTCAAAAAGCAAAATTGTTAAGGCTCAAGTATCAGTCTCAACAAGGGTGTGTTTACTTGCCAGCTGAAGAAAGAATACTGGCTGCACCAGCCCTGGTAACCTAAAAGGAAATCCCATTCAACCTAGTTGGAATGATTTCTGACTTTTTGTTGCAAATTTATTATATGGAGTTTTGCTTGTTTGCTTTTTTTTAACCACGAAGGAACAACAACAAAAATATGACTCTCCCACATCTGGAAAATGGTAAAACCCAGATTTTGACCAATGCATTTCAGTCTGTGTCTGGTGTAGGACAGCTGTTTGTTCCGTTGATTTCAATGGTACTTAAATGTGCTATATACTATTGCATTTAATGCATTCTTGTAGTAGGTTTCTTGGGAACAAGTACCAAACTAGATGTGACAAGTCATATTTCTTCCCCGCCCGCCCCTCGGAGATGCAAGTGTGAAGCAGTCTGGAATCAGAAGTGAAAGAACTGAGTGGGGAGGGATAGAGAAGAGCTACTTAGCCTCTTCTTCTCTGGCTATTTGTCCACTCCAAATGAGCTTTTCTCTTCATGAATCGTGCCTCGTTTGGTCCTTAGCCCAACTGACCTTCTATGCAGTTGTCTCAGATAAAGCCTTCATTATATTATGGTGAATGTGTGAGAAGGGGTAACTGGCTCTGATTCTTACCCCCCCCCCCAGTGTGTACACTGTAACTTGAGAAAAGATCTATGTGTGTGCAGTTAGCGCCCATAGAAGTTCAGTCTGCACAGTTGAGAACTCTGAAAAGTGGATCCTGTTCCTTCATGCGCTCATCCTAACTTTTACTAGATTGTGCCTGGTACCTTTAACTCACAGTGGAACACTTCTGTTTCCCTATTAAAAAAACAGGCAATCTGATGTGCCAGTGAAAATAAGTAGCAACTTGCCTGAGTTACTTTGGATCTTTTATGTTATTGCTTTGATTTATAAATATTTCTCCCCTCAAATCTCAGCTGCAATTAAGCAATTTGACCAACCTGCATCTGCAAATGATAACAGGGATTAACAGAAGTTTTAAAGACATCATTCCTAGCTTGCAGCTGGAGAAGGGTGGCAATATTTATAAGGAATTCATTTGTATGCAGATGTCTGAGATGAGACTTTAAAGCTATCTGTACAAACTATAATAAGCAAGCAAGCAAACAAACAAACCTTGTGGGATATTAATGATCGCATTAAAAGAAGACCACAGTTAGTTATCAAAATAATTCTTTCTTTCTGAGACCCAAACAGACAGTGGCGGATGCAGACCTCGCTTGTGAACAAGCTCATTACTATCTCGCTATCAAAGCACAAACCAGATGGAACGACCTCGCCATGGTAAGCTCTATGTAGTCTTTAAACAAATCTGCATGTCTAACAGAGATTTCAGAGCTTCACTCAATGTTTATCTTTGATTGTATTTTTTTTTAAAATTAGCTGCAATAAACAAATAGCTCATTAACAATAGAAACATGTGGTACGTTTTGAAGTAATGTATTGCAGTAACTGATTTCAAGCTCTTGAGTCTTCCAGCCACGAAGGATTGTAATAGAAGAGACCCCCCTCTCCCCCCCCCACCCCAATAACTTTGGATATGTTTGCAGATACGCTGGTGGTGAGATGCCTGCAGCCATGTGGCTGCAATTCCTGCTTGGAGCCTCCAAGGCAGCGGCTCCAAGCAGCAGCGCCATTAGATCAGGATGGCTTGCTGTAGGTCAGGCGGCGGCGGCAAACCACTACATACAATGCATGCGTGGTGTCACATCCATGCACTGTATGTAGTGATGCCATGTGTGCGCAGCCAGTGGTTTGCCCCTCCCTGGGTGTCAGTTAGCCTTCGTTTGCCCCTGCCTGGACTGAGCATGTGCTTAGGATTGAATGGCTCAGTCCCACCTCATAATAGGAAGACAAAATAGGATTACCGTATTTTTTGCACCATAGCACTCACTTTTTTCCTCCTAGACAGTAAATGGAAATGTCTGTGCGTGTTATGGAGGAAATGCCTACGGGTGGCATGCCTATGGATTTTCCTCCTCTAAAAACTACGTGTGTGTTATGGTCGGGTGCGTGTTATAGAGCGAAAAATACGGTACTTGCCCCCAGTAGGAGGAGAGGCAGACAAGTGAGGCATTATGTGTGGGTCCTATGGGTTCTCAGGTGTCTTTAATGACTTAATCAGTTTGTTTCATATGGCATCCTATTGGCTTTCCTGTGGCGCATTTGCCAGTGCTCGGTTTGGAGGTTGCTGCTTTTGGGGTCTTTCAAAGCGATTTAATATGCATAAACATATGGCGTTGTGTTCAGGCCTCCTTCCTACACTGGTGCCTTCCAGTAGTGTCTTCCTCTTGGCTTGCTTTCCTATGTTGATGCTCAGGATTGCAACCAACTGGTGCATACAGAGGCTATACAGCCCCTGCAGATATGCTGCCATTTTATTTTTCCAGTTCCTGTAATGCCTTGGGTTCATAGAGGACGTATGTATGTTCCAATACGGTTGCCCTTACTATTAAAGACATCTCCTGTTTTAGCATTTGCATGAATATGACAGCGATGGCAATGGCATCGTTCTGAAAAGAGACCTGAAGGACATCCTGTATAGATACAACATCCCCACAAACCCAAAAGAACTTGACAAACTTTGGGCAAGGTAAGAAAGTTCTAGTCGTATCCTCCCCCCTCCCCCTCGCCAGCTTCATCTGTGGACTCTGAGCGCAGGAGTGGCAAACATCTGGCCCTCCAGTTATCCCTTGATCCCAACTCTCATCAGCCCAGCCAGCATGGCCAGTGGTCAGGGATGATGGGCACTGTAGTCCACCAACATCTGGAGAGCCGCAGGTTGGCCAGCCCTGTTTTGATGACTGGTGCTGAAAAGAGAGTTGCTTGCGATGAAGTCTTAAGTGCTGATTTCAGATAGAAGACCCTAATGAAAATGGCCACGTCTCCATATTTCTTATTCTGGGTTTTCATCCCTACTACTTCCCGGAGATTTTCCCATAGTGTTTTGCGGTGGGTTTTTAGATTATTATTATTATTGGATCTCCAAAGGAATTGGGTCAGAAATGGCTATGTCTACCCAGCAACTCCCTCCGCCTTGACTGTCTTCGGCCACTACTAGCCTGACCCAGCCCTGTTCCACTCATGACCCATCAAGAAGAATCCAGCCTGCCATCTTGGTTCGGAGTTTTTCCAAGTGCTTGGCAACCATCCTGCTTTTGCAGTCCCAAGGAGCGAGTGATAAAGAGGAAGCTAATTTAGCTCCCAGCAGCCACAATACCTGCAGGGTGGGCTGCATTCAACCTGGTGGGTCACAAGATGTACAGAACACATTACGTTACATAATTACGTTACGTAATTGTGTTACGTAAAAATACAGTGGTGCCTCGCAAGACGAAAATAATCCGTTCTGTGATTCTCTTCGTCTAGCGGTTTTTTTGTCTTGCGAAGCAAGCCCATTGACGGATTAGCTTATTAGTGCTATTAGCGGCTTTTAGCGGCTTTTAGCGGCTTATCTGCTGATCAGATCAGCTGATAAGCGGCTTAGCGGCTTAGAAAAGGGGGGGGGGGAAAACCCAGCAGGAACTTGCAAGACATTGTCGTCTTGCGAAGCAAGCCCATAGGAGATTCGTTTTGCGAAGCACCTCCAAAACGGAAAACTCTTTCGTCTAGCGAGTTTTCCGTCTTGCGAGGCATTCGTCTTGCGGGGCACCACTGTAAATGGCATCATACGGCGAGTGGCATATGGGGCATATGTAAGCAGATTGCAGCAGGAGAAGTAGACTGTGGCAAAGTATACAGTATCTTTCTTTCTTCTAATTCGCAGCTGTTATTCTTTTTTCAAAACAACAACAGCAACGATGTTTCTAGTCCTCATATTTACAGAAACGAGTAAAAAGAGAACTATCCAACGAGTGGCTGTTCGGTTTTCTAGTTGCAGCCACACTGAGCTTTTTACAAGGCAGCCCAAAATGCTTGAAATAACTGAATAAAATATCGCTTTGAAAATATTTTATTGTCACCAGATAGTGACCCGTAAAACAGCACCTATAAAAGATCTGGAGGTTTTTAAAATAATAATAAAAAAGAAAAGAAAACCGTTCTATTTCAAGCAGTTGTTTGCTCCAAATGTCTCCAGAAACATGCGGATTCCATTAGTAAATGTAGTTGCACAGATGCATGCACAAACCCTACAGAAGGTCTACACGATGTAATATTTGTGAGGCAACATGTACATATACATTCCATTTCATATGTGCACATACATATAAGACAGCTGTAAAGAGCCAGTCACCTGGTCATTTTTGGGGACTGAGAGTTAGCTACAGGAGACTAGGCAATGAAGCTTTGATTCTCTTCCACATGCCCCCCCTTTCTGCAAGCCACATACGACTGGCATAAACATACATTGGCAGGCATGCTGGCATGTATACATGGGGTGCTAACTTAAGTAATTTGCAAGTCTGCTGCAGCGAGAGTAAGAATTCTCCAAACCTCCCTTTCGTGCCTGCCTACCAGCAGCACACAGCTTTTCAGAGAACAACCCACACACAGAAGCACCCAGTGCTTTTTTCTTGGGGGTTCTCAAAGGGTATGTAGTACCTTCACTCCCCATCCCCACCCTGAAATGTTAAAAGTATGGCATTTACTGTAACAATTTCATGGTGAGTACCGGCACCCTTTTTCAAAAGAAAGAAAGAGGGAAGCGTGTCTCCAGATCAAAGCGCTGGAGTTAGGGTTGATTGCTGTTTGAAGAGAGATTTTATTTATTTATTGAAGACCTACAAGGCAAGAATAGCAACAAAACATAAAAACTCCAATAAGGAGAACAATTATTGGAAAAAAGAACCCACCTAATAAAGTTTTAAAAACCATTTCAGGGAGCTTTTCTCTGGAGCTACAGGACAGCCTCAACACAGTGCTGCTCTCTGGTTATTTACATTAAATTAAAAATTACCTCGAAAAGTGTTCAACCAAGAAGTGATGCATAATGTAGGTATCGAGTCTGACAAGATACCGTGAGATTGTTCCTCACTTTATGAGGAACCTGACAAGCTTTTAACAGATAGGCACTTTTTATTTTGAACGGTGGGAACAGATACAGGGGGATTTTGGGGTGGGTTTTTTTGCTAGTCTCTGTTAAGACTCATTCTGTCAGAAACTGGAGCATAAGAGTTATGATAAATGGATGGATGGATGGATGGATGGATAGATAGATAGATAGATAGATAGATAGATAGATAGATACTGAGGCCTCACAGAGTCACTGATGGATGCATCAGAATTGTTAAGAGAGAGAGTTCCTAGTGAAGTACAGCATAATACACACACAAACCAAGACACCTCATCCACTTGAACAATCTGGAAGTGGGACATTTCTGCATCACTTCCCCATCCCCTGCAAAAGAAAAAAGAAAAGAAAAAGAATTTGATGCATATGCCAAAAATGATGAAACCACTCCCACAGTTGCTAGGAATCTGACATTTGCCTTGCATAGCCTGAGACACAATAATAATCAAAAAGACATTTGCGTTTTTCTCCCCAGAAACAGGTGGCATGGTAGCCCCGTTACTGCCTCTCCCTGCCCCCCGATTAGCACAGTGTGGGGGGAAGGGCGGGCATGACCTCATTGGCACTGGCCCCGTCTGCACTGTTGCACCAACCTCCTCATTTTCCACAGGCTGGGGAGGCAAAGGCCTTCAGCAGGGAGCCTCCAGGAGAATCCCCATGCAACTTAGAATCCTGCTTTTCCACTCAACCTTTCCATGTTTGGAATCTATGCTTGAACATGCCCTTCCATGCTTGTTCATGAGTAGCGTAGCCTCTCTACCTGCAGCTGGCTTGCCCTCCTGAGAAATGGAGTGCAATGAATCTGGCAGTGGGGGCATCACAGGTGGGGCGGAACCAAAGGAGTCCCTTGCAGAACTGCATGGGAGGTGAGGGAATATCTGAATAGACTGATTTGTACTCCAAAGAGCTTAAGGTACTTTCAGGCTGCCCAAGTAGGCAAAGCAGGACTGGCCCACTCATGAGGCAAGGGGAGGCAACTGCCTCAGGCAGCAGGAACCACGGGGGCAGCAGATCCAGCCTCCAAGAAACTCATTGCCTGCTGCTCCTCTGACATATTCCTCGGAGGCCTAACCTGCTGCCTTCTCGGTAGACCCCCCGCCCCGCCCCGCCCCCCGCCCCAGTGCCACCTCTACAGCAGCCTCTTAGTGGATAGGAGGTGTGGTCTCCTCCCACCCCCAGGGAGGAAATGGCAGGGGCTGCCTTCTGGGGTCTCTGGGGCTCTGTACCCACCGGGCATGATTGGAGTGGGCCACTTTCCCCAGGATGGCCTTTGATTCCCAGTTCAACCAATGAGTAAGGTTGATTTCACACCCACACCCACAGTGTTCCCACTGTACATCCCTGCTTTCCACTGTACAGTGGTGCCCCGCAAGACGAATGCCTCGTAAGACAGAAAACTCGCTAGACGAAAGAGTTTTCTGTTTTGGAGGTGCATCGCAAAACGAATCTCCTATGGGCTTGCTTTGCAAGACGACAATGTCTTTCGAGTTCCTGCTGGTTTTTTCCCCTCCCCCCCTTTTTCTAAGCCGCTAAGCCGCTTATCAGCTGATCCGATCAGCAGATAAGCCGCTAATAGCGCTAATAGCGCTAATCCGCTAATCCGTCAATGGGCTTGCTTCGCAAGACAAAAAAACCGCTAGACGAAGAGAATCACAGAACGGATTCTTTTCGTCTTGCGAGGCACCACTGTACTACGTTTTTTAAAGTAGTTTAAGACCCAGATGTATATTGCCTTGAATTCAAAGTGTGTTGACTGTATGGTTTATTTCCTAGCCATGATTCATCACTGAATTATTTTCTACTCCATTGCTTTTCAGTTTCTTTTCTTATTCCTTAAGGATGTCTTGCGACCGTGTGTCTTTAGCATTAAGCCATCTGCTACATATGCTCTACTTTAGATAACTTGAAAACAAAAATTCAACTTCCCATGTTATTAAATAAAGCCATTACAATCAACATGGAAAATGTTTGAAGTAGAAAATGAATAGAAATTAGATACGTATGGAAAATTAGAATAGAAACTATTGTATAGAATATATAGAATAGAGTAATAGAATATTAAAGTGCAAAATTGCGTCGGTATTTTTGAAAATTGGAATGGAGCCCACAGAAAATTGTTATCTCAGAAGGCATGCATTATATATACGGTCTTTGGCCAACTGTTTAAGCAGTCTCAAGTCTGAATTTTAAGTATTCAGAATTGCAGCGAAAATCACTGCGTCATATACCACTCGGAAAGTACATTTCCTCAGGGAACTCTTTCCATACCGATTTGTTTGCCAAACAACCCTTGCATTTTGCAGAGGGATTATGGGTTGCATAGTGTTGCATAAAGTACAGCTGTCAAGCTTAAATATTCATTTACAACAAAATCATAATCTGCTTCTCTTTAAGGGTCACAACCCTCCAATATATGGAGCTAATTCCGAGAATGGTTCTACGCTACTGTGGACAGGAGATACTATTTTATTGCTCTTGTTTCTTGTTGCTGTCCTTTCTTATATTTTGAAAGCTGCCCTGTCAGTTCTTAGCTCTAAAAGCACTGACAGACCTGGGGCCTCAAATTTCAGCGGCACCCGGTGCAGTGCCAAAATTACCCTCCCCTCCTGGCCTCTTACCTTTTACATAATGGTTGCAGTGCCACCGAGGCTCTGCACCCAGTGCCACTGAACATGTTGTGCTCCTCTGAATTCGCTTCTGCTAAAACGCAGCCCCCAAACATTTTAAATAAACAGATGAGTGCCAGGTGGTTGGGGGTGCTGGTGAAGGGAAAGGTGGCCGAGAGAAGTCGCATGAGGTTGGCAGGCAGCTGAAGGGCAGGAACTGGGCTAAACAACAAGTTATGACTGCTGGTCTTAATAGGGCTGAGTCTTGATTAAATCAGGCGGGTTTTAGGTTCTACGTATCCACACAGAATTTGAAAAAAAATGTTATCAGGCACAAGTTAGGCTTTTACTTGATGCTGTTGATAGATCATCCCTGCAAAATCTAGATGGGTATGGAATATTTCAATGCAACATTTATTTCCTAATGTGCCTCCCCTGCATATTCCTCCAAGGAGGAATCAGACTACAGTGCTCAAGAGCTAGGGATGTTCTGCGCTGAGCCTGCAAAGCCTATTTCTTATGAAAATAAATATGTCTTTCCCTGGACTTTAAAAGGTATGATCCGAATGCAAAGGGTTACCTTACACATCAAGAATTCTTGCAAAAATTGGGCATAGAGAATGCAACTGTTGACACCGGCCTGAACAGGCAGTTTGTGGCAGACAACTATGTACGCTTTATGGATCATTACAAAAGGGAAGAAAAGAAGCACATTGACATCAATGAGATTATAAATAAGATCAGGTGAGTATATTACTTTCAAAGGGTGTGTTCTTCACACTAACTTAGCTATCTTGATGCTGCATTTTCCCCAGTTTCAACAATGTCTATGCAGAGGTTAATCTCCCCACCCTCCACCCGCTGAAAACTCTGGTGTGTGTCCAGGGAAAAGTGGAAAGCTTACATGTCCCAGCTCCTTCATCAAAATATATCTATCTTTGAGGGTGGCAGTAATGAAAGAGGGGATCTTCTTTGTTCCCTTCAGAAATAACACCAGTTTCTCATGGAGCAGAGCCTAAATGCTCTTTATGTGCTGCTGCTCTTTCAGTTTCATCCTAAATGTTTTGTAGAGCATGTTCATTATCTTACAGTTTAGAGACAGTTCAGCTGACAAAGGGGTCTAAAAACTTAATATTCAAGAAGGGGGGGGGAATCTGGGTGTATAATTTTTCCTTTTGTTTTAACTCAAGAGGAACAAATACCCCAAATTAGAAACGTTTGAACAGTGATTCTTCAGCACTTCAAGAGAAATACAAAACATTTGCAAGAGAAGATTGGGTGGTTGGTTTTATTTTATTTTATTTTAATTTTTGGCAGCCTAGCTGGATCCATAGTTTAAAACGTATACTTGGTGCTCAATTTTACTGCCACAATTGGAATAATTACCGCTTGGCAACCGTTTACTCACAGTCCAAGAAACGGCTGAATGTCTCGATTTTCTAAAAATAAGGATAGAAAGAAAGGTTTTGATTGCCCTTTTTTGTTTTGATCTGTGAGGTATAAGTGGAAGATAGCAGCAGTGATGAAAAGCTATCATTTCAGCTGTTTAGGCACGTCACACGAATCTGACAGGGATTCTAGATTGTTGCAGTTGACACGATTGTATTCCACATTTACGTGATACTAAGAGGCTAAATATGCTGTTAAGGATCAGGACCTAATTACTAACGTTGGTGATAATAATACTTAAAACTTATATGCTGGATCTCAAGTGTTCGTAGCACTTCACTGACATTATGTCAGGCAGGCCGGTGTTACTATTTCTGTATGCAAATGCCTCCCTCTTCTCTCTTTTCAACGGCTTTATGGCTCTTGAAGGGGAAGGGAAGTCTGACGTCCTGGAAGCAAATGCGTGAAAAGACTTGAAGCTGCCATTCTTCCCACGTGGCAACATTAATAGCTGGCTAGAATCACCAGGCTCTGTTTTGTCTCCTGGCTTTATTAAACTCAATACCACGAAGGCAAAATTCTTCTCCTTATACAGTGGTGCCCCGCAAGACGAATGCCTCGCAAGACGGAAAACTCGCTAGACGAAAGAGTTTTCCGTTTTGGAGGTGCTTCGCAAAACAAATCTCCTATGGGCTTGCTTCGCAAGACGACAATGTCTTGCGAGTTCCTGCTGGTTTTTTCCCCTTTCCCCCCCTTTTTCTAAGCCGCTAAGCCGCTTATCAGCTGATCCGATCAGCAGATAAGCCACTAAAAGCCGCTAATAGCGCTAATCCGCTAATCCGTTAATGGGCTTGCTTCGCAAGACGAAAAAACCGCTAGACGAAGAGAATCACAGAACGGATTCTTTTCGTCTTGCGAGGCACCACTGTACTGAACGTTGCCCCACTTGCATTCTGAATTGGGGCTTCATAAATGGTTACCTGCAACACGGCACGCAGCTCACTTAGCCATGTATTTTGGCTTAAGTCAAGGGTAGGCAAACTAAGGCCCGGGGGCCAGATCCGGCCCACTCGCCTTCTAAATCCAGCTGACGTATGGTCTGGGAATCAGTGTGCTTTTACATGAGTAGAATGTGTCCTTTTATTTAAAATGCATCTCTGGGCTATTTATGGGGCCTGCCTGGTGTTTTTACATGAGTAAAATGTGCCCTTTTATTTAAAATGCATCTCTGGGTTATTTGAGGGGCATAGGGATTTTTTTCAAAATATAGTCCGGCCCCCCACAAGCTCTGTGGGACAGTGAACTGGCCCCCTGCTGAAAAAGTTTGCTGACCCCTGGCTTAAGTGATTGACATGTCACTTACTCTGCCGGTGGCTCATTGAGGCTCTGGGAAGCCACATTACAGGGCTGGAAGTTAGGCTGCCTTTGGCTTGGTGAGTCATGCATCTGAATTATACAAGCCGGTCCATTAGGATTTTTCATTATCGGGAAAGCTAAACTGAGCGTTGGTTCTCTTTCAGGGACAAGTACCACGAATGCTCCCATGATTTCCACAAGGCCTTCTTGGAGCAGGATAAAAACAGAGAAGGCTGCATATCGGTGGGCAACCTCCGCAAGTTGCTGGAAGACTTTAACTGCTGCCTCGGCTACGAACAGTACAGTGAACTTCTATACAGGTTGTTATAATTGCCCCAGCTTTAATGGAGCTATCCTAGTTCAATACATTCCTGAGCTTATCTAACTATTCCTGCTCAATCAGTGGACTCTTACTTTGATCTTAATAAAAAAATTCCTTCCAGTAGCACCTTAAAGACCAACTAAGTTAGTTCTTGGTATGAGCTTTCGTGTGCATGCACACTTCTTCAGATACACTGAATCTTCAGAGTGTATCTGAAGAAGTGTGCATGCACACGAAAGCTCATACCAAGAACTAACTTAGTTGGTCTTTAAGGTACTACTGGAAGGATTTTTTTTATTTTGACTATGGCAGACCAACACGGCTACCTATCTGTAATTTGATCTTAATGATCTTGATGATAATATATGTCTGATTTATTTCGATACAGGTAAGCGTCAATCCTTGGTTGAGTAGGGTTTGAACTTCTCTTTCTGCAAAAGTATGTGATAGATAGTAGATTTCACAAACATATTTTAATTTAAGATAGCTTTAGTCCCAGTGACCTTTTGTTCTACAAATAGCACACCTCCAATTTTTGCACATCCTAACTGGTGTTCATCTGGTGCACCTGAAACAAATTAAACAGTCCAAGGAATTGGAAAGCTCCCCATCTAGTACCATGACCAATTTTAGAAAATAAGTTGCTTTGTTTTTGTTTTAAGTATGTGAAAGTTAAAGAGAAAAACAGGTGAACAATACCATTGTTTTACAACAGTTTAAAAGGTAATGCTCTTGGTAACTGTGGCTGGTCCAATATGAAAAAATATTCATTTTCTTACTCATTTTCTGCGATTGCTCAGCAATTATAATCTGTTCCTACTGTACTTAAACTATTGTGCAAATATATGTACATTTTTGTAGCGAAATAACATCAAGCTTTTCGTGTAAGCTAAGGAACAGGCAATAACTAATCATAGCAAAGAACACTTGGGACCTGTTAAATGTAGAATATATTTATCTTTTTGAGCACCAGAAAACTCAAGATGGACTTGATCATACGCGAATGTAGGATTCAGTAGAATTACATTTTCAAAAAAGATTTTTCTCTCTCTCTTTTAGAAGAGAGGGTAGGAGGAGAAGAGAAACCTAAACAAAATCTTTTCACTCCACCTATAAATCGAGTGATTAAGCTCCCTTGAATTAAGCCTCTAATAAGAATTTTTGCAGTGTGCTCTTTTCCTCAAAGACTTTTTGATGATAAACACTTCCATTCATTGTAATTTTCTGCAGACTAGTCCTTTCCAGATCGAAAAGAGTCTTTTCTCCCCCGCCTTAAATAATAGAGTAGATTAGCATATGCATTTGGTTTTATTACTAAAATTTTAATACCAACTTGGCAATTTATTCCTCTGCTGAAGTGCGTTGATTATTTCCTTTTCCCCAACATCGGAGCCAGCTTGACACAGGCTAATGCATGGATTGGCGCACTCTGCAGCTGCAAGATGCAAAAGCAACGCTCTTGAATGTGCTCTTTAGGGGAGGGGGGAGTTTTTAGCAGCAGATATTTGGGTCTGTACATTTTATTTCTTTTTATGGCATCCTCTTTGTTAAAACGGCTTCATCCTCCCGCCATTTAATTAGTCATTGTCACCAATGAATATTCTGATTTTGGAAAGAGTCGTCACTGAGTGATTTACAGAGCAAACAGGCCACAAAAGGTACTTCAGTGTTTGATGCCAGAAATGGGATTTGCTGCTTTAGATCTGTGCTAGCCACCTTGGCCGAAGAATTTCCTTCTTTGTGAGGAAGAAATCAGGGCTAACCCTATTATTATTATTATTATTATTATTATTATTATTATTATTATTAGACCAAAAGTAAAGCTTCCAGGTGGCCGATTCTGGACACTGTTAAAGCATGTAAAAGGTCAGTTTATTTCCTTCCCCCACTCCCATTAGAATTTCCCTCCTCTGGCATTGAGCTAACTGTATCATTAGCCAGATGTAGACATGGGAAATGTCTTTCTTGGCATCCTCCGGCCACTGCTGAGGGGTCTGTGGCTGCTGCCCCACCACTGCTGAGAAGCATCAGTAGCCACGGTTGCCCACCCTCTGTTTTAGGGCAGCATGACCTCCTTGGTGGCTCTTCCTTTGTGTCCATTCCACAGAGGCAGAAGGCAAGCAGCGGGGGCCACCTCTGAGTACGTATCCACCCAAGCAAGCAAGCAAGTAGTGGTGGTGGTGACTAGGTGCAACAGCAGCAGTCTGCTCTCTGTTTTCAGCAGCTCTTACCACTCAGCTGCCTTCTCTGTCAGCAACTGGTGGTGGTGAGGATTTTTCCGAAAGACTCCCCCAAACCTGGAGCTGTTCCTGCTTGAGGGTCTGGAACCCGAGGCCTCTGGGCCAACCCAGCTTGAGGCATAACAACTGTGGAATTTGGCTGCCAGCCTGTGGAGAAAGAGATGCTTAGAATTGTAGAATTGCAGAGTTGGAAGGGACCCCTGGACCACCCCAGTTCACTCCAGGAATCTCAGCTAAAGGATCCATGACAGATGGCCATCCAACCTCTGCTTAAAAACCTCCAAGGAAGAAGAGGCCTCTGCTACCTGAGGGAGTCGGCTCCACTGTCAAACAGCTCTTACTGTCAGAAAGTTCTTCCTGGTGTTTATTCAGAATCTCCTTTCTTGTAACTTGAAGTTTGGGTCCTGCCCTCTGGAGCTGCAGAAAACAAGCTTGCGTCATCTTCCATGTGTCAGTCCTTTAGACATTTAAGGATAGTTCTCATATCTCCTCTCAGTCTCCTGTCTTCCAGGCTAAACATACCCAGCTCCTTCAACTGTTTCTCATAAGGCTTGGTTTCCAGACCCTTGATCATCTTGGTTGCCCTCCTCTGCTCACATTCCAGCTTGCCAGTATCCTTCTAAAATTGTAGTGCCCAGAACTGGACACAGCACTCCAGGTGGGATCTGACGAAGGTAGAATAAAGCGGACTATTACTTCCCTTGATTGGGACATTATACATCTGCCGATGCAGCTTAGAATGGCATTAGTCTTTTTTTTTTGCTGCTGCATCACACTGCATGTTAACCTTGTGGTCTACCCCTAGATCCTTTTCATATGTCCTACTGGTAAGCCATGTGTGTCTCCTGTCTTAAATTTGTGCATCTGGTTCTTCCTGCTTAAGTGCAGAACCATACATTTGTCCCAGTTGAAATTCATTTTGTTGGCTTGGGCCCAGCTCTCCAATCTGTTAAGGTCGTTTTGAATTCTGTTTTTTGTGGCATTGGCCCAGTTTGGTGTCATCTGCAAATTTGTTGAGCATCCCCTCAGTTCCTTCAACCAAGTCATTTATAAAGACATGGAACAACAACAGGCCTAGGGCAGAATCCTAAAGCACCCACCTGTCACATTTTTCCAGGATTATTAGTATTAGTATCAATTAAATTTTTATACTGCGCTATACCCACAGGGGCTGTGGCTGTGGCAACAGATCTTGCTGTTAGGTCACTTTGGGGATTGCAGACTAGATTCCTTGTTCTTCACTTCTCAAAATGGCCCTTGGAGAAAAACAGTTGCTATGCAGGGCTTGATTAGGTATCATTTGGTATGTTTATGATCAATGTCTACAAATGGGTTTATTGATCCTTAGAGCTACAGGACAAAAACAGATGTTAATTTAATTATACAATGTTTTAAATGAATAAACAAATAGCAATTTTAAAATTAATTTTTCATTAATATTAGTTTGTAGGGATATCATCTACATCCTAAATATAAAAAATGCAGTTTACATCTATGAGATTAATATGATAAAATGACAAAACGTTTCATCAATGGGTTAAAAAATATTACAGCCAAGCATTCATATTTCCATTACAATGCTAAACAAATCCCAGACTTGAAGAAGGTAAAAAATAGCTTTGATATAAATTCACACTTTGGAGGTGGGTTGGAGGGAGATGTTCTATCTGACCTTCCAGTTGAGAGTGAAAGGACACCCCTGTATCTCAAATCTTGTTTGGGTTGTCTTCCATCTCTTTTAATTGAGTCCTTTGTGCCATTTGCCAAACTTTATTTATCTCATCTCTTCTTGATAATGCTTTATCATTTTTCGCTTTTTTTCTTTTACTGTGAATGATGAGAGCTGATACTCTCATACTGATACTGATTGTAGTGCTGAAAGACTTTCTTCTTTGGTCAGGCTTTCAATGACTCATGTAGGGGAAAGGCTGTAGCTCAGTGGAGACCCTGGTTCAGTCCCCAGGTGGGGCTTGGTGGGAGAGACCCCTGTGTGAAATCCTGAATAATTGCTGCCCATCATCTCTGACCACGGGTCCTGTTAGCTGGGGACTCAAGGTTGAGAAAGGCCACTGTGGACAATTCCGAGTTAGATACACCAATAGTGTAAAGTAGATTCCTATGTTCGTAAGTTAAGCAGCCAGGAATTTGCTGGAATTTTGCAACTCACGTTTTGACACACCCACACACCCTCGCAACACAGTATTTCAGGATACACAAGACAAAAATCCAAATAACTGAATAATCAGTTTAAATATATGTGGATTGAGAATTGTTATTGTATTGTGTAGCTGAGATCCAAAATAGTGAAAATCCTCACTGGCCGATTTAATACTAACCACGTAGCAATTCTAGAATGATATAAAGCCCTATAATGGAGTGATTAGTTGTAGCAGCTCTAGTAGCAATGCTTGAGAAATGCAAAACAAATATTCAATCTTCTGTTTCTTTTTTCCCTTAGTTTAGGGATTAGCATACAGGACAACAAGCTCTCGTATTTTGATTTTATAAGAGTAATTGATGACCGCGCAGCTTTCAAACGACGGAAAAGGCCTACAGTTCCACCTGTGCCACCCATCAGTTTTGTGCAGCTCAGCATAGATGAAGCCATGGCAAAAATAAAACAGATAGTTACCTCTTCCTCTGATTTGTTGTACAAGGTAGGTGCCATGCAGTCGTCATGATTTAGTAGCAAAACGCCCATCGCTATGACAAGGAGAGGGGAGGGAATGTTGTGTTCCCCGTCTTTGAACTCGAGGACAAAGAGGATGTGGAAGACTGGGAGCAGGAGTCATGCAAACAGGGGGCCCTAAAAATGCCCACAGTGCTGCCAACACCCGCTTTGCCTGTGGAAATTGCTCTGCCCCTGCTTTTTGGGCTCTGAAAATGGCTCCCTGTGGAAACCCTTTGCAGTGCAGAAAGCTGTTCAAAAATGGAGAAGGAAAATACTTCATTTTGGCAGGGGTTTCATGCAAGCCACTTCCCAAACCAGGACATGGTTTTCATGGAATCTTGCTCAGCTGAGCAGGAATTAACCAGCAGATTGGGGGGGGGAATTAAACATTGCTGCTTTGGCTGTACACCCCTGTTTCCTGCTTGGCAGGGGGTTGGACTCGATGGCCCTTGTGGTCTCTTCCAACTCTATGATTCTATGGTTCTATGATTCTTTGCTGGGAACAGGTGGCTGCAGCCCTCACAGGTGTTATCAGATGATGTTATGGGCCAGCTTGGACTCCCTGGCAGACTAAGACTGGCCTGCAAGCCATAGTAGGTACACAACCTTATCAGCCATGGCCCAAGAGACAGTGCTTCAAATACAGTGGTACCTCAGGTTAAGAACTTAATTCGTTTTGGAGGTCCGTTCTTAACCTGAACCTGTTCTTAACCTGAAGCACCACTTTAGCCAATGGGGCCTCCCGCTGCTGCCACGCGATTTCTGTTCTCACCCTGAAGCAAAGTTCTTAACCCGAGGTACTATTTCTGGGTTAGCGAAGTCTGTAACCTGAAGTGTCTGTAACCCGAGGTACCACTGTAGTGTTTTGACAGTCCTGCTTGTCAGTTGAGCTACATCAGCATATCATCACTATGCTAGAGCGGGTACAAAACAATTGACACCTTTTTCATATGTGGTGTGAGTGCTTCCATTTTTAGGATTTTAGGGAAATATTGAAGATTGTTTCTCGGTCATGTAATCTGCAATCCATCGCTTGCATTGCTGTCTTATCTTCCCCAATGACCAAAACATCTTGCCTTGCAAGGATTTTGTATTTCTCCTGATTGGCCTTGCACAGGGGTCAGCAAACTTTTTCAGCAGAGAGCCAGTCCACTGTCCCTCAGACCTTGTGGGGGCCGGACTATATTTTTTGGGGGGTGAGGAATGAACAAATTCCTATGCCCCACAAATAACCCAGAGATGCATTTTAAATAAAAGGGCACATTTTACTCATGTAAAAAACATGCTGATTCCTGGACTTGGAAGGCGATTGGGCCGGATCCGGCCGCCAGGCCTTAGTTTGCCTACACAAGGTCTTGCATGAGGAGATAGCACAGGACTGGAGATACCAAATCCATTGTTTTTAATTGGGGCTGACTTCGCAACGTGTGGTAGCTGGAGCTTGCTTCCACAACTCTCTGGGGGGAGCTCTGAGTAGGTGGGTGGGGGCTACTGTCGTGCTTGAATTATCTGATAGACATGATCACGTCATGGATGTACTAGACTTGTATTTGCTTATTGGTAAACAATAAAAATGATGCATCGAGGGGCCCTTTATCATTTTCCTTTAATTTATTGTAATATGTCTGAATTGCTTGACATTGTAAGCCACTGTTACTGTTTGAATAGGGTCTGACTTCTATAAATAAACAGTAAGGCATCTCAAGTGGCTGAACTTGCAGCTGATTCAGATGTTACACTTATCTGTGTACTTTTCAGGTGTGTAAGAGACTTGCACATGTTTGCAAATCCTGGCCTGGCAGCCAGGCTTGACTGCAGCTCCTCTTCCGTGGGACATGAGGCTGCTCACCTGCTTTCACCACCCAATTACATTTGGAAGGGATAGGTTCTTGACAGGCCGACACTCTTCATATCTTTTCTCATCCCAGCTAAGCTCTCCTGCTATCTTTAAACACCCCAGGTTCTCTGGTTGCCTCTGGTTGCTATGGAGGCCTGTTGTAAACAGCCTTCCCACCTGACACTCTAGATAATGAGTCCTGCCAGAAGAGAATAAGCTATTGAAACAGCTCAGCTTAAAAAATAGTTGAGCAAGGATTCCTTGGGAAGCTCTTAGCGGCGTTTTGTATGCAGAATACTTGAGGCGGCAAGTGGGATGTGCGTTGCCTATGCATTTATTTCCACAGCTCAGTAATAGCTCTACTAGAGAGAAATGACTTCTTTCCAAATGCCGGTTATTTAGAGTTACTTTGCTTCTGTGCTATTTGCAGGCCTTTTCTGCTTTTGACAAGGACCGCACGGGAGCAGTTTCCGCCTTGGATTTCCGGCAGGTGCTCCACCACTTCTGCTTCACGCTTTCCGACAAGCAGTTCAACCACCTCATCAAACTGCAGCGGCTTCGTGGAGAGCACTCCATAGACTGGAAATATTTTCTGCAAAAATTCAACAACTTCTCTGGGGTAAGAATGGGCACAAGACCCTTGTGCATCGGAATGAGCTCGTGCTGGTTGGGAAAGATTGGGCAGAAACCGGGGTGGTCAGAAGCTGGTCCAGAAAACAGTAATACATGGCCTTTTCTTCCGTGTGCACATTATAGAGGGCTTGCCCCCTTTTGTGCTGACAACCCCACCCTCCCTGAAATAGGTTAGTCTGAGAAATGAGCTGCTGGCTCATGGTCAACAGGAACTTGATCGCAGGTCTATCCAGTCCCAAGGCCAGCACTTAACCTCATTTACTCTCCAGGATAGGAAAACGGCTCTTTCAGTCCCTCCTCCTTGCTGCAAACTCACCAGCAGAACCTCCTTCTTCCAGCACAGCTCAGCTGCAAACTTGCAGGCAAATGAGAGGGGACTGCTTACTTGCAGAAGAGGAGAAAGAGCCTCAATTTCTCTCTGCACTGGGGAAGAGGGAGCTTAATGGTCTTCTCCTTGTGTTGCGCAGCAGGTGGAAGAAAGTAGATAATGTTCCTAATGGAGGGGTTGGAGTTTGGGCTCAGCGTTATGTGGGGCCAGAT
The DNA here is from genome assembly GCF_965112155.1 of Podarcis liolepis. Taxonomy (NCBI): domain Eukaryota; kingdom Metazoa; phylum Chordata; class Lepidosauria; order Squamata; family Lacertidae; genus Podarcis; species Podarcis liolepis. The sequence continues at coordinate 4,582,598 of NC_139556.1, forward strand.
GAGAACCCCCCCCCCCACTAAGTCAGGTTAGGCCCTTCATGCCCCTGCCTCTCCCTGTCCCATTGCTATTACAAGTCGTTATTATTTCACAGGTCAGAATGCCTTTGTGACACAAGCAAATAGGTAAAGTGTAATTTGCAAGCCAAAATTGGCATTCTTTCTCTGCAGTACCCCAGCCCTCATCTTAACTTGTACCTCAACCTGGTATAAGCCATCAAGCCTATGGTTCAAAACAACCTACTTGAAGCACATTCACAGGTAGGCATGTGCCTCAGTGAACACGGGAACATGAATCCAAGACATTGCACCTTCAGTGTAGATAATTTCATAAATTAGGTTTTCCTGACGTAAAATCCATGAGCAGTGTAGATTTCCTGGTGAGAAATGAGCTGGTCTTGTCTGGAGTCCTAAGTATGAATTCAGTGGGACTTGTTAACAAGTAAGTGTTCATGGAATCATATCCTTAAGCTACAATGTGCTAGGAGTTTGTCTTTTGGGATTTCAGATTGTAGAAACAGGCTGGAAGATAGAAACAATTAGATAAAAAAGAAACCCACATTCTTGTAGCGTGTGACCATTTTATTATTTGGAGCATCAATTCAATTTTTTTCCAGACTAGGGACAAAAAACGTAATACCACAGAATAACTTCAAGTGACTCACAAAAAGTTGCTGTAGGGAAATGTAAATACGCCAGCATGGGCTTTTATGATAGGCATATTGATAAAGACTAATGGCATCCTACCTCAGGAGAAGGACAGTATAAGAAGTATCATTTGCTTTGTCTCCGATGCAGAAATCGTTACTTGCAACAATTTTTGTGTGTGTGTGTGTGTGAGAGAGAGAGAGCACGCACACAAATGGGATAGCGGGTGCCGAAATGAGCACATCATCTGTAGCATATAGTATAAATGAGTGTTTTGTTAAATGCCTGAAATTCATTTTCTCTGTGCATTCCATTCTGGATTTGGCAACACAGTCCATACCATGAATGTTCCTTACTGGGTCAGGCCCAAAGTGTTTCCAACCTGGGCTCCCATTCAAAAGAATCCTAAAATTACAATTTTGGAAGGGACCCCAAGGGTCATCTGATGCAACCCCCTGCGATGCAGGAATTTCTACTAAAGCATCCAAGATGGAGGTTTTTAAGCAGAGGTTGGATGGCCATCTAAGAAGAGAGAGTCCACCACCTCCTGAGAGAGCCCCTTTCACCGTCAAACAGCTCTTCCCATCAGAGGTTTCTTCCTCATGCTTAATCGGAAATCGCCTTTCTTGTGACTTGAAGCCATTGGTTCAGGTCGGAGCCTCTGGAGGTTTGCCCACGCTTGTTGTATCTCTTCTTATCACTTGATGAGTGGAAGCTGACTGTGTGCACTGCCTTCATTGAAAAGCACTGCATTTGAGATTATAGGAGGTAGTATTAAAGTTCTCTGTGGAACTAGGGGGCTTCTGATGGAACATGAGGGAGGTTGTGGGGCAGTGAAGGCTGGTCAAACCTCCTCTGCCAATGCAGAAAGTGCACCCAGGCAGTTTCTGGAGAGGCACTAGTTATGTACCAATGGACTCACAAAGATCTGTTGTACTGATTGGACCCGGGAACGCCCTTGCACAGAAGCATTCTGCACACAAGCATGAGTTTGTGCACGGAGCCCCTTCACGCACCTGCCAAATGGTGGGAGGTGGGTGGGAGGCTTGGTTTAGCCAAAGCAACCCTGCAAGCCCCCTCTTCTGTGAGGCCCCCATTCATACATGCAACCCATCACTTGATATTGCCGTCATCAAGTGAAAAATGCCTGTCTGTGAACCTACCCAACCCCTTTCCAGGTGTATATGAAGAGGAGTGTTTGCCAAATCATCTTTCACCTTCTAAATTAATAAGACACATTAAGTGCTGCAATAGGCGAAGTTCATATTGTGGGAGGGAAATATCTCCTTTAACACGGTGCTTTTTGATTGCAGGTTTGAGCACAATTTCATCCCTAGTTACATGAACAATTAACCATATGCAGGCTAAAATTCAGGCATCCCTTCAGAATTCTTCACCTAAGGGGAGTCTTAAGTTTTCCCACCTTGGATACCACATTTGATCAGGAGTCTCAAGAGCACTTTCTGTACTGGTGAAAGCAAAACTAATAAAAACCTCTATCATACCTTTAGAAATCAACTGTTGTTTTCTCTGTGAAATATGATATCTGAAGTGGTAATAGGACATTGTGTAAAACAGAATACAGGAATTTCAGGGCAATATCCAGGGAAAAGGTGAAGCTGGAACACTTCTTCCTTACATGCTTGTTTTCTGTGTGCAGAGATGTGGGGGTTTTTCAAGGCTCAAGCTCGCACTTGATCCCAAACCTAGGGGGAAAGCTATAGCAAACCTCTGCAGGGATAGGGGTCAGTCCCTTGTGGCAATAGATACCTCGTGGGTATTTTCCTACTGATACGCCTAGTGATGCCCTTGCCAATCGTGACTAGCACCAAGATGCCCTCTTCTATTTATGGTTTTCCAAAGATCTGGATTCACTTTTATCTGCTCTGTCTAGGGCACAACATTGAGAACAGAATTTGTTTTGGTAACTTCTGGTGCTCCTTCTTGTGAGTTCCAGATCTCAGTTTGTGCCACAGCCTGAGGACATATTCAAGCTTCTCAAAGAGGGTAGACCTATTATTGCATGTGCTGTGGACCCAATCCCCGCCATTGCTGAGTAGACCAGAGCCGATTTGCTGAGTAGAATCATAGAGTTGGAAGCGACCCTGAGGATCATCTAGTCCAACCCTCTCCAATCAGGAATATGTAGCTGTCCCTTACGGGGATCGAACCTGCAACCTTGGTGTTTTCAGCACCATGCTCTAACCAACTGAGCTGTCCAGTAGAGGCAGTGAATGCTCTTTAAGAAAGTGTGGTACTAGCAGCTCTTAAGGAAGCTTCATAGCCTGACCCAACTTATTTCAGTAACTATCATTCTATGTCAAAGTTGTCATGATAACCCAACTCCAATATATTCTTGGGTTATTTAGATCCATTCTAATCTGGCTTCTGGCCTCATTTTGAGACCAAGAGTGCCCTGATGGTGTGGTCAACTCCTCAGATTAAAAAAAGTTAGTCACACTTCTAGATTTTTAGCAATACCTGTACCTTTTCCTTGAGAAACAAAAACTGGCTACATTCATTTATGCCCTGTTTATTTTCATACTGAAATATGTTCTACATGGGGTTGCCTTTGAAGAGAGTTTACAAAATTGACCCAAAATGCTTAGTGGATTTAGCAGGGCGGAGCATAGAACTCTGTTTTTGTGTCATCTGCACTGGTTACCAAAGTGCTGGAAATGAGTCTCCAAACATTAGTTTTAAGTCCTAAACAGCCCAGAACCGGAGCTTCTTAAGAATTGCCTCCACTCCCATGAATCTGCCTCACCCCTGAGATAATCAGCAGCCGCGCATGAGGGGCATGGCCTTCTTGTGGGAGACCCTACCCCAGGAGTGACTGGCCTCATCCTAGCTCATGTTTCAGCCTGCAACAAGACATTTCAGCAGGGTTTTAAAGGTACAGTGTTATAAAACACTCCACTTTCAGTCGGAGGGGGGGGAATGCTAATGCTTACCTAGTAAAAATGGCAACAGCCCCACACAAGGAGGAATCAGCAGATTTTGAGAACCCCCAACATATGCAAAAACATGGAAAGCTCTAGAGAGAAACAAAAGAGGGTTTTAAAAGCTTAAAAAAACAACAACTGGAAGAAATGGACTGTTGGTGCATGCCTGACTTTGCTCTGAAATGGTTGTCCTAGTCTTGTATGGGGGTGTGGAAGAAAGTATTGGCCAGTTGGCCTGCTGTTCCATTTCTAGAACATTGTTTCTGTTCTAGCTCTCAGAAAAGGATGAAAGAGGGTTTAGCCGCACCCAGAGCCCTGCTCCTTATGGCTTAGCCAGGCTTTGGCAAGTGCCCAGCAGTTCTCTTCATCCTCACCCATTCCCGCCTCTCTCCCTACTCAGACGGAAGGCAGAGACAGCCCCTTTCTCCTTGCTGCGGAAGGCCTGAGCATCTTGCAAGGCGAGCAGGAACATCCCCTGCTTGGTCTGGTGGGGGGAGCCTTGGCCCCATTCTGACAGCTCCCCTGCCTTTGCCAGATGGGAAAAGCCAGCCATACACTGACCAGCCTTACTCACTAACCTGCTCACCTGTCAGTCTACTTGTTCACTCTTGCCCTCCCAATGTCCTCACTCTTGCTTGTACCCACTCTTGCTTGTGCCTGATCATTTGCCTGCCCATTCATGCTGGGCAAGCCCCTCTTTCCCCAGGCACATGCAGAAACAGTATTTTATGATGGAGCCCCATTAGTCTGATAGATGACTTTTCGATTCCCCACTTTGATGGTGATCGGTGTTGTTTTTAATCTGTTTTATCTATCGTTTTCAATTTTGTCTTTCTGTTTGAATAAATATACTGTATGCCCCTGGTAAATGCATTTCATGTATGTCCATCTTGTCATTGCCTATTTCACCTCTGCTGGGGCCTTAGGATTTATCCTTGGAGTTGGCAACAGAATGCTGACGGTTACAGGGCTCGTCTTTTGTAGATACTTGACCATTTTAGGTTTAACATATAAATTAATGTAGTATGCTGCTTATTCAAGCATATTACAAAAACCTGATTATTATACATTACACAAAACCTGATTGCTGAGGTATAGGTGGAAACACGTAGCAAAAGTCTCCAGCTCTGATCATTAAAGTATGGAAAATTTACTGAACTAGTAAAGTTGAAGCCTGTGAAGAGATGGGAAATAAATGGCACCTCATAAATAAAAATGCAATTCTCAACTGCAAAAGTGAATAATTAGCATACCCCAGAACCATGCAAGTTTAAAATCCATTTTATGCTTAGAAATAGTTAAATGCATTGAAACTAAGGACGCTTCAGAAGGTCCCCGCTCCCCTCCCCCCCCTTACACTTAATTCATCACTAGGGTCTTTTGACGATGCTGATGTATGCTAATGAGACTTACATTCTGAATAATTCTATATAGTTCTGATTTAAATGAGATGAGCAAATTGTCAGCTGAATCACAGTTTTTGTTTCTGTTTATCAAGGTCCATAACTGCACTAGTGTATACATTTGATTTTTAATAAAGCTAGGGTTTTTTCCTCCTTTTTCTTTTCCCTTGACAGTTATTTCTATTTGAATGAGGGTTTTCAAATGCGGGTTAAGTTAGTGGGAAGCCAAATTAATGTTGTGTGTTTTCTTCCTTTCCTAATGCTGCCTCTGCAAAGCCTTCCAGAAGGCAGAGACTATCAAGCAGAGTTGACTTGAGAGAGTCTTTTTACTGTCAGTTTTACTTCTGTAACTGTCTCAAGTATTTCTGGCGTGGTCTGAATGGCTCCCTCAAAAATGTGACAAGTTTTCTTCCAAATCCTGGACACAGTGGGTTGCATCCAACCAGAGTAGACCCACCCATTAAAATTAATGGACCCAAGCTGGTCTGTGCCATTGTTTTCAGTGGGTTTACTCCAAGTAGGACTAACGCTAGATACAACTTATTAAGACAGGGAAGGGTAGCCTGCTACCTAAGGCCCAGTGGACTGGTCGACTACTTTTGGCTCGAAGCCTGCCTATCATTCGTTTATGGACCCCTGCCCAGATTACCTCTGAAGGAGTCTGTCAACAGGAAAAAAATATGCACACATTTATGAGGGGGAAATGTGAGAAAGCCTACAAAAGACTATTCTGTAGCACTGTGTCAAAAACTGTCCTCCAATTTCTTGAAAGATTTCTTCCACTTCAGGTTTTCTGCCTCATTCACTTGTGAATTGCTTTAGAATTTTGGTAGGTGTTGGTTTAAATATACCTTATCCCTGTGAGATTACCAAGGGTATGTTTCTGTTTCTCAGCTTTCTGCAGCCTTTCTGACTGCCGTGATCTGAAAAAGATCCATGAGAGGTGTTACCCCATAACATCTTTCCGGGCTTTAATGGTTGTGTGGCACGCCAGAGAGTCTGACTAGCAAGTGCTTAAGATCTGTGCATATTCTCTTTAAGGGAAAGTCCTTCCTTTAACTAAGCAATAATTCTACATTTGTAAGGTGAAGGGCTTCACTTGTGAAACTGCCACAGAGAACAGCATTGGACACTTGCTAGGCAGCCTCTTTGCCTCCTCACACTAACAGGAAAGTCCAGCCAAAGGAGATCTTTGGTTTTTTCCAGAAAGCACAGGCTCTCAGGAAGGCTGCAAAATGCAGGTCACTGAAGAGATGATTTGTCTGTTGAAAGAACTCTCACAAAACTCCTCAGCCGCTGTGGAAGTCAGGTAAGTGCAACAGCAAAACCCACCCACAACCCACCCAGGATCATTTCACTGAAATTTCTTCTCCCCTTTGATAATTTTTTAATGCAGTTTCTTATTAATTGATGGAGTGGGGAAATACAGAAGAATTTTTCTGCACAGGGCTAATACACGGTGCCCTGATTCTAGCATAGAGGTTTAGGGAAACTTTTCAGTAGCTAAGCTTTGCCTGCCTGTCCAAAGTCAGTGGATTTCTCGGTCTAAATCAGGGTTCTGCAACCCGCGGCTCCGGAGCCGCATGTGGCTCTTTTACACCTTTGCCGCGGCTCTGGGGCAGATACTAGCGAGGGGAGGAGGCGCATTGTGCGCCCCGACACCCCACTGTGGCGGGCGCTGTACTGGCTGTGACGTCGCATGGGGGCGGTGCGTGCGTTAGTCACGCACCGTCCCGACGTCACCTTCCCGCCCGCCCGCTACATTGTAAGGGGCATGTACGCTGGTCACTGCATTGAAAGGGGGCATGTACGCTGGTCACTGTTTTGAAGGGGAGTGAAGAACACACACACACAAAAAAGGTAACTTGTTAATTTAACGTTTATTTCTATGAGGAGGAGTAATTCTGAGGGGTCAAACAAAGAAATAATAATAAAAAGTGACAAAAAACTTATTTTTATAATGACGAGTTTTGCGGCTCCCAGTTTTTTTTTCCTTCGGAAATGGGTCCAAGTGGCTCTTTTTGTCTTAAAGGTTGCAGACCCCTGGTCTAAATGAACAAGACAGGAAGAGAGGCATTTAAACAATAACAACAAACACCAACTCTCCAGGGCTTTTTATACACAAAGGCTCTTTCCTTGCTTTGCCCTGTATGCCAACAGGACCTGCACCGAATGGCTTCCTGGAAACTCTGCCGGGGGGGGGGGGGGGCTGTTTAAAACTAGCTGGCAGAACGTTGACTCTTCAAAGTTCCAGGACAGTTGAACCAGACAGTTGCTGAGTTGCTATAACTCACTGCCACTAGAGAGGTACAGTCCGGTTCGGAGGAAAAGGGTTTTAAGCGGCAAAATCAGCTGCAGCATTTTGGAAGGAAGAACTCCGGGGCACCTTTGCCTAAAAGGGTCTCCTAACTGCCTGCGAGGGTCTGAGAGGCAGAGGCAAGAGGGGTTGTGTAAGCTAAAAGAACAGGCCAGCTCTCTTTGCGACACGATCCTAAGTGATTGTGGGCTGTGCTGCATGTGGCGTTTGGCACGGCCTGCTGCCTCCTACCCAATTAAGGCCTCGTTAAGGAAGGACTGTGATGTTAGCCTTCTCAGAGATGGGGCCCTTAGTTTCTCTAGGCCAGGGGGTCAGCAAGGTTTACCTCGCCTGGGCTAGTTACCGTATTTTTCGCCCCATAGGACGCACTTTTTCCCCTCCAAAAAAGAAGGGAAAATCTGGGTGCGCCCTATGGGGCGAATGCAGGCTTCAGGAAGCTCTGCGCAACCCTCGGGAGACCGGCTCCGAGGGTTGCGCAGAGCTGCCTGCAGTCCCCGGTTCAGCACAGCTCTGCGCGGCCATCGGGAGCGGAGCACTAAGTCCCGCCCCGCTCCAGATGGCGGCGCAGAGCTGCCTGCAGTCCCGGGATCAGCGCACTTCTCCCCATCGCCAGCCCCACAAGCTCGGGGGACAGCGGGGAGGCAGAGCGTGCCTTCCCACTGTTCCCCGACCTGGTTCTTCCAGCCCCGCACCTGGGGGGGAAATAAATTTTTTTTCTTTATTTCCCCCCCAAAAAACTAGGTGCGTCCTATGGGCTGGAGCATCCTATGGGGCGCAAAATATGGTAACTCCAGTGGAGATCACTCCGTGGGCTGGATCATGCGCGCGCCCACAATTTCCGGCATCTGCATCTGCGCAGACGTGATTTCTGGCACCACAAGTGTGAAGTTTGCTTCCCATTCAAATTACGGTAAAGTTGGGTAGGAGGACATGCTTCTGCTACTGAGAGCCAGTGTGGTGTAGTGGTTAAGAGCGGTAGTCTCGTAATCTGGGGAACTGGGTTCGCGTCTCCGCTCCTCCACCTGCAGCTGCTGGGTGACCTTGGGCCAGTCACACTTCTGTGAAGTCTCTCAGCCCCACTCACCTCACAGAGTGTTTGTTGTGGGGGAGGAAGGGAAAGGAGAATGTGAGCCGCTTTGAGACTCCTGAAGGGGAGTGAAAGGCGGGATATCAAATCCAAACTCTTCTTCTTCAAGTCCCCGTGCCACGCTGCACCAGTTTAGCACAGCATGCAGGGACTCGGCGAGCGGGCGGCTCGGTTCGGGGGCAGCTCGTGGGCCGGTTAAATGACCCCTGTGGGTTCTTGTGGCTCATGGGCCTTAGGTTGCTGACCCCTGCTCTAGGGGCCCCACACTGCAGGCCTCCAGTGTTCGCTTAAGAGAGGTCACACCAGAGGTTTTGTGGCCATCGTTGCAGAGGAGACTGAACTCCTGGAAGGAAATTTGTGTAGAACCTTCTGGAAGAGACCTGTTTTAAAAAGATGGTGCAAAAGGCAACACTGATCAGGAAGCCCAGACTCCACTTATCAGGGAACACCAACAGAAGAAGTCCCCCTGCTTATAGTTGGGGCTATTTGGATCACTGAGGTCCACTATTGCTCAAAAAGGTACATGGTGACGTGAGGGACCTTGTTGCATCCTTCATGTGGATTTCACAGTGTACGGGTGCTGGTCCTCTTTTTTGCACAGATACGATGCAGACCTAGCGTGCCAAAAGTCCCATTAAAAAATCAAAATGTTAGTACCCTAAGTTCGAATCAGTTACAGGACCAGACTTCAGAAATTCATATATATTTATCTAGATTTCATGTTTCCTGGTATGTTTGTTTTTGAATTGAGGAGGACTACCATCCTGCTGAACCTTCTGTTATCCTCATTTCCCCCAAAAGTTCCAGCAAGAATCCTGGTACTAAATGGCTATCACATATACTAAAAGAGCAAGAATTCTACAGCAAACACTTTCCCTGCTCCTTGGACTTTGGTAGTATGGGTCTTTAGCACCTTTCCGAAATCTGTAGAGTCTTTATCCCACTGAAATGAATGCTAACTAATATATACCTGCATCAGTCAGATTCAGTACTCCTTGCCCTTGGCTTTCACTTCCTTCCTCCTGCTGTCTATATCCACTCCTCGCCTAAAGATCAAGCTTGTATGTTCTTCTAGGCAAGAAACTGTATGTTGCTTATGAAACCCTATGAAACACAGTGTTAAGCACATAGTTCTATAGTGATAAAACAATGACATATGGATGAATAGTTAATTAAGAAATCCTCAAATGTATCTTGTCTATGACCCATTCACACACACATACCTCTAGCAGTGGATCCAGAAACTCACAATACTGTGCCATCTGTGTGAATGCCAGGTGTGAGATGAGCAGGATGAGTCAAGTGTGGGTTTATCAGCTAATCACTCTGCTGTTTACCTTGCTCCTTGTATTAACCAAGTGCTAATGTCCTTGGCTTTAAGTAGCAGCTGTTCAATAGAGGGTTTTGCATTTTTCTTAACCTGACTGCTTGTCATTTCCTGCAGCACTTGTTAAATACTGTTAAGTCAATTTCATTGGTTCAGAAAATTGAAAGTCTACAGACCTCTTGGCATGACTTCCTAAATGTTATCTTTTGTATATTATCAGTAGATCTGTTTGTGATTCCCCCTCCCCCATGTATGTTCCACTTAGACTGAGAGACAGCACAGGAAATTTGCTTGCCGAGATCTGTCCAATCAAGAGGTCTTTGCCCGTATTCAAGAAGTAATAGGCACTCGCTGTCAAACCCTTGAAGGGGAGTTTAAAAACGCAGATCGCACAAAAGAAGGCACTGTCTCCAAAGAGGACTTCAGAGATATCTGCAACCGGTGGTTTTTCCTTTTGACCGATGAGCAGGTAAGAAAACTGGTGGGCAGGGACAGTATTTCTCAGAAGGCAAAAGCACACTTTGGTATACAAGAGGAATCTTTGGGAGGGGTGGGGTGTCAGGAGAGCTGCAAGTGTACGGCTTGAGGATAAAGGTAAGCAGGACAGTAGGAGAGTGTATTTGCTGTGTCTTCTGTGGGTCTTTCCCTGGTCGTTCTGTTCACCCTCCTTCTGGACCTGCAGTAATAAATAGGACTCAACATTGTCCCCCAGAAAGCAGCTTAAACAGCTGGAACAAGTGGGAGATAATGTGTCTATGTGTCGTTATCCTCTCACATGTTCAAGGACTGCTCCTCAAACTTTTGATGTAGCAGAAGCATGTCCCCCTACCCAGCTTTAATTTGAATGGGAAGCAAACTTCACTCTTGTATCCTGGACGTGTCTCCAGGCTAGTGAGTGCTGCAGCCTTGCCTTCAGATTGGAATTATTGCTGAGGCACAAGATGGCGCCTCCTCTGTGTAAAGCTCATGATGCCGTGTCTCTGCCTCAGGAATGGGGGGGAAGTGAAATCACAATGCCTGACGCAGAGATGTAGCACAGGGGCTGAATGGAAGGAGCTAAAGCCAGAGCACTAGGTCATACAGAGGTGCAATGGCAATCCTCTTCTGTGGGGAGTGGGAAAGGGGTCTTATTTAATCATTTGCTCCTTATGGCACATGAGTAGTTCTCAGATGGTGTGTTAGAGAACCCTAGAGCAGAGTTCAGAAACTCCGACTGTATGCAGTTATCTCCAGAGCAGCATGGTCTCTGAGCACATGGGAACAGTCCCTATGCCCTTCTGAATAGCTGCCTCTCTGGGACCCGCCTTGGAAAAGCAATCTTTATATGGGCCTCATTTGACATCAAGGAAGCAATGAAATGTTAATTGCAGTTAAGTTTCCGTGTGGCTCAGCTTGTAGCTTCATTTCAGCTGGATCGTAGATAGTTTTCCTTCCCTACTAAGCTGTTGATATTACACACATATCCCAAGCGGACGGGCTTCAACCGGCTGTTAAAACAGTCTCAGCTAACTTAGTGCACAAAGCACTTATAATATTTAATTGATGCTTGTAAAACATGTTGCTATCCTCTGATGGAGTGCGGAGTGCGTTTTGTTTTCTATAATTTATAATATGGCAGAAACTTGGCCAGTGGGGGAAAGTTGAAAAGAAATTCAAAATGTAGGTCTGGCCTTTGAAGTTTAACTGCAACTTGCCACATGCATATCAAAGGCTTAGAGGTGATGAGCTTTCTTCAAGGTCTGATATCACTGTTTGTCAGAGAGGGTTTCTTAAAAAAAAAAAAGGAAAAACAAAACTTTACAGTTTGTACATCTGAAATCTAGAACAAAACGGTCTACCTTTCTACTGATTCTACATTTCTTAGGGATAAGACACATTGATATTGGCACTTTATTTCCATGCATGCATTCCTGTTATGACAAGCAACTTGCATTGACTCAGTATCGAACATGTTCAGGTGGCAGAATCCCAGAGACATAAAAAAGGGGTAACCTGCCCTCTTGCACCAGTTGTTGGACCCAACCCTGTCTCTATTGCCGGTACAGCAGCATGCTCACTTGCACACAGCCTTCCTTTATTTGAAACACTGGCCCTTAAATTAGGACAGAGATAGCTCAACCTGGGGGACCTATGAATGACCCAAACACTTGGTCTGAAGGGCCATTGGGTGGTCTCCACCCGCACACGATCCTGCACTCAGAGTAACAATCAGGGAAATGGCCATTTGCAGCACAGATTACACACAAGGTCAGTGGTACAACCTGGGCCCAGCGCCAACACCTAGCACAGCTTCTTTCAGCACCAGGACCTTTAAGAAGTTCTAAAGGTTTTACTTAATGACACTAATTGCTGCATGTCCCACAGGTGCCAGGTGCTGGGCGCCTCTTAGTCGTGGCCTGGCCCTGACACAGGCATGCAGAATAAAGTGACGTTTCCAGGGATGCATGAGCCCTGGGTTGAAATTCTGCACTGCCTGATACCTTGCTTGGCCTTGCATTTGCTGAAACACGGTTCTCTGCTTCAATAGTTCGAAAACCTCTGGAACACAGTGCCGCTCGACTTGAATGGAAGATTGAAATACCCTGGATTCTTGAAAAAGTTCATTCTGGAAGTGGAAATGCCAGACACACCCACCGCCAACCACCCAGAGAACCCCAGCAAGCCTGCCACAGCAGCTGAGCCCGGACCACAGTTACCGTCGCGGCCTCAAACAGCATATTCTCCCTCATCTCCAAAGAAAGTAAGTGCTTCATGGCCAAAGCCAAAACACAGGAAGTAGAACCCTGGCTGTTTACAGTGGTGCCCCGCAAGACGAATGCCTCGCAAGACGGAAAACTCGCTAGACGAAAGAGTTTTCCGTTTTGGAGGTGCTTCGCAAGACGATTTTCCCTATGGGCTTGCTTCGCAAGATGAAAATGTCTTGCAAGTTCCTGCGGGTTTTTTTCCTCCCCCCCTTTTTCTAAGCCACTAAGTCGCTTATCAGCTGATCCGATAAGCCGCTAAAAGCCGCTAATAGCGCTAATCCGTCAATGGGCTTGCTTCGCAAGACAAAAAAACCGCTAGATGAAGAGAATCACAGAACGGATTCTTTTCGTCTTGCGAGGCACCACTGTATTAAAAAACTTATCCCATTTCTATCTGACTCATCCTTCAAGGTGTTCGCTTGGGACAGGGCGCGCACACCAGGTCTATTAGGTTTTCACAGCAACATGCAAGGTAGGTTAAAGTGAAAGACAGTGACTAGCCCAAGGCCACCCAGGGAATTTTGTGGCTAAAGAGGAATTGAAGCCCAGGTCTTCACATTCCATGTCCAACACATTTTATTGGGTTTGCACAACTTGTGACTCACAAAGCCCAACAGCAGTTTGATGAACCTGTTTTTGTTGTCTGTCTAGGACTGGGGAGGAGAGAGAGAGACTGGGTAGTGTGGTGGTTGCTGCCAAACCACGACATCTGTCTGCGTTGCGAGTTGTGCAGGCCTGCTCTATCCTCTGCCCTACTCAACCGCAGGGTGGAGTGGTGGTCCATCCTCCCTCTGATGTTCCCAACTCAGAACAGCATTTACCCGGGTATGGGCTAAAAGTGGCTATCAAGATGCATTGGTGTAAAAGGGTCAGAAGTGCCTGGCGTGCTCTGGTCCATGGGGTCACGAAGAGTCGGACACGACTAAACGACTAAACAACAACAACATGAACCAGAAAACTGTTGAAACAACTAACAGTAGATTGCTTGGAAAACACCTTAAGTTAGCTGATGGTAGTTAATAATGGAAAACCTGCTTCACTTTATTTTTTTAACTGCATTCTTTGTCTTGATCAGTAGCCTTGGTAAGTAAGAGATCATAAGAGTAAGCACCCACGGAAAGGAACCACAAAAGATTCTGTCTAGGTGCAATTGAACTCCCAACACTCATCCCCAGCCAATGGTCAGGGGTGATGGGAGTTACGTCTGAAGGATACCACATTGACTCCCTTTAAGAACAAAGGAAAAGCAGCCATTATTAAATTTGTCCAAGGGTTGCCGCACACACAAACATTTTTCTACACTGGGTTTCTCTACCTATGATGATTGGCAGGTGAATATGTCAATTGGCTCCATCAAGAAGACTGCGCTGACTAGCAGTAGCATGCCACAATCTCTTAGGAACGGATAATTTTCAGGCCTGGTTCCTGAGGTCCTTTCAGGTAGGGGGTGTGGGACTGAACTCATAAAGAAGGGAGGGAAGTCTCTCTACTGCACTGCTGGAGAAAGTGCATTTCCCAAGTCCTGCAGCCAGTGCTAATTTTCTAGAAAAAGAGGTGCCGGAACTCACCATGAACACCTCCCTCGTTCTCTCAGAATGGCAATGGCGCCCACCTGAGAGGGGCCGGAACTGAAAAAAAGCCATGCAGAATGCAAGGAGCCAGGGAGAAGAGGATGAGGAGTCAGCGTTGCTCAGAAGAGCTTCCCTGGTGGATCAGGCCTTTTTGAATTCTGAGGTGTTCAGTGTTCAGTATTTCAGTTTTCAAAATGAAGATTCAAATAAGAATCCATCATCAAATATCTACAGATTTAGAAATCTATTCGCTTGGCACTCCTTTTTTGTCTTCAATTGCAAGTTGGTCAAAATCTTCCTCTTAATTTTAGGCCCCCGCAGGCAGCAGGCCTTCTACTGCAGCAGTTCATACTCCACCTATTCTGAACTGCAAACCGATTGAAGGTAAAATCCGAAAAGGTGTTCAGCACTGCTGGAGACAAATACTGAAGGAATGTAGAGAGAAGGATGTGGACCACGTGGGAGAAGTTGCTGTAGAAGATTTTTTAGGTTGGTTGTTTTCTTAAATCTTCATTAGTGATCTTGCCTAGGTAAAGAAGTGGAAGCAGAAACAGCTGTCATACTGTCATGCCTCAGACCAGAAGGAGATTCTGGCATGTCCTTCAAATACAAGTGGTGTGAATGAAATTTCAAACTGTGAAGCTGGCCCATTCACTTCACTGCTCTTAGATGTCAGTCCTTTAGCACAGTGATTTCTAGAAATGGCAATTTGGCAAGACAGTCTGTAAAAGAGAAGAAGTACTCTCACATGAAGCTTTACTGGGGCATACTAATCTAATTTGATGTGTGTGTTTATTTGCTTCATTTATATTTTACATAATAAATTTGTCTTTTCCCAACTTCTCGCCCCATTTTCCATGGTGTTTTAATTTCCCACCCCCTCTGCACAATGCCTTCTGTTTCCTATACCAGCACATCAATACTGTATTCTCTAATTCCTTCTGTTTCTCATATTTCAAATCCTGCTTATGAGTTCATCAAACTATAATATAATATAGTTCTAAAAGGGCTTCCATTCTTCCACAAAGAGAATCATTGTTAGATTCTCTTGTTTTGGCTGCTAACTTTGCCAATTCTGCATAGTCCATTACCTTACTTATCCATTCATCTTTGGTGGAAACTTCTCCCTTCCATTTTTTGTGTTTGGAGAATCCTAGCTGCTGTTGTTACATACATAGACAATTCATTTATATATTAGATAACAGCAGCAAAAGAAAATAAATCACCATCCCTCCCAACCTACTTTAGTCAGCAAACACTTAGTGGAATAAAAAGATCATAAAGGTTCTTTGTTATATGGATGTGACAAGGATATGATGGCAGCCAACATGTTTCTTTTATCACGACCCCATCCCTTTCATGTAAGAAGCAAGAGGGGGCCTGACTTTAGAAAAGTGTGTTCAGTTGAAGGAGCCATTCCAACAATATTGTACGGTTGGTAACCCAAAGTTCTCCACTTTCGCCACCCAACGCAGCCCCCGGATTGTAAAAGTTGGGAGAAAAGAGTGGAAGGGATTGAGGATGGGGAGGGAAGTCAGAGGAGCTGAGGTCTCCTTACCCATGCAGCCCTTTCCAGGTTGCTTTGTGAACAAGACAGACATACGATTCGACAAATCTGGCTTCCACCATCCCCTCTGGTTTGACCTTCTGCAGCGCATCTCTGAGGCCAAATCTATTACTGTGTATCACAGGGTGCGAAAACAGTAGCTCAAGCCCTGGTTCACATATCTCTATCACGTGACTGCTGCAGGAGATTGGGGGGGGGGGGGCTCAGTGGAGTCTGTTGAAATGTTCGGCTGTCCTTTCTCCAGTGCAGAGGAAGCATGTACAGCCCTAAGGTTTATGAATGCTCTAATATTTAGAATGTTCTAATGAAGCAAAAAAGGTAAAGGGACCCCTGACCATTAAGTCCAGTCACGGACGACTCTGGGGTTGTGGTGCTCATCTCGCTTTATTGGCCGAGGGAGCCGGCGTACAGCTTCCGGGTCATGTGGCCAGCATGACTAAGCCACTTCTGGCGAACCAGAGCAGTGCACGGAAATGCCGTTTACCTTCCCGCCGGAGGGGTACCTATTTCTCTACTTGCACTTTGACATGCTTTCGAACTGCTAGGTGGGCAGGAGAAGTGACTGAGCAACGGGAGCTCACCCCGTCACGGGGATTCGAACTGCTGACCTTCTGATCGGCAAGCCCTAGGCTCTGTGGTTTAACCCACAGCGCCACCCGCGTCCCTCTAATGAAGTACTGAACCTCAACAATGTGAGCCTATGTTATTCATCAGATTTGGCTTGCTGCATTACCCAAAATTAATTGTCACTTTGATGTGCACGTGTAAAGCATGGTTGTTTATCATGTTGTTTACTCTGTACACCTATGTTTATTTCAGCTATACTGGAAAAATTTAATTTGAATTTAACCAAAGAAGAAAGTAAACAACTCATAACAAAATATGATTTCAATAGTGTTGGCAAATTTGCCTACTGTGACTTCCTTCAAAGTTGTGTGCTGCTATTTAAATTCCAAGATGTGACTCCTCTGCAAAGGATTGTAATCCAAAATCCACGAGTACAGGTAAATGTTCTCTGGCTACCTGAGGAGATTCTGATGCCCAAGGAGATGGCACTGAGGGAGACAAGTCCAGGGCAATTCTAGCCCTTCATGTTGTGCAGTAACAGGACATTTGTCTCTCATTTGCTGCACTTAATTCCTATCCCTGCCTGCATGGTTGTAACTGTTTAGGGAAAAATAATAGTTTTTGGGTTTTTTTAAAAAAGTACTCAGGCCATAATAAACATGAGGAAATGTGGTATTTTTGCTGGGGAGGTTTAAGATACAAGTTTCCCCACAATTAAATAAAATACACATATTGAAACAAAACCAGGAATTATAACAATAGTATTCTGCCCATGTCTGTTTCTCTAGTATGCCACAATCTCAAAATGCTTTCTTTGCACAACCTTGAAACCTTTTCCTTCAGCCCGTACTCCCCATGCCATCTTCTCTGTGTCTGCCATGTGCTAAGTTTCCATCTGACTTCCTCCTCTGGGAGCTGGGCTGGCATCAGGTGTTGGCATTGCTGGGCAGCTGGTGAAGCTGGGTAAGGGGCCCCACTGCCAATTCCTGGAACCCTCTGGCAGTGGCGTAGGAAGGGGGGCGGTGGGGGAGGTCTGCCCGGGTGTCATTCCTGAGGGAGGGTGACAAAATCCCCCCACGCAGATCACCGCCATGCCAATCGCACCCCCTGGGCGGATCGCCCTGCCCCCGGGTGCATGGCATGTGCGCCGCTCTGGGTGCCCAAGCGGCTGGCTCTGCCGCTGCCCTCTGGCTCTGCTCTTCCCACTTCTCCTTGCTGGTTGGCAAAAGAAATATTCCCATTTGCTTGACCTGAGTATACCTGGATTTCTGTTTAAGGCTTCCCAAAAGAGTACATGCAGATGACAACCGCTAAGACTCTCAAGCTCTTATTCCGGGGTTCAGCCCATGGACATGTGTGTGTCAGTGCAGATGTCTACACTAGGAAAGTCTATTTGTGAAGCGTTGCACAGAGCGGCTGGGGAAACCCAGCCAGATGGGCGGGGTATAAATAATACAATTAGTAGTAGTAATAGTAGTTAGTAGTAGTAGTAGATGTTTACAGAGCAGAGCACACAGGTGTGGGGCCTGCACTGGTCTCACTGACCTTTTCTTCGCACACACAATGCCTGAATAGGTCTTCAAGAGCAATGATCTTTTCCACCTCTTTCTCAGAATCCCCGTGGGCCACAAACACCGACCTTTTTCAATGCAATGATGAGGATTCAGCCCCAGATCCTTCACTGCTGGAGGCCGATGAGGCGAACCTTCAAGTATTATGATGAAAGTGGGACTGGACAGCTCAGCGTTCAGGATTTCAGACAGGTGACGGTTGACAGAACAATGTTAAATGCATTCACTGGCTACCCTTAAGCAGCTTGCGTCAAGGGAGCTGATATCCCACCTTTCACAAAGAAGCTCAAGGTGGTGGCCATAGAGGTCCCTCCTTCACACCCACCCTGTGAGGCAGGTTAGGCTGCGAGCAAAAGCCTGGCCCAAGGTCACCCAGTCAGCTTCATGGCTGAGTGAGGGTTCACATCCACACACTTTGGTGATCAGATGGAGCCTTGCTTTGGACTGCTGAAGTCCGGAAGCCGGCTAGAAAAAGCAGGGCCTTTTCAGTTATGGCCACTTCTTCTTTTTTAAGGAGGCAAATGAAAATACCTTTACTCCATAAATGAGGTAGCTAATTCCTAATTGCTGGCTTCACATTTAGATTCTTGCTAGTCAGCTTACTAGTTTGATGCATGGTCTTAATTTCAAATGTTACTGTATTATTATTTTTTTAAGAATTTTTTTATTTTCAATGCAGAATCATAACAAAAATTACAAACATTGAATCAAAAATAATACTGTACAAACAAAAATCCCCAGAACATATAGAAAAAAGAAAAAGAAAAAAAAAACAGAAAAGGGAAAGGGGAAAAAAAAACAAAGGAAATGTTACTGTATTTCGGTTACACATACACACAGCAGAAGACCCTAACCCAGAGGTTGATGGATTAAAACCACCCTCTGCTAGCCTGGAACATGTATATGTAGACCCATATTCACACAACCCCAAGCGAATGAAGAGTCCCTTTAGCCAGAAGGCAAAGGAAGGCTTCAGCTCATGTAACTTGCAAGTATTCAACTTGTGCCTCAGAGAGAATTGAAGCAAATGGTGCTTTTCTCAGCTTTGCATGACAAACTATACCTGCTAAATTCCCTTTTCCACACAACTATCCATATGACTTCACCTGTGGCTCCCCTGTATAGCTGTTCAGTTTTTTCTTTATTTTGGACATTATTTGTGTTTTTTGCTAAGGCAGGTGGGGGTAAGAATTATATTGAATTACATTATTCTTTCTCACCCACGTGAGAGTGGAACAGAGATTCCTCAAGGAAAATGGAAAGGGGTAAGCCATGAGGAGTCCTATATCTTGTGTTGTATATTTTTAATAATTGTGGAGGTGGGCCTCCCTGAGGAGGCAGCGCACTGCAGAACACCTTCATAGGCTCTCTGAGCACAATTTGCGCTTGCATATCGGCAGGACGAGGTAGTGGAGGTAAACATGTGGGGTTTCTTTGCCTCTTTATTTTCCAATGCCTGCTCCACCTCGTAATCCAAACAGGACCTCAGGGGAGCTCAAAAAACCAGCATCAAAATAAAAGATTGGTAGTTAAAAGAAAATATTTTTAAATTTGATTTTATAGATTTACGTACTGCCTTTCAGTATGAATCCAAGAAGGTTTACAACAGGCAATAGAGACAATGAAAGCAGCAACATGGCAAGCAGATAAAACAGTAGCTTAAATCAGTCACATCAGATATTTAAAACCCTGGGCAAATCTAAAGTTCTTCACTTGGTGATGGCTGTATACACACACACACACACACATATGCATATACATATGCAAATTGAAAATATGCAAATGACGCCATTCATGCAGCTAGCAATTGCATGAATGGTGTTTTAAAAGTAAATTCCATGTGTGCTGTAGTTTGCCACCACAACTGAGTCCCAATCTGGATCAGGCTTCTGCGCTTGCAATTTGCTTTTAAATGGTCTTACATTGAAGTTGCTCAACTACCACTTAGTAGTTTTACTAACCTCTTTGTTTTTGTTTCCAGTCAATCTTCAAAGATTGACTTCTAACACACCATATGTAAATAATAAGCATCTCCTAAAAACCACCACAAAATGAACTTTTCCTTCTCCTAACACGAAAGACAGAGCATTCATGGAATTCACCCAGAACATTGCGGGGGGGGGGGGGGAGAAGTTTTAACCAATCACCTTAAGCTACAATGAGTGCCAGCTAGATATCTAAGCCTTTGTTGGATTTTCACCTTTGTCTTTAAAATGAAAGTTTCAGCCACTCTCTGGGAGGATTCTCAACTTTTGATTTCACAAATGCTGGCTTCTTGGTTAGGCTTAGTGTAGAGCCCAGGCAGGTAGAGCAACAGAAAACTTTGGCAATCTGTGGCAAAATCTGGAGAGATCTGACAGGTTGGAGGTGGAATCAAGGCTTTGGTGGCTACTTGTTTGTTGCCAAAAGCATCAGCAAAGATTTGCATAAAATGGGTACGTGTAAACATATGGATGGAAGCAAAATTATAAATAATTACTATACTTTAAACAGAAATACAACACATCTTACCACTGTGGGGAAGACTGCAGCCAAGTCACCTGTGTTCCTGCTCAGTTTGTGGTTGACATCCTAATTGTTGATGGGACAATTCCAAGGCTTTAAACCAGACTTAGATGTCACAGCCCTTGAAATAGAGGATGTCCTCTGAAAAGTAGTATACTGTCCTAATCAGGGCATGATCTGGAAAGTTATGGAAGAAGAACCCAGCAGAATCTGGATTTTTCTAGATTTCTGGGCTTGAGTACCAGTATACAACTTTCCAGTCTGAGCTTGTAAAATATTAGCTTCTTAGCATATCTGCTTCTAGAATGAATTTTCAGTAGTGTTACACCAGTGTTCCCCACAGGAAAGCCTGGAAGTAAAATCAGACATGTCACGCATGTGCACATTTGAATACTGATTGTGCAAGGTCTCCCAGACGTTTGTCTATCAATGTCTGAAGACACAAACACACACTACAGCCACATGCTACACGTTTGCCACAAACACAGTGTAACACTGATGATTCCCATAGCAATTGTGAATACGTAGTTGGGTCAACAGTAGGGTAGACTATGTGTGGTCTTGTAGGCTCTATGCACTAAAAATGTGCGTCAGTTTTGTATTAGTTTAACTTTCATGGCTTTCCCCAAAGAATGTTGGGAACTGTGGCTGGGCCAGAGGTGCTGCAAATTCTCTTACTGATCCCAAGCCCTCGTCACCCAGAACTGTAACTCACAGAAGGAGCAAAACCAGAACCAGTCTGCAGTGCAAACCTAACCTATCACATTGCGCTTGGCCTAATTCACAAATTACCCCACACCCTTGATGGGGGTTGCCATGGGAACATTAGGTAGAAAATAACTCCAGGTATTCTATACGAGGCAGTTTTGCTTAACTGAATTGTGTGGATGTTTCAGTTCTACATTGGTTGCCTGTTGCTAACTTTCCTGGATTGTTCCTAATTAACGATCAGCAATGTCAGTTTTCTGTGTCTTCTGCAGGTGCTTCGCAAGTATGGCATTGACTTGTCTGAAGAGGAGTTCTTTCACATACTGGAATATTATGACAAAGGATTAACTTCCAAAATCTCCTACAATGAATTCCTCAAAGCATTCCTGCACTGAAAAGAAAAGGAAAAGGAAGCCTGCTCTCCAATCTTGAAGAATCATTAGGCAGGAGAGATGTGATTACTGAAATATATGTCCTCATTTTAATCTAATAAAACTATATAAATTCACCCCCTTGGTTAACAGTGTATCAGCAATCTTATAATTCCTTCGCAATGCAAACTGGTGATGGTGTCTGGTGAAGTAAATCTTCAGTAGTTGGGGCTATTAATTTTCTCATAATCCATTTAGCAGGGAAAACTGAAAACAATTAAAGTGACGGTTTTGAGGTTCTTAATTGGCATCTCAGAAAGCAATAACTTTATTTTTTCAATTAAAGGGCATTATTAAGAAAAGGAACTTTTAATTTATATTTTAAAAGGCACACTTCTCAATTTTATTTGCTGCCATTTTCTAAATGG
Organism: Podarcis liolepis; assembly: GCF_965112155.1. Taxonomy (NCBI): domain Eukaryota; kingdom Metazoa; phylum Chordata; class Lepidosauria; order Squamata; family Lacertidae; genus Podarcis; species Podarcis liolepis. The sequence goes on from NC_139556.1 coordinate 4,604,354, forward strand.
ATTATACCTAATGCAATTTTCTTCATTATTCTGAAATTGGAAGCCTCAGAATTCAGTGGCAAAAATCCAGCAGAGTTAGGTGTGCTCACTGAAAAATTTTAGGTACAATTCCAAGTGCCAGTCCTAATTTGTAAAGTCCTTGAAGAACTTGGGGCCTGTATAGATAAGAAGCAACATCCAAATGCCCTTATTAAAGCTCAAACTTCATGTTTATCAGCAGCCCGATCCTTGAAGCTGAGACTTTCACCCAGATTGCCAGGGGTGATTTGAAGCAAGTTTAAGTGGTGGGCATTTTATGAAGAAGAGACTTGGGACACGAGATCCAGATGAGATTCAACATGAAGGAATCCATGCTAGCTAATGTAAAATCAGCTGGTTTGGAAGGGTTGGTTTTTTTGTACAATATTGTTGGAATTTTGCCCCCTCTAAGTTATCAGTTTTACAATTAAGCAAATGATTCTTGCTGGAGATGCAGATATGTTGCATCTGTCCAGTAATACATTCTTTTTGGACCAATATGTTGGATCCGATTAAGGAAGTGGCCAGCTGTTCCAATAATACAGAATCCCAGAATAGTGTTATTACGTTATCTTAAGGACTTGGCTGGTGGCATCAATCAAGTTGTTGTAAATTTACTTACAGCTGTAAAAATGTGCATAACAGCAAAATGGAAGAAAATAATCACTCCATTGATAGCTGAATATGGTAGAATATGGAACACAACAAAAATTAACCCAGTAGAAAATTGATCGAAGGAGAACAGAAAAATAAGTTCATTGAAATATTATTTGCAGTTTTTAATAATAATAATAATAATAATAATAATAATAATAATAATAATAATAATAATAAATTTATACCCCGCCCATCTGACTGGGTTGCCCCAGCCACTCTGGGCGGCTTCCAACACATAAAAACATAATATAACATCAAACATTAATAGTAACAATCTGATCCAATGTAAAAGTCACAATAGCTTTAAAATAGCAACTTATATCAAACAAAGCAACATTCAGCAATACATCAGAATCTAATAGTACCATAAATATCAGAATGTACATTTTATTTTATTTACTGTACAGAATTTGTTTATTTTTCTGTGTTTATATTTTGTGCCTCTTGATCCATTCTGTATAATCCAGTTTTAAGTTTGTATCATGCTAAAAATGAGCAAGAAGTGTTTGCTTTTGTCTATGATTCTGCATGCATTTTCCTCTTTTTATTATTATTATTATCATTATTATTATCATTATTATTTAATTATATTTGTTTATCACCCTTCATCCAAAAATCACAGGATGGTTCACAACATAGAAATACAAAATGAGAACACAAACTACATAATAAAAGCCAAAAAATTTAGGGAAGTTTTTATGTTTGAAGTTTTATTCTGCTTTTAATGCTCTGTTGAAAGCCGCCCAGAGTGGCTGGAGAAACCCAGCCAGATGGTTGGGGTAGAAATAATAATAATAATTATTATTATTATTATTATTATTATTATTATTATTAACAAACCCTTCCCACAAACACATTTTAAGGGAAATTTTTTCATCTGGTGTCTAAAGATATATAATGCAGGGGCCTGGCGAGCCTCACTAGGGAGAGCATTCCATAAACGGAGCCACTGCAGAAAAGGCCCCTGCTCAGGTTGCCACTCTCCTAACTTCTCACAGGGAAGACACATGAGGAAAGGCCTCAGATGATGACTGCAGGAGCGGAGGTGGTTCACATGGGGAGAGGTGGTCCTTAAGGTATTCCTGAGCCATTTAAAGCTTTGTAGGTCAAAACCAACCATTTTAATTGGGCCCGGAAACTAATTGGTAGCCAGTGCAGTTGGACCAGGATCAGTGTAAGATGCTCAAGACCGTCTTGCACCGGTGAGCAACCTGGCCGCTGAATTCTGCACCCACTGATGTTTCCAAGCCGTCTTCAGAGGCAGCCCTACGTATAACACATTGCAGTAATCTAACCTTGAGGTTACCAGAGCACAGACAACATTAGTTAGGCTATCCCTGTCCAGATGGGGGCGTAACTGGGCCACCAGTGAAGCTGATGGAAGGCACTCTGGGCCACTGAGGCCACCTGAGCCTTGAGTGGCAGCAAAGGATCCAGGAGGACCCTCAAGCTACGAACCTGCTCCTTCAGAGGAAACCTATCCCCATCAAGAACAGGCCACCTCCCACCCCTCTTGTCTAGGGAACCCCCCACTAACAGTGCCTCAGTCCTATCTGTGTTGAGCTTCTGTTTATTGGCTCAAAACTTGAGTTGCATGGAAAGAAAATACTGCAGCGCTCCAAATTATTTGCCCATGTAGGTGCAGAGAAATTAGTAGAGCTGATTGAAAAGCAACACATTAAGATCTGCATTTTTCCTTCTAAGTTTTAGTTATTTTTATCTGTAAGCCACCTTGAGCATAAATAATAATAGTAGTACTAGTTGTAGTGGTTCTAGGGGTTGCTCGTGCGTAAGCCGGTGCAAACACCTGGCTGGGTTGCCTGAGTGAACCTTTTCTGTCCGGACAGCCACTCACCCGTGGCTGTCTCAATCGCTGGCAGAATCTCAGTGGGCGTTTCTTAAACTTCTTCCAGCAAAGAAGCTCTTTGACGCCTAGTCTCCTCCTACTCTCTCTGCGCGAAAGCCTTCTGCGCAAGGAGGGCGTGGGCAGCGGAGGATCCCTACTCTCCCCGCTGGTCCCTGGCAAGGAGTCATGGGACCGCCTCGCCGCTTCCCCCATCTGCCCCCCTTCTCCACTGGTGCTACGCTGATTCTCTTCCCTAGAAGATGGGCTGCCTCTCCCAATCCTGGGACGCTCTCCGGAATCCCTCTGGATCTTGCTCTCTCCCTCTGGCACTGATGGCAGTTCCCTGACACTAGTAATTATTATCATTATTTAGACAACTTATTTGCAAGTCTCTCAAAATCAGGAGGATCTTTTTATCTGAACTGTGAATGTTCAGATCTGCCAAATGTAAAAGTTTGCTATAAGCATTCAGTTCAGGTCTGAATTAATGCTCTGGGAAAATGCTTAATTCTTTTTAAAAAAATATGGAAAGGAAGCATGCAAGAATCCACAGATCTGAGTAAGTAATATTGAGGGAGTAATTAGAATTCTGAATATTAATAAAAGATTTTAAAATCCTTGTAACCTTTTATGTTTAATCCTCATTTGAAAACAGCTCTCAAGTTATTCCTTTTTATAGCATTTCTAATATTCTTTGGTCTCAGTAAAATTCTGCCCTTTAAGTGCAATGTGCTTCTTCTGTGTTTTGGGATTACACAATGACGATAAAATAATTAATATACCAATCTTTGCAATCAAGAGCTGATCCATTTTTAACCACTACTACCCCGTATCTGGAGCTGTTGTGCAAAGAATGAAAACTCTGATTTCACATTAACTAGTAGGGAAAAATACAGCAGTTATATTTTTTCTCCCAAATGCAATAATTAGATCAGATGGAAGATAAGCACCCCTCCCCCACAGAAGCTCCCTCCAGCTCCTGCGCTGCATTATTCCATGTCTTGCAGCTCCTGTAATTCATGCACAGTTGTCAAAATAGCAATGTTCGCTTCATTCTTCCAATTGTCTTTAGGATATTGGGTGGTGTAAGAAGAAGCAACGCTGTGGGGGAGGAGAGGCGGGTATCGCACAATTTCTTGGCACATCATGGCAGCGTATTTTTCATTAGTGCTACTGGCAGGAGGACTTGACTCAACAACTCCAAAGGGATTAAAGAACAATATTTTTGCTGTAAAAACGAATCAAATCATGCAGCTTTCATTCTCTCCCCCCCTTCTCTCTCTCTCTCTCTCTCTCTCTCTCTCTCTCTCTCTCTCTCTCACACACACACACACACACACACACACACACACACACGGCATGGATAACAATTGCCAAACTGTTTTATCCAGCCTTGGGGCAAGAGAGGGGAGAGAGAATGTCACTGTATTTCAAGTGACAGAATTTTGTAATATCCTGGATAACACAGAAAACACCCACTGTTTACAGGCTCAATTTTCATAAATCGATAAGGATTGTGCATTGCAAGGAGAAGACAAAGCTTTTCTTCCCCTGTTGGTGTGTTCAGAGTAAGAACATAACAAAACAAAGGCAATCTATTGCCAAAATGTAATTCTGTAAATGCAAAAAAATGAAGCCCGGCAGGTCTCTTACATGACAAGACTCCAATCTTCCAAATGGTTACTTGACAAAGTTTGCCCATATTGCAAGTTCTGTGCCCATACTCTGCCCCCTCAGAAGTCTGTAGGATTACCAACTTCTGATTTAAGAAATACTGGTTCTCCAGGCGGAAGTAGGTTATTTGTTATTACAGTGGTACCCCGCAAGACGAATGCCTCGCAAGACGTAAAACCCGCAAGACGAAAGGGTTTTCTGTTTTGGAGGCGCTTCGCAAGACGAATTTCCCTATGGGCTTGCATCGCAAGACGAAAGCCCATAGGGAAATGCTGGTGGTCGGGAGCAAAGACTTTCGCCCACAGCCGGCCTTCAGAAGAGGACCTCTTCTGAAGGCCGGCGGGGGGCAAAAGTCTTTGCTCCCCCCCGCCTGCCTTCCCCCCCGCCTGCCCCGGGCGATCTTAAAATGCTGGCGGGCGGGAGCGAAGCGTTCGCTGCCGACCCCCAGCATTTTAAAATCTCCCCGGGACAGCAGAGAAGTCTCTGTCCCGGGGAGATTTTAAAATGCTGGGGGTCGGCAGCGCTTCGCTCCCGACCCCCAGCATTTTAAAACGCTGTTCCGAAGGGGGGGGCGGGAAGACCTGCCCCAGCCGCCCCACTTCGGAACGCTGTTCCGAAGCGGGGAGGGGGGGCGGGGACACCTGCCCCAGCCGCCCCACTTCGGAACGCTGTTCCGAAGCGGGGAGGGGGGGCGGGGACACCTGCCCCAGCCGCCCCACTTCGGAACGCTGTTCCGAAGCGGGGAGGGGGGGCGGGAAGACCTGCCCCAGCCGCCCCACTTCGGAACGCTGTTCCGAAGCGGGGCGGGGGGGCGGGAACACCTTCTGAAGGCGGGCAGGGGGCGAAAGTCTTTGTCCCCCCTGCCTGCCTTCCCAGGGGCTTTTAAATCGCCCCGGACAGCGGAGAAGTCCTCCGCTGTCCGGGGCGATTTTAAAATGCCGCCCGCCAGCATTTTAAGATCGCCCCGGACAGCGGAGAAGTCCTCCGCTGTCCCAGGGTTTTTTAAAATGCTGGGGGTGGGAAGAAAAGCCCTTGTCCCCCCCCCCCCAGCCTTCAGAAGAGGTCCGGGGACAGACTGTCCCCAGACCTGGTCTGAAGGCGGTTTCCCTAGGAACGCATTAATTGATTTTCAATGCATTCCTATGGGAAACCGTGCATCGCAAGACGAAAAAACCGCAAGACGAAGAGACTTGCGGAACGAATTAATTTCGTCTTGCGAGGCACCACTGTATTTGCTTAGGCAGAGCCACCTCAGAATATAATGGATTAAGTGGGAAGTAACAGGTCAGGAATGGTGTTCAGGACAATATGTGGTGGATCAGAAGTGGAGGACAGCCAAACTGCAGCAAAAACGTTGAGTTGATAAGGGCTTGGGACCTCCATAGCGTGCTTTTGAACATCAGTACTGGTTCCCTGACAGAACATGATTTTACTAGTTAACTCAACAAAACATTGGGTGGTTGGCACAGCAAAAAAGTCAGAGGTAATGCAAAGTGGTAGTCAAAGATGTAATAAAATAAAACCGAGTTTCCAAGTAAGAGAGAGCTATTCAGCTCATTACAGAGAATGAGATGCAGGGATGCTTGACTCCACCCATTCAGACGGCAGAAGAGTCTTGATTGTAACCATTTGGAATGCTCCCCTACCTTAAAAAAAATAAAAAAATAAAAACTACAGCCATGCAGTAAATTAATACACGTGTCATATCTGAAGAAGTGTCGTATCTGAAGAAGTGTGCATGCACACGAAAGCTTATACCCAGAACAAACTTAGTTGGTCTCTAAGGTGCTACTGGACATTTTTTTATTTTTTATTTTTTTTCCTAATATGTCAGTTTACTACATAGGGAAGCATTCAAAAACATGTCCTCCCTAGTTTCCACAGTACAGTTAAGAATTTGACTACTTCGTTCTATACAATGTGTAAAATAGCTTTCCAGATTAGCATTCTCTGAATATTTGAAAAAAGGAAGAAGAAAAAAACACCCCCACAAACAGTCAAACATTAAAAGCTGCAGCTACTTTCCAATACTCTCTCATCACTAAGGGACCAGGCCCCTTTTCGAAGTTCTCCCTGAAATCTCCTGCTACTTGAACAAAGAATGATTGGTGGTGTTTTCGTTTCTTTAATTTGAATGCTATAGGTTGGGAAGAAGCAATCCACACTGGAAGAATGGCAGATGAAGGTCATGGACTACATGGAATTGGCAGAGATGACTGGCAGAATCCGTGACCAGGGAGAAGAGTCGGTGGAGGAAGATTGGAAGAAGTTTAAGATTACTTGCAGAAGCACTGTAAAATTAAGGAATGTTGAAATGACGTTTGAGTGAAAATAAGTGGTACTGGTAAAGAGATGCTTAAGAAAATGTAAATAGGGATTGATAATTGGAAATGGATATTTATAATAATAGGTTAACATATGGAGTAAGGATAAATGTTAGAGGGTAAGGATTTGCTGAATTTAATATTTGAACTGGAATACAAAATGGGAGGTGTGAGGAGGTCAAGAAACTAGTGAAGAAAATATAAGATTTGAAAATATTAATCTATTTTTCAGTTTTGATTTTTGGCTTTTCTCTTTGTTCTTATTCTTTATTCTTTATTTTTTATTCTTTCTTCTATCAACTGTTTTTCTACTGTGTATCTTTTATTTGTTTTGCTTTTGTAGTTTGAATGTTGGAATTTGTTGGAATTTGTTTTTATTGTTTGTGAAATATTAATAAATATCATTTTTTTAAAAAAAAAAAAACTTCCTCCTCACGTCAACCCTGTGATCTTGTTTCAGCTGAGGCTTGGGCAGAGTGGGGATTTGTACAGTCATACCTCATGTTACGTTTGCTTCAGGTTGAGCGTTTTCAGGTTGCGTCCCGCGGCAACCCGGAAGTACCAGAAAGGGTTACTTCCAGGTTTCGCCGCTCACGCATGCGCAGACGCTCAAAATGATGTCACGCTCATGCACAGAAGCGGCAAATCACAACCTGCACAGATGCGCAGACACACGTTGCGTTCTGCTCGTGTTGCGAACGGGGCTCCGGAACGGATCCTGTTCGCAACCAGAGGCACCACTGTACTCCAGTCTCTGTACATGCCCGCCTGCCTGCAATATTTCAGTTTCAGATGTTTATTTGAGGTACACACAGGGTACGGGGTGTTTTTTCTCTTGAGCGATGACCAGGTGGTCACAACTTGAAAAGCACGGTGAGGAAGGAGCCATTCATGTATCTATAGACACAAAGTGCAGCTCTCATCATTCGTGATTCCCCCTTCCTGCACAAAGGCTGTCATCCCATGGATAGCTTATTATTATCTCAAGTAGACACAAAAGGAATTTTGTATTATGTTAATACTTAAAATATGCTAATTTGATGTCTTCACTGTATATCCCCACAAAATAAGCTTGACATGAATTCTCTGTAACAATACAAAATATCACCATCTTCAAATAAGCAGATACAACACGCTGTTAAAATTACTGTAAAAACAGCCATATCACTGTTTCTGGAGCATCTCTGATTTTTAACAGCATCCTAGAAGAGTTTATTCTTCTTGTATGAATTTTAAATGAAGGTGGCTGGACAATGAATATCATCACGGCGAAACCTCTAAGAGGTTTTACTACAACCAAGCAGTAGATACATTTTGTTAAATAAAAATAAAAAAAGGTTTCAGAATATTCTTTTTAGCGAGTGTGATGCATATTTAACTGCCTTTCAAAAGGGCGCAGTTACAATGGCGGCACCAAATTTTGCACTACTGATTTGTATGCATGAAATTTGGCTGAAAACAATGTTTTGTTCAGTTTGTAACGGAGAGTGTGAGGATCCAGATGCAGTTGTTGATTATCTTGCCAAACAGGCTGTGAGTTTAGAATATACGGCTGGGTTAAATACCAGGATCAATGCAGTGTAATATCCAGCCCAATCAGGCCCTTGTTAGGCTTCATTATCTGAGAGTATCTATCATGTGCTCCTTATAATATGCTGTCACATTCATGGGCACCACTGAGCGTCAAACTACATATGATGCACAAGACTCATGATCACATCTCCAGATGTCTTTTCTGAAATATAAAAGCAGCTCAGGCTGGGGACTGTAACTGCTCCCCACATGTGGTTTTGCCCACTAAGAATTGGGAAAGTTGGGGGGGGGATACCCTGCAATGCTGTTATTCCCCAGGGGAAGACTAAGACAAGCAGCATATGGGGCCATACTGCCTTCCTCCACATCACTGGGGCAACAGGGGGTGATTTAGAGCAGGAAAATGGTACAAGTGGAAAGGGTTAAACACCCTCCCCTTCAGGGTCTCCACCCCACCCTGTACCCCCACCCCTGGCAACCACATTAACAGTATTGGAAGATCTGGCCATTGGCCCTCCCAGGCCATGCGTAGTTAGGCCCTGAGTGACTGGCTAACTCACACTTTCACAGGATTACTAAAATGTTACCATATTTCCACATTGGGACCTGAAATTGGATATTCATATAGCTGAAGACATCCTTCTTCTTTTTACTAGAGAAAGTGATATACAGTCATACCTTGGATAACAGATGCTTCAGGTTGCGCATTTTCGGGTTATGGACGCGCCGAAACCTGGAAGTACCGGAACAGGTAACTTTTGGGTTTTAGCGCTCGTGCACGTGCAGAACCACCAAATTACAACCCACACTTGCGCAGACGCGGCGCTGCAGGTTGCGGAAGCTGTGGGATCACGTTTGCTACCCGTGTCTACTGTATGATGCATCTCTTTCTCTCTCCAAAGAGGACACAAAGTGTACCACAAAATAGTTAGCAGATCCACACTATGCAGAAAACTGGAGTTTGGCGCAGTCCATAACATACCCCAATTGCTAGTAAGCTTTAAAAATGGGACATTCACATGTCTCATTCCTAAGCGGGTATTGGCTAAAATGGATGCTTTTGCTCTCATTTTGAAAAGATATCTATCCATATGCTGCATATAGATACTATATACCATAGTATACTATAATGTTTAAATGTTTCTTTGATTGTCCTTGAATCTTCCTGCATGATGCGCCACACCCTTTGAGAGAGATGGACAGCAGAGAGGAGAGGGCCTATTTTGTTGCTGTGTCGTTTATTCTATGCAGGTCTGTCATATCTATTCAGCAAGAGAGCAGCTTTCTTCACACTCTGTCTACCCTACTGAATTTGTTGGGTGTGTCTTTTGAAGACAGGGGTACTTACCTTCACCGAAGGTCATAAGCGGTTGTGCATAAGTACTTGGATCAAGGCCAAAGTGCATAAACACCCAGTTTCAAAGTTATATTGGGATTCCCTTTCTGGTCAGGAAGGGGGATATCTATTAATCATGGCTTATCGGTCTCAATGCATTGTGAATTATACAACAAAGTGTCTTGAACAGCCGCTAGCAGCTCTTGTGCTGTTGTGCAGCACAGCTTTCAAAGAAAAATATATTAGGTGAGAGATGCCATTCACAGGCAGAAGCAAAAAAACCCCTGTGAATTCAGGGAAGGCATGAAGACATGAACCCCGAAGTCTTCCAAAGCAAAATGTTATTTTAAAACAGAATCCTAATGTAGCTTAATCTTGTTACTGTAATACAAAATTGATGGGCGACTTTCCTCTTTAGGTCTGTAATTTTAGCCACAAGGTACTTAAGTTCCCAGTTTGCCCTCTCCCCAAATTAGAAGACAGCTGTATAGAAAGTAGTTCAGTCAGTAGAGCATAAGACTATTAATCTCAGGTTGAAGCCCCACATTGGGCAAAAGATTCTTGCAGTGCTGGGGGTTGGACTAGATGATGCTTGTGGTCACTTCCAACTCTACAATTCTATGAACAGCATTTTTCTATATAGATGTCTTCTCAGTTTCTCTTTAATATTTCTATAGGTGTTTGATCTATAAAGGCTGTGCCCTAGAACAGTTGGGCATGATACGGACTGGAGGGAAAATGGCTCTGGAATTAATTTCAAGTGGTGCCCAAGAGCTGGAATAAGAAATGTGTTGCTGAACAAATTGAGAACAGTGATAATAGTGCCATCAAATTTAACATTGGTGGACAATTACCAGTTGTAAGGGGACAATTGCCAAGCATGTCCAGCATAATCACATTTGACTTCGAAAAGGGAAACTTCTAAAAAATGAGGGGACCATTAAAAAAGAATGTTGAAATGGAAAGTCAAGTGGGTCAAATCTCTTCAAAATGCTTTGGGTATTCAAAACCAAAGTGACAGACACTCTGTTAGAATGCATGCAAATAGATCAGGAAAGGTACTACCAAAGGCCAAGGGGGATGCCAGCGTGGTTAAAGAGCAGAGTCAATAAAGTTTTTGGAGGTAAGAAGGCTCTTTCAGAAAATGGAAGTCTTGCCCAAACGAGAACAAAAAGGAAGATACATTTTGGCAAAAGAAATGCAAGTAGATAATAAAGGTGGAAGGGTTTTGGGGAGCATATCACTAAAAACATAAAGATCAACAATAACAAACAAAAATACCTTAGAAACAGGAAAGCAGATGGAGAGGTGGCCTGGATCCCTGGGCAGCAAAGGAGTCAAAGGTGAGCTAAATAATGAAAAGGAGATCACAGAGTAGCTGAATTATTTCTGTCTGTCTCGATGGTAGAAAATCCCTGAATTTTCTCAGGAAGGGAATCTGAGGAACTGAAACCAAAGATGAAGATCTAAAACATACAGACAAATTAAATAAATAAATCACAGTATCCAGATGGCATCCCACCAAGAGTTCCTAAAGCAAATACGAAAATTGTGAGGTAACAAAAATGTGTAACTTTGGCCTAATATCAGCTTCTATACTTGAGGACTAGTAAGTGGCAAATACAACACTATTTTTAAATATATATATATTAAAAATAAAGGTCCAAGGGAGATCCAGAAATTACAGATTGTTTCATTTAACATCTCTTCTGAGAAAACTGGCAGAAAGAAGAAGAAGAAGAAGAGTTTGGATTTGATATCCCGCCTTTCACTCCCCTTCAGGAGTCTCAAAGCGGCTCACATTCTCCTTTCCCTTCCTCCCCCAGAACAAACACTCTGTGAGGTGAGTGGGGCTGAGAGACTTCAGAGAAGTGTGACTGGCCCAAGGTCACCCAGCAGCTGCATGTGGAGGAGCGGAGACGCGAACCCGGTTCCCCAGATTACGAGACTACCGCTCTTAACCACTACACCACACTGGCTCCTTTATTATTTAATTATTATTAAAGCATTATTAAAGATAAAATTGCCAAACATATAGAAGAACAAGTCTTGATCAAGAAGAACCATAGAATCATAGAATCATAGAGTTGGAAGAGACCACAAGGGCCATCGAGTCCAACCCCCTGCCAAGCAGGAAACACCATCAGAGCACTCCTGACATATGGTTGTCAAGCCTCTGCTTAAAGACCTCCAAAGAAGGAGACGCCACCACACTCCTTGGCAGCAAATTCCACTGTTGAACAGCTCTTACTGTCAGGAAGTTCTTCCTAATGTTTAGGTGGAATCTTCTTTCTTGTAGTTTGGATCCATTGCTCCGTGTCCGCTTCTCTGGAGCAGCAGAAAACAACCTTTCTCCCTCCTCTATGTGACATCCTTTTATATATTTGAACATGGCTATCATATCACCCCTTAACCTCCTCTTCTTCAGGCTAAACATGCCCAGCTCCCTTAGCCGTTCCTCATAAGGCATCATTTCCAGGCCTTTGACCATTTTGGTTGCCCTCCTCTGGACACGTTCCAGTTTGTCAGTGTCCTTCTTGAATTGTGGTGCCCAGAACTGGACACAGTACTCCAGGTGAGGTCTGACCAGAGCAGAATACAGCATCGCTTCAGCAAAGGTAAAGTCCTGTCTAACCTTTTAGAGTTTTGGGGGATGGTCAATAAACATATGAATATATGAACATATCTAGTGGGCATTTTGTATAAAATCCCTCACCAAAGACTCATGAGTAAGCTTAGCAGTCATGGGACAAGAAGACAGGTCCCTCTTATGGAACACAGTTTGTTTAAAGATCAGGAAGCAGAGACAATGAATAAATGAACAGTTCCCACCCTGGAAACATGTAAGAAGTTGGGTCCTCCAAGAATCTGTATTGGGCCCTGTGCTCTTTAGCATGTTCATAAATTACCTGGAGCTCGGGGTGAGCAGCGGGGTAGCAAAGCTTGCTGATGACACCAAACAATTCAGGGTGATAACAAAAAAACAAAAAAGACTGCAAGGTTCTCCAGAAGGATCTCTCCAGCTGGATAATAAACGGGCATTAAAATGGCAACTATGATCCAATGTAAGTGTGTGTAAAGCAATGCACACTGGGGCAAAAAGTTGTGTTGAGGGTTGCTAGACACTGGAGGTTGCATGCTTTTAAATGTAAGTTGTTGGGGATAGTTATGTAGTAAGAACAACCCGGTAACCACTATCTTCCACCTGTTCTACCACTGAGGACTTCTTGGATCATTCTTTGTCTAGCACCTTCCCTTTGACCTTTCTTACCACCTTGGGTGACCCTGCTGGGAGTATGAGACTCCTGACGGCTTTGCTCACCAAGATCATAGGAACATGCAAGCCCCATTCCACGACAAGATGATGGTCCAGCGAGTGAGACTGTAAGAATAGGATGCTGGACTTTGGTACAGCTCATCTGTTATGCTTGACTCTCTTTTTTCTGTTTGCCATTATGCAGGTTTAAAAGATCAATTTCAATTCACTCTTTGTTTAAATTATGAGCTGGGTTTTTAAAATAGTAATTGCTGTGTGTTTTATAGTGTAATGTGGTTATTATTAGTTTAACCGCTTAAGCAGTCAATATATGTTAAACATTTTAGATACTGGTTGCATGCTTTAAAGATATTAACTCTAAGCCACTTTAAGAAAACTTTTGTTTTGAAAGATGGCATATAAATTCCTAATTTTGAAAAATGCAAATCAAGGAGTGAGGAACACTGTATCCCTAGGAGTGATTTTTGCCACAGATGTATTATATGGAACATTACTGCAGCTGAATGGCAGGAGGAAACAAAGTTGGAGAATACTATTAAGAATGAGCTCGCAAATGGATATATAGATATATATGGATATATATATCTGGATATATAGAACTGTTCTGGGGTTAAAGAGAGCTCCTTATGTTTGACTGTTAAGAGTAAATTGTTATAAATTGTCAACTCAGTGGTCCTCAAGTTCATGTAAAATGTGGAAGTCATTTGGAAAGTGTAGTGACAATTACCAGGAATGTCTGAGGAAGTTTGTTCTTTTTGCATTGTTGTTGTTGTTGTTGTTTGGGGGGGGGGAGAAACAAACCTAAGACTTTTAAACAAAAACACTTGAAATTAATGAAATACCATATGTTAATATCACCTTTGACCTCAAATATGTTTGCAAATGTTTTATTAAAAATATTTTATTAAAGAACAGCTGTTTCATGTGATAATGGTCACGAGGTTAGTTTAAATTAAATTCTGGGAGCAGAAGAAAGTTTCTGTGATTAGACTGTAACTTTGGGATTCAGTGATTTCTTATCAAGTGAATGAAATACATTTTTTTGTGAAGGAGGGGGTGACAAGCGGTTAATATATTTGTGCAAAGATGGAAATGGTTTAGGATAGTGGTTTTCAACCTTTTTGTGTCCATGTCTCTCTTAACCACATTCTTTCAGTGGCTCCCCTGTGGGACACGGAGAATCCCCACTTACACGGGGGCTCCATTCCAGGACATCACGTGTGTCACAGGGATGCACATCAAGGGGGATTCCCCATTCCGCCCCTGCCCAATTCCATCCCATTTTTGGCACGCATGTAAGTGTGCGCCGATTGTGCACAAGTGGGGATTCCTGTTTCACTTTTTACTAGTGCTTGCCAATCTAAATACGCCTTCCATGTTGCTGCATTTTAAATTTAAGCGTGGGACCCGGGTGCAAGACATTCTGGAAGCAGAAGGGAAAAAATAGCAGGCAAAGTTTGGCCAAAACAGACATCAGTTGGCCACAATTACTGGCAAACATAGAATAACATCAGGGTTGACACCTGCATTGATTTTACAATATTATGCCTTATTTTTGCTCAAAATGGTTTTATTTGCAAGATCGTTTTGTGGAACAGCATGCAAATAATGGCTGTAAATAAATGCTTTATTCGGGCAGGGGGAGGGGGAGATACTTTTATTTATGGTCTGAGATGACCTTGGAGAGGACCAACTTTTGCAGCTTTTGCATTGCTATGAATATTACCCAGTATAGGTTCTGGAGTAAATTAAATGTCTTACAGAAATTTGTGGCTTTGCAATTAAGCAAAGAGCTCTGGTTGCCTTATTTTGAAGAGTTAGAAAAACTGAAGTAAAGAAATGATGATCAAACCAACCAGGGGGCTGAGGCAACTTAAGGACTTCAGATCGTCCCCTCATCTATGAAGCTCACTGGGCGCGACCTTAGGGGCCAGTCACTGCCTCTCAGACTGACCTCCCTCGCAGGTTGTTCTGAGGATAGAATGGGGAGGGGAGGGAAAGAACAGCTCCCTGTAGAAAAGATAACACAACCGAACAGAAAGTTCTCCTGCACAAGCCCCTTTCAAGGCTCGTGTCTGTCACATTTCACAGGACAGGCAATTCCAACAGTTTGGCATTGCAACAGAGAAGGCCCTCCGACTGGCTGCTACGAGATGTATAAGATGGGCAGGCGGAAGCACGTGCAGCAGGGCCTGATCTGTAGATTTCAGCGAATGGACAGGTTGGTATGGAGAATGCAATTGACAGAATCATGGAATTGAAAGGGACCCCAGGGGCCATCTAGTCTAACCCCTGCAATGCAGGAATTCCTTAGGTCCCCAATTGCTTAGGTCCTTGTGTATGTTATAGTTGCAGCCTTTAATACCAGCTGAACAGAAGCAATTTTTTTCCAGTGGTAGCCACACCATCATGGTAGTGTATTAACCCAACCTAAGGCCATTGGCTGCCCCACTGGGCAAGATGAGACCTTTGCCACAGGTGGCAGATTGTATGTGCATGAAGGGCGAATCAGTGCTCCCTGACACATCTGGCATTACTCCAGCCACCCATGACCGTTTTTCTTGCTCACAAGTCGCCAGCTGCTGCTACTACTGCCGCCCAGACCCTCTCCCCACCCAAGCCTGGCTTCTACGCAGTAGCAGCAGCATGTGCCTAGAAACCTAGGCCAGCCAACAACCAAAAAGCAGTCCCATGGTTGCCCATGCCTTGTTCCAAGGCAGCCCTTCCTCGAAGGAAGACAATGTGGGTGAGGTGGCCCCAGAGAGTGCCTGCTCAAAGTTTACTACTGCCCAAGTTGAAACAACACCCTGTTCTGTGGAAGGACCTTATGTTCTTCAGATGGCATGAGACCTCGTGGGATAAGATGGCCCAGGAAGGCCTACAAGCATCCATGACAGCCCACTGACTGATGACGTCGCGTTGTCAACAATTTAACTAGGAGGCTATGCCTAGTGAGAGCAGGAGCAAAGAAGAATGGCCGACTGGGGCACTTTGCCTTAAATGGCACACCAAGCCTTGTCAGATCTGCTGGTAAATGTTTTCTAATGTATGACGAAGCAGACACTTACAAAAAAAATGAGTCCACAACGGCAGCATTTTGAATGTGAAATGCCCTGTTCCTGTCTATGTGTACACCACGCAATTAGTAGCTTTAAAAGATTTTTATTTGTCTAACATGCTTGACAGAAAATTACAACAACAATCCAGTTATGCCAAAATGAGTCAACACACCTGAAAATTTTCATGACCTCAAAAGTTTCTTAATGTCATTCATACATAAGAATGCACAATATTCCAAAGAAATATTCTCAGGGGGGAAAATATTCTTCAGAGAATATATCCTGACTTACATAGAAATGTTCTTGAGGCAAAAAAAGGAAAGGCCTCTTATTTTAATAATATGCTCCACCTCCTTTTTTAAGTGTTTCTGAAGTGCTATGAGTTATTGTAAACATTTTAGACTCATTTATCTGTTTCAGGAAGCTTGCTTATTTTATTTTCTGGGGTTGTCACTAGAAAACTTAAGTAAAGGTTTATTATAAAAATAGCCACATTAAAAGTCTGGTTGACAATGTAGAATTCCTTCATTTGGAGGAATGACAATGTGCTGAAAGGCTGGTGCAAACTGGCCACTTGTCATAGTGGCTTTGCTTTTTCTCGCAACGGTGGCCAGAGATATCTGCCATCTACCTGCCATCTAGCCTGGTTTGCAGTAGCCTTTCTGTGCAAAGTTATATCTGCACATCCGATCTTGTGAGTAAATTTGATCCACAGTAATAAATATTTTCAGAACACATACGGTTGCCATAAAATGACAAGTCTTCTTTTTGCGCTCCATGTTCCATGGATTGCAACCAATCGTAAAATTGAGTACTGAACAAGCAACAAGTCTAGTTATCATTCTGTACCTCTCTCAGATTTGACCCTGAACTCCACATTCCTGAAGTTATGTGTCTATATAGTAATATAGTAGTTAAAATCCACATTTTTGTTCCCTGTGATGTGCTCATGTGGATTATTCCGCAGTTCTTAAACATGTTTGGATCAGCTGCATGCATGCACATTTGCCAGTTTGGGTGAGTGTGGAATTGACCTTTGAGAACTGGGCTGCAAGGGCAAAAGCTATGGCTATGGACACAGTAGTGGCTGAAAATGCAGCAAGTATTTCAAGTCGCATTTGCACATTGCTGTACAGACGGTTGCAGACAGTAGAACTTACTTCTAAGGAAATATGATTAGGTTTGCCCTGTATGAGATTTAACAGCTGCAGAATTCATTAGGGGTTTTTTGGGTAGGGGGCTTTTTAATTCCTGAGTTTACATTTAATTTAAACTACTTCTCTTTCAATTTTTTTGTGCTGTATACTGCATTTCGGTAATCTCCACCATAATGTCACTTTCCATATTTAATATCAGATGGAAGAAGATTTTTAAAATTCTCCTATACTCGGTTTTACAAGACTGGAAGATTATAGATTTGAAAAGCATGTGCCATAATAATGTGCTTCTTTTGACCTCTTAAATACATGGGGAGTCATTTTATATCTGTAATAATAGTCCCAAGAATCTAGCACAATTATATTTTCCCCTCACTGTGATTATCCCGTGAAACCAGGTTTAAATGAGCAAATGCTAGCATTTAACACACATGAAAACTGTAAACCTTCATAAAGAACCACTTGGCTGAAGAGTCATGTCATTTTAGTAAGTTCAATACAGCACATGGAATATACATAATGCATTGATTTCTCTTGATATAACATGGAATGCACACCCCTTTTCTGTATTAAAAAGTCTTTTTAAAATGATGAAATGTTAGATCTGTTGAAGTATTTCTAGAAGGCTGTGATACCAGATACCTCTGATGTCTGTCCATTCTTGCCTCTCCAGTTATTTCATAAAGAGAAAAGAAAAACACGTTCATAATTTAGCGTATGCTTAGTTTTTACATCAGCAGCTCTGTGCTGCTAGCCAATGTTTTATGCAGGTTGCAGGCTTCATACTTCTGCGTGTGATGATCATGTGTTCCTTGGAGTAGGCAAATCGATAACTATAGGTGGATTGAGTGGCTGGTAATTCACTGTACATGCAGAAGCATTCACATAGGTGGTAGTTCCATCAGCCATAACTCCGTAACCTAGAATTTAAAAAGATAGTTGTTATTATTACTCAGTTGTACTTGTTAAGACATCTCATCAAACAAGTTTGCCAAGCATTGTAACAAAATCAAGTAAAAACAGAATAAATAATATACAGAATAACTGTGATTCCCCCCCCATCACAGTTAAGTCTGAAAAATCCAGCTTGGCATATGATTCAAATACAAAAAGACCAGCACAATAAAATGCAGTACAAATCACAGGAGCTAAAACCACCAGCCAGACCATATATAATCTCTCTTTTTTGGCTTCAAATTAACTTTCACTGGAGGGCATTAGGGAATCCGGGAATTCAAAACAGTGGTTGTTTGGCAAAGGCAGTAACAGCAATTCTAGCCTGATATTCTTCAAGTATTTTGACTCTGCATTTCATGAGGAAAAGAGCTTTAGCGACCACATCTAGGGTTCTGCCATGTCCTGGCATTCGAAAAGAGTTAAGACTGGGTGGTGGCAGAAAGTGCAGTGGTGTTTTACATGGTGACCTCATTGCATCACACCCCATGACAAGGGCTTTGTAGCATCACTACGTGCTGAAAAGCCTAAAGCACCCTTTTCTACTGAATGATGTCACTCCACCTATCTTCACCGGAATACATTGGTGCCTCGCAAGACGAAAATAATCCGTTCTGTGATTCTCTTCGTCTAGCAGTTTTTTCGTCTTGCGAAGCAAGCCCATTGACGGATTAGCGGATTAGCGGCTTTTAGCGGCTTATCGGCTGATCGGATCAGCTGATAAGCAGTTTAGCGGCTTAGAAAGGGGGGGGAGGGAAAAAACCCGCAGGAACTCACAAGACATTGTCGTCTTGCGAAGCAAGCCCATAGGAGATTCGTTTTGCGAAGCACCTCCAAAACGGAAAACTCTTTCGTCTAGCGAGTTTTCCGTCTTGCGAGGCATTCGTCTTGTGGGGCACCACTGTATAAGCAAACAGCATTCTAACTTCCATAATGTTCAAAAACATTTCAAGAAGAAGCAATATAAAATACTTGCCATTGTCACCCAGGGGGAGTCCAGGGAAGTCGTGTGGAAGTATGCTCAAATTCTGTTTCCTACAGTTTAAGTAGCTCTGTGTTGAAACCCAGCCCCAATAGCTTTCTTCTGGAAGCCATCTTGCCAAGACCCTGCTGTGGTCTTCAGGGTGTGAATGAGGCCATTCTCACTAAAATGCCACTTGGCATGTAGGGATGATGTGGAGGCCCTTGGCCTCGGCTTGAAGGCCACAGCAGGGTCTGGACCTCCAGGTGGTGAACATTAGGACCTGAAGGTCACTTACGTGCTCAAACAACCAAATCCCTTTTGTATTATAAACGGACATTTCTGGATTAAACTCAGAAATGAACAATAGTAACACGTGCCAGTTGCCAAACCCCTGGTTTTGGAAGAGGAAATAGTTCCTATTCCTCTTGCATGAGGAAACAATGGAGGTGTTAGGCTACTACTGTGCTTGAAGGAGGAGTCCACATTCCTGTTTCTTCCTCATTACCTGCCCCCAGTGTGAACTAAATGGCATTAAGGACTCAAAACATTAGCTTTCTCACATCACAAACGTTGGCTACAGCTTGTGGTTAGCGAGAAGAGATTTTAGCCAAAAGCCCAGGTTCAGATAACACAGTAAGCCAAATCTTAGCTGAACTCAGCACGGTGCAAGAGGAGGAAAAAAAGGAACAAAGCAACTCCTGTCTCTATTCTGTTTGTTTGCATGTCACTCTTGCAGATGTTGCTGGACTGCCATCCATTCCAGAGCTTCCTCTTCCCACCCCAGGCAACTACTAAGCTTGCTTTTCACCAGCCCTTATGAAGACACCCCCCCTTTTTATTTGTACTCTTTCATGTCCCTGCTTCTATCTTCAAGCGCATTTCCATGCCTCCTACTCCCTCTTTGTTTGCACCCCCCTTTTGCTCCTATTGTCACCTCCATTCCTTCAGCCTTCTCCATATTCTTCTCAACTCCCCACTGGACACAGATCACCCCAATTTCCATGCTGCCTCTTTTCTACTTTATGGACTTACTTCACGATGATATGCATTACTGTATCTTTAAGATGAATGGGCTCTTAAGAGCAAACCTGTTCAGTTCAGTTGATAGATATTGTTCATATATGGGTCTTGGCATATAAATACATACAAGAGCATGAGAAAGTTGGCAATACTCCTGCACTTTTTGAGACCTTTAAAAAACAAAAGGCTGGAAATGCCATGAATACATTGCAGGCTCCATCCTTCAGCCCCTAAGTAGCTGCGCTGCCTAGAAAGTTCAGTAGCTTTTCCTAAACAGTTTTTAAAGGGATGAGACTGAACAGCTGCAGGAGATAAGAATGGGGGAAAATGTTCGAAGAAACTCTGAGGGGGGGGGGAGAGGGAGGGAGAGGGAGAATTTAGGATTTCAACAGCCCTCAATAAACTGAAACTGAGCCCTGGCTGAAGAATGAGCAGTTGGCAACAGCACTCGAATAATGGTGATTCTGTCACCATTTGAAGGGAGCAGCAGAAAATATAGTTTCAGGTGGGACATTTTTGATAGGAAAAAAGTTTTAGAGGGGAGAGAACAGTATGTTATTATTCCTCCCCAAGGTTTTATAAATGACAACTGCAGATGTAGCTTTGGTTGGTTGGGGGAAGATTTCTCCTGCTCACAGCATGCAGACACTATAAAGAGGAGCTTGTTGTTCTAAGGCCGTTTATAGAATTTACTTGGGAGTTCTTCCCTGAGGAACCTGAACGTCCCAGGATA
Organism: Podarcis liolepis; assembly: GCF_965112155.1. Taxonomy (NCBI): domain Eukaryota; kingdom Metazoa; phylum Chordata; class Lepidosauria; order Squamata; family Lacertidae; genus Podarcis; species Podarcis liolepis. The sequence continues at coordinate 4,624,906 of NC_139556.1, forward strand.
ACATCTAGCTTGCCGTTTCCTACTTGTTTTCTTTAAGTTCCTGTCATCTGCAATAAATAATGTTCTGTATCCTTTATCATGCTGTTGCCAAAGCAAACACTACATACTCACCATTGCACTGTAGTGGACTATTTAGTTCTGGGTAGTATTTGTGCTACAAGTTGTGACAGCATTGATTTGACTGGTTTTGCTGGCACAAAAGACTAATTATGCACATTGCAAGACAGTCTATCTCAAGTATCCATGTGTGGAAATAACTGCCCACCCATCTGGTGGTGGGCACCATTTGCAGACCGGTGCGCAGCACCCATGATCTCCGTGGAGACAAGCTAGTCTGCCACACCTGGCTTGCCTTCCCGGCGCCACGGACCATTGGGGTTCCCGCCCAACCCCTATTAAAACTGGCCAATCTGCAGTGCTGCTGGGGCCAGGGCCAGGTGAGCGAACCATGAGTGAGAAGGCTTCACTCCAGTCCGCTCTGGGGTTTTATAAGCAGGACAGAGCCAGCGCTGGACGTGCAGTCGGCTCCAGAGCTAACATGCATGTGCCTGGGGGGAGTCGTGAAATGTTTATTTGTATGATCTAGTTGAGATTCCTGTATTGCAGGGGCTTGGACCTCCAACTCTACAATTCTATGATTCTATATTCCAGCGCCATGCTATATTTCATATTGGTTTTTAAATTTCCTTGAGTTTCAAAAGGGTTGTGCTGTTAAATAAATTGACTTCAGAATCAGTGTAACTGATTACTTATAATGTGATGTTCGTAACAGAAATAAAGGCACTATTGTTTTAGAAAAAGATAGATAAATATGTCAGATCAATTCTGGAAAAGGAAACTACTGACATTGTTTAGTAACTAGCAGACAGTTGCTCCTCCGGATCCATGTACTATGGCTTTTCTTTTAGAAATTCTAGGGAACTAAAGTGGACATAATTCATGTGACATCAGTATTAATACAGTATGTTACAACCTAGGCCTTCAAAAATGGTAACAGAAGTTGGACCTCTTCAATTTGTATTTGGTGGGGTCTGGCATTTAATGAAAGTCTGACCTGGAATTCAATCTATACACAAAAAGAGGCTTTCTGACCTTCATGGATGTGTCCAAAAACATGAAGACGGGGCTGTACTCGCCTCTGGACTGTATTCAGCAGCTCAACACACCCCACTCTTTGCATCTTCTTAGGAACCCAATCTAAGAAACCTTTAGAATAAAAGATACAGTACAAAAGAAGAACAAAGAAAACAGATATTATCTGAGGAATTTTATAACCTGAATTTTAAAAATGCACAGCACTGAACCTCTCTCCCTAGTTCTTGTGACTGTGTCTCTATGAAGAATTATCTTTGAAAGTGCATTTGAATAAAACGGAATAATCAAACTATGCAAACAAAAGGGATTAAGACTAATCTTACTGCTAACAACAAAGGTGTGTGTGTGTGTGTGTGTGTGTGTGTGTGTGTGTGGTAGATATGGTTTTAAATAAATGCTAATAAATATTTGTTAACAAATGTACAGTTTAATAATAAACAAAATGTATAGTTTAATAAGCTTAAGACATATATGCTGTTTTCCTGCGTCCAGCTATTCTTCTGCTTTGAGTCCTAGTGAAATAAATTGAATACCAGCCATTATGTTCAAACCATGGTGCCTAATATCAAGTTCTCATGGAGTACAGGCAAACACCTAAAATGAATGGAAATGGACATTTTATGACTTAATGTATTGTGGCCCCCATGCGAGAAGAAGAGTACCTAATCTCATGCATAGTATACTGGAATTTCTAACAACATTCCTGACAAGAATAAAATTATCTCAAGGTGGGGAATATTGTAGTTACTCTTTTTTAATCTTCGGAATAGAAGTGCTTAATCCGCAGTATAGTGCGCCATTTTTAAAGACTCGTTGTTAGTGCTGTGGTTCAGTAGGGTGAGAGATGTTAGCAGTTGCCAGCTGAGGTCAGAAAATGACCTCTCATTTCCATTCTCGTTCCCATTGCCTCTTTGTGATGCTTACTATGTTAAAACAATGGCTAGAGACTGAAGAGCTACAGTGACGGAGCCTTACGGTAAGGAAATGAAAACATGCGGCATCATAACTGTAACATTTACCAGTTGCTGGAAACCGCAGGAGGGGAGAGGGCTGTTGTGCTCAGACTCTGCTTGTGACTTCCCCTAGGCATCTGGTGGGCCACTGTGAGAACCAAGTGAGCCTTTAGCTGAGACCCAGCAGCCTCTCCGTAATGCTCTTGTGCTTTTTCTGCCACTTTCAGCCATATGGAAGGTTTCTAACCAGAATTCTGTGCACATTACCTACAGCATGCCAAATGCTTCTGTTCAGTTCTGTGTTCTGCTGGGACTAGCAAAGCTTTTAAAAGTTATCTATATGGTGCTCAACATGCAAAATAATAATAATAATAATAATAATAATAATAATAATAATGGCATATAATCTAAAACAGGGGTGGCCAACTCTCAAGAGACTGTGATCTACTTTCAGAAAAAGGGGTTCGGCTCAAAATTGTTGAGCTTTTTTTAGGGAGGAGGGAGGAAAGCCCTGGTTTTTTAGGGGTTAACCTTTTTTTAGGGGGGGAGTTCCATTCTGGGGATAGTTAAAGGATAGGGACAAAGGGATAAAGTCACTCAGAAGAATATCGCTATGGATCAAAACAGCAGCACAGAGAAAGCTCCACCTTCCCTTCCAGAGATCATACAACAATGCTGGGTGGGGCGAGGGGGCGTGGCAGGAGTCAGTTTTAGGAAAGGGAAAGGAAAGGGAACTGGAGATCAACCGCGATCTACCAAAACCTCGTGGGGATCTACCAGTAGATCGCGATTGACCTGTTGGACATCCCTGATCTAAGCAACCCTCAAATCAAAGGCAAAGTTTGCGCAAAGTGCTGCAATACATATTAGATTCTTCATGCTTCCACTTGTTGCAAGAGGGTGCACAGGGTCTTGTGGAAGTGGAAGAAACCGTTCTATTTCCTTTCGCTTTTCTCATGAAATCCTCTCGCACAAGGTACAAAATGGCCATTCTAGGAGCATAAGAAGAGCTGTGCTGAGTCAGTCTTACAGGCTTCCAGTATTCTGCTCTCACAGTGGCCAACCAGATGTCTGTGAGGAGCTAGCATGCAGGATCCTACCCACGTGTGATTTCCAGTAACTGGTATTCAGAGCCACACTGCCTCCGACGGTTGAGGCAGAACATCACCAGCATCACCCTTCCGCCAAGGACAAGGAAGGGAAAGTACGTAATGGGAAAACTATCTCCCATATAGAATGTCCTGAGCAGCAAACAGAGACTGAAACTCAAACCACGGCTGGTCCAGTGGCTGGAAATAGTTAATTATAAATAAGCCTGTCTGTAAAGACAAAAAGTATTTCCACTTCAAAAACTTTGCAAACTAAAATCCATGAAATTAACTTCTCCATTAAATTAAGCATTATTTATGTTGAACATGTTTCTGTTTGCATGCAATATCAGCCTTCTGAAGCTTTCCCATATGTTTGCAGCTTATTATGTACACCTGACTACACAAACTAAGAATAATTGATTACACCTAGCTAACAATTAGAGATTGCTTTAGATTCCCCCTTCCTCCCCTATGCTTGGTTACTTGAAAACAGGGATCTGTAACTGGCAGGAAAGTATAAATCTTTGTCACCAACAATCAAACAGGCTGTTTGATAAAGACATAAAGGAGAAATGAAAGCTTGTTTAAAAACAAAAGACAAAAGGAGTAAAAGTCCCCCCTAGAGAAAAGAAATAATTTTGAATTAGGCCAGGGATGGATGTAGAGATTTATTCATATTGTATTCTAACGTGAACCAAGGGCTCAGGATGGCCTGCTATGCACTTTAAACAACTCACTTTAAACAATGCACTTTTACTCAAAGTAAAAATCCACTGGGTCCCAACAAGATCAAAATATTCCTGCCTAACCACCTTATTAGCAACATAACCCCAGGCACGTAAAACTAGTTATAAATGGATATACTTGTAGGAAGTGGTGGCAGAGAAAAGGCAAAGTGCATTTCTGTGGGCAAGTGAGCACTGTGGTTGAGGATTCTGGTATTTGAGGAGTCTGATATGAACTGATCTGATCCATACCTCCCCCCAAACTAGATGGGAACTTAGTTATTTCACTGGCATTTGCACTTCCTGAATATTCTGGCAGCTTTTGTTTTTGCTCATTTTTTAAAAAAAACATGGATTTTGAGAGGAAAACACTTAGAAAGCCATTATTTAAAAACTTTTTTTTTTACAACATTCACAGACTAAAGTGTAAGATAGATGGATGACATGGGCCAGAAATATGTTGATCTGAGCATTCTTAAGCAGTACCAAACCATCTTTAAACTCACAAGTGAAACATGCTGTCAGAGCCGCTTCCAGGTCCCAGCTCACAGAGGACCACGCTAGCCGGCAGTACTGTACAAAGGTCTTTACTGAGTTACAGTTTCCATTTCAAAGCCGGAGCACGCAGCTCTACGTCTTAGAAGCTAGACCGGCGAAGCTCCGTCTGAGTCTCCGCCTCCTGTACACCAACTTAATACTCTCGCCTTGCTCCACCTCTTCCTTCTTTCCTTTCTCCTCTGGGTCCCTCTACCCCCCGTGGTCTCTTCCTTCCTGGACTCTTCTGACGCTGACCCCCCGACTCTTCTCCCTCTTTGCGGCGGGCTTTAGGACCTGGCTCTCTATCCGGGCTGCTTACTGCGCTGCCTTCCTGTGCCTTTGAACTTGGCGCGCGCGCGCAGCCTTCAACCTTCCTCTTGACCGTTTCCTCGCTCCCCGATGGAGGTGTGGCCAATCCTGACTCCTGTCCTCCCTCTTGCGGAGAGCCGCCCGATCCCGATACCTGGGACTCCTCCCCCCTGCTGCGCTCTGGTGGGGACGCTGGTCCCGATTTCCAACTGCTGCTCTCTGAACCCCCTCTGGTCCCTTCTTCCTGGGGTGTTCCCCTAGGCGCCCCCCTTGCTCTGACCACTGGCGCCCCTTTCTGAGAATCTTCCGACTCACTGGAAAGACTCGGAGATCTCGGTCCGCTGTCGTCGCTCATATTACCTTCGGATTCCTCCCCCTCGCTCTCTGTTTCCTCCCTTTCCTGTGCCTCTGCTCCTGAACCCCTGACACATGCATACAAGATAATTCCAAAACTGGGTAAATCACTAAAGCTACAAAATTCATGATTAGATAGATAGATAGATAATATTTATTACGGCCATAGGCCCATACAGGTAAAAACAACACATAAGTGACAGCATGATTCTGGGATAGCTCAGTTGGTAGAACATGAAAGGGGGTTAGACTACATGTGCTCCGTGGTCCCTTCCAACTCTATGATTCAATAATTCTATGAAAATGAAATTTCTTGATTAGGATCTGCAAATCCCTCATTCCTTCTCATCAATGAACATGCCTTTAGAACCCCTGATGCACCTTTAAGCAACCAATTTCATCAAAAGATCATGGGTATTTTGGGGGGGGGAGAGTTATGATAAAGTTTTAAACAAGTCAAAAATCCTCACGAAGACTTTTTGCCTCCATTCCTTCCACCTAAAAAGCTACCTAGCTTGTTGGAATGAGTAACTGCCCCCCCCCCCCCAGTTACTGGGGGCATTAAAAGGGTATTTCTGATGTCAATTTTCTAGGTTTATTCCAGACATCTACTGTTGATTCCCTAACTTCATTTGGCAACATAACTCCTGAACTTTTCCCCATATCTATTCGTGATGAGGACACGATATCACTATTTGCTGTCACATTCAGTGAGACCTTCAGCACTCAATGAGTTTTCAAACCTGAATACTTCCTTACACCACTCAGGTTCGCTACAGCCATACACTCTTGCCCATTCCTTTCATACCTACCAAGCTCTCATCCCATTCTCCAACTTTCACAATGAATAACAAAGACTACAAGGATTTTGGGTGGGCCATTTAGCTTTAATCTCCGGGGCTTTGTTAACTACAACTAAGCTTGTATCTTCACAGGTACTTCTAACATTATTTCTGGAAAGTTTTTAGTTATAAAAGAACTTTGCAGTTAACCTCTTTGGCTTAGGCTCAAAGCTGTCTGTGATTTAATGTTAGGAGCAGGATTCAAGTCAGACAGCCTGTTGCAATGTCATCCCATGGGCCCTATAGAGAAGAAATAAGCTGTCACTGGAATTATGAAACAGACAGCCGCTACATCTTATTGGAGTCTATATTAAATCTAATGTCACAGAGCAATAACCATCTCCAATGCACTTTCTAGGGTGCCCCACTGAAAATCCCCAAAACTTTCAACAGTGTTGTAATATTTTTTTTTGCGGGGGGGGGGGGAATAGTAAGACAGCGAATTTTCCTCTTTTTACAAAGCATATGGCACCATAACTGTCAGCTCATTAAAGTACGTCAACAAGAAAAAGAGATATTAATGGAGCAACTGTTGCCATCAATAATATTTTGCAGCTAGGATAAATTATAAGCAACCTGTATCTATCAGGAAATTTAAGAAGTCTCAACAAAGATTCAGAATGGAATAATAACCCATTTCCAGAGGTCTTTTCTAACACTTAGGAGTTAGAGCATTATCTAGCTTTATACTCCATTGTTCAAAATTAGTGAGTTTAAGCATGTAGGCGAATATCTCCTATTGACGTAAGTAGGAGTTCAGTTGGTAGAGCGTGAGATTTTTTATCTCAGGGTTGTGGGTTCAAGCCCCACGTTGGGCTAAAGATCCCTGCATTACATAGGGTTGGTCTTGATGACCCTTTTGGGTCCCTTCCAAATCTACAGTTCCATAATATTATGATTATGATTATTATATCCCAAGCATCTGACTGGGTTGCCCCAGCAACTCTGGGCAGATTCCAACAAATATAAAAAACATAATAAAACACCAAACATTAAAAACTTCCCTGTACAGGGCTGCCTTCAAAGGTCTTCTAAAAGTTGTGTGGTTACTGACATCTGATGGGATTCTAAAGTGCTTAACTCTGGAAGTTCATATATTACCTTGCTCACATGAATTCATTCTTGGAATGAATTCTTGGAATCTTGGAAGATAAAGGTAAAGGGACCCCTGACCATTAGGTCCAGTCGTGACCGACTCTGGGGTTGCGACGCTCATCTCGCTTTACTGGCCGAGGGAGCCAGCGTTTGTCCACAGACAGCTTCCGGGTCATGTGGCCAGCATGACTAAGCCGCTTCTGGCGAACCAGAGCAGTGCACGGAAACGCTATTTACCTTCCCGCCAGAGCAGTACCTCTTTATCTACTTGCACTTTGACGTGCTTTTGAACTGCTAGGTTGGCAGGAGCAGGGACCGAGCAACGGGAGCTCACTCCGTTGCGGGGATTCAAACTGGTATTATTGTCATCACATTGCAAATGGAGGGCTGAGTGACAGTGTCATGTCTAAGATCATACAGTGAGTTTATGGCTGAGATGCACTTGGAACTGGGAAAGTCTAGATCATAGCTCATGTTACATGAACCACTATATTACACTAGCTTTTAAATATGCAGGCAAGCTGAAGTATGGGAGGTGATTCAGTTTTTCAAGATAAACCAGAGACTCCACAGCTCATTACAAAAAGCTGGCATTCAGTGAATGAACATCTTGTTGTGAAAAAAAAATTGCCTCCCATTCTCTGAGGAACATGAGCTGATTTTGCTGCACATGACCTTTGGAAACCTCCCTATTCTATGATTTAAAGCATGTTCATCAAACATGTGAAGACTTCCAGGCATAGGAATTCAAATGTTCCAATGAACATACACATTGGGGATGCAAGGTTAGCATATATTTTATGTGTGTGCTTTTGGAATGCCTGAGCTCTGCATGCATCTTTGCAGTATAGCACATATTGCAGACACCGCAAAGAAACAAAATCTTGTAGCAGTACACTAGAACTTCACACTGCATAAGCAATGTGTCACTATAGTTTTCCTATTTCATTGTTATAATCTTGGTTATTTCAATCATTAAATCACTAAAGCGTCCTGTAATTATTTATTTATTATTTTATTTAATTAAATTTGTATACCAGCCTATACCCATAGAGCTCAAGGTGCTTCACAACATAAAATCCTAATACAGTGGTACCTTGGTTTACAACCATAATCCGTTCCAGAGGTCCATTTGTAAACCAAAACAGGCTGTAACCCAAGATGCGCTTTTGCCAATGGGGCCTCCAAAATAAAATTTGTTCGTAATCCACACCCCCCCCAAAGGGTTGTAATCCAAAAAAAGTTTGCAAACTGGGACAGGCACTTCCGGGTTTGACGTGTTTGTAATCCAAAACGTATGCAAACCAAGACGTATGCAAATCAAGGTACCACTGTATAAAAAACAGAAATGAGGACTGCAAGCATGAGTGGAATACTGTTTCACTCTAAAGCATTGCAGAATCACACCCCTTTAAACCCACACATTCTAAGTGGCAGCAGAATCTACAAACTATAACTTGCAATGACACAACACAGATAAATAATGACCCGAAACATTTTTCAGTGTTTTCTTACCAAGAGGTGGTCCATGTGTTATAAGAATATCTATTCCATCTGGAATTAGGTTCCATTTCTCTAAAAGTGCTTGGCCTCGCGGAAGATTAAAGCCCCAGCCATAAAACCAAGGTTGCCTGCCAAAAAAAGGAGAGATTTTCTTCAGTGCTATATACACGTTGGATTAGTCAGTTAAGACCAACCACGAAACATTCCGTTCAACTTTGTTCATAATGGATACAGGTACATATTCTGGGTTGCACGGCTTGGGGAATATTCCTCCAAGCCGTGTAAAACAAATGGAAAGGTTTGCATTGTGGTGTAGTGTGGTGTGGTGTGTGTGTGTGTAGCACACAATTAAGGAAAGAATTACTAACAGCACCTATTTTGGTTTGTGTACTTTATATATGTGGACAGGTCAATTTCTGTTCTCTCAGTTTCTCATTTGTCTAATCTTACATTCAGTTCTACACATTTCCATATCAGTTTGTGAATACTGTGTTGAAGTGAGAGTAATGAAAACACAGCTAAGAAGCTCAAATCATATACATGACTGACACCCTTCTTTGCAAATTAAACCAATGTCCAGACTTTGACATTCAAAAACTTTACTTACAGAAACTTATAGTTGTAGATGAATTAGAACATAATATTTAAACGCACATGCTTCTCTAAGCATGGCCTTACGGTCTCTTCTTCTAACTTCCAAACAACTGTATTTTCTTCTCTTTCCAGAGCTCAGCACTTGACCTCCTGTTTCTCAATTAGGACATGCCTAATTTCCACTTTTACCTTCTTCTGCAGCTTTGCTCCGTTTCTTTCAAGCAGAGAAGATGCGCTCCAACACTCTATTCAACTTAGCAGTGTTCACGGCTAAATTCTAAAATACAGTAATCTTGCTTTACATAATCTCCTTCACTAGATACCTCCCATGTGACCAACTTTAGCCAAACACATGAGAACAATTCAATTACCAACCAAATTTAAACACAGAGTAATCCATACAAACATTTACAATTTCAGTGTATTAAAATATTATACTGTTTTGCATTTTAGTGCAAATTTATCCTAATATACAGGGTTATATGCAATATTGCCTGTTTCACACATTATTGCAAAGCAATGTTACCTAACACATTTTTGTATGTTATTTTCATTGATATGTGCATTTTATGCACTCTTTAATTTAGCATATATGCACTTTGTATTTGGCTGGAGCACGCCACTGCAAAATTAAGAGACGCAGAAATTTTAAGGGATGGCTGTGTTTTAGTTGTGTATCATTTCAGAAAGTGAATAGATTCACCTTTACATGGAAACTGAATAAACTTTCTCCTCCCATTCCTGCTTCAGAATAAACCCAATGTAGTTTACTGAAGAATAAACTGGGAATTCTAATGTGAGGTAGCCATGGTGAAATTGAAGTAGCGCTGCCTATGCTGGATTAGTTTTTTTGTTTCTGGCTCCACCCACTGCCAGTTTGCAGACCTTGATGGATTATCCTTGAGGCAATACAGCCCTGGAATATAACAAGGCATTGGGAGGGACTCAAGTTTTCGTATCCTACGGCATAGCACTATTACGTGACAAACTGACCTTTCCCGACTTGCCTTTTCTATAGTTATTCAAGAAACATACACCCAGCCCTGCTACAGCAACTCCTCAAGTAATACACAGCTAAACAGTTGCCATCCAACCTTATGAACATTAACCTGGAGATTAGGGGTGTGCAGCTTGCTGTAATATCAGCCTGTTAATGAGTCAAACAACAACACGGGATAATTTGGTCCCTGCACAGGGTCAGATTAAATGTGTGCTAAATCAAAACCTATTTTACTGCTATTTTGTAAAATTTATTTAGCAATATAGAAGAGTAAGATCCTTGCCAATTATTAAAGCTGTACTGGAAACAATAATGTGTATTGAATTATACAGAACTCTGTCCACAGCTTAAATGTTTTTAATAAATTAATTGGCCATGCCTGCTTAGCCTGCTAAATTATCTTATTAAAACAAATACATCAGTTGATATGGTATTTAATTAAGATAGCAGTTTCACCTGTAGATGGCATGTCCAACCATTTTTAATGGTCCGAAAGGCAATTGCCTAAATCGAGATGTATATTAACAGCAATGTCAGCAGCAGTGAAGTTCCTATTGAAGGGGGGGGCAGGTCTAAGAAGAATCTGATAAAAACAAAACAAAAAACTGAATCTCTGGTTTCCAAAATTTGAAATTAACAACTAATCTTTCCAATTACTCAATTACTAGTATATAACATTTTATTCTGGCATTTGATATGCTAATTATTACTATTCCAATCCTTCATATTCAAATATTTGACTCTGAAGTTAGTATTTTAAACTGTGTTCATTATGTAAGGAAGTTAAAGGGATTGCAATCTCAGTAATTAAAATTTATCACTACAGTGGCAAACAATTGCTTCCTGGCAATACTACAAGTAATGGAGTGTGGGGTTGATACTCTTGAATATGTTTGTGGGTTTTCATCTTTCTGATGTACTGCTGAATGGGGCTTTTGCTGTATCCCTTACAGAAGGAACAACAAACAACAGACTGTTATAATTTAATAAGTTTTATGATAATTGCAATGTTAGTGCTTAGCAATATAGGCACATCAACTACACTTCTTTTACAGATGTCACTTTGGAGAAGGCTTTACACTACTTCCTTGCTACATCAACAAAAGACAGAGAATTCTTTCAAGAAATGCTCTGAACTATTCTTTGTATACTGCACGGCAAAGACAAAAGGAAGTGCCCCTGAAGCTGCAATTTATCTTCTTCCACTACTGATGAATTGCTAGTGCTTTCAGAAATTAACGTGTTGTCTGCAATCTTTCTGAAGCTTTTTTCATATTTCCTTTGGTGTGTGTGTGTTGTGTATTTTGGAATGTTTGTAGAATACTGCATTCCAGGAGCTATTATAAATGCAAACTAGCCTGAATATAGAATAAATTTTATTTGAGAGAATAAGTTCCAAGTTACTGGTAGAAAAGAAATGGCAGAAACGCTCCAGAATGCTTCTCCCCTCTTTTGAGAACACATACTCTCTCTCTGATCAGGTCACCCCCTTTATAGTCTTTGTAGTATTGCTTTTTCACTTGGAAGTCCTTAATGTTAAAGTTCGATATTCCATGACTATCAGAACTACAAGGTTTTACTGAAGACAGATGTGAAAACCATCTCTCCCTACTCCTGTTTCCAGTCCTCAAAAGGTCTAACTAAATTCTACTGCAGATGGGGAAGAGACAGGCATATGCAATACATATAGGGTTAATATTAGTGCATGATCCTATTTTACAGACAGAAAGATAATCTAACAGGCTTCCTCTTTTATAGCTATAGAAAATAAGAGCTATAGAAAAGCTCATAAATTAGTATGTTAAGATAGGAAATATGCTCACCAATATTTACTTATTTCCATTTTCACTTCTAGACCACCATCCCTCCTGCAAAAATTTCAATAAATCATGCAAAATACAGCCAATTACAAACACACACAGCTGCATATCAGCATCAATCTGTAACAATGAAATGAACTCATAAGCAAATGGAAAACTAGGTTTGAGGCTCAAAATCACAGCTGCATCAGGAGGGAATTCCACAAATGAGGTGCTGCCACAGGTAAGACTCTGTATCTTGTATTACGGCTTAGCAGGCTGTCAATGGATCAAAATTTGCAGGGCCTCTCATGCACATCTCAGAGCATGGGTTGGCAGATACTGGAGTGGCACTCCCTAAAATATATGGGCCCCATGATATTTAGGGCTTTATATACCAGTACTAACACCCTGAATTGGCCCTAGCAGTCAGTGTAGTGGTTTAAGAATCATTATTATATGATCCCTTTCACTACATAGCATAACAGCCAGACCATCTTTTTTTTTAAAAAGATATTTATTAAATTTTCACAAATTATATGATCAAACACAATACAAACAAACACACACAAAAACAAACAAATATAATTTCAAATCCTTATTTTCTTAAAACTTACTTCACCGACCTCCTCATACCTCCCCTTTCTGCATTCCAATTTCAAATATTTAGTTCAGCAAATCCTCACCCTTAATTTTATCTAACTGTAATCCTTTCTTTTCTTTTGACTTAATCTTTACAGCTGTAATCCACTTACTTTCTATAGCCGCAACATTTTAACACTCATTAATTTTACAATGTCTCTTAAGATAGATCTTAAATTTCTTCCAATCTTCTTCCGTCGTCTCCTTCCCCTGGTCTCAGATTCTGCCAGTCATTTCAGCCAGTCCCATGTAGTCTATCACCTTCATCTGCCATTCTTCCAGAGTGGGTAGATCTTGTGTCTTCCAATACTTTGCGATGAGTATTCTTGCTGCTGTTGTAGCATACATAAAAAATGTTCTATCTTTCTTTGGCACCAATTGGCCGACAATGCCCAAGAGAAAGGCTTCTGGTTTCTTAAGGAAGGTACATTTAAGTACCTTTTGCATTTCATAACAGCCAGACCATCTCCATGACTAGCCCCATAAAGGGCACACTGCAATACTCCAGTGTGACATTGCTGGAGTGTGGAGCACTGAAGTCAGGCTATCCTTGTCCAGGAATGACCATGGCTGGTGGAGTTGGGCACAGGCATTCCTCACCAATGGGCCTTCAGGGACAGCAGCGGGTCAATGAACACCCCTAAGCTACACATCTGCTTCATCAGGCGAAATATCTCCAATTCCCAGACATTATGAGTTACCTGTATTATCAGGATTCAGTCTCAGCTTAATGGCTCTCATCTAGCCAATGCCTGTCTCCAGAAACTAGCCCAGCACTTTGCACAGCCTCTCCCAATTCAAATGGAATGGAGAGAAAGAGCTGGGTGTCATCCACATACTAGTGACATCCGGTGCCAAATCCCTGAATGATTCTTTCCAGCAGCTTTCATAGATGTCGACTAGCACGGTGGATCCTCGTGGGATTCCACAGCACAAATGCCATGGGGTCAAGCAAAAGTTCCCCAATGCCACTTTCTAGGAGTGGACCTGCAGCGAGGACCAGTGGTCCAACTCCAAACCTGCGCTGCTCCAAAGCAAATGGTATCAAAAGCTGCTGAGATGTCTAGGAGAAGCAACAGAACAGCGCTTCCCCCCTCCCACGCCACCCATCTCTCTCTCCCAATAAAGGTTATTAATCAAGAGCAACCAAGACTGTTTCAGTAGAGAATTCAAGACTGAAGTCAGACTGAAACTGTTTTATACAATCATTTTCATCCAGGTATGTCTGAAGCTGACTAGATACCAACCCTTCAATCACCTTACCCAGGAAAGGAATATATGCAACAGGGCAGTACAACTAAGGGTCCAGGGAGGACTTCTTAAAAAGGGGCCACCCCACCACTGCTTTGAAGGCTATGACTCCCTCCTGCACTGAGGCATTGGCACTCCAAGGATCCACCCAGTCAATCCATACTGGGGATGTGTGAATATAGCAACATAAAATGCAATATACTACCTTTACATTCATGAGTGTAGTACATTACATTCTTTTCAATGAAACTATGTCTTTGTGAAAGACAATTCAAAAGTTGTCAGCTCTATAGAGAACTTGGACAGAGGTTGTTTCTCCTTACGCATGAATAGGTGTATACTATCCTGTCATCCTCTCAATTCCAGATTTTCAATTATCACCTTTCCCCTTAATTTTCTCCTTCTATAGTGGCAGCAACAATACACAATCATACAGCCCAGAACTTTTTTAAAAAGGAATATATTAGATAGTGGCTGCTTTTCTTTTTGGTTGCACACAAAACATTTCAGATAGACACAATGATGGCTGGTTCTCACAGTAAGTCAGCAGTTGCCTTGCACTACACAGACTGTAGAAGTCTACTTGTGTGAGCAGAATGGTATGAGATTCCTGAATTGATGTGAGTTCCTTACTCCTCTTCCATGGGAAACCCCCCAAACAGGTTTCCATCAGAGGTGGATTTTGGCCAGAGCTACTGGTTCTGCTGCACTGGGAACCGACACTACAGGATGCTGCAGGGATTTGCAACTATAACATACTGAATTAAGTAGAAAAGAAGGTGAGAGGTGGCACCAAATTTTGGCCTTAAACAGGGCACCGTTGAAATTTTAAAGTCCACCACTGTTTCCAGGTAGACTAAGGCATGATGAAAGGCGTGTGCTGATTTTTTCAACTTTCAAATTACAAAAAATGATGGGTGCTAAAAATTTGAAACAAGACTTGGAAATTCAAAATATATTTTGGTTAAATTAATCTATTTTAGTTTTGCTTTGTAAAATTGCAAATGCAGTGATATTAATATTAGTGATATTAATATTAATTATTATTATTATTATTTAGCATTACCTGACATTTTCAGAAGGTAAAATTAAAATCCTTTGGTTTTCCAAAAGCACTTTATGTCTTTCTTCATCCAACATGGACTTACCAAGCTAAATGTCTAATCACAAACATAATAGCAAATTTGAATGCCTCACATCCAAAACCACATTTTAAAGACCTCTCATTGAAGAAATTTGCAAAAATTTAGTTTCACTTTTTAAAATGGCATACAGGACTTCAAAGCTCTAACATTACAGTAGTCCAACCTTATATTTAAAGCAACAAGGGACTGAATGCAAACGATTGAACCGGCTGGCAGAGGAGAGATGTGTGACAGACACCCTCACTTAAGATGGGTGCTGGGTAATTCTGACTGATATTCTGGATGTGTTAATAGATAATAATAAAAATCCTGTATTACACAGCAGAGGTCTACAACTGACAATTTCAGATTTCACAGCAGCAAGGTGTTGCACTTCAGCGAGGGCTGCCCAGTGTCCACTCAGAGCGTCAAAGCATGAGGAGGAATGTCTGGAACAAAACTATATGTTTATTTAATTACACTGTAATTAATACTTAAAGACACGAACCCTTTTAGAGAAACTTTTAAATGGCACTGCTTAGCTATCCGTACAACATCCACTCAACCCATTCTAGGATTCCAAATCCTTAGGGAACCAAAACTGGGTTTCCCTCCCTGACCCCACTCAGATAGTTCAAAACCCCAACCGCCTACACAGACACAGTTAGTCCCTCTCCTACTGAGAGTCTAATTGCTATCTGATTCCACTGGTTGCCAGGTCACCAGGAAGTGGACAAGTGGTGTCCACTCACTTTGAACTTGAGACAGGACTATGGCCCATTGCCTCTTGACCTCCCTCAGAAGGCACAATCGTTTACATGCCCCAGGTGACTGGCAGGTCAAACAGGCCAGTGGGTACAAAAGGAAACAGGCAGCCTCAACACCTGGCCTATTAAAAGCTATTAGAAGGCGGGCTCTATAGCTTGAATGTCTGGGGGCTTCTCAAGTGGTTTTTTGACCTATTGGAGAATGGCAAGGGTGGGGTGAGAAGCAGTCCAAGGTCGCTCAATCTCAAGCCCTTCCATTGGAGAAATTGAGAATACGTCATGGGGGCAGATCATGCTAGTTTCAACCACATTTAGGGGACTAGCCTAGTCCCACTAGTTCACTGACCGCATGCCACTGAGGTGGACCCAGGGTCTGTCCATCACAAGATGTTCTATTCCATTCCTGCTCTATGCCCAGAATAGAAACACTATAGGCTGCTACAGGATGGGCACAGTTCTCCACCCCTCCACTTGCAGCCAGGAGCAGAATGGTCATTTTTATTTTTGCAAGCAAGTAACATTTGTGGATTGTTTTGCCAGGCTACAGTAGTCAGTGACCAAAGTATGGCTGGAATTATGACCATTCCTTAGCCTGAAATTGGCTTCCCTCAAAATTGTCTAAACAAAGCTTCACTTTCATTACATATTTCAACAAATCTGAAAAAAATGAGCTTTTAATGAAAATATAATCCTGCTGTTCTATTGTTTTCCCTGCCATTAGTTATGGGAACTGTGTCAATGAATATCTTTGCAATGTACAGATTCCCAGTGGATTTTCCCAGTGGATTTCCAGTGGACAGTGCTCATCTAAGCCCCACTGAATTTCCTGGGTGCATCTTGTGATGCAAATGGTGATATGGATTTGCTTGCAGGATCATCAGATGCTATATTTGACTAGGTGCCCCCAATTACAACTAGATATCTATAGATATCATTGGAGTTTTTGGTGCATTTTTAAAGCTGATACTGGATAAACTTATGGAATAAGGAATATTCCAAAGTTATCATATAGAAAAGGTCAAATATTGGAGAAATCTGTAGTTACAGTAAAGTATAACAAGGGAATAAATATAACCTCTATTTTTTCACACCACTGAAACTGAGGGTTTCATCGGTCCTAAGCAATACATGCAAAATCCCACTGCTATCATTTCCTCCATTAGTCCTAATATTCATAACCCACATTTTTCTTCTTAGAAAATGTGTTTTCCTTTATGAATAGAAATGATCAGCTTATTATGGGACAAGAAATGTCCATCCTTCTCTTCCCTTGGAACTGTAGTATATATTAAGATCCGCCAAGTTATGGAAGCTGAAGCTGTTCTTTTATGCAAAGGTAGCGCTAAGGCGTGTGGTTTGCCATTATTCTGTCTCTCTTATGATAATCTCAAACCAGACCAAAATCTGGCTAGAAAGATGAAACCCTAGAAAAGATCTGGTGCACGAGCCTCGTGTTCTTTCTTGCCTTTGGAAAGATACCTCTTCATAGGCCTAACAGACACACATTCAAAACCATTCTAGGAGTATAGCATTGAGGTACCTTTTCGTGAATCATTATAAAAAAATCTTTAAAATGTAAAATGTAAAGAAGGAAACTATTGCTCTTTGTGCACTGTAACAAAAAGGGAGATTGTTACAAGAAAAGAGATTGCAACCAAACATCAGGAAGAACTTTCTGACAGTAAGAGCTGTCTGACAGTGGGACAGTCTCCCTCCGGAGTAGGTGGACTCTCCTTCCTTGGTGCTTTTAAAACAGAGGTTGGGTGGTCATCTGTCATGGGTGCTTTAGTTGAGATTTCTGCATTGCAGGGGGTTGGACTAGATGACCCTTGGGTTTCCCCTCCAACTCTACAAATCTATGATTCTGTGACTAATCCTATGACACCCCCTCCTCCATTTAAAGATGATTTAAACTGCAATCCTATAAAGTGTCTACTCACAAGGTCCATGCTTTAAAACACCATGTCCAAGCACACTTTCTTTTTGCCCCAGAGCTTTCCCCCGTGTAAACCTGCTACTTAATGCTGAAGTGCAACAAACAGCAATTTGGTTTTTCACAGATTGCTGTTTGCTCCGATTCAGCTTTAAAGTGCAGCCCATGCCTGGGAAGCATGCAGGAAAGGTAAGTGTGGATAAGCCCCAAGTCCTGCTGACATGAATGGGGCTTACTCCCATGTTTGTGGGTTTAGGACTGCTAGCTGGGGCTGATGGAAGTTGGAGTCCAGTGACATCTGAAGATCCACAAGATCCTCACCCCTAATTTAGATCTCCATGGAAAGCCTGGAAGCATTAAACAGACAAAGGACGTTGTTGTGATGCCAGAAGAGATTAATGGATTAACAATCAGAGACATTAAGAGACAACTGGAGATGGCAGAGAGAAAGGGCCTAGTGCACAAACTGAGGTGACCAGAGAAGACAAAGTTTCTAAGCTCTTGGCAATTGATTTGGAAAAAGAACAGAAGACGTGGAAGAAAAAGGATTTCCCCCTATTTCCTCAAAGCAGGATGAAGCATGATGGGACTGGAATATATAGAACTGAGTATGGTTTAACAAAGACACAACAAGCAAATAAGTACGGACTATTACACTATTAAGATTTGTTGGAACCCTTGAGGAGAAATTCATCACATTGGATTGGAGAGGGATTATTTTGGGCACTTAACGACAACAATAAT
The DNA here is from genome assembly GCF_965112155.1 of Podarcis liolepis. Lineage (NCBI taxonomy): Eukaryota > Metazoa > Chordata > Lepidosauria > Squamata > Lacertidae > Podarcis > Podarcis liolepis. The sequence continues at coordinate 4,643,264 of NC_139556.1, forward strand.
TGAAGTACTTATGTACTTTTTGTATGGAAAAAGGCGAGCATGAAGATGCCTGGCATGAAGATTGAGAAAACAACCCCTAGCAGATTGAGAAAGAACTGGACATTAATACAAGCTAGATGTCATCCTGGAGTGCATACTTTGAATAATTGTCATACACATAATTGACAGACAGAGAATCGGAGGACCCTCTTTTCCTCCCCCGCCTTTTCTATTATCTTTAATTCTTGTTTTCTCTCTGTTAATTCTATCTATACTTATGCTTTGTTTTTTGACGTTTCCTACCTTGGATTAATGAAGATACACACAGGAAGGTGATGAACGGAAGATGAAGGGCCCTGTGTGAGGGCAGGGAGAGAGCATCTCCCAGGGTGGGAGGCTGGGGGAAGCTCCTCAGTGAGAGCTGGGAGGGTTCACTCTTCTACAGTATGTGTGGAATAAGGGTTAAGACAGGAGTCAGCAACCTAAGGCCCATGAGCTGGAAGCAGCCCACGGAGGTTGTGTGACCAGCCCCTGAGCAGCCCCCAAACAGAGCTGCCTGCTTGCGTGCTGCGCTAAACCGGCATAGCATGGGGACTCGCTTCTGCGGCACCGAAAATCACATCTACGCAGATGCCGGAAATCACAGGTGTGCACGTGCGATCTGGCCCACACAAGGATCTCCGCGGGACCGATCTGGCCCAGGCAAGATAAACCTTGCTGACCCCTGGGGGTTAAGATATCATTGCGAGGGAGGGCTTTGTGTTTGTTTTCTCTTATTTCTCTTCTCTTTCTTCTTCTTCTTCATTTCCCTCCTTTGCTTATTCTTGCTTGTTTCCTGTTTATCTTCTTTAGACCAATTTGGCTGTTATTGTATTTATGTGGAAACTCTTAATGATTTTAAAAAGATCTTCACACTTAATTTAGAGCATTTGATTAAATATCTGGAACTAAGATTCTGAGTACCTTTCTAGGATCTTCTCTGTGATATTTTTTTAAAATATGGCTCATACAACTTTTTATTTTACTTTATACTTTTATTTTACTTTCACTTGATTAAATAAAAGAAGTAAAATTTAAGCAGATGTCTGGAAAACATTCCCTCACATATTTCTGGAACGTTAATCTACTTAATGTATCTAAATGGCCATGCATTTCACTAAAGAAACAAAAGTATTCATGACAAAACACTGTATTCTGACAGATTTCCTTTCCAAAAGAGAACAAATTTCTTTCAGTATTCTGTATCCCATATAAACTGAATGTTGTTAATGCTGTGACAGAAAAGGTTTTGCTACACACAAGGCTCCAGGGAGAAGAACTGAATGGCAAAAAAATTGTTTACAGCCTAATTAACCTTATGTTAAAATGTATGAACAACTTTTACAGGTCAAATACAAAAGGACTGATTTTCTGCTAGCTCTTGGATGCTGCTTTATGTACCGAATGTCTGCCTCTCTGCTGTAAAGTAACCATTGGAATAATTTTCCTACAGAATGATAGTTGCTATGACAACCATAGCAAATTTTCCTTTTCTGAAACAGATGTCTCATTTAGTTGAAAATTAGAATGTGAAAAACCCATGGGAAAAATTAATTCAAACTTTAACAGAACACTGACTACAATATAATCTCTTATGGGTTAACCCCTTAACATCTCTTTGTACTCCTATGTAACCTTCAAATAAATTCTAATTAAACCAATTTAACCTCTTATAAATGACCTCTTTAGCTATAATTAGCACTTTAGTTTTCTCTGAAGTATTCATTTCTGCTACCATAATAACAGAAATAAGTGAGACTAAAAAAAAGTGGACAAGCGAATTTCAGACTAATTATTTATCAGTTTCTGGTTTTATTCAACTTCTGCTTTAAAAAGGGCCAGTGTCATTCAAATGGTGCTATTTAAATGGGACGCACCGCATTTGTACATGTAATTTACTCTACATGGCTATAGTGCTTTCTGTGGATTAGATCTTTAATTGACATGGAAATTGAGGGTTTACGCCCCTCAAATGACTTTAACAGTTGCAGAAATGAACAGGGCATGAACACAGGGGGAAAAGGTCCAGATGCAACCTGGTTGTGGTCTCATTTCTCAGAAAAGTACAATCAAGAATTTCACTATTTTGTTTCCATAAATTGGCCCAAGAACATGAAGTATTCTTTTTTCTAGTTTAAATGCAGATAACTATAAGTGTAGTAAAGAATCTATACAGTGGTGCCCCGCAAGACGAATGCCTCGCAAGACGAAAAACTCGCTAGACGAAAGGGTTTTGCGTTTTTTGAGTCGTTCCGCAAGACGAATTCTCCTATGGGCTTGCTTCGGAAGACGAAACGTCTTGCGAGTTATTGCGAGTTTGTTTCCTTTTTCTTAAAGCCGCTAAGCCGTTAATAGCCGCTAAGCTGCTAATAGCCGTGCTTCGCAAGACGAAAAAAAACGCAAGATGAAGAGACTCGCGGAACGGATTAATTTCGTCTTGCGAGGCACCACTGTACCTGCCTTCTTTTATGTAAGTTAAACAAGCCACTGACAGTAATGTAAGAATGCTCCCTTACATAAATTGGTGAGCAAAATAAAAACAACAAAACACCCTTAGAGCTCAGTCTGGCGCATATATATGCAGAAGCAACCCCTGCTAAAGATAATCTCAGAAAAGTATGCATAGGATTGCAACCTTCCTACATTACTCGAAGAATGTAGATATTTTTTAATCTGGACAAATACACCATCTATTCTATATAAAAGGAAGACATTGCTGTAATTGTCCCAAAATTGGGGAAAAAATGCCTTATAAAGACTGTTCTGGTGAATCCCTTCTTTCAGTTTATCAAACCATGTATTCTTGTAGTGGTCTATAGCTCATCAATAAATTGCATGTTAAACTAAGGCTTTCACATTAAACTAAGACACATTTATTGTTGTCATCATCCTATTATGCGGATGAAATAAAATTGTTTCAATCCTGCACACTCCATCATATTATTTCCAGTTACCCAGGTTCTAAATATATTGGTCATGATTCTCTGCATCTCACTGAAAGAAACTGGAGTTATAAACCAGCCTTTTGCACAGCTCCTATTCATCTAATGGGGCTTGCATGGAAGAACTTCCTTAACAATCTACTCAACCAAGTTCAATAACATCAGAGTAATATTTGGTTACAGATAGCTGCGGGATACTGTTATTTGTCCTGAAAGTGTCAACAAGCAATAATTCAAAAGGAAGCCCTAAAATGATTCAGAAACTAAGTGAACAAACAATATTAATCAGGGATGCCAAGACATTTTGGCACCTCCCGCTGCCCCGCCATAGTCAGGGAGGAAGGGTTGAGTGAAAATCAACATCAGGAACAAGGGAATTTGGGGGGAGGAGGGGGGCATCAGGATCTGCTGCCCCTGTGGATCCTGCCGTCTGAGGCGGTCACCTCTCGTTGTTTGATGGGCGGGCCAGTCCTGATAATAATACATTTTCACAAACATGCCTTATAGCATGTCAGACCCTTGGATTCATCTAGCTCAGAACCTCCCGCACTGATTGGAAGCAGCCCTTCAGGGATTAGGCAAGAGTGTCTCCCAGCCCTACCTCTCCCCACTGGGGATTAAGCTTCAGTTCTTCATTATGCAAAGAGTGCTCTACTACTGAGCACCAGGGAAAGTTGAAACCTTACACACTACTTGGTGACATGTTGGTTGGCCTAATAAAAGTTATTTCCCTAAACTCCACAAATGAGAAAGAGAAAGCAGAAGGAGGAGAAAGCCCCCCTCCCATCTCCAGGTGTTGATGCCTTCAGGTCAAGTGCAGAGTGACTGCAGAAAAAGTTAACCGTGTTGGCCAGCAGTCCTAGCCCCTTTTCTCACAAGAAGATATTCTGCTGGGGTCTCTGGGGTGTCTAGCAAGTGACTTAAAGGTAAAGGTAAAGGACCCCTGACAGACGACTCTGGGGTTGCAGAGCTCATCTCCCTTTACAGGCCGAGGGAGCCGGCGTTTGTCCGCAGAGTTTTTCTGGGTCATGTGGCCAGCATGACTAAGCGGCTTCTGGCGCAATGGAACACCAAAACCAGAACAGTGCACGGAAACACTGTTTACCTTCCCCGGCGGAACGGTACCTATTTATCTACTTGCACTTTTTGGCATGCTTTCAAACTGTTAGGTTGGCAGGAGCTGGGTCAGAGAAACGAGAGCTCACCCCGTCACGAGGACTTGAACCGCCGACCTTCTGATCAGTAAGCCCAAGAGGCTCAGTGTTTTAGACCACAGCGCCACCCACGTCCCTACTCACCCGCATCCCTGCAGCAAGTGACTTACTCTGTCCCAAATTAAGCAAATGGGTCCCTGGGCCAGGAAAAGTATGAAGTGGCAGCAGAGGCTAACAGGGTCAATGTGAACAGGCACCTACTCTCTTTAATTTCATTTGTAAGTATTCTAACAGCAGTACTCACTGTTTTACTCAAATATTCACAACATTCTTAACCATCTTTGTTTTCCCCAAAGGGTATGGCAGAACTCCATGTCACATTTAAATTTCAATGAGGCACAGGTGAAGTTTCCAAGGGATTCTGTCTTAAATTAACATTTTTTAAATGAAAGGGAAAATGAGACACAGAAATCAAAATTTGCTGGTACTTTTTTTCTTTTCTTTTTTTGCATTTCTGGTATTAACTATTGTTTTTTTCTCCTCTTTCAAATTACACATGGAATCATTCACCTTTTGTTTAACAAGAGAATTCATGCATCTCTGACTGGAAAGAAGAAAGACTTGAGCTGTGACTAATGTGAAATGATTGTTTCTAAAAATTAATTTGTTATAAAACAATGGAAAATAAAACTAAGTAAGTTTTATCTCCATAACTAAGACAGACAAGATAGGAACACATAGAAAACAGTGTTAACAGAATGCTGAATATATACAATTGTGTTACCTCCCCACCCACCCCGATTCTGCCAAAATTTAGTCTGATATGCAAGGAACAGCTGGCTGGGCCAGGGAGGTGATCAGTGCATCTTTACGAAAGGGGGTGGTCCCTGCCTGTTTGAAGGAGGCAGTGGTAAAACCACTCCTTAATAAACCTTCCCTGGATTTGGAAAACCTAACTAACCACCGGTCAGCTGCTAATCTCCCTTTCCTGGGCAAGGTTCTGGAGCCAGTGGTCCCATACCAGATCCAAGTACTTTTGGAATAAACTGATTTTCTGAATCCATTTCAATCGGGGTTTAGGCCTGGTTTTGGCACAGAAACTCCAGTTTTCCAATGTTTTTCGGAAGCTCCTGCAGCCAATCGGAAGCCGTGCCTTGGTTTTTGAACATTTCAAAAGTCGAACAGATTTCCGGAATGAATTATGTTTGACAACCAAGGTACAACTGTATATATAAAATTCTCCCCGCTCTCTCACACACATTCTCTCTCTCTCCCTCTCTTTTATTCTCTCTTTCTCTTTTTCCCCCTTCCTTTTTCTTTTTCCTCTTCTCTTTCTCTTTTTAGTCTCTGAATTCATGTTTTAGTTTGGACAAAAAAAGAGATCTTTGACAATAATCTTTGTATTGTTCTTTATAAACCCTAATAAAATTCATTTTTTAAAAATTATACACAGATCACCTGGCCTGACTAAACTGACTAGGTCTGCTGCTAAACTCTACTGTAGCATCCAGTGGCACTTGGATTATTGTTATCCGTCTTCAGAGGGGTGCATAACTAGAATCAGCAGAAATTCTATGCTCAGAAATTATTCAATGGGACCCACCAACTGGCCAAACAAATAGGTAATGAGCCAACCATAAGTATAGGGAAGGTCTACACCAGCTGGTTTTCCTAGGGTAAGGACATCTTAGAAAGAGCTGTTGCAATTTGTTCCAGAGTACAGATGGTCTCTTCCACCAGGTTTTGTTGTAGGAAACCAGTGTCTGTCCAGACATGAGACATAAGAAATACTGCCTTGTTCAGCTTGCTACTGGAATAGTAGCCTGGGATGCTTCTGTACAAGTCAATCGAATTGGAAGCAAGTCCCACATTACTCTGAATAATGAAGGAGGATACAGCTGAACTCAGAAAGAACAACAGGCAGATTAAGTTGCTAAATATGGTATCCACATTAAAGGCTGTCCCAACATATGTGGGATATTGTGCATCAATATCACGTCCAGCTGCCCTTGGACATGTGCATTTCATTTACTCTAAAGGAACCACCCTGCTGTGTAGTCTGCCATCATTCATCCACTCAGTTTTTATGGCGAATCCAGATGACGCTGTTGACAACCTGTTCCAGTTTTCTCCATCTAGCCTTCACCTCTTTGTCAAATCTTCTTGTGTGCTTTTAAATATATAGTTTAAATACAATTGCAACATCAGACTATTAGGGGAAACAGGTAAAGAGCTATTAAAGCTTTAGACGCAGTCATATAAGACGGACGGGAAACTTTTTGCCCTGAGAGTCATGTATGTGGGAAGCTTGCATGTGGGGAGGGGAGGTTTAACCCTATTTGGCAGTGGTGGCATCAAAGTTGCTAGAGGTACCAAAATATGTGGTGCCAGATATTTGATGTATACCTGAAGGAGCATCTTCACCCCCATCGTCCAGTCTGGACACTGAGGTCCACCTCCAAGGGCCTTCTGGCAGTTCCCTCACTACGAGAAGTGAGGTTACAGGGAACCAGGCAGAGGGCCTTCTCGGTGGTGGTGCCCACCCTGTGGAACGGTATTCCATCAGATGTCAAGGAGATAAGTAACTATACACCCTTTAGAAGATATCTGAAGGCAGGGAAGTTTTTAATGTTAAATGTTTTATTTATGTTTTTGTATATGCTGGAAGCCACCCATGGTGGCTGGGACAACCAAGTCAGATGGGCAGGTACAAATAATAACATTGCTGCTATTATTATTATTATTATTATTATTATTATTATTATTATTATTATTATTATTATTAATGGGTCACAGAGGAGCCCCACGAGGGGTACATGCAGGTTGTGGGCTGACCATGTGGCCCACAATGTCTATCCCCCATTTAAATACAACCTTTTTAAAAGCAGGAAGATTATAAACTCCTCTTTGAGTGTCAGCAAAGCACTCATTTGTCATAGGAGCTCAGAGGGGGAGGAAATGGAAGAGGAAGGTAGTTGGAGGAGGGGAAACTACCATTATGAGCCTGGAAACAAAGGAAGATTTCACCTTGCAATAAAACTCTCAATGCCTGAGGAATGAAGTTACCACCCCTCTTTTATTGTCCATTCCAGGTCGCCCAACCACTGCCACAGTGTCCTTTCTCTTGGGCGGTTCAAACTAAGCAGGTGACAGCAAAGGTTGCAAGGTTTTTAGCTGGGGCGATTAGAGTAAGATCCACTATTTGACTATTGATTCAAAACCCTAAAGTGTATTTTATATAATTGACTTCTTATTTCTATTCTTTGTATATCGTATTGTTGTTTTATTGCTATGACCGATGGCTGACACAAATATTCATTCATTCATTCTTACAGCAAAAACAGCATGAGCAGAAGCAAGCACCATTTTCCCTCAGCTGCCGCAAGCTAGCCAGCTCTGAAAAGTAGATGGGTTAAGCCTTGGCTGGAACACAGGTGGCTGAGACCCCTATTGCCTGGACTTGCGAGCTATTTTTTTTCCTTTTAAAAATGGGTTTGCTAATGTGCAAATAAATACATTTTAATATGGATGAAATTGCAGTGCTCTACCTATTTATAATGTTGGTTAGTAGATAGGGTATAAATACTCCTAAATAAATAAATATTTCCCAGAAAAAGGGACCATTTTATCCTGGTTCTGGAGGTGGGGGTGGGGATCCCATCTCTGCAGCTCTGTTTATTCATGAGTGTATGTACCAACACACACTCATGGCATCTCTCCATGAGTCACTGCTTTTTTTTTAGGTATAACCATGAAGAACAAAGGTTGGACTCCTCTAATGATGGCTTATTCGCACTGTCTTATACTTTTGTGGTGTAAAAGAGTGAAGTGTGCCTTCAGCTGTAATTCAGAAAAGAGCTGTGTCTGAACTATCAGGTTTAGGAAACACAGTCCGGTCTGAAACAAACAAAGCCAAGAACAAGCTATGTGTGAGACTCTTTGTAGAATGGGAATTTCCCTGTGTGAACAGGAATCCTGAAGATTAACCTCTGTGGCTTACATAATTTGATAAATTTCCACAAACTCCTGCTGGTGGGGGATAAACTTGAGAAGAGCAAAAGACTAAAGAAAGTAGGATATATGTGTAATAAACATATTTTAAAAATTTACAAGGAATGCCTAAATAAGATCCACTTTTCAATTTAATTTCTCACATAAGGCTTTCATTTCCCCCCCTTCCAAAATACCAAAAGTAATTAGACCATATGGACTAGCTGCTTGCCAACTTTTTTTTCTAATTCAAAGCAGGCTTCAGTTAAATAAGCAGAAAATAATAAACTGAAACGTGTGTGTGTGTGCATGTGCATGAATATTATATATCTAATATGTAGACAAAAATTATTAAAGCTGAAACTATCTCAGTAAAATAAAGAGGACAAAAAGCACCTCTTCTGACTTTCTGCCTTCTGTTTATCTGGTTAACGACAAATTAAGTGCACTAAAACAATGGCACAAACATGATATTTCAGAAAAAAAACTCTGCCATGCACCTTCTCATTTGTACACAATTTGTATATATGGGTGATATAGTAGTGAGCTGCTGGTTATTTCTACAGAGACAACCAAAACCTGGCCGTTTGGATTTGTTAAGTAAATGGGCATGCTTCGCCCCATTGGACCAGAACTCTGGCCAGAAGAGAAGGGAGAATTCTACTCAGATTAAAAATTATTGGCTGGAGGGAAGCATTGTTGGCGTATCAAAGGCAGCTTTCTATCCTATACACATTTACCTGGGAGTAAGTCTCATTCTACACACATATTGGGATTTGAATCTGAGTAAACATGTGCAGAATTATACTGCACATCTGGAGCTAACCCATTAGTTTCAATGGCTCCAACCCAACTGCATATGCCTATATACCACAGAAATGAATGGAACTTAAATATAAGTAATTGTACAGTGACTTTTGCCTTTATGGCAAGTAAATGGGGTTTAATCCATGGATGCACAATGGCAAGATTGCCCCTTAAGAATGGACACCCTATTAAATGAAGAACAATTAGTAGCAGAAGTTTTTATTTTATAGCATAAACAAAAAACCCCACCTAAAATATAAAAAAACCCCAGATGTTCCTCATAAAATTAAACTTTTAAGGAAACGAGGAAAAAGAAAAAGAAAAAGAAATGCTTTCGGGGATTGGTTTTTTAAAATTCCTGTGCTTTATGAACTGCTTGAAAATGAAGCAATTCCCCATAGTGAAATTACAGGTCTCTTATTTTGTAGGCCTTAAATTAAAAGACAGCTGAATGGAGTACACTTCTTAACTTACTCTGAAAATTCAATTATTTTCTCTTAAGTAACTGAAAACTGAACTACGTGTTATAATACATGCATGCAAGGATTAACTCCCTTCAAAAATAAGCAAAGATTTTTGACTATGATTACGGTATAGCAAATAAAGATTTAAAAACATAGTGCTGAAGTAAGAAAATTCATACCACAATCATACAAGTAAGAGTCTGGTATACTTTCGAAATTATCCTGCATATATGACCATTATAATAAGCAAGGAAACAAACAATTAAATTTAACAGGATGCTCATTCCTGGTTGTGACTGAGGAGGAGCTTTTCATCCCATTTTTTGTACCTGCTGAGGAGACACATGCTATATAACATACTATAATCTGTCACTGTTTGTATTCCACTTCCCGGTTGTTTTTTACACAAAGCCCCATACATCATTAAAATGGTGCAAGTTCTTCATGCAAGTTTGGCATGGGTTCACCCACTGACCTACTTCCTTGTCACTGCCCCAGCCTCCTTGAGTATTATTGTAGTCGCATTTTTGCATTGAATTTGTTCCATTTGTGCCAACAACAACAAAATGTACCTGTTCAGCCATACAGTGATCATTCTGTCTGCTAGTACAAGCTAAAATGCTGGATACTTTCCAGAAACATATTTGGGTACTTCACATTCCTAGAAAACTAGATCCTAGAAACTTTAATCCCAGGCAAGCAAATACAACATATGGAAACCCTGAGAATGTGCAGGAAACATACATTGATTATTTCTGGGACAAAGGGCACACATATGCATGTCAGGAGCTCATCCTACACTTGAGTAGGACCCTGGCAGAGACACATGCCCGACTGGCATGTTCTCTCCCTCCTGGTCGATTATTCAGGAGCTTCAAAAGCTTTCTTCTGCCGGAACATCACAGCGATCGATGCCAACAGACACCGGCACACTTCGGGATCCACAGAGTTTGCGCAGTTGCGTAGCAGATCTCAGCAACTCAGCATTTTGGCTAATCTACTTTATTTACATATAAACACACACGGAGCACTGGAACATGGCACCCTCTCTCTCTAGCATTAGACAGCAAAGAGAAAAAACAAAGGACAATAGTCCCAATTCATGGAACACAGTAACACAAACATTTTCACACTTTGTGGAGTCAAAATATACACCGTCATGTGATAGACAAAAATCCCATAACTGCAATCATGCAGCAGGAATTCCAACAATGCATGTACATCATCTGATGACTGAAGCCTCAAATGATGACTACTGTGAGTGAATATATCACCACTGTATTCCATGGACTGAGCTTTCATATCACATTCACAGTGCTTTTCAGTGGAATTGCCTCTAACATTCAGCTACTAGGCACAGTGTGTATAGTATGTGTCCCTTAAAGGAGAAGTGAAAAGCATAAAGGTCCACAATAGACACACCTCAAGACATCAGTTATTTTCCTTTCCATTTCCAAAATAGCTAAAAATTAAATAAATTATTGTAAGGCCCATGCAGTTGAAAAAGTATATGAAGTCCATACTTGCATTATATTGTTTAAAAGAGTGTGAAATGATAGCATTCACATTGAATGAAGTTTTAACTGTATGCTGCTTGAGTATAACACAATTACACAAACTGTGCATGGCACAGAACTGTTAGGTTGCTTCCACACTAGTCCCTTTCTCTGGAATTGTAATTCTTCATTCACTTATTAATTTATGGAGAATCTATATGACATTGTTGCAAAACCACTGCATGCTTGTTTTGTCTGAGATAGTCACCCATGTTTCCCCCCCAGACCTAGCCTGGCCTATACACAATCAGTGGGTAGACTAGTGCTGGGTAAATATTTGCAGTATACAGCTAGGCAGTGAAAAGCCTTCAGTAATCTATAGCCATTATTAAGGATGTGGTGTTCACAAAGTAGCAAATGCTGTGAGAACAGGGATGGTGCAAGCACGTATCTGTTTTCATCTGCGATTTGCTGGAAGTATGTTTGAGTCAGAGTTGAGAATGATACCTGAAAGGGTAATGAAGCGTTTTGAAAAGAAATGGTGGCTTCTAGAATGGAGAGCCCGAGTAAGTACAACATTGGGCATAAAATGTCAATTCAATGCTCTAATAAAAACGGTGTGTGTTGAATGCTAAAATATATATTTTTTAACATGCTGATCAATTCTGTATTTTTAAGAAAAGATCAAGCATCTGTCACGTTTAACTTTAATTTACTGAACATCTGAAATAAAGTATCTTCTCTATGCTCCAAAGAATACTAAACCTCATCAAATTTAAGACATCAACCTCCCATCATATAGCAATATAGTGGTACCTCGGTTTTCGAACACCTCCGTAGTCAAACGTTTCGGATCTCGAACGCCAAAAACCCAGAAGTAAATGCCTTGTTTTTTTAATATGCCTCGGAAGTCAAACAGGAAACACAGCTTCTGCTTTGAGTTTTACGTATTAAGGCTTCCGTTTTGAGGCTTCAGCTTTCAGTTTTCAAATGTTTCGGAACTTTAGCGGACTTTTTAGGCATGTACGTTTAAAAGCTATATTCAGATTAATTCAACATTAATTTGAAGACAGAAATGCAATCCTGAATTTCTCAACATAGGAGTGGACACTAATATTTAAATAAGTTACATTTAATTAAATAAGTATTTTATTTCAATTGATATGCACTTTGACAATAGTTAAAATCTGCACAGTGTCTGAGAAAAGACAATCACTAGCAAAACTGGTATTGGATCTTTAGTACGAAATAAACCTATCAGTCTTGATGTTGCATAGTATTTTACTTATGCATTGTATTTTACTTATGGAGAAACGTTTAATGAACAATGAAAGAAGCTCTGAGAAGTATCATCAGTAGAAGAGGAATGAATGTAATAACTGGAATATAAGGTGACACTGTGGACTGGTAGTTGCTGTAAGTAATATAGAGACTGCAGTGGTCAGATTATCCTAACAAAATCCTAACAGATTATCCTAACACAAGGTTCAAACATTGTGTTTATGATCATGTGAATCATTCCAGCCAATCTGGAGTTCTAAATTCCATGAGCAATCCTGGTTTGCAACCTGGTGATCAGTTATTGGATGTCAATTTCAGTGATCACAGGAACACTTTTTCAAATTCTGAGGTTGTGCTGCTGGCCGATAAATGTGATTAGCAAGCTCGCTAATTATACTGTATATGTGAAAGAGCACAGTAACAGCTGGGGAAACATAGGCAAAAGACCAGATGCCTTATCCAGATGTGCTCTTGTGCAACTGTTGGGATGATGTTTGTGCAACCCAATTAGAAAAGGAGTAATCACATCTATCAACTGGGAGGAGGAGTAAAGATCTGAATCCAGTTTTCTTTGACAGCCTATTTGAACCTCACTTGTGCAATGGAATAATTGCACACTTTTCCTCATCAAATAACCTGTTCAGTCAGCAAATTTAGAAGAAACTCTACATCAATCTTATCAAGGAACAGAGTGTTCAATTGTTTTCTCACCTCTTAAAATATTTTATTTGACGAAAGCTCATTTCCTTCTGAGAAGAATGGATAGCACATAAGAGAAATGCGGGGTATATCTTTGCATCAACCCACCACATTATAATTCTGATCTTTTGAGGCTTTATGAGGATGACTAACCTCCAGAATCACTTTTGGAAAGCAACAATGAAACCATAGTTATATGGTGGAAGACTACAATCCTATATATGAAAACCTACAAGGGAAAAATTTACTACTCCTTAACACATTGCCTAATGACTCATCCAAATCAGCCTCTGGAAAGAGGCAGCAATCTCCTTCATACAGTAAGAAGAGGCAGGTGTTTGAAAACCTCTTCCTAGCACTTGCCCTTTGCCTGGTAGTCCAGATGAGGATAAATCAAGAGGGGTGAGGAGCTTCCACAAAACAATGACCTGAGTCTCGCATCTTACCCCATTCTTATTCCAAAGATTAAGTTATACTGATTAAGCAATATCTATTTGTTTGGGCAATGACAGCAATACACTGAACAGAACCTGTCAGGAGGAGGGAAGTCCAGTTCATTTAGCCATTTGGGCACAGCAGCTGCCACTAGAAACAGCAAGGTTCTGCTTCAGCAGGATCTCTCTGCAATTTGTGGAAGTGCTTGCTATTGTATAACATCATCTACTGTTTCCGCAGTGCAGAATATATTATTTAAGAACACCACTACTTTTCCTTCCTTGTACCTGCAATGCAGGTCTTTTTTGCATCTACATCCATGATTCGATGTTTCGACTGTGAAGATACCAAGAAAGAGTCCAGAAATATTGTCAAAGGATAAGTACTATGTTTACATTAGATTTACAAATTAGTAATAGGTGCTAAAAGTGGTATGCCACAGAAAAAAATACTATTGGGAATGGTAGTTATTTACTTTGTAATTTTAGAAGCCAATCTTAGTTTTTGTATTGGCTGTATGTATAACAGACACAGAATTAACTTGGAAGATCAAACTGAAAACAGCAGGTGGATAGGCAGAAAATACAAAACCATTTGGATATTGGAGATAAATGGGTGCATTTCAAGTGAAATGTGGTTTTAAATTTAGATAAATGCACAACAATCAGCAGGTGGGGAGGATTAACACCAATACAAGCATCAAGCTGGTGAATGCCAATTTTCATTTAGAAAAAAAATTGCAATATATTTCACAGTTTACTCACACTGTGAAAATTCACACTGAGGTATGTGCATTAGGTCTGACAACTTGTTTCCTATATACCAGACTTATGTGACTTGTAAAGAACAACAATATAGAACCGTAAACCAGACACCTCAGTATTTTCTTTAAAAGGTTAAAATTGTAACAAAGTTTACTGTGGGTTTATTGAACTTCCAATATAAGTATACACCTTATGCGCACCCAGTATGCCCTGTATGCTGTACTAAAACTACCAAAATGGCAAAGAAAAAACTGCATTCTGCAACCTGTATAAATATTTTTTTTTCCTGATTTCACCAGGGATGAGATAAGAAGTTTGGCAAGGCACCAAAGTACTACCTGAAGACCAATGGAAAATGTTATGTAACCACAATACTGGCTTCTAATATTTTACCAGATGTTTTGCAAATGCTTTCACTTCTATTTTAGCAGCCATATATTGCAGTACTATAAATCTTATTGTTTTAAAACAGAAGCTGATCCCCCAAAAGCACATAATATTCTTCACATACAGTATTATAATATTCTGTACTTTTTTGCACTTCAGTGGAACTGTGGAATACACATCTTCTTCATGAAAAATTGGGACATTCCAATCCTACAGAACACATAGAAACAAAATCACAAAAAGCAAAATCCACTTTGGTGTGGTTATCACCTAGCAGTTGTGAAAAACAATTAGGCTATGTAATTGTATGAGCTGAAGATCATCGTGATGTGCTCCTTAACAGAACTATGCCGAGTGCCAACGACTGCTGGACAGATCAGCAATTCCACGATGGCTATGAAGATTATACCTCAGGACTGGTTTGCTGAGAATGACAGTGAGACTGAATGCATGATTGACAAGAAAAGGAAGGCCTTTCAGATCTGGCAAAGAGATAGAAACTGTGCCACTAAGAAAAAACTCTATGCCAACGCTAAGGCTGAGGGTCAAAGAAGAACCAGAGAACGCAAAAACACCTGGTGGGTAAAAAAAAAGCTCAAGAGATCCAGCACTTAGCCGACACTCATAATGCACAGAGTTTCTTTAAAGCCACAAAGACTATCTATGGGCCAACAAATCATAGCTAAACAAACGGTACCACACTTCTAAAAGATAAAGAAGCTATTGCACTGCACTGGAAAGAACATTATCAGCATCTCCTTAACCACAACTCCCCCATAGCTGCTGAGGTCTTCTCACAAATCCCACAAAAACAAATTAGAAATGAGCTTGCAGTATCTCCAAAACTGGGAGAGTTGTGTACAGCTATTAAGCAAATGAAAAACAACAAAGCCAGCGAACCTGATAAGAAACCTGTTGAAGTCTTCAAAGTGGGTGGAATTGAACTTACACAACTTCACAAGCTAATCAAAAAAATCTGGGAGAGAGAGCAGATCCCAACAGACTTTAGGGATGCCAAAATTATCTCTTTAAAAAAAGGTGAAAGAATGGATTGCAGAAGCTATCAAGGTATCTCTTTATTAGCTGCAGCCAGCAAAATTCTTGCAAGGATCTTAGCAAACCGTCACCTCACAATATCCGAGGCTACCCTTCCTGAATCTCCAAATGGTTTTAGACCTTCTAGGGGGACATTGGACATGATTTTCACCGCTTGAATGTTTCAAGTAAAATGCAGAGAGCAAAACCAACTCCTGTATATGGTGTTTATTGACCTGACTAAGGCCTTAGTAAATCGTAATGCCCTGTGGACTGTCCTTATGAAAATTGGTGCCCAGATAAATTTGTAAACATCCTTCAGCGCCTCCATGATAATATGACAGCAACAATCACAGATAACAATGGCTCTCAGTGAACCATTCACAGTGGATCAGGTGATAAACAGGGTTGTGTTATCGTCCCAATTCTATTTATTATTTTCATCTCCACGATCCTACACATTGTTGAAGGAAACTCCCCACCGGAGTAGAAATCATATATTGAAGAGATGGAAAGCTCTTTAATCTGAGTAGGCTGAAAAGCAAAGAGTAACGTTACCATAACTTCCGTCATAGAGCATAAGTATGCTGATGACAACATGTGTGCACACTCGGAGGATGACCTTCAAACCACCCAAAATATCTTTGCAGAAAAGCTTGGCCTTCACTCAACATCCAAAAAACCAAAGTGCTGCGCCAACAAGCACAAAACAACCTCTCTGCAGCACCACAAAACCAACTCAATGGTGTAACGTTGGAAAGTGTCAATCACTTCTGCTACCTGGGCAGTTATCTTTCCACAAGGGCCAATGTTGATGCCAAAATCCAGCATCGCCTGAGCACTGCAAGTGCAGCTTTCTCCCGATTGAAGGGCAGAGTGTTTGAGCACCAGGACATTTGCAGGGGAACCAAAATACTTGTTTACAAAGCTATTGTACTACCAACCTTACTGCGTGCTTGTGAAACATGGACCACCTATAAATGCCATCTCCAACTCCTTGAAAGATTCCATCAACAGTGTCTCTGAAAAAATTACATATCACTTGGGAAGATAGGCGAACTAATGCCAGTGTACTGGAAGAAGCAAAGATCACTAGTGTCGAAGCAATGATTCTTCAACATCAGTTCTGTTGTACTGCTCATGTTGTTCGGATGCCCAATTATCGTCTTCCAAAGCAACTACTCTATTCCCAACTTAAAAATGGAAAGTGTAATGCTGGTGGTCAACAAAAGAGGTTTAAAGACTCTCTCAATGCAAATCTTTAAAATTGTAGCACAAACACCGACAATTGTGAAACACTGGCCTACAAGTGCTCCAACTGGAGAACAGCCTTTACCAAAGGTGTCATGAACTTTGAAGATGCTCAAACTCAGGACAAAAGGGAGAAACGTGCTAAGAGGAAGGCATGCTTGGCAAACCCTCACCATGATCAACTCCCCGCTGGAAACCTATGTCCCCATTGTGGAAGGATTTGTGGATCCAGAATTGGCCTCCACAGTCACTTACAGACTCACTGTTAAGACCGTGTTCATGGAAGACAATCTTACTTGGCTAGGAGTGATTGGCAAAGAAGCAGAAGAGTTCCTGTATCACCGTGGCTGGATACACCATTGTAGAGTTGGAAGGGACATTGAGGGTCATTTGGTAAAACCCCCTGCAATGCAGGAATCTCAGTTAAAGCATCAATGAGAGATGGCCCTTCAACCTCTGCTTAAAAACCTTCAAAGAAAGAGGGTCCATAACCTCCCAAGAGGTTCCACTGCCGAACAGCTCTTACTGTCAGAAATTTTTTCCTGGTGTTTATTCAGAATCTCCTTTCTTGTAACTTGAAGCCATGGGTTCGAGTTCTACCCTCCAGAGCAGGAGAAAACAGACTTCTCCATCTTCCATGTGATAGCCCTTAAGATATTTGAAAATGGCTATCATATCTCCTCTCAGTTTCCTCTTTTCCAGGCTAAACATACCCAGCTCCTTCAACCATTCCTCATAAGGCTTGGTTTCCAAACCCTTGGTTTCCAGACCCTAGATCATCCAGACCCTAGATCCCACTACTCTGCACACATTCCAGTTTGTCAACATCCTTCCTAAATTGTGGTGCCCAGAACAGGACGTAGGACTCCAGGTGTGGTCTGGAGTCTATTACTTCCCTTGATCTGGACACTATACTTCTCTTGATGCTTCATCAAGCGAGACCACTCCATTGAGATCCCCCATCACTATGTTCTATTGTTACATATATCAAACAATTTCTCTTCCAATGTTTTTTTAAAAACATTGGCCCTCAATAAGCTTAATTCCTTAATTCACACCCTCCATCAACACTGGGGAAAAACACAGGGAAATACATTTTCTGCATGTTTTCCATTCCACAACTAATACTGGCTTTGGAATGGGGATTTGCATCAGGGTGTCAACATAAAGGGAAGAGTTGGATATCCCTCCCTTTTCCACGTTGGCTCTCCATAACCTGCAGCTGCTTTTAATCAAAAGAGTAAGACAAAAGTGATGATTTGGGGAGATGTATTTCACATACATCTCTGGCATCATGCCAACTTTGGCTCCAAGAATAATATTTCAGATTTCTGACAACACGGGCTGTAGACTATAAAGGCTTATGCAATAATAAATCTTTTGGTCTTAAAGGTGTCTGAAGACTCTTATTTGTTCATTGTAACTATCAGGACTACCCCTCTCAAATTTCTTATGTAGCCATTGACTCACACCATAAAACGTTGGAATCAAACACAACTCTGCAGAATTTCATACAGGAGTTCTCCTCAGACCCATGAGCAAGCAATCTTTTTTTTTTTTTATGTCGCCTTTTGAAAGTTAAAACCATGCTCAAGGAAGCTTGCTCTCTCTCTATATATACACGGACATATTGAACAATTTCCATATAAATAAGAAAGCTAAAATAGCAATACAAAAATTTGCTATCAATAACAGAAACGACCTCCCACCACCATTGCAACAAAACGTCCTAAACAACACCCCAGCCCAAGAGTTTGTTCAGCAGCCTCAACTTTTGTAGCTGGAATTAGTCAGGGCCCCACCCTCCCAGGTCAGGTGGGAAAAGGCCTGCAATGAAGGGGGCTGGTCTTCCAGGTCTTATAGCCAATAGGATGAGTTCCACATACTCCAAAGTAGCTCAACAGCGCCACCCGGAGCGTCCAGGATTTCTCACCTCCACTGTGAACCTGGATTAGTAGTTACAGTGGAGTCTTGGTTCTCAAAGAGCTTAGTTGACGAACAAATTGGCTCCTGAACGGCGAAAACCCAGAAGTAAGTATTCCCATTTTCAAACGGTTTTCGCAAGCTGAACATCTGATGTGGCTGTTGGCTATTGTTTCCAGGGCGCCTGTGCCAATCGTAAGCCGCACCTTGGTTTTCGAACATTTTGGGAGTCGAACAGACTTCCAGAACAGATAAAGTTCGAGAACCAAGGTTCCACTGTATTTCTGAACATACACCCTCAAGTTAAGCCTCTTTTCACAAAGATTAACTGGCCAGAACTGATTAGCTTTTTTTTTACTTGTAGGTACCTATTAGTTAGAAGGGACGTGGGTGTCGCTGTGGTCTAAACCACTGAGCCTAAGGCTTGCCGATCAGAAGGTTGGTGGTTTGAATCCCCACAACGGGGTGAGCACCCGTTGCTCGGTCCCTGCTCCTGCCAACCCAGCAGTTGGAAAGCACCTCAAAGTGCAAGTAGATAAATAGGTACCGCTCTGGCGGGAAGGTAAACGGCGTTTCCGTGCGCTGCTCTGGTTCGCCAGAAGCGGCTTAGTCATGCTGGCCACATGACCCGGAAGCTGTACGCCCGCTCCCTTGGCCAATAAAGCAAGATGAGTGCCGCAACCCCAGAGTCGTTTGCGACTGGACCACATGGACCACCTATTAGTTATTATTATTATTTATTCAATTCATATCCCTCCTGAAGGCTCCCAGGGTGGCACCCATAATAACTAGGCTCCAAGTAAATTCCTGATTGCCCACAGAGACCGGTGCCATTACAGATAGAGCACATCTCATGACTGGGCAAAACATCAATCTTTTCCTGCTTCTTTTGCTCTCAGGTTCCCATAGACTTCAAAATGGGTTGAAGGGAGGAACCCTTGGCAGTAGGGTATAGAAGCTTCTCTAGCAGCTGATCAGTCCTTTGATATGGCAGGAGATTCACTGTGTCTGGTGGCAACCTATCATCATTCTTTTGTTTTTATGGGAGATCTTATATAAGATGGGGTCTGCCAGTAAGGAAAAGGCTTCCCTGCCTCCGATCAAAGCCCTATCTGAAAATACCAGGGATTATTCTGGGTTTCAACACATCTATCATGCCTCCTCTTGTGCATGAGGGAAGGCAGAATATGTATATCCTTCCATGCTATACAGTGTTTTTATAAGGACCTGTATTCAAATATTTATAATCTGCTCCCTGATAAATTGAAGACACTTTTTAGTTGATCAAACGTTCTTATAA
Source organism: Podarcis liolepis (assembly GCF_965112155.1). Taxonomy (NCBI): domain Eukaryota; kingdom Metazoa; phylum Chordata; class Lepidosauria; order Squamata; family Lacertidae; genus Podarcis; species Podarcis liolepis. The sequence goes on from NC_139556.1 coordinate 4,663,210, forward strand.
ATTCATCTAATTTATAAATCATTTAACTGTTGAAACCTTATTATAAAATATATGGAATGGTTTCTACAGTGCTTTTTTCTAGAAAAAGAGGTGCAGGAACTCCCAAGAAAAAGAGGTGCTCTGCTGCCCAGATCGCAGCGACCTACTGCATGCCGTCTCCAGCATGCAGCTATGAGAGCCATTCCGGCAGCAACACTAAAAAGGTGCCGGAATGCAACAAAGGGGTGCCGGAATTCACCACACAGCAAGTTCTGGCTGTAAAAAAAACCCCGGGTTTCCATTTTTTCCTGTTGTATAACCATCAAAATGAGAACAATTTTAGAATTAATCAATTCTGTTAAGTTTTTAAATACTTACCAAGGGGAGCCATATATCCTGAAGCCCCTTACTGTCACTTCTGAATCTTGAAGGTATATGCAATTTGTTAAGAGAGACTGCACATTTTCGTAGCTTTCTGGCTTCAGCTTGGATACAGAGGGAAAGTAGTAAAAGTCCTGCTTGATTAAGTCCGCCATGAACTCTTGGTCAAATGTCAGTTCATGATTGCCTGCTATCACAATCTTGTATTCATATGGTAGGCTGCCTAAATGGTAGGGAGAAAACACAATAAACCCATTTATTGTTACACTTATTTTTAAAAACCCCAAAATGAAGTATGCATATTCAAATTATGCCACCGATGTTGCCAATCATTCCAAAGGAAGTCCAAAGATGAAACTCATAGTGATTATACCTAGGAAAGCAATATGGCTTGCACTTCTTCAAGTTCTTGGCAAGTCAAACCCTTTAAATATTTGCTTCTTGTGGGATAATAACTAGTGATTTTTGCACATTTGTAGAAATTTTACTCACCATAATTAAAAGTTATAATTCATTGCAAATTAAAAGTTAATTTTAGTGTTTCACAAGAATAGCTGACAAATCTGTTTGTGTCATTACTAAAAGTATCAAACATGTTCAGGTTTTATGTATATTTTACGTTGTTTAAATGCATGGCCATTATTTGACTAGTCAATTGATCAACTATTTATGATGCAACTTTGTTCCCCAAGCACTGTTCTCCTCATTTGAGTTGTGATACTAGAAGTGAGGTCAACTACACAAAAAGCACCTGGAAGGTAAAAAAACAGGTGTGGATAAAGTTCAGCACCTCTTACTCAGGTACATATTTTGCTACTGAAATACCTGCTCCTATTGTGTTTATGACATTTCCGTACTTAAACACACAAAACTCATCTATCACATCTCACGTGGCCCTAACTATCAATACACATTAGTATAGTACTTCGGTAAATATCCATTCTTACCCATTTCCCCCCTAGACACCTATTTTTCCATACAAGCTAAAATGTATCCCCCTACCCTGAAATCCTATCAGAATTACTCATCTACATGAATATTGATTTTGAAATGATAGCTAACAAATCTAGCTTTAATATAACCTGGACATATATACTTTTTAAAATAAAAAAGCCCACTCTCTTTCATCTCTATTCTTTACTGCACATCAGGATTTTCTGCCCTTATGATAAAATTAGATTTATTCAAAACTCTTCTTGAAATTTAAGATATAATTTCAATTGCAGTTTGAAAAGACTTGTCTCCTTTTCATATATATGTTGACACCAACATGAGCTGCTAATATCACACAAGTGCTATAACTGTTAACAAGCTTCAAACTAGTATCCTTATAAAATACAGAAGAAAATTCAATACAGTAGTACCTCAGGTTACATATGCTTCAGGTTACAGACTCCAGTAACCCAGAAACATTACTTCAGGTTAAGAACTTTCCTTTAGGATGAAAACAGAAATCGTGCAGCAGCGGCAGCAGGAGACCCCATTAGCTAAAGTGGTGCTTCAGGTTAAGAACAGTTTCAGGTTAACAACGGACCTCCAGAACGAATTAAGTACTTAACCCGAGGTACCACTGTACTAAACTTGCATGAACAATTCCATTTCCACTGTGATTTCTAAATGATTTCCAGCTCATCTAAACCTACTAAATCTACTAAACTAAAAGCTGTAAGCTGGATATAGTTGTTGCTTCAAATCTTCAAATAATGTATTTATGTCATGCTGCTGTCTATGGATGTTACTTAAGCAAATTATCAAATGACTTTAAATGTACAGCAACATTTATCATAGAGGTAGCTGCATCGTTGTGGTTATAGGTCCGTCAGCTGTTCAGTTAACAACTCTGTTTTTGATGAGTTTGCAGCACAGCTTTTTTCAAGCTTCTCCATACCTAGTGGCAAGTCAGTAAGCCTTACATTACAGAAAATGACCTGATTATTTTTCCCAAACTAAATATTAGGCCATAATATTATAAATATTTATGCTTGCTCAACCACAGAAGAACTTGCTGTTCAGTAGTTCTCATTCACAGAGCTATATACAGTGGTATCTTGCAAGACGAATGCCTCGCAAGACGAAAAACTCACAAGACGAAAGAGTTTTTGGTTTTTTGAATTGCTTCGCAAGGCGAATTTCCCAATGGGCTTGCTTCGCAAGACGAAAACGTCTTGCAAGTTTGTTTCCTTTTTCTTAAAACCGTTAATACCCAGGGTGCATTGCTTCGCAAGACGAAAAATTTGCAAGACGAAAAAACTCGCAGAACGACTTAATTTCGTCTTGCGAGGCACCACTGTATGTTCAGATGCACAAATAGTTGCCTGCTTGGAGCCCTGGTCCCCAGTATTTGACATCTTGGGAGGTACTGGTCCATGGAAGCAGTAATGAGTTGGAAGAGGGCCAATAAACTGAAGCCATATCCTCACAAGACAGAGGCACGGGTGGTTTCCCTGCCTGGAAATTGGGTGAATGGTAAAGCTAAAGGTAAAGAACCCCTGGACAGTTAAGTCCAGTCAATGGTGACTATGGGGTTGTAGTGCTCATCTCACTTCAGGCCGAGGGAGCCACCATTTGTCCACAGACATGGTCAACATAACTAAACCTCTTCTGGTGCAATGGAACACCATTACAGAAGCCAGAGAGGACAGAAACACTGTTTACCTTCCCACCGCAGTGGTACCTATTTATCTACTTGCACTGGTATGCTTTCGAACTGCTAGGTTAGCAGCAGCTGAGAAAGAGCAATGGCAGCTCACCCAATCAAGCGGATTTGAACTGCCAACCTTCTGATCAGCAAGCCCAAGAGGCTCAGAGTTGCACTTACCCTCAAGTGACAGATTCAGTGCTGAACTTGAGGCTCTGAACTGAAATAGTGACTATTTCCACTGTGTATTAGGACTGTGTATTAGCTGTGGTTGTTCCCGGACCACGATAGCCTGGCCACACCTCTTCCTATATCAACCAATTTGGACTCTGAGGTTGGCAGAGGTCACCCTTTTTGTTGTCAGCTGTTGCACGGCAAGTGGCAATACGGGATCAGTCCTTATCCATAATAAAAACCCCAACTAGAACTCTCTCCCTCAGTAGGCATAGAATGACCCAGATTTGATGGAATTCAGGCATCAGGTTAAAATAAGGTTACCAGATTTTTTTCAATGAATCTGGGGACACTTTTCAACTTCAATGAATTTTGTATGGGGACTGATTTGTAAATCCGGGGACTGTCCCCAGGTTAAAATCTATCTCTTCTCCCAGGAATTTAGTGAATGAAATCTAGACAATTTGAGATCTTGAGATGTGTCAAACCACTGCTGGTTTGTCATCAATGGTGGTTTTAAAATTAACTTAGTTTTATATGTTTGTTGTTTCTTTGTATAACATATTGTTTTATAGTACATTGGAAATGGCTCTGATTCTTTTGAAATGAAGTACAGCCTACAAGGTTAATGAAATAAATTAAATTAGCAGCAGAGCTTTGCATCCCACATTCAGAAGATCCTATGTTCAGTCTTTGGCATCTCCAGCTAAAAAGAACTAGTAACAGCTGATATGAAATACCTTTTCCTAAGTAGAAAATATTTATCTAAATGGACAAGTACATTCTGTCCTGGTACAAGGCAGCAGCTTCTTATGTTCCTAATCAAATGCACGGAGAAGCCATTCAAAGTGAGGAAGCTACTCTATCTGAAGTAAATCACTGGACTGGAGTGAGCAGGATGGGATATTCCAATCAAATAAGTCAGTAAAATGTGGTTGCACTAAAATCCTACTAACACTCATCCATAGCTACTCCAGTATAGACTGGTTGGTGGAGTGCAGTCTTATGATCTAAAGTTAAATTATGCAGAATACTTTTGCCGTTTCAGAGTATTCTGAAAGCATTCTTTTGCAAGGTAAATTGCTTCTGCATTTGGGCTTCTTTTATGAATTAGAAAGATAACATACAATTTCCCATCACTTAAGCATAATGTAACAGACATGGCATGGCAATTACCACAAATATTGAAAATCCTTCTGTACTAGAAAGTCTTGTGTATTATTTCCAATGATTTCGAATTAATTTCCAAGACCAGGATGTAAAGAAATACGCAACTGTTTCTCTGCCTAACAGGCAAGTTTTTCTTGAGCAGCAGAAGTACTTTACTGCATGACAAACCAGTTTTGAAACTTGCAGGAGTTTGAAAACCAGTTCTTAACATAGAAAAAGAGCCTGCCTTTCAAAGGAGAGGAAGAAATTGACTGGGTGCCCATTTAGGCATGTCTAAATTAGCTTTTCAGATGCTAAATCAAATAGTGCAAATTATTAATAAATAACAGGGCACAGTGATTGGCCTAATATATAAAATTTGAAAACTCTTACCCTTTGACATATTTCCTAATATGATCAGGTTAAAAGAAGCCCTCAATGTAAACTTTTTCTGTCTCTCTTTATGGTGTTCTGTATACTGCCTATGTTTTTGGTGTAATGAGAGAGAGAAGAACACTTGTAATATAGGAACCCAAGAAGAATGTGGGTTGGGGAAACTGTAGATTATTGGCCAGCTCAGAAAGTGGTAGTGGGAAATCGCAGTTTGGCTCCTTGGTGTTTATGCTGTTGGATCCCAAAGGTTCCATCTTGTCTCCCATAGCATCTATTTGAAGCTGCTGAGTAAGATTGTATGAAGATTTGGAGTGAGGAACCATCAGTATGCTGATGGCACCCAGCTCCTTTTTGTTGGGACTCAAGTGAGATAGTAGACATGCTGAAACAACATCTGAAAGCAGTAATGGATTTGATGAGGGCCAATAAAATGAAGTTTAGTCCAGGTGAGACATTGTAGATGTTTGACCTAACCAGGGAGATGATGTTCAAGCTATTCTGAATGAAGTTGCAAACCTTCTAAAATATTAGGTTCAATGCTTGGTGGTTCACATAAGGGTGATACGTAAGTTGCAACGCCTTTAACAGCTAGCATGGTCACTGAAATATACTCAGAGTCGCAAAGTGATTTCATGCTCTTTATTCAGCTCATAGTGGTGAGGAGGAATGAATGAATGTCCCCTCACAGTATCTGCTTTATATACATTATTTACACAATGGGCTGCACATGATTGGCTAATTCCGGAATTCTACTGTAAGCCAATCAGGTTGTGGATTCACTTCTATCTGGAGCATGATTGGGTGGTTCCTGCCAACCAATCATACTGCTGCATTGTTCTAGGACCAATCAGACTGCTGCATTCTCAATCCTATTGTTCTAGGACTAATCAGACTGCTGCAATTTGGATCCTATTGTTCTAGGACCAATCAGACTGCTTCAGTTTGGATCCTATTCAACTCAGTACATAACACCCCTCCCCTCTAAGTTCCAGTCCTGCCCGGGAGGTCGCATTCATAGTCCTCAAGGTATGCCGGCGGCCTACGTGTGCGTTGCGGCCTGGAGTGTTCCCTGGTCCGGGCTCCAGGTTCTGGCTCGTGTTCCAAGGATGCTGGCTGTGATGGGGCTGTTTGGTCTGGTGCAACCGGCTCGCTCAGTCGTGGTTCTGGTTCCGGTGTCCTTCCGGCCTCACGGGTCCTCTCTGTATTTACTGATTCTGCCTCTCCTGCTGGCCCCTCCTGCTCTATGGGCCTCACTGCCCCGCTGTTCCCTTGGGACTCCTCTGACCTGTCCTCCTCCTGGGTTTCTCCCAAGAATCGTCGCCGTATCTGGTCGCAGTGGCGGCGCCAGCATTGCCCCCCATCCGTTAGCACCTCGTACGACACTGGGCCAGTGACCCTGGTGACTGTGGTGGGTACCCATGCTGGGCCTGCCCCAAAATTCTTTGCGTACACTGGGTCCTGGGCCTTGAAGGTCCGGGGGTTCCTGCCTTCCCCCACCACTACTTCATCCTGAGCTCTATCGGGGTGAAGGCGGTCCAATCTGATTGCAAGGCGCCGACCCATTAGTAGTTCAGCGGGGCTGCGGCCAGTCGTTGAGCTGGGGGTGCTGTGCTGTGCTAGAAGGAATGTGGCAAGGCGGTACTCCCAGTCCCCTTGTGTCATGCGGTGGAGGGTGTCCTTGGTGGTCCGCACCATGCGTTCTGCTTGGCCATTGGTGGCAGGGTGGAACGGCGCCGAACGGATGTGGCGGATGGCGTTCTGTGCTGTGAAGGTTTGGAATTCTCCTGACGTAAATGCAGTCCCGTTGTCTGAGACGAGAGTGTCAGGGAGCCCGTGGGTTGCAAACAGCCTGCGTAGTACCCGGATGGCTGCGGACGTGGAAGTGGACGGTACCAGTGCGACTTCCAGCCATTTGGTGTAGGAGTCCACCACTATGAAGAATGTTTTCCCCTGAAAGGGGCCAGCGAAATCCACATGCAGGCGTGACCATGGTGCTCGGGCGGACTCCCAGGACTGGACTGGGGCCCTTGGGGGATCTGGGCGGGATTCTTGGCAGGCCTGGCAGTGTTTGACCCAGGCCTCTATCTCTCCATCGATCCCCGGCCACCACACATAACTCCTGGCCAGGGCCTTCATTCTTACTACCCCTGGATGTGTCTCGTGTAGGGCTGTGAGGACCCTTTTGCGGAGGGGCTGGGGAACAACGACCCTGCTTCCCCATAACAGGCACCCCTTGTGGGCCGACAGTTCATGTTTGCGGGTTGTGTAGCCGGCGAATTCTGGCCCGGGGCTGCTGCTGGGCCATCCCCTCCACACCCAGTCCAGGACCCGGGAGATGACCCTATCTTTCTTGGAATGGTGTGCAACTTCTTGTGCCTGAATGGGGCGGTCGGGAAGCAGCTCCAGGGTCATAACCTCTTGTGCAGGTGCTGGGTCGGGGCCTGTTTCCGGTAGTGGTAGCCTGCTGAGGGCGTCCGCATGGCCCATCGCCTTCCCAGGTCGGTGAATCAGTGCATACTGGTAGCTGGCAAGGAAAATTGACCACCTGAGGACGCGAGGAGACAGCACTTGGGGGGTCTGCTTTTCGGGAGCAAACAAGCCAAGCAACGGCTTGTGGTCAGTCACCACGGTGAAGGGCCGCCCGTACAAGAAATCATGGAATTTTTTTACTCCCTTCACGATTGCCAGACCCTCCTTGTCGATTTGCGAATAGTTCCGCTCGGTTGCGTTGAGTGTCTGTGAAAAGTACGCCACCGGTACCTCTCTTCCATCCGGGAGTTGGTGCCCCAGGACAGCGCCAATGCCATAGGGTGAGGCGTCGCATGCTAGCACCACCGGCAGCCTCTCGTCGAAGTGTGCCAAGACAGAGTTTGAGACAAGCAAGTCCTTGACTGCCTGGAATGCGGCCTCCTGGCGCTGGCCCCACACCCAAGGGGCCCGCTTGTCCAGGAGTCTGTGTAGGGGCTCCGCTACCGCCGCTTTGTGGGGAAGGAAGGAATGGTAAAAGTTCAAAAGTCCCAAGAAGGCCTGAAGTTCAGTCTTGCTCTTGGGTGCTGGGGCATCACAAATGGCCCGTACCTTGTCCCCAGTCGGGTGGACCCCTTCTGCGTCCACCATAAATCCCAGAAAGTCCACCTGAGGCACTCCTAGTAGACATTTTTCCCGCTTCACCTTGAGACCCGCCGTCTGGAAACGGTGCAGAACTGTGCGGAGGCGGTCCTCAAACTCCTCTGGTGTGGGCCCGGCAATCAACACATCATCGAAGAAGGGGGTGACGCCAGGAATCCCTTTAAGGAGAGAGTCCATTAGATTCTGGAATATGCCTGGTGCCACGCTGACCCCGAATTGCAGCCGCTTTACCCTGAACGCTCCTCTGTGCATCACAATCGTCTGTGCCTCTGCTGTGGCCTCATCTACTGGCAGCTGTTGATATGCTTGGGCCAAGTCCAGCTTGCCAAAAATTTTCGACCCAGCCAGGGTGGCAAGGACATGGCTGACCACTGGCACTGGGTATGCGTGGGCCGTGAGGGCCTTGTTTATGGTACATTTGTAGTCTGCGCAGATGCGGACTGAACCATTAGGCTTGACGGGTGTGACGATTGGGGTTTCCCAGGGGGCATTAGGCACCGGCTCCAGCACTCCTTGCTCCACGAGTCGGTCCAATTCCTCGTCTATACGGGGTTTCAAGGCGAACGGGACCCGGCGGGCCTTGAGCCTGACTGGTCGTACTGCGGGGTCAAGCTGTAGCGCAATGGGGGGGCCCGTATACTGTCCCAATTTCCCGTCGAAAACCCCTGGAAATTCCTTGCATATGGCATCCACGTCCACTTGTAAGCTAGTGTGGTTCACCCCGTGACAGCTAGCCCCAATGGTCCAAACCATGCCAATCCCAGTAAGCTAATGTAGGGGCCCTTGACCACAAGCAAGTCCAGTTGCCGCGTCCGCCCTCGGTATTGCACCCTGAAGGTCCCCACCCCCATTGTGGGGACCTTACGTTTCTGGAAGTCCCGTAGGGTGAATGGGGCCGGCCTGAGTTTGGGACCCCCAGTAGGACACAGTTTCCTTAAGGTCCTTGCCGAGATTATGGATAGAGTTGAACCCGTGTCAAGCTCCATGCGGCATGGGGCCCCCTCTATCTGTACCTCTACATAAATTTTCTCTACGTTGGGGTGGGGCAACTGGTATACCTGGCATCCGTGAGCTCCGTCGAGTTGCCTTGGTGCGTTGGGCCCCGGGACCTGGGGGTCTTGGGTTGGTCATCTGATGCCTGGTGTCGGGTGGGCCGAGCCCGACACACCCGGGCGATGTGTCCCAATTTTCTGCACTGCCTGCACTCTGCATTGCGGAAACGGCAGGTCCTCCTCTCGTGATTCTCCCCGCAGCTTGCACAGTTTCCTCCTTCTCGTCGAGGCAGCTGTGGGCTGTGCGCTGCTTGAGTGCGCTGCTGTACTCGGTGCACCTCCTCCCTGTCGGATCCTGAGTCGTCGGTGAGGTCTTCGTGGTGGACCCTCGGTTGGGATGGCAGGCTCGGCCGTGCCTCTTGCGTCGACCTCTCGGCAGCTTCCGTTGCCAGGGCCTCCTCCAGAGCGACCTGGAATGTTAGGTCCTTCTTGGCGTAGAGGCGTCGTTGCAGCTTCTCATCCTTCAGGCCACCGACGAGGCGGTCACGAAGCATGTTCTCCAGCTCTGAGAAGTTGCAGAACCGGGCGGCTTGGCGGAGAGAGGTCACAAACCCAGTTATGGTTTCCCCAGGGGCTTGTCGCTTTGCGTAGAAGGCATTTCGACGAGCCACCACTGAGGGCTGCGGTGAAAAGTGCCCCTTCAGCTGTTCCATTATTGTTTTGTATGGAACAGTAGCGACGTCTTCAGGCGCAAGGAGAGCCCGGGCGATTTCAAACGTCTCCTCTCCGCAGACGCTGAAGAATATCGCCCTCTTCTTGGCGTCTTCTTCATCGGTGACCCCTCTGGCTTCTAGGAGGAAGGTGAAACGTGAGGCATACGCTTCCCAGTCTCCAGATGCTGGGTTGAATGGCGAGAAGCTGCTGTTGGCTGCCATTCTGAGTTCCTTGTGTCCCGGAGCTGAAGCCTGGATCCACGGTGCGAGGCAGCGTTGCGGCAGGTGGCGGTGCTGCGGTGCTGTGTGTGGCAGTCAGCTCAGCGGGATCCCACCTTCGTCGCCAGTGAAATATACTCAGAGTCGCAAAGTGATTTCATGCTCTTTATTCAGCTCATAGTGGTGAGGAGGAATGAATGAATGTCCCCTCACAGTATCTGCTTTATATACATTATTTACACAATGGGCTGCACATGATTGGCTAATTCCGGAATTCTACTGTAAGCCAATCAGGTTGTGGATTCACTTCTATCTGGAGCATGATTGGGTGGTTCCTGCCAACCAATCATACTGCTGCATTGTTCTAGGACCAATCAGACTGCTGCATTCTCAATCCTATTGTTCTAGGACTAATCAGACTGCTGCAATTTGGATCCTATTGTTCTAGGACCAATCAGACTGCTTCAGTTTGGATCCTATTCAACTCAGTACATAACAGTCACAGTGGCCCGTGACCTGTTAACCTCTCAACTTGATTACTACAAAGTGTTATACATGGGGTTGCATTTGAAGAGTTACCAGAGTACAGTTAGGCTGGGAATGAATAGAGAATATAGTCAAGGGACCCAAAGGACTGCCATTTTCACAGATACCTGCCTGAGTCCCTCATTTATCATCAGAAGTCTACATTCAGGTCCACGCACCATCTGATGGCAGATGAATAGTGACTGGGAACAGGGTTTTCTCATTTGTAAAAGCTCATATATAGAATTCCTTCTCCAAAGAAGCTCACCTGACACCAGCTCTGAGTCTTCTCAGCTCCACTGCCCATACTTCCAACATGTTTTAGAATTATCTTTATAAATCTGCTGTATTTCTTGTTTTTATTGTAGCATAAGCTTTTGGGGACTAAAGTCCAATTCACCAGATGCTTGAAATTTAATCCTCAGTTGGCAGGTGTATATACATCTATAACTAGAGCAAAATATAATTAGCCATTTTTCTGATTTTTTTTGTGTAACTGCATATTATCTATATCCCTAACTTCTTCACCATTAATTTTGTGAGTGTGAGTTCTGTTTTTCATTTTTCACTTCATTCTTTAATTTGATGGTATCAGTCTAATGGGCATGTGTCTGTCTATAGCTTATAGCTGATAATTGCTTTGTTTATTCATTTTGAACATTTATTTTACAAATTAAGGAATATGAAATGGATTGGGGGGAAATTTTATGTGCCAGCTAAAACACAGTATTCCAATTTTCAAACTACTGTGCACTTTATAGTGAGGATTTCAGCATTATGAGACACTGTGGTCCGTATTACTGGAGCAACAAAAGTAGGCTATCACCACATTTCTAGGGCCCCATTCACCTTATTGTTCATCATGTTTTTCAAGAATAAACAAAATACTGCCAAGGTTCTGAAAACCTGTTTGTAGTACTTATATTACTCAAAATGATTCCCAGCTTTGATTTATTACACCTACACCAGAAAGGTCACCTTAGCACTTAGGCACCCTATCTTTCCTGATCACAGCCTTCCCAGCAGCGCTACGTTTTATAAAAAGCAGGAAGAGGTTAATTGCAAGCTCTTGGGCAGAGGACGGAGGGTGACAGGAGAAGCGGGGGCAGCTGCAGTTGTACATTAAAGTTTACAACTTTTGAATGGTCAGCAGAGCACAACATGGGCAGAGGACATCATTCCAAAATCTATTCCTGCTTTGTTGGATGCAAAGTACTGATGGGTGAGCTCTCCCAAACTAGCTGTAGATCAACTAGGAGTTTTGTTATAATCTTTTAATTTGTTATAATCTATGGTTCGGTTGGGAGATATTTTTCCTATCTATTAGTGATCATTGCTTTTAATTTGTTATTGCTGATTTTAATGTTATATTTCCTTGAACTGTGTTGTATGGGTTTTTCTACTTTGTGTGTTGTAAAATTGTCAATAAATAAAATAAGTAATAATAACAACAACCAGTAATGAGCCAAGTTCTGCCCCCAAAATCTGAAGAAAAATTATTTTAAGCCAATGTAATCCATGGTTTGACAAAATGAACTTCCCCATCACCACCAGCCCTCCCCATTCCTGAAAGATCTGACTGCCTGCCCGCCCATGCAGCAGGATAATACCGGGAGAAGAGACTGAGAAGGCTTGTTGCTTCCCCTTTATCTTCATTTCCCAGGCAAGCTGTGCAGCCAATGGGCCAAATGTCCTTTGATTTTGTAGTGCAGCATTCTTCTGGTCAGTGCCCCACGCACATGAAGTGGGGAGGACAGAGTCAAACCTATCTCCTCTCTTCTGTCAATCACTGCTATTTTCCAGAGAAAGGGAGAGGGTGTTTTGGGAAGTAGTAAGGATTTTAGAGGGACGCGGATTTTTCAGAGGGACACGGGTGGCGCTGTGGGTAAAACTTCAGCGCCTAGGACTTGCCGATCGCATGGTCGGCGGTTCAAATCCCCGCGGCGGGGTGCACTCCCGTCGTTTGGTCCCAACGCCTGCCAACCTAGCAGTTCGAAAGCACCCCCGGGTTCAAGTAGATAAATAGGGACCGCTTACCAGCGGGAAGGTAAACGGCGTTCCGTGTGCTGCGCTGGCTCACCAGATGCAGCTTGTCATGCTGGCCACGTGACCCGGAAGTGTCTGCGGACAGCGCTGGCTCCCGGCCTATAGAGTGAGATGAGCGCACAACCCCAGAGTCTGGCAAGACTGGCCCGTACGGGCAGGGGTACCTTTACCTTTACTAAGGATTTTAGAGAGACAGCACAGATAGTAGAGGGAAGCTGGGAATTCTTCTATGGCTTGGATTTTCTATTCTTTTAGCAATGGATAGAAGAGATGACAACTATCGCAATATATGAACGGTTTACTTTTAGACGCAGATTGTGCACAGATAAATACAATTCTATTTGGAATGCATTTTTAAAAATTATCATGTCATGTAAGTAATTTCACATTAGTTGGAATAACTGCATTACTTGTATACCCATAATTTGTATTGTATCACTGTTTCAAATATTTTTTTCTTTCCTTTCACTTCATTCTCTCTCTTTCTTTCTCTCTCTCTCTCTCTCTCTCTCTCTCTCTCACACACACACACACACAAGCTGTGTAACGCATGTTTAGATCTCTGAAATAAAAGTAACAGTATATGTTAATGCCAAAGTCCAGCAATTGGGGGGGGGGGGTGCAAGCAGGGGGCAAGCTCCTTCTTTAGCGGGGCAGCTGCTTCCCCTCTGCCTTAGACCAGCCTGGTTTACCAGTGTTTACTCTTGGTCTGTGTGCACTACATTTCTGATCTGCTCTAGATTCCACATAGACCTGTTCCTTCTTTTGTTGGCTTTAATTGCTGCAAGGAGCATCAGTTCTAGAACCGAGCCTAATCATTTTACATGGCTATGCTTTTGTAGCCTTTCCTATGCTATGTGTGAAAATAAATAGTACAAATGATAAACTAACCTCAGTGAGACATATACACAAGCTCCTAACAGCAGTTTGTGCTCTGTTTTTCTGCAGATATTTTATTGAACAGATTTTAGTATTCTGTAAGAGCACTGGCAACCATATAAATGCTCACTTAACGCTTTCACTTTCTCATTTCAACCTTTTAGAATACTGAAGTGAGTGATACGGTAAAGACAGTGTAACTGTCTTAGATTGCATTTTAAGCATCTCATTGACAGTTCTGTGTTTAAACACTCGGCTGATGTCTGGGAAATTTACATTAACATTGAAAATGAATACACCTTATTAAACAACCTATAAACTGTTATATCTAAGCATCATTGAATAATAAAAGCTAGCAATTAAATTAAACATTAAAATATCAAATAAATACTACAACCCAGCACCAATATTAATAGGAAGGAAAAAGGTGGAGGTGGGTGTATACGTACACACACGGGAGAAAAATTGCCTTGGCTCAAAAATATACCTCCATTTTGAAACTAGACCAATTTACTTAAAAGAAGGTGTCACTGATTTCAATACAAGTTACTTCCAAGTACATGTGATGAGGATAACAGCTTTCCATATCCAATATTACATTTATAGTGGTCAGACAAATCATTTTCTAAGAAAATTGACTAACGTATACTACCTTACTTGGTATAACCTCCACTGAACTAAATTGGACTTGCTTCTGACCAGTGATGTGGGTTTTCTAGAAAAAAATCAATTGGGATTGTTAGGGATTGATTAGCTGCTTGTGCGTAAAAACGTGCTCCCTCAGAGTTTGTGCGACCCCACAAACCTCCGTGTGTGACGGAGCTCCTCAGACATGTCTGCTCTAGTCACTAGTAGAGTCCGACAGTGGCTGTCTGCGGAAGCGTTTCCAGCAAAGGAGCTCCTTAACGGAAACGCGTCTCCTGGACTCACGGCGTGACAGTTTCCGGCGAGGTGTGGGTCTCCCTATGGGAGACTCAGATACCTCCCCACTGTTCTCGCTGGAAGCTTCCCTGAGCCCTCCCTCCTGCTCGCATTCCCTCAGAGACCCACTCCTCCCCCTGCTGGTCCCTGCTTCAGCTGTTGAGTCTCTTTCTTCCTCCCTGAGTCCCTCCACCACCTGATGCTCCGATGGCAGTTCCCTGACATCCACCTCCCCTCCAGGGCCCCCCTCACCCCCTCCCATTTCCTCTCCCCTGGGAGGTGAAGGGCTAAAACCCCGAAACGAATCTTCCTCATCTTCCGACGTCTCGAACAATTCCCTCCATCGATCGTCGTCCTGGCTCGCTGAATCCTCTTCCTCTTCAGAATCTGGGAACCCCTCCAACTCCTCTTCCTCGTCGGTGGTGGCAAAGTATTCCCTTCGGAACCTCGCTACAGGCTGAGGTTTACGTGGGAACCTCTGATGAAAAGTCTCTATTAAAACTTCGTCATTGACATCCTCTGCCCTAACCCAGGTGTTTTCCGACTCCGGTTCCCCTTCCCACATTACCAAATACTCTACTTGATCTCCCTTCCACCTGGAATCGAGGATCTCCGCTACATGGTAGCTGTGTTCCTTCTCCTCCATTGCTGGTCCCCTAGTGACCCTCCCTTCACTGTCTCCTCTATACGGTGACAGCAACGACCTGTGAAAAACTGGGTGCAGCTTCATGTGGTTCGGTAACCGGAGCCTGAAAGCCACTGGATTGACCTGCTGCATGACTTCAAACGGACCCAGCCTTTTGGGTCTTAATTTCTTACAACCTCCTTTGAACGGCAACCCTTGGGTTGACAGCCACACCTGGTCCCCCACCCTGATGCTTTCACCTTCCCTTCGGTTTTTGTCTGCCTGCCTCTTATATTCCTCCTTAGCCCTGTTTAAGTTGAGTTGGAGCTGGCGATGGATCGCTTCCATTTCTTCAACGAACTGTTCTGCAGCTGGAACGCTCCAGTTCTCCCCCTCCCCCCCCGGGAAGGCTCTGGGATGGCACCCGTGATTAGCCAAAAAGGGGCTCATCCCCGTGGACACGTTCTCTGCATTGTTGTAGGCAAATTCTGCCAACGCCAGCTTCTCCACCCAATCATTCTCTCTGTCATTAACATAACACCTCAAATATTGTTGGAGAACCCCATTTGCTCTTTCCGCCTGCCCGTTGGTTTCTGGATGACGGGCCGTTGAAAAATTAACCTCTACATGCAGTAAGCTCATGAGCTTCCTCCAGAACCTGGAAGTAAATTGTTTCCCTCGGTCTGAAACCACCCTCAAGGGGGCGCCATGCAACCGAAACACATTCTCTACAAACAATTTGGCTGTTTCTTCTGCTGTGACCGCATGTGAGCAGGCTATAAAGTGGGCCATTTTA
Organism: Podarcis liolepis; assembly: GCF_965112155.1. NCBI lineage: Eukaryota > Metazoa > Chordata > Lepidosauria > Squamata > Lacertidae > Podarcis > Podarcis liolepis. The sequence continues at coordinate 4,678,769 of NC_139556.1, forward strand.
GTTAACAGGTCTACTACAACCATGATGGCTGTTTTCCCTCTAGACCTTGGCAGATCAGTCATGAAATCTATTGCCACTGCTTCCCACGGTCTTTCAGGTGTGGGCAGTGGTTCTAATAAACCAGCCTGCGCCCGCCTCTCCCCCTTGGCTCTTTGGCATTGTTCACACCCTCTCACATACTCCCGCACATCTTCCCTGACCTTGGGCCACCAAAATTCCCTGGTAACCAGCCACATGGTCTTGTGTTGCCCAAAATGCCCTGCTGTGGGGCTATCGTGCAGCTGCTTGAGTACCTTCTCCCTCAATTCCCCTTCAGGTATATATAACGCTCCCTTATAATACAATGCCCCGTTTCTCTCCTCAAAACCACCGGATTTGTCTTCCTCCCTCCTGAGATCCCTGAGTTTGTCCTGGGCGTATGCATCCTGCACCGTACCCTCTACCAATTCCCTTTGCCCCACCAAAGTCGCCCCACACACCCAGCGGTCCTCTGGAATGATATGGGTTTCTTCGGGTGCTCCCTCCCCCTCCAAATATTCAGGTTTGCGTGAGAGAGCGTCCGCCCTAACATTCTCTGGGCCTGGCACGTAACAAATCTCAAAGTTAAATTTGGAGAACTCCTGGGCCCATCTCAACTGCCTTTGGTTGAGCACTCGCGCAGTTCTCCAATACTCTAGATTTTTATGGTCCGTGCACACTTGCACCTTATGTTGTGCACCAACTAGCAGATGCCTCCATCTCCGGAACGCCTCATGAATAGCAAGAAGTTCTCGGTCGTACACCGTGTAGTTCCTCTCGGATTTGTTCAGCTTTCGCGAAAAGAAGGCACACGGTCGCCACTCTGACTCCTCCTTCCCCGGCTGCAGAAGAAGCACCGCCCCTATGGCTCTGTCAGATGCGTCTGTTTCAACCCTTAGCTTCTTTCGTAAATCCACATGCAGAAGTTGTTCTTCAGAGGCGAAGGCCCTTTTCAGCTCCTCAAACGCTCGCTCCGCCTCCGCCGTCCATACAAACTTCTTTTTACTGCTGAGACAGTCAGTGATGGGCGCCGTCAGATGGGCGAAGTTGCGGATGAACTTACGATAAAAGTTTCCAAACCCTAGGAACCTCTGCACATCCTTCTTGGTTTTGGGTGTTTTCCATTCCAGCACTGCCTGTACCTTGCCAATCCCTTGCCAATCCATGGCCAATCCCTTGTCTGACAGGCGGTACCCCAGGAATTCCACCTCCTTGGTATGGAACCGACACTTCTCCAGTTTGACCCACAGCCTGTTGGCTTGCAGTCTGCTCAACACTTCTCTGACGTCTCTCACATGTTGCTCCTCATTCTCCGAATACACCAACACATCATCTAGGAAAGCAACGCAATTCTTGTAGAGCAAAGGGCCCAGTACGTGGTTCATAAAAGATTGAAAACACGCTGAGCCTGCTTGTAATCCAAATGGCATAACGAGGTATTCAAATGCCCCCAAAGGGGTAAACATGGTGGTTTTCCATTCATCCCCTTTCCTTATGCGTATCAGGTTGTACGCCCCCCTTAGATCCAGCTTTGTAAAAATCTTTCCCTTCCTCACCCTGGTCAAAATATCATCAATTCTGGGCATAGGGAAAGCCACCGGTTCAGTCACTGCATTTAACCTCCTAAAATCGCATACAAGTCTCGGCTTGTCCGCGTTTTTTTTGTCCACAAAGAACACTGGGCTACCCCCTGCTGCTTTGGACTCTCTGATGAAGCCTCTCTTCAGGTTCTTGTCAATAAACCCTCGCAACTCCTGCATTTCTCTGTCTGACATTGCATACAACTTGCCCACGGGAAGCTGTGCTCCAGGGAGTAAATTGATCTGGCAATCAAAGGGTCTATGAGGTGGTAGTTGGTCAGCTTCCTTCTCGCTGAACACGTCGCTGAGATCTGCATACTGTGGTGGTACCTTCACCTTCTCCATTACTTCAGTCCCTGCTAGGGTGGCTTGGGCCCCTGCTGAACCCTTTTCCCCTTTGCAGTGTTCTAAGCAATGTGCTGAACCAAAGGACACCACTCTTTGATGCCAGCCAACCAGCGGATCATGTAGAGCTAGCCAGCTCATTCCCAAAATAATGGGAGCGCCTCCCAGGGTGGCCACATTAAACGCTATCAGTTCTGTGTGCCTTGCCACCCTCATTATCATTGGGACAGTCTGCAAGCTGACTCCTCCTCCCAACAACTCCCTGCCATCAATCGTGGTCACCTGCAGGGGGTTGCTTAAAGGGATAGTCTGTATCTGGTGTTCAGCAGCAAACTCCTTGCTCATAAAATTGCAGGAGCTGCCTGAGTCCAATAGCGCCTTTATTTTTAGGGGGTGCCCATTTTGCAGCTCTAGCGACACTTCAATCACTAGAGCAGGTCGAGGAGCTTCTGGCACGGGCACTTTCACTGCTCTTTGGCCTGGCTGCAGTGCCCCGATTGTGGCAACCAGGCGTTGGCTTTTACCTGCTCCGTTCCCCCCTGTTCTCCCCCCTCAACAGCTCCCACCATCCCTTGCCATTCCTTCCTCTGGGGGCAGACTCTGGCAAAGTGGCCTGGCTGTTGGCAGAGATAGCATTTCCGGGGGCCCTTTCCCTCCTTCTTAGCCCCCTCGCTGGTTTTTGAAAATGCGCGCGCGCGCGCTGTTCCGATTTCCATCGGCTCTGCCGGCGGGAAAGCTGGCTCAGGAATGTCTGGAATGCGGAACTCCTTCCAACGTTCCCCTCTCCCTTCCCGCCTCTCCAAGGCTCTTGCCTCCTGCCGCGCTCCTATGGTCAGCGCAGATTTGGTCAGCTGATCCATAGACTCCGCCCTGGGGCTCCGTGACAGCTCGTCTTTCACCGCCGAAGAAAGACCTTCTTCAAATAGCATTTGAATGGGTGCCGCCGATAAATCCCAACTCAGTCTGTGAATCAGCATGGTAAACTCAGTCCAGTACTCACGGACAGATCGACTTCCCTGCTTACAAGCCATTAGCTGTCTGCGCACCGCCCCTTCCTCAATATCGCTGGAAAACATGATATCCACTGCACGAAAGAACTTCCTCGTGTCCTTTAGTATGTCATTGTGCGTTGCCATTAGGGGTCGAACCCAGTCTCTCGCCCCTTTCTCAAGATGCCCAATTACGAAAGCAACTCGCGATTCCTCATCAGGGAACTCATCGAACTGCACATTAATGGCATATTGCATCTCTGTCCTAAAGGCATGGTAATCCTTGGGGTCCCCCCAAATTTTTGCACCAATCCTGGTACCTTTCTGGGGAATTGAGTGGCTCTCCCCTTCTTGTCTGCATCCTGAGCCCTTCTCTCCTCCAGCCTCGCCGTCTGCAGCGCCAGTTGGACCTCCAACGCTCGGTATCTATCTTCCAAGCTTGGACCAGCTCCAGCCCCCGCTCCTCCGGTTCCGGTTGGTTCGCTCATGATGCTTTCTCTTGCACAGGCAGCGTACAGAGACTGTCGGACTGCTGTTAGGGATTGATTAGCTGCTTGTGCGTAAAAACGTGCTCCCTCAGAGTTTGTGCGACCCCACAAACCTCCGTGTGTGACGGAGCTCCTCAGACATGTCTGCTCTAGTCACTAGTAGAGTCCGACAGTGGCTGTCTGCGGAAGCGTTTCCAGCAAAGGAGCTCCTTAACGGAAACGCGTCTCCTGGACTCACGGCGTGACAGTTTCCGGCGAGGTGTGGGTCTCCCTATGGGAGACTCAGATACCTCCCCACTGTTCTCGCTGGAAGCTTCCCTGAGCCCTCCCTCCTGCTCGCATTCCCTCAGAGACCCACTCCTCCCCCTGCTGGTCCCTGCTTCAGCTGTTGAGTCTCTTTCTTCCTCCCTGAGTCCCTCCACCACCTGATGCTCCGATGGCAGTTCCCTGACAGGGATATTTTCTGGGGGGAAATCCCTGGGCAAATTCAGGCAAAGCTAAAAACATTGAAACTGCCATACTTGTTTGCAATCTGCACCCATTCATTCTTACTAATGGACTTTTGAAACAGATTTTTTTTCAACAACAAAATAAAGCACTGGATAATTTACCTCTCCACATCACTGCTTCTGACTATAGATACGTAGAGGATTTTTAAGAGAGTAACTATGGGATGTACTACATGAGAAATCTTCGCTACAATCCTTATATGGAGGCCATTTACTGGTGCTGTTTCTGAAGTACATCGCTAACCTACAGTTAATTACTATTAAAATAAATGCCATTTTATGATTATGGCATGGAAATGAGTACCTAAAGAAATGGCACTATCCAAAAAAGTTGAGAGGGGGATTTAGTCAAAAAATGAGAATAGGTAGGGAGATACTTCCGAGAAGTTGTGCCTATTGCCTTTAAAAGCAAACAATACTTAGATTTTGAAATGCGGTAGATGGCAGGAGACAAGGCATGAAAACCTGCGCCCACTGCTTTGCGACAAGTACCACCTGGTGGCAAATACCCCCTTTCAGGCGATTAAGAGGGTTGTGGTGGGCCAGCTACAGGGACTCTTGCGTATTTCAACCCCCAACATTCTGGGTTCAGGCCTGATTATGGGACTGAATTGGCTTTGGCTGACCTGATGGATGGCCTTTATTGGGAGAAGGAAAGGAGGAGCGTGACCCTGTTGTCCTTACTCGATTTCCCAATGGTCTTTGATACAATGTTACTCTCTTGAACAGTCTTGGTGAGATGGTTATTGGAGGCAAGGTTTTACAGTTCAGATCTTATATCAGTTTCAGAGAATAGTATTAGATGATTGTTGCTCAATCTCCTGGCAGTTGTGCTGGGGGGTGCCATGGTCTGCCATCTTGTCAGCAATATGAAGCCATTAGGGGTTTGGGAGCAAAGAGTCATCAGTAGAGTGATGCTATCTACCTCTAAGATGTGAATCAGGAGAGGTCATGCTGGCAAGCCATGTACCTGCTGCCTGGACTCAGTGGTGGGTTGGATGAGGAAGTGGTGGGTTGGATGAGGACAAACAAACTACCTCTGAATGCTGACAAGACAGAGGTGTGCGGGTGGGTGGTTCCTAAGTCTGGGTTATTGCTCAGTTGTTCATAGTTTGCAGGTCCTCCTGGATCCATCTCTATCCCTAGAGGCCCAGGTGACCTCAGTGGCTAGGAGTGCCTTTGACCAGCATCAGCTGGTGAGACAGCTACGGCCATTTCTGGACCTGGATTATCAGACCGCTGCTGGTAACTAGATTACCTCAATGTGCTCTGTGTAGGTTTGCCCTTCAGTTTGGTTGAGAAGCAGCAGCTAGTGCAGAATTCAGCAGCTGAATTGCTCACTGGGGCAGACTAGTATCACCATGCTACACAAGTGCTGAAAGAATTGGACTTGCCAGCTCAGATGAGCTAAGTTCAATATTTTGTTTCTGGTGTACAAAGTCATACACAGCTTGGGACCAGGATACCTAAAGGACTTTCTCACCCCTTATATACCCAATCTATATGATCTTATCAAGAGGTCAATACAGGAATCAGGCCTTTAGGGTGATGGCACCTGCTCTTTGAAACTCCCTCCCATTAACGAACAGGCAGGTACCACCTCTGTTGCCTTTTGGTTCCTACTTAGGACCTTCCTTTTAAAACAATCCGTTTTAGTGTAGATATTCATCCCAGTCTGCATCTGTGTTGGATTTGAAATTGTTTTTAATATTTTGAATTGTATTTAATTTTCTGTATATATGGAATTGTTTTTAACAGCTGATGTTTTTACTGTGAAATTACTTTGAGCTATTTTATGGGAAGCCATTTATAAAAAGAATAAAATAAATAAAGTTGGGCAACACTTGGAAGAATGCTTGGAAACTTCTGGAAGAATGTAATAAGCAAACACAAAGAAAAGGGACACAACTATGAAAGAAGGACAGTTTGATAGGCATTAAAAGATGAGAAAATGATTTCTGAGGCTAGAGAAAATGGCAGAATATATTTGAATATGAGAGGAACCAAATCTAAGAAAGTATTAAAAAAATGTTGTAAGGGGAGGGTTAAATAATGCAATCTGGGATGCAGCAAGAATATGTGGGAAAGGGTGAAAGCTCTTGCCATATGGTGTCAATTATTCCTTCAAACAAATTAGCAAGATCACAGACATAAAGAGAGCAGGAGAAGGAGGGAGGAAGAGGCACATGGGGTGGTTTATTGAAAGCAAGAAATTCTTTCAAGGAATCTGGGTAAGTTTTTATATGCTTAGTGTAAATAAATTGTATACTAATTAAAACCCCGAGAACTATTTGTCTGATATTTAAAACCGTATCCCACTAAAAGAGCATGCACTCTCCTACCAACAATAAGGAAACAGCAAAAGAGAGAGAAATTCTCTACTATAGAACCCGTATGAAGTAAATCAACATGTTGTCTCAAATGGCATTCCAGCTAAAACCGCAGAATTCATATATTGTACCACATACAACTTTTAGAGTATTTGAAGGGAAAGCACTCTTTATGAGTTTCTTCCAGGAACAGGAAAATCAAATGAGTAACTGAAAAGCTAACTTTAGGACTACGGTACTAAACAAGAAAGCTGGGGAACTGTTCTAATGTAACCTTTCACACTAACAGAATCATTATGCATTCAAGAGAGGGCCAACAAGAAAGTGGAAACAGGGCAAAGGAAGAAACAACATTTCCTCTGCCATTTCCCCCTGCTGCCAATACACTACCTTCCTTCAACTTTCTTTCCTCACCACTGGCTAAGAGGGAAGAGAAGGTGACTGACCTCAAAGGTAGCCAGCTAGATGTGCTCTTTCCCTGTGGGGGACTCCCTGGTCCTGAATGGGGTAACTGTGCCCCTGAAGGACCAGGTGCGCAGCCTGGGAGTCATTTTGGACTCACAGCTGTCCATGGAGGTGAAGGTCAATTCTGTGTCCAGGGCAGCTGTCTACCAGCTCCATCTGGTACGGAGGCTGAGACCCTATCTGCCTGCGGACTGTCTCGCCAGAGTGGTGCATGCTCTGGTTATCTCTCGCTTGGAATACTGCAATGCGCTCTATGTAGGGCTACCTTTGAAGATGACCCGGAAACTACAACTAATCTAGAATGTGGCAGCTAGACTGGTGACTGGGAGCAGCCGCCGAGACCACATAACACCAGTCTTGAAAGACCTACATTGGCTCCCAGTAGGTTTCCAATCGCAATTCAAAGTGTTGGTGCAGACCTTTAAAGCCCTAAACGGCCTTGGTCCAGTATATTTGAAGGAGCGTCTCCACCCCCATTGTTCTGCCCGGACACTGAGGTCCAGTGCTGAGGGCCTTCTGGTGGTTCCCTCACTGCGAGAAGCCAAGTTACAAGGAACCAGGCAGAGGGCCTTCTCGGTAGTGGCGCCCGCCCTGTAGAACGCCCTCCCACCAGATGTCAAAGAGAAAAACAACTACCAGACTTTTAGAAGACATCTGAAGGCAGCCCTGTTTAGGGAAGCTTTTAAAGTTTAATAGACTATTGTATTTTAATATTCTGTTGGAAGCCGCCCAGAATGGCTGGGGAAACCCAGCCAGATGGGTGGGGTATAAATAATTTAGTAGTAGTAGTAGTAGTATTTGTACCGCGTCCATCTGACTGGGTTGCCCCAGACACTCTGGGTGGCTTCCAGCAAATATAAAAACATAGTAAAACATTAAACCTTAAAAAGCTTCCCTATACAGGGCTGCCTTCAGATGTTTCCTAAATTTTATATAATTACTCATCTCCTAAACATCTGAACTTGGCTAAGAGCTCTGAGTAGATGACTGGCCTCCCAGAGAGTCCTTCTGGCTGACAGTTCTTGTACTGCAATAGAACTTGGGTAGCACATACTGCTAGAGATGCTTCTTCATAACAATTGGATTGGAAAATGGCCATTATGATACTAATTTCACTCACCATCCACGATCTTTTAAGCAGTTGGGGCTGTACTCCCATTAACTTGGATCAGTGAAAATGATTTCCCATCTGATTCCAATTAACCACCCCCAAGGACTGCAATGGGGGGGGGGATAATGGGGAGGAGAACAAAAATGGGGTTGGGCTATGATAACACATGCTCCCCCAATCCTAATTTTTCTTTTACATTAAACTCTGAGTTGATTAGATGGTTACATGGGTGGCTCTGCTTATCCTCAGTCTACTTACTTACTTACTTAACTCATTTCTTTCCCCCCGCATTTGCCCTGACAAGGATTCAAGGTGGCTTACATGGGGGCAGTCCTCAGTTTTCCCAAAGAGGACTCCTTTATTTCTTTAACAAACTAGTATTTTTCTGCTTCCCTCATCTGTGAGCCACTCTGTTTTATTGCCCTATTCTGCACAGTCCCTTCATACTATATTATTTATTTATGTTAAAAAATTATATACCACCATCGCATGTATAATATCAAGGTGGTGTACAATGACTGAACTAAAACATAAAACACTAGAAGACCAGTACAAAGTAACTCTGACAATGACTGGCTGGTAAAGAAAATTTAAACAGCTGCATAAACCTGTCAGCCTAAAAAGGATCTTCAAGAGACACCTGGAAGTCCATAGCAAGAATGCCTGTCAAATCTCTGCTAGAAGAGATGGGACTAATGACTCTAAATACTATAGGGGAGTGTGTGTGTGTGTGTGTGTGTGTGTGTGTTTAAAAGTAAACATTCTTGCTTGAATGGCTAGCTGAAACAACTTTCATGAAAAGAATACTAGAAAACATAATTGTCCTGGTCAGCTCATAGAACTATCTTGCACAGGACTGGATTAAATGGCCACAGAACAAAGGATCTGTGGCTGGAAACTGAACATCGGTAGGCTAAATTTGGATAGGGAGCAAGGAAATGGCCAGAGCCTTGCTCTCAATCAGGCTTCCTCAAACTCAGCTGTCCAGATGTTTTTGACCTACAACTCCCATGATCCCTAGCTAGCAGGACCAGTGGTCAGGGATGATGGGAATTGTAGTCTCAAAACATCTGGAGGGCCGAGGTTGAGGAAGCCTGCTCTCAATGGTTGCGCAACCCCACCCTGGTGATGTGATGAGGGGCCTAGCCACCCTCCCAGACAGAGAGTGGGACAAACTCCCTCCACTCGCAATAAGCGGTGAAACAGCATTTCCCGCTAGAGAATGGGGAAAAGCAAAGGTGTCCTTTTTACTTTCCTTCCTCCTAAAACATCCCCATATAGCACACCCACCCCCTCACTCCAGAGTACTCACTAAGCAAATCATTCTTCCCCTCCACCAACCAGTGTTAGAAACTCAGGTGTATAAGCTGGGTGCCAAATGGCTCCTTAAACCAAGGATACAGTCACCAAAACGGAATGTCTAGTTCCCCTTTGGGGGCAAGATGGCTCTTAAGTCTTATTTTTCAAATAATGGACTGACTGTGATTGATTAAACGTCTGGCTATTTCAAATGACAACCTTGAGCTAGGTTAAGAGCTCTGAGAACATCAAGAAGAAAAGTCACTTGATCCAGGGACAGTCCAAATATATATTGGCCAATTCCTACCTCTCTTTTTTAATGGTGACTGCTCCTGCTCAGGCTGCACAGAAAATACATTTTGGTTCCAGAAACTTATTCCCTATTGTGCAGATAAAATATAACTGATAGAATTCTACAGGATGAGGTATTAGTGTCTGAAAACAGTCCAGATCCAATGATCCCAAGGCATGCACCTCCAGATGGTGGAGAGGTCAGGCATCATCCTGGCACCCAGGCATCTTCACTTGGTCGCAAGTGGTCAAAAGCTAGGTGCAAAATGTGCCTGGCTAATTTTGAACACTACTCCAAACCTCCGTTTCTTCCCTTCCTCAACTGACACCCTCACATTTTGTATCTCAACTTCTCTCAACCACACACTAAACTGAATGACACATAAGTTGCCAAACTTCTGATTCTTTTATATCTTTATTCACCCCTAGACAAAAGTCAAAGGTGCCCACAGAAAACAATGGGGGGGGGAAATCACAATTTTAGTGTAGCTGTGACTTCTCAACAACAGGGAACAGCAAATGTAAATGGTATTCTTTGGTATTCATTGTGTACCTGGAAGTTCCTTCTTCAGGCAATGATATCTTACTCTATTTTTCCCTACGCTCTTTTCCAGACATGCCAATATGTTTCCCATTGGCCCTATTTTAGATCCATTCCCTGTTGGCACTCACCAACCAAATTTGCTGTTAAAGGAAGAACTGTATTAAGGCCCACGTGTGAAAATGCCCTCAATGTTTAATATGCCTAATGCACAGGGACACAACATGATATGAAACAGAAAACTGACTTTAAATTCTACACATTAACACTGTTCAACACTGAAACAAGGGCTAAGTTGTTGCCTCACTAAAGCAGTTTAAAGGAGCAGGGCATAATCTCTGATCACATTCAAACTACCCATCTGAATATTCCACCATAATCTAATGTGGATGCAGAAAGGATTTAAGACTCAAAATGCTTTCTGTATTGTTCGACCTGCTGCACCTCTCTAATACCATCTGCTGCAAAGCTTTCCATCATTAAAGCTGGTCACTGATATATATTCGCATATATACAAATTCACATATCATTATACCAGTTAGGCTAGCCTTCTAATGACAAGAGGCTCAACAGAGCTAAAAATATACACCACTCATCATTTTCTTGCTTTGCTTAAAATACCGGTAAGTCTTAAGTCATACCACTGCTTCAATCAGTTCATGACATATGAAGTCTATTGTGTTCATTCATACCAAAAAGAATTTTTTTCATCCTACGTGCTTACTTTAGGACCATTCATTTTAACGGGGTCTAAATATATTCAATGCTATGCATGAATCTCAGTTTTCAGCCATTTTTCCTATTCTTTTGAGAGATAATTCAGGAAAATATCAGTCAAAGTGGAAATCCATGATTCACGGGAATAGTGGGGTGGCCACTTAGTGAAGCAAAACTAAAACTAAAGTGCATGTAGATTACTGCTTGCTTGCTTGCTTGCCCAATGGAAGAGAATTTCAGTGAACAGTGCCAACAGTTCCTACAAAAGGCATCTGCAGTTCTAGCCAAGGCAGCAACTACATGCCCGTGCTTTGCTTTGTTTGGATTTCAGGACTGCAGTGCAGCTGAGCCACAAACAGAAAAATTATCAGCCTCTGGGGTAAATAAATGTTTGCCATGTTTGCAAGAGTTGCTATGCAAATCATCAAAGGTTCAACTGTTGAGTTGCAGCAAAGTTTAAAAATTCAGGAAGCAAAAATTCGTGACTTCAAACTGCTGCTTCTCACAGCTGAAGCACACAGTAATCTGATTTTGTCATTGTGCTGATCACTTACTTCAACACCAAGACAAAATTAATATTCATAATTCTCAGAAGCAAAGGTATGGTTTTATTCACTGGTTAAATGAAACTAGCTTTAGAAATTATTTGTAACGCTATACTCACCTAACCACTCATTGAATTTTTTAACTTCACTAGGCAGTCCCAGTTCAGTAAAATCACCAGCATGTATTAAAACATCACCATATGGCATTTGGATAGGATCTGTTCTGGAGTGAGTATCAGATACACAGACAAAACGTGTGTATCCTGGAGGCTTAGGAGCATCATGTGGAACAGGATCCACCCTATGTAAAAAATATTGAGGAATTATTACAAAATGTAATCACATGACTGTGTTTTTCACACATCTAGTTTGCAAATCCAATACACTCTCACCATGTATGACACAGCAATTCATAATAGTCAAGCAGAGAAGCAGTACATTTTTCAGAGTTTTCATAATTGTTGGACAAAATTGTTGTAAAAATAAATCATAAATGTTTATTACTTTATAGCTATTTTTTCCTTACTGCAAATGAATAAATACCTCTTCTTGTTGAAGATCAGTTAACATACCATTTAGAGAAAACCTTTAAATATATTTTTCAAATACATTTTTTTTCAACTTTTCACAATAGTTAAACCAATAACAGGCTTATCTGTAGTGATATTAATTTGGAGAGAGAACAGTTTACATGATCTGGATTGCAGATCTACAGATGTTGTGCTGCAATCCTAATCCCACTCACCTATCAGTAAACCTGATTTAATTTAAGTGGTCTTACTTCTGAGTAGACATGGTTAGGATTACAGCCTAAATAACCAATTCTGTAATATTTACATTAACATAGATTATACATAACTGAAATGTCTGTAAGCTTTCAAGGAAAACCAGTCTGAAAAAGCTCAAGAAAAATAGCTGTTTAACCACAGGTACAGAGGTTAGGTCTGGGCGATATAGAGAAACTTTGCCTGAAGCCGGTTTAAAGATAAAATTGTGAGAGCGATTTTAGAATTTCCTATCAGGCAACGTTTCATGAATCCCCAGTGCCATTCCCAGCCAGCACTGCGCACTTCAGTCAGGCCACTTGATGACCCCCTGGTGCTTGGCCACAGCCTCCCTCCGCAGCCCAGCCACCAGCCTCGGGAATGGGGCTTGCCTGCCTGCTAGCCAGTGACTTCATTTTCCCCCCTGGCCATACAACCACTGGCAGGCTGTCCCCTCCCTTGGTTCCTCCTTGCACTGAGTAGAACGGTGGCTCCTGGTAGCCGCTGCTTGCACAGTGAGACTATCGTTGGCGCGGTTCCGGGGAGACCGGCAGCTCCGTGGTGCCATGGCATGCAGCGCACCAGCTGATGTGCTCCACCCAGGGTGGCGCTGCCTGCCCGGCCTCACCAGGAAGAGGCAAAAGATGTGCATCTCCGTGGCTGGCGATATATTACAATGTTAGAAAGCAGATATTGCCCAGTTCTAACAGAGATCATTTGAAACACAAACATAAAAATAGGGTATAAATGGAGTTGTGTCTACCAGCAGCTGATGAGGCAGTTTGCTGTTGGAAATCTTGCTTGCACTGCCACTGCAATACAATCTAGGGGCAGGTCACATCCTTACTGATAATTGTCAGGAGACAGCAGTGGGGAGTAGGGCTCAGTCAACAGCCTGGAAGCTTATTGTTGGCCCTGGCTGAAGTCAGCAACCTGCACCTGTGCCAGATGACAGCAAGCTGTCAGCAGCCACATACCTGCACAATTCTGACAGAGCCACCAGCACTATCCACTGCCAGCTCCCAATGGCTACTGGAAAGGCATGCTTTCCTCTTTCTCTCAATTGCCCCATAGCAGTGCTTTCTCTCAACTGCCCCATAGCAGTGCTTCACCAGCCATTTTTTGTTAAGTTTCATATGCACATGTTGCAATACATTATAAACACTTAATGCTAAAATATCTAGCATTGTGTACCTTTGCATAGAGTATTAAGCCCCCAAGTTTCACAGTGCAACTGGATGGTAACTACTTCATATAAGTTAGATATAACTTTTCATGAATCAGTCTAGGGCAGTCTATTTCCTAAATATTTTCATGATGCATAGCGTAGTCCAAAAAGTAGTTCCAGAAGTCAGCATTTTAAAGGGAACAACAAAATATGTGATCATGGAAAAGCCAGCCAGAACATAAAGAAAAACCAGGCTTGAACCCAGATAGGGTGGCAAAAAAATATCAATACAGATATACAAAGTGTGGCAGAAGTAGGTACTGGTAGCGTCAGGTTTTCTCAGTCCAAATTTTCCAAGAAATCACCAGTCTTTTGACTCCACTCTCTAGGGTATTTTTAATCAGCAAAAGGAGACACTGTGCACAGTAATTTGCCTGCAGTGCTCCAGGCCCAGTTAAGGCTACTATTAAGACATTTCAGATTAAACTTAGTATTTATAAATTACGAGCACCTTTTTTATTATTGTACACAATAAATGAATAATAAATTACCAACTCAAAAAACCCTTACAGAACAGGTAAGGTAGATGGGCCAAATATTCTCTGAAGATCTTTGAGGCAATTTCAAAGGTGAAACTGTAGCTGGAAGTAATCTCCCTTTGTCCTACTTTCCCACTATAATTACCATATTTTTCGCTCCATAAGACGCACTTTTTTCCACTTAAAAACTAAGGGGAAATGTCTGTGCGTCTTATGGAGCGAATGTGTGGTCCCTGGAGCTAAATTGCCGGAGTGCGGCACGCTCCTGAGCTGCTCTTTAGGGCTGGCGGGGAAAACCCGGGCTTCCCTCTCCAGCCCTGGGAGCAGCGGGCAGGCTCTTGAGCAGCTTTGGGGTAGCCCGCGAAGCCTCTGCAGGGCAGCAGGGAGCCTTCGTCCCGCTGCCCTGCGGAGGCTTCGCGTGACTATCCCTGGCGTGCGGCTCTGTCCCTTCCCCCACCTCCCAGAAAAGCCCCCAAGAGCCGCGCTCCCTTTAAAGAGCGCACAGTTCTTGCGGGAGGTGGGGGGAAAACCAGGAGGCTTGCTTTTGCTGAAATCAGGAGGGCAAGAGGGATCGGTGCGCACCGATCCCGCTTGCTCTCCTGGCTTCAGGGATAGCCCCGCAAAGCCTCCTGAGCGAAGAGGGAGGAGTGCTGACTGTATGGCTGTAAATCAGTTGACTTAAAAGTATGATTATTCCTTCCCTGACTGTTCTGAATGGGAAATCACCAGCTCTACGATATGGTGAGAATAAAACATTGCTTCCCCCTCCCCATTTAATCCCCACAACAACCCTGTGAGGTGGGTTAGGCTGAGAGGCAGTTGATTTGAACGCTGGTGTATACTTGTGAAGAAATCCATGACCTGGAGTATGCAAAGCAGATTGAGGGTATATGGGTAAAAATGGCAGGAGAGAGAAACAACAGCGACCTTACTGTGGGAGTCTGCTACAGACTGCCAAGCCAGACTGAAGATATGGATGATGCTTTACCAAACATTCAAAAAGGAGAGATACAGTAGTCATGGGAAAAGGTACTTAAATGCACTTTTCCTAAGAAACCAGAGGCCTTTCTCTTGGGCATTGTCGGCCAATTGGTGTCAAAGAAGGACAGAACTTTCTTTATGTACGCTACTACAGCAGCAAGAATCCTCATCGCAAAGTATTGGAAGACACAAGATCTACCCACCTTGGAAGAATGGCAGATGAAAGTGATGGACTATATGACATTAGCTGAGATGACTGGCAGAATTCGCGACCAGGGAAAGGAGACGGCGGAAGAAGAATGGAAGAAATTTAAAGTTTACCTTAAGGACTATTATAAACTTGTTGAATGTTAGAATGTCGAGGTTTTGAGCAAGAAAGGGTTACAGCGACATAAGATTAAGCTGAAGGAAAGATTAAGAGGACAGAGGACTGATGGATATATTTAGAGTTGCTAAAAACTTTTGGACATTGGGATGCAGAAAGGGGAGGTATGGGGAAGTCGGAGAAACATGGTTTATGAAAAAAAGGTTATGAACTTTGAACTTATACGTGTTTGTATGTCTTTTCTTTATGTTTGTATTGTCTCAAAAATTTTGTAAAACCAATAAAAAAAAATTTATAAAAAAAAAGATACAGTAGTCATGGGATACTTCAATTGCCCCAATATCTGTTGGAACTCAAACTCTGCCAAGAATGTAAGGTCCAACAAATTCCTCCATGGCCTCGCCAACAATTTCATCTCCCAGAAGGTAGAAGCAGCAGCAAGGGGTTCATCTATCTCGAACCTGGTCCTCACCAACAGTGAAGAACTGATCAACAAAGTGGAAGGATTTGGAAACTTGGGAGAAAATGATCATGTCTTCCAGGGTTTTATGATACAGAGGCAAAAGACATACATTCTGGACTTTAAGAAGGCCAATTTCAAAAAGCTTAAGGAGCTACTGAATGAAATCCCATGGTCAGGAATACTCAAAGAGAAGGGAGTCCAAGATGGATGGGAGTCTCTAAAACCAGAAATAATGAAGACCCAAATGCAACAATTCCAAAAAGGAACCAGTGTGGCTGCATAAGAAGCTTACCAATGAGCTGAGAGTTAAGAAGGGCACATATAAGAAATGAAATAAAGGGGAAATAACAAAGGAGGAGTATACACAAGTAGCCAACAGTTGCAGGGGGGAGGACAGGCAGGCTAAAGCTTAGAATGAGCTCAGGCTTGCAAGAGAGGTTAAAAATAAATTTTAAAAAGGTTTATTTGGCTATGTCCAAAACATGAGGAAAAATAGGTAAGTGGTAGGTCCTCTACGTGGAGAAGACAGAGAAAAGCTATCATTTATTTATTTATTTCCCGTCCATCTGGCTGGGTTTCCCCAGCCACTCAGGGCAGCTTACAGCATATATGAAAACGTAATAAAAAATGAAACATTAAATAGATAAACCAATAAATCAACAGTAATAAATAATAATAATAATAATAATAATAATAATAATAATAATAATAATAAACAATTTACAGTTTTACCCAAATTAAAATAAACCCCAACCCCAACTAAACAATTAACCAAAACTAACCCAACAAAACCTAAACAGGGAGAAGACGGAACTACTCAACACCTACTTTGCCTCTGTCTTCACCCAAAAGTGATAACAGAATAAGTGACATAAGGAGGGAGCTGCAGTCCAAGATAGGAAAAGAGGTAGTAAGGAAACACCTAGCTACTTTAAATGAATTCGAATCTCCAGGGACTGATGAGCTGCATCCAAGGGTACTAAAGGAGCTTGTGGATGTAATCTCAGAACCTTTGTCTATGATGTTTGAGAATTATTGGAGAACAGGTGAGGTCCCTGCAGACTGGAGGTGGGCAAATGTTGTCCCCATCTTCAAAAGGGGAGGGGGCAGGGGCAGAAGACCCAGGTAATGGGCCAACATAATTCTGTTTGCATGTCAAATGTGCACAGTGCATGTTTGGTTTTTGAAAAACATGACCTATAGTTTTGAAGTCATTAAGTCTATTACTACTCCTATCCTGGTCAAGTTACAGTTCACTAACCTAAAGAGAAAAAGGATACTGTACTAGTTTTTATACTTTACCAAAATATATTACAATAATGTCAATACTTCATTTGACTGTTATGCTAAATGTTTTCTTTTCCTTTCCTTCTGGCTCTCAAGTTTATTAGCACTGTTCATTTTGCAGTTATGATCTTCCATGTTACATTAAAAGTAAATCACCCTTCAGAGCAATTAACTTTACAGATGTTTTCACGGTACACAAAAAGTCAAAACAAACACATTAATCTAATTACACTTTAAGCACCCTGTGCCTTTCACATACTGTCAGAATCAAAGTAGGCTTTGTCATATGGGTGCTCACACTATTTCATTAGTTGCTGCCATTCTTTTGTCAGTGCAGATCTCTTGAATCTCTAGCCAAACAATGAGACTTGTTTTGTTCTTTAAAAGGCTTCATATTAAAATAACTGTTCATATAAGGGTGTGGGGTGGTTACTGATTAAGGGTATAATATAGTACTAAGCTCCTGCAATTGCCTATTGCCATTTTATTAAATATCAAGGTAAAACAACACAGTGTTCCCCCTTGCATCTGTTAATAAAAATACATGTTCCCCCAAAACACTATTCCCTCGATTCCCGCTTTTGACTGGCCCATCAAATACCACATTGACATAGCAATAACCATTCAGAAGTCTGTGTATAGCAATAACAGAACTAGAATACTTACATTTGCACATGTGGGGGCTGGAAACGTCCCTGGTTAATGTTGTAGAACGTGAATGCCTGTGTCGGGTTGGAGCTGTACTCGTCAACTTCAATTATTAGTCTACTGTGCTGATGCCTTCTAGCTGTCATAATGTGCGACTGGGCAAAAGCCATGCTTGCTCTGTTTCGAGGATGGTGATGCTTTTTCAGGGGGTCATCTCCACTATCTTCCTATACTGGCTAAAAATATCCATGTTCGTTCCGTACCTCATCATGCACAACTTTCCCTTCTGAAAACCTAGAAGCAGATTGGGGGGAAATGTAGTTGGCATAAGTGTTTGACAGTTAATCTGCCTGAAATACACTTTATTTAATGTCAGAAGGAGATTTAGGAGAGGAAGATAAATGCTAACAACATGAACATCTCATTACAAATCTCTCCAACTCAGCAACTTGATGATTTGATGTGTGTGTGTGTGTGTGTGTGTGTGTGTGTTTTAGTGAGTGAGTAAGGAGGAAAACAAACTTATCAAAGGACACATGGCACAACATGTTCCAATGGTAAGGACTTTGAATCTACTGAACAATGCAGTAATGCTTAGAAATTGCATGTCAGTTTTAATGTTTTGCAAACACAATTATTTAATTTTAATTCCCCCCTAGTCTAAGCGTATTAGTGAAGGTTTATATTATTGCTGCAATCTACCGCATGCCTGTGCGTGAAGAGATTACAACCAAGTGTGTGTTCCAAAGAAATCAGTATAAGGTCTGTTTTCTCCTATGGTTCAATGGCACTCATAAAACCATGAATTACCCAGAGGAATGTTGTAACAGTTATAACCGAACATGCTTTGTTGAATCCAGGAAATGGATGTCACAAATGTACATTCCTTTAATGATTATTTTTTCTCACATAAATATTTTTAACGAATTTTCATGAAATTATTTTTTATGAAGACTGGATCTACCAAACCTAAATTGTGGCTCCCACATCTTTAAAAATACGACAAACAAATAGCACAATAATGACTATCTAAGGTTTGTGCATTTTTGTCTGCTTTTCTATATATTTACTCAAGACTCCACCAAAATAATCCATTTTCAAAACCTGCAGCCTATTGTTTTGCATTGATTATTCACTTCCAGTGTATTTAAAAGTATGTTATTACATAGCCTGAGATCTGCAGGTTGAGGTGGAGCATTCACACAATTCTGTAAATGTAAATGAACATGTCAATGGAAATAATGCTGTTTGTGCACTTCCCCTTTTGCCAAGTTTCCCTTCGTAAAATCAAACTATATGTAAATTTGGTACGTTTTTTAAAAAAAGTTTAACGGCTTGAGGGGGGATTGCAGAAAACTCTGGAAAAATAAGGCATGAGCAGCTTCCCCTTTGGATTCTAACCATATCATTGGCATCAGTTTGTTTGTTCACTGTATCAGAATTTTATCACCTCCCAAACTAACATATCTTTTTAAATAATTTCATCATTCCAGTCTCAAAATCTCATACTTTTCTCTGCAAGCACCAACAGTGGAAACTTACAGTTTCAAACCACAAATGTTTTCATCATCGCACATTCACATTGTCAGTTCTGCACCTCCTGAAAAACAAAAATTTAACAGAATTAATATCACTGGAATGATCACAGTGATGGTTATGCCCCTCCAAAATAGCACTGGCCTACCAGGGGGCGGGGGGGGGGAGTTGACAACCTGATTTTAAGGAAAATCACATCTTCTATTTGAAAGAATAAAAACACCAAAAACTGTGTGAAAAAACATTCATTGTTTATTTGGACTCAGTTGTAATAAACTGGGAATGGGCAATTTGCTAGCTATATTGAAAACATTATTATAAGTCCAGAAGGCCACATTCAATTTGTGAGACAACAAACCACCATTCATAAAACAGTTTGGAGATGATTATTACTTAAATTATTATCCATGTTTGCTCATAAAATATATATGCTGTAAAAGCAAAATGCATGCTTCATCAAAAGTGCAATATTTTACTCTTTATAAAATAAGTTGTATCAGCCCAATAACATTTTATTTTCTGCATAAAGAAGGGAAACCCTGTAACACAGACAGTGGCGTAGCGTGGGGGGTGCAGGGGGGCCCGGCCGCACCGGGCGCAACATCTGGGGTTAGGGCAAATCCACGGGTTAGGGGGCGCAAATCCACGGGTTAGGGGGTGCAAATCCACGGGTTAGGGGGCACAAATTACTTGCCTTGCCCCAGGTGCTGACAACCCACGCTACGCCACTGAACACAGAAATAGAACCATAGTCTTCAGAAGAAAACTCAAAAAGGATTTACAACATTGCATATCTTGCATTTATTTAGCCGATCACATATTTTAAAGACATTTTGAGTTGTTATAGAATGACAATATGATTGTTACTTTATTATAGTAGAAAATAGAACCAATGTGATTATTGTTATATATTTTGTCATTTCTAACCCCTGAGCACACTAATGTATAAAGGTGGTATACAAATTGAAAGTGAAATGAAATGAAATCATGCAATTTATCAACAGAAGCATAGGCAACCATTCCACTTCTGAGAAAAATTCAAAATGCTGATTTTGACATTTAAAAAAGGTTTTATGGGTTAGTACCAGAGTGTATATGCTGGTTCCTTAAAGAGTGAGTCAGCATACTTGTGAGAGTTGAGTCAGAGAGTGGATCAGCACAATCTAAATGTTTGTAGCATGTTTCCTCTAAGCCCCCGCCTCTTGGCTCGAATGCTGGTGTATTGAATGGGCACTCTGCACATGCCCCAATATTCAGAAGGCGACTCCAATTTAGCTCATGGGAGAAATCAATGTCTTTTTCCCATCCAAGTGAGAAGCCAGGCAGGAAAGGGCTTTGGAGGGAGGCATTTTTCCTCCGGAAGACCCCTCCCCACCTCCCCAAATGCCCCTACACTCCAGGAATCTAGTCTGCTTCATTTTAAGCCACAGAGAGGGACATGCTGCAGGATCAGATCTCTTGCATCTTTTTCAAAGAAGGACCCAAAGAGGAAATGCCCACAAAACAACCTCAGTGACACTTGAGGTTCCCAAATGAAACTGGCAAGGAAAGGTGAGGCAGCAGTGCAAACAAATTGGGCCGGGACCTAAGAGGTTTGGACGCAGAGCAGACCCTCCCCATTGTGCGCAGTGTTGCTGAGCAGCTGGTAAATCTGTGCAAATGAGAAGCTGAAGTAGGTTGCTGCTTCTCTCTTTCCCTGGCCAGGAGATGGAAGGAGCAATGAATGAAAAGGTGGGGAAAGATTTGGGTGGGGTTTTTTTTACAAGGAGGGAGAGGGAAGGCTTGCAACTGGGAATTTGGGACTCCGCATGACAAACGGGACGCGGGTGGTGCTGTGGGTAAAACCTCAGCGCCTAGGACTTGCCGATTGCATGGTCGGCGGTTCGAATCCCCGCAGCGGGGTGCGCTCCCGTTGCTCGGTCCCAGCGCCTGCCAACCTAGCAGTTCAAAGTGCAAGTGCAAGTAGATAAATAGGGACCGCTAAGGCAGCCCTGTTCAGGGAAGTTTTTAACGTGTAATATTTTACTGTATTTTTGGTTTTTATGGAAGCCGCCCAGAGTGGCTGGGGAGGCCCAGCCAGATGGGCGGGGTATAAATAATAAATTATTATTATTATTATTTATAGCGGGAAGGTAAACGGCGTTCCGTGTGCTGCTCTGGTGCCGGTTCGCCGGAGCAGCGTCGTCATGCTGGCCACGTGACCCGGAAGTGTCTGCGGACAGCGCTGGCTCCCGGCCTCTAGAGTGAGATGAGCGCACAACCCTAGAATCTGGCAAGACTGGCCCGTACGGGCAGGGGTACCTTTACCTTTACCTTATAACAAAGTGAGAGGCCATGACGGCTTAAGGGTTTTCATGAAGGTCCTACCTAGCTTTTTTGTAGCAATTGAAAACTATGAAGATGGAGGTTTTGGTATTAAGCATAGCACAATTAGCACTTAGCACTTTTGAGGGAAATTCCCATGAAATGGGCTTAACAGCCCCAGGTTGTGATACTTTCTGATCCAAAAATAGAGAATCACAATTTGTTTTGTTAATGTTTTTAAGATATGCAAAATGAGAAGGTTTGTAGCTATTTACCTAATTTATAAGCAACTTAGTCAAGTGTCTAAAACTAGATGCAAGTTAAACGTCTTGCTGGATTGGAGAAGATTTGCCATATGTTATTCTGTTGTATCAAAAGACAATTGCAGTTTCTGCCCTCTGCTCAAGGAGAACATAGTTGTAAGAGCCCACATTTGTAGACAGCTTGCAAGTGGAGGGATCTGCAAACCTGTTGGTCTAAACCAGGGGTCAGCAAACTTTTTCAGCAGAGGGCTGGTCCACTGCCCCTCAGACCATGTGGTGGGCCGGACTATATTTTGAAGGGGAAAAAATGAACACATTCCTATGCCCCACAAATAACCCAGAGATGCATTTTAAATAAAAGGACACATTCTACTCATGTAAAAACATGTGAATTCCCGGACCATCCGCAGGCCAGATTTAGGTGATTGGGCCGCATCCTGCCCCCGGGCCTTAGTTTGCCTACCCATGGTCTAAACCTTCCTCTCTGTCATTTTTGCCAAAGCACAATAGTAGGCTCACAGGGTTGTAGTTAAAGAAGTCATTCCATTCACACAGAGACTTCTGCTTGTGCGATAAAACTGACCCTTCCTCAACTGACCCTTCCTCTCCTCACTCCATGCACACTCCAGATATGTTCTGAGTTTCCCCCCAACCCTCTAGAGAACTTTTGGAGGGCACAGAGGGACAAGGGGAGAGGAGAGTGTTGTGGCGGAAGAAGTACTTGCACTAACAGGATCACTGGATACCACCCACACAGTCTGTCTTGTTTCAAGACTCTGCGCTCCTTTCCACAAATCATGAATACTGTAAAGTTTTGTTTGAGATACATTTAATAATAAAAAGAATGAGCAAATCCCCTGTACATGGAACTCTGACGTGTGGAGGGATAAATGGAGCACTGGGTGCCTCAAGAGGCAAGGAAAACCTCAAGCAACCAGTGGCATTGTGGGGGGATGCTCTGAGAGCTTCCACATCTTGCTTTCTGCACTAAAAGGACTAATACAACTATCTGTGGCATGTAAAATCAGCTGTAGTTTTTAGCCTGGTGTGACCTTTCAGAGGCAATACATTATTATTTTATGCACCTTAATAAAGAAATCTCATTCTATGAGATGAATAGGTGTTTATAGGACTTTGGATTTTTGCTTTTTTTGCTGAAGAATATTTACTCTTCACTCTAACATATTCCATCATTGTTGACATGTCTACAAAAAGTAATTCCATCTTTTGCATTTTGCCATTTTTCAATCACATTTTAGTTGCTCTTTTTATTTACAGATATGGCAATATTTCTCTGAACTCTTTCTTCCTGATTTCCATTTTTCTAACTCTTTGCTTCTGCTTTCATAATGTCTCTCTTTCCACTATCTACTGTTCCCTGTTCAACTTTTGATATACCTACACAGTGTATTTCACAAACCCCAGAGATACACCCCCATAGTGATTATCTCTTATAACTGCAATCTAATATTGAAACAAAAAACTGCTCACATGCAGCATAATATTTATAATGAAGGTTGGAAATACATAAAAATAACAAGAGAGAACATGGAATTTAAGCAGTTAAAGTGTGGAGAAGACAAGTGCATTTTCATATGATATTTGCAAATCTATAACATGCTGATGATGCAAGGATAAATTGAATGTTAGGGGGAGATAGGAATGAACTGATATCCAGTGGGAAAAGATGGTATAATCAGATGAGTATTTCATAAAATTATTAATCATACAAGGGCTAAGCTACATACGCACCAGAGATGTCTGAATGCACCTTTGTCTTTTGACATTTTCTTCATACAGAAATGCTGGAGGCCTAATCTAACCAGTACTACAGAGGGAGCAGATTTACCACCATCCCTCCCTGAGGATATTTGGAAATAAGACACATATATGGTTTTCCTAGCAGTAGAGGCAGATTTCCGGCAGCACGAATGGTTCACCAATACAGAGTGCAGGGGGCAAGGGGGCACCTCCTGGCTTCCTTTCCAAAGTCTAGTAAGCGCTGGGCTTTGGGAAGGAGGTGTGACAGGAACCTAGAGTCCCCCCTCCCTCCCCCGACTCCTTCCCAAAGCCTAGTTAGCACTTGCCCAACTTTGGGAAGGCAGCGGGATGTCAAATTTTGGCGTCACACAGAGGGCCATATTACCAAAGTCCGCCTCTGCTAGCAGGCCAAAACGGGGGGGGGGGGGGGCCTGACCTTTCTGGACGTGGAAGGGTTAAATTCTCAATTCCCTTGTGCTGCAGTCCCTGTACATATTGGAACTCTCCAGACAATTTAAAAAGTGTGTGTGAGAGAGATGGAGGAGCACCTGATAGCTCATCTGCTTCTGAGTAAGATAGGCAGGTTTCTACCTTCTGAAGCCTGTTCACAGTTCATCTGTGTGTGCGTCTCAGTGCTCCTCTATATGGCCTGTATACTGAACCTCATATAGATTTGCTTACATGAAGCTTACATGGTGAGCCACTTCCCATTAACTCTTCATTCATCCTACACTTTCCTGTGCATTTCTCTGTGACTTCCCTAACTGCAGGAAGTCTGCATTTATATATATATGTTGATTTGCTCCACTCAGGTGCCCTAGCACTTAACCCACTTTGATTGTGCAAACCTAAATTTGCACAAACCTAAATTATTGGTAAGCACTTGAGCCCCTCCAAAAGTCTGGAGGCACTTTTATGCATGCAAATTCCTGCACATGGAGGAAGCACTACCCCCTTCACCTCAGTTGTAATCCTCATTCTCTTGCTTGACAACAGAGAATACCTACACAATGAAGCACTTTGCTAGAACTGCTGCTTGCAGAGTTCCAATTAGTTCCTCACTCAAACATAGGCGCATCACTTCTTGTTTCTCAACGGCAGTGACACCCCCAGGAACCCAGCATCTAGGACCACCTCCGCCTTCAGGAGTGAAGGAGGTAACAGAGTTTAAAAGCATATGCTTGGGATTTCTATTACCTAATCCAGAGGTTTTCAACCTTTTTGGGTCCATGGGTCCCTTGACCAACTACATTCTTTCTGCGGCACCCATGTGGGGCTCAGGAGCCCAGTCAGGTCACCCTTGCCTGCAGAGCTGGCAGCCTCTCACCCTTTTTCAAACACCCTCCCTTGTGAAGTGTTCCCTCTCTGAGCTGCCCCTCTCCTGCCCCAAAGAGAGGTGCCTCCTCACACTGCCCCACAGGGGCCTGGGACTTGTCGTCTGTCCATTCCCAACAACGAGGGCTGGCAGACTGGCAGGCTGGGCTCCCTCACCCACTTGCTTGCTTACTCCAAGGACGCCTCAGCTCCTGGAAACCAGCACCCCCTGGCCAGCCCCAGAGACACCATTCACATGGGGAGCTTGTAGCCAGGGCTGCTGCAACACACAGCTGTGCAAGCCTTGGGGAGGCAGAGATGCAAGAGGGCATCAGAGGGAGGGAGGGAAGGAAAGAGGGACAGAGACCAGTGTTGCCTATGTCACCCCTGACCATTATTCAAGGCACCCCAGAGTGCCAAGGCACACTGGTTGAAAACCACTGACCTAATCAGTAACTTTCCACCAATTTATGGAACTGACATCAATACTAGTATGAACTGACATTTAGGCATCTGCAGTCTGAAGTCAATGATGTGCGTAAATACTGGCAGAACTGAGAACCCTGAAATAACGGTCTTAGTTGAAAATGTAAATGAATGAACCTTTTTCAAAAGTGTAATTTTAAGTTGAAACTGTGCCTAGCATGGAAATATGCACTTACAAGCCAACTCATTAAAATTTGACTGCATTATATATCTGCCATTACTGTCAATGGGAGTTAAACAAGCATCTTGAAAGGAGAACCAAATCCTTTGGGACACTTTAAACTGCAATCTATAGTGATTTCTCACTTTCTCTCTCCACTCCCATAACTTTCTTGAAGACAGCACAATTATGGATTAGTATTCAAAACCAAAAAACCGAAGCCTATTTCTAACTAGAAGTAAACATGAAACATTTTTAAACCACTTTGGTTTTTGAGCAGTTTATTTATATAATGGTCAATTACAACTAAGTGCACTTCCAGATTTGTAGGACTAGTCACTAAAAGGCAAGAGGCTATTAGGCAGGAAATCTCCTGAGTGTCCCGCATCCATACTTGCAAGAAGGAACAAGTCTGTGATTGCCTGGGTCAGTGGAGCCTGTTGCAGATCAGTTGCAGATCAGGTAAAATGATATTGCAGCAGTGACCAGTTCAACCACAAAGTAAAACTGAGGAAACTGAGGAAAAATTAAATGGGCTTGCAGAGAACTAGGCATTGAGAGTGCAGGGGACAGGACAGAAATTCAGAGAGGCCAAAGGACCACAAGACAAACACAAGTACCAAAGAGAGATTTATATAAGTGTTTATATGCTAATGCTAGACGACTCCAAGCGGGAGTGTTTTGTCTTGGAGGATGGCATTGATATAGTACGCATAATAGAAACCTGCTGGAATGGAAAGAACCAGTGGGGCGTTGTTATCTCTGGATATAAAGTCTACAGGAAGCAAAAAGAAGGGTGTACCTAAGGTTGTGTCGCTCTGAACATCACAGACAGCATTGAATCCTGCTAGCTAGAAATCCCAAAATACTTCTATAGAATCATTGTGGGTGGTGATACTGGGCCCCAGGGGTCCAGGGAGATCTTGAGATGAATAATGAAATCAAGCATCAAAAGAGGACACATTGTAGTAATGAGTGGCTGAAACTACCCTCACACAGACTGGCTGCATATGTGCTCCAGTCATGACAAGGAAGTAAAATTTCTAGAGACCTTAAATGACTGTAGCCTAGAACAGCTGGTGGTGGAACCAGCCAGAGGGGTGGCAACCTTGGACCTAATTTGGAGAGGCACCCAGCACCTGATGTGAGATGTATGTGTTGTTGAGCCATTTGGGAGCAGTGACCATGGTGCTATTAAATTAAATATACAATTGCTAAGAATATCCAACACACTGCATTTGATTTCAAAAGAGGAAACTTCCCCCAAATGAAGAGAAAGTTGGTAAAAAGGAAGTTGAAAGGCAAAGTCAAGAGGGTCAAAGCACTTCAAAATATTTGCGAGTTGTTTAAAAACAGAGTATTAGAAACTCAACTGGGGTGTATACTGCAGATCAAGAAAGGTACCATGAGGGTCAAGAGAACACCAGTGTGGTTAATGAGCAGAGTCATAGAGTTGGAAGGGACCCCAAGGGTCATCTAGTCCAACCCCCTGCAATGCAGGGATCACAGCTAAAGCGTCCATGACAGATGGCCATCCAAGCTCTGCTTAAAAACCTCCAAGGAAGGACAGTCAAAGCAGCTTTTAGAGGCTTTCTTCAAAAAAACTGAAGGCTTGTCCCCAAAAAGGAAACAAGAACACAAACGTGGGGTGGGGAGGTGCAAGCAGACAGTAAGGAATGCTAAAATAGAATTTGAAAAACACATGGCTAAAAATGTTAAGTCCAACAACAGGAAGTCCTTTGAATATATTAATAGCAGGAAGTAGCAAGGAGACAGTTGGACCCTTGAATGATAAAGGAGTCAAAGGAGTGCTAAAGAATGATGGGGGTTGAGGAGAAGCTGAATGAATACCTTGCATCTGTCTTCATGACAGAAGATGTGCCTGAACTAACCTTTGTAGGAGGTAAGTTTGTAAAACTAAGGGAGATAGTGGTGATGAGAGATGAGGTTCTAGGACAAATAAACAAAATAAAAACGGAGAAATCACTGGGTCCAGATGGAATCCAACTGAGAGTTCTCATGTGAAAATGCTGATCTTCTAACAAAAATATGTAACTTGTCTCTCAGAGCAGCATCCATACCCAAGGACTAGAAAGTAGCCAAGGCAACATGTTTTTTAAAACATAGATCCAGCAGAGATCCTGCAAATTACAGGCTGGTTAGCTGAATGCCCCCAGAAAACTGGTGGAAAGTATTGTTAAAGATAAAATAACCAAGCACACTGGGGAACAAACCTTACTGAAGCAGAGCCAGCATAGCTTCTGCAAATGGAAGGTTTGTCTCATAAACCTGATAAAGTTCTTTGAAAGTGTCAACAAGTGTACAGATAGAGGTGATCCAGCTGACATAGTGTACTTGGACTTTTGAAAAGCTTTGGACAAAATATCCCACCAAAGACTCCTGAGCAGGTTTAGCAGTCACTGAATACAAGGATAGGTCCTCTTGTGGATCAGGAATTGGTTAAGAAATGCATAACCAAAAAAGAGGACAAACAAGGTCACGTTACCATAAACTCTGCAGATGCTGATTTAAATGTATAGATGCAAGTTCAGACTCAACGACTAGAAACACATCTCACCATAGAAGAGAGGACAGTGATCAGGTTCCTTGTGAGTCTTCTCAGTCTACTGCCCAGGTATTGTTGAAGAGCCACCCAGTTGGTGTTGGTAAGCCCCCTTCTCTATTGGAGTTGGGCAAAGTCATAGAATCATAGAATCATAGAGTTGGAAGAGACCACAAGGGCCATCGAGTCCAACCCCCTGCCAAGCAGGAAACACCATCAGAGCACTCCTGACATATGGTTGTCAAGCCTCTGCTTAAAGACCTCCAAAGGAGGAGACTCCACCACACTCCTTGGCAGCAAATTCCACTGTCAAACAGCTCTTACTGTCAGGAAGTTCTTCCTAATGTTTAGGTGGAATCTTCTTTCTTGTAGTTTGGATCCATTGCTCCGTGTCCGCTTCTCTGGAGCAGCAGAAAACAACCTTTCTCCCTCCTCTATGTGACATCCTTTTATATATTTGAACATGGCTATCATATCACCCCTTAACCTTCTCTTCTCCAGGCTAAACATGTCCAACTCCCTTAGCCGTTCCTCATAAGGCATCATTTCCAGGCCTTTGACCATTTTGGTTGCCCTCCTCTGGACACGTTCCAGTTTGTCAGTGTCCTTCTTGAACTGTGGTGCCCAGAACTGGACACAGTACTCCAGGTGAGGTCTGACCAGAGCAGAATACAGTGGCACTATTACTTCCCTTGATCTAGATGCTATACTCCTATTGATGCAGCCCAGAATTGCATTGGCTTTTTTAGCTGCCGCGTCACACTGTTGGCTCATGTCAAGTTTGTGGTCAACTTGTCCTTCAAATAGAGGACTGTCCGCTATTAAAGAAGACACATGGACAGACATCCTGGTCTCTTTCCTCAAAGCTCTCTTCCCTTGCATGTTTCCTTATCATCCCATGCCTTAATTTTCTCTGTTAACATTTCTGTGGCACCATCACTTGTCTCTAGGAGTAATTTAATGAAGAGTAGCCTCACCTCCCTGTCTTCTCACTTCTCATTTCTGATCCTTCATATGCTAACATCTCTCCTTATTTTTCCTTATGAAGCATTCCCTTCCCCTACTTCTGTTTTGCTTTCTCCCCAGGAAATTCCATTTGAGTGCAGCATGTATAAACACCTGTGACTGTACATAAATTGTCGCCCACTCTTATCCAAGTCCTTGTCTAACATATATATAGGATAGGAACAATCTATCTTCATTTTATATCTGTAAAATGAGACGGGCTCCAAATCTAATTAAGTCCATAAATAAAGAATTGTAGACAAGAAGGATAACATTTTCTTGGCAAGTTCTTATAAATCAGACTAATTCCATGCAAAATGTAAGAGGAAAACAAAGGAACTGTTCATTTACAGGAAAATTAGGACTCACAGTCAAAGACTAATTATATTTGTCAGTGTTCTGCATCAAAATGACACCTGACCATCTATTTATTTAATGACTCCAAATCCAGATATTAAATGTTTTTCCATGATTTACTTTCTACAATGATCAAATTGTGATATAGTAAAAATGGTTTTCCTTTACCGTGCTAGACTTTTTAAATTTGTTACAACTCAAAATGTAGCCTGATTTTAAGAACAATTCATTTGCTTGCTGCCGGTTAATTATCTAAGGAATTTAACAGGATTTTTTTTTTTAAAAAAAGAAAACATTCACTCTTTAATTAGTTTCTAAAACTAATGGAGAAAAATGATTCTTATGTTACATTAGGCATTTTATTTAAAAGCATTTATAAAGGGAAGTTTAAACAAAAAATGAATGATGCTGTTGCATGTATGCCTTGTGTAAAACAAGAAATGATGCAGGTATCCAGAAATCTATTCACAAATCTTTGTTGCAAAAGCAACAAATAATCCTTTGGCACCTGACAAGGTGGGCTGTAGTCAAAAAAAGCTTAAGCCATTATTATTATTATTATTATTATTATTATTATTATTATTATTAGAGCATTTCAAGTGCTACAGGTCTCTTAGTTTTCAATCAATCAGAAAGAAACATAGGTATATGTTATAACCTATAATTTTAAAAAATCTTCATCCTCTCCTTAATAATCAAACAATACCAATGAGTCAAAGTGCAAATCATTTAGGTTGCAATTCTACACATTAGAGTTAGAGTAGCCCCCCCCCCCGACAGAAAAAAAGGTTTGTAAGGCCTTTGGACAGGAGCTTTATAATTTTTGAACAATGAACTTTTACACTGTTGGTATTAGTTAAATGTGAAATAGTGGAATTTAAAATAGTAAAAATGCAGTAATTTCATCTGCTGTCTGGCTTGGTACTATCACTAGAAACTAAGTCAGTGATTTTTGTGACCAATTCGTTTAAGGATTTATGTTTAGAAAATTCAGGCAAAAATATTCATCTATAAATAAATTCATAGTGAATTTGTTTTCTGTTTTTCTTTTTATTATGTATTTTGTTGTATGTATTTTGTGAACTGCCCTGAGATCAACAGATGAAGAGCAATATACAAATTTAATAAATAAATTAAACAAAAACAAAAGTTAATAGCACTCCTAGCAAAAAAGAAGAAAAAGTGCCTTCTACTTTCAGTGGAAAGGAACATCCAAACATAAAAAAACTAGTTTGCAACTTCCAAATGCCTTGTGACACTCATGTCTCACACTTTTTCAGCCCCATAGTCCCCACACAAATAAATCCCAGAGCACTCCAATCCCACCCCTACACACCAATTCTGGATCCAAATCTGTCCCCCTTTGCTGTCTTCGGTCACTGACCCCTTATAACCCTTACCACACTATTAACACACCCCTTAACACACCTCCACAACACACAGTACTGTCTTTCTGTTTCCTAAAGTAAGGCACCAATGGATCTGACATGGCTCTCCATATCACTTCTAGAAGGGTTCTACTTCATCTTTAGGCAGGCTATTCATCACTATTTCTAATGTATAACCTAAATCTCTTAACCCATCGTTTAAGCAATTTACTCGTTATCTATCTTCTGTGGGCAGGTGTAGGGAGGGGGGAAACAGCTTAAAGCTGCCAAGCATAGTGCCACCTTTTTTTCCTTCTTCTCTCCTATACACCTAATGTAAGGACAAAGAGAGAGTAGAAGGACCTCATTACTAGGGGTAGATGGTTTTACACTCAAATTTTCATTAACATGTTTATGATGCAGAAAGGAAGTACTGTATTCCACATCCTCAATCAACCAACTCCTTCCTAATCCAAACTGAAAATGGTGACATATTTACTATGATGCCAGCATAGTAGGCAAGGTTTTCAAGGGAAGGTGATCTTATACTGAAAATGGCGTTCCATTGCAAGACTGTTAGAACAAGATTTGGCAACAAATTTCACATGTGGTATTATCATCAAATTAAGTAATTAAACTGCAGATGATGGTGGTAATGGTTAATTGTTATGCTTCAGGTAAGCCACCAGACCTAAGATCTTACAAAACACGCGATCAGTAGGACCCTTTCCAGGCACATCACAATCTAAACAAGGATGACACTGGTATTGATGTATTCTATTATAAAAAGTAATTAACTCTCCCTTGTGAATAGCAACATCCCCTGGAAGTTTTTGCCTCATCTACTAAAGATGGTCGGACTGAAATTGTTTAGGTAAAACAATGCAAATGAGGTCTGTGAACTTCCTGGACTGTCTGAAGTGAACAATTATTTCCATAACTTCTGTGAGTATTATTTGTTATACTGCAACATAAAGGTTGTTCAACAAAACCATAATATGCTGCTTCTCATAAGTGGCCCAGAAACTTAAGCCGTGTACACAC
Source organism: Podarcis liolepis (assembly GCF_965112155.1). Lineage (NCBI taxonomy): Eukaryota > Metazoa > Chordata > Lepidosauria > Squamata > Lacertidae > Podarcis > Podarcis liolepis. Next base: position 4,710,332 of record NC_139556.1, read on the forward strand.
AATACATTTAAAGCATGCCCCTCCCCCCCCCCAATTATCATGGGAACTGTAATCTGTTAAGGGCCCTGGGAATTGTTACTAGGAATTGTTACTACCAGTTTCCAAGATACACAACCCCGATATTTATAGATGATAGGAGGACTGTAACAACTATTGGCCATCTTTACACTGGGATCAATAACACCTCCAACATAACAAACAGACGTAAACTATAGAAATAAACATTAACACTACTATAAATGAACAAGCTACAGATTTTACCTTTAAGATTGGATCACATTATTATTGTAAAACTGAATTCCTAATTCAGAAAAGCAGCTAAAGGTATTGGTATCAATTGTGAGATAGATTCCTCAGGCACACTCTAGATAGAACATTGCTTACAAGATGTCAAAAATCCTAGCAGTCATATCACTTCCTAAACCTTAAGAGGGAGAAAAGGAGTGTGTGTTCATAAATATGCACTGCGCTAACTTATATATGCATACAATATACATTCCCTGCAGGTAGAAATTTTAAGGTTGCAATTTAATAAAAATTGCCTATCATGTGAGATAATGAAATAAACCTTGAGATGACAGTTTAAACATATCATTACGACTCCATGGCTAAATTACAGCCTAGCATATACCAGCTTTTTGCCATACTTAACAGCATATGGGATCACACTTAATAAGATTTCAAGAAAATACATTTATTAAGGCGAAAGCATTTTAAACACAGTTTGAATTTAAGTGTCCAATTTTACATGTCCAAAAACATTAAACTATTGTTATTACTGTTGTTGTTATTGTTTTTGTTTTTCCAGGTCCATTACATCCTACTGTTCTCTTTCAGATTCTTAAACTCCAATATAGTTTCTCCAGTATTTTTCCCAAAGGAATTATCAATGGCCTGCAACCTTGAACATACCAGTACATACATACATACATACATATCACTGTGCATTACTAGAAGGAACTTTCAGAATTTAATACCCTCAATTTCATTGACAGATGTGTGGGAACAATAGTCTGTTACACCATGGGCTAGTGACTTTTGCTACATCCAGCATTAACTAACATACTGGGACATAACAATTATGCTTCAAGCAGACACCAGTGCTTCTGCAGGGTGAAGGCAATGAATTCACTTACTGACCCCAAACAGAAAAACAGTGCTTTAGGTTACTAGCCACTGACATGACTTCGGTTTTTGTTTTATTACTACCACTGACAAAGTAAAATGTAGGGCAGAGGACACAAGTTGTCCAGTAGAAATCCATTGAGCGGTGCTCTAACCCAAACTCCAAGACCCCAACGCAGCTGAAGTTAGTCCTGTGGCAGAGAGCGCCAATGGCATTTACTTCTGAGCAAACAGGACTTGACCTGCGAACCCCCTTGAATGACATTTAACTTCTCGCGTTGGTGTCAGGAGGAGACAGAGCCAACCTTATGCACATTTTACCCGGAAGAAACACTTGAGGATTTCAGTGAGCATCCCTAATAAGCCTTGCCGGGGCTGCAGGATGATCCGGGTTGGAGCCGGTTTCCAAGGAATTATTTAAACATTTCTAATTTTATTACTATTATCAAAGGGGGAAGAAAAAGCCAAGCATGTGCGCAGGAACGAAAAAGTGCCGGAGCATGGAGGGAGCATGGGCTTCCGAGGATTTAGGGACCGCTTTGCAGAGTCACCCGCGGACAAGATGCAGGAGGCTCTTAAGAAATTGGGGGTGGAGGAGATGCTCCGGGAAAGAGCCGAGCGGCGGAGGAAGAGCGGCGGAGGGACGGGGGAGCCCGCCTGGCCGAGGTCGGCGTCCTGCAGCCGCCCAGCCCTGCAACGCCTCCTTCGCCCGGAGGAGCCTCCGCGGGACCTCGGCAAACTCCGGACCAACTTCCCTGCTTGGCGGCGGCGGCGGATGGGGAGGGGGAGACCCCCGCCGCCCCGCTTTGTTCGGAGCCCCGAAGCAGCCGGGAAGAAGGATCTAGAAGCGGAAGGCAGGAGCCGCAGACACGCGAACACGCGCGCACACGAGCCGGGGAGGGAGACGCGTGACAGGCAGAGCGCGGCGGGTCCCTTACCTTCTTCCGAGACGAGGCGGAGGAGGAACCTGGGAAAGCAACAAAGCCCGCGAAAGCCCTCGGCAGGGAGGAAGGCGAAGGGGAAGAGGCGCCCAGGGGCTTCCCAGGAGCAGCCGCCGCCGCCGCGCTCTCGCTCGCTGCCTCTCTCGCCTGCCTCGCCCGCGTGAGGGAAGCGGCCCCCATCGCGGCTTCGGCGGGGCGGGCGGGAGAACCGCCTCCCCGGCAGGCAGGCAAAGGCAGGCCGGCCCTCCTCCTCCTCCTCCTCCTTGGGCAGGGGGTGCCCGCCTCGCCCCCGCGCCAATGGCAGGGGGGGCTCCCTCAGCGCCGCCTCTCTCTCTGTCCCGCCAAGGCGTCGCCTGCCTCCCTTCGCCGCTTCACCGCCTCTCTCGCTCTCCCGCCAAGACTCACTTCTCCTCACGGAGCCCGGCTCTGCCTCTCGCGCCTCTTCCTCCTCCTCCTCCTCCTCCTCCTTTTGAAGCGCGCAGCCATCTCTGGCAACGGGGCTCCCGGTCTCCCCTCCCCCTTCGCCATCACCTCTTCCTGGGGGGCCCGGGCGCCTCACCACCCCCGACTCGAGAGAGCCCGGCTCAGCCCCCTCAGAGACGCGCCTCCGGGCGCCTCCTGCCCTCGCTCGCTCCCCGGCCTGAGGAGAAAGAGCGGAGGGGGGACGACGACCACTCCGAGGGGCGCAGGGGGGCCGCCCTCGCCCACCGACCCCCTCTGGGTCGCCGTCTCCTCAGCCGCGGCGCCACAGGCGGGGGGGGGGGCGCGGTGTGGTGTGAGGGGTTCGGCCGGCCGCACGTGTGGAAAGGACCTTGGGGTCCGAGGGGCTCAGCAGTTACGGGTCTGACCCTCGGGGGCCCTCCCTGCCCTATAAGTCTAGGGCTGTGGGGAAGAAGCAGGTGCACCAAAGAAAGACACCTGGGGACACCTGGCTGGGCAGCAGGAGCACGTGTGAAAAGGGTCGCAAGCTGAACATGAGGGAGCAGTGTGATGCAGCAGCAGAAAGAAAGCTAATGCAATTCTAGGTGCATCAAGGGAATTATAGTGTCCAGATCAAGGAAAGTAATAGTACCACTCTATTCTGCCTTAGGGACCGCTCCAGTGGGAAGGTAAACGGTGTTTCCGTGCGCTGCTCTGGTTCTCCAGAAGTGGCTTAGTCCTGCTAGCCACATGACCCGGAAGCTGTACGCCAGCTCCCTCGGCCAATAAAACAAAATGAGCGCCGCAACCCCAGAGTCGATCACGACTGGACCTAATGGTCAGGGGTCCCTTTACCTTTACCTTTATTCTGCCTTAGTCAGACCACACCTGGAATACTGTGTCCAGTTCTGGGCACCACAATTTAAGAAGGATGTTGGCAAGCTGGAACAGGTGCAGAGGAAGGCGACCAAGATGATCAAGGGTCTGGAAAGCCTTATGAGGAATGGTTGAAGGAGCTGGGTATGTTTAGCCTGGAAAAGAGGAAACTGAGAGGAGATAGGAGAAACATCTTCAAATCTCTCAAGGGCTGTCAAGATGGAGCAAGTTTGTTTTCTTCTTCTCTGGAGGGTAGGACTCGAACCAGTGCCATCAGAAAAGGAGATTCCAGCTAAACATCAGGAAAAACTTTCTGATAGTAAGAGCTGTTCAGCAGCGGAAAAGACTCCCACGAAAGGTGGTGGACTCTCCTCCTTTGAAGGTTTTTTTCCGAGTTGAGATTTTTGCATTGCAGGGGGTTGGACTAGATGACCCTTAGGTTCCCTTCCCTACCGTTCTATGATTCATACATTATGTATTTATCTGCTACGTTCTCTTTTTGCCCTTCTGCTAATGTGCTCAATGTGGCTAACATTGTAAAGTCATGGCTTACAATCAAACATGATATGAAGTGGGTGGGGGGAAGAAGGCGGAGGAAACTAATGCGCAGAACTCTCTGCACCCAAAGCCAGAAGTCACTTATGGCTCAGTTTAATCTACCTCACAGGGCTACTGTGACTTGTAGCATGCTCTTGTGAGTCATCATAAAGCCATGCTGGTAACAGTACACTAGAGGAGTGGTCTTCAACCAGTGTGCCTTGAATGATGCTCAGCTGTGCCCCAGGCAATGCTGGCCTCTGCCCCTCTTTCCTTCCCTCCCTCCCTCTGATGCCCTCTTGCATCTCTGCCTCCCCAAGGCTTGCACAGCTGTGTGTTGCAGCAGCCCTGGCTATAAGCTCCCCATGTGAATGGTGTCTCTGGGGCTGGCCAGGGGGTGCTGGTTTCCAGGAGCTGAGGCGTCCTTGGAGTAAGCATGCAAGTGGGTGAGGGAGCCCAGCCTGCCAGTCTACCAGCCCTCATTGTTGGGAATGGACAGACGACAAGTCCCAGGCCCCTGTGGGGCAGTGTGAGGAGGCACCTCTCTTTGGGGCAGGAGAGGGGCAGCTCAGAGAGGGAACACTTCACAAGGGAGGGTGTTTGAAAAAGGGTGAGAGGCTGCCGGCTCTGCAGGCAAGGGTGACCTAACTGGGCTCCTGAGTCTCACATGGGTGCCGCAGAAAGAATGTAGTTGGTCAAGGGACCCATGGACCCAGAAAGGTTGAAAACCTCTGCACAAGAGAATCAGCCGTCTGTGTCCCAAACTCCTCAGTGGCTACTGCAGAGGGAGAATTTACCCTTAGTAACTCTTCTCTTCTTCTAACTCTTCTGGCTTACTTTCATCTCTCGGTAGTCAACTTTCAGACCTGACACAAATGCTTTGTAGATATCACCAACTTAAAGCAAGGCTGGGTCATTCTTTTTCTCAATTAAGATTGAAGCAGGTTTGGCATGGGGAACACATCAGAACACAGCATTTTGTCAAAAATGACAGAACAGGTAAAGAATAGGTGCGGACTGTGGCTAACGTCACGGGTACAACACTTATTATTACCGGTAATTAAATTTGTATACTGCCCAATACCTACAGGTCTCAGAGTGGTTCACAGGATAAAATCAGAATATAAAACCACAAAGTACATAAAACAAAAACAACCAAATAAGTCCCCCTCAAACACATTTTAAAAGAGCATGGGATGTCAATTAGCCAAAGGCCTGGTTAAAGAGGAACATTTCTGCCTGGTGCCTAAAGGTGTATAATGAAGGCATCAGGCCAACCTCCCTGAGGAGAGCAGTCCACAAACGGGGAGCCACCACTGAAAAGGCCCTACTCTTGGGTTGCCACCCTCCGGACCTCGCGTAGTGGAGGCGCACAAAGAAGGGCCACTTCCCAAACAAGGGCGTAGCCAGGCTTTATTTTAGCGGGGACAGAACCAAGTTATCTGTGATGCAATTGGTCAGTTAAGTATTTTTATTTATTTACTTGATTTAGGGGGGGCAGCTGCCCCCCACTACGCCCCTGTTCCAAACCAGCTGTAGGCATGTGCTGTATGCAAAGTTAATGGAAGTGTACACGGCTGCAATTACCTTTAGAACTAAATTATCTGTCTCCCTGTATGAATGTTATTAATGTGAGATTAAAAATCATTTACGCCCCAATGTACACATGTCGAAGATGCAAACACCAATTTAAACATCACTTTTTGCAAATGGTTTAGAATCCCACAAAAATCACAGAAAACAATGCATTGGGATGGTTCTGTAAATTAACATTTTGCTATTTTTTAGCAATGTGATTGTGAAAACAGTAGGGAAAACGGGATATTTGTAATCTGAGGATATTTATACGTTTGCCACAAGGGGATGAAAGTTGCATACAATAAAATACCAAAATCAAAAACTCACAGTGCCAGTTAAAATATACCCGCAGGAACAGAAACACTTCACAAATAGAAATTATTTCAACTAAATGTCAACAGGGAAGATGCCAGACAAATCTCCGCAGGGATACATACTGTAGAGTGGGTGCTATTATTGATAAAGCGCTACTCCTGATCTTTGCCAATCAAACCTGAGTGAAAGGGAAAACATGGAGCTGATATCCAGTATCAGGGAGGGAAATTTGTAACCAGACACTCCCTGATAGGTTTTAAGGAGTAACTATGTAGCATTATTTCTAAGCTATAATTGTTAGCCGCCCTGAGCCCAGCTTCGGCTGGGGAGGGTGGGATATAAATAAAATTTATTATTTATTATTATTATTATAAGAAGAGCTCTGCTGAATCACACCAAGCCTATCTAGCACAGCATGGTTTCCCACAGTGGGCAGCCAGATGCCTATGAAAAGGCCGCATGCAGGACATGCGACCAATAGGCCTTTGCCACTGCTCTTCCCCAGTGGCTGACATCCCAAGGCATAAAGTCAGCATGGCTGGGAAGCAGCATTCCTGAAGGCTGTTGCTCTTCCTAGCATGACAGTCTTGGGGGCCAGCTTGCTTTAGCGGGCCTAGCATCAGTACCCAACAGGGTGGGGCAAATGCCAGGGGCCACAAACATTAACAGGGCCCCCGGGGGTGGCCACTGGCATCCCTTATGGCAGTGGTTCCCAAACATTTCCCTCTGAGCCACACTTTCAGAAGAAAAATTTGCCCTTGCCACACCAAATTTTATATTGGTAAGAAATACACTGGAAAACAAAAAGGGACAACTCCTAGCAGTGCTTGATTTGCAACATAGAACCACTTTTTATTTTTTATTTTACTGCTATGTTTCCCTTTACCATCATAGGAAGATTTACTCCCTTATTTTAATGGCCTTATTTGTCTTCCAAACTGATAGGCATTAAATACAGTCTTAGTAATACAAGTATTAGGAAAAAGTATTGACTATTTAGCCCAGACAGGGACTTGGCCAAGGCTGTCCTGTAAGCTCACAGAATCTGTCTCCTAGATGGTGGTGAAACTGCTAAACAATGACAGTTTGCACTCTTGCTATTTTCAGACACACATCATCTGAGAGTTTGGGGATGGCTGTTATTTTCTTTGGTGGAGGAGTGTTCCACATCAATACCCAGTTCTTATGGATTGTAAGAGAAGATAATGGACAGGCAGAGCAGTTGCTGCTTATTCCAGTAACTCTACATTTAGCATGGTGGGGTTTGGGAAGGAATAAAATTTGGATTTAAAGTAATGAAATTGGCTTTAAAATTGTTTATTTTATTTTTTAAAAAAATGCATATACGGTAGTAACTGCAATATTGCTTTTAAAACATTAAAGGTAAAGGTACCCCTGACCATTAGATCCAGTCACGGACAACTCTGGGGTTGTGGCGCTCATCTCGCTCTATAGGCCGAGGGAGTCGGCGTTTGTCCAAAGACAGCTTCCGGGTCATGTGGCCAGCATGACTAAGCCGCTTCTGGCAAACCAGAGCAGTGCATGGAAACGCCGTTTACCTTCCCACCAGAGTGGTACCTATTTATCTACTTGCAATTTGACATGCTTTCGAACTGCTAGTTGGGCAGGAGCTGGGACCAAAAAATGGGAGCTCACCCCGTCGCAGGGGTTCGAACCGCCGACCTACTGATTGGCAAGCCTTAGGCTCCGTGATTTAGTCCTAAGCATACTTGCTACAGTTGAACTGTTATTTTCATAACTTTTGGGGTTCAAAGTGGGGGCTCCACTGCACTCAAAGCTATGTATCTACTTAGACCTCGGCCTTCCTTCTCCAATCTACTTATCAAAACAACTGATCAACACTTAACCCAGTAAATTGGAGGGATACCTTCAAGCTTTCCATTGTCAAAATTGAGCACCGAGGGTCAAAAATATTGCTGCCTATGCTTTATGCCAAAATGTCTTGTCACTTTCAGAAATGTCATGGTACATTTATGATTGCCTCTTCAATCTGCCGGATTTATTTGTATCACAGGTCTTTGTTCTCCTGGTCACAATGCAGGTGTCCAGAGCCTGTGCTTATGATAAAAGCTGGTCTGGTACTGTCTATAAATACACGGGTTGTGAAGTACAGCAAAGGAGAAGTCATTTCATGTGAACTAAATAGCAAAGGAGAAGTCATTTGCATTGCTCACCTACAGTTGCTGTAAAGCGCAGCTGGCTTTGAAGGACTTTGAGAGGTAGAAATCCTTGCCCTACAGTTTATTGTTATAGATAATATTCAAAGTGTCATGCTGCCTTTTTTTTCTTTTTCTTATAAGTTATTATTTTTCAGCTGTATCATAGAGGTAAATCACACAACCACCCACACTGCCAAAATCCTTGATCACTTTCCTCTACTATAGAAATGTCTTGGAGAAAGACCCATACTTTTGCTGTCTGCAGTTTTGCTCTTTGGATCTTTTTCACGTAAACCATTTCAACGTATGGTTATTGTCAAGCAAGTATCTTGAATTATGGTTGCAATCGTGGCCAGGAAGCTGCAGGTAGTATTTAGTTCACATGAACTAATATGGAGCAGAATGGTGTGATACTTGTGGCTGTGGGGAGGTAGCAACTGTATCTCAACTCCTATGAGATGGGATAGTGGATCATCATTCATGGACGAAATGAAAAAAAATTGCCCATTGCTGCTTTAAAGAACATTTTTGGTTATTTACAGTAATGCTTGATGGAGCATTTAAGGGAGCACATTACATGACCCGGAAGCTGTATGCCGGCTCCCTCGGCCAATAAAGCGAGATGAGCACCGCAACCCCAGAGTCGGTCACAACTGGACCTAATGGTCAGGGGTCCCTTTACCTTTACTATTATCTATGCATGGTGATGGTTTATTTATTTACACTATTGCATTCTGCCTGTCTGAAAATTATTACATTTGAAGTCCTTCTGACCATTTTCCTTTCAACACAGAGAAGTATCCGAACAGTTATTTCAATATATTCATTTATTAAAAACATTTCTTTACCACCTATCAGCAATGATTTCATAATGTGTTGTATGGCAATGCAGAGATATAAAAATACAGATGCACACACACATATAAATCAAATTGGGAATATATATTTATATTTCACATATATTTATATACCAGCTGTTGGGTTCTGTTTCTGTTATACCCTCTGTGGCTTTCATTAAGTACACATGGGGCAAAAATAAATAAATTACAAATGACAAGACTTTTGGAGAGGTCAAAACTTGTTCCCCCAGGAAATGGTGGTCTCCAAGGGAAGTTTTTGTGAGGGTTTAGGATTCAATGATCAAGTATTTTAAGCTATTTGCCATTCTCGTATCTTAACACTTATTGGAAAGTAATATTGTTCCACTAATTATTTTGTTGTTCCCGATGTTTTTCAGTTAACCATGGAAAAGTTCTAGATGGCTTTAGAAGAGTATTAGATGGATTCATGAAGGAGGGGGGCTGTCTTGGTCGCTCTGCTCTCCTCCACAGTAAAAGGGGTGAAACTTATTTAAGAGTAGAAAAATAGAAAACTGAGAGAAACTGAAATGGACAGGTTTGTCCATTCCTAATCAGGTTATATCTACACTAACAGTGGTTCTACTAAATACAGTTAGACGTCATTAAGTGTATACTAATTGTTGTCCTCCTGATTTGTACTTCATATATTGTACAGACTGCAGGGCAGATGAGGTTCTTGTTAGGAATAGGTGTGTGGTCCAGATGTGGCCTCTTTGTCCCATGGGTCTTATTAGGTTGGCAAGGCTGTTTTCCCAAAACCACACCAACCTGCCCCACACCTGACATGTATAACATAGACACAGCTGCCAAGAAATGACCAGGAGACTTAAAATGTGTTGGCAATTGTTCTTTGGCATGTGGGACCTGCATTTAGTGCCTTTTAAATTTCGAGCCAAATGTAACCCCTCTGGGAATTGAGCCACTTGGAAGATCCTGACTGAAGCCAAAAGTGGGGCTTGCAGCTGCCAATCAGCTGACTGCAAACTCCACTTCCTTTGACCAAATTGTTTTATTTCACACAGCATGGGCAAAGAAAGCATAAAGGCAAGCATATCCCTTTCTGCTTCCTTTATACTTCCTTTGCACACACAGTTTGAAATAAAACCACATGGGGAAAGGACGCAGAGGCTGGATGCCACCAGTCAGCTGCAGCTTGCTTGCAAAGGAATATGCTTCATCTGATGCCATGGGGTAACCTCAGGTGATTAACAGGTGAGTGGCCCTACTCCTGTGTCAAAATGGTCCACAGATCCACTTCCCCATCCCTGGTGTTGCAGATGAGACTCCTTTTGAAAGTGTCTGTAAAAAACTATCTCAGACATACATAATACAAGTAATACTGCGCTCAGCATCAAACACAGATTAATATTTATTTCATAAATAAAATTTGTTGGATTGCTAATTCTGCTCTGTTTCTCATGGAATTGATGTAGCAGTTGCCCTGACAAATAATTTGCAACATCTCTTCCCGGGTTTTCTCCCACTTCTCTTGTGAAGGAGCATTCTTCAGATGGTCAGATGACTCCACTGTCTGCTTTAAAACGTCCCTTTTGTGGTCAGCGATGTGACTGGGCGCCCCTGCGGGTTCTTGGCCTCCTCTCTTCTGGGATTCATTACATTTCATCTTGGGAAAGTACATTGCTTTGCTTTCTTCAGCAAAATTTATATGTGGCTTACAACAATATAAAATAAAACATTTAAAATTGTTGATTAAAAAAACAGGCATAGTAGTAAGAACATGATTCTGTGCATGATTAGTTATATTCATTGATTGTTTGCAGAAGTTTGAGCAGACTGTGTCTATTCTTTCTCTTTCCAATGAATAATTCCAAATGAATGTTAATATACCCTTTGTTGTATTACATGCTGCACACCGGACATCATTAGTTTTCAAAGTTCAAGAAGTGGAGATCTTTGCGGTCCCACTCGCAGTGCCCTCCACTCCCGGGAGCAAGGCCCAATGTGAGAAGGTGAAGTATACGACAAGGTACTGTGATTTTAAACTGGCTGCAACTTTATTGATTTCAGGTGTAGGGAGGATTTGGCATAGGCATTTGGCGTGTATCCCTCAGCCCCCTATTGAAGAACTAACAGGCATAACAAGGTCAGTCCTGGGATAATGGATCCATCACAAGACACAGGTCTACACAGATGGCTCCCCCACAGCGCTGGAGGAAGCTCTATGGCCCATTTGCCGATCGCTTCAGCTTTTGGACAGAGACTTCCCTCTAGACCCCCTCTAATGGGATACCCTGCGATCATGCTGCTGTGATGATCACACACACACCCCACCACCGCCAGAGATTGGACTAAAGGATTCCAATCATTGCCTAATCCACAGGGGAAATTCCTTCCTGGCTCCAAATACAGCAACCATTATAAAACCACAGCAAAAGCCCTCAGAAAAGAGTCCTGGAAGAAAAATGTTAGGAAATTAACACAAAAGCTTAGCTGACTGAGGGTGGGATGGGTGGGTGTTGCTCCATGGCAGAACATGGTGCCAAGGAGAGGGCCAACCATGTTTTATTGGGTGGGAGGGATACACCATGGGCCTAGCTTGATTGGCCAAATTCATAAGGAGGTAAGGCAGGAACCCCCATAGTGCCTGGGGCTGGCCTGAGGATTATTAGTGGTCAGACGCCTAATGGAGGTTACTCTGAGGGGCTGCATGGCCAGACGCGATGGACCACAACTGCTGCCCATCCTAGACTGGGTAAGCAGCTCTTTCACTGCAATATGTTCTCTTTGTTACTCTCTCCCACCCCCAACTCAAAAAAAATGGCAGAAGAACTATGTATTACAATTTTGTGTCAGCTATTATTCCCAGCTGACCCCACTTTTCTCCCTTTTTCAATATTCCCTATATCTATTTTTAATCATACATTGCAAAAACCACTTTGATATGCCTGAGCGAAGGAGTATTTTCCTCCAACATCAAACAATAACCACTGCGAAATTCCCCTTCCCCTCTTCGCATATTCATTCAACAATTTTATTTATTATCCATTTATTATTTATGGCATGAAGAACTAAACTGGCAAGGAAGGTTAATTATTTTTTCTCTCTGACAAAGCTCCTGTGCCTTCAGCGGCTTCAAGACAAAACAGCAATCCAGCTGTTCTTTTCGTTGTTGTTGTTGTTGTCATGCAGTGGGCAATAAGGTGAGTTTGAGGTAGAGAACAGAGCGTCCCTGCCACTGCTGAAATGAGAGACCTCTCTTGCTATTCCCAGACAATGCCACAGCCACAGACCTGAACCCATAATTTATCATTAATTAATTAATACATAAAAATATAAGATAAAAATACATAATACATAATGAAAACAAAACAATAGCCCCTCTTCCCCCACATAAGACAAGTTGGCCCACAAGTATATTACAATCAAAACTAAATTTCCTATGATGCAAGACCAAAGATGACACAGTGGAATGCAGAGGGTTGCGGGGGCACTGAGTGGGGAAAAACAATAGTACAATGTGAAAAATAAGCTTTAAATTTAGTCTAGTCTTTCAGTTTGTTCCAGTGAGCATATAAATAGTGACCAAAAAGTCAGCACCACACCAAAAGTTACTACAAGGCCTATCCTGGAAATATAACTTGCACCTTAGCAAGCTGACAAATTGTGAAAAATTACATATATGACTTTAAAACAGTGAAAGCGTGATCCAGGATAAACAGAAAAATATATGAAGATGATTACAATATAAAAGATGAAAAAATTACAATGGAGCTACTATAAGTACTGAATAGAAAGTTTTATATAACAACAACTTGAAGATGGAAAATAAAATATAAGAAAGCAATCATTTTCCCACCACCCTCCCTCCAGCCCAGCCAACTTAAAAGCAAGAGAGAAAATTCAGTATATTATAAACAAGTATTCTAAAACAATAAGAAAAGTTGCTTAAATGAATGAGAGGTAGGATATATTCTACTTGAGATAGACTCAGAGGCTTTGAGAGATGAGCGAGGTCCATATCTACCAGACCTGCTCTTCCAACCTGTAGGTAAGGATATTTATGGTTCCCTGAAACAAAATTTGGTTCATAAAGCATTCACCAAGCCATTGTCCACTCAAACAGACACAGTACCAAGCCATATGTCCCTTTAACATGTGTCCCCACAGAGGCTTCAGACTTCCCAAATACTGCTGCCATGTTCTGCTCTGATGCCAGAGCCTAAGGAGAAGGAGGTGAGTTACAGGACCATGGATAGCTCCAAGCAAGCAACTTACTCCCACAGAAGTTGGAAGCAGAACAAGCCCTTTAAGCCTCTTGTCTCTTGGCTCCCTCGTCCAGGCCCCACCCCCTTGTAGATAGCTCCCAGCTTTGAAAGGCCAATGCTTGAGCCGAAGATGGGCACTCATCCTCTGTTCCATTGTTTTCCTCCTGGTGAGCTTCCTGCAGCCCTGGACCAATGAATTGCAGTGGGAGCCTGGTTCCTCAAGGCTCAGGGGGAGGACAACTGCGAGGGTCTGGGCTGTAACCCTGCAGGCCCTGGTGGTCCAAAAAGTTGGCCCCACTCCTTAGCTGCTGCCTCTGCAGCCTCTGGCTCTGTGGTTGTAGTGCTGCTGGATGCATGGATCTTGGCACTTGGACCCAGAGTTGTTGGAGCACTGTACCCTTAAGAGCTAGGGGAATGCAAGAAACACTGTGTTTCAATTTGGTTTTTTAAAAAAATACAGTGGTACCCCGCAAGACGAATGCCTCGCAAGACGGAAAACCCGCAAGACGAAAGGGTTTTCTGTTTTGGAGGTGCTTCGCAAGACGAATTTCCCTATGGGCTTGCTTCGCAAGACGAAAGCCCATAGGGAAATCTCCGGGGACCTCTTTTAAATGCTGGCGGTGGGGAGCAAAGCCTTTCCCCCCCTCTGGCCTTCAGAAGAGGTCCAGGAAGGCCGGCGGGGGCCGAAAGGCTTTGCTCCCCACGCCAGCATTTTAAAAGCAGTCCGGGATAGCAGGGAAGAGCTTCCCGCTATCGCGGACGGCTTTTGAAGGCAGGCGGGGGGGGCAAAGACTTTCGCCCCCCCCGCCTGCCTTCAGAAGAGGTCCAGGACCTCTTCTGAAGGCGGGCGGGGGGCGAAAGTCTTTGTCCCCCCTGCCTGCCTTCCCAGGGGCTTTTACATCGCCCCGGACAGCGGAGAAGTCCTCCGCTGTCCCGGGCGATTTTAAAATGCCGCCCGCCAGCATTTTAAGATCGCCCCGGACAGCGGAGAAGTCCTCCGCTGTCCCGGGGTTTTTTAAAATGCTGGGGGTGGGAAGAAAAGCCCTTGTCCCTCCCCCAGCCTTCAGAAGAGGTCAGGGGACAGACTGTCCCCGGACCTGGTCTGAAGGCGGTTTCCATAGGAACGCATTAATTGATTTTCAATGCATTCCTATGGGAAACCGTGCATCGCAAGACGAAAAACTCGCAAGACGAAGAGACTTGCGGAACGAATTAATTTCATCTTGCGAGGCACCACTGTATATTAGAAGGGTCAGAACAGCAGTCTGTTGCTTGAAGGGGGCAAGGCAATAAATGCCTAGAATAAAATGGTTACTTTGAGTTTCTTTGCTAGAGATTGATGCAAGCAGGAAACATTACTGCTGCCATATATGGAACTGATGCACAATCTAGACTGCAATAGAAGCCTAGATACAGTGGGGGAAGCTCAAATACAAATGGCAGCTTTTGGACCATGTGACGGGAGATACTGTAATACAGTGAGGTCTGGGAAATGGAGGAGTTAGAGAGTAATAGAAGGACTGCAAACCTGATTGTTACCTGTTCCAAGGAGATTTCCTGTTTCATAGCGACCTGAGCTAGAGGTCAGGGAGAAATCCAATTGGTTCATAGTTTAATATGAGACGACTTTGTTCAAATTTCTTAACCAATAAACAAACCAAGGGGCAGCTCTCCCTTTTAAATTCACACTTTTCTGAGTTTAGTGATGCAGTCTCTAACACACACACAAAAGTATGAAATGTTTCTATTAGGAGGGAAAACACACAAAAACATATGTTTTGAAAATAACATACACCAGAGAAATTCCTTGCAAAAATGCATATATTATGCATATAACATATACCTGTTAGACAAATGTATATTGTACATATACAAAAATGTGCATATTAGGAAAAACATGTTTTCAGACTGAACTTAAGACTGAACAAAAGGCAAACTCTGAGAAACCAAAACTGATAGGTTAGCCCATTAGACACTGATCACAAAGCTTGGACACAAACGACAGCCCAGAATGTGCCTCACCTGAAATATTCTAGGGTAAAACTAAAGGATTTCTAGTAGATGCTATGGTGGAAGATAAAGCAATGACCACAAGGGAGAACAAATGGTTTCATGTCCTATTAAGATTTCTGTTTAAGCTGAATAAAACAACAAACATGGAGTGGAGGCAAGGTGGAAGAAGGGAGTCAGCTACATTTGGAGCAATTTGTCCTCAAGAGATCCTACAAAGTTTTAACAATGTGGTGCCTTGGAAACAAGCGCTTACAAACTTGTAAGATGTTTCTTAAGACAAAAGGTGAATGAGATCAAAACTGAGGTTAAAGGAAGGAGATGACTTTGAGATCAAGGTGAATGTGCTCAACAACCTGGAGTACGATGAGACAAGTGTTCTACCACAGGTTGGAGAAGCACTCTTGGGGAGCAAAGTTGAAGACCATGAGCCAATCTAGGTACAAACTGCACCTGGCCTTGACTGCCAAGTGCAAAAGAGTAGGGGGCCAATGCAGCAAAACAGAGAAAGGGCATCCTAGCTCGGAGGAATGCAAACAACTTATGTGAGTTTACCATTGAAGGTAGTGCTTTGTTCTTGCCAGGCTAATTAAAGGCCAAATGGAGGTGTGTGTTCGTGTTGGTGGTTGGCAAACAGATCAGTGCAAATCTGTGCATTAGCATACATTCAGAGATCTTGTTCCTCTCAGGTACTAGGAGCTGGTCTTTTTCATATGAATGAAACTAGCTAGTGAACAACAATAGCTGCTTCCTCTGTTGTGCTTATCAAAGCCTCTTGCTTTGCACAGACAGCTGCGTCGAAGAGTGGATGACAGCAGGGATGTGCATACAAGCCCAGCCCCACTGCTCAGTCCCTAACTTCCCCCATGTTGCATAGAAAAGGTGTGCACTGGGCTTCCACTCCTTTTCATTTACTGCAAGTCGAACCTTCAGTGACACTGGGGAGCTAGATAAAGGAGATCCCTGATTGTGAGGACAATTCCATTTGCATTTAAGCGAGCATAACCACCAGCCACACCTTTCCTACACATTATGGGGAAGGAAGTGCAGGAGGCTATAGGGTGGGACTTGCAGGCACACCCTGACCCCCAAAACACTCTGGCATTCACATGTTCAGGCAAATGCCTGAAGATGCCCACAGTCTCTACGCTAATATACTACAATGGAGCTGCAATTCACATAAATTAAATGTGTTTTTAGAAAAATACCTTGTTACTCATACTACTGTATGACAGAGATATCTACCTGCACTACAGTTATAAGAATAAAGGTAAAGGGACCCCTGACCATTAGGTCCAGTCGCAGACGACTCTGGGGTTGCAGCGCTCATCTCGCTTTACTGGCTGAGGGAGCCGACGTTTGTCCACAGACAGTTTTTCCAGGTCATGTGGCCAGCATGACTAAGCCACTTCTGGCGAAACCAGAGCAGCGCACAGAAGCGCCGTTTACCTTCCCGCCGCAGCGGTACCTATTTATCTACTTGCACTTTGTGCTTTCAAACTGCTAGGTTGGCAGGAGCAGGGACTGAGCAATGGGAGATCACCCCATTGTGGGGATTTGAACTGCCCACCTTCTGATCGGCAAGCCCTAGAATACTGTGTGTTTTTATGCCTGCTTATGTTGCTTAGCATAAATCTATTTTTTAATTGAAAAAGGCAACTATTTTATGTAACATTCTCCTGTTTTGATAAGGTCCTTGTTTGGGGTTGTTCTGTGCCCTTTGTTCGTGTTTAATTTTCTCTTGAAGAAGGCCCCCCTTTTGTCTGTATATTTCATATAATCTTTTCCATTCCTCATCGTCCAGGTTGCTGTTTATAAGAGGAGCTGCCAAGCTTTCAACTCCTTGTCATCAATAGGTTGTGGATGACAGACAGCGTGGATGTTGGCAAGCTCCCATTCCCCTCTTTGCCTTTCCCAAATGCAATTAAGCCACACTCATACTGCAGAAGAAAACCTACAGCTTTGCTTTGCTTTACCCTAATAAGAGAGCAATTAAGGCACAGAAACACATGAGACACTGCGGAAACCTTAACCCGTTGTGAGATAGAGACTTAGAAGTAAGTTACTGTCAAGTGACATGGAAGAGCCAGCTTGGGGGAGAAGATTCCAAAGGGAATGTCTACCTTGTCTCTCTTTCTCCAGTCTATTCCCCAATCACAAATCTTCATCAACAAGGCACTGTTTTTTTATGGTTTAGGTACCAAAAATGAAAAATGAAAAAATAAAAGGCTGTGTGGCACTCAGGAAAGGGAGTGAAGAAGGTCTGGTGTTGAACACAAAACACACTCATTTTATTTCTTCTAAGTTGTTGACGATGGTTATGCTATTAGCAAAGTGCCCAATGAAGCATAATACAGAGAAAGTAAACAGGGAAATTATTTTCTCCCTCTTTCATAATACTAGAACTCGGAGCCACCCTGAATCTTCCATCATTCAGCACAGGTTGTTGGATGATTCAGGACAAAAGAAAATCCTCCTTTGCAAAGTAAAAATGCCGTGTTCACTCCTGCAAACTTTAGCGATGGTCACTAACTTGGCTGGCTTTGAAAAGAGGGTCTGACTGATTCGTGGAGGATAAATTTATCAATGACTGTATTGTAGCTCCACAGCTGGGAGCCTCATGCCTCTAGATACCAGCAGCCGGAAATTGCAGGTGGGCAGAGAACTGTTGCCCCCAGGTCCTGCCTGGAGATTCCTATAGGCATCTGGTTGGCCACTGTGACAAGAGGCTGCTGGACTAGGGCTGCATTCAGAAATGGGGTTTCCTGTGTTAGTTTAACTGATTAAAAGAGCAGTGCTTCTCTCCCAATTTCTAACGTTTCTTTCACACTGCAGTACCTGTTGCATTATAAAACTGTGACTGTTGGAGCAATACACCAGCGTGTCATGCTAAATTTCATTTCATTTCAGTGGGCCACGGTGTGGCACAAGGAACATCACCGGATAGCATTGTTGCTCCCCCACACCTTCTGCGCATGTGTGATTCTGATTCACCCATGAAAATGGCAGGAAATAGCATTTTGCCAGTATACAGCTGCAAATTTTGTCACTTTACTGCTGTGATTTTCTGGCTTAATGGGGTTGCAAATGGATTTTTTCCAGAAACAATCAACACCGAAATGAGTGCTAAACTTTCACTGTATTCCGCTAGATTGCCAGACGTGGGTTTTATGTGATGCAAAAGACCAAATAAAATGCAGAAACTATCAGGTAAGGAAACATTGGGGAAATAGAATAAACTGCCATCTGAATGCAGCCTTGATAAGCCTTTTGTCTGATACAGCAGGGCTCCTCTTATGTTCTTAAGGAAAACTGGTGATGACATTGCTTGCATAGTCCAATTTTCTTGGACTCCTAAAAGCAATATTGTAACATTACCAGCTAGTTTGTAACCCAGGTTGACAATGGAACATCCAAGTCAATGGGATTTAAATGACATTATTATTATTATTATTATTATTATTATTATTATTATTATTTTCTTGTAAGCTGCCCATCTGACCGGGTTACCCCAGCCACGAACACACCAAAACATCAAACATTAAAAGCTTCCTGAAACAGGGCTGCCTTCGGGTGTTTGCCATGGTTCATCAAGGACAATATTCTGTTTTCAGCTGTGGCCAGTCAGATCCCTCTGGTTACTCACAGCAGAATGTGAAGAGTAAAACTATAGAAAGTACAGAACATGACAGCTAGACTGCTGACTGGAACCACACAGACGATATGCCTCACCAGTTGTTGTTTTAAACTGCACTGGCTCACCATCTGTTTCTGAGCCCAGTTTAATATGCTGGTTTGTTTCTAAGTGTACCCATTTGTCAAAATTTCAAAAATGCACAATATTCCAAAACATGTCCCGTTCCTGAGATCAGATCTGGCCATGGTCACAACAGGCCTTATCTGCACCCAGGCCGGATTACTGCAGTGGGATGTGTCTTCTGGGAAGTATCTCCAGAAACGTATGTTGGCCCAGAATGTGGCAGCAAAGGGGAAAGAACGTTGTTGGTTGGAGCGGAAGGGGACTATGGTCTGCATCTGGACTGCCAAACTCTTTGTTTTGTGCACACCCACCTCAAAGTAGATAAAGGTGCCTCTGGAAATGAGCTGAAGGTGAGCCTGTGGGAAGAAGTGGCGTGAGGGGCAGCAGAATGGAGCCGGGGGAGAACTTGCTTAGAAACCTCACCGTGGTGACTCACCAGTGCATCGCAAGTTAAGGAAAGACCCGCCAGTCAATGAAAGCACATCCGATAATTAAAAATCTCAAAGAGGTTGTCATTAGTGTCCAGAGAAGTTTGAATGAGATCACAGTTAAGAATAAGAAGAAGAAGAGTTTGGATTTGAGATCCCGCCTTTCACTTCCTTTAAGGAGTCTCAAAGCGGCTAACATTCTCCTTTCCCTTCCTGCCCCACAACAAACACTCTGTGAGGTGAGTGGGGATGAGAGACTTCACAGAAGTGTGACTGGCCCAAGGTCACCCAGCAGCTGCATGCGGAGGAGCGGAGACGCGAACCCGGTTCCCCAGATTACGAGACTACCGCTCTTAACCACTACACCACACTGGCTGCCTATATTGTTTTGTATTACAGTTTCTTTGACTGAATCTTTGTATCTCATCTCATACATCAAGCATCAAATAACTGAGTTGCAAACATTTCAACAAGGACAAATAATAAATTTTCAAGTAACTTTTACTTTTGTCCAATGCTGAACTATCAAAATCCTCTCTGCCAGTAACAAATGATATACGTATAACTTTTTTTCAGCCAGAGCTCAGCTCCGACACTTCTCAGGTGGGTGCCATGGCCACTCTAAGAGAAAAAGGGAGAAGTTCAAGGTGAGCTTGGGCACCTTTTTTCTAGAAAAACAGCACTATAATTATATATACTTGCTCAGTTCCCACATCTATCAGACATCCCAGAATTACAATGACGTGATTGTACAGCATCATCATTCAAAACATTAATCATGTTTTAGCCAAATGTTCTGAATTTTCGGACATCTCAACAATATGTTCACAATATGTTCAGAGGTAAGAGGGACACCTGTGGCTCTGGCCACTTTTCTTTTTTGACCCCACCTACCTGGCCCTTGGCCCCATCCACCACTGGACGTGCACCCAGAGGGCTGTCCAGGAGACAATGTGGTCCCCAGGCTGAAAAAGGTTCCCCACACCTGCTCTATAGCATACTGACTGACTAGTCACTAAAACATCCTTAAAAACCAAGATGGAGCTGGACAACATGGCTGGATCTGGTACAGAAAGTGGGTTCATCCTGTGGGGAAAACTGCTGGGAATGAGATGTGCAGCAGAGCATTTCCTAAATTAAGGGTTGCATTTATAGTGCTAAGTAAGATGATGCCTTTGAGCCTGAAAAGCAGAAATCTTTTCCCAAGGTATATCAGATTGACAAAAATAAAGTGCTAATGAGTCAGGAACTGCCTTCTTTCTCTGCTTCCTGAATGCCACTCGTATGTTGCTCAGCTGTTTTCCATAGCAGGAGAAACGCACAGAATTGCGCTTTCCCCCTCCAACACAGGCTAAAAGAAGTGCATGTGGGCGGTTAGGCTTTCACGGTTTTTGCTATTTACATGGTATTACAATAAAAGAAATGTTCGCCACATTTAAGCATAACGCCCATACTGCTCTCGAAAGCTTTATTATTTTCATTCACCAACACGTTTGTCTCCTACAACATTTCAGCTCACGCCAGACAATAGTCAACAAGCCCACGGCCGCTTATGGTTTTAGGCCCCTGCTTGGTGCTTCGCTCAGGCTTGCAAAATGCCTGGCCCACCCACCCAAAGGAAGCCACAAGCTTTGTGACTTGGCCGGATGGGTAACGCTGGGATACATTCTGCCCTCGAATTTGTGTTGGAGCTGGGGCAGAGCACTCTGGTTTCAGGAACAGAGCCCAGAGCTGATCAAGGCAAGAGTCCCATGGGTTTTGACAGGCCTAGCAAATTTTGACGGAGCCCAGCATCAAAACTGTTTGTTCATTTAAGATGTACAGATTAACTAAAAGATAGTGTGGGATAAAAAGAAGCCTGTCTTGCCTCTTCTTTTCTGCAGCTGACCTGTTGTTGTTTTTTGGCTACCCATCCTTAATGACACCTCTCAGTTTTGCAGTCTCAGGTAGCCAGCAAAACCACCAAATTTATTGGGT
Organism: Podarcis liolepis; assembly: GCF_965112155.1. Lineage (NCBI taxonomy): Eukaryota > Metazoa > Chordata > Lepidosauria > Squamata > Lacertidae > Podarcis > Podarcis liolepis. The sequence continues at coordinate 4,731,565 of NC_139556.1, forward strand.
TCTTGGTGAAATATCTTTGTTCTTGGTCAGTTCCTAATGTAGCATTATGCTGCCATCTTCAGAATTGCTTTCTCTTTCCTGCCATGTTCTTTTATGACAACAGGACACCTTAGCAATTTGCTATCGCGTTTCACCATCACCGTCAAATTCTTTCTTTTGTTTACAGTATAGACTTAGAAAAGAAAGAAAAAGAGAGTGTTTTTGTGTGTAGCAGAATTTATGTTTGCCTCCATGCTTTCCACACTGCCAAGCACAGTCAGTACTTGACAAATAATAATTAATATACACGCAGCCTGAATGTACAAATATGGAAATCTCACTGTTGTGCCAAATCGCAGGACTTGGATGCCCTGTTAAAGTTCTCTTGGGTCCACCATTTGGCACCAGTATTTGGCTTTTCATTATATAAACAAGAAGGAATATATACAAGCAGATGTGCCCCTGGAGGCAGGAATATTTGGACAATATTCAAACCACAAAGCAAATGAAAAACAGGGGTGACGGTAATGGTTACAGTGGGGGTGTGTTTGCAGTAGCTAATAGGGTAGAGGTTGAAACAGAACAGAACTTTCTTGTTCTGAGGATGAGTTCTCTCTCTCTCTCTCTCTCTCTCTCTCTCTCTCTCTCTCACACACACACACACACACACACACACACACAATGCGAACGATCAGATGCAGGACTTTTCACCCACCTCAGCACTTTTCACATCCTGCTGTGAGCCATCTTACAACGCCATCTTTCCCAACCTGATGTACCCAGATACTGTTGGCCTCCAGCCAGCATGACCAATGGGCAGAGCTGATAGGAGGTGTTGTCTAAAACATCTGAAGGGAAAGGCTGCCAAACTGTCAATCAGTGATGGGATTGAGTGGTGTATGTACATTTGTCCATCCATCTAATGTCAAACACGGGGAGAAAGAAGTGTAAAAGCTTCTCTGCCACTCTGAGCTAAAGTTTTTAGGTAACTATGAAGTGTCATATCCTAAATCCCCAAAAGCAATGAGCTCAATCCATGCATGTGATTTTCCAGCCCAACATCTTACTGCCAGATATTAGGGGAGCTGTTCTGTAATGACTTAACTCAGTTTGTGGCATGTGAAATAACCTTGTGGTGGCGAGGTTGTTCACATGGTGAGTGCGTGCGGATGCCCCTTTTATCACACATTTGCACCTCTAGTAGTATGGCCATAGTAAGTTACCATGTGGCAGATGATTGCCAATATCCACTCACTGTCTCTGCCCAATTTCCTATCCCATAGTCTCAAGAAGAAGATAATTTCAAACTACAGTGGTGCCTCGCAAGATGAAATTAATTCGTTCCGCAAGTTTTTTCTTCTTGCGAGTTTTTCGTCTTGCAATGCACAGTTTCCCATAGGAATGCATTGAAAATCAATTAATGCGTTCCTATGGAAACCGCCTCCAGACCAGGTCCGGGGACAGTCTGTCCCCCGACCTTTTCTGAAGGCTGGGCGGGGGGGACAAGGGCTTTTCTTCCCATCCCCAGCATTTTAAAAAACCCCAGGACAGCGGAGGACTTCTCCGCTGTCTGGGGCGATGTAAAAGCCCCTGGGAAGGCAGGCAGGGGGGACAAAGACTTTCGCCCCCCCCCACCTTCAGAAGAGGTCCTGGACCTCTTCTGAAGGCAGGCGGGGGGCAAAAGTCTTTGCCCCCCCGCCTGCCTTCAAAAGCCGTCCGGGACAGCGGAGAAACGCGCTGCCTTTCTCTGCTCTCCTGGGAAGGCAGGCAGGGGGGAGCAAAGACTTTTGCCCCCCGCCCGCCTTCAGAAGAGGTAGCACTTCCCTGCTATCCCGGACTGCTTTTAAAATGCTGGCGGTGGGGAGCAAAGCCTTTCGGCCCCCGCCGGCCTTCCTGGACCTCTTCTGAAGGCCGGAGGGGGGGGGAAAGGCTCTGCTCCCCACCACCAGCATTTAAAAGAGGTCCCCGGAGATTTCCCTATGGGCTTTCGTCTTGCGAAGCAAGCCCATAGGGAAATTCGTCTTGCGAAGCGCCTCCAAAACAGAAAACCCTTTCGTCTTGCGGGTTTTCCGTCTTGCGAGGCATTCGTCTTGCGGGGTACCACTGTACGGTATAAAACACACAATGCATAGAGAATGCATATAACCTGTTTCCTCCCGCTGTTAAAACCTGGTTGCATTTTAAACCTTTATGTAGCCTTATAGTACAAGTGGCTAACTTTTGGCCTTCCAGATGCTGCCTAATTTCTGCCCCTCAGCCCGGCTGGCTGGGTTGGATGGAAGCTGTATTTCATCCACATCTGAAGGAGCACAGATTAGCCACCTCGGCTTCATGGAAGGCGGCTCCAAAGGAAGGACACCTGGAGATGGAGACCAGCTCTCCAGTCCTCGGTGTGACCCCCTTTCTGACATTCAGCAGACCTACACAATGAGTAGAATCCTTTGGTGCAGCTCTTACTGGAATGTCCCACAGATTGAAGGGAGGCAGGATGATGCATGTAGGAATCTTTCCTCAGATATATTTTTCAAGATCCCGCATGTAAGCAGCTAGCCTGCCAGGGATGCCTTTTCCTTGACATGCTAGTTGTCAAAGTGCAAAGAGTTTTTAACCAGGCAGCACACTCACACTTTCGCACTGCCAGATTTCCACACTCACCTGTTCCCAGGCCACAACAGGAAACAAACAGGGGAAGGATACCAAAAGGAGAGCATAGTGCAGACTGTAAATCTCACAAACTGCTGTTTTCTGGCAAGGAAATACGTACATGCTGACAATCTTGGATGCTGTAGATCAGTGTTCCCCAACCTTGGGCCTCCAGCTGTTTTTGGACTACAACTCCCATCATCCCTCGCTAGCAAGACCAGTGGTCAAGGATGATGGGAATTGTAGTCCAAAAACAGCTGGAGGCCCAAGTTTGGGGAACACTGCTGTAGATGATCAAGGTACATATTATATCAGTGTGTTTATTTAAAGCATTTATATGCTGCCTTTCATTTGAAATCACAAGGTGGCATACAGTACCAGATACATTAAAATTACAGCACAAAATAAGACAGCAGCCAAGAGGCCAATTATTTTACTTAATCTTCCAACCCCATCCCCCGCTAGGTAAGTTACTGTTACTGTCCCTATTTAGCAGAGAGGAGAGGGAGCTGGGGTAGAGCAGATTGCTGCCTGAGGTCACTAGTGAAATGGTGACAGACAGGGGATTTTCTGGTTGGCAGCGCTGTCTCTTAGTGAGTATGCCATAGTATCCGTTCATTGCAGATAGCAATCACTGGGTAACAAGGCTGGTAAGAATAAAATACTGATGAGTAGCCTAAGCTGAACTCGCAGTTCATTTCAATGAACCTCCAGAGATGGAATTGCAGCTTATTGGAATGCACAGCAAATAATGGGGTGTATTATGTATGAGATACTGTGTGTGTTTGTGTGTGTGTGTGTGTGTGTGTGAGAGAGAGAGAGAGAGAGAGAGAGAGAGAGAGAGAGAGAAGTGTTCCTGCACAAAGTCTATCTCTGCTGTGTCCTGAAGTCATTGCACCATGTTTTACCTTGTCTGGACTTGGAATAGCTCAGTCAGTAGAGCATGAGACTCTTAATCTCAGTGTTGTGGGTTTGAGTCCCACATGAGGCAAAAGATTCCTGCATTGCAGGGTGTTAAGTTGTGGGTGAACGTATCAGACGATACAGCGATTCTTCCAAAGCAGCTCTTTATTTGTAAGCTGGAACAGAACTGCCTGAGGAGCTCAGTCAGCCTGCTTATATCGAGCTCCAGAACAATGTAACTGTTGCCATTTTCTAAAACTATCCAATCACTGAACATCACTTTCGATCCTTCATTTGCATACAAACTATCCAATCACTGAACGTCACTTTCGATCCTTCATTTGCATAACTATCTACAGTATCCCCCTGCTGGCCCAGGGTGAGAACTTCAGTACATAACACAGGGGGTTGGACTAGATGATCCTTAGGGACTCTAAGATAATATGATTCCACCAGCAGCAGCTGCTGATGTCCAGGGGAATCAAGGAAACACATATAGTTTAATGATATTGGTGTCAGCATCGCCCTTGAGCCAGTGCCACCAACTGGACTCATCCACTTCAGCCCTGACTGGGCTAGGCGAGCTGGGTAGCACTTCCAGAGACCACCTTCTGCACAGGAACAGGTCAAAGTGCTATGGACACACAGCTTAGAGTAGTGAGCACCGGATTCACTTCCACAAGTAGACAGTCGTCGCACAGCAGAGTATAGCAGAGTATAAACGACTCGGAGAGCAGCTCTGTAGAATATCTTCTTTATTCTATCTACAACTATTATACAACTATATACAGAGCTAAATGAGGTCTAAGCATAAAGAATGCTGCACTGCACTGAGTGCCTGCAGCTGCTCTTAGCAGCAACCTTATCTCTACACACGATCTCTAACACTCAGTCTCTCTCTCTCCGACACACTGACTGACTGACTGATGTTAGGCTGGAGCAGAATAAGTAGAGAGCAGAACAGCGCCCCTCCTCTCTGGAAAATCACCAGACTCATCAGGAGATTCTTGGATATGGGAGGGGTGAAATCTCCTCATCTGGCCCATGATATGGCAAATGGTCCTCAAGGTGGAACTCAATGGAGCCGTATTTTTCAGAAAGAACCCTTTGTTTCTTGAAAAACTCTGTTCACTGTTAAGAGGAATAGTTGGGCTTCACTAATCTGTTTTATGTCCCAGGATAATAAACAATCTAAACACGAAATACATCTTCAAGGAATTCTCAGTTAGTGGTATGTGGAGACTCTTAATGATTGCAATAAATATTGAAATTCGTGTACTAAATATTATTGTTGTATTACATATTATTTTGTTGGTCAGCAAAGCTGAATCAGTCCTCGTACAGTTGATCCTTACATGTTAAAAGCCTTTGTTGGTGTAGTAATGCCATCTGGGTCACTGGCATTCCCGAAGCAGGCCTGCAGGTTTAGGCTGCAATCCTCCTAGAAATTTAGGGAGATGGCAAAAATTATTCCGTTCCAGAGTGCAGATACCGCTAGCTGAGCTGTTTGAGCCTGGCAAAAGGAAAACAAGCCTTTGAAACAGAGTTTGACAATTACACCATTTGTGCCACTCAGTGGCGTAGCGTGGGGGGTGCAGGGGGGGCCGGCCGCACCGGGCGCAACATCTGGGGGTTAGGGTTAGGGGGCGCAAACCCACGGGTTAGGGGGCGCAAATTACTTGCCTTGCCCCAGGTGCTGACAACCCACGCTACGCCACTGGTGCCACTGTAAATTCTGCTGCTCTGACAGAGCTGCATGGAGCTGCATGGAGTTAAGGGTACAGCTTAGTCTCCCCCTGACACTGCTTGGCCCTGCTCCTGGCTGTCACTCTCCTGCATTACCAATATTTTTAGGGCTTACGCCAGCATAAACTCCACCGGTCTCTGTTCAGCTGGCATCGCCAGGGTGCAGGGCTTGCACTAGTGTAGCTGGGAATTGGCTGGCTGGGCCGGAGATCTGCTGGATCTTAACTTGTTAATCCCAGGACATCTTGGGTGTGTATCGCTCCCTTCATGCTAAATAGGAATGCATTTGATTACTCTGCTATTCAGTTTCTTCTTTTCTTCAGAGTCTTGCAGTACAACTGGAAAAAATAAAAGTGTTGGAAACATGCTTGGAACATGTTGCCTGCTGGAAAGAAATGAACCCTGCAGTTTATTAGCGGCGAATAAAATGCATATGTTATGTACTGTATGTGGTTAACACTAAAGTTTTCCAAAGATATAAAGCTAAACAGTCTCCTTTTTTTTTTAGCCTTTGTATTGTCTTGCTTGGTTTTGGTGAAAGAAAAGTGTTGCATTCTCCTTCTGGTAAAAGACCAATTTGATGAAGGTTCTCATAGTGGGAGAGCAGGCAGGCAGGCAAGCAGGCAGGCAGGCAGGCACCCAAACTATCTGGACTCAATAATCCCTGACATTATCTGTTTTGTTGCTACAAAAATGCTGACGCTAAAAATCCTAGTACCCAAACTGCAACTGCATAAATCTGATATCCTGGCAGTACACAACACGGAACTTATTAAAATCCTGACCTCAATAGCAATCCTAACAGCTAATATCCTTACATTTACCCATCATGCTTAAGGTTGTAATCATACTTCTGAACTGAACCAGTGATTGGGATTATAGACATGCTTTTGATGTAGCCTGAGTGCAACTTGCTTAGCGCAAGAAACAAATTCCAGCATCTAAAGGACTGCAAAACAGAGGTGGGGAAAAATCTATTTATTATTTTCTTGTGATCAGAAGGGAGCCAGATTAATATTCCATAGAGCGGATCAGGTGGGTATATGATGAGAGCATGGTCTGACTCTGACCGTATAAAAGGCCACATCTTGCTGAAGACCATCAGGGACTAGGTCTGGTCAGTAGGAGGGTGAATGACTTGGAACCTTGTATACTCTGCCTTGGATTCTATGATTGAAGAAAGGCAGGATATAAATGTAAGAAAATTTCTGGAAATGAACAGCTGCTGGTTGCATGATTAAATAGTTGAGTAAGTCATAAATACCATTTGCATTCATTAAGATGAAGTAAACTGAGAAAGTGGGGGAAAGGACTTCATTGTCTCTCTCTAACCAGAGTAGAAAAATATTGAAAAATCCTGACTCTATCACCTTTGGTGGACATGCCCAAGGATTAAGGCTTTCTGGGAGATGATCTATAATGAAATGAAAAAGGTATTCAAATATACCTTTCTGAAGAAACCAGAGGCCTTTCTCATGGGCATGGTTGGCCAATTGGTGCCAAAGAAGGACATAACTTTCTTTATGTATGCCACAACAGCAACAAGAATACTTATTGCAAAGTATTGGAAGACACAAGATCTACCCACCCTGGAAGAATGGCAGATGAAGGTGATGGACTATATGGAACTGGCGGAAATGACGGGCAGAATCCGAGACCAGGGAGAAGAGTCAGTGGAGGAAGATTGGAAGAAATTTAAAGACTATTTACAGAAACATTGTAAAATTAATGAATGTTAGAATGATGTTGGAATGAATCTAGGTGAGTTTAGCAAAAATGTATCAAAGATTTAAGGAAAATAGACTGTTAATTGGTGAAAAGAGGGAAAGTAAACTTATATCAAGATCAAGATAAATTTTTAGGATAAAAAATTTGAAGAGAGGGAAAGGATTTGCTGAAATGGATAATTGACTTAGAATACAAAAAAGGGAGGTGTGAGGAGGTCAGGGAAACAAGCAAATGAAAGATAAGTTATGGGAAGGCTCCATTTGTTTTTTACTTCTTTTTTCTTTTTTTCTTTGTTTTTAATTGTTTTTAATTTTCTGTTTTTTATTGTGATGTATTGGTTTTGTAATTGTTATTGTTTAATTTGGTGTTTTTTCTTTTGTCTTTTTGTAAACTTAAAACTTTAATAAATACTATTTTTAAAAAAAGAAAGAAAAATCCTGACTCTACTCAGAAGAAGAAGAAGAAGAGTTTGGATTTGATATCCTGCCTTTCACTCCCCTTCAGGAGTCTCAAAGCGGCTAACATTCTCCTTTCCCTTCCTCCCCCACAACAAACACTCTGTGAGGTGAGTGGGGCTGAGAGACTTCACAGAAGTGTGACTGGCCCAAGGTCACCCAGCAGCTGCATGTGGAGGAGCGGAGACGCGAACCCGGTTCCCCAGATTACGTGACTACCGCTCTTAACCACTACACCACACTGGCTCTCAGATAGAACTATGTCCAATACCACCTAGTGCAGTGTTTCCCAAACGTTTTTGGGCAACGGCACACCTGTTTACCGGAAAAAAATCTCGCGGCACACCACCATTAAAGCCCCGCCCCCGTGACGTCATTCGGGGAGCCGGCGGCCCGGGCCTGAGCTGGAAGGAGAGGCGGTGCTTTTCGGCACAAGGCAATCGGCCTGGAATTGTTTCCCGCGCGCTGCGAAAGGGAACAGCTGCGGTCGCGCGAACCCTCCGGCGCTGGGAGGGGAAAGGGCGGAGTCGCAGAGCACCAGCTGGCCGAGCGGTTGCGCGCAGCGTTGCGCTTTTGGAGAGCGTGCGGCTGCTGCTAGGGGATCCGGAGACGTGAGCAGGCCTGGCCCGACCCGGGTTGAAGGAGGACAAGCCGGGCAGCGCGCCAAGTGAGTTCGGTTGCGCGCGACGGCCCCCGCTCCCCCCACCCCCGCCGGATCCTCGCCGCCGCCGCCTCTCGCCCGCCTCCCTCCCACGGCACACCAGCCGATGTCTCACGGCACAGTAGTGTGCCGCGGAACACCGGTTGGGAAACACTGACCTAGTGACTTAACTATATGACATTATTCCTACGTCCCCATGCCCGCTTTGTGTGTGTGCATTTATAGAAATAGCAATTAAATAAATCAGCACTGTTGAAACATTTGGTAATTCAGGTAATCAGTCACCATCCCCAAATCTTGAAGGATTCCAAATAACCTAACTGGAGAGAGTGAGAATCTGTATTGCAATATCAGTTACAAAGTGGTTCAGGCCGAATCTCAATAAATGAACTTGATTTTTTTGGTGCTACTTGAAAATCTGGCAATTATACATTCTTTGGGAAAATTTCACTTACCTTTAGTTGTATTGTTTATTCTTTTATTTTAGAAAAACAATTATTATCTGCTCTTTCATAAAATATAGCAAGGTGACTTACAGCATATAAAATACAATAAAGTTGTTAGTCAAATCTGAGTAGCTATAGCCTTGTGACATCATTCTGTTCACTACAAGATGTTTGATTGGCTAGACGAATACATGAAGAAGAAAGATGTAGCAACAGTCAGGTAGAGAGAACAATGGAAGTGCACACGATCCAAGTAAACGACCACATAACCAAAATGTTTTTTTCAGGAAATATTTCTATTCCTGAAACTCAAAAGCTCCCAGCACATGTCTGATCACTATAACAAACAAAACACTTGACTCAGATTAGCATTGGCCCAATCCAAGACAGGTTTTTAACACTAAATCACTCCATGAGGTGTGTAACTGGCCAGATATAAGACACAAAGTAGTCAGTCAACATAACTTACAGTATGTGATTTAACATTGATTTGATTTAATATTTATATATATTCTGCTTTTCCAACAACAAATGTTGAGCTCAAAGTGGCTCACAATAATCACAATAAGATTGAAAAACAACAAACATTGCAACCACTGTACTATCAAGCACAATAGCATATACAAAGCAAACAACAAATTCATAAAAATGAGTGATACAATTCAATAAAGTACCGTATTTTTCGCTCTATAACACGCACATGACCATAACACGCACGTAGTTTTTAGAGGAGGAAAGTCCGTAGGCATGCAACCCGTAGGCATTCCCTCCATAACACGCACAGACATTTCCCCTTACTTTTTAGGAGGAAAAAAGTGAGTGTTATGGTGCAAAAAATACGGTAATAGTAATTCAAAATTTCAGAGAATTTCAGAAATCATTCATCAAAATGATTAAGATATTACCGGTATGTACTTAAGCAGTGAGTAAAAATCCCCTGTTTTTTGTTGAGTCAAAATCAGTTACTACTTCATGACAAAAACTGACAGACCATCTAAGGCAGAAGGGTTGGTTCTAGGGCAGACATTGGTGTACCACAACACCCTACATTTCTACATAAATGAGGATTTGGAGAATTCTGTTGACATCACTAGCACATGCTAAGGCCTGTTTGTCACTGAGGTGAAAGATACATTCATGCCTGGGCTCTATCCCTTCTAACATGACTGAAAGTTCTTCCATACGGAAGTCCTCTCTCCACATAGGAAACCAGGTGTGAGGGAGAACAGTTTTGTGTTTTCAAGCCAAGGCAAAAGCAGTGTGTGGAGGGACAGCTGGGTTTGCCGGCAATTTGGGGCTGTGTATGGCTGCCTGGACCATTACTCTCCAGGGATCTTCGCATACAATGGATCGCCCAGAACCAGAGGTGGTGAGTCCCATTTTGCCACTTGAACCGAAACAAGAACTTGTCTCCCTGCCCTGCTGGCACCACGGCTTCCGGTGAGATCTTGTGAGATCTTGTGCACGCTGTGAGAACTCGTGAGATTTCAGTGAGATCTTGCCAGAAACCAGTGCTGCTGCTGGCACTGCCTCTTTTGGGCTTGGGCTGATCAAGGCGGCTGCCTTGCCTTGTCTCCTGGGTGGGCCGGCCCTGCCAGCAGGTCTGCAAGAGATGGGGATCTCTTACTGGAGCTAACTTGCTGCAGCTAACTTTTATATTGTAATAAATCTAATACAAAACAGTCCAAACGGAAATATCCTTGTTGTTTTTCCTCTTTGTACCATGGGAGATGTGTTGCTATAAGATTAGACAAATTTAAGGATAATTCTCCAGAACATATGCAACATCAGTGCCAAATGATAGATTGTGCCAATTCTTACATTCCTTGCATTTCTAGAATGAAGCTGGGTGGTAACAAGTCTAGACCTTTTTCATTATTATTATTATTTTGAAACAGATTAAATAAAGCCTTTGTTATTATCCATTGTTCTTCATGCAATTCTCCTTCCATTTCTCCCACCCTTCAGATAATTATTACTTGTCTTTGGTAGACAGACAGAAGCTATATTCCTTTAGCTCCGATAAACATGAAAGCAATGTAACGGCATGGCTGTTGCAGTCTTGTAGTAGATCAGCCCAGTAAAGAAATGAAGACTGCAATCTTGCGCCTACTTGCCTGGGAGGAAGCCCCCTTGAACTCAAGGAGAGCTGTTTCTGAGTCCAGTTTCTGTACAGGATTCATGTATAGCCTAGTTTCTGAACTGAGGGGTCCTTTAAACTGAGGGGTCCTTTGTGCAACGGTGCCGTTAGTCCAGACTGGAAGTTTTCATTGTCCTTATGTATCACGGCCCTCTTCTCAACCCTCTTCCATGGTGGTGGCCTCTCTGAGAATAAACCTTGAGTCGGTATGATCTGTTGTGAGGGTGGTACAGGGTCGAGCATCCAAATCCATCAGACGTAGACCGAAATCCAGAGCCGTTAGCTGTGCTTCAAGGCCAAGCTTAGATGTGATGGTAAACGCATTGTTTGAAGTACCATGCTTGTTTTGAAAAATGATAATAGATGTTGCAACGTGTTTCTGCACACAACCTGGCCTGAATGCAATGGAAAAGAGAGAAAAAATTCTCTTATGGTCAAAAAAATGTCTTTGATTCTCAAGGAGAGTCTGTGTAAGTATTTGTTTGGATTATTTGGGCCCCAGATGACTTGCTTTGGTGGAGGGGTTAGGTTACAAGTTCTGAAACCTCTCAGTTCATTTGCCTCCCACTTTTCTAAAAGCAAGGCTCTCAAATGAATTGGCACCCATTCTTTACCTGAGGACCAATTGTGCCCTATAGACCACACTGCCTCCCCCCCAACCCCCCACCAGTCAGCATGACATTTAAATGCTTGATTATCTCTTGATATTTTCCTTTCCAAAAACAATGGCACTATGCTGTGTATTTACTTTAATGCAAAACCAAGGGAGAAATTGAATTATAATTATAATAACTCATCATACATGCACAAAACTCCCCTCTGGGTGCAGGAAGGATCACTTGGATTATAATGGCCACTTTGTGTTATTGATGGGATGTTGACTAGAAAGACATGTAAAACATACTATGATCTGTGGAGGATCTAGCGGTGCTGCGAATTAATATTTAAACAAAATGATGGTACTAGTAGAAAAGCCAGGGTTATAAATGAGTTAATATACATGGGCTTCAACTCAAACATTGTGGGTGGCATGCAACAAAGTTTTACTCAGAGCAGACCTCTTGAAAATAATGGACCAAACTTAGTCATGCTCATTAATTTAATGGGTGAGTACAACAAGTGTAGACGACATCTGCGCTGCCTTGGTCATGTAGAATGGAAGATGGGAGGATCCCCAAGGATGAAGGCTGGCAACATCGACCCTGCCGTGGGATTTCTGGGAGTCCCTTGCAGTCAGCCACAGGGCCTGGAGACAGGCAGTCAAGTCAGGTATCCACAGAATGACCAGAGCCTAGGAGAAACAAAGAGAGAAGATGTGCCCTGGTGCATCTGCAGCAGCACAACCGGACGCCTTCCTCTGCCCCGACTGCAACAAAACATGTCTCTCCCGTATCGGCCTCCACAGCCACAGCAGGCGCTGCAAAACCTTTAGGCCCAAAGGCGCTCTCCTCCATTGTCTCATGAGACAGACAGATGCCAGGAAGAGTAAAACCTAGCTGGATTAAAGAACCTGTGTTCTTTAATTACTCTCTGCAAGTGACATATTGAAGTATAAAATTATAAAATTTATGAGCAAATCTAATAAACTAGAATTTAAACCTATTTAAAATGGGGGGGAGAGACTTGATATTGAATGTCGGTTCAGAATTTTGTTTTCTTTGATGTTTTTGTGGGGGGGGGGGATGGTAGTAAAACTTTCAATAGAAACAGATGAGTTGAAAGCTACTATTTCCAGTTGCAGCTCCCTCTTCCACGTCATTCTTCTCTGCTGTATCTCTTTGCTATTGTTATGGAGAATTCTGCCATCTGGTGACAAAACATGGGAGCCGCAGGCTTGATGCAAGACAAAGGGCATATTCATGCCAGAGCCAAGCACCCAGAGATCCTCCTGAGACTGGTTTTAAATCAACTGTTAAATCCACACATGGGGTTAGATGGCAGGCAGCACTTGAGGGACAGACTGGCAGCTGCATTGGCTCTGGTGCATAATTTTTCACATTTGCTCACAGATAATCTTCACTTGCCCTGGAGGTGGGTGGATACAACAGGACCCAAAGTTTTGCTCTTGGACAGGGCCGTCTTAAGCATATCCGGCATCGTGGTGCAAAGCTCCCTCCGGCGCCCCCCCCCCCATTTCCCAGATTTTTTTAGGGAGGACGGTGCTGCCGGCGGGGCTGGAGGAGGCAGGCAGCAGCTGGAGGGCAGCTCCTCTGGCGGGGAAGAGGCAGAGGCTAGATGTGGCGCCTCCTGGCGCAGCTGGCCGCTTTGTGCCACGGTGGCCATGGCAGAGCTGCTTTGGAGCTGCTTTGGCGCGGCATGGCAGAGGCGGGCGAGGGCAGTGAGCTGATGCCAGGAGGCGCCACGTCCAGCCTCCACCTCTTCCCTGGCACCCTCCAGAACTTGGCGCCCTGGCACCCCATGGCACTAGCATCTATGGGTAAGACGCCCCTGCTCTTTGATACAATCAAGGCTGCTAAAGAGCTGTTAGTTTTAAGAAAAAATGCTGAGATTGTTTTCCTTTTTGTTTTTGGCGCTCTCTAAAAAAAGCTCAACAACATAAGGTTGTCTGTCAAAAAGAAGGTAGGAGTTCTTGCACCTCTTTTTCTAGGAAAAAAGCACTGTGTGTGTGTGTGTGCGCGCGCACGCGCGCGTGTGTGGCTTTTCAAACATTCCTCTTCTGGGAAAACCCTTTCCATGTCAGCTTCCCACCTGAGAAACACATGTATCTCTGCCTTTGAAACCGTGTGGACTGTGGAGGGTTCTGTGGGGTGTTTCAGTGTGCAGAGAGCATTGACCAAGGCAGGCTGTGGAGCATGACTATCCCTCCTGCGTACCAGTGTGGCTTCGTACATGCACAAAACTCCCCTTTGGCTGCGGGAAGGATCACTGGCATGTGGACAAGTGGACCTTAGGAAAGCTTTTCTACCATTACTGATCATTTCCTTGAAGCGACCCAGATATGCTTTGGGCCTCTGCCCAAACCTCTTTAAAAACCACTCTTTTCCCCAACCACAGCCTGTAGAACTAGTGCGCTGCCTAGAGATAAAGGAGTTCATCCTGAGAATAATCTGATGTAGCCTGAAATGTGGCAGATGCCCCCTTTCCAAAAGGGAACCTCCATTGCCAGCTCTTTGACTGCCCTTGTTTGGTGGTGCTGTTTGTCTTAGACCAAGGGCAGGTGGGTCAAATTGGAAAAGAGAGAGCAGGAGCACAGGGATTTGGTTGTATGCTGCAAGACAGGAATGGTAAATTGGAGCCCAATTTCACTTTGAAGGAAAATCAGCATTTGTTTTCAAGTTGTAAGAGAATGCTTTAAACCAGGAAACATCATATGAGAAGCTGGTAAAAATAAGATTTAAACTTTAAGTTTTAAGGTTTTTATATAAGTTAAGATGAAAATAGAGTAAGGTAATGTAATGACAGAATATTATGAATTATGGAAAAGGACTTGCTGGGACAATTATTAATCAAGATACAAGAGATGGGAGGAGGAGGAGGTCTTGGAAAGAAGGTAATGGAAATTGGAGAATTTGAAAAGGATGGTTTTATTTTTATTTTTCTGTTTTTGTCTTTTTTGATGTAATTTTGTTTTCTCTTTTTCTTGTAATCTTTTAAAAAAACTCTTTTCTCAATAAATATTATTTTAAAAAATAAATAAACCAGGAAACATCAGTCCCAGGCACCACCACCGAGTCTCTAGCACATTTGCAAAGCTACACATGGCATGGTCTGGTCTGGTTTCAGGCTGGATAGAGCCCTTCAGGTTGAGAATCCTGCACTGCAGGAGGTTGGACTAGATGACCACTGGGGGTCCCTCCCAACTCTGTGATTTTCTGACTCTTTGATACTTCTCCAGCCATCTGCCCTCACCCCAGGCACACCTTTCACTAGCTTGCTGTACAAAAGTGTCCATTTTTGCCTGTGGCCCCACCCAGTGCTGCCATCAGGGCCCAGAAGGTGACCCATGGATAATTTCATAAATCTGTCAGGCCCCCACCTTTTCCTTTTCTAGAGAGCTAAACAAAAACTCTCCAACTGCTGTAACCTTTCCTCCTGGCACAGTTCCTCATGCCTGCATGTGTTCCTACTCAAAATGTTCTTTTTGAGGTGCAGCAACCAGAACTGGAGATAAGAATCAGTGTGGCCCTGATGCAGAAGTCTTCGCCTGCCCAGCATTGTTGCCTGGAGAGCCACTGACTGAGACAGCCTTCTTGTTTAGTAGATAATAATAATAATAATAATAATAATAATAATAATAATAATAATAATAATTTATTATTTATACCCTGCCCATCTGGCTTTCCCCAGCCACTCTGGGCGGCTTCCAATCAAGTGTTAAAAACAATACAGCATTAAATATTAAAAATGTCCCTGAACAGCGCTGCCTTCAGATGTCTTTTAAAAAGTAGATAGCTGCTTATTTCCTTCACATCTGATGGGAGGGCGTTCCACAGGGCGGGCGCCACTACTGAGAAGGCCCTCTGTCTGGTTCCTTGTAACCTCACTTCTCACAATGAGGGAACCACCAGAAGACCCTCGGCGCTGGATCTCAGTGTCCGGGCTGAATGATGGGGGTGGAGACGCTCCTTCAGGTATACAGGACCGAGGCCATTTAGGGCTTTAAAGGTCAGCACCAACACTTTGAATTGTGCTCGGAAACGTACTGGGAGCCAATGCTGATCTCTCAGGACCCATGTTATGTGGTCCCGGTGGCCACTCCCAGTCACCAGTCCAGCTGCCACATTCTGGATTAATTGCAGTTTCCGGGTCACCTTGAAAGGTAGCCCCACGTAGAGTGCATTGCAGTAGTCCAAGTGGGAGATAACTAGAGCATGCACCACTCTGGTGAGTCAGTCCGCAGGCAGGTAGGGTCTCAGCCTGCGTGCCAGATGGAGCTGATAGACAGCTGCCCTGGACACAGAATTAACCTGCGCCTCCATGGACAGCTGTGAGTCCAAAATGACTCACAGGCTGCACACCTTCAGGGGCACAGTTATCCCATTCAGGACCAGGAAATCCCCCACACCCGCCCACCCCCTGTCCCCCCAAAACAGTACTTCTGTCTTGTCAGGATTCAACCTCAATCTCTTAGCCGCCATCCATCCTCCAACCGCCTCCAGACACTCACACAGGACCTTCACCGCCTTCACTGGTTCTGATTTAAAAGAGAGGTAGAGCTGGGTATCATCCGCATACTGATGAACACCCAGCCCAAACCCCCTGATGATCTCTCCCAGCGGCTTCATATAGATATTAAAAAGCATGGGGGAGAGGACGGAACCCTGAGGCACCCCACAAGTGAGAGCCCAGGGGTCTGAACACTCATCCCCCAAACATCACTTTCTGGACACGGCCCAGGAGAAAGGAGCGGAACCACCGTATAACAGTGCCCCCAGCTCCCAGCCCCTCAAGACGGTCCAGAAGGATGTTATGGTCGATGGTGTCAAAGGCCACTGAGAGATCCAGCAGAACTAGGAAACAGCTCTCACCTTTGTCCCTAGGAAACAGCTTTGTCCCTAGCTCGCCGGAGATCATCAACCAGCGCGACCAAGGCAGTTTCAGTTCCATGGTGAGGCCTGAATCCAGACTGGAAGGGATCCAAATGGTCCGCTTCTTCCAGGCGTGCCTGGAGTTGTTCAGCAACCACCCCCTCAATCACCTTGCCCAAGAATGGTAGATTTGAGACTGGGCGATAGTTGGCCATGTTGGCCGGGTCTAAAGATGTTTTTTTAAGAAGCAGTTTAATGACCGCCTCTTTCAGCGGGTCTGGGAAGGCTCCCTCACAGAGGGAAGCATTCACCACCCCACAGAGCCCATCGCCCAGCCCTTCCCGGCTCGCTTTTATCAGCCAGGATGGGCAAGGATCAAGGAGACAGGTGGTCGGTTTCACTTGTCCAAGCAGCCTGTCCACATCCTCAGAGGTAACAGATTGGAATTGATCCCATGTAACAGGACCAGACAGAACTCTAGCACTCTCCCGCCCTGGCCCTGCTCCCACGGTGGAGTCTACTTCCTTCTGAATCTGAGCAACTTTATCTGCAAAAAAACAGTAGACATGACATTCCACAAGGAGGCAGCAGTGTATTTGTCAAGTTAACACAGAGCATTTTTCTTTATAAAAGTTTAATATTTTTGAGCAATTAAAGTGGTTGTGTAAGCGATCACTTGCACACAAAAAATTCCCTAGTGGAAGGATCTGTGCCAGGAAGCAGGCTAGCTTTGCACAATATATGCCTACAGTGTAAATTTAATAGAGTTTATAAAATCAGTGTTTGACTCAGGAGTCCTGCAATTACAATAGACTTCACTGCGTATGCTTTCTTTTTTTTTTAAGGGCTGATTTATCCAATTATCCTTCATTTCACTGTTTAGTCTTTTTTTCCTGACTGGATAAGACTTACTAAACTTTCAGGAAAGCGCACGTTGCTTATTCCCGCCCTCTCTGTGCTGTGCCTAGATCATTTTCAAGGCTGTGCCCCAATAACCCCACTTTGCTTCCTTTTCGCTCACATGCACGGTCACCTCTGTTACAGATCATTTTTTATTTTGCATTCCCCTGGTCCATAGGTTCCCAAAGAAGCGCTGAAGGGGCCTGCCTAGAGAAGCGGCTCAACCTCAGCGCCATGCAGACCTCCAGGTAGCCCACATCAGAAACACTCGGCTGAGATAGACAGTGGCGTAGCGTGGATTGTCAGCGCCCGGGGCAAGGCAAGTAATTTGCGCCCCCTAACCCGTGGATTTGTGCCCCCTAACCCTAACCCCCAGATGTTGCGCCCGGTGCGGCCGGCCCCCCTGCACCCCCCACGCTACGCCACTGGAGAGAGATACAGTAGTATTGGGGCAGGAGTGTGCAAGGGCAGATCCGAGCACA
The DNA here is from genome assembly GCF_965112155.1 of Podarcis liolepis. NCBI lineage: Eukaryota > Metazoa > Chordata > Lepidosauria > Squamata > Lacertidae > Podarcis > Podarcis liolepis. The sequence continues at coordinate 4,749,137 of NC_139556.1, forward strand.
CATTCTGCATGCAGAAGTTCTGAGCTGCGAGCCACAGCATTGCCACATTAAAAGAGCTCAAGTAACAAGCTGTAGAAAGAGCTTTGCCTAAGATCAAGGAGAGCTGCTGCCAGACCACATAAAAAAACACTCAGATAGATAAACCAGTGGGCATAAGAACTTAAGTGGAGCCCCACTGGGTCAGAGAATGCATCCAGAATGAACTATGGATCAGAGTCGCAAGGGGCCACGGGGGTCATCTATTCCAACCCCCTGCAGTACAGGAATCTTTCCCCCAATGTGGGGCTCAGACCGTCTCTGGTCCAGCATGCTAGACTAATAGCCCATCAGGAGCTCTAGATTCAGCTCCCTGTGTGCTTGGCGAGAGAGCAATTTTTGGGGTGTGTGGTAATTTTGAATTTATTTGTATCCTGCCCTCGAAATCCATTTCTGGATGAAGGGTGATTTATAAATGTTTAAAATAAATAATTAAAATTGAGCCAGTAACACATACATCTCAAACGCAGCAAGTTAGGTAAGGGTCAGTTCACAGATTATACAGAGTAGGTCTCCCCATGTAGTTTTCATTGCGGTCATCAGCGTCCATAACTAGGCCCGAGGCTGAGTACTTGTATAAGCACCAGCTTCCATCCCCAGTAATTTAAATTAAGCGGTCCCAGGTAGCAAGGCTGAGAAAGGCATTTTCCTGGAGAGCTGCTACCTACAATTGGGGGGGGGGGGGAAGAGAGAATGAGAATGGAGTGCGCCTCCAGGGGTGAAGTCAAACCACTGCATTAGGAGAACTGAAATGACCTCCTTGGGATGCAAGCCTGGGATGCAAGTGTGTTTGGAGGCACTGGGCTGCCCAGAGGGCAAGACGTGCTCCAAAGGAAAGCAGAGCAATGTGTTCGTCACCAGCTTGGCTGAACGACTTGCTGGAAGGAGAAATACCAGGCACCATCCAGTTGTCTTAGGGACTCTACTCTGAATTTGTGTGGGGTCTAATCCTTAGCCAATTCTACTCCTGAAGACTTAGAATCATAGAATCATAGAGTTGGAAGAGACCACAAGGGCCATCGAGTCCAACCCCCTGCCAAGCAGGAAACACCATCAGAGCACTCCTGACATATGGTTGTCAAGCCTCTGCTTAAAGACCTCCAAAGAAGGAGACTCCACCACACTCCTTGGCAGCAAATTCCACTGTCGAACAGCTCTTACTGTCAGGAAGTTCTTCCTAATGTTTAGGTGGAATCCCACGTAGATTTAGGATCAGAGTTTTCCTTCTTCTAGATGGGCTACCCTCCCAGGTTGATGAGCTCACTGAGGGTTTGAGACCCACTGACTCAGCCTTTAGTGAGTCACAAACCCTAAACTCTCCCTTTCCCCCCCTGTATTTGTTTATTTTATAGCACTAACAAGAAACGTCATGCTGAACAGGGTAAGATAAGCAAGCAAGCCAGATTGATTGTTGGAGTTCGTTTCAGAGAAGGCCATAAAAATATATGCTAAGTTAGAAAGTTGCAGGCATGTCTTTCATAAAATATAAAGGAGCTGTGCAAGCTTATGCCATCACCTCCTATCATCTGCTTTCTTTCTCCCTCCCCTAACTACACAGAGCTCCCCAAAGCCAAAATCTCCCTTGGCTTAAGTGCAGCATAGAAGACAAATTTATTCAAGGGCTTTGTAATTGTCTCTCAAAGTTAAGAACTCTTTGGGATTTCCTTTTCCAGCTCTGAAATCACAGTCATATGTCTTTATATATTGGAGCGGCTTGCTGACATCTTACTAAGAATGGAGTTACTTGAAATTTGTGTGATAGTGTCGCCACAGTTATCTCCAAAGAGAGTCAGAGCTGTGGAAACATTTAGCAAGGCCAGCAACTGGGGCAGTCAGTAACTCATTTCACATGTTCCATGTCCCCATTTGTCATCAACTTTGAAAACAATGGAGGGGAAAGGGTCTACTCTGGAAGGCAGCTCATGTTGAAGACTTGCTGCAGAAACTTGATGAAGCAATAGTGTATTTATTTCCAGCTCTTCAGGAATTATTTTCCTTAGCAACAAAAGCTATATTCAGGGAAGGGGGAAGAAGGTCACAAGTTTATGAGTTTAGAGACCCCTTGTCAGTAGCCCCAGTCTCTGTGGCCAACTCATTGGTTCTACACAACAATTAATTATTATTAGAAACCAATTAAGTGGTTTCTAGGTATGTACTAGGTATGACCTTCATTTGGTTTGTAGCCACAATTTCTTTGTCAATAAAAAGGGGGAGAAGTGACATCATCAGCCCAAGCGCTAAGCAAACGGTGGATCCTCCTGGCTCTGGCAAGTGAATGAAGTGATAACGAGGATTTCAAGTTTTCCTGTACTTGTGACAGATTAGCCTGAATGAGGGAAATAATCAAAAGCCGGGTGGATAATTGTACCCTTTGGTGGTGTTCCGGATAGCAGTTTACAGTTCTTTGCGAAATAGTTTCACTTTTTAATTCAGAGCTATTTTCAGCCCACTGAAGATCTTCTGGCAACGCTCAGTGTGGGCTCATCCATGCTTACCTTTTACCTCGCACTTTATAGGCCCAGGTCCATGCTTTCTGGCTCTGGGTCTGAGCACTATCTCCAGAAAAACCTGCTCTTTACTGCTGAATCAGAACAAACAGCAATTTGGGTTTGTCATGGGTTGCCAAGAGCGTTAAATAACAGGTTTTTGTGAAGGAAGTGCTGGTGGGCAGAGGCGGGGGCTCTGGCACGGGATGGGAAAGTGTGGACCTGTGCCCACCGGGGGAGGGGGGAATTAGTGTGGATGAGTTTTACAGGTTCACCCAATGCAGTCAGAAATAAGCACCAATGGAGCTTTGCTGACATCTCACTAATCTGGTTAGGGATGTGAACCAACCAATTTACAACATGCTAACCCTTGTACCACCCTCTGCCAGCTCACTATTCTATGACTGCTTGATGATCCAAAAAAAAAATGTTTATCGTTATTCTATACGGTGTATGTAATGACTCAACAAGATGCCTGCATTTTTGGGCTCTCTTTGGGGGGGAAAGCCATGTGGGCTGCTGTTCTGAGCTCCTGCGCTTCAGAATTCACAACCATGCTGTTGGTCAGGGAAGAAGTGTTAGAGATCTATTGGGGTGGGGGAATTTGTTTATTTATTAATTTCTTAATTGTAAGAATTGTAAATTCGATTGGATTGTAAAAAGAATTGGATTGTAAAAAGAAAGAAACTCTCTCAAAGCAGTTTACAGAAGAAGAAGAAGAAGAAGAAGAAGAAGAATTAACAACAATAATAATGTAAGACTTTTGAAAAGTTTAAATAACACTACACTAAAAGCAGATTAAAACCCGCACCAGTAAACTACATTATGGCTTGTTTTCACCGTGGAGTACAGAGTACGTTCGCCTTGGTGTTTTGAAAGCTCCGAGGACAGAACATGTGAAACGACTTACAGTAACTTGTCCCACCCAAGGTCAACAACCATTTGAAATCACTGGCATTTTATTATTTGGAACTTAAAGTAAGACTTTAATTTCCCTTTGAAAAACGAGTAAGCGGCCTCCTCAGTTTCTATAAAACCACATTAAAGGGTGAGAATATGGGTGGGGAGGAACACCCCCACTAAGATTAAAAACTGCAACTGGGATGACACAGTCATGGAATTATTTTGGCCATGTTCTGAAAAGGAAATCTCATAAGAACCTAAGAATGGCCTGGCTGGATCTGACCAACAGCCGTATAATCCACTCGGCTGTTTCTACTGTGGGGAGCCCAACTTTGCTGGTTATTCACACAACTGTGCCTGAAGGCATCAGCCCTCCCCTGCCAAATGAAAAACTCTGGCGTTAGCATTAATGTGTTGCCTCCAGGATTTACAACCTTCTTATTGAATTTCTTAAAGCTTGCTTGGGGAGAGGATTTGGGTACCAAGGTTGAAGAGTAGGACCAGGACTGTTTGTGGTGTAGCCCTGCTTTGAAAACCATCGCAATTCCTCCATTGACAGGCCACCCGCCAGTCAAAATTCAAGAGGCCTTCCTTGCTGCAACCGTTGATGGGCTGGTTGGTGGTTATGTTGTTATTGTTTAGTCGTTTAGTTGTGTCCGCCTCTTCGTGACCCCATGGACCAGAGCATGCCAGGCACTCCTGTCTTCCAATGCCTCCCGCAGTTTGGTCAAACTCATGCTGGTAGCTTCAAGAACACCATCCAACCATCTCATCCTCTGTTGTCCCCTTCTCCTTGTGCCCTCCATCTTTCCCAACATCAGGGTCTTCTCCAGGGAGTCTTCTTTTCTCATGAGGTGGCCAAAGTATCGGAGCCTCAGTTTCAGGATCTGTCCTTCCAGTGAGCACTCAGGGCTGATTTCCTTCAGAATGGAGAGGTTTGATCTTCTTGCAGTCCATGAGACTCTCAAGAGTCTCCTCCAGCACCAGAATTCAAAGGCATCAATTCTTCCATGATCAACCTTCTTTATGGTCCAGCTCTCACTTCCATACATCACTACTGGGAAAACCATAGCTTTAACTATAAGTACCTTTGTCGGCAAGGTGATGTCTCTGCTTTTTAAGATGCTGTCTAGGTTTGTCATTGCTTTTCTCCCAAGAAGCAGGCGTCTTTTAATTTTCTTGACCAGAGATCTGTTCAAGAAAATTGGAGATATGAAAGGAACATTTTGTACAAAGATTACCATAATGTTGGTGGTTATAGCAAGCTGCTTTGCAGTCCATCTGCAGACAAATTGGAATCAAAGCACAGCAGCAGGTGGGATTCTGCATCCACACAGCACCTACAAGTGGCCAAGCAGGGGTCCCTGACAGTGCTGACACGGAACTTCCTTGGCTACGCTAAGGAATCCCCAGAAGGAAACTCAGCAGGGCTTGCTGGGTCCTGCCTGCAAACAAATTCAATTTAAGCTCCAAATTGTTGTTGTTGTTCTTAATTAAATTTATTAGTCACTTTTTTGTCATGGCAACTCAGAGCAACTTACCGTTTCTTTCACAAAATGAAAAACACATTAAAAACAGCGTCCCACCCAGGCAAAAAGACCATAGGTAGTTAAAAGCCAAAGGCCATGTGAAAAAGGTCTGTTTTTGCCTGGCACCTGAAGATATGTAAGGATGGTGCCAGACGAGCCTCCCTGGGGAGAACATTCCATGGGCGGGGGGCCACCACTGAAAAGGCTTGTTCCCCTGACCTCCCACATGAAGGAGGGCCTCAGATGATGATCACAGGGTCCAGGTAAATTCATATGCAAAGGCGTGGTCCTTAAGGTAATGGGGTCCTGAGCCATGCAAGAATGTAGAAGCCCAAACCAGCACTTTTAATTGGGCCTGGAAACAAATTCATAGCCAGTGCAGGTGGGCAGTAGGTACAGGCATCTACCCATTGGTGGACAATCAGCATGAATTTGCTGAATCAATTTTTAAAAGGGATACAAAAAAGGGAGACGTGAGGAAGTCAGGAAAATAAGTTAACTAAAGATGAGAAATAAAGAAAGAGGCAGTTTTCGTTTTCTTTTATATGTGTTTCTTCTTCTTCTTTTTTGTGTTTAATGTTTGTATTTTTTGTATTTTGTAATTTTGTAGTTTTCTGTTTTTGTATTTTTCTGAACTTTTCTATTGATAAAACCCAATAAAATATTATATAAAAAAACAGCATGTCCCTGACTGCCAACACACCCACACACCCACACACAGTTTTTGGTGCTGAAAGGGGGTGGGGAGGGAGCAGAACAGGGCAAAATGGACTTGCGCATGTCCTGCTGGGAACGGAACCCCTGTGTAAGCAGGAATTCCCCTGTGTATGAACCCGCTTTGTGAAATGCATAAAGAAGATGGAGTCCCTGCTTCCAAGGGAGCCTGCACTGTTTGCAAGTGCAAATAATGTGATCGACCTCAGCGGAAACAAATGCCCCGTTTCAAATAGGAAAGAATGTATAAATTAATTAATTAAGCGAATGTTTATACTTGCTTTTCTATTAGAAACAATAAAACGTGGCTTACGGTAAAATCATGCCATACAGAATACAGACAATAAAATTACGTCATGAAAAATATCAACAATCTGAATAAATCATAGAATGGTGATCACTGAGACCCACTGAGACCCTCTCTTGAAGGTGCCTCTTACCAATTTGGTTCAAAAGCTGAGGGCATGAAGAGAGGCATTCTTGGAGGCCACACTCTACTATTAAATAAGGCCCCGTCCATGTAGACTCACCAAAGTCCTAGCCTGTGCATCTTTCAGAAATCTTTTAAATCAGTGCCACTCTGGGTTGCCTTTCAGTACTCAGCTTAAATTAGCAAAGTGCAGACATTACAATAAGGTTTTAGCTGAACAAAACAAGTAAAAACTGTTGGTTTGCGGGGGTTATTTGCCTCTATCCATGTTTTCTTGTTACTTGCCCAGTCCCTCCAGGCTGGGGTGAGGAAATCTGAATCTAAATAAACAAGCAATTGTCATGCCTTTCAAGGCCACTTACTCTGGAGTAATCTTATTGGCTTTCTGGACTTTTAATCTACACATTTTGTTGTGGTGGGGGGAGGGCAGAATCACAAATGCAAATTATTTCCATTTCTTGACTGTGATGATTAAAAATGACAATGCCTAGAAAATATAGCTTGTCAATTTTCTTTCCAGTGAATAGACTGAATATTTTCCAGTCAATGCACTTGAAGAATATCAGTTTTGGAAGTTTTCCACTTTACTTAAACATGGAATATTTTCAGAGTTAATAGGAGACACTTTAACAGAAAAGAAAAATGATAAGGCGTGTATGGTTCAGACAAGGGAGATTCCCTCTCCCCAAATACCATGAATAACAATTTAAAGGCAGTTAGTTGAAGGCGGCTAATGATTTCAAATTATAACAGAATTGCTGCAGTGTTTTATAGATCAACATGGAAATAAAATCCCTCCATATTTGCCATCTGATATGTTTTTCTTTCTTTCTTTCTCTCCGCCATCAGCAAAATAAAATAAAATAATAAAAACAGAGTTTTAAATCATGCCTGAACATGCTGCTAAATTTGATGCATCTCCAGAGAAAAGTGGGTAAATAAATACACCATTTCCTATCATCTCAGAGTATTTAACACTAGCCTAACTCTCCAATAACTAGCAGAAGATTATAGTCTTAATTCTCATTTTCTGGCTAGTTTAAGCCTCTCTAGGGAACCGTATTGGCTGCTTGTAGTCTCCCCCCTCCCCTTGAATCAGCAGTATCAGGAAAGACTTATTATGTTACTAAAACATATAATGTAAAATTTAAAAAAAAGAAGTAAAAAAGGACAAAATCTAGAAACTAGGAAGGGATGGAAAAGGGAAGTAGCATAAAAAGAAAAGCATATATAAAGACAGAGGGAGCTAAGCCTTTTTCAATAGGGGCAGTCTGAAATAACCATGGTTTCTTCTTTGAGTCGTGAGAATAGCTATTTTCTTGTTTAAAAGCTTAAAGAGCTATTAAGATGGGCAAATCACTGGTAAAACAGCTGGAAATGTAAATAGCAATTTAAACAGTCCATTGCCTCTCAATCCAAATGTGGAATGTGCGGATCTACTTCAAAAAAGTCCCTCTGGTTTTATTATATTGTCAACGGTAAGAGGATTGAGTAGGGGTACCCTTTTCTCAGTGGACTTGAATGGAGACGGTGTGCTTTATTTAGCAAATCCACAATTTTTTTTTTTGCAAGTGAGCAGACGGATCTCTAATTTCCACGCCATTCTCCCTTAGAGACCTCCTTCAATCGCGCCATTCTTTCATTATGTGGAACTAATGAAGTGCTCCGCAGCCTTTAGCTCTCCAAAGAATCCATTGCTCCAGGAATATAGTACTTAAATAAAACATGTTTCGTTTGCCGACTTCAAAACAATATTCTTATAAAGAAAAAGGAAAGGGAGAGAAGGGATGAGGTGCAGAAGAGGCCCAAAATCATTGGATGCAAATGAATGGATCTTAGTGGATGCTATATAGAAATACGCTTTTTTAAATGATGAAACTGCTCTTGCTGTCCCTTTTCAGGCTCAAAATCAGCAGAGTCTCAAAAATATCAACTTTTCAAAACACATTGGTTCCCAATTATTTACATCAATAAGCCACAAGTTAAAGTCCTGCAGGTGAAGATCAAACGGCCCTGTTTATTTAGTGGTTTACTGGAAAGCTTTTTAAAGGTATATTAACAATAATATCTGGCGCTTCGTATAATGCCTTTTATCTTTCATACAAATGCTTTCTTTTATTTCACAAGTGACCATATTATTCATGGTTGCACGAAGGCCCCCTCTTGCCCACTTTCCCATCGATAGATCTCCCCAGTAATACAGAACTACTTGTTCCTACTTATCACTCCAGACCTGATGGGAAATTGTGTCACTAGTTTTTGGTTTTTCACAAATTCTGAACACCTGATGCAATAGATGTTTGTCAGCCTAAACGCCTCCCATTTTTTCTCGTTCACTCCAAGAAGCAATCGGCTGTCTTCCCATCCTCAATCTGAATTTACTTTTAGTGTATTTTCCTTTCTTCCTATTCCTGCATTATCCTGGTCAATTTTAAATGATCGTTTCACATGATGAGTTCTTACATAAGACAAGCTCCAATTGTGGGAATCAAGCTCCAAACTTGGATCAGCGTAGGAATTGGGGGCGGGGGTTGTAAATCTTTCAATTTTAATTAGCCATCATCTTCTCTCGTGCTGCTTATCTTTCTTTATTTAGTGCTCCGTTCTAATTTGCAGCACAATGTATCTTGGCTTTAGCAAGTGAAATCATACTATCATCTTGATTACTGTAGTGCTGGCAACAAGATGTCGCTTGGCTCCATCTCAGTAAAAAATAGAACAAACTGTAATGTCTGTCTTTGTGAAACAACTGGTATTTTTGGAAACTGTTGTAACTGTGTTATTTTCAGCTAAATAATTTTTAGAGCATACCCTTTATTTTTCTAAAAATCCCCACTATTCTGCCAAATCTGCTTCTTTGGAGGAAAAAAAGTATATAAATACCTCTAAACAGATGAAAGACAAATGATGTTTTAAGGGATGCCATCACTGAATTTCAAGATAGTCTTTTGCAGGAGATATACTGTAGCAGCACAAACCTAATTAGCCACTGCTGTACCATGATAATAGGCATAGGTTTTGAACAGTGTCAAACCAACAAAGGCCTGGGAATTGGGAATGCTGGTTCAACCTTTTAAAACATATATATTTAGCCTAGGTCTTGCCATAACCTGTATTTTGAACACTCAGTGGCTCAGTCTAACATCTTGTTATTTGAATTGTGTTGCTGGATTTAACAGAAACTACCTTCATAGTACTGGATAAATTAGTGGGAAAGATTGAGGGCACAAGGGGACAAGATGGTTGAACAGTGTTCTTGAAGCTACCAACATGAGTTTGACCAAACTGCGGGAAGCAGTGGAAGACAGGAGCGCCTGGTGTTGACATGACAAGTGGGATACAGCTCCTATCCAGCAAAGCCCATAATACCTTAGGAGAGAGATTGTGGAGGGCATTTAGTTCTCCTTTCCCTCAGTTTTTGATAGTATCAATCCATTGCTGGAGTTTAATGGACTTCTCTGAAGTCCATGCTGGAAATAAAAATTGTGAGTGGCTTCAAAACCATTTTGGCCAAACAGGAAAAATAGATGTTCGTCTCATATGTATTCCAAAAACATACTCTCATTAAAAAAGTTATTGATGTACATTGGCCTCAATAACATTAATATAAGTTCATCATTAGGCAATGCAGTGCTATTTTTCTCAAAAAAGGGGTACCGGAACTCACCATGAATGCCTCTTGTTCTCTTATAATGGCCAGAACTGAGTTCTGGAGAGTTCTGGCTGAAAAAGAGCCGCGAGGCAAATTCATAATGTAGCATCATTCTTAGGAGAACTCTTTGTGGCAGAGAAAAGATGGCTGTCACGTTGGTCAATGGGGGCAGATATCTTCCACCCCTCAAAAGAGAGAGAGAGAGAGAGAGAGAGAGAGAGAGAGAGAGAGAGTCTGGAATTGATCACTCTTTCCCAAAATTACAGAAGGAACACTTCCAGACAGATGCAACACGTAAAGAAACAAAAAAACACTCACCTCATCTACCATCCAACATAAAGTTATTCAGATTATTTCTACTCCCAAATGATTAATTCAGATTTGGCCTGTGCTTTTACTGAACAACCCAAAAGTAAGCGCACACAAAAAGTGTCTAAGTTGGGCCAAAGCCAAGATCCTGCTAGTTTCTGTGCAGGTACAGCTCATTACATTTCAAACAGCAAGGAGTGAATTCAACCATTAACTCATATGGATGAAAGTAAAGGGAAATATAATTGGTTCAGAGCCAAATCTGCTTCCTTGACTTAGTGACCTCAGTGACTGATAATCAGAGCTGCTTCTTATGTCTATAACCCACAAAGACCTCTGCATTGTTCCACTCTCCTTCTATTTCTTGATCATACAATAATGTTACGGTAGAGCATTATTCTACTTTGGTAGAATCATAGAGTTGGAAGGGACCACGAGGATCAGTCCAGCCCCCTGCAAAGCAGGAATCTTTTGCACAACCTGGGGATCGGACCCACAACCCTGGGATTAAGAGCCCCATGCTCTACCAATTATGAATTTAACTCATAGATTGTAATATCTATTGTTTATCATGTCCAGTATATCTGAAGGAGCGTCTCCACCCCCATCGTTCTACCCGGACACTGAGGTCCAGCACCGAGGGCCTTCTGGCGGTTCCCTCACTGCGAGAAGCCAAGTTACAGGGAACCAGGCAGAGGGCCTTCTCGGTGGTGGCACCCGCCCTGTGGAACGCCCTTCCAGCAGATGTCAAAGAGAACAAGAAGTGCCAGACTTTGAGAAGACATCTGAAGGCAGCCCTGTTTAGGGAAGCTTTTAATGTTTGATGTATCACAGTATTTTAATATTCTTTTGGAAGCCGCCCAGAGTGGCTGGGGAAACCCAGCCAGATGGGCGGGGTATAAATAATATTTTATTATTATTATTATTATTAGCTGATTTCCATACACAAATGAGTGCCCCAAGGCAACATAAAACATAAAAGACATTAAAAACCCCTAGGAAAGAATTCTTCTCACCACACTGAAAAGAGAGCCCACACCCGCAAAAAACAAATCCAGTTGCTAAACTTGAGAGCCATGGCTGAGTTGTAGAACCAATGTTTTTGCAAGAACAAAGTTCCAAGTTCAATACCTGGCACCTCCAGCTTAATAGTCAGGTAGCAGGCAATGGGGATGGGAAAGACGACTGCAGAAGATCTTGAAGAGTCCCTGTCAGTGTTCTGCCTTTGTATGAGGCTGTTTCACATGCCTAACTATATTTCAGCATCTTAGCTCTTTCCGTGATCATAGCTGACAGGCATCAGTGATGATTATGATCCAATATTAATGTGCAGTGGTACCTCGGGTTACATAGGCTTCAGGTTACAGAATCTGCTAACCCAGAAATAGTGCTTCAGGTTAAGAACTTTGCTTCAGGATGAGAACAGAAATCGTGCAGCGGTATCACAGCGGCAGCAGCAGGAGGCCCCATTAGCTAAAGTGGTGCTTCAGGTTAAGAACAGTTTCAGGTTAAGAATGGATCTCCGGAACGAATTAAGTACTTAACCTGAGGTATCACTGTATCTCATAATTTTTGTATGTTTTTCTGTCCAGCGCATTGTTCCTATTTGCCCCAAGTTCCACTTTTTCCATCATGCTGCTAACATTGTGCCTTATCCAGATGACGGGGATAGGATGGGGTGAGATCTAAATATTTCTGAATAAATATTATTTTCCCCATAGCTACAGTGGTTAGTTTCAACACAGCACACTTTCCCCCTCATTCCAGAAGAAGACACACAGTAAGATCTATTAGATGCTACTTTGTTAAATCGTTTTGTTTATGCTGAAAAAGGTGTTTCCCTGCAAGGAAAAAAACTCTGACAAGAGTTGATGGCATTTCCCAGCCATGTTGCAGCAGGCAGACGAAACTGTCTAAGGACAAGCGTCAGCTTCCTCAGCCTGAAAGCAGAGATGAGCACCGCACCCCAAAGTTGAATTTAACTGGACTTAACTGTCCGGGGTCCTTTACCTTTTCCCAACCTGGTGCTCGCCATAAATTTAGACTACAACTCCCACCTGCCTCAGCTACCTTTCCATATGATCAGAATGATAGTCACAATTTAAGAAGGGCAGTCAAGCCTATGTGACAATTTCTCTGGGGTAGCTGTGTCTCTGGCCAACTCCAGCCCAGCTGCAGAACTGCTATGCTGAACCAGAAATAGTTAAATGGGCATGTCTATTAATTTTAGGCATACCAAAGGGGGAAACAGGTCTGCCTCCAGATTTTGTGGGTCGCAGGCAAGAGATTTACGGTGAGGTCTTTCCTCCACTCATACATAAGCAGACTTTGAGTGAGCAGTAGGTGTTCAAGTGAGAGCAGTGAAGGCTACGTTTGGTAAAGAGCCAGATGCTCCTTTCATCTCAGCCCCCTCCTCCTCTCCAGAAGGGACTCCAGAACTCTCTCCCCCTCATTTACACAGAATGGGGCAGACCTACTTCTCTTCAGTGGAGTAGCGTGGGGGTGCAGGGGGGGCCCGGCCGCACCGGGCGCAACATCTGGGGGTTAGGGTTAGGGGGCACAAATTCACGGGTTAGGGGGCGCAAATTACTTGCCTTGCCCCGGGTGCTGACAACCCACGCTACGCTACTGCTTCTCCTTTTTGTCTTGGAGCATAGAGCAATGCTGAGCACAGGGCAATCTATTGCTAGAGAGACTGCTCCTACAGCACCAGTAACAAGGGCAGTATTTGACCCAGTTTGACCCAGAGGAGTTGGCTTTAGGAAGGGGGCTGCTGCATCTGTGGCGGCTGGCAAGGTCAGACAGTTGGCTCGTCCCAGCAGTTGGTGGGCATCAGGCGGATCTGGAGACCACCAGCAGTAGAACAAGAACCAAATGGGTGGGTTTGCAACCCTCCTCAATACTGAAGCCTTTCCTGCCAGGCATTGCAGCTTCAATGGTAGCTGGGAAAGCGAGAGGTGGAGACCCAGAGGGTGCCTTTGCCCTAAGAAAAGAAACTCTGAGAGATGGCATACTGGTTGTGAAAGGCCATGAGTAAGTTAATGAAGACAGCGGAGAACATCCAGCTTTTGAGAGCTCTGGTCCCAGCTGCAGCTGCTGGTGCCTCTGCACAATTTATTATGTTTCCCAAAAAAATTACTTGAAGCTATGTCTGAAAAATTGGTCCCAGAAAAGATTTCGCCTTCATGGTGCTACAAGAGTCCATAGTTTTTGCTAGATTAACACAACCACCCCTTGTGTGCTTGGCTTGCATCATTACGGGGTATTAAAAACAACAACAACTCATTGTAACAAATGTTCTTAAAATATATGGTTTAATCTCAATCTATCCAAGAATGGGCCATTTAATCTGACTCTCCTGCTGAAATCGCAATAGTGCTCCTGTTGAGAATATGGTTCCGAACACTTAGCCAGCATCACAGGAATAGAAAATACTTTCACTGAATCCACTGCATGTTCCTTTAGAAGGTTTCCATCATTTTTCATGTTTTCCATGTCACAGCAATTAGCAGGAGGCTGGATTGTGCCCAGTTCCTGCTTCTTGGCTCCTCGTAAGCATCTGGTTGGCCACTGTGAGAACAGGATGAGGACGAGATGGCCCACTGGTCTAACCCAAGAGGGCTCTTATGATTCACACGTCTGAATGAGGCGAGTTATATATCCAGCATGATGTGGAGCTGATTCAGATTTCATTATTCTCCATGTTATTTTGCTACCTAGAAGTAGAACGTTTATTAGAGATCTCTTTTCAGGTCGGTGGAAGGAGATTGGAGGAAATTTAAAGACTGTTTACAGAAATATTGCAAAATTAAGGAATGTTAGAATGATGTTGGATTGAAGTTAAGTGGTTTCTAGCGGTAATGGTTTAAAAGAATATGGGAAAATTGGATTTTTAATAGGTAAAAATTTAATGTTATAATATATTAAGATTAAACATCAGGATAATAAGGAGGGAAAGGAATTGCTGAACTAATAAATTGAACTGGAATACAAAAAAGGGAGGTATGAGGAGGTCCGGGAAACAAGTAAATGAAAGATAAGTGATGTAAAGATGGAATTATTTTTAATTGTTTTTTATTTCTTAATTTTTTTCCATTATGTATTATTGTGAAAACTTCAATAAAAATTTATTGGGGGGGGGGGGAATAGAGATCTCTTTTCAGAGGGCCTTTTGACCTTAAGATCCCAAGCAACGCCAGCATGATTTCTCAGTGGCTGCTGCTGCCATAAGATTCCAATAGAAGAATGATTACTCATTTGTGACCCACAAACTTTTGAAGACTTACATTATTATGCAATACATGTTGTCCCATTTATATGGAACTAAAAAGTAAATTCATAGCAGCATAAAACCATGCTAAAAGGCAAATATAAATAAGCAGGCTTACATATAAACTTCCCTATATAAACTAGGGAAATATGTCGTACAAAAGATTTCTATATTTGTGGTGGCTGCACAGAAGCTAAGGAGGAATGGTGCTGGAGCAGAGGCTGCTACTGTATTTGTGCCGATTTCTTTATGTCTGAAGTTTTGCTGAAAGAGCTTTCATAATATATTTCTGTTTGTTTCTTGTTATATTGAATACAATGTATATGTTATGGTATTGTTCTGATTATGATTTGCATTGATGTGACATTCTTTCAATATTTTGACTTGGGCATTCCACAACAACCACCACCCCATCCTAGAACCTTCGTGCTGCGGAGACTTAAATTTTTAGATGGTTATTCTCCAATTTATATTCTTCTATTCTGTGGTAGATCAGAATATTTTAAGCCCATGTTGCAGTGAAATTGGAGCATAAGGACAGGTATGACGTAATATTCAGCCTTATTTAACCAAACAATTAAGGAATGACTAATGGGAACACCAAATCTAAAGAAATGTGAATTTTCCATTTTCAGTTATCATGGTGAAGAGCCAGCAGACACTGAGAACTGTAATCAACAGGAGTGTCCTAAGCCCCCCAAAGATGTTGTCAAACTAATTTATTTAAATTAATACATCTGTTGTTGAATAAATGTAATCCAGGTGCTGGTAACCTCCAAGCTGTACTACTGCAATGTACTCTATGTGGGGCTGCCATTATGGCTTAACTGCTCCCTGGGGCAGGATATTATTGCCAACTGGCTGCCACACCATTGAAAGAATTGCACTGTCTGCCAATTCACTGCTGGAGTCCAAGGTGCTGATTTTAGTATATAAAGCCATACACAGCTTGGCACGAGGATATCTGAAATATTGTCTCACCCCTTATAAACCCAACCGACCACTGCACTGTGCAGGTGAAAGACTCCTGTAGGTACCATCTTATCAGGAAATCAATTCTGCCCAGTGTTGGAATCGGGCCTTTAGGGGTTCAGCACCTCCCCTTGAACGTTAGACAAGGGCCTTCTCTTGCCTTTTAAGCTGAAATCTTTCCAGTCTGCAACTGTACTGGAACCAGTTTTTAGATGTTTTTATTGTTTTTATCACTTTTTGTTGGTTGCACTGGGCTCCTTTGGAAGGAAGGGTTATACATATACATGTAATAAATAAAACTATAAATTCTGATCTGGTCATAAAGTTCTTGTGGAAGACTGTAACGTAAAACAATGCCTACAGAAAAATTTCTGTCAGACAAGAAAGGAAAACACGGGAAACCCCAAAGTCCCACTTCATTGAAGGAATTTTTGAAGTTCATTCAGTCAAATAAGAAAATTAATGGCTGGTTCACTATTATTTGATTACCAATATGTCCATTATTTGAGAACCAACATTTGTTGACTGTCAGCTAGAAGTGTGAACAGTCTCCAGGGGAAAGAATTGCATGTGAATGTTCTGCTGCAATGATCAACCTGCGATGCCTCCAGCACAAACGCTAAGTCAGCACTTGATGCTATAGTCAGCAAATAATGAGCATATACGTTTTTGAACTGAAAGGAGATAAAGGAAGAAAGTAATCTTTTGGAAATTTACTACAGAAATTGCTGGTAGCTAAAATGGTGACATCAGTGAATCTATAAACATTTAGCAGTACCCAAGATCCCCTTCATGGATCACTGCCTTGCCGTGGCGAAGGGGCTTGAAGAACTCAGAGAAGCTATGAACTATGCCGAGCAGGGCACCCAAGATGAACAGGTCATAGTGGAGAGTTTTGACCAAACGTGATCCACCTGGAGGAGGAACCGGCAAGCCACTCCAGTATCCCTGCCAAGAAAACTCCATGGACAAAGACAACAGGCATATAAAAGTTATGACGCTGGAAGATGAGCCCCTCAGGTCGGAAGGCGTCCAACATGCTACTGGGGAAGAGCGGAAGACAAGTACAAGTAGATCCAGAGCTGATGAAGCGGCTGGGCTAAAGCCAAAAGGACGTTCAGTTGTGGATATGCCTGGAAGCGAAAGGAAAGTCCAATGCTGTAAAGAAAAATATTGCATAGGAACCTGGAATGTAAGAACCATGAACCTGGGTAAGTTGGATGTGGTCAAAAATGAGATGACAAGAATAAATATTGACATCCTGGGCATCAGTGAACTAAAATGGACGGGAATGGGCGAATTCAGTTCGAATGACCATCATATCTACTACTGTGGGCAAGAAACC
This sequence comes from Podarcis liolepis, assembly GCF_965112155.1. Taxonomy (NCBI): domain Eukaryota; kingdom Metazoa; phylum Chordata; class Lepidosauria; order Squamata; family Lacertidae; genus Podarcis; species Podarcis liolepis. Next base: position 4,765,783 of record NC_139556.1, read on the forward strand.
CGCAAAAGAAATGGAGTGGCCCTCATAGTCAACAAAAGAGTGGCGAAAGCAGTACTGGGATGCAATCTCAAAAATGATAGAATGATCTCGATACGAATCCAAGGCAGACCTTTTAACATAACAGTAATCCAAGTTTATGCACCAACTACTGGTGCTGAAGAAACTGAAATTGACCAATTCTATGAAGACTTACAACACCTTATAGAAGTGACACCAAAGAAGGATGTTCTTCTCATTATAGGGGATTGGAATGCTAAAGTAGGGAATCAAGAGATAAAAGGAACAACTGGTAAGTTTGGCCTTGGAGAGCAAAATGAAGCAGGGCAAAGGCTAATAGAGTTCTGTCAAGAGAACAAGCTGGTCATCACAAACACGCTTTTCCAACAACACAAGAGACGACTCTACACGTGGACATCACAAGATGGGCAGCATCGAAATCAGATTGATTATATTCTCTGCAGCCAAAGATGGAGAAGCTCAATACAGTCAGCAAAAACAAGACCTGGAGCTGACTGTGGCTCAGATCATCAGCTTCTTATAGCAAAATTCAAGCTTAAACTGAAGAAAGTAGGAAAAACCACTGGGCCGGTAAGATACAATCTAAATCAAATCCCTTATAAATACACAGTGGAAGTGAGGAACAGGTTTAAGGATTTCGATCTGCTAGACAGAGTGCCTGAAGAACTATGGATGGAGGCTCGCAACATTATACAGGAGGCAGCAACGAAAACCATCCCAATGAAAAGGAAATGCAAGAAAGCAAAGTGGGTGTCTAATGAGGCCTTACAAATAGCGGGGGAGAGAAGGCAAGCAAAATGCGAGGGAGATAGAGAAAGATACAGGAAATTGAATGCAGATTTCCAAAAAATAGCAAAGAGAGATAAGAAGGCCTTCTTAAACGAGCAATGCAAAGAAATAGAGAAAAACAACAGAATGGGAAGAACCAGAGATCTGTTCAAGAAAATTGGAGATATGAAAGGAACATTTCGTTCAAAGATTGCCATAATAAAGGACAAAAGTGGTAAGGACCTAACAGAAGCAGAAGACATCAAGAAGAGGTGGCAAGAATACACAGAGGAATTATACCAGAAATATATGGATGTCTCGTACACCCCAGGTAGTGGGGTTGCTGACCTTGAGCCAGACATCCTGGAGAGTGAAGTCAAATGGGCCTTAGAAAGCACTGCAAATAACAAGGCCAGTGGAAGTGATGGTATTCCAGCTGAACTATTTAAAATTTTAAAAGATGATGCTGTTAAGGTGCTACACTCAATATGCCAGCAAGTTTGGAAAACACAGCAGTGGCCAGAGGATTGGAGAATATCAGTCTACATCCCAATCCCAAAGAAGGGCAGTGCCAAAGAATGCTCCAATTACCGCACAATTGCACTCATTTCACACACTAGCAAGGTTATGCTTAAAATTCTACAAGGAAGGCTCAAGCAGTATGTAGACCGAGAACTCCCAGAAGTGCAAGCCGGATTTAGAAGAGGCAGAGGAACCAGAGACCAAATTGCAAACATGCGCTGGATTATGGAGAAAGCTAGAGAGTTCCAGAAAGACATCTACTTCTGCTTCATTGACTATGCAAAAGCCTTTGACTGTGTCGACCACAGCAAACTATGGCAAGTTCTTAAAGAAATGGGAGTGCCTGATCACCTCATCTGTCTCCTGAGAAATCTCTATGTGGGACAAGAAGCTACAGTTAGAACTGGATATGGAACAACTGATTGGTTCAAAATTGGGAAAGGAGTACGACAAGGCTGTATATTGTCTCCCTGCTTATTTAACTTATATGCAGAATTCATCATGCGAAAGGCTGGGCTGGGTGAATCCCTAGCCGGAATTAAGATTGCTGGAAGAAATATCAACAACCTCAGATATGCAGATGACACAACCTTGATGGCAGAAAGTGAGGAGGAATTAAAGAACCTTTTATTGAGGGTGAAAGAGGAGAGCGCAAAATATGGTCTGAAGCTCAACATCAAAAAAACGAAGATCATGGCCACTGGTCCCATCACCTCCTGGTAAATAGAAGGAGAAGAAATGGAGGCAGTGAGAGATTTTACTTTCTTGGGCTCCATGATCACTGCAGATGGTGACAGCAGCCACGAAATTAAGAGACGCCTGCTTCTTGGGAGGAAAGCAATGACCAACCTAGACAACATCTTAAAAAGTAGAGACATCACCTTGCCAACAAAGGTCTGTATAGTAAAAGCTATGGTTTTCCCAGTAGTGATGTATGGAAGTGAGAGCTGGACCATAAAGAAGGCTGATCGCCAAAGAATTGATGCTTTTGAATTATGGTGCTGGAGGAGACTCTTGAGAGTCCCATGGACTGCAAGAAGATCAAACCTATCCATTCTGAAGGAAATCAGCTCTGAGTGCTCACTGGAAGGACAGATCGTGAAGCTGAGGCTCCAATACTTTGGCCACCTCATGAGAAGAGAAGACTCCCTGGAAAAGACCCTGATGTTGGGAAAGATGGAGGGCACAAGGAGAAGGAGACGACAGAGGACGAGATGATTGGATAGTGTCTTCGAAGCTACAAACATGAGTCTGACCAAACTGCGGGAGGCAGTGGAAGACAGAAGTGCCTGGCATGCTCTGGTCCATGGGGTCATGAAGAGTCGGACATGACTAAACAACAACAAGATCTGGGAGGAAGCAAAGTGTGGTGTGAGTTTATGATGCAAGCAGCAGCCCAGTATGAACCAGTAAGAGGAGGGAGAAAGGGATTTTCCCCGCTGTAGCGAGTGGCAGCTGGGCAGTCATGGGGCAAGACTAAGGAGGTCACAGGGGCATGGCCAGTTGCTCTCGTTTTTCTCCCCAGCCTCCTCTTTTGCAAAGATACTGTGGACATTTAAACACTGCAGTTGCAAAAATATTTAGTGTGCAACCTAACTGAAAAGGGTCTTACTTTGGTTCAGAGGGCGGTCCCTGCTGTCACAGTTGCTTCTCTGCAGGCAGAAATGATCTGTGGCCTCACCGGTTCTGATTCTCTCCCTATTGGTCTCCTTTACAAAATAAGTTACCAGACGTCCCTGTTTCCAGGGGACAATCCCCAGATTTACAAATTGGTCCCCTGACAAAATCCATCTATTTAGTAGGAAGTTGAAAGGTGTCCCCTGATTCACTGAAAAAAAATCTGGTAACCTTATTGGTCTCCTTTACAAAGAAGAAGAAGAAGAAGAAGAAGAAGAAGAGGAAGAAGAAGAAGAAGAAGAAGAAGAAGAAGAAGGGCGGCAGCAGCAACGGACACTTGAACATTATACAACTGCAAATGCTTAACACCTAACTGTCTTACCTTGGTTCAGATCTGCTCTCACAATATCTAGTGTGGGTTCATGTCAAAGAAACCAAAAGTAACCTCCATTGAATTCCATGGGGATTGCTCCCTGGGTAGAATGTACAGAAGTATAGCCTAAATTGGCTGGTTCTAAATGTACCACACAGGACTGTGAACAAGGGTTTCCAGACCAATGGGAAAAGATTATTTCCCTCCAGCTTATTCGCTTCTACATCTTCTTCCCAGAACATGATATAAGGTGGAGGGATATTAACTGGGCTGGAACCTGGGAGATCAGAGATCAAATCACGACCCAGTCATTAAGTTCCTTGTGTGGCCTTGCACCAGTTGCTTTCCCTCAGTATAATCTATCTCACGGTGGGGGCTTTTAAGGTTTTAAGGATAACATATGGAAAGGGAGACCCATGAATACCACCTCCAGGGAGATCCCTAGAGGAGAATTAAAATGGATATAAATTCCATACTCATAAAGAATGAGAAGAAGAAGAAGAAGAAGAAGAAGAAGAAGAAGAAGAAGAAGAAGAAGTCGAAGTCGTCTATCTCTAGCCTGCCTTCCCGCTGTTTTTGATTCAGGGAAAGTGTGTGTAGGTTTGAAATAATGGGGAGAACCTAAAAATCAAAGGGAAAAATGGATATTGGACACAATCAAGATATTCAGGCCTACAAATATTGGACTTTACATGTAGGTCTTTGCAAATTAAAAGAAACATAGGTGGGACCTCTACAACACAGGAATCGTTGGGGATTGGCTAAGGGGAGTGGGGCAGACAGCTGACTGGCTAGAAAACAGGAGAATTCCTCCAGAACCCTCTAACTTCAAATGGAAGTATAAAATGGATGTAGGGCAGAAAAGAGTGGAGGGTAAGGGGTGCTAAAAAAAATGGCTTTAGATGCTATTGGGCAGGTCCGTGCCCCGGCAACAATGCCCTCACTGACCACAGTCTACATGATTCCTCAGTTCTAGAAGGAGGTGGCCAGCCTTCCAAAACAACCAAAACTTAATATGGAGCATTACAGTTTTGTGACTTTTTAAAAAAAAAATCCACTAAAATTAGCATATCAGAAGCAGTTACATTACTAGAGCTCTGCTTAGTTATCATCCTCCTCTTTCTTTTGTTTCAAGGCCCTTAACATGTAGGGATGAACCTATATGTTTTCTGTGGCAAAAGGATAACATCTTAAGGCGTGCATTCCACACACACCCCCACCAAAACAACAACCCCTGCAGTGTGAGTGTGGGCATAGCCATATCATTGCAAATGATTTTGCATCTCTGTGTTATGGCTCTAGCTCTGTGAGACTGTACAAATCTGGTTCTCAACCCTTTAACTGGTTGCTGCAATGTTGGAACTGACATCCTCCAGCAGTTAGGCTATTCCAGGGAAGCTTTTCTTAAGTGGTGCCTAGATTTAGTTTCCAGCTCTGAATCCCCGTTATTTTTCTTTAGTGTGAAAATTGTGCATTCCTCCTGGTTGTTTTCTTTAAAAGACCAATAATGAGAGGAAAAAGCAAATGCCTGCCAAAAAAATAAGATCCGTGCCCTCTTCTTTTCTATTTTAAAATTTCTCATCACAGTGATTACTGGAGTTGAAATGCAAAGTGTAAGTGCTATTTTTTTATATTAAAAAATCCAAGCAGTTGAAACCAAGAAAGGAGACACAGAAAATAATCTCAAAAAAGACTAGTTAGTGTTCTCTCCAGTCCCATACAATTCCTAACATTGTAACACTGTCAGCCTGATCCTAAACCTGTCTTTTTTATTAAAAAAGAAAAAAGAAAAAGGAAAAAAAGCTTCAGTTTAGTCAGAAATTCTTTTCTCATAATTTGAATCAATTGGTTCAGGTTCTACGCTTTGGAGCAGCAGAAAACAAGCTTCCTCCATCTTCCATGTGCCAGCCCTTCCGATATTTGAAGATGTTACTCATATCTCCTCTCAGTCTCTTTTCCAGGCTAAACGTGCCCAACTCTTTCAACCATTCCTCATAAGGTTTTCCAGACCCTTGATCACCTTGGTTGCCCTCCTCTGCACACGTTCCAGCTTATCAACATCTTTCCTAAATTGTGGTGCCCAGAACTCAACACAGGACTCCAGGTGTGGTCTGAGCAAGGCAGAAGAGAGTGGGAATATTACTTATATAACTTCCCTTGATCTGGACACTAGATCTGCACAGTGGTGTAGCGTGGGGGGTGCAGGGGGGGCGGCCGCACCGGGCGCAACATCTGGGGGTTAGGGTTAGGGGGCGCAAATCCACGGGTTAGGGGGCGCAAATTACCGTATTTTTCGCTCTATAACACGCACCCGACCATAACACGCATGTAGTTTTTAGAGGAGGAAAATCCATAGGCATGCCACCCGTAGGCATTCCCTCCATAACACGCACAGACATTTCCCCTTACTTTTTAGGAGGAAAAAAGTGAGTGTTATGGTGCAAAAAATACGGTACTTGCCTTGCCCCGGGTGCTGACAACCCACGCTATGCCACTGGATCTGCAGTCTAGAATGGCATTAGCTTTTTTTCTTCTTTTGTTGCTGCTGCATCACACTGTTGATTCATGTTAAGCTTGTAGTCTACTAAGACCTATACTTTTGTTGATGCAGCCTGGCACTGCATTATTGCTGCAACACATACACCAAGGGTCACACTCCATATACAGCAGCTTCATAGCGCTGCAGCAGCTGGCCAGTCATTGCTCTATTAGGCAATTTTCTGGCAAAACATTGGCTTTCTGTCTCCATTATGCTCTGCTTGTACATTTGTAAATAAAGCAAGCTTTTTAAATGCTCTGTGTCTCCGGTGCTTTTTCATTCAAAGAAACCCAACTCAGGACTTGCTTATGACTCCACTCTTCAGCCAAAAAGGCTCACCAAAGATCAATAACCACAAGGCAAGTGCGTGCCTGCTGGCTTACAACCTAAAACGCACGACACAAAAGGAAAAAGAGGTGAGGAGGGAAGAGCAAACTCAGGCACAAGTTCTTAAGGTTGTAAAGTTCTTGAACTTGAATGGAAACAGCTGGGGGAGGGGGAGAGCCAAATGCAGCCGGTTTATAAGCAGAGCTGGTTCAGTGACTCTACATATGGGATCTCCCATTAGGGAGAAAGAAACTTCAGCAGCTTTTGAGGGGCTTCCAGTGTTGGAAGGTCATCGCAGTTTGGCTGGGATAGTCTCAGACTTGAAAGGTGTCGTGTTGGAGACCCTCAGTAGTAAGGGAGAGGGCAAGGAGTGATGGAGGGCAAAGGAGGAACCCCAAAATCATGGCAGCAAGAAAAAGAGGGGAGAGGAACTCTTCCATGGTGGCTGTTCTCTTCCCCACACTCCTTCCCCAAAGACAAATGTCCAACTTTAGAAGTCTGATATTTGGGAAATTATAGGGTAGTTAACGTTAGAAAGCTGGGGGGAGGTACTTAGTTGTTTCTTGACAATTGCTATATTCAGCTCTTTCAAATATACCCAGTGGCGTAGCGTGGGTTGTCAGCACCCGGGGCAAGGCAAGTAATTTGCGCCCCCTAACCCGTGGATTTGCGCCCCCTAACCCGTGGATTTGCGCACCCTAACCCTAACCCCCAGATGTTGCGCCCGGTGCGGCCGCCCCCCTGCACCCCCCACGCTACGCCACTGAATATACCTCTCTTCAAAGCCTCAGGATTGTGAAGTTATCAGGTGGCGTTGGGTGGGTGGGTGGGTGGGTGGAGAATTGTAGAAGCATTTGTTTGTGGCTGCTCAGGCGCAGCATGCCTTCTTACTTCCCTACTTGGTTCCTGGTAGCTTAATAAAAAGAGTATGGCAAAGTTAAATTGCTCTGAAATATTGGGGGCAGATTTTTGTTGAGCCGTCAGACTGGTGTATATAATGTCTGTTATGTGTTTGTGGGAGTAGGCTGTATACTTGAGCCGCCTCCTGATTCCTGGATCCAGCATGGATCCTCAATTCCTGGAGCAGCCAGGCTAGCTTCTTGGTGAGGCAATGGCCCTCTAGGTATGGGCCATGAAGGAAACAAAGGAAGTGGCTCGGTGCCAGGTAGTAGTCTAATTTGCAGGTAGTTAGAAAGGCCAGAGTTGGGAATTTGTGTGGCATGCTGCAGGTTGCAGGCTGCGCAGCTGGGAGACTTCATGCCTGACTTCTGTTGGAATCCAAGGCTGGGGCTATGGGAGAAGCAGGCGCTTTTGGGGTGTTAAATCTGGGAACCTCTCCGCCATAGGGTCAGGTTGTACTGTATTTTTCGCCCTATAGGACGCACTTTTCCCCCTCCAAAAATGAAGGGGAAATGTGTGTGCGTCCTATGGGGCGAATGCAGGCTTTCGCTGAAGCCTGGAGAGCGAGAGGGGTCGGGGGACAGAGGGAGGCGGATCGCCGCCATCCCGCTGTCTCCCGAAGTGGTTTGGAGGCTGACGGCGGGGAGACCCTGCCGCCAGCCCCGCAAGCTCCGGGGACAGCGGGGAGGTGCAGCGTGTCTCCCCGCTGTCCCCGGACCTAATCTGAAGACGGACAGCGGGGAGAAGAGCGCTTCTCCCCGCTGCCGGCCCCACAAGCGCCTGGGGGGGAAATAAACATTTTTTTCCTTTATTTCCCCCCCAAAAAACTTGATGCGTCCTATGGGCCGGTGCGTCCTATGGGGCGAAAAATACAGTATATATCTGTAAAAGACACCACTGTCCCTCTTTTAGAGGGAAACACAAGCCCCGCATAAGCATTGATTACCTATTTGTTTCTGGGATCAATCTAAAGTGCTGGTAACGGTAAAGGTAAAGGGACCCCTGACCATTAGGTCCAGTCGTGACCGACTCTGGGGTTGCGGTGCTCATCTCGCTTTATTGGTCGAGAGAGCCGGCGTACAGCTTCCGGGTCACGTGGCCAGCATGACTAAGCTGCTTCTGGCGAACCAGAGCAGCGCACGGAAACACCGTTTACCTTCCCGCCGGAGTGGTACCTGTTTATCTACTTACACTTTGACATGCTTTCGAACTGCTAGGTTGGCTGGTACCAAAGTGCTGGTACTGACCTATAAAGCCCTCAAAGGCCTCTTGCTCTTATACAGAACCACCCAGCTTCAGATGGTGCCATTGCAAGGTTTCCAGTGGATAAGCACACGGAACGGGACCTTTTCAGTGGTGGCGGCACAGCTTTGGAATACTCTTCCATCTGCATTTGGAAATCGGCTTTAGATGACAATTTAAAATCTATTCGTTTTGTTGCTGATGGAATGGCTTTTGAAAGACGAAGAGGTTAAGTCGGTTATGATACATTGGGCCAAGGATTTTGGTTATAATATACAGTTAAAAGACTGGGAGAAATTGTGCAAAGAAGAAATAAAATTTACTGCATGCCTTGAAAGAAAATATGATGAAAATGATGTACAGATGGTATATTACACCAATGAAATTAGCTAAAATGTATAAAATAAGTAACAAATGTTGGAAATGTAAAGAAAAAGAAGGTACTTTTTATCATCTGTGTTGGGAATGCAAAAAGGTGAAAGGTTTCTGGGAAATGATTTACAATGAGATGAAAAAGATGCTGAAATATACATTTATTAAAAAGCCAGAAACATGAATAGGCAAGATAAAAAACTGTTTTTATATGCGACAATGGCAGCAAGAGTTTTACTGGCACAGAAATGGAAGCATGAAGAATTGCCGACGAAAGAGGAGTGGCAGATGAAATTAATGGACTACGCAGAATTGGATAAGATGACAGGAAGAATTCGAAACCAGCGGGACCGAAAATTCTTGAAGGATTGGAGTAAATTTGCGGGTTATTTGAAAAACAATTGTAATCAGCTGACTACGCTTGTAGGATTACAAGAAGTTTTGTAAGGAGAATTATATTAAATAATACAGGAATTTTTTTAGGAGAATGGATTTTAAAGTATGGATTATCAAAAGTAATAGTTAAGATAAGGAAATGCAAGACTAAGAGATGAAGGTCGAAAATCACTAGACGTGGTTGATGGAAGTCCTAGGCTTATAGCCAAAATGTAGTATAAGATGAGAGATGCTATGTTTTATTTGGAAAATATATGTACAAACCAGTAAAAATATATTTTAAAAAAAAATCTATTTGTTTTGGCAGGTTTTTAACAAACGATTACTTTTGCCACTGCCTCGTTTCTTTAACTGCTTGTTACACATTGTTATTTGAATGGTTAGCTTTTAATGCGATTGATTGTTTTTAATAGGAGGATTTTTGTATCCAGAATGTTTGCCATAGCTGTCTGTTAAATGGTAGTTCTAGCATGCCCATCTTTTAAAGAATGAAATTTCTGCTTAAAATGTATTGAAGTTCACTAGATGGAGCTCTAAGGTACCAGGTAAGCTTCCCCAGGGACATTTGCAGAGAGAAAGCTCAGCAAGAAACTCACAACTTCTTCATGCCTTTCTGCACAAATGTACAGGAGAGCAGAGAAAAGAAAAGCCTTAAAGAAATAACAAGATCCAGAGAGAGAGAGAGGTGCAGACATTTGAGAAGTCCTTTCCTTGTGCCTTCCTCACTTGTAAACCTGAGAGCAGCGGCTCTCTTAACACTGATTTTTATAAGCCACTCTGAGAGCCTTTGGGGCTAAAGGGGGCAGTATAAAATGGCATATGCAAACAAACAAATAAACTGAATGAACACAATAGATGAAGAATAAGAATTCAAAACTAATTCCTAATAATAATAATAAATTTAAAATTATATATCACAGATTGGATTTCTAGATTTTTATAATTAAGAATTAACGAGGACTTTAAAAATACCGGATCATTTCTTCTTCTTCTGATATGTCCGCATGTTGGAGCTGCTGTTGCTCCATGTATAATGTGTTGGAGTGGAATTTAACTCTTTTATCTGCAATTAGTGTTTTACATGTTATAATTTATTTTGTCTCTCTTCTCACTCCTAACCGTTTCAAATGGAAATCTATTGCTGTAGGAAGTATTTTGCATAAAGGAACTAATATAAAAGCGGGCTGAGGAATCTTCTATCTATAGTTTCTTCATGCAATACTAAGCTTTTAGAAACACTGGTTATATAGTTATATGGAAGAAAGCTTGGCAGCACATGAGCTTACCTTCCTACGCTACTCATAATATCTAAGAAGTGTGTTGGAAAATTCACACGTAGCCCACTCTGACATGATTATTATCTGCACTTAACAAGAAGCGACCCTCTGAATCCCCTCCTCTGTATTTTTTTTATAAAAAGAGCTACATTTTATCAATAGTTCAGTAATCTAGCCAATTCGATATGTCCTTGCTAAAATCATCATCATCATCATCAACAACAACATTGTCACTTGACACTGCAGGAAATTAAAATACCCAAGAAGAGGGCGGGGAGTCCTTTTAGCTCTGTTCAAACGTTATGGAAATCTAGTGGCTGGTATTAATGGTAATGACCTGAAGGGAGTGGAAAAGGCAGAACTAAGGGTTAGATGAGCCTGAAGGGAAAGGGGAAAAAAGGCACATACAAAAAGTTTTCTTTTAGTCTGTGCCCAAGAAAGGGGGGGGGGGAATCCCTCTTAGTGGTTGTCAAGGAGATCTGCTGTTGGGTTTGCTGGACTGTGGGCTTCAAAGATTCCTGCCTTTAGCTTGAGGGGAGCCATTTCTTTGCAAATCAGGCAGTCAAATCCTTGCAGGCTCTGGAAATGTTGGAGCCTGCAATCTGAGGCAAATTTTCTAGGAACAGCATCCCAATGACCACAGCAAACACGCCTAGGCCAGGCTATAAGGCTCATTGAAATATGTTGGTTTAGCACCTGAGGAGGGAAGGGGGAAAGAGATGGGGGTCAAACTTTTCGCCTCGGGAAGCAAGAAAAATAAAAACAGCAGTTGCTGGAGACGGCAGCCGCTCTCTGCCTACACAAGGGACCTTTAAGGCTGTGCAACTAAGCCAGCTTCCAAGTTCGGTTAGGGTGGCACAGCCAAGTGTCCACAGCCATCCAGAGATTATGACCTTGAGTGTTTGGTAAACATTGTCACCGAGACCCACCTGATTTAGAGACGCTGTCCCAGTTTCTGATTTGATCCCGGAATGTTCTGCTTTTCCTTAGGATGTCCCTATTTTCATTAGAGAAATGTTGGAGGGTATGGAGTTATCTGACCCCCCCCCCAGCCGTCTGAAGGCAACCCTGTATAGGGAAGGCTTTTTAATGTTTTATTATGTTTTTATATATGTTGGAATCTGCCCAGAGTGGCTGGGGCAACCCAGTCAGATGTATGGGGTATAAACAGTAAAATTATCATTATGGAATGGGACACCACTATTTTCACTGGAGAAATGTTGGAGGGTATGCATGTTTCTTTCTGCCTTTATTGGCATTTTGGTACTGCTTCCGCCACTGCTAACAATAACAACTTTATTTGTACCCTGCCATCTTACTGGGTTGCTCCAGCCACTCTGGGCGGTTACTATTATTTATTAAATTTGTTAGTTGATTTCTCTTGCCTGAGGCAACCCAAAGCAAGTTACAACCAACTAGGTGATCACCTCTGCACCAAGGACACTTGGCAGTTATCAGATGGCTGTGCAAAAGGTATTGCAAGGTGGACAGCAAGACTAGCTGACCAGTTGGCGACCCCATTCCTGCACATTCTCTAATGCAACCTCTGCAAACAGTCGTGGAAGGCAGCCAGCCCCTCTTACCCTCTGACTGCAGGTCAAGGGGCCAAAATGAAGAGCAGGGTCTGCCAGTTAAGGGAGTTTTCTTGGGAAGGAGAGCAAGAGGGTGTGAACGGCTGGCACTAATAATTGTAATTGGTGGTTTGCATTTTAGAGAGAGAGAAAGGGGTAGGGAAACGTCGTTTTGATTTCGCTTTTTATTTGTATTCCGCCTTTCTGTGTCGCTGTGCACAAGGCGGTTGACAAACCGGAGCAGCGACAGAATGATCCACAAAGACGACGCACCTGATAACAACCCGACCCAGACGAGTAAGTCACACTTCACACGAGCAACTTGCATCGAATCAAGCCGCATTGAACAGCCCACGAGAATAGCACGCTATAGAAATAACTCTCGAAACATCAGCAGATAACGCTGAGGCAGAAATCCGCTCGCAGACATTGCAACCCACCGTTATGCGAATATAATCCATTAAAAATAACGTTGCAATGCATAAAAATTCAAAAAGAGCCAACTGAGGAGCCAGGTCACAGAACTTTTCCTAATACTGTTCTCGGCAGTGGCGTAGCGCGGGTTGTCAGCACCCGGGGCAAGGCAAGTAATTTGCGCCCCCTAACTCTAACCCCCAGATGTTGCGCCTGGTGCAGCCGCCCCCCCCTGCACCCCCACGCTACGCCACTGGTTCTTTTCCTCTCCGGGCTTGCGGCGGAGGCAGCAGCAGCATGGCCCCTCCGGCGCCCAGCCCGGCCCCTGGCCCCTCTGCCCTCCCTGGCGCTGCCCGGCGCTGCTCCCCATCCCCAGCCGGCGCCCCTCCCCCGGCCGGGCGATTGGCCCGGCTCCCCGCCCGTCCCGCCCCCCGCGCGGCGCCCCCGCGAATCAGCGGGGCGCTGTGGGCGCGCCCGTTCCTGCGGCGGCGGCGAGTCGGCCAGCGCCGAGCGCGCCCCGGGCACAGCCGCGCACGCCCCACCTCGCGCCGGGTCGCCTCCTTGCCATGGGGACCGTGCGCCTGGCGTGGCACCTGGGCTTGGCGCTCGCCCTCCTGCACCCGCGCAGGCTCGCCGCCGCCGCCAGCGGCGTCCCAGGTAAGGAGGAGGAGGCGCCTTCTCCCCTCGCTCGGGGGCTCAGGTTGGCGGCGGGGAGAGAGGAGGGCAAGCAAGCGGCTTCTCCCGGGATGGAGCCGAGGGAGGAGAAGTTGCATGGCGCGGGGCGGGGGTTGTCGGTGCAGGACTTTCTTCTCCAGCTTTGTTCCGCGCCTCTCCGACTCCCGGCTCCGCTTAGAAGTTGCTTTCCCCGAAGCGGGGAGATGCAAAGCCCCCAGTTCGCGGTGTGTCCGGGGTCAACCTGTCTAGACAGAGGAGTTGAGCCAGTTGCCATAGAGCAGCAGCGCAAAAAGGTGAATTATAGGATTTCTTAACTTCACCTTGTGCTTCCTCGCCCCGCCCAGCCAGGCTCCTGCTCCAGCCAAATTTTCACAGGACCCTTCTATTGTACTTCGACCCTTCTTTGACTTGGGTTCTTTGTATGGGGGGGGGGAGGGTTCAATATAATGTGGCAAATATCTTCAAGCTATAGGGTTTCTTCTCTGGCCCTCCAAAGATTTCCAGATAGGCTGAACCTGCAGCTGTAGGTGTTAACACGCAAGAAAAATATATTCCTTCTCTTTCAGCAGAAATTGAGAGCATCTTGGTGGTTCTGTTTATGTTTTGTGAGATTTTAACTGGAGATATGATATGTGGAGACCAGCTGTCTCTGTCGCTTGCCTTACAAGTCAGTGATGCTCCTAGAACAGCAGTTTGCAAACAGTGTCCTGCTACTGCGCTGGGAGAAATAACTTCATTAAATAATTAAATTTTGCTGTGAGCTTCCAGGTGCTGTCCACTGTGTCTCTGCGTGATTCACTGCTCTGGCCTTCCCCTTTCCAGCCAACTTCTGTGGGGGGTGGGAGGGTAGGTAGGTGATTCTGCCCCTCTGAATCGTGCATGGAGCTGCGTATTCAATCACTTCTGATCCAGAGAGAGGCTGTAGAATTCCCTGACCTTGGAGGTGGCTCAGCTGGGATAGTGATACTGCGCACAAACGCACAGGACCCCTCTCACATTTAAAAAAGCAGACCTTTTTTGGGGGGGGATGCACTTCAGTTTTACTATTTTTTAAATGCTCTGCTGTCAGAAGTATCAGGAAGATTAAGACAGACCTAGGAATCTAGTTGCATTCATCTTTCCCTATAAGCCAGCATTGTCCCTAGAAATGGCGAGGGGTCAGGGATTAAAAATATAATGCCTAAGCAGCCTAGCAGGAGCCGAGCAGCAGAGGACGTTTCGCCGTTGGATCTGCCCTTTCCATTTGACTCATTGGCATTCACACGCCTGACTCTCAGGATCCTCGGTTTGCTGTGAAATGTCCCCTTTGGGCTCAACGCAGTTTGAGTTTTTTGACGGCATTAGAAAGGAGCCCAGCTGTCACTTCTGCTGAGCTTGATGGGAGAGCTGCTTGCCTCTTTTAATGAGTCAAAAGTATGAACTTAGGCACTTGAAACAAAAGCGCCACCTCCTACTTTATCCCCTGCCTGACTGAATACATAGTGGCATGTGTATGTGATCTGAACTGTGCCCTGAAAAATTTACTGAAACCTGCCCCCCAACTTTTAAAAAAAATAAAAAACCCCACAGCTAGTTCTGAACTGCTTGAGCAGTTGAAATAAATCAAAAGAAAGAAACCAATTAAGCCACTATTCAGTCGTGGAGAGCAAACTTCTTTCTTTCTCCGCTTTGTTAGAAGCACACCAGCGCGGAAGGAACCTTGCCTGTCTGTGTTTTAAGAATTTTACTTCTTAGAAGGTTCGCCCGAAATAACAGTTCCTCCCTCTGCTTTTTATTCCTTCCCCTTGCAAAGTTCTCTGATGTGTGCCTGGCCACAATATCTGATTATTCCTGCTGCCCCTTAGCAGCCCCCTCCTCTCCCCTCCTCTGTGACTTTGAAGAATCCTTGTTTTATCGCTGGAGATGGCTGAGTGAGCATTTCTGAAACAATTAGCATTAGGATTTCAAGCTAACAATCAAAGTCTTTTTCACTTTGGTGCACCTTTTCTTAGGATCTGTTAATCTAATTGGCATGAAACAAACTGCACATGGATGGTAGAGGAGTCTTTTTCTGCTCTCCCCGTGCCCCCCCCCCCACCTATATTATAAATTTAAAACTTCACATTTATTGGCTCATGATTTTAGGCAGTTAATTGTTAGCCATATCATTATTACTGGTGGAGGCTATGCAGCCGATAAGATAAAGAGCCCCAGATGGGCCTCTGGCATTAAATTATGAGGAAATCCATTTAAAGGCTCTTTTTGCTATAAGGCAGAGTTGCCTGATTGACATTTAGACAGTAATCAATAGCCTTGGGCCACTTTCTTCCGTGAGCACCAAGGTCTCCCAAGGCCTGGTTCTCAAAGACAAAGTTCTTCCAAAGGGACAGCTGATTCCCAGTGCCTTCCCCCTTATGCAGGGATTGCTGTTTCTCTTGACAATATCTCTCCCGACCCCTTGCCTGAATTAATGCTGTAAAACAGCATGGATTGTGGATTGATGGGTTTCCGCTTACTCTTTTTTCTGAGTATTTGTTATGTTTAGCTCTTTCTTCCATCAATTTTCTCAGCAGCAGCAACAGTACAGCATTTCGTATCCCTAAAAAAAAAAAGTAGTTGGGGGGGGCATGGAAATAATAATACACTAGACATCCACTGTATGCCGTTAGTTGTGGAAAATGTTCAGAAGGGCTGCTCACTTGAAAGGCAGTTGGCCCCTTTGGAAATAGACTTTTTACACCTGACCATTTCAAGGCTACAATACTATGCACACTTACTTCAGAGTAAGTTCCATGGATCTCCGTGGGGCCTGCTTCTGAGTAGTTGTGTATCTGAGTAGTTGAGTAGTCGGATTGAAATCAAGGAGCTTATGTTAGTTCTGCTTCTTAGAATGAGCCGTCATTGCATCTCTTCATAGAGAGCAGGCTATTCAGCTGGATTAAACTTCACTTTGTGGCATGTTTCACAGGCTTCTGCGGTCACTTGTCTGCATTGTTCACCTGTTAGAAAGGCTGGCCCAACCATTAGCTAAGAGCAGTGGCGTAGCGTGGGTTGTCAGCACCCGGGGCAAGGCAAGTAATTTGCGCCCCCTAACCCATGGATTTGCACCCCTAACCCGTGGATTTGTGCCCCCTAACCCTAACCCCCAGATGTTGCGCCCGGTGCGGCCAGCCCCCCCTGCACCCCCCATGCTACGCCACTGGCTAAGAGCGAGATGGCTGCTTCAGGTGACAGGTGCCCCTGCTGCTCTTCCTGAGCCTCACAGCCTTGTCGCCTTGTTCTTTGCCTGCTAAGCTAGCCTACTGGTGCGATTTCTGCTTGCATCTATTTTAAAGGGACACAACCGCTAAAAGACACTGCAGGCACATGTCTCGCTTGATGGAGTTGCGTGCATTTTGTACTTGGTTATGCATTCTTCATTGCCAAAAATAATGCAAGAAGTGGTCCCCAGTTTCACGTGATGAATATGGGCAACGTTAGTGTGTTTCTAAGGCAGAAACCTAGTTTGTATTTTGGTCTTCATTCTGTTTTAGTGGCAGGCAACTAGTCAAACATTAAAAGTCATGGCACTGGATAGTGATGCACATTCCAATGGCATCAAAAGATGCCCAACTATTTCACGGAGAGCCAGGTTATCTTTTAAAAAATCAATTCACGAGGGTTAAGTTTTCTTTTGCCTACAGCTCTTCCTTGCTAGATACGAGGCATTTGCGTTTTGTTTATGGTGTGTATATTGCAGTGGTGACGTCTAAATAATTCTGGGTTGCCTTTGGTGACACTTGGAGCAACAGATTTTCCAAGTGGAATCTCAAAAGTTTTTATGAAATCCCTTGTTTTTCTTTTTTCATATGTTCTGTGATGCAGATGCTGACGAATGCACAGAAGGGACAGATGACTGTCACATTGATGCCATTTGTCAAAACACGCCTAAGTCATATAAATGCATTTGCAAACCAGGTTATAAAGGAGAAGGAAAACAATGTGAAGGTAAGGTTAGCTGCTCTCTTATTTATGTCAAACGTATCCCAACCCCCACCCCATTTTATTTACTCTGCTAGTGCTTCTGTAAATAGTGGAATTCCTGAAACAATTAATGCAGATTTACAGCAGCTTATCCTCAAATCGTGGTATTTATTGGAAAGAAGCTCCTGCTGCTTCTGTTAATTGTTCTGTATCTAAACTGCAGCATCCTGCACTCTGAAGTTACTTCTGGGAAACCCAAGGTAGTTTTTGTTTAGAAGTAGTATGTTTGTACAGACACATGCACACAGCAAAGTTCTGCATGCATCATGTGTCTAATTTTCCTTGCCGTATGCTTGCTTCCCTTTGAGGCTTAGTTGAACCTCTCAGAAATAGTGCCCAGCTAATGGTCTACTTTGAGACAGGCTTTTAATCTGTGAGATTAGAGTGGGGCTATACACTGAAATATGAGCCAATGTTTTGTCATACTTTCTTTTTTTTTGCACTCTACGAAATCGAGGGACAGAACATGGCAATGGGTGCGTACTCCAGCTTCTTAAGAAACACAATTTCTTTTCTTGAATAAAACCAAAAACAAAAACACTTTCTAGATTTTATGGCTACGGAGTTAGGCTAGCACTGTGCCTTCTACAGTCTCAGAAGCCAGAGAGGTGTCTGCAGTGCTCCTTACCTCCCCCATGGCTAGCAGAACTATGACAAATTTTGCAGAATAAAATATATTCTGCAGAGTTGCTTAACGTGTGTTATTCGTATGGTCACAACTTGATTTTTTTACTGCAGAATGCACATAGCTTTGCTGATAAGTAGGATAAAGTAAAATAGTTTTGTTTTAATTAACTTCTAGGAAAGCTTTAATTAACACTAGGAAGGCTAAGATAATACTGAAAACACGAGATTAGCTTATTGTTGTATTGAAAGCCAGTACAGTAAGCCTGTGTCTTACATGTGTTTAACTTGTGCACATTCAGCTTTATGTGTTTGCCAATTTTATTTTATTTTTATTTAATTAAAAAAGGGGCAGGTGTCCAGGGAAAACGACTTCGGCAATCCCACCTGCTGTTGCACCCAATGTGTTTTGAATCATACACTGTTTTGGCTTTAGGTGTGATCCCTGGAACATAACTCCTGTGTAAGTTGAGGGCATCCTGCAGAGGAGAACACCAAACAGCAGTTTTGGCAATTTTCATTTTTCTGAAGCAAAGTCAAAATGATCCACTCTTGATCGGGACAAAAAGACGTTCTATTTTTGAAAAGAAAGAAAAAAGGCTCATTAAAATTAAAGGTGGGGGAATCAGAAAAATAGTGCTCTTACTAGAATTTACTTCTGGAAGCAATTGTTTTGCATTGCTTCACTGCCCTGCCTATTTTCTCTGCCTCAGCCATTTGTAGCTCCTTCCTAGTGCCCTCCATGCACTAGGGATAGCTGCAGATGCTTCTTGTGCCTGCATAAGCAGCAGCAGTGTACAAAATTGAAATAAGTGAGGGGTCCTCTAGAGCGGATCCTGTGTTGGAGTCTGAGACATGTCTGCTATTTAAAAAAAATAATAAAATGAAAGAGTTGAATTAAAGTGCATCCTCAAAATGACATCCTTGTGATTGTTAACTGAAACCAAGAGTGAGTGGGCTGTTGGGATAAAACAGGCATATTTTGTCCTTGGTGAAAATATTAATCCTGTCAGGGTGGCCCTGAAATCTCTACCATTTGTACTGCAAATCAGTAGTAAGTAGGTTTATTTGTTTAGACACAACAAAATTACGATTAAACAAATGACAAGTACACCTTCCTTTCTCAATTAGCTATACACTACATTAGTTTCAAAATATTTCGGCCATACAGGCACTACCACAAAAGCAAAAGTAGCCAGCTTTTTTTATTATATTACCATCTAAATTACCAAGACACGATCAGGTGCCCTGATTTTATTAGTAGCTGTTTCAGTAACATCTGAACACAGGGGGGGGGGGGGAAATAAGCTTGGCATCTGCTTATGACATGATAGACACTATTGATCAGATTTTTATCACCTTCTTATAAATGGAAACAATAACACTGATGTCCCAATCTTACGGAAATTTTAGCTAAGAAGGGAGAATCATGCGCCAGTGTAGAACTGACATACGGTGTGGGCAGCAGGTGGAAAGTGTCAGATTCCCATCTGGCCCTCTTTTCAGTAATGTTATGTAAGAAGTACAGGTGAAGAAATAATTTCTTCTTAGCAAGCTTGGAGATTCCTCATAAAATCCAAAAGTGGTAAGAAATTAGACAGTTGGAATATTCTAAGGGTGCCTCCAGACTCAGTATTTTTCAAGAGGGATTTAACTTCATACAAGAACTCTATGTTTGTACTGAAATGAATTAAAGCACTTTGTTGCCCTGGCACAAGAAATCAATCTTGGTTTTTTTAAAAAAGAGGTCCTCTTCCTGGTTTCTAATTCTGCCTGTAAGCTTTGCCATCTGGACGTCGTTCATCAGTTTTGTCTGCCACTCTTCTTTGGTCGGAGTTGTAGACCCTTAGGATAATCTAGTCCAACCCCCCTGCAAAACACAGTCAGTCGCAGCCAAAGCAGCATGGCTCCATGAGTGGTGGATTTCTGTGTAAAAAGGTAAAGGTACCCCTGCCCGTATGGGCCAGTCGTGTCCGACTCTAGGATTGTGCGCCCATCTCACTTAAGAGGCCGGGGGCCAGCACTGTCCAGAGACACTTCCGGGTCACGTGGCCAGCGTGACAAGCTGCATCTGGCGAGCCAGCGCAGCACACGGAAACACCGTTTACCTTCCCGCTAGTAAGCGGTCCCTATTTATCTACTTGCACCCGGGGGTGCTTTCGAACTGCTAGGTTGGCAGGCGCTGGGACCAAGCAACGGGAGCACACCCCGCCGTGGGGATTCGAACCGCCGACCTGACGATCGGCAAGTCCTAGGCGCTGAGGTTTTACCCACAGCGCCACCCGCGTCCCTAAGTGAAGCCAAAATCCCTTATTTTGGCTGCTGATCCCTTATTTTCGAGGCTACTGGTCCCTTATTTTCAAATCTGTAAGTTGACAGCTATGGCCCAGAGCAAGGCTTAATGGGGGAGTGGGGAGACTCTTCGTCCATCGGTTTAGCTGCCTGTTTGATGAAGCTCCCTCATCCGCAGCAAGGTTTAATGGAGAGGTAGAGAGACCCCCCTCACCCAACCTGCAAGGGAGAGAGGTGCTTAGCACCCTCCCCTTTCATTAAATCTTGCTTCAGAGGTTTTCAGGTATTGAGTTGGATCGGCATATATTTTGGTAGATCTGTGAAGATTTCAGTAGAGCTGGCAATATTGGAACAGGTTCACGGCACCAGCTTGCATCTCCCTGTCTTTCCGTTTGTCTGGAGGCCTTGTGTGGCCACCCAGCTCATTCTGCTGAGCTGTCAGTCTGGGAGTATCTCTGACCTTATGCTGCAGCTGCTATAAATTGAGAGAAGGCTGGCTGGAGAAGGAAGGATGAGGAACCTGCAGGCTCTGAAGAAATAATTGGGACTTGCCCTGGGATCGATTTCTGAATGGAGAGAGAACAGTGCGTCATCTTCAAGAAGACGATCAAAGGCAGATGAAAACTGTAGCTGCTGGAATTACTTTTTGGAGTTCCTTGCTGGCTAGGACAAGTGCAAGCCAAGGTCTGGCACTGTGGGGCAGTGATTTCAGTCAGCAACGGGGGAAGTGCTCATCCTGCTTTCTTCCACCCCGAGCCCCCAAACCCCCCCAAACAATGATACCTTATGGTTTCAGGTGTTTCCCTGTTACCTCTGTGGGCTTAACAGTAGTCAGTAGTCTTGACAGTCTGCACTGCGTGACCTGCAGACCGTAGTGCAAAGTGGACCATCACCAGGTAAGTTGTGCTTAAGGGGCAATATTAGTGAAAGCTGGTGGAGCACAGGGTTTGAGAGGTACCAGTTGTGGCAGCACGAGTTTGATGAGGCAGGAAGGATAGATAACTTTCAGGATGATGCAGTCACTCTTGCACCAGTGTAAGAGAGAATGGGTTGGGATTTACACTGGTGCAAGAGCCACTGGATTTTCCTGTTAGTTCTTTTTTTCCTCCTATGCGAAAACTGCCACAGATAGAGGTGCAAAGAATGCTTTGTGTGTTTGTGTTTCCCCCCACTGTGGGCATCTGCTGGAAATCTACTTTAAAAAAAAAAGCTGGTTATTGTTGGTGTTACAGTGGTACCTTGGTTTACAACCATAATCTGTTCTGTAGGTCCAGTTGTAACCCAAGGTGCGCTTTTGCCAATGGGGCCTCCAAAAGAAAGGGGGGGCTAATAATATATAAAAAAGGGTTGTAATCCAAAGAAAGGGACACGCACTGCCGGGTTTGACGTGGTTGTAATCCAAAATGGTTGTAATCCAAAACGGTTGCAAACCAAGGTACCACTGTAGCTGTGATTATGGCGCATGTCGAGATGTGCACTGGGAATTCCCTATGGGGAGGGAACGGAAGAGATGCTTCTGATCTCTTGGCTTCAGATAAGGAGCGCGTTGTGCTGACTCCGAGTAGGCCATATGGTTTGACAGTAAGTTTTGCAGTTGTCATTTCTGTTGTAATTTGAGTGGTGGTTATGATGAGAGTTTCAGCAGGTATTGTACAACCATATTTGGATTTCACTGAGTCCGAAAACCATGGAGGCAAATTTAAAGAGGACAGCAGATGTTAGGTCTATCTGCCCTTTTGTATTTTTGCGTTAGTAGCTTGTTAGGCATTCCCAGCCAATATTCTTCTTGTGGATGAAATGTTTCTACCTTTTGCATTTTACTACTATGATGGTGGGATGCAGGTGGTGTTGTGGGTTAAACCACAGAGCCTAGGGCTTGCCAATCAGAAGGTTGGTAGTTTGAATCCCCGTGACGGGGTGAGCTCCCGTGGTTCGGTCCCAGCTCCTGCCAACCTAGCAGTTCGAAAGCATGAAGGGCAAGTAGATAAATAGGTACCGCTCCGGCAGAGAGGTAAACAGCGCTTCCGTGTGCTGCTCTAGTTCGCCAGAAGTGCCTTAGTCATGCTGGCCACATGTACACCGGCTCCCTCGGCCATTAAAGCGAGATGAGCACCGCAACCCACGAGTCGTCTGCGACTGGACCTAATGGTCAGGGGTCCCTTTACCTTTACTATGATGGTAATTTTTCACAAGGTTGGTAAGGTGGACAAAACGGGCTGTGGGGGAGATAATGGAATTTGTCCCCTGGCCAGACTCCTGTTTTCCCACCCTTCACTACAGCTAGTTCTGTTTATTGAGTTTCCTACTGCTTCAATTCTGAATTCAATGTTTTTGGCAAATTTAATGTTCAGCCGCACCAGAACCTAAATCGATAATCTTAAGATTTGTTCAAGATCTTTATATCTTTATTTATAGGTGCTTCATAAATTAACTATTTCAGACTGTGTACGAGTTCCCTTCCCAAACACCTTTTACACAGATTTATCTGCCTGTTGGCAAACACTAATATCAAGGGTGCCACACGACAGTGCCTTGTAAATACGACATGTGGCTTTTCTTTGCTTGTAAATGCTGTTAGTGCTTCTATAAATGTCTTTCTCCTCAGAGGCTGAAACCGTATTGAAATGTTTAGCACAATATAAGATCAGTCTATTAAAAAGTTTAAAGACCTGAAGATTGCTTGCCTGAAGTCCACAAAATAAAAATTTTGAAACTTCATATTCTCCAAGTCAACTGAAAATGTTTGATCAAGTGCCCTTGTACAACATTTTTGTGGTCATCATATTATTTCTGTCTTGCACTCCAACCTGACAAGACATATTTTTTTGAATGTCCACTTCTGAGTGTTCAAGAATCTTGGAACCTCTGTTCTTTGGGAGCCTTGCTACCCTCTCTCACAGAGAACAAAGGCAGAATATTTATGCAGCCTTGCTTACCCACCCACCCACCTCACCCCAGTGTTTTCAAAGGAATGAATTCTACACTCTGGGAAAACCTATTTAAGGCAATAGCTACATGAGGCTGTGTTCCCAGCGTTGAGCAGTGTAGCTGGGCTGGCTGGCCACATCAAAAGATTCCTTGCATCTTAAAACTACCCATATTTTAGAAGTTGATTTCTGTTTAATGGTAGACCTGGCTGCAATCCATGCTTATTTAATGCATACCTTTATTTCTGTCCCAACATACCTTGGCTTACTCAAAATAAGAGGGCTCTGTGAGGATTTAAAGTAAGAGATTGCCCTGCAGAAATCTATGTATGAAATGGAATTTGCATGACTAATTTTAAACTTTCACGCAGGATGGCATTTAGCATCAGCTAGTGAATAGGTAAGAGAAGTTGAGCAAACTTGAACACATTCTATATCTGAGACCTTGATTTTAATAGCCTTCTAGGGATTTTGTTTCACATGTGTGTGAGATGTGTCAGCTTTGTGTTAATTAGATTGCCGCAACATTTCATAGGTGGGGCTGCCTCTGAAGACAATTCAGAAATTTCAGCTGGTATATAACGCCAATCCTAGCCCAACTGCACTGCCTGCCAATCAGTTTTGGGGCCCATTTCAAAGCATTATACAGCTCAGGACTGCAATACCTCAAGAACTTCCTCTCCCCAGTAGGAACCATGTGAAAAGGATCTACATGTGAAAAGGATCTAGGAGTCTTGGTTGACCACAAACTTGACATGAGCCAACAGTGTGACGCGGCAGCTAAAAAAGCCAATGCAATTCTGGGCCTCATCAATAGGAGTATAGCATCTAGATCAAGGGAAGTAATAGTGCCACTGTATTCTGCTCTGGTCAGACCTCACCTGGAGTACTGTGTCCAGTTCTGGGCACCACAGTTCAAGAAGGACACTGACAAACTGGAGGAGGGCAACCAAAATGGTCAAAGGCCTGGAAACGATGCCTTATGAGGAACGGCTAAGGGAGCTGGGCATGTTTAGCCTGGAGAAGAGGAGGTTAAGGGGTGATATGATAGCCATGTTCAAATATATAAAAGGATGTCACATAGAGGAGGGAGAAAGGTTGTTTTCTGCTGCTCCAGAGAAGCGGACACGGAGCAATGGATCCAAACTACAAGAAAGAAGATTCCACCTAAACATTAGGAAGAACTTCCTGACAGTAAGAGCTGTTCGACAGTGGAATTTGCTGCCAAGGAGTGTGGTGGAGTCTCCTACTTTGGAGGTCTTTAAGCAGAGGCTTGACAACCATATGTCAGGAGTGCTCTGATGGTGTTTCCTGCTTGGCAGGGGGTTGGACTCGATGGCCCTTGTGGTCTCTTCCAACTCTATGATTCTATGATTCTATGACCATCCAGGACCCTGCAACCATCATCTGAAGCCCTTCTTCATGTGCCCCCTCCATGAGAGGTCTGGAGGGTGGCACATGAGAACAGACCTTTTCTGTGGTGGTTCCCTGTTTGCGGAATGCTCTCCCCAAGGAGACTTGACTGACACCTTCATTACATATATTTAGGCGCCAGGCAAAATCATTTTGTATGTAGTTGGGTTCACACATAAACAAGGTTTACGAACCAATAACAAACAATCTCTGTCAAATAAAAAAATAACTTGTGGTTATGTTAAAACACGTGTAGCCCAATCCTACTGTAATGGCCAGATCTCCCGTCTCCCCTCCCTGCTCTCTGCCCAAAGGCATCTTCCATCCACAGGTCCTCGTATGAACCCTCTAGGAAGCTCAGTGTTGTTGCATCATTCCACATAGAATGTCTGGGAGAGAAGGGAAAGGTCTTCTCTCTTACACCTTTTAAAGTCTCTTCCAGAACTTCAGGTATGTGCCAGACATTTCAGTCAGTGTGCATGTGGCAAAACTGATGCAGTCTGAATCTTATGTGATTGCACCCCTTGTTTCTCCTCTGTCATCCTATGGGAGTCACCCTATAAAAATAGCACAATTTTTTTTTGGGGGGGGGGACTTATTTGCAGATGTGCATAGGATTTCAGCATTAATTTAAAGAGAAATTATATTCTCAAATGTGTTCCTGCAATCCTTTCGATGTAGGGCTATTGATGGCTATGCTCTGCTTCCACAGCTGGAGGCAGCAGTGCTCTCAACTACCAGTTGTTGGAAACCCCAGGAGGGGCGAGTGCTGCTCTAGTCCTCGAATACTGCTTGCTGGTTTCCCACTGACATATGGCTGGCCACTGTGGCTACGGGATTCTCATCTAGATGGGCCCTTGGCCGGACCTAGCAGGCTCTTCTTGCGTTCTTAAAATGTACGTTGAGGAGCAAGGAGAGAAGGTCACAAGGCAAGCTGGCGGGAATGGGGGAAGGCCTCCTTTGCTCCACAAGAGAAGACTAAAATTGTGGCCAGGAGGTTGAATTTACCAAACCACAGACAAAAATTGCATGGCAGTATTGATTTCTGCTTAATGCTGTATTTTAAGACACAGGCACTTTAGAACCATTTTGTAAGTTGTGGTTATACCTCCGAAAGCACAAAAGAATTCATTTGGTATGCGCCTCCAAGTAGGTATCTAAATGCCTTTTAAACCAGAACTTCTGTAAATGAATCATACTGTCTGATTGAGCAGGATTGTTCCAAATGGCTTTCTGGTTTGTTTCCCATTTTCCATCTAAACCTATGAAGAAGCAATATAATATGACAGACCAAAGCTTCTTTTTTGTTGCCCATTGTGTTCTGCTGTGGATCCTGAGTGATGTTTAAAGGGTGCATTTAGCTGTATAACCTTCCTGGAGGGAGAATTTTCTCTCCACAAAACAAGCCTCCAACAGATTTGTAGTAGTCCACCTCGCCGCCCCCCCTTCCCTGGTGATGAATTGCAAGGTTTAGAATTTGTTTAACCAGAGGTAAAGTTTTTACTGAATTTTAGTGGAGAATGTTCACAATAACAACTACTTGGGCCCTCTTACACTTCTTCTTTTTTAAAAAAGATGCTATGTGACTTTTGTGGTGAAAGGGGCAGTAAAAATAAGAACATAGCCAACTATTGAACTTAGTAGAAAATTGTCACTAAACCTACACTGTAACGAGCTAAGGTGTTTTGTGAAGCCCATGGCAGTGATTGGCTGAGTTGCCTGCCTGTCACATGGGGACTCTGCAGGGTGGAGCCTCTGCCTTCTACTGCCTCCTTTAATCTTCATGGTTGTTGGTTGCTGTTAGCTAAGCTGCTCTGATCCTTGGTAGCGGATCTTCTGCCGTTCCCCATCTTAATTGTGGTTAAGTCAACCAGGGTTCTTGGCCTTAACCATGGTTAGTGTAATTGCTGATGCTAGTGCTGTGCAGCGGCGGAGCAGGTCTCCATGCCGTCTGGGGTGGGGGCAGGGGGCACGCAGGAGCCTCACACGAGGCTGGGGTCAAAGGGCACATGGTTGCTGTGTCCCCACATCACCCTCCCCAAGCAGCCTTGCAAGGCTCGGATCCGGGGAGGGTGATGTGAGAAGGGTTCGGCAGTCCCACGCCCCTGGATCCTAGTCTCACCAGCTAAGGCGAGGCTGGGATTGAACGGTGCTTGGCTCACGCGCCCCTCCCCCCTCCCAGTAGCCTTGCAAGGTTGGGATCTGGGGAGGGCAGCGCGAGGACACAACAGCCACGCGCCCTCTCATGCCACCCTCCCTGAGTGGTCTTGCAAAGCAGTACAGGGTTGGCTTAGAGAGGGCAGGAGGAGCAATGTGCCCGGGGCAATCACCCTGGCAGCCCCCCCTCCCGCTATGCCCCCAATGCTGTGTTAAGAAGGGGGGTTTGCTCTGGGGTTGGGGTACCCCATGGCCCATTCCTGAGCACTCTAAACTGCTGTGAGGTTAGGCTCTTCCAGTATGTCTGCACAAGCTCTTTATCGTGCTGAAATAAATATCCTTACATCCTTGCAGTTGCAACAGTGGCTGCAGGTTCTGCAACTTTTGGAATATTATTGCAATAGCTCTCGTTAGGCTTCCTAGTGGTGTCTTTTCTAAGAAAAGTTCTTTCAATGACACGTACTCTTCCTTTGTGATTTCAGCTGACGTATTTGATCTAAATCGGATTTCCCCATTCTGGTGCCCTCGGGATGCTTTAGATGAGAGTTGCTTCAGAGGGCATCCAGTTGGAGAAGGCTGATTTGTGTGATGCCATGGATACAGTAGGAATTCTCACGTGGGTGGAACCTTCACCTTGGGCTAAAAATATACTTTGCGTATTGATAAGCTTTTTTCTCTTGCTGGAAATTTTGTTTCTATAGAAAATTCCTAGACTTCCTTTAGATGTTATTATGTAGCTGGTTTGAGTTACCTCTTCCTGTACAAGGTCAACATTTTTTAACTGTGGACTGATGATGGACTTAGGACACCTTTTGACACAAGCTGCGCTGAGAAAATTTCTGTGTACTCTGGAGTCCATGAAGGTTTTTTTAAAATGACTTCCCCTTTCCCAAATGGGAGTTATGCAGAAGTCAGAAAGATGTGAATGAGCATCATGAATCATACAAAAAAGAGTTTTGTTAGCTGATAATGGCTTATGGTCCCCACTCCAATCACAACAAAAAACGTGAGTCTACTTTAGTTATTTGAAGTGGAGGCAGACTGATAACACGTATATACAAACAAAATATATACAGTGGTACCTTGGTTTACGAACTTAATCTGTTCCAGAAGTCTGTTCTTAAACCAAAGCCATTCTTAAACCAAGGTGCGCTTTCCCTAATGAGGCCTCCTGCCACTGGTGCCCGCCCACCGTTCAGATTCCGTTCGTAGACCGAGGTAAAGTTCGCAAACTGGGACACTACTTCCGGTTTTGTGGAGTTTGTGTACTGAATAGTTCGTAAACAGGGCTGTTCTTAAACCGAGGTACCACTTCACAGGGTAAGCTCTGAAACCAGGGGTTCTGCACAGTGCTTTTTTCTGGGAAATGGTGGGGGAACTCACCATGAAGTTTCTTTGTTTCCTGTGTTCCCAGTCACAATGCCATATCCCCCTCCCCAGGTAGTGGCTAAATGTAACTCAAGCGGACAAAGATTTTATTGATTACAGATATAGGTAGGCATTTGTGTATATCAGTTCCAGCTCCCACAAACAATTTTTTTTATTTAATGTAAGAAAAAAGGTAAGGGAGCTCAGTTCCCCTCAGTTCCTGCTCAAAGAAACTCCTGGCTCTGCAGATTTTCCTTGTGGTTTTGGAACAGTGAATCCTCCTTTGTTATGTTACAGTGGCAGTAGGTACCAACTGGCTAGATCCAATGACACTAATCCATGGAATTGCTTCTAATCTCTGGAATGGGAGATGAATATGAATGTGCATAAATAACTTCACTTAAAAACAAACAAACAGCTCAGATAGTGCACCTGATACATGAAGTGAAAGGCAAGACTGAGGACCATTACACTCACAGATCCGATGTTTCAGTGTGTGGATGTATGCACCCCCATTGCAAAGCTGGGTTCACGCTGCAGCTGGATCTGTCTGTTCAATAATAGCACATGTGTTTTCAGCTATAATGACATAACCAGCTATATTTGCTTGTATGTACTGATGAACCCCATGTACTGATGATGCATGTAAAATCTTAAACGGGGTGGGGTTTTGACGGTAGGGTTCCTGGCATTTGTAGACATCCAATTAGAACTGGATCCAGGCCATTCTTCAGTCTGGGAACTTCCGCATTGGTTCGTTGCACACACACACTCTAGGCTAAGAAGCGGGTCTGTTTCTCTGTTTGGGGTTGGCACTGTTGGGCAGTTGCTGATGGCCCAAGCAACTCCGGATGATCTATCAATTTTGCTGATACACTTTTTTTTTTAACCCACAGGAAAATCTGCCAGCATTTCTCTTAATACACACATTTTTGTATGCAGTTTTGACTAATGTGCATATTTTTCAATGTTAAGCATTTGTGTATACAGTATAGCATGTGGAATTATGGATAAATTTTTTACCTTTAAGAGCGCTATATTTCTAGAACGTAAAAAAGCTAGGATTTCCTAAACTTCATTGCTTTGCCTTGTCTTGCAGTCCATCACTTTTTCATATTTTACTGTTATCACATGGGAGAACCCTTGTCCAGTCTGTTTCTGGCTCACTGTCCTACTTGCCTCTGAAACTTCTTTTAAGTTTCCACTGTGGCAAAGCAGAAGAGGCAAGCTGCATTTCAGGTTAAATTCTAAGCTTGGCACTGAAAAGCAGACTTTTCTCTCTTCAGGGTGCAGTAGAAACTTTGAAGAACACTTTGGTTCCTCAACATATACAGGCACCCACAGTACTGCTATTTTAAATGCTTGCTTAAAACACATTATTTGACCCAGGTTTTCCATGAGGGATGATCCACAATGTTGATACATTAATCTGGTCTACTGGTTTGCAGTGCACTTTGCATCTCTTATGAATGTGATTTCATTGTTGATTTCATGTTGTCCTCTGCCATATGATGTTTTTGCTCAATGTTGGCAGCAAACTCCCCCCCCCATTAATACATGAATGGTTCCTTTTGTTTTTATGAAGATCTTGCTGGGGGGGGGCACCTGTAAATGCAGTGTTTAAGAACCAGTGCAATAAAGTATACCAAATGTGGAATAGCTTAATCACTTCATAAAGCTAATGCCATTTTGCTTTGCTCTTAAGCTAATAATTTACATGAGGTAATAAAACTGCAGGTATAGATTTCAGGGGAGCAAGACCCAAGTACAATTAAGGGGCTGATAATAGGTCTCTTTTGTATGATTACATCTTTGCCCAAATTGATGTTCTTTAGAACATCTAGTTTACAAATATGCTAGTCTTCAGTGAACATTAAATGCAACCCTGTTATTAACAGGGAAACACAAACTTGTTTGAAACATGTGTCTTCTGTTCTGAATTAGTCCCTGACATATCCTCCCCTACTATTATAATTGTGGAGGTGGGAGAGAACCTTAAGTGCCTCGACCCATTTAACCTTAATTGCTTTGTTTTTAATAGAGGCTTACTAACTAAAAGAACCAAATTATTGCTTGAATTAGGCTGTTCTAATCTTAATTAAAAGCTTTCCTTTATAATCGGAAACAGCCTACAATTTTTTTAGAAAAAACAAACAACCCGTAAGCCTTTCTTAAATGGGTTGTTTGAAAGCTCAAATACCTTTTAGATAATAATTTAGTTTCCATACAGCTACTCATTACCGTAGATGTATTCCAGTTAATTAAAATTTTAAAAAGCCTTCTCTATGTGGTTTTGTCCTACTTTTCAATTGCTTGTTTATTTAGAGGGGCTGTGAGCAACAGATTCTGAAAATGGTTTGCAGTTTGGGTACATACAGGTTCCTCAATCAGCACAGGAAGCATTCAGCTCTGTGCTTGCTTTTAAAAAAAAAAATTGTCCAAGATTATTTGATTAGTTACAAATAAAATTTAATTAAAAATGAATGTGAATCTTGTGAATTCACAAGATTACCATAGAAGCTTTTACCAAGAGAGCCTTGCCTCAGCCCCAAATTCCAGGTTTTTAGAAAAGCAGACAAGATGTTTTTGTTTTCACAAGCTTTTCGATAGCCTGCAGATAATTTCTTTCATGTTTTGAATGAAAATATTGCCTCTCGGTTAGTTATTGATTTGGTAATATTTTGGGCTTGTTTTGTATGGATCTGGTTTTCAGGGAATGTATTAGAATCCCTTAGCTATGGTCAACCGGGTAAGGCAGGACCAGTATTAACATCATGATATTTCAGATGTGAAGTGTCTTGAGTGCGAAAGGAATGAGATAGTTGTCTTGGTCATCTCAGGCCGTCCAGGGCAGTGGCTCCAAAACACTCCCCCCACCCCCCAGACCATTTGAAAACTGCTGAGGGCCTTTGTGGACCACTTAAATTATTTTTCTGCCTGTAGCAAGTGTAAATGCAGTGTGCGAGATGCTGCGTGGTTTTTTATCGTACTATTGCTGCTTCTTTTATATCTTATATTTTTAGTGTATTATGATTCGAATTCTATAGAATTATAATGCAATAAATCACAGTCCGTAAGAAATAAAAGAAGCAATAAAATGCAATTAAAAATCAAAATGAATACAGGCAGCAACTGTTTTAGGCGCATCCAGTATGTGTGTGACTGCACACTTGGGCATCATGCACAACCCAGAAGTGACCTGAAAATGTCACAAACGGGGCAGGGTGGGGCAGGGGTGGAATGGGGTGTTAGCAGGTTTTTTCAATGGTGTTGCAAATATACACAATTTCACTTAAATGCACGGTGCCTTGGAACATAACCCCCATGTAAATCAGGAGTCGCCTGTATGTAATGTGATGGATCGTTGCATCTCCCATCTTCAACCACAAATCTACAGCCATGCTGAGGACCACTTGAACGAAGCTTGCTGACCAGTGGTGGCCCATGGACCACAGTTTGAGAACCCCTGACCTAGGGAATTCATGCCAAGGCTTAGCCTTCACAGCTTTGCCACCTATAGTACATTCGCTTAAAATGTTATAGTTATTTAAGAGACTAGGCTCAGTGTGTCTGCACTGGCTAGAGGGAACATAGAAGACAAGCAAAAATCTCAACTTCGTGCAGTGATCTCAGTGATCTTTCCTTTGTTCTTTTGGGCTTAATGCTACATAAAAGTATGTATGGATTATGTCAGTGTATTTTTGTGAGGGAGAAAGTTTTGGTCTTTAAAAACACTGACATCTTTGAAATAAGCATGCAATGATCTGTTAAAGTTAGCATTTATGAAATCAGAAGTTGCATCCTAGCTTTGTCTCCTGCATAAATGTGACCTTTATTTTCAGTCCTATACACATTTACCTGGCAGCAAGCCCTGTGGCACTCAGTGGAACTTACTTTTGAGTAGACAAGCTTATGCTATAAGCGATCAAGGCCGAGATAACACAATGGAAAAATTGTGCTTGATCTTACTAAAGGGCTCATGGGACATAACTGGAGAATTGTTGTCCTCTTCCATTTGGAATTTTGCACCAGAAATGGCATGCACCTGTGTTTTTTGAACATAATCCTGCAGCCCCTAAGAGAGAAAGAATAAATGCATGATGGATAGATTAAAAGAGAACAGGACAAAGAAGAGAGAGAGGGCAGGTGCTTATGTGTCTTTAGGGTGTGTGTGTAAAAGGAAGTATAGATTCTTGTAACCCAAGCATTCATTTGGGCAGGACTTTTTTTCAGCCGGAACTCACCTGAAATCAGTTCTGGCACCTCTCAGGTGGGCGCCATTGCCATTCTAAGAGAACGAGGGAGGTGTTTATGGTGAATTCCGGCACTTCTTTTTCTAGAAAAATAGCACTGCATTTGGGGACCCATTTCATAATCATTTACCATATATTTGCATGGTGGTGCTGCTCCTGTTGCAACCCAGCTTGGATCAGGTCCAGACCCTCCAGCTGAAGACCACTGCTGTATCAAGATGGCAAAGATTCATAGACTCTTTGGAGAGTTGTAAGGGACCACTAGAGTCATCTATCCCAACCCCCAGCAATCCAGGAATCTTTTTGCTGAACTTGGGGCTTGAACCCACAACCCTGAGATTAAGAGTCTCACGCTTTATTGACTTGGGTCCCAGCTGAACCCACTTTAGGTAAAGGGACCCCTGACAGTTAAGTCCAGTCGCAAACGACTCTAGGGTTGCGGTGCTCATCTTGCTTT
Source organism: Podarcis liolepis (assembly GCF_965112155.1). Classification (NCBI taxonomy): domain Eukaryota; kingdom Metazoa; phylum Chordata; class Lepidosauria; order Squamata; family Lacertidae; genus Podarcis; species Podarcis liolepis. The sequence continues at coordinate 4,798,287 of NC_139556.1, forward strand.
ACAGGCCGAGGGAGCCAGCGTTTGTCCGCAGACAGCTTCCAGGTCATGTGGCCAGCATGACTAAGCCGCTTCTGGCGAACCAGAGCAGCGCACGGAAATGCCATTCACCTCCCTGCTGGAGTGGTACCTATTAATCTACTTGCACTTTGACATGCTTTCAAACTGCTAGGTTGGCAGGAGCAGGGACCGAGCAACGGGACCTCAGCCCGTCACCGGGATTTGAACCACTGGCTTTCTGATCAACAAGCCCAAAGGCTCAGTGGTTTAGACCACAGCGCCACCCGCATCCCACTTGAATGTGTTACAAATTGCAGCTATTTAGTAAGAACTATAAGCATTTCTGTGTATTTATTTTTAAAGGAAACTGGTACAGTCTCTCTGAGAAGGCAGAGCAGAACGTGCTTATTCCCGAATAAAGAAATACTGGGCACTTCACATAGGAAAAAGCTTCCAGCCATTACAGCAGGATAATGGGAGCTCAGGCACAATGTGCTTTGTTCTGTTGGTTTATTTCATTTTATATTTTGTGAGAATGTAGTATGCCATTTCCTAGCTCTCAAAGATAAACTTTAAACATATTAAAATCAGAGTTATTAGCAACAATAGAAACTAAGATAACAGCGTTCATACACTTCAAAAATTACCTAACAAAATTCCTAAGTGGTCAATCCAGAAGCAGCTGAAAAAGACTGATCTTGCAGGCAGTTCTGAAACCAAATAAGGAAGAAGTGCAACTTGGTCCTTGTTGTGAGAGTACAGAGTGGCACCATTATTCAAGTGTCCCTCTTTTCATCTGTGAAATGCTGGAATTGAGGAAGTCCTTAAAAAACCCTCTGGCTTGGAGAGCTCGATAGAGGCGATGCAACTGCATTAGAATATTAAGTGTTAATTGCAAAAACAGTTGTGTATAATGCTCTATAAGAGTATGGTTTGTTTTTATTTTATTTTAGGATTTTGTAGGGCGTGTGGTGCATAAAGGCCTTCCTTTGCAAGAGAATATGAGATAGCTTTGCTCTAACTCCAATAATAGGAATACTGGCTAAGAAGAACAGCAGTAGTTTAATCCCCTCTGAAGCAGCAGTGCAAACAGTATAGAGACAAAGTACTTAGCTGCACAAGTTAATGACAGTGTAAACTACTGTGGTTTGGGAAGTCAAATGTAAATGAACATGGCGGTACAAAGAACATTGCAGAGTATGGGAGGAAAGCTGTAGCTAGGAATAAAGTACTGTACAGATATTGGTGAATGTTCATTTCCCTTTTGCAGCTCCTCTGTTAAATTCTACCTTACAGGGATGCAGGGGGAGAAGAATGTTTTGGTGCAACTACTAGCCCATCCCTTCAAACTTGGTCTATTACATTTCAGGTTTTCTGTTGAATGAACATGAACATCAAAGCAGAGCTTTTTTGTTAGAAACACTGAAGCATGAAGCGCTGTTTTGAATTTAGGGTTACTTTAGTTTTTGTTGTAAGAAAATAAGTGTGTAAATCGGTATGGTTGAAGTAATCAGAAGTTATCTCCCTATATATGTGGTTAGGGTACCAATCAGTAGCAGGGCAGAGTAGCAATTTTAATTAGTTATTATATAAAAAAACTCTTAAAACAGCTTTGTGTTTAAAGTTCTCTGAGTGGTAAATAAAAATACAAGCAAGAAAAAACTATCATAGAAACAGGAATCAAGCAATAAACAGGGTTCAGCCAGATGCATTTTTAAAGTAATATTTTTGTTGTTGTGGGGTTCATATTGCATCTCTCACCACAGATGATCCTATATAAAGTGATGGTCCTATGTAAAATGATCCTGTATAAAATACAGTACAACAATAAAATGCACTAAAGCGTTTCAACAAATATAATTTTGCCTTCCAAAGTTACAGATAATATGCATTTTAGCAGCATCCTTCATGTGCTGAACATTGGGGTGATTATGCTGGAGTGATTTACCATTTTTCTTGACTTTTGTCTAACCTGGATAACTTCAGGTGATCCTCTGTTGGGTACTGATGCTTAGGTACAGTAGAGCATAAAACACAGGCCATATGCTTCTGCAAGAGGGAGGGGCTGGTACCACTATTTGTGGGATGATATGTGGGGGGTGGGGGTGGGACATGACCATTATGTCCAGAAAAGGTGATGGATAGCAGGAGGTAGCATTAGCCAGCTCACAGGGCATGTTGTAGCTTTGTTGGTGACTGTTGGTATGTTAGGCAAGCATTCGCGCAAAAATACGGAAAATATAAGAGATATTTACGAAATGACAACAGTGGCATAAAGTCTATGGCACCATTTGATTGACCCTGGATTAATGAAATATAAATAAAATAAGTCAAAGGTTAAGTACTGTTCTAAGAATGTATTAGAAAGGAAAGAAAGGATAAGCTAATAATGTTAGGTAAATTCACCATCAGAAAGAAAATACACATCGGGAAATTATAGGAAGTCCAATTATGGGTTTTTTTTGTTTTGTTCTTTGTTATCTATGTTAATAAATAGAGAAGAAAACAACAGACAGTAGAAATATAAATTAAGTTTATTGTTTGTTAACAAATGGAGTATTACAGTGGTGCCCCGCAAGACGAATGCCTCGCAAGACGGAAAACTCGCTAGACGAAAGGGTTTTCCGTTTTGGAGGTGCTTCGCAAAACGAATCTCCTATGGGCTTGCTTCGCAAGACAAAAATGTCTTGCAAGTTCCTGCAGGGTTTTTTCCCCTCCCCCCCTTTTTCTAAGCCGCTAAGCTGCTTATCAGCTGATCCGATAAGCTGATAAGCCGCTAAAAGTCGCTAATAGCGCTAATCCGTCAATGGGCTTGCTTCGCAAGATGAAAAAACCGCTAGACGAAGAGAATCACAGAACGGATTCTTTTCGTCTTGCGAGGCACCGCTGTACTTGTATATGGTTGTTGTTTTGTTTGAGATTCATACTCATGTCTGGTTAAAGAAGATGTATACTATATTTGTTGTATAAGATTGTCAATAAAGTAATAAAAAAAGAGAGGAAAGCTAGCGTTGTATGTCACTGTACCCAAGTCCCAGGCTCTTTCCCCATAGAGGCTTCCAGTACATTCTCCTGGAACTGACTGCAGCTGTTGCTGAGAAGTGATTTCTGATCCAATGAATGTGCCTTCGCATTAAAATCTTCAGATGGGGCACTGCTCTGGTTGTCTTCTCTGTTTTTAATGTATTTAATGATATCATTAAATACATGTTTGCATTTAACATACAGGTTTTTTTTTCCAAGGGCACACATAGCATCGGATAGAATGGCTGATAATTGTTTTCCGCAAAGGAAAGGCCAGCTTTAGACGAAGGAAGGGGAAGGAACAGTTTAATTCACTCCTTAACTGGAAATGCGCATTTTATTTCATGTCTAGTTTCACCCTCAGATTGGCATTTGCTGAGAAGAGGAGAGCCTTCTTTGCTTTGGCACCTGACGTGTGGACTCCTCTTCCTCAGCAGCTGTCAATCTCTACTTTCTTCCTGCTTATTCCACCAGGGTTTGGGCCTGTAATGTGGTTTGATTTTTTGTTGTTGTAAACTATGATTCTATGTATATTGACTTTTAAGTAATTGGTCTCTTTGTTCTTAAATATTATACAGTAATGATTTTATGTTACTTTATTGTTGGAAGCCAGGGGGTTGCCAAAATGGGGCTGTGGGCGCATGTGTGCCCACAGAAACTTTTCCAGGGGCACACAGGGTCTCCTCCCCTTCCTCTGCTAGTGTTTGGCTTGAGAACCACATCCTATTGTAGCCAGTGTCATAGGTTTCAGTGTGTCCTGGTGTGTGTGGCACCCACAACAGTTCCTCCATTTGCAATTCATGTGCCTATTGGCCCCCCAAAATTGGTGGCCTCGGTTGTAGACCATCTCAAGGGCTTCTGCAGTTAGAGACTGAGTTGATCTCCATGTTAGGTTAAAGGATTACCCACATTGTCCTTGATTGTACCCCCTTGCTTTCTCTAACCTAAGTAACCGTTGTTGTTGTTGTTGTTGTTGTTGTTGTTGTTGTTGTTGTTGTTGTTGTTGAGTGTTTGCCATTAATTCCTGTGGGGAAAATTTAAGTGTTGCTTTTGAAGTAAGACACCACCTGCCATCCATTACTGATGCTGAATGGTCCAGCCCTCTTTTACAGATCCCCTCGGGATCTCCCTCAAAAATCATCTTTGCTTATCAACAGAGTTGGGCATCTTGTTTGATTTTTTTGTTTGTATAAATTTATACCCTGTGTTTCAGGAAAATTTCTAACATTTAATATTGGGGAGTTGGGCTTGGAAATTGTTTTCCTTTAGGCATAGGGAGGCAGTAGTTCTTTTATCTATTTTTCTATTCTTTTAGTTATTTTTCCTCTGTTCTTTCTTCTCTTTCTCTTTTTTATATAATTTTGTTTTGTGAGGATTATGAGTATTGTATTCTATTTAATATTTTCTTTCTCTTTATTATTCTTCCTTTTTGATATATTGCTTTTTATTATCTTTTTATAAATGTGTTTGGATTTTAGTGCTCAACATGTTAAAAACCTTCACTAGAATTGTTCTTTAAAAAGAAATTGTTTTCCTTTCTTTTTTTACTCTTCTGCTGTTGATTTTAATTATCTATATATGTTTGTTCTTAACTGTTTTTATGCATAATTTGTATATCTCTTGTGTAAATTGTTTTATTACAATTGTTTTATTACAGTTGTTTTATTACAAGTGGAATATAAATTTGGTCAGTTAATTAAATATCTTGCCAGTCACACATGTGGGAAGAATGTGGAGAGAAAGCAGGAAAAGCAACAAAGGTTCAGTGGCACCTTAAAAACTATGAAATTAACCGTCCTATAAGCTACCATGGCTTATCTGCTTTCTTAGTTTTGAAAAATTCATATGCCACTTAGTCACGAATCTTTCTAAAGAATTTACGCAATAAAATTAGCAAAACTGTTAAAATAATTGTGCATATGATAATCATAAATGGGAAAAAATAAAATCAGTAAAATATTTTTTTAAAAAAGGTTTATTTGAGGCTGGCTGCAATGAAGCAGGAGAAGGGAACCTGCCTTCATCAGATGCCTTGGTCTCCTCAGCCGGAAGCTGTGTTTGTGAACACAAACTCACACAAGGAAAGAACGGGCCAAAGGGCCTTGAAATTCACAGCTTGCCTTGTATTAGATAACCTTGCAGAACTACAGAAGTAGTAATAATAATAATAATAATAATAATAATAATAATAATAATAATACAGTGGTGCCTCGCAAGACGAAAAGAATCCGTTCTGTGATTCTCTTCGTCTAGCGGTTTTTTCGTCTTGCGAAGCAAGCCCATTGACGGATTAGCGGATTAGCGCTATTAGCGGCTTATCTGCTGATCGGATCAGCTGATAAGCGGCTTAGCAGCTTAGAAAAAGGGGGGGGAAACCCGCAGGAACTCGCAAGGCATTTTCGTCTTGCGAAGCAAGCCCATAGGAAATTCATTTTGCGAAGCACCTCCAAAACGGAAAACTCTTTTGTCTAGCGAGTTTTCCGTCTTGCGAGGCATTCGTCTTGCGGGGCACCACTCTAATAGTAATCACAAAAACGAGTTCACAAAAGCTTAGAACACAAAACAGTCTTTATTTAGAAATGTGCCTGGCCTTTCGACAGGGTCATATTTACCTCCTGGGACATTTATGCCTCCTTTTATAACACAACCTCTGCAAGAAGTAACTGCCTTTACTGTCCACTTCACAAGAAGGCCTAGCATGTTGGGTTTTTTAGAGACCCCTCCTGTTCTGATGCAAGCTGGATTAAATTGAAGGACAGTATCCGCGGCACAGCAATGTCTTCTTTTATTTGACCCCTGGCACAGTGTAACTTTTGTGTCAGTTCAGATGCCCCAACATAGCTTGCTATCCCAGCCTTCTCCAGTGGATCCTTCAGGAAGCTTCCAGAAGCAAGTCCCAACCATTTTGGGTGCCATGAGATTCTTATAGGCCAGGCATGTCCAACAGTTCAATCGCGATCTACCGGTCAATCGCAGGGGTGTCTTTGATCAGTCACGGTATCAAGTTAGTGATCACCTTTGTGCTCCATTACTGTACCCTCCCCTAAAGAAAGCTCAGCAACTCCTGGCAATGACAATGGGTAGATCACAGCCAGTTTTTTTATACTGTGAGTAGATCGCAGTGTCTTGGGAGTTGCCTATTTTATGCTTTGCTCTCTGTCTGGACCATCGATGGAGCTCCCCAAATACAGTGGTACCTCGGGTTAAGTACTTAATTCGTTCCGGAGGTCTGTTCTTAACCTGAAATTGTTCTTAACCTGAAGCACCACTTTAGCTAATGGGGCCTCCCGCTGCCGCCACACCACTGGCACATGATTTCTGTTCTCATCCTGAAGCAAAGTTCTTAACCTGAAACACTATTTCTGGGTTAGCGGAGTCTGTAACCTGAAGCGTATGTAGCCGAGGTACCACTGTACATCCTTCTGCCACCCAAAGAACAGTTTGCAATATTCTGAGCAAAGACCATTTGCAAGTGATGGCAACACAGTTTTGCAGCGCTGCCATATTAATTAGCAGAATCTTCTTCTTCTTCTTCTTCAACCTCCTTTTATCAAAGCAATTCAAGCCCTGGGAAGCTGTTGCACTTGTGCCTTTTCCGCTTGCCCTAATGAAGGCCAGGTTTCCCTTCTTCGACTCTCCCATTCCCATTGCTCACCCTTGACCTTGTCTATAGAAACAGTCCTTAGGACTTTAAAATTTTTACAGTTTCCTCAGGCACTAGCATCTTGAAAGCATCATGACAACTGGAAGGCAATAAAAAGAAAGAGGCATGTGGCGGGTCTCTAATTGATTTCTTTATAATAATAAAAAAATCATGTCAGTTGCAAGGCCACAGCGTTTAGAGGCAAAATGCATTCATCTTAACAAAGGCCATGTTTGATATATAGGCCTCTTTCTTTAGTACTGGAAGGAAAGGGAACCACTGGGTTCGTGCCTGGGTTTCTTTGTTTCATGGAAAATCAAATTAACCTCGATATCAAGCAAGTACCTTGTTTATGTCTGAAGGGGGAGGGAATCTCACATTTAATACATCAATAAATAAGAGGAAATGATAAACTCTATTTGTCAAGTTGAGAGTGACTGCTTAGCCTGCCAGAATATACTGACTGCTACAGAGGTTCAGGAAATTTGGATATACTCAAGGTTGCCTATTTTTTGTTGTCTGTATTTTGTTCATCTTTGTAGTTAAGGAAAAATCTGCTTAAAATCCCCAGTAAGGTAATTGATATGAGAGGCAGTAGAGTCTCTTCTGTAAGAAAATTAAGTTCTGGTCACCCCATTGCAAAAAAGTTTGATTATAGATCTGGGGAAAGTACAAAAAGCGCTCAACTCCAGGGGGCCGGTCCACTGTCCCTCAAACCTTGTGGGGGGCCGGACTATATTTTTTGTGGGGGGAATGAACAAATTCCTATGCCCCACAAATAACCCAGAGATGCATTTGAAATCAAAGCACACATTTTACTCATGTAAAAACACGCTGATTCCCGGACCGTCCGCGGACTGGATTGTGAAGGCAATTGGGCCAGATCTGGCCCCCGGGCCTTAGTTTGCCTACACATGGAGTGAGGGGATGTGGGAAGGTACAAAAAATAGGCAGACTGCAAGCTGAGCAAGTCTTTCCCAGGTTTCAGAGGCAACAAGTTACAGGCCTAGGATTGCTGGATAAAGAAGCAATGGCTGCTCCTCATTTCTGGGAAATTAAAGGTCCCAAACTTTAAATGAAACACACAAGTTTTGGGGTTAGGTAGAGAGCAGAAGTAGAGAGAAATGGCAGTCTTTAATTTGGCAAAACCATTCTTTAATGCCACAAATGATCATGCGATTCAAATATATTTTGAAGTGTTTGGAGTCCCCTCATCCGGGGGGGGGGGGAGAGACCATTTAGGCTGCAATTCACAAGCTATGGTGGGATTGGATGATCATTATTGGCTGCTCTGACTCTGACTATCCCTGACCTTCCCGTCCTCAGGTCCTCTAGCACTCAGGACAAGGAGAAAAGATTGGTTTCTTTCTTTGTGTATTGTTAGAGAAGGCCAGCAGGAAATGTTCCAAGTCCCTGTAATGTTTTTCCAACCTTGCTTGTATCACACAATGCAAATGCAAACACCAAAATGCTCAAGCGTTTCTGTGTTCTGAATTTTTTTGTGAAATGTGGACATCAGACCTCAGTGATATTGATTTATGCTTGCAGAATTACTAAAAGTTGGCAGTAGTAGATAGGTAGCCGTGTTGGTCTGCCATAGTCAAAATAAAAAATTCCTTCCAGTAGCACCTTAAAGACCAACTAAGTTAGTTCTTGGTATGAGCTTTCGTGTGCATGCACACTTCTTCAGATACACTGAAATAGAAGTTGCCAGATCCTTCTATATAGTGAGAAGGTGGGGAGGGGTGTTACTCAGAAGGATGGTGGGAATGGGAGATAGGCAGATAGCTGGGAGAGCCTGTTGACGACTCTTAACGACTGTAATAGGTCTTACAGGAAAAGGCAAGGGGTGAGAAGGTGAGAAATGGCTTAGTTATGTATAGTGAGATAAGAATCCAATGTCTTTGTTAAGCCCAGGTCTTTTCATGGTTTTAAGTTTGGTAATGAGTTGTAATTCAGCAGCTTCTCTTTCCAGTCTATTTCTGAAATTCCTTTGTAGTAAAACAGCTACTTTGAGATCTTGTATAGAATGCCCTGGGAGATTGAAGTGTTCTCCTACTGGTTTCTCTGTTCTGTGATTCTTGATGTCAGATTTATGTCCGTTTATTCTTTGGCGTAAGGTTTGGCCTGTTTGTCCAATATAGAGAGCTGAAGGACACTGTTGGCATTTGATGGCATACACAATGTTAGACGATGAGCAATTAAATAGTCCCGAGATGGTATGTGTGATGTTGTTGGGGCCAGTAATGGTGTTGTCCGGGTGTATGTGGCAGCAAAGTTGGCATCTGGGTTTATTGCAGGCTCTGGTGCCAGTGTCTGTGTTAAGTCTGGTTGTAGTATTATTGTGGGTTAGGAGTTGTTTAAGATTGGGTGGCTGTCTGTAGGCAATGAAAGGTCTTCCTCCCAGAGCTTGAGAAAGAGAACTGTCATTGTCCAGGAGAGGTTGTAGATCTCTGATGATGCGTTGTACTGTTTTAACTTGGGAGCTGTATGTGATGACTAGAGGTGTTCTGTTATTTTCTTTTTTGGGTCTGTCTTGTAGCAAGTTCTCTCTGGGTATCAGTCTGGCTCTGTTGATCTGTTGTCTAACTTCATCTGCTGGGTATTTTAGTTCTGAGAAGGTTTGCTGTAGATCCCTTAGGTGAGAGTCTCTGTCTGTAGAGTTGGAACAGATGCGGCTGTAACGTAGTGCCTGGCTATATACAATGGACTGTTTGGTATGTTTGGGATGGTAGCTAGAGGCATGTAGATATGTTTGTCGGTCAGTTGGTTTGCGGTATAAGGTGGTGTCTATGCGCCCATCCTGTATTTTTATAGTAGTGTCCAAAAAATGTATTTCTTGCATAGATTGATTCATTGTAAGGTTGATTGTGGGGTGAAAATCATTAAATTTCTGGTGAAAGGTGTCCAGGGTCTGTTGCCCATGTGTCCAGATGATAAAAATATCATCAATGTATCGCAGGTACAAGAGAGGTTTGAGTGGGTAGGAGTTCAGGAAACGTTGTTCTAAATCTGCCATGAAGATGTTGGCATACTGTGGGGCCATGCGGGTGCCCATTGCTGTGCCGCTGATCTGAAGAAACAGGTCATCACCGAATTTGAAGTTGTTGTGGGTAAGGACAAATTGGCAGAGTTTGGTGGCAAGGTCCGCTGTGGTTTTATCTGATATGGTGTTCCTTATGGCTTGTAAACCATCGTTGTGTGGGATGTTGGTGTACAGAGATTCCACATCCATAGTAGCTAGTATAGTGTTTTTGGGAAGATTATTTAAAGATTGTATTTTCCTCAGAAAATACAAGTTCTCTTTCTCAAGCTCTGGGAGGAAGACCTTTCATTGCCTACAGACAGCCACCCAATCTTAAACAACTCCTAACCCACAATAATACTACAACCAGACTTAACACAGACACTGGCACCAGAGCCTGCAATAAACCCAGATGCCAACTTTGCTGCCACATACACCCGGACAACACCATTACTGGCCCCAACAACATCACACATACCATCTCGGGACTATTTAATTGCTCATCGTCTAACATTGTGTATGCCATCAAATGCCAACAGTGTCCTTCAGCTCTCTATATTGGACAAACAGGCCAAACCTTACGCCAAAGAATAAACGGACATAAATCTGACATCAAGAATCACAGAACAGAGAAACCAGTAGGAGAACACTTCAATCTCCCAGGGCATTCTATACAAGATCTCAAAGTAGCTGTTTTACTACAAAGGAATTTCAGAAATAGACTGGAAAGAGAAGCTGCTGAATTACAACTCATTACCAAACTTAAAACCATGAAAAGACCTGGGCTTAACAAAGACATTGGATTCTTATCTCACTATACATAACTAAGCCATTTCTCACCTTCTCACCCCTTGCCTTTTCCTGTAAGACCTATTACAGTCGTTAAGAGTCGTCAACAGGCTCTCCCAGCTATCTGCCTATCTCCCATTCCCACCATCCTTCTGAGTAACACCCCTCCCCACCTTCTCACTATATAGAAGGATCTGGCAACTTCTATTTCAGTGTATCTGAAGAAGTGTGCATGCACACGAAAGCTCATACCAAGAACTAACTTAGTTGGTCTTTAAGGTGCTACTGGAAGGAATTTTTTATTTTAAAAGTTGGCAAATAGAGAGGAGTCTTCTGTTATACAGCTTTGGCGCTAACACTTTATCCCAGATAGTGTTCTTATAAATAGGGGTCAAGTTTTTAATGGTTTAATCATTTGATTAATTAACCAAAGGTTTAGCAGATAGATGGGAGCCTGGCTTGATCAGTGAGTGCAGATTTGAGGGCTCATTTGTTTTCTCACCAACCCCACTATCATTGTTTATTTTTTAGAATAAACACAGAAAACTCAAATTGTTAGTTGATTCTGCAAGTATTCTTCCTTTACACCCTAAATTAATTCCATCAGCAACTATGAAGAACAGATTGTCCCCACCTGTAGATTTTAATAGACCTTAAAAAAAAGAAAAGAAATCAGGATGAGATTTTATGCATTGTTTGTAAATTGAGGTTCTTGAGGTCTTTCATCATTCCATTGTTAAATGCCAGTAATTTTCATTTAACTCTGAAGCCAGAGAAATTTAAGTTAAATAAAACCTTTCCAAAGAAATAGATCTAGTCTAGTGGGTCGATCTAAATACCATTACAGTGGTGCCTCGCAAGACGAAATTAATTCATTCCGCAAGTTTTTTCTTCTTGCGAGTTTTTCGTCTTGCGAAGCACGGTTTCCCATAGGAATGCATTGAAAATCAATTAATGCGTTCCTATGGAAACCGCTTGCCAGGCTGGCGGTGTGGAGAAGGGCTTTTCTCCCCACCGCAAGCCTTCAGGACAGCTACGGGAACAGAGGGGAAGGGGCACAGCGCTTCTCCTCTGTTCCCGGGGCTTTCGGTGGGAGGAGGGTTTTTCCTCCCCACCGCCAACATTCAGAACAGCATTCTGAATGTTGGCGGTGGGAAGGAAAACCCTCCTCCCACCGCAAGTCTTCAGGACAGCCATCCGAAGGCTGGCGCGGGGAGAAGGTCTCTCCGCCCCACCGCCAGCCTTCGGAGGAGCCTTCCGAAGGCTGGCGGTGGGGCGGAGAGACCTCCTCCCGCCGCCAGGCTTTGGAGCAGCCTTCCGAAGGCTGGCGGTGGGGCGGAGAGCCCTCCTCCCGCCGCCAGCCTTCAGAGCATCCTTCCGAAGCCTGGCGGCGGGAGGAGGTCTCTCCGCCCCACCGCCAGCCTTCGGAGGAGGTCCGAGGACAGTGGGGAAGACGCGCTGCGCTTCCCCGCTGTCCCGGAGATTTCCCTATGGGCTTTCATCTTGCGAAGGAAGCCCATAGGGAAATTCGTTTTGCGAAGCGCCTCCAAAACGGAAAACCCTTTCGTCTAGCGGGTTTTCCGTCTTGCGAGGCGTTCGTCTTGCGGGGCACCACTGTATATGAAAGTCCTTTCTTCTATGTTCTCAGGGACAGCAGCATTTGCTGAACAGTTTATCATTTTTGCGCCCCAATACTGCTGCTCCCCCAAACAATACAGTTCTGTTATATCGTTTCTGGAATATTACTGTAACATCTGCTTGTTAAATGATGAATTATTATGTACTTCCAGTATCTCAAAAGATATTGATAGTCTTTTGACTGTACTGATGGTCTCATTGTACGTATTGCTATTTAAATTTAATCCATTAATCACTGAATTAATTTAAGCATTTGACTCAGTTAAAATTATGTCATTGGCTCCACCACCCTGACAGTAAAGGAGTTCACTACCTGCTTGCAACATTCTCAGCAACTGCTGCATAATACATATATAAACCAATGGAAAGTTGACCATTTGCAGAGTTTCTTCCCATTCTGAAATACACATGAACTGTGAGCAGGTAGAGGAAAGTCACACTTCACGCAGTTACCCACTTCACAACTAAATGTGAATGAACCACTTCCAAGCCAGGTATATTGCTTTGCATTTAGACATGTTTTATTTCTGAAACATCTAGTGCTGAGAACATTGCAGTCAGTTAATGCACTCTTTTATTGTCAGAGGAGAGCCAACCATATGCTAGTTAACCTTCATATAGCTCAGTTTAGGAATACTTTGAAAACATTTTAATTGTACATTTAATTGCTTACATGGTTCTGAGACTCGTTGTATTGTAACAGCATAAAATATGAGCTGCAAAGTGCTTGTTTAAATCTCAAATATAAATGGATTGATTGCCTTAGGCAAGGCACTGTTCCCTTAGCCCTGACACCTAATTTGGAATTTGGGGATAATAATACTGACCTACTTCACATGGTTATAATAAGACTTACAGAGTTAAATTATGTAACACACTATGTACATTTGAAGTATGTAAGTTATAGCCACAATGATCTTATTATGAGTAAATAAGCTCTTAGCTACAGTCTGTTAATTCCAAATTGGCAAAGTTTAGCTGAAGAAATAAATACATTGATTAAAACATTTTGATTTAATAAAAAGGGCTTTAATTAGGCAGCAGATATTAAAAACAAAATTGTTTGCTTTTAATACACATATTTACCAATATATACAGTCGTGCTTAGATGAAGTGTTCCTCCTTCTGTCTCACGGAAGGCAGAATGCCTCTTAGAAGAATATATTTATTTTGACTCATGTATGCGTTATCTTTAAGACAGAAAAATGTGCTTTCTCCCCTCAGAATCATTTTTTATTCATGTTATGTATGCATAACAAATCAATCAGTTAAAATGATTTATCAGCTAAAATTTATGGGACAGAATGATAGCCCTAATTATTATTGTTTTAAAGAAAACACACAACATTCTGATGTGTTCTGAGATAAGCATTACAAAAATATGGATTATGAATTGCCACATGTTGATAGAACATTTCCAAATCTTTAAGCAACCTTGCTTTATTTCCTCTCCAATACTTCTTTACCGATAGATCATGTAGTTCAAGTTGTGTTCTTTCAACGTTATACAGGCATATCTATTCCCTTCAGATGTCTGAATAAATATTTCCATGTAGGCAACTACTGACATATCAGCAATGAAAACATTACATTTTGAGCCATTTTAGTATCCAAACTGTGCTGTATATGATTTCCCCAAGTGCTACGTTTTGCAATTGGATAGCTGATTTAGATGAAAAGATGTTGAAGATTTATGCAGGCAGACAGCTTCCTGATGGCTGTATTTCTACAGAGGTTCAAGAACATAAATTATTGAAAGTCAATTGCAATTTATGCTTCCCAAATTAGTTCCAGATCCAATTGTAAAAAGGCATACTATGAAAGAAAAACATATATTCTGTCCAAATACAGCTCAGGTTTGAAGGTCTGTCATCGGGCAAGCTCAGATACAATTCTTAGGGTAGGGGTGTCTAGACTGTTGTTTAAAGTTATTGTTCTTTATTCTTATGTATGACTCCATTGTAACATAAAGCGTCCTTAATGTGCATTAAGTTCAAAAACACATGAATTTATACTTCTCCAGCCCATATCTCTAAGCAGCATGTGATAATGGAATGACATGTTATAATGGCTATATCTTGGTAGGTTCCATCTTGTTTCCCACCTTATCCACCTAATTCCTTTTAGGAGTTTCAGCATCTGCAGTCAACATCTTCAGGGTTTTTTGTTTGGGAATTATTTGCACAGTAATTTTTAAAAGAACATTCTTACTTAACAATGAAAATACAACTCCCCCCCCCCCCGCTCCGTTTATTAAAGGTAAAAGACCCCTGACAGTTAAGTCAAGTCACGAATGACTCTGGGATTGTGGTGCTCATCTCCCTTTAGTGGCTGAAGGCGTTTGTCTGCTCTGCAGACAGTTTTTCCGGGTCAGGTAGCCAGGATGACTCAGCCGCTTCTGGCAAAACCAGAGCAACGCATGCATAGGCGCCGACTCCATGGGGCTTGAGGGGGCCCGAGCCCCCTCAAAAATTCGTTTGGGGGGGCTCAGCCCCCCCAATAATCTCGGGCGGCGGTGGGCGCGTCCGCGGCTTTTATAGGGCGCCCGGTGCGCACCAGCTCAATAACGGGCACCGGTGCGGCGGGGGGCGCCGGGCCGGGGGAGGGGGGCGGCCGGCCTGTCTCCTTGGCAACCCCATTGAGCAGCGCCGGCTCCCCCGGGAGGGCCACCCCCCCGCGCCGCCGATCGCCAACACCGCCGACGCTGTGGCTGCCCGAGCCCGAGCCCGAGCCCTACCCGAAGCCCGAGCCCAAGCCCAAGCCCAAGCCCGTCAGTCAGTCAGGAAGGAAGGAAGGAGAAATGGGGAGGGAGACGAGGGAGGAAAATTGCGCGCAGGGTGAAGAAAGGAGAAGGGCGAACGAGACGAGCTTCCAACCCAAAAAAGGGCTGGAAGACTGGGAGGATGAAGGATCGGGAAAGAAAGCGACGCCTTCCCCGCCCGCGACGTCGCCCGCTTGTCATTGGCAGCGCAGCGGGCGCCCAGAGGAGCTGGGCACCGGCGCAGGGCCGCTCCACAGCCGCGGAGGACAGCTGCGCGGCTAGCAAGGTGCGCCGCGTAGAGCGCGGCCCTTGTGTGGCCCGGTGGCCAGGCAAGCTCGGGTGGGGACACCCATGCGAATCTAAGACGGGAGAAGAGGGCAGAGCAAAGGGGGTCCCTTCCCCAACCTCCGGCTCTGAGACTTCCCTGCGCCCCAGAAAAGCAAAAGGATTTTCTCTTCTTTTTTTTAATAAATATTTTATTAAGTTTTCAAATACAAAGTTACAAACATACACTGAAGAAAAAAGTAAAAGAACAATAAAAAGAAAAAAAGAAAAAGAAGAAAAGAAAACCAACCATTCAACACATTTTTTATATAACTAACTGGACTTCCTCGCATCTCCCTTACCCTGCATTCTTTATAATAAAGATATCAGCAAATTATTACCTTGTTTCGTACCTTATTTTGTACTTTTCAAATACTATACCTCTAAATTTAACATACTTTTCATCAGTTACTTATATCTTAAATTAAACATAGTATTACCTTAGATTTTGACCTTTTCTTACTTAAAATATAATTTCCTGTTTCCCAAATCTAATTGCTGAAGCTATAGTTTCCGAATCGTGTAAATTTTTAACATTCATACAACTTATATTGTTTTTGTAAATAGTCCTTAAATTTTTTCCAGTCCTCTTCCGTTGTTTCTTCTCCCAAATCTCGGATTCTGCCAGTCATTTCAGCCAGTTCCATGTAGTCCATCAATTGCGTCTGCCACTCTTCCAGTGTGGGCAAATCTTGTGTCTTCCAATATTTTGCGATAAGTATTCTTGCTGCTGTAGTTGCATACATAAAGAAAGTTCTATCCTTCTTTAACACTTTCTGGCCAACAATGCCCAAGAGGAAGGCCTCTGGTTTCTTGGGAAAGGTATACTTAAATACCTTTTTTAACTCATTATAGATCATTTCCCAGAAGGCCTTCACTTTTGGACAAGTCCACCAGAGGTGAAAGAATGTCCCTTCAGCCTCCTTACATTTCCAACATTTATTATCAGACAGGTGATATATTTTTGCAAGCTTGACTGGGGTCATGTACCACCTATAAATCATTTTCATAATATTTTCCTTCAAGGCATTACATGCCGTGAATTTCATTCCGGTGGTCCATAACCTTTCCCAGTCCTCAAACATGATGTTATACCCAATATCCTGAGCCCATTTTATCATGGCTGATTTGACTGTCTCATCCTGAGTGATTTTCTCTTCAACCTGCCCTCCATCCTCTTGCAGAAAACTCTTTGCCTGCCCTGCCCGTATCTCGTTTTTGCTTTTTAATTCCACACACGCACCCTTCGGACTTCGTGGCAATCGGGCGCACGGGTGCGTTTCCTAAGAGAGTGAGGACCCCCGCCTCCTCCCCACCTGCTCCCTCGCCAGCCAGCCAGCCGCGTGCCCTAGCCGGAGAGCCCCGGCCGTCCCCGTCGCGCAATCGGCTGGATCTCCCTTCAGCAGGCCGTGCTCACACCTCGGCCCAGGGACCCCCAGCAGCGGATCTCCGGCTCAGCTGAAGAATCCGGCAACAAGCCCCCTCCTCCCCAATCGCTCCGCCGAAATACGCTCCAAAACCCCCCAGATAGGCCGCCGGCCGCCAAGTCTAGTGGCGCCCTGAGCGAGGGTCTCTCCCCAACACCGCCACCTCTAACTGCGTTCTCCCGGCTACCCGAGCGAACCAGCGGCAGGACCCCGGTATGGGCCCCCCCAATATTTTTTATAAGTCGGCGCCCCTGAACGCATGGAAACACCGTTTACCTTCCCGCCGGAGCGGTACCTATTTATCTACTTGCACTTTGTTGTGCTTTTGAACTGCTAGGTTGGCAGGAGCTGGGACCGAGCAACGGGAGCTCACCCCGTCGCGGGGATTCGAACCGCCGACCTTCCGATCAACAAGCCCAAGAGGCTCAGTGGTTTAGACCACAGCGCCACCCGCGTCCCGCTCTGTTTATTGGGACTCTGCATCTTTCCTCTTGCTGCCCTTTGTGCTTAAAACATCTACCCAAAGTACCTATGTGATGCTATTCCTTCGGAACCTTACTCAAAACCTGACTTTTCCATGAAGCCTGTATCAAAGCATAATAAATCCTCTTCCTAATGAGTAAGGAAGCCAGGCAGGGCAACCCAAGTGGAATTGTGGAACCACATCTGCGTACAAAGCCCTGCTACTTGCCCATTGGTTTTGCTGCATTGGCTCCATACTGGCACACCTATGGTGTCCACATTTGGCTCTTCTCTAGGGCTCTTCTCTAGGGAATGGGAATGGGCTGGCTTACAACCCCAACAGATCCGCCTCTGGCAGTAGCATTTGCTGTGCTTCATCAGCAGACCGTTAAGGTGGCAGAGGCCTACAGACACGAATGTCCACTGAATCCTAACTCACTTGACCATCAAGGGTCATTGAGTTAGCATGGCAGCTTCTCTGTGTGTATATAACTGCATTTATTTATTTATTTATTTATTTCCCACTTGCGTCGCCTTTCCCTTTGTTTTGTCATCTACCTACTGACATTTAGTTAAGGTCAGGCATCTTTCTTTATGTTTGGTTACTCTGTAAAGTCCCATGTTACTTGGCTGGTTCTAGAGAAAGAAAATAAAAACATTGGCTGCGTGACTTCTGCAGATAAATAGCTAAACACACACACACACACACAGCCTTCAAGGTACATTTTAGAAAACCTGAGGAGCTTGTTATCTAAAATGTAAGCCATGGTTTTCAAGGAAGTGTTCCCACAACGCTCTTTTTCAAGTAGCCAAATGAAGATATCATTTCTCATTAGATTTGCATTACGGGAATGACTTTATTGCACTCTTGTTAATGGAAATTATAATGTGAGAGGTAACCTAATATTGTAAATCATTTTATTTTTCCCTGCATAAAAGGATGTTTGTCATGCACTCTCCCCCCCCATTTTTCTTTTTTCTAATCAGAATTGTGGGTTTTTCTCTTCTGTTTTCAGACATTGATGAGTGTGAAAATGACTTCTACAATGGAGGCTGCGTACACGAATGCATCAACATTCCTGGCAACTACAGATGCATGTGTTATGATGGGTTCATGTTGGCTCATGATGGACACAACTGCCTTGGTGAGTTATTGTGAAAGCAAAATTGCTTGGTCAGCGCCTCACCTGCTCAGCGGGATTCAGTATACAGACAAAGCCAGCAATGATGTAGCTATAAGGCCGGGAAAGAGATCAAGATAATTTAATGGCTCACCTTCAGCTGAGACCCATTTACTGCATACTGAAGCATCTTCCTCATGTCATTCTGCTTGCAAGGTACTTTCAAGCACAGAGGAGGTGACTTGCTTTATATGAATGGTATTTGTTTATTAAAACAGAATACTACTGAATGGTAATTTAGAGTATTTTGGCAACTACTTCTGTTAGGCATGCCTGCTGTCTACCTTCTGTGGTATCTGCTTGTGTACAATCCTGCAGCTCCACTTAAAAGTCATGCAAATGTTCTAGCAATCACCAACCCTGGTTGTGCAATTGTAGGGTAATATATGTAAAGGACAGCTATCTAGTTCTAGCTGGAAATTGCCCTCCTCTTTCCCTGACTGCTATTTTCTGTAATGATACAATGGTGCCCCGCAAGACGAATGCCTCGCAAGACGGAAAACTCGCTAGACGAAAGGGTTTTCCGTTTTGGAGGTGCTTCACAAAACGAATCTCCTATGGGCTTGCTTCGCAAGACGACAATGTCTTGCGAGTTCCTGCTGGTTTTTTCCCCTTCCCCCCTTTTTCTAAGCCGCTAAGCCGCTTATCAGCTGATCCGATCAGCAGATAAGCCGCTAATAGCGCTAATCCGTCAATGGGCTTGCTTCGCAAGACGAAAAAACTGCTAGACGAAGAGAATCACAGAACGGATTCTTTTCATCTTGCGAGGCACCACTGTACCTTCAATTACCAAAAGGTTTTGGGTTTTAAAATAGGATGGCACAGAACATTGGCTTGGAGCCCAAAATATTCCTGTGCAACTAGTAGGTGCTTCCATTTTTCTGAGGGTGTGGATCTCTCACTGATTCGTTCCCACTCTGTCGCCAAAGGTTCCTCAATGTGTCAATCTTAGTGTGACTGGAGGCAAAGAAGGGATTTCTGGAGTAGATTTTGTATAATTCTTTCAGTTTTGCATTATTTGCTTTGTTTACATTTCAAAGCAAATATTTGTTTAGAGGAACTGCAGAACCCATCCGTGTCCAACTTATGATGGGAAATTTTAAATTTCATTTATCACAGAAGCAAGTACAACTATTAAGCAAGTAGAACTGTTCTTTTAAAAAGTGTTAATGTCATTTCCCTGAAACATATAGAATTGTAAGAGAAAAGGGGGGAAAGGTGGTTCAGCAACCTTCAGTATTATCAATTTGCTGTTTACTTAAGAGAGAATAAAATCCTGTTCTTATTCATTTTGCACGTGTTCAGTGATCTCAATCTTTGCTGGTTTTATCTACAATGGTAAAAGTAAAGAATGATTTTCTACATCTCCATTGAAATGTATGTATCTAATTATTAATGTTGTGAATGGATGCATATATATTCTACAAAATGTTATCAGTGTCCTTAAAAACCACATTGATTGAAATATTAATGAACATGATTGAAAACCTGATAAGCTCAATATTTTTTAATGTGGGTTTCAGTCAGATATATTAAATTTATTAGTCATGGTTAGAGATGTGTAAAAACCACTTCCTGGGCTCATCCAGACTTTTTTGGTTTCTTTCTCTTTGGTTTGCCTGTGGAGGAATCTTTATTTATCTTTGAAATGTTGCTGCCTAGAGACTGAAAACCTTAGCTGAACTATGAACAGTACCTGAGGTCTGTTGGAGAATATGCACAATCCCAAAAGAATGTGCATAATATGGCCGCTTGGAAATTATTGGAATTGAGCAGAGAATGTAGAAAATGTGGCTGAAATATTTACATGCCCCATGGCCTGTTGAAGAGTATGTATAGAAAACTCTACAAAATTCCCTCTTTATGGACAGATCATGTGCACATTTTCATGAGGCCTGGTAAATATGCACAATGAATGGACATGCACATAAACCGCTTAGCTCACATTACCTCCATATACATAGGCTACAAGTGAAACTGACAACCTTCTCCACCCACTTTCACCAAGTTAGCCCCTTTTTACCATAGAGGGAAACTGGAAAGGAATTTAAATCCTATTGTCAGCTTCATTAAAGGGTGGAGGAGCTTAGATTTCCTGGAGATCTTGGCCAACTGCTATTCAGTTTCACTGCTACTGTTTACAGTCTTTCTCTGGGAGTTAGATATGAATTCATTGCCTGCTGTCTCAAAACTGGAGGAAAAGCTTCAAAAAGGCTTCCCCTGTTTGTTATGTTGGAAACCATCTCATGACCATGTGGGCAGAGAAGGGACTCTTGAGTCCATATGCAGCACATTATGCTTAGACCTCCCAATTCTGTTCAGTTCTCCTTCATTCCGGTCCTGATTCTATCCTTCAAACCCACTTTGACTTGAAATATCTTCCTGCTTTCTTGTGAAACCCAACGAAACAAAACAAAACAATAAATACCAGAATGCATATATTCTTTAAAAGTTCTGTTCACTATGCCCCCAGGTGATTCAAGACTTCACTTATTATTTTATTTCCTTATTTCACAGATGTTACATCTCACACTACTAAATTGCAATCCCACTCTCACAATTTTATTTCCCATACATTAAAATTATCTTCTTCTTTTTTCTTCTTCTTTGGCGATCACTCGTAGCTGAGTAAGATTGTCTTCCATAAACACGGTTTTAACAATGAGTCCGCAAGTGACTGTGGAGGCCTATTCTGGATCCACACATCCTTCCACAGTGGGGACATTGGTTTCCGGGAGGGAGTTGATCACGATGTGGATTTGCCAAGCGTGCCTTCCTCTTAGCACGCTTCTCCCTTGTGTCCTGAGTTTGAGTGTCTTCAAGGCCCATGACACCTTTGGTAAAGGCTGTTTTCCAACTGGAGCACTCGCAGACCAGTCTTTCCCAGTTGTTGGTGTTTATACTACATTTTGCCTTGAGACAGTCTTTAAACCTATTTTGTTGACCACCAGCATTACGCTTTCCATTTTTAAGCTCGGAATAGAGTAGTTTGCTTTGGAAGACGATCATCAGGCATCCGCACAACATGACCAGTACAACGAAGTTGATGTTGAAGAATCATTGCTTCAACACTGGTGATCTTTGCTTCTTCCAGTACACTGATATTTGTTCGCCTGTCTTCCCAAGTGATGTGTAAATTTTTTCAGAGACACCATTAAAATCATATGCACTCGAATGCCACCAGATGGTTATATTCCCTGGATCGCTCTCTCAGAGGCTTTCCTCCACGGAGCCCAGATTGTTTTTCTAAGGTTTCTTCTACCACCACCTGCTGATTTAGGTAGTAGCAGGACTGTCCTTCATAGTATTACCCAGTTACCTTTATGCATAAGATTTGGAGTGAGACACATTGTACCTTACAATCCAGCTAGACCACAGATCATGAAACATAAAACATTCATTTAGTTTGTGAACATGACAACTGGCACTAGCAGTAATTGTAGAATTGTAAAGTTGTAGACTTGGAAGGGATTCTGAGGGTCATCTCATTCAACCCCCTGCTATGCAGGAATCTCAACTAGATCATCCCTGACAGCTGGTCATCCAACCTCTGCTTAAAAACCTCCAAGGAAGGAGAGTCCACAACTTCTTGAGGGAAACGCGGCATTATTCAGGCAGTTCCCTCCCTGCGAGAAGTGAAGTTACAGGGAAGCAGGCCAAGGGCCTTCTCAGTGGTGGCGCGCGCCCTATGGAACGCCCTCCCATCAAATGTCAAGGAAATAAACAACTATCTGACTTTTAGAAGACACCTGAAGGCAGCCCTGTATCAGGAGGTTTTTAATGTTTGATGTTTTATTATTCTTTTATGTTTGTTGGAAGCTGCCCATAGTGTCAGGGGAAACCCAGTCAGATAGGTGGCATATTATTATTATTATTATTATTATTATTATTATTATTATTATTATTATTTATTTTGTAAAGATATGGGTCTCCACATGCATGTGTTGGTGAGTCCCGGGTTTTGAAAAGATTGAAGAATGCTGTTTTAAACCATAGTTCATAAGAAATTTGAAATGCTTTCTCCATTTTAATAGGAGGAGTATGGGTTAGAGAAGATGAGATTGATGGGTCATCTACCCCCTCTTTCCTATTTAAATCTTTTTTCTTTGTACTCTAAATGAGCAAGCTTTCTTTCTGCCCTTTTTGGTTGAGATTCCTTGGCTACACATTTATATTGGAAGAGTTCCAAGTCTGTCCTTAGAGGAACTCAACTCATTTTCTATTTGACATTTTTATTGAGGAATTTCTGAAATATAACAAGAAACGACACAGTGGGGAATTTAAACTATGGTGAGATTCTCATCTGGTTAAATATAATTGCTTTTAGCATTGTAATCACTTGAAATTGCAGTAGTTCTTCGTGAAGATTATTATTTTAAGTTCAGTTCAGTGGACACAAGATTAATATTTAGCCTCATGAAACACGGGTTTCTTTAAGACTTCATTTGAAACCAGTGGTGAAATAAACTTTCTGTTCCTGGGCATGAGGGAAATACTTTGTTTTCTTACAAGCTAGTAGCATGTTTGTCCAGATGTTCTCTTTTGTTTGATTTTCTTTTTCATTGACTTATTGATTAATTGATTTTCCCTCCTTCCTCTCACACTTTGGGGAGTGTGTGTGTGTGTGTGTGTGTGTGTGTGTGTTTGCGTACGTACATACATGCTGACATTTCCCATCATTCCTTTCCACTGGTGAGGTCAAATATCAGCTGAGCATTGGGGACTCCAGTGCAAAATATGTTAAGCCTTCTTATTTTACACGTAAATGGAAAGACTTAAAAATGCCTTCATAAAATCAGCACGATCTGTTGAAGTAGAAAATAAACAACAGCTCTTCAATACTGGCTTCTCAGATTTATTTTCCGGGTGCAATCATTTGATGTAGGTTTAATTGATGTCCTTGGGCTGCACAAGCGAACATGTATAGGATTGGACTACATGGCTGCAGTCTTGTGCATATTTGTTAGAGAGAAAGCTCCATTGAGTAACCATGCATAGGACCAGGGTATTATTTCCAAATCAGCAGTTCCGATCAGTCCTTAATATGATTTTTTTTAATTCTCTGCTTATAAAGAGCAAGAGTATTCTGTTGTTGCATTGTTGTCACTGCAGTATAAGAATTGATTGATGCAAACGTTATCATTATTTATTCAGCACTATTGATGTGCATAGTGTGGTAGAGCATGAAAAAGGCCAAGGGTCTTAGTCTAAAACAGCCTTTTCCAACCTGACACCACCCATATATTTTGGACCACAACTGCCATCATTCTTGGCCATTGGCCATGCTAACTTGGGATGGTGGGAGTTCTGTTGAGAGCTGTAAAGGAAGACATCTGAAGACTGCGAGGTTGGGGACTGCAGTAACATAACATTTGTGGGAGGTTTAGATTGCTAAGTATGCTAAAAACCATTGGTTTTAACAGGTAGGGTAGGATCCGCTGTCTTGTCAGAGCCTGAGGAATTGCAACAGCAGCACTATGACCATACAAATATATGGTTAAACAAAAAAACCTAAGAAACTTTAGTCTTCTTTTAGCAGCACATCAACTGCTGGTAACTTTGTCTTCATTATTGTAGTTTATGTGCACTTCACATCTGTACATGGGAAGGTTATTTGCTGCTTCAAAACCTTTCACAAAATAGGCTTTACCTGACTTCTGGCACTTTTAAAGTGAAGCATTGCAATAATTTCCAAAACATCAATTGAGAGAGGATTTACAGTTTTGTAGGAAATCATTTCATAAACTACCAGATGTGAAATGTCAACAAGTTGTAGCATTAATTGATTTAACATTGCATAATCACTGCTGTGATTAAAGAGAGCAAAGCTTTTTTCTTCCATTTTGATTTTTTTAGCTTTGTTTTTCTTCTTTCTTCGGACAGCTGTGTGCAACGTGTGGGTTATAAGAACCCCAAATGAATGTTTCTGTTGCTGGTGTTTGTTTGTCTTTTTATTATCCAACCGCTCAACTTGGGTTTTCCCCCCTGTGTTAAAACACGGAATGTTGTTAACAAAAACCAAACAACTTTGGGAAAGATTTGTGCGTTGTATAAACATAAAATATTTGTAAGAGGAAATGAAAAAAAGAGGCCTCTTGCTTAATTCTCCTTCTGTACAATACTTTGTTTCTGATTCATTAAACCTGATGGATGAGAATCCCACATTACAACCTAAGTGTGACTGACTAGACTCATGGTTGCCTCAGCTATGGTGTTTTTGAAAGCATGTTTAAATTTCAAAATATGGATGACAAACACACATAAACACTGCTGTGTGCATCCCTGGTCAATTCAGTGTGGTTGGGACTCCCAGGATGATGTTTGAGGAAGTTTGGAGATGTGCCCTTGTCACTGACATTTCACCCTTTGGCCGGGCTTCCCTGTTGATGATTTTATTACAGAAAATGTGCAGTGCATAAATGACCCGGGAGTGTTCCTGAAAGTCTGAAGTACCCAATCTCTAAGCAAGTTATTAGCAAATGACATTTCTAGATGTACGAGAGAATCCCAGCAGCCATTAAACATCAGGTAGTGGTGGGAGGTGGCTAGATAAGCTGTTTGCTGTGCATAAGAAGCACAGAAGCCTCTAAATCAGAGCATGGGGGGGCTGACCTGTGTCCCTCCAAGTGTGGCTGGAGTCCAGCTCCCATCATCCTTGGTCATTGGTTGTGCCAGCAAGAACTGGAATCTAACAAGATCTGGAGAGCCACCAGCTCCCCATCCCTGCTCTCTCTATTTGCTTAGATTCAGAATAAAACCCACAGGTTCACGCCTCATCCCACTGTGTTAAAGGCTCCCATATAGGCTGTGCCCCATTGCGAGAAAGATTCTCCAAATCAAGCCTTGCGAGTGTGTTTCTCTTCTCATTCTCCAGAGCCCTCCCAGCTAGAGGGGGACGTCTAGCAGCCCATGCTGCCATCTTATTTCCCAAACTCCCTTCCTTACAGGTCTTCCAAGAGTAGACAGGGAGAAGCCAGGTGCGCCAGTTGGGCCTCAGGTGAGGCAAGACAATGTCAGCTGGATGGTCTCCGATTATAAGCAGGGATGGTTCCCCTGCTCCCTCCTGTTTCACTGACTTCAAAAATAGTAATCCTAATGGTGGCTTTATGAGATACCTTTTAATTAGATATTTCCTCAAGGCAATCACTAAAACCTGTCACACCCTGTCATAACTAAGTAAAGGAATGAGAGGGAAGTAACCGAAACTGAGTTAAGCATTTTACCACCTACTTTAGAACCTGAAGTGACACAACTGATTTTTAGCAAGTCTAAGAAAAGCTGTGCATTCAGCTGTGTTTCAGCCTGTCACATCTTTATATATAGTTGATGTAATAAGTTACCTTCTACCTTAAAGATCAGGTGTTCTCTCTCAGAAGCAGTTCTAGTCCTCAGAAGAAGGAAGGAAGGAAGGAAGGAAGGAAGGAAGGAAGGAAGGAAGGAAGGAAGGAAGGAGTATTTAGGGAGTAGGAGACTTTCAGTCACCTGCCAGCAGTGGTGTTGAAGGACTGAGCAAAATTGCTAGGGATATGTGGGCAAGCCATGGAGAACTTTAATGATATGAACATTGAATTAGGTTTTACAACTTTTAAAAGTAATCTTTTAAACTTGGTACTTGCTCAGAAAACCATCAGAAGTTTTAGAGGTCATTTGGGGACAATTGGCCATTATTAACTACTTTAAGCCTGTAAACAAGTCCTTCTCCACTGTTTGATATCACGTTGTCTCATTTACTATTTTCTAAATATTATTACTCAGTTGAAACTAAAAGGAAATAAGTGGCTAATGTAAAATAAGGGCTTTGCCAGAAGTACTAGACCCAACACTGCAAGCAGTAGTTGTTCTAAAAGTCAAAATATTACCTTGCTGAAACAGAAGACAAATCTTGGGTTCCTTGCCTTGATCCAGATAGTGGCCAAACACAAATAAAAACAGGTTTCTGTTTCTGTAGCCTTGGCTGGATGGGGAACTAGAAACCAAAACACCAACACACCTGGAGGGCACCACTTTGGGGAAGCGTGCTGTAGAGCAAGGTGCAACTCAGAACATAAGCAGAGCCCTTCTGCATCAGGTGAAAGACCCATTCGTTCTCCAAAAGGGCGAACCACGTGCCTTTAGGAAGCTGGCAAAGAGGACCTGAGTGCAATAAAGCTGACCCCTCTAGTTTCAACTTGATTAAGTTTTATTTAGATTCTTATTTTTTATGGTTGAGTTGTGGCAAACATTGTTATAAGAAGCTGGATGTAATTCAGGTGGATGCTAAGCAGACAGACTGAACAGCTTTTACAGTCTGCAAAATGGCAGGAACAAGGTTTTTCATTACTTAGGGCGGTGTCGATATCTGTAAAAAGATGCTTCCATTTATGTATTGATTTTTAAAGTGCTTCAGCAATACCTATGCCTTTTTAGCCAGTGCCTGAATGATCCAGAAAACAATTTGCTTCCTCAAATAGCCTCACTAAGTGAACTTAAATTGCCTAAATTTGAAAGGCTTGGGGTTGGGACTGTGAAAAGAGATGAGTACCCAATTACATTATTGTGACGATGACAGATAATTTCAGGCTAGTAAATTCAATGCACTTTACATTGGATAAGCAATTGGCTACTGCTTTTAGCATACTATGGAACTTTGCTTTCCAAAGGTTATTCCAGGTTGTGTAAGTGAAATACATTGTGCTGAGAGCAGCTCACGGATGGTCAAATCCACCCCAAGTTTAAGCATTGTTAGACAAAAAGAAGACACTTAATTTAAAACTTAATTTAAAGGCCACCCCAATGTAGTTAATCAAAATCAAGAGGTCAGCATTGGGTTTGAGATTTAATTGGTTTTTAAAATCATCTTAAAATAGGGAAAAATTAAATTATCAGTTTAGGCCTTCCTCCTGTGTTAGGATTGGTCATGCATAACTATGCATTTGTGCTACAAACCTGGACTTCTTCAGTAAATGTGGCACTTTGGGGGCTTAGGAGGGGACTGTGTTAGTGGACAATGGCTCTTCATGGTATCTTCTCCATCCTGCCATCCACTTCCTGGCCAAACACAGAAGTCATGCAAATAGTTTTTTAATAGAAGAGCTGGTGTGGCTCTGGGAACATCATCTGCATGCCCAGCTTGTAAATACCAAGTTCTATTCCATTTGCAGTGCTGAAAGCACAGTGAAGAACTAGGTGGTATTGTGGTCTAATCCAATAACACATTTTTAATCTGTGAGACAAGTCATTGCTATTTCCATTTTACAAATTGTAGCAGCACTGTAGTTCTGAGTTAAAGGTGGAAGATATCTGGGAGAAAGGGAAGGCCCTGAATTTCAAAAGAATCATTACTTTATGTATTACTTGAAGATGCCTATCTATATGCCTTCAAATTTATCAGAGTCCTTAGGCCTCACCCACCAACCCTAGGTCTGCTTATCTTACAAAAGAATCTCTCAAACCTTCTGCTCAAGACCTGGTGAAATTTTGGTTCTCCAAGATCAGAAGTTTAATTGGGGCTCCTCGCTAAGCAGCCATGTTTGATCTGATTCTGCCTTTGTATTGAAGAACAATAACAAAAAAAGGCTGCATGATTTCCCCCTTGCCATGTAGTGTGAAACTGTTGTTTGACAAACCACAATGTTTTGCTTTATGACATGGAAGAGAAGGTCGGAGGCACTTGCGCACGGCACTTGTTCTCATTCACTTTATCAAACCAAGGTTGTTATATCTGAATTGGGCCAGAATGATGATTTGCTGGGTTCTGACTCTAGACATACTCTTTCTCCATGTTTGCTAACGCCCCTTATCAAAATACCTTTCTTTAGATGTTGACGAATGTCTGGATAACAATGGTGGCTGCCAGCAGATCTGTGTCAATACTATGGGAAGCTATGAATGCCAGTGCAAAGAAGGCTTTTTCCTAAGTGATAACCAGCACACCTGTATTCACCGCTCCAATGGTAAGTTTCCAGGCAACAATTCATAATTCATAATTCAGCCATGGTTGTACACCATACTAAGTTCATTCTGTTGGGTCTTTAAATGTTTGGTATCTCTAGTGACATTTCCCTTTTAAAAATATTGTTATGGACCTTTTCGCAGTAGTGAGGTGTCCACATTTATATACACCTGCAGGGCCTGTCTAGGATGACACCGTGTTAAGAGGTGGACAGGACACAAGAAGGTATAGCAGAAATTGCCAGCCTCTTTGTATGATCTGATCAAGTTGCCTTGTCATGAAAGTGAAGCTTTTTGCAATTAATTGCAGGAACCTAACTCAGAGAAAAGCATGCAAAATAGCATGTGGAGAACATATTGTCTGTGTGCTGTTAGTTTCTTACCCTAGATATATCATAACACCATGCTGATTTCTGACAATATATTGTGTTGATTTTATTTTACCACTCTTAAGAGAGAGTGGGATACTAGTTTATCATACCACCATGGAAACTGGAGGGGGGGAGGAATATGGTGTGTTTAGTGTGTTGCTACAGTAGTTGTTTAGTTCCCTATCACAGGAGTTTCATGATGCCTTTAAGACAGATGAACTAGATACAGTATGATTCCATGAATATTTCAAATGTCTTAGGGACCTTAGGCCATACTCCACAGCCCTTCCCTGTTGAACCAGCCAGCTTCACATCTGGCCTATCTAATGTCTAATGTCCATTGAAACTGTATGCTTGGCATTGAATTTGGATTCTCAGGCCGCAGTCAGAGGTAACTGGCCACACTCCAGGCATTCGGCTTGAGATCCTTGTTGACCTCCCCGTCTGCGTCTCCCGGCAGGATACAGGCAAGGTCACTATCGGCGATCCCACTCAGCGTGAGAGGGACACACCTCTCCTTCCTTCTCCCTGCTTCCCTCAGGGATGGGAAAGAGACAGACAGAAATCTATTTACATGTCTTTATTTCTGTCATTCCAGCAGTACAGAGAAACACGTCTGCACTCTCCAGACTCCAACAGTAGAGAGAGAAAACTCCACCCCTGTACTTCCAGTACAGGTCAGATGACACTCTGAGCTAACATCCGGTGCTCAGCACAGTGAATAGACTGCCCCTTTGTTTCAATAGTACAGTCCCAAACATAAACATCCTGTTTTGCTTTGCAGTCACCTGCAGCTCGCTCTTGCATTGCTGCTTTTTCCTGACAAGTATGACATCCAAGAGGCCCTTTCCCTACATTCTAATAGGATGACTTCCTAGGGAGGGAAACTTGGCAGGAGTGGGGGGGAGTTGACTGGTCAGTATGCAGAAAATTCTTAAGTTAATAGCATCTAGCATTTCAGAGCATCTTTGGTATGGAGTTTTCCATGCATCAGATGTGAGTGGCATCTGAACACACAGAAATACATGGGGAATCATGGTTCCATGGTGCAGTTCCCCACACATTTGAAGACAGCATCTCCCTTTCATAATTTAGCTGTGTATTGTACCAAACATCAGTGAAATACCATGTAGAATGTGACACAGCTTCAGTTATCTTCAGGATTATATAGGAAAACTGGGTTTGTGGACCTAATGGATGCGGAAAACATAGAAACATTTGAATGTGGGAGGTCCAGGTAACTAAGATTTCTTCTTCCTGCGGGCCTTTGAAAGGTACCAATTAGCAAATAGCAAAATGATGGCTATGAAATAATAAGGGCTGGTAAAACTGCATACAACTTGCATTCAGAGAAAATATATGCTGAGTGTAATAATAATTCAGAGCGAGGTCATGATTATGATAAAATGGGATGTTGATGATAAACACTATGACCGCTGTAAATTTCCACTGGACTTGCAAATAGTGTAATTGTACATCATAAAAACTGAATCGGAGTATTTTGTTGAGTGTACCCCTTATTATAGTTGCCAATCATCATACTGATTGACAACTTCCTGGTAAACAATCTCTCCAGTTTGTATTTTGGGCACTGTATATTTACCTAAATGACATACAATTACGCTGTGAATATTTGAAAACTATTATAAAGAGTGGATGAGATCTGTGCTTTGGACTTCTTACTCATCAAACTGAGCTTTTATTATTTATTATTTTTTAATGGCATTTTAAAAAACAGACAAAACTAGGTAAGTAGAAACATTGGTGACCAAAAGCCTAAGCCCTTATTTCTTGTCACCATTGCCAGCTGAATTGCCCTTCACTTGGCTCTGATACCCCCCAAACCTTCTGCCATCTGCTCTAAGATTGCCTCCCTTCTCACCAGTGTCTCCACAGAGATTGGGATGCTGTTGAGGTTTGTGTGGAGGTGTTTCGTGGCCAAAGTCAGTCTCCTATTCCAGTGGCTGACTAGGCTATCAACAGAGCAGTCATCAGTACCTTTCAGTAGATCCCTTAGAACTTTCTGGAACTTAGTCGAATCTCTTGATAATAACTGATCTGTCCCTACAGATAGACTGCAAAAATCTGGACCTTCTCTAGATAATGATTTATCCCTGGGAAAGATAAATCATTACATTCACCATATCCCTATATGTCTCCAGGACAGTGCAAACCCAAAAAATAAATCCATATGTCACGCCTGTATTTCACAGAAAGAGCCCTACAATTTTTATGGCAATCAGGAAATCCTGAATAGCAACCAGTTAGGGAAGCTAGATAGGAAAAGAGCTGGTAGGGAAACAACTAGCTACTTTAATTGATTTCAAATCTCCAGGGTCTAATGAGCTGCACCCAAGGGTACTAAAGGAGTTTGCAGATATAATATCTGAGCCACTGTATATAACCTTTGATAATGCTTGGAGAACAGGTGAGGTCCCTGTAGACTGGAGGCGAGCAAATGTTGTCCCCATCTTCACAGATGTCTTCTAAAAGTGTGTAGTTCTTTATCTCCTTGACATCTGATGGGAGGGTGTTCCACTGGGAGGGCGCCACTGCCAAGAAAGCCCTCTGCCAGGTTCCCTGTAACTTCACTTCTCGGCGGGGCAGGGGTTAGGGGTATACTGGTCCGAGGCCATTTCAGGCTTTAGAGGTCAGCACCAACACTTCGAATTGTGCTCAGAAACATACTCAGAAACGGGGGGGGGGGGAGAGACCCAGGTAACTACTGACTGGTCAGCTTGACGTCAATACCAGGAAAAGTCCTAGAGCAGATAATTAAAGGGTCAGTCTATGAGAACTTAGAAAAGGATGCTGTGATTACAAAGACCCAGCTTTAGTTTCTCCAAAACAAGTCATGCTAGATGAGACTACTCTCATTTTGTTTTTCAGTAAAGTTACAATCTTAGTGGATCAGGGGAATGCTGTGGTTCTAGTGTATTTTGATTTCAGTAAGACTTTTGACAAAGTCCCTCATAATATTAACAGATTGGAACGTGTGATTAATACATGTGAAAAGGATCTAGGGTTCTTAGTACAGTGGTACCTCAGGTTAAGTACTTAATTCGTTCCGGGGGTCCGTTCTTAACCTGAAACTGTTCTTAACCTGAAGCACCACTTTAGCTAATGGGGCCGCCTGCTGCCGCCCCGCCGCCGGAGCCCGATTTCTGTTCTTATCCTGAAGCAAAGTTCTTAACCTGAAGCACTATTACTGGGTTAGCGGAGTGTGTAACCTGAAGCGTATGTAACCTGAAGCGTATGTAACCTGAGGTACCACTATATACCACAGATTTAACATGAATCAACAGTGAGATGCAGCAGCAAAAAAGCTAATGCTATTTTTTGCATCAGCTGGAGTAGAGTGTCCTAATCAACGGACATAATAGTCTCACTCTATTCTGCCTTGGTCAGACCACACCTGGAGTCCTGTGTCCAGTTCTGAGCATCACAATTTAAGAAGGATATTGACAAACTGAAACATGCGGATGATCAGGGGTCTGGAAACCACCCTTATGAGGAACGGTTGAGGAGAGTGGAGATGTTTAGCCTGAATAAGAGGAGTTTGAGAGGCAATGTGATAGTGGTAGACTCTCCTTCCTTGAAGGTTTTAAAGCCATTTTTCATGCATGCTTTATTTGAGATTCCTGCTTTGCAGGGGGTTGGACTAGATCTCTACAGTTCTATAATTTTGTGATGTAGGTGTTTGCTCAAAGGAGCCTCCCCCAGCCTGGATTGGATTATAACTCCCACCATCCCACGCCCCATCCTAGCTGGGGCTGGCGGGAATTGTAGTTATATCTAGAGGGCACCAGACTGAGGAAGATTGATTTAAAATATTTATATAGTGCCTTCCAATATAAACATTCATATAAACATTTAAAACCACAAAATATAACTAAAACAATGTGATTTCTAATCCATGGGTTGCACGAAGTCCTCCAAGAGTCAGTTTCTGGAACTTCAGAACTATGTCTGAGCTTACCTCAATATGCTTGGCTGGGGATGGTTTTTGGTACAGTACCAGAATATCTCCTATCTCTGGAATGTGGAGGATGGTACCTAATTTTATCTAACAGATTTGGGGTTACTTATTTATCATGAATTGTTCACATTTTTGTCCTGAATACTAGTAGAAAAATATCCAATAGAACAGGAAATAGTAGATTGGCGTCTTAATGAAAACCATTTGCTGAGTACTGTGATGAAATAATTATCACAATTTATTAAGGTGGATGATGAAGTATTCCTTCATGGCTCTTATAGCTTCCTTAATTTTGGTTGTCACCATACCAACATCCTTATGCCATTGCTTGGGCCTTCGAGCTGAGCTGCTATTGTTGTTGCTTTTGATAACTCCAAAGGATTTGGAGAGATTTGACCCTCTTGACTTGCCCTTTCAGCTTACTTCAGTCTCCTCATTTTCAAGGAACTTCTTTCCTCTGTTGAAGTTTCTACTTTTGAAGTCAAATTGTTATTGGCACAAATGAGGACTCAGAGCAGGTCTCCTTTGTTAATAAAAACGATGTGGGGTTTTTTAGACATGGAGTTTTTGAGCAAAGAGGAATAAATAAATATAGAGCCCCAAGTGAATTAGGGCTAAAACACTTGGATATAGCAGACTGGTCTTCTAAACAACATGATAAACAGTTTCTGGATTTTTAAGTCGTTTTGACATTCTACTTCTACAGGATATTTGGCAATCTGAAGCCATAGTGCTTAATAGCTTGAGGTGCCACATTCTGGCAGCCCCTCTCTGTAGTAAGAGAGGGAGTCCCACTGAAGGCTTAGCATGTTTTATTTCAGCAAATGTTAACACAATTATAAGACTTATGATTCCCTGTAAGCCTGCTAAATTTAGTGTGCTTACTGATCTGATGGTAGTGGGTGACTACATTCACACCACACTTTAGAGCACACCCAAATCACCCCCCCCCCCAAGAATCCTGAGAACAGTAGCTTGTTAAGGGTGTTGGGAATTGTGGGTCTGCGGTGGATAAACTACAGTTCCCAGAATTTGGGGAGGGGGCATGTAGTTTGGATGTGCTTTAAAGGTCTGGGATGTATGCAGAGAATGTTTGCATGCCACGTTATTCTAAAAAATCAATTGTAAACAATACTTGGACAATATTAGACCAAAATAAAATTGCAATCTTCATGTCCTGCTGCAGCCCTAATTTTTTCAGGAGGTTTCAATGCATGTGTAGGAGTCAGTTTATATGCCCAAAACTACTGGATTTTGGAGTTTGATACTTAGGTTGATTATTATTATTATTATTATTATTATTATTATTATTATTAAACATTCCAAATGCAAACAAGTGGGGCTGCATTTAGCAAAATGTGGAGAGATTTGCAAATAGTAAAGGGTACTGCTGATGGAGATATATAGAGCATGAGGAATATACTCCCCCTCCCAATATATATACATATACCAAATAATTATTTTTTTTAAAAAAATCAGAATTAAGGGGTTTTCTCAGGACGGTTGAGAACACTTGCTCTGTAAGTGTGTGGGTGCAAAAATGGGGTCGAGGAGGGTCAGTTGGAGGGAGGGAGAAATGTCTCTACTTTCACCTGAGCAGTGTTGGAGGGCATGAAATGAAGGGTCTCTGCTAAAGAATAATAAAGCCACAGGAAATAGATTTTATATCACCATCATTTTTGAAATTTATTGTTAGCTTGTGGGCTCCTCTGCTGGTTGCATTTACGTATTACGTATTCAACAGCATCGTAACTGAGGCTCAGAATACGGTGGTAATGGGGCCCCATATTTAAAAGGGTTCTAAAACTGATCCAGCAAACTTATCTCCCAGACAGCTTGTTCTATGTAATTTGCAAGCATTGAGCAAAAAGGGCTTCATAATAAACTAAGTGACTGGTTGGAAGAGGCAGCCATTTTGCCAGATGAACCTGCCGTGTTTAGATAGATTCATCATGAATTATTCTCTGGTTGTAAACCATTTGACTGACAAATAAGCAATATTTTTTTAAAAAAGCAAATATGGGGTTGCTTTGTGTGCAGCATAAAGGTAAGGGGACCCCTAACCATTAGGTCCAGTCGTGGCCGACTCTGGGGTTGCGGCGCTCATCTCACTTTATTGGCCGAGGGAGCTGGCGTACAGCTTCCCAGTCATGTGGCCAGCATTACTAAGCCGCTTCTGGCGAACCAGAGCAGTGCACGGAAACGCCGTTTACCTTCCCGCCGGAGCGGTACCTATTTATCTACTTGCACTTTGACGTGCATTCGAACTGCTAGGTTGGCAGCATACATTGACTTAGAGTTTTTGGTTGGGCTTTCCATACAAAACTTTGGAGGAAATTGCCCTCACCAACTATAGGCATCACTCCTTTTTCTAAGTAAAGGCGGTTTACCAACTTAATCTGTTCTGGAAGTCCGTTCTTAAACCAAAACCGTTCTTAAACCAAGGTGTGCTTTCCCTAATGAGGCCTCCCGCCGCCGTTGCCCTTCCACCGTTCGGATTACTTTCTTAGACTTAGGTAAAGTTTGCTAACCGGAACACTACTTCCGGTTTTGCGGGGTTCGTAAACCGAATTGTTCGTAAACAGAGCTGTTCTTAAACCGAGGTACCACTGTATATAATAATAGCTATCTGAAGGTAAAATGTACCATAGAAAGCTATCATACAGACTCTGTGCCTTCCACTAAAGGGGCTAAGCAGGGTTTCTTTGGGCTGCTGCCCTGTTTCGTTTGTACAGTAATACCTCTACGAACGTCCGCCTTGTCTAGCGTCCATTCTGGCGAACGTCCACAGCAAACCTGGAAATACCGGAACAGGTTACTTCCGGGTTTGCCGCTCGTGCATGCGCAGAAGCGCAAACCGCTCCGTGCACGTGCGCTGATGCAGCACTTTGCCCTGCATCCTTTTCAGCTAGCGGCCGAGGCTCCGGAACAGATCCTGGCCGTAAAACGAGGTACGACTGTATATAAATGACATGGCTGAGTTTTTATCGTCTCCAATTAACCATGTCCCCAAGTTGGCTGCAAAAAGTATTTTTTTATCATTGGGTGTGGATGATGCTGTACTTCTATCCCAGACAAAATTTGGTTTGAAAATATTGTGACGAAACCAAGGTAATTGTGTTTTCGAAACAATACAGACTTCCAAAATGGTATTTTGATGAACAACTCATCAGACATATGAGAGTTCTTAAATATTTGAGCATAGCTTTTCAGTCCTGTACAAACGTGGTCAGCTGAACAAGATGTGGTAGATAAACCAATAATGAATATTAAAATTTAATGTGTATCTTTACATAATTTCATACCTGCTGTGCTCAAGGTTTCTAAAGCCAAACCTTTAGCTCAACTATTTTATGGAATTTTTTGGTTTGATGCCAGTTTAAGTCCACTGGAAGCTGTCCAGTCTAAATTCCTTAGACAAGTTTTCTACATACCAAGATGTGTTATGAATGATTCAATTGGAAGCTTGTTTTCCCTTCCTTTTCACACAAGTCTGGATCAGGACATTTAACTATTGGCTCTGGTTGAATATAACCCTTGCAGGCTTCCTTTCTTTAATTCTTGATTTGCACAAAAGAAGTTGAATGAAAGCCATTAATTTAAGGTTATGCTTTCTTGACTTTCCACCACAACATTTACCAAGTTTAATCCTATACATAGTTTCCTGGGAATAAGCTCTATTGAATTCAGTTGTGCTTGTTTCTGATGGCATATGTTCGACCTTTCAGATCCATTGAGCTTTAACAAAAGGTGACATGCATCCTTTAGCTTTTAACTGGAATTGCAAAGAGACTTGCAAAGTGTCACCACTTAGAACAGCTACCATGAAGCAGAGGCTCCCATCCAAAGAGAGAGAGATCTAGCCTCTGCTTGGATTATTTTCCTGCTGTTACAAACAGCAGTCAAACTTGAAGGCCTCGTCTTCACTTCATTCACTTGTCGGCGCAAGGAGAGTCCCTCAGGTACCATGATGTTGTAGCAGCCTGACGTAATTGCTGCTAATATGAAAAAAGTCCCAAATCTGTGCTCAACCCCATTCCTGCTCTTCTATGTTGTTTAGTCGTTTAGTCGTGTCCGACTCTTCGTGACCCCATGGACCAGAGCACGCCAGGCACTTCTGTCCTCCACTGCCTCCCGCAGTTTGATCAAACTCATGCTGGTAGCTTCAAGAACACCATCCAACCATCTCATTCTCTGTCGTCCCCTTCTCCTTGTGCCCTCCATCTTTCCCAACATCAGGGTCTTTTCCAGGGAGTCTTCTCTTCTCATGAGGTGGCCAAAGTCTTGGAGCCTCAGCTTCAGGACCTGTCCTTCCAGTGAGCACTCAGGGCTGATTTCCTTCAGAATGGAGAGGTTTGATCTTCTTGCAGTCCATGGGACTCTCAAGAGTCTCCTCCAGCACCATAATTCAAAAGCATCAATTGTTCGGCGATCAGCCTTCTTTATGGTCCAGCTCTCAC
Organism: Podarcis liolepis; assembly: GCF_965112155.1. Classification (NCBI taxonomy): domain Eukaryota; kingdom Metazoa; phylum Chordata; class Lepidosauria; order Squamata; family Lacertidae; genus Podarcis; species Podarcis liolepis. The sequence goes on from NC_139556.1 coordinate 4,835,298, forward strand.
TTCCATACATCACTACTGGGAAAACCATGGCTTTTACTATACGGACCTTTGTTGGTCTTCTATACCCCTGCACATAATAATTAATGCTTTTCTTTTGGATCTCTAAGCTTTTGGGGGGGTTGCAGCTTCTCCTACAAATGAAAATATCCATTTGTGTGTAACAGAGATTCAGAATCATAGAATTGTAGAGTGAGAAGGGACCCTGGGGGGCATCTAGTCCAACCCCCTGCAACTCGGGAATCTCAACTAGATCACATATGACAGAGCAGTTACAGTAAATATAGGAAGGTACAAAAAATGTAAATCCAGAGGCCGTTCACTGTAATAACTTAAAAGTAGGGTTATTATTGAGAAATAAGATCACTTGGAATTTCAGGAAAAGAAGATTTTTCTTTTTAAAAAAAACAAAAACCCCAAACCCTCGAAGTAGGTAGTCCCAGATGTTTAGAAATATCATATTTTCCTCTTTATAATGGAGTGTGGTACGTATTAGCTTTTATGTTGGGATTTGGTACTTACCTGTTTGAGTTAGAGAGTTCTAAGAATTGGGAGTCAATTTCCAAACTGTTTCCAGATGCTGGAAGGCAAATATCTAATCTTCATTGCCCCAAGTGTAATGTCTGAAATAACAAAAGAAGCTGTAATGGGGCCTTGGCACCAGCATCTCTTAATAAACTCCCAACTAAATATCCCTGCAAACTAAAAGGAAGAAGACTGTCAGGATTGAGGAAAGGAAAATGAACCTACCAAGTGATATTTTTCCCATTTCTGAAAGGTTCATTGAAATCCTATAACACTATCGCTACGGAATAATATAGATGCTGGGGAGAATTTTGTTATTTTAAGGAGATTTTCAGTCCTTGATTTACTGATTTACATTTACTGTGCCCAGCCTACACATTGAGTGTACTTGTTCAAAATGATTCCTAAATTCAGAGGCTGAATTTTGAAAAAAATAGTTTGATACTTAGGAAGTTAGATTTAAAGATCAGAGTCCAAAACTGAGCTGCCAGTTAGCCTGCCTTTTCATCCCCCTGGAAAAGCTTCGTGAAACACGTGTTCAATTGTTTCTGGAAAATACACATTGTAGGCATCTGTTGTACCTCAACAGGGATATTTTCTGCAGAACACAGGCAGCCACACTGAAAACCCTGCCCCAAGATGGAGTGGGCTTCTGATATTTTAGGAATTGCAAGGAGCAACTTCACCGCAGAATGCAGGATAAGGCAGCTTGACAATTCCAGGGCAGTTCATGGGTGGAAGGATCCTTGGGCCTGATCCTTGATCCTTCACAAAAGGTAAAGCTAAAGGGACCCCTGACAGTTAAGTCCAGTCGCAGATGATTCTGGGGTTGCGGCGCTCATCTCACTTTACTGGCCAAGGGAGCCAATGTTTGTCCGCAGACAGCTTCCGGGTCATGTGGCCAGCATGACTAAGCCGCTTCTGGCGAACCAGACCAGCACACAGAAAGGCTGGTTACCTTCCCGTCGGAGCGGTACCTATTTATCTACTTGTACTTTGATGTGCTTTCGAACTGCTAGGTTGGCAGGAGCTGGGACTGAGGAACAGGAGCTCACCCCATCACAGGGATTTGAACCACCAACCTTTCGATTGGCAAGCCCAAGAGGCTCAGTGGTTTAACCCACAGCACCACGCACGTCCCTTGATCCTTCACAGCACCACCCTGTTAATAATAATAATAATAATAATAATAATAATAAATTTTATTTATATCCCGCCCTCCCCAGCCGAAGCTGGGCTCAGGGCGGCTAACAACAATCAAATAACCATATAATTGAATAATCACACATTCTAAAATATTTCATTATAAAAATTAATTAAAATCAAATTGATGGCAACCAAAGTGCAGTGCAGGTTGCCAGAGGAGGGAGTCAGGCTGCGCCCTGACCAAAGGCCTGGTGGAACAACTCTGTCTTGCAGGCCCTGCGGAAAGATGTCAGGTCCCGCAGGGCCCTAGTCTCTTGTGACAGAGCATTCCACCAGATTGGAGCCACAGCCGAGAAGGCCCTGGCTCTAGTTAAGGCCAGCCTAACCTCTCTGAGGCCTGGGACCTTGAGGATGTTTTTATTTACAGACCGTAGGTTTCTCTGTGGGGCATACCAGGAGAGGCGGTCCCGTTAAAGTTGAAAGGTGTGCTGAAGCTCTGCACCCCAGCTGGATTAAGTAATTAGGGGGGCGGTAGGGGTCATGATGGCCTTATATAGCAGCTGCCTTTAATTTGGTTATGCAGTCTGAGCAGCTAACAACCCAAAGTAGTTGCTCTGCAGATGCCTGTCCTCTTACCTTGTGCCAGTCATCATCATAAACTTTATTGCACCAGCCAAAGGCCATGGCATCATTCACAAAGGGAACAAAAAGAAAAGCAACAATAACCATAAAAATCATAAAAACATCAGGCACTGCAGATACAATAAACCCTAATCACATCTCCTAAAAATTATTTGTTGCGTACGATAGAATAGCAAGGGGTTCTCAGGTAGAATGTGCCAGCTTAAATGTCCGAATCACCTTTGCAATTGACCTCTATTTTATCTAGTTCTTTTCTCCTGATCTTCTTAGTTGCCAAGGCATATAGTGCTACTTTATAAGTTACGAAGTCATCAGTATCACTCAGCAGCCATTTCACCCTTTCCGCCCTGTTCGAGTGTGTTCCATTCGTGAGCAGGGGTTTTATAAATCGGTCTCTTGGTTCTATATATAGCGGGCATTGCAATAAATAGTGGTGCAGGTCCTCTACGCGAGGTTGCCCACACAGGCAAAATCTCTCCTTGTACTGTACTTTGCCATACCGACCATCCACCACCTCCAAAGGCATCGATTGGAATCGTAATTCTGTAAAAGCAATTCTTAGTAAGGCAAGTGGGAGCTTTGTCAAGTAACTAGTTCATAGAATAGAATCATAGAATCATAGAATCACAGAGTTGGAAGAGACCACAAGGGCCATCGAGTCCAACCCCCTGCCAAGCAGGAAACACCATCAGAGCACTCCTGACATATGGTTGTCAAGCCTCTGCTTAAAGACCTCCAAAGTAGGAGACTCCACCACACTCCTTGGCAGCAAATTCCACTGTCAAACAGCTCTTACTGTCAGGAAGTTCTTCCTAATGTTTAGGTGGAATCTTCTTTCTTGTAGTTTGGATCCATTGCTCCGTGTCCGCTTCTCTGGAGCAGCAGAAAACAACCTTTCTCCCTCCTCTATGTGACATCCTTTTATATATTTGAACATGGCTATCATATCACCCCTTAACCTCCTCTTCTCCAGGCTAAACATGCCCAGCTCCCTTAGCCGTTCCTCATAAGGCATCGTTTCCAGGCCTTTGACCATTTTGGTTGCCCTCCTCTGGACACGTTCCAGTTTGTCAGTGTCCTTCTTGAATTGTGGTGCCCAGAACTGGACACAGTACTCCAGGTGAGGTCTGACCAGAGCAGAATACAGTGGCACTATTACTTCCCTTGATCTAGATGCTATACTCCTATTGATGCAGATGTGCTCAGATGTGCTCCGTTTTGATAAGTGGGAACTATGGTGAGCTTTTGGTAGAATCTTACCTTGTGGAGCTCAGGTGCCTGCTCACCTGCCCATTGTGGTTGACATCCTTGGCTTTTGGCTCTTTGGTGCTTCAGTTGCAACCTTTGGAGTGTAACCTTCCCTACTACATTACTTGCCTCAAGTGCCTTGGGTTGCTTTATCTGGGGGTTTTGACCCATACCTGTTTTCCTTGTTTTCCTTCAAAACTGTTGAGGCCCCACGCCCATGCTTCGTTTTCTCATTGGTATAACTGGCCCAGTTGGGTGTGCCTGCTTTTCCTCACCCTGAAGAATAAATTGTTGTCAAGGAAGGGGCGCATAGGGCTGTATTCAGCTAAGTCCTGCTCAGAATAGAGCCACTGAAATTAACAAACCTAAGTTAATCATGTTCATTAAAACTCCTATGGCTCAACTCTGAATAGAATTAGCATGGAATACCACCCACAGCATTTTGAAAAATTATACAGTAACTGTGAAATCATGGTAGAACATAATACCTGATTATTTCATAATATGTTCTTGAGCATATTTCGTGACTTGAGGAATAGCAGAGGTGGGGTCTCCAGCCTTATAAGAGTTAGGTTGGCCCTGACTTGGAGTTTCTGGTGACTGTCTACATTTTGTAATATTAAGACTTACTCACATATCTCAGTCTTCACATAAATTATTTTGAAATTAGCTTTGAAGCAAATGCCATTATTGTAGCATTAAAATCATTTGACTTTGGGGTTTTGCCATCAGTTCTGTCTAAAGCACTTAATTTGGTTAAATGATCTGACATATCTCTGCCTATAGGGGAAATTCAAGGAGTCAAAATACATTAGTTCTTGGGTTTAATGTGTAGGCATAAAACTATACTTTTGTGTACTCTGGGACATAGTACCTTGAGGCATATCACACTTAAATGGTTTAGAAGAATTTGAGTTTTAGACTGTCAGAAAACCTGACAAAAATATATTGGATATTTAAGTCCAAATACTCAACTTGAAAGGTTATTCAGTACATAGGAAATATTTTAAACTTCTCATCAAAGTTTGTCAACAAAGATGAACCTCTTACAGCTGGAGGAAATCAGGATGAATGAGACATAGACCCTTTCATCTCTTGCCAATGAAATCCCCAATCTTGAGTGGGATGATTCACTCAATAAAATATGGACCAGTGACTTCTAAATTGTGATTAGGTATCACAGGGCACCCTGCAAGCTCACTGGGGTTCCTCAGAAATGGTCCTGGTGGATCATCTTCTAGAATGTGCAAACTTGGGGAAGAGTTGGGTATATTCTGGGGAACGATCTCAATTTTCTAAGCCTATGGCGAGTGTAGGAAATGAAAGTCTGCCAGAGAATCTGACCAGAATCCTCTACAACGTGCAAGGGTTCTGCAGAGAATTTCGTTGGAAGAAAGATTGATATGGAGGTAGAAAGTCTGAAAACCACTGATCTCGAAGAAATGACTGGGGGCTTTTTTCTCCTTAGTGAGTTAAAAATGGAGGTAGACGAATGATATGGACATTATGGTACCTTTGCAAGGTTTCAACGTAAAGTACTTCTTGTGGAGGAGCTGAAAGAAAGATGTGTCAGAATTCATGCTGCTAAAGATGTTAAGAAGTGTCTTATGAAATGAAGCGCTGTTTAAAACTGTGACCAGGCAGACGTGACAGGCAGACTGCTTTCCAGCGAGAGAGAGAAGGGAAGTCTTTTTTTTAAAAAAAAAAATCTCTCCACACCTGTGTTAAAATAAAAATAGTTGAACAGTCTGCAGTTCAACTACAGACTGACTGGCAACACTGACGAGAATAGAAAGCTCTACGCATGGGTGGGAAAATACACTGGAAAACTGTTTTTCAAACAAGGGGGAAATATGTAAAATTCTAGGGGAAGGGGGTTTCATGCTCAAGTCACTTAAGACTGGAAAAGTATCAATATTTCCTGTATAATGCATGCTCATGGTTATTTTGAAAGAAGGGACATAAAAGTTTGGAAAGCAGCATTTAGAAGCCAGCTAGTAACAAACATCAGATGAAAAATATTCAGCTTTAAACCTGGGTGTCCTTTTCTGCCAAGAAACCTAATTAAATAAACTATTTGTATATGATACAGTAATAATTTTAATGTATAATTCATTTGCAACACTGATTTAATTATATACTGCATTTTGCACTTTGAGGCTGCCCCCCAAATTTTACAATGAAAGGGCTCCCCCCCCCGCCCAAGTTCCATGGTGGCATGCTGATGTCATGCATGTCCCGGGTCACATGACGTCACGCGGCCCCAGGCCACCTCAGTCATGTGGACGAGGTAGAGCGCGTGTTTATGAGAAATACTAATATCACCTTTCATTTAAAGAAAAATGCTTTAGGTGAATTAGAATTTTAAAAGAAAAATGGCCTGCCACATTCCATGGCCTCTGCATCTGAGTCTCAAACGTCTGCTCCTTCTAAATATGGAGGCTTCATTGAGTTGCCATGGCTAATAGCTGCTGTTAGACTCATCTCCCATGAATTTGACTACCCATTTTAAAAAGCCATTTAAGCTAGTAACAATGACCAGATCCCGTGGCAGTTAAATATGCGCTTCTTGAAAAAGGATTTCCTTTTTTCCTCGGCAGTTTTATTAGGTAACCCTGAATCCTAATACTATGAGAGAGAGAGAGTTTATACCATGCATAAACTTGTATAAAAAGTAAAGGTAAAGGGACCCCTGACCATTAGGTCCAGCCGTGACCGACTCTGGGGTTGCGGCGCTCATCTCGCTTTATTGGCCGAGGGAGCCGGCGTACAGTTTCCGGGTCATGTGGCCAGCACGACTAAGCCGCTTCTGGCGAACCAGAGCAGCGCACGGAAACACCGTTTACCTTCCTGTCGGAGCGGTACCTATTTATCTACTTGCACTTTGACGTGCTTTCGAACTGCTAGGTTGGCAGGACCTGGGACCGAACAATAGGAGCTCACCCTGTCACAGGGATTTGAACCGCAAATCTTCTGATCAGCAAGCCCTAGGCTCTGTGGTTTAGACTTGTATACAATTTTATAAACCTTTCAGAGAATCTTAGAGTTGGAAGGGACCCGGGTCATCTAGTCCAACCCCCTGCAATGCCATCTTTTCTCTAAACTAATACAGTGGTACCTCAGGTTAAGAACTTAATTCGTTCCAGAGGTGCATTCTTAACCTGAAATGGTTCTTAACCTGAGGTGTGCTTTCACTAATGGGGCCTCCTGCTGCCGCTGCGCCGCTGGTGCGCCATTTCCGTTCTTATCCTGGGGCAAAGTTCTTAACCTGGAACAAACACTTCCTGGTTAGCGGAGTTGGTAACCTGAAGCGTCTGTAACCCAAAGCGTCTGTACCACTTAAAATAAAGTGAGCAGCTATCTCGCTGCTTACTCTGACTCCAGATCTTTGAAGTTGAAATGCAGTGGAGCAAGCCCCTAGGGTGTTTCTATGTGATTATGTACTGTTATTTTGTCATCAATGTCCATTGCAGAATTTCTTCACAGAAATTCATAGGGAGAAAAGCTGCTCATCCCTGTCCCACATAAGCTTACAAGCTAAATTCCAACAGCGGGGAAGAGAACAAAGAGAGGGGAGGAGATTAGTTCAGTTTCATGATTGCAAGGATGTTATATGTTCACACTTGAGGTTTTCTTTAAGTTGGAAGGTGCTGACACTGAGAAAAGGCAAATAATAATCCTTGAATCAATAATGACTGCTCTTTCTAGGCTATCATTCAATCCATCTATGAGCCTCAACACAAATGCATGGTCTGCCAATCCTTTTCAGCACCGGTTCCCCAGATTACGAGACTACCGCTCTTAACCACTACACCACACTGGCTCCTTCAGATTTGCAGCTCTTCATTAAAAGAAGACCATTATACATGTCTGCCATGTACCATCTGTTTGGCTGCTAGAGACGGAAGTGTTCTGTTCAATGTGTGCATGCACACTAACATGAATTCCTAAAATGCCAAATTAAACCGGAGTACCAGCATATATCCCTGAATTAAAATAAAAACTCTTTGGGTGCATATTTTTTTTAATGAAACATCAAACATGATGTGTACACTTTAAGAAAGATTGCCTCATCTTTATATTTCATGTTCTCTCTAGTGCTTCTAGTTCGTTTTGCTTTAATGTTTGCTTCCTAATAGTTTGTAGCTGGTGAAATCTCAGTGCGTACAATACGATGTATTGTAGGAGTGCTGTTATGCTTCTAAATTGAGAACTTGGCAGTTTTCCACCCTTCAGGTAAAAAAGGGGCATGGGATAATAATGGCTCTTCTTGATCCACCTCAGACTGTGAAGTATTAAACAAGCCATGACTAAGAAAACACATTTCCTCTCCTCTTCATTTCTTTGCAAGTGCTCGTTTTTCTCAGAGGTCCACATGAGGAGAAAGGGAGTTACTCATTTGAACAGGCATTTGTTTGGAAGTTGAGACCTGGAAAAGCAACTAAAAGCCAAGGCTGGAAGCAATCATAAAAGTGCGTACTGCAACTTAGCACCGAACAGCACATTGCACACAAATGTGGGTAACTAAACCCCAGTGGGCATTTCTTTCTATGGGGAAGCAACTTTGGGCAGAGGGCAAGTTGGAATACAGAAATGTGGGGTGGAGATCCTTAACTCTTCCTTCCATGTCAGTTTCCCACTCAAAATTATTCCTCTGTAACTACTAAGAATTGGCATCCTTGGCCTTATAGATACCTGTTTCCCTTTAGCTTCTATGAATCCTTGGATTTTCCTTCTACAATAGAAAAGGGTATTATTTTTTACTTATTACATTATTTCATAAAATTATACACTTGACTGTAAAAAATGTTTTAAAGCGGTTTACAAAAGGATAAAATAATAAAAAATACTTTAAAACGTACAAAAGTTAAAATACTCAAACAGATTCCCTCAACTTTCTAAGCATCTAGGTAGGTTTCTATCCCACTCTTCTACCAGGAAGTTCTGGCCAACATACATGAGTCCCTACATGCTACCTTTTAAACAAACTCTGGAAGTTGAGTTAGGCAGAGAGAGAGAGAGAGAGAGAGAGAGAGAGAGAGAGATTGGTGCAAGGGGCTCTCTGTCATTCAACACTCTTTCCAGCTTTTCGCCTGGGCCCCTCCAGATATTTTGAACTACAACTCTCGTCCTTCCTAGCAAGCACAGCCAAACAGGCTGGGGCTGAAGAGAGCCGTAGTCCAAAACATCCGAAGGGCACCATGTTGGGAAAGGCTGATCTAGCCTCCCCCACATTGGCTCTAACCACTATGCCACATCTTCACACTGAGTCTTGTCTTATACTGCATTGACAGCTGAACTTTTATTTAACTACTTGCCTGAAAGATGTTTGTTCTGGCCCCGTCATCTTCCATAGCTGAGATTTAATTATGATTTTGCGAGTCCTTTACTTAATTGTGTGAAAACGAATGCAGTACTTTCCCAGCTAATATATATGTTCCTTGCTCTGCAAACCAGATGCTTTTACCCATATATACTATGGGAGTGTTTTGGTACATGTCAGCTATCCTTTATATTTGTGTGTTACTTTTAGACCTCTCCATTTAAAACGTGCACAAGGTGGCTTTCTGTGTGTGCACTTGTCAGTACACTGAGGAAGAGGAAGGGGATCCCACTGAGGGGCCTAGCCATGATTGGTACCAGGACAAGCGGAAGAGGGGAAAGAGGAGGTTGGGGACTTAGGAGGTCTTCAAGGGACATCAGAGGACATTGAAGGGGCAGCTGCCTCTTCCCAGGAACCGGGGCAAGTGCACACATCACCAGAACCAGAGATGCCCCCGTCTCCACAGACTCAGGTTTATTCCATCTTCCAGTCCAGAAGCCCTTCTCCATAATCCTTAACGCGTGAGAACTTTCTGTAGTTAGTCAGTGATGTGAGGAATGTTCAGTGATTTCTTCTCATTTCTTCTACATATGCTCCAGGGTTCAGTTCTGGCATTGAAAGGAAACAACTGGGCCAAGGAAGAGCCCTGGCACAAATTAAACCCCGCCTATGGAGACACCCAAATTATTTTAATTCGTAGACATTCTTAGGAAAATTTCTTACATTAACACGAGTCCCTAGAGGCTCAAATAATCAGGAAATTCAAGATAACTGTGGCTCAAAAGTATTTGCTTCGTTTTCTGTGTTCTGGATAGCTAGTGATAAACTTAACTTTGGGCGTAATATAACATAGGAGACTTGCAGTCTCCTCCACCTCTGCTTCCCTAGCCCTTCACATGAGCGGGGCCTACTTGTACAGCCGTAGGCTCTGATTCACATTCAGAATTCCAAATGCAAGCGGCAACATAGTTGAGGGCTTATACGGGTGCAACCTAGGTAAAGGTGAGGGTAAAGGACCCTCGGACGGTTAAGTCCAGTCAAAGGCGACTATGGGGTGCGGCGCTTATCACGCTTTTCAGGCCGAGGGAGCCAGCGTTTGTCCACAGACAGCTTTCCGAGTCATGTGGCCAGCAGGACTAAACCGCTTCTGGTGCAACAGGACACTGACGGAAGCCAGAGCACACAGAAACACTGTTTACCTTCCCATTGCACTGGTATGCTTTCAAACTGCTAGGTTGGCAGAAGCTGGAGCAGAGCAACGGGAGCTCACCCCATCACGGGGATTTGAACCACTGACCTTCCAATCAGCAAGCCTAAGAGACCCAGTGGTTTAGACCACAGTACCACCTGCTCCCCTGTGCAACCTAGATGCTGGGGCCATGAGTGATGTTGGGAGAGTATATTTCATCATCATCATCATTATTATTATTACTACTATTATACCCCCGCCCATGTGGCCCAAGCCACTCTGCGCAGCTTTCAACATATATAAAAACATAATAAAACATCAAACATTAAAAACTTCCCAATACAGGGCAGGCTTCAGATGCCTACTAAAAGTTGTCTTCTTTACATCTGATGTGATCTGATTTAGTCCTTCTTACAAAATGTCAGCATACCATGGGATTTTGGATGGCACTTTGTTAGTGCAAACATCTTGTTGAGTGGTTTCCAATGCTTTTGCCGTAAATCAACACGTGCTGATTTAGGTATGTGATAGTTCCGCTTCAGTCACAATAAATGGTTTCATCATTTCAGCAGAGATGTTGCTAATTGGATTTCTGTCTTTGAAAAGTTGGTTGCTACTGATTCCTTCATTCATTTGGCTGGCAAGTTTCTCTGATCATCATGTATCTTGATGGTGTTTTCCATGCTTGGACACGTTAGCTTAGAAGTCTTTTACTGGTTGGCTAGTAGACTTTGTAGCTGGTAAGTTTTCGCTGTGTCTCATCTATGCACTACAATCCCTCTAAGGATCTTGCATAAATAAACGATTTTTGCTGTAAGATCCCAGAATTCTTCACAGTAACTACTTTCCTAAGTGATATAGGGTAGCCTTTGACATAAATTGGCATAAAAACCTTCTACAAAATCATAAGCAAGTGAGTCATATATGAAGAGGGGGACATGATTGACTGGGAAGTCTATATCAGCAGGTAGCTGTCCTGGAAGTTCTTTAGATCAAGCGACATCAGTGTGATAACAGTAGTTTTGAAGCCTAGGAGGGAGGCTTCAAAGGAGCAAAGGGCAACCTGTGAGTAGGAATTCTACTGAGAGCCTGGGGAGTTTTAGGGTCTGTGTAGACCACAGGTGAAGTATTGTAGTGATTTATACTCGTCAGAAGACGCTCGAACAAAGAGCTTAGTACAAAAAGATAGCAACAGTTCTTAAAGCTTTGTAGATGTTTTCCAAACTCACGCAATAAATGCTTAGGCACTGAACTGCCGTGGGAGCAGTTTGAATGCGCACTTGTTTTCAGAGAAGTGAAGGTGTCTTCAAATCACTTCCACAACTCTTAAGATGTTTCATCTGTGTTCATTTCTACATGACGTACATAAGATATGTAACAAAGGATCTTCATGAAAATTATCTATATGACACAATCTCAGTATACAGTCTCAGGAAGATTGAAGCATGAGGGACAGGAGAAGATTCTGAAAGAAAAGTCTGCCACCTCCTGGCCAACAGAAAATGGAAAAACAGACAGAACATAAATGATTCCTAATTGATGGGGATTTAGTTCCCTCCCTTTTTGAAAATCATATATTTATTTCATAAAATTTATTCATCTCTTGATTGTGAAAAAAACCCCAACATCCTCAAAGTGGTATACAAAAAGGTAAAACAAGAAAATCAAGAAAAGTTTCCAACTCTATTTTAAAACATACAAAAAGCTAAACTACTAAAACAGATTAAAATTACCTCCACCTTCTAAGCATCTGGGTAAAAAGGTAAAGGTAAAGGGACCCCTGACCATTAGGTCCAGTCGTGGCCGACTCTGGGGTTGCGGCGCTCATCTCACTTTACTGGCCGAGGGAGCCGGCATAAAGCTTCCAGGTCATGTGGCCAGCAGGACTAAGCCGCTTCTGGCGAACCAGAGCAGCTCACGGAAACGCCGTTTACCTTCCTGCTGGAGTGGTACCTCTACTTGCACTTTGACATGCTTTCAAACTGCTAGGTTGGCAGGAGCAGGGACCGAGCAACAGGAGCTCACCCCATCGTGGGGATTCGAACCGCCGACCTTCTGATCAGCAAGTCCTAGGCTCTGTGGTTTAACCCACAGCGCCACCTGTGTCCCAAGCATCTGGGTAGGCTTATCTAAATAAGAATGTTTTAGCAGGTGCCAGAAAGAGTGCAGTGAAGGTGTCTGCTCAATCTCAATAGGCAGGGAGTTCCAAAGTTCCACTACCACACAGTTATCAGAAGGAAGATACACAGTTCAGTTTCAAAATCCCCACCATACATGTTAGTGGCTTAATCAGTAACTCCACTGAAATACTAGTGATTAAGGTAATTAATATAATTCATGTTACCTAAAGAAGGTTAAAAGTATTGGGAGACCTGATCTTATCATTAGTTACAGAAGTTTGAAAAAATAGCTGGAAAACATGTATTTGAAAAAAACGCATTGGAAAAAGGCAGGGATTAATGATAATTTCTTGCAGAAATTTGGGAAGAGTTGGAGTTTCATTGAACTGTCGATCAAAATTTACAAAAACTGCTGTTCTTAGGCAATGGATAGCCTTGCTAAGCCTTTATTGTTCTCAGGGACATAGCAATTAAAATGATGGAGTGCTTGAGGTTTATAAAAAATGATGAAATCCTATGGATTTCACAGTTCACATTTTATAAATGCACCTCCGGAACTAATATATGGGTCAGAATGTAATTATTATTTGGATTCCACAGTTAATCCATTTTTGTGATTCTTGGCTCAGATAATAATTTTTTTAGCATACTGGGGTACATGTCTGCAGAGGCGTAGTGTGGGGGCCGTGGCCCTGGGTGCAATTTTGTGAGGGGCCGCAAACAGGCACTCCTTCATCTGAGTCTGGCTCTGCGCAAGGAGAAGCTGCGCCTTGGCTGCGGCACTTGTGCGTGGTGCAGCTCCACTCCCGGGTCAGGCCTGACCCGGGGGAGGAGAGCAGGTAAATGGGTGGGAGCGCTGGCACCCACCCTCCTTGGCCATGGCACGCCTTGCGCCCAGCTGCAGCAGCTCTGCTGCTGGGTCGGGTCTGACTCGATGGCGGAGAGCAGCTCTCCTCAGCCGAGGCGAAGTGCACCTGGCCCCAGCAGCTTCACCTCTGCTGCCGGGTCAGGCCTGGAGGAGAGTGGGTGGCAGTTTTCCTGCCCCTCTCCTACCCTGAACTGTGGCGTGCAGAGGGTGCCCTCTGCGCCCCACCCCACTCAGGGGCATACTCCATACACTTGTCCCAAGCAGCGCCGGCATGCGCTCTGTCACTGCATGTGTGAGGAACGTAATGCTGCCATAAATGAAAAAAATTCTCTCTTTTTGTCATTAGGTGGGTTCGCAAAAGAAATCCATTACTTCCTTCATCACATATAAGTTCTAGTCTTATTTAAATGCTGTTATGCCTGGCTAGAAAAAGGGACGCGGGTGGCACTGTGGTCTAAACCACTGAGCCTAGGACTTGCTGATCAGAAGGTCGGTGGTTCGAATCCCCATGACGGGATGAGCTCCCGTTCCTCGGTCCCTGCTCCTGCCAACCTAGCAGTTCAAAAGCACGCCAAAAAGTGCAAGTAGATAAATAGGTACCGCTCCAGCGGGAAGGTAAATGGCGTTTCCGTGCGCTGCTCTGGTTCGCCAGAAGCGGCTTAGTCCTGCTGGCCACATGACCCGGAAGCTGTACGCCAGCTTCCTCTGCCAGTATAGTGAGATGAGAGCCGCAACTCCAGAGCCATCCACGACTAGACCTAATGGTCAGGGGTCCCTTTACCTTTATGCCTGGCCAGAACGGTTTGAATATTATTAACATCTTTTATGTACAGAATTAGACACATGAGAAATTATCTCTTTTAATTTCAACTACGTTTTGGATATTAATTTCCCCACGTTAAGATAAACCACACCTGTTTGCACCAGTCCTCTTTGCTCGTTTCCTTCAGGTATTTTCTGTTTCCAACTAAAGGCAGTCATGGTTGGCTTTAAAAGAGAATTGGAAATATTCATGTAGGATAAGCTTATCAGTGGCTCCTGGCCACAGTGGCTCTGCTCTGTCTCCACAGTCAGAAGTGGTCGTGCTTTTGAATCCCAGTTGCTGGAAGTCACAGGAGTAGAGAATGCTCTTGCCCTCAGAGCCTACTTGAGGGTTTCCCATGGGGACATCTGGTTGGCCACTGTGAGAACAGGAAGCTGGACTAGATCTGGCAGACTTTTCTATGTTCTTACGTTCTTTCAAATAAGTATTGTATTAGACTTTTGCTTTGATAGTTCTCACTCATGGTTCAAAAATGTGCCACTTTTTTAAAAAGGAAAGGTAGTGTTTTATCGTAAAGTACTTTTTTGTAATGAGTGATAACACACATATTTAGGGCTGCTGTCCTGTGCTTGCTGGGGACCTTCCAGATAATCAAGGCTGCCATGAGCAGACATCAGCCACATCCAAGACCACCCTAAGGTCCATTTCCAGGCAACTACTGGTTCCAACAAGTGCTCAGGAAAGAGGCAAATCAAGGGCCAGGTAAGCAAGCAAGCTGAGGCAAAAGACAAGTCGAGGGGCATCCAACTTTTAGGCGAGCAGAAGGCCAGAATTGCGTATAAGACACAGTAGCAGGACATTGTTACAGCAGCTTTCCTAGCTTTGCATTTTAAGCCAGAGCTGTCAGAACCACACCTGGGCCCACCTGCAGCCTCTTAGTTCTTCAGAGACTCCTCCTTGTGAAGCGTGCCCTGTTGTTGTTGTTGTTTAGTCGTTTAGTCGTGTCCGACTCTTCGTGGCCCCCTGGACCAGAGCACGCCAGGCACTCCTGTCTTCCACTGCCTCCCGCAGTTTGGTCAAACTCATGCTTCGAGAACACTATCCAACCATCTCGTCCTCTGTCATCCCCTTCTCCTTGTGCCGAAGAGTGCTCTACTCCCTCATTACTCCTTAGGAGTCCTCTTCCACAGCTCCTCTTGACAACGAAGGTCTCAGCTTGCCTCTTGAGGGGCTCTGTCACTTGGGGGGTTGCTCTTCCTCGGCTTCAGACACCAAGCTCCCTCTCTGGATCCTTGCCAGGGCCCTCTTCAGCTGTTTCTGGGGGCTCAATATCATCCCTGACCAGATCCTCATTGGAAGAGGAATCATCTGGCAGGAGAGGTATGTGTTGTTTGCAGCTAGGCAAGATGGAAGCATAACTCCTAGGCTCTTCCTATGCCTGAGTTGGAAATAGAATGAGTTTCATGATAGATTGAAAGATGTGTTTAATTGCAAATTCACCATGAATCTAAGGGGAAGGTATTCAAGAATGATATTGTCTGCAGCAAAAATCCCTAAATTGCAAGTAGGATTAATACAGGTCTCTATGGGTCAGAACTGTCAGAGGTTAAAAGTGACACTGACAAGTCCTGAAGCAGCAACAAGGCTGGGGGGGGGGGCAACTACGGGCTACCTAACTTGAAAATTCTTGCCTAGTGGAGTAAATGGGAGAGACAATCCATGAACAAATGCATGAGAATTTGTCACAGATTAGAAAACAGACTGATTTGCTGATCTCTGCTCATATATAGTTCCCATTCAGATTACTAGACCTGACCAGCTTAGTTTTTTACAGGGTGTGGTGTTTTAAATGACAAATGACCTTTAATTTGTTGCATTTATTACAAATACTGGCTCTAATAATGTCCTTGGTTCTCTGCCAGAAGCAAATTTTACCTTCTATTTCCAATTTATAGGTGATTTTAACTGAATATACATTACCTTTCCCCTTATAGGTTTGCTTTTTGCAGTTCTATCCTAGTACCAACCATGCAGAATTTTGTATAATGGTGATAATGAAATTGTACAAAGGTGATATGTTATGAATAGAGGGATAAATAAGTGTTTTCTGTAATAAGTGAATTAAACATAGACCACGGGGAGTCTTGATTTAGGAAGGTCTATTTATTTTACACTTTGGAAAGGCACATAACTATCACGTATGTGATGAATATTTCACCACAGCAGCTGGCTCTGAGCAAGCTGATGCTATTTTCTTTTTATGCTGCTAAACCTTCCCAATGAATCACTGTGCTGCAACTGGGCACCAAAGGACTAAAACTTCTGCTTGATAAAGGAGAAACATGGCCTGTAATCATTAGCACAGCTGGGCAAAGGTGCCTGTGGGATAGGTCAAATAATTATTCAGTATTAAGCTAGGTAAAACCGTGATCAAAAGCCTTCAGAATACCAGGAGCTGGGGGGAAACAGCAGTGGGCATGGGGGGCATGGAATATCTTCCTGGCTCTTGCTGGAACCAGAATACTGGACTATTTGGTCTGATCCAGCAATTTTACTTTTGTTCTTTTGTGTTCCTTTTGGGTTTAACAATGTCTCCCTAGAAAGTTCATCTTCAGAGAGTCGTACCTCACATGAGTCTCCTTTTCTCTAAGGAATAGAAATTTACTGACCTGAATTTTTGTTCTGTCCATATTCCTTTAACCAGATTTCTGATATTGCTGGAACACAAGGTGAATGTCGTTGTCTTCTCCTTGCAGTGAATTGGGCAGCTTATCACACATTTCTTTTGGATGCTACTGCAGATACCCAAACAGTTGTAACTCATTGAGGGCCATTTTGTATTACGTTATCCCAGTTTGGGATTTCTGTTGCTCCTGGAATTTCCTAGTGTTCCTGAAGACCCTGTCTTCTTGAATTCCAGGTGCAGTAGCATACTTTTTGAAAGTTTTCTTGTCAATCTTGGCAGAACCACTGTGGCATACATCTGCAGGGACGGATTTCAGTAATCTTTTATAATATGGCGCCCTGTGCAAGAGCAAAATTTGGGGCCCCCAATGGATCATCTCAATTGTGGGGCCCCACAGCTTGGCACACTGCCCTAAATCTGGTGCCGACAGCTATACCTACCAAATTGTTATTAAAACATTCAGTTCTGAAGGTCTTTGAAACCAGCCCCTCCAAATTGGAAAAACTAGTGTGCTGCCATTGTTATGAAGAGATTCCAGATAATGCCCCCACAGGGTTCTTTTCATATGCAGCATTTTAGTTTACAATAGGATTACATGACAATCATTCATCTATATGCATGTACTTCTGGTGCTTCCTTTTCAGTTTCGACCCGTGGGTTAACAGCCCTGTGCCGAACCACATTGTGGACCAAATGGGAAACCTAAATGGGGAGACCTAAATTGGCCAAAGGGATGGAAAGAGTCTGTCTGCCTTCAGCTCCATCCCAGATTGTATCCTAGATCTTAATGGGAGCCAGTGAGAGTGAAGGCATATCATGCTTTGTATTTATTGATCACATCCAGGTGTGATGGAATCTTGGGAACTGCTTTTGTATTGATGAGTAATTCTATAGTTGCTTCCACTTTTCTTTCATTTGAAAGTTTATTTCATCACAAACCTACGCTCTTCTCCAAAGAGCTCAAATAAAGCTTGGTGGGTAATTGGAATATTGGCTCCTTAGTGAATTGCACTTTTCCTTGTCCTGCTGAAAGCAAATGAACACCCAGCCAGAAAAATACTAGCACTTGCCAGCAGTTCGCCTACCACTTTCCTTTTCCTTTTTACGAAAGGTGAGAGAAGAAACACAGTTCAGTGACAGGAAGCAACATCAAATACATGTCAAAGTAAACAGTGAACATAATTAGAAATATATTATAAAACACATTTCCTTTTCTTCAAATACACCTGTAAATACTTTACAGAGTCCTGAATCTTTGTGGACTAAATGGCTTTGTTGAAGAAGGAAAAATCTCTTGGAGCAAATAACTTTCAGCTGGACAGGGAAGTCTAAATTTTCTCCTTCATTTTTCAAAGGTGTGGCTGCTGTTTCCACCTCATTAGTGTGAGCCTTACAGATTGTTGTTTTGGTATTTTCCCCTTTCTGTCTCTCACTCCAGGGCGAGTCTTTTGGCAACGGAGTTGTGCAAAGCCATCCATATGGTACTTGTTCGGTGCAATAGTCATTTGGTATCACTTTGCCCATTAGGCCTTTAGGTCTTTTATGTTGTGATTCACAATTGCTTTTGATAGGGCTGCCATTTGTCTGGAAATTCAGAGACAACTTTGGCCAAAACTAAAAAAAAAAAAGCCTCAACAACTTTGTGGCAAAACAAACAAACAAAATAGCTCAACAACACTTTCACTTTTTGAAATATGGCAGCCCTACTTTTATATAACGTTAAATGGCAAGTATCATAAATGGACTACAGTGGAGGTGCTTTTCTTCAAATCAGGGATGTGGTGGCCAGTTAGTGTGTGACCCCTGAAGCAATTTGGGTTACAATTTATCTGTATATTTCATTTTATTTAACAAATAGCACATACCACTTAACAGAGGAAATGACCTCCAAGTAGTTTACAAGACAGCCTGAAATATTCACATAAAATAAGATTAAAATATTTAAAGCAAGTTACATAGATTTTCAAGGTATATAAAATAAGATCAGTAACTTTAAAACACTTGCACCTGCTAAAATCATGTGCTTGGGCAGGCTTGCTGGATTATTTATTTTACAAAACTCATCTTTTTCTTTAAGGCATTTCTTTGCATTCTAAAGACTGGCAGTTTTTAATTAGTTTTTCCATTACAAATTGCTATAGATCAGGCCCAGGAGCCAGTGCAGCCCTCAAGGCCTATATGGTGCTCAGAAATCTCTTCAGGCAACACTCCTCACTCGTCCTGCTGCCTCAACCCCCAAATGGATTTGCCTGGCTGGAATGTGTACTTGAACCGATGTATATATATAGCTCATCTGGCTAGAGCAGGGGTCAGCAAACTTTTTCGGCAGGGGGCCGGTCCACTGTCCCTCAGACCTTGTGGGGGGCCGGACTATATTTTGAAAAAGGAAGAATGAATTCCTATGCCCCACAAATAACCCAGAGATGCATTTTAAATAAAAGGACACATTCTACTTATGTAAAAATACGCTGATTCCCGGACCATCCGCAGGCCAGATTGAGAATGTGATTGGGCCGGATCCGGCCCCTGGGCCTTAGGTTGCCTTCTCATGGGTTAGACCCTTAGAGGTTGCTGCTGCTAATGCCAAAGTTGCAGGTTCGATCCCTGTATGGGACGGCTGCATCGGACTAGATGACCCTTGGGGTCCCTTCCAACTCTATGATTCTATGATATAAACATGGGAAAGTACAGGGTGAGTCTTTTAAAAGAAAATGTGTACTCTGTATCTACGGGACCACTTTTAAAGGACTCACCCTGTACAAACAACAAGCAGAATGGAAACATGCAGAAAATAATAACCCCAAAACAATCCCTGGAGGAACATAGAGAATCGAAGGACAAGGAGTCACCAGAAGATTTTCACTCCAGAATACTGCTCCATAGATGTGCATCTTTTGAAGGCAGGAGATAGCCGAGGTATTTAGTCATTATATAAGAAATAAAATCAGCCCAAATAATCTATATATGAGCTGTTGCCTTGTTTTTCCTTCTAGTCCGCAGTTCATGAGTTAACTTTTTCCATTAAGGCCATACTTCAGACCTGGGAGATCCATTCTGTAAACAGATCTCCAGTCAGGGATTTCCAGTTCTTAGAAATGACCAGTCTGGCTACAGTCACAAGATTCACAACAAGAGTCTTAGAAGATGTTTTTTATAACAGCTGAATTCAACCAGTCTTGGATCAGGAAATATGTCATATTTTACAATGTTCGAAATCTCTCACACACAAGAAAAATCTAGCAGCAATTAAAAGCATAAGGAGATACCCACTCATAAGGTAATATGATCATGGGGTTACACATCTCCTCCAGCACTTATCACTTCCACTTCCCAAAATTCTGCACGACCTCTGTGAGTGCCTGTGAAAAAGTTTCAGCAGATTTTCTTTTACATGCTCAGAGATTGGCTTTACAGTTAGAGATAAGCACATACCCGACCATTTTTCTTCATGAATCGTGTTGTTCAGATCAGCCTCCCAGCATTTCCTCAAGCCTATAAAGGCACCAGTCGTGTAAGACAGAGCCTTATATAGTTTGGAGATTTAACCAGGGTCAGTGGTTTCATTATTAAAAATGAGAGATTCAAAAGAACCGAGAGTCTGAGCTGCCTGACTTTTGACCTCAGGATGATTTATTGAATGAAGAATGGTGTATCAAAAACCAGTGAGGTGAAACAGACAGACCCTTACTCTGGATGGCATCTCCCTTTAAAGGAGTTGCTCCTCTCTCAGTGTGTAGTTAATACTGTAGTGTAAAACCTAAGCTTTTTCCATTGACCAAAACTTTGTTTATTAAATGGATAGTGAAAGAAGGGAAGGTCTATGAAAGGTGACTTTGGAGGCACTGGAGGAGCAAGTGTCTTGGCGCAGTATCTCTAAACAGACATGTCCTGTTTCAGAAGAGGGGTGGATAAAGAATTAATAAATGTTCCAGGCAAGGGTTTTAAAAATCCTTGATAACGCCTCTTACTTGTCTGGATGGGCTCTCTGTGGGGCTGCCCTTGGAAGAACAGCATGTATATCTAAAAAGTCTTATTGATTTATATACTGAAATCTTGGTTTATGAGAGAGTGAAAATAGTTATTTCTAGAAAATGGATTATTCTAATAAGTGAGCCTCATAATCAATTTAATTAAGAAACTGATTTAGGCCAATCAGGAGAACATATAGTACAACCCTGCACGTGTCTACTTATTTACTTCCAAATAAGTGCATATAGGATTACAGCCTTAAAATAGTTTAAAAGCTTAATAGTTTAATTCAGCTTTAAGAGGTTTATGCGTAGCATTTCAGTCATCCTGAACTTCTTTGGTGGGTGAAGAATTGTCAGTACTTTGTTGGATGTGCCCAATATTCATAACTCACTTTGCTTAACATTACTGACACCCAGTATATTATTATAACATAATTGGCTCCCAGTACGTTTCCGAGCACAATTCAAAGTGTTGGTGCTGACCTTTAAAGCCCTAAACGGCCTCGGCCCAGTAGACCTGAAGGAGCATCTCCACCCCCGTTGTCCAGCCTGGACCCTGAAGTCCAGCTCCGAGGGCCTTCTGACAGTTCCCTCACTGCAAGAAGTGAGGTTACAGGGAACCAGGCAGAGGGTCTTCTTGCCACAGTGCCCACCCTGTGGAATGCTATGTGGTTTTTAAAAGACATCTGAAGGCATTCAGGGGAAAATTTTAGTGCTTGATGCTGTATTGTGTTTTCACTGTTTTGTTGGGAGCCACCCAGTGTGGATGGCATGTAAATTAATCATCAACAACATAAATGCATCATTAGACCAAAGCGAGTAACAACCCTCTCCTTTTTTGTCATGTTCAGGTACAATGTATAGTCTTAATGGAATGACATAGGTGGTCTCAGATCAGATACGAGTTGACCACAGATCCTGTTATAAAACCACTGTGTGTGATTTTTGTGGAATTAGCCACCATGGCTTGAAGGAAGACCAGAGCCCAGTGAGCATAAAGAATAAATTATTTCTTGCTCCTATAGAGGGTCTGTTGAGGTCGGAGTTGAAAGTGTTGCCAGGCCAATGGAGGGAAGCTTCCACTCCAGCTGCCTGGATTGAAATTAGACTGGATAAATAGAGGAATACAGTTCCCAGGACTGCCAACTCCTTAACCTTCATTAGTGCAAATATTTGCTCAGAATTTTATAAACGTGACTTTTTCAATGTCTCCTATTGTATTACATTGCAAGCACAATACACTGTTCATGTTGAAATTGGGATACTGCTTTTTATGCACTCTCAGCCCAGTTTAGGTGTGCAATCAAATGTTGCAAAATAGGGCTTTCAAAAAAATCAAGTTTTGTACTATTATTCAGATCATTTCCTCCTTTCCCATTGGTGTCAGCATATAGTAAAAAGTAGCCGGGACTTTCTCTTTAAAATAAGCTGCGAGGCCCTGGGGGACTCGCAACCCAACTTCAAAAACCCACATTCTTAAACCACTCCTTACGGCTGACTGGAAGCCCCTGGAGGTCTGAGCTGGTCTGTGGTCTTGGCAAGGCTTTCTCCAGGCCCACCAGGTCTGATGCAAGCACAGGTAGCTCAATGCATAAATAACTCTCATTTTAATGGAAAAGATTTATGTAGTCATAAAGAAAACGTCTCCCACTAAGCCAGTCTAAGCTACCAGCACAAGCACAGTGACTCAGTGTTGGAGTCAGTTGGGTTTTTGGAAAAAAATATCCTGCCATGTAAACAATAGAGATATTCTGTATAATAATATACTTCTTGTACTCTGTTTACCTAAATAGGTATTTAATGTCATTACGCTTATCACCAACACTCATTTGGTTTCCTTGAAATTCCTCAGATATTTTGTATGAGAAGGAACTTCCAATTTCACTTCAAATGTTCCTTTTTTTTATTGAGGGGTTTTCACCCTGCTCTTCTATATGAGATAACAAAGGCTACCTAAAAAAGTCATCGTTATAATGTAAAGCTGTAAAATGTACGTCATATTTATTTAATTACAAAGAAACTTCCATAGGTTGGCTTCACAATGAAAATAGAACAGCAACAATAGAATAAAATTTGCGTACAACCCCCCCACCCCCAAAGAAATAATAGAAACAGAAGCAGCAGATAACAGAGCAGCACCGTAACGAGTTGCTAGAAATAAAGCTGTCCAAGCTAACCTCAGAGCTATATTCACCAGGTACCCTGGCTGTAAATTATGAAGGGCTTCAAATGCATACTAAAACACATAAATACATCTACAATGAACACTTATATTTTTATTTATTAAATTTGTATACTACCCTTCATCCATAGATCTCCGGGTGGTTCATAACAGAAAAATACAATATGAAAATACAAAATGCATGATAAAAACAAGAAAACGCACACAAGTCCCTCCACACAATTCTTCTTCTTCTTTGGCGATCACTCGTGGCCAAGTAAGATTATCTTCCATAAACACGGTTTTAACAATGAGTCTGTAAGTGACTGTGGAGACCAATTCTGGACCCATCTCTCCCCACCTCCTCCCACAAACACTTTAAAAGAGGTTGATTGGCAACCATATGTCTGTTAAAACAAATGAGTCCTAATTGCCCTGAAAAAGATGGGCAGGCGTGGATCCTGCTGGATGTTCGGTGTCATGGCATTCCAGAGTCCAGGCACCACTAGGGGTAAGGCCATCATAGCGACTCACCTCCAGGACACCTGGGGGAAATGGAGCCAGGCCCCTGAAGCTTAGCTTCATTTTTGGGCAGATTTGTATGGGAGAAGAAGGTTCTTAAAGTCTTTGGAGCAAAATCTAGTGACTATTTTGGACAGGTGAACAAATAAGTATTTGTTGAAACAATTTAATTTTGACTTCCCCTAATATCAGTCAGGAAATGGGTCTCCTTCAGGAGCCCAACATGAAGGCACGAGAGCACAAAGTGTGCTGGGACCTGAGGAGTTCACCTATTTGATCACCACACTTGATCTTCGCGTTTTGAATATGAAGATCGGAAGGGGACTTCTAAATCTAAAGCTGAACACACTTCATAGAATTGTAGAGTTGGAAGGCACCATGAGAGTCATCTGACCCCAACCCCCTGTGATGCAGGGATCTCAGCTAAAGCATCCATGGCAGATGGCCTCCCAAGGAAGGAGAGTCCACCATCTTCTGAGAGAGTCCGTTCCACCGTCAAACACCTCTTACTGTCAGAAAGTTCTTCCTGATGTTTTAGTCAGACATATTCTTGCAGTTTGGGAGCCTGATAAGTCAAGGTTTCTGATCTCACGGAGGCTTCTAAGTGCAACTCTGTTAAACATCTTTAGAAACCCTCTTCAGACCTTCACACTCCACATGGAAAAGTAGGGGTGGAGTGGGGACCGTATGTGTATCCGTGCCACCTAAATACTTTGTCCCCTCACACTTTCAAGCTGAACCCTTGAGTAGGCATACTGTTTTCTAGCGAACAGGGGTGCAACAGAAGTGGCAATCTCTTTTTTGTGAAATTAAAGAGAATCCTAATGGTTACTACTGGGATGAATGAAACCTCTTTGTTTCCTGTCAAGGGATAGATTTTGTTTAATATTTTTTTTTTAAGAGAGACCTTACAGGCCATTAGTTCATTGCACAGGATTTCCCGTAATACCATTCCGTGTAAATATGATAATTCAGTCTGTGTTATTAACTAGCCAAGTACTTGTGTGTCAAAACCACACTGTTAAATTAGCAGCTGTGCCAGAATGATTTGCTTTGACTTGAAACCTGCAGTCCTGAACAGCAGATACCCTACGCAGTTTGCTGCCACATTAATCCTATAAATAGTAAAGTTTCATTTATAGACTATTAAAACATCTCGCATGACAGAGGGCACAATGTGGTTCTTTCTTCTGAAAAGCTAATGAACTAAAAGCAAAAATTACATGAAGAAAAATCATCTTCTATTAGGAAGTGTTAATATAGATGCAAATCCTATGGGTAAGTTGGGAGGGCTGGAGGGATTTGCTGTTATGACATTAAGCACAGCCAAGTGCAGCCAACTGTGGGTTGTGAGGGAGGCTCCTTGCTCTCTTGCTGCCATGGAAGAAAGGACAGGGTGCAATAGTTAGGGGTCTGGATCTTGATCTGGCCAATTTAGGGGGGGGGGGGTTAAATTGTAAAATCAGATTTTGTACTTTGGTTGTATGATGGCTCAGATTAAGTTTAGATTCAGGTAATCGGTTACCTTTGGCCATAATTCACATGTGTTCAAATCTTTATCAAAACTATCAAGCAGGTTGTTGTTGTTGCTGCTGCTGTTACTCTTACTATTATTGTTGTTGATTTATATGCTGGCTTTCCTCCTGATGGGTCCCAGAGCAGTAAGCAACATAATAAAAAATAGTTGTACATACTAATTCAAATGCATTTTAAGAAGCAGTACAACTAAAATAATAGCAGTATACAGCAGCACGCTAATAGCACTTTTAATGACCTGGGCAAAAATTGTAACACAAAAGCCCACAACCTTGTTTTAGTATACATTTGAAAATTAACTATATAGGAGGTAATCAGACTTCTTTCAGGGAGGGAATTCCACAGAAGGGGTGTTGCCACCCAGAAAGACACAGTACTGTATGTTTTGAATAGTTATTAGATAGACTGATAGATTAAATTCTATCAATGTTTAATCGCTTTTTAATTGTTTTTTCTTGTATGTTTTTTTCTGTTTTTATTTTATCTGTAAGCGGTCTTGAGTGCCTGTCAGGGGAAAAGGTGGGGTATAAACCAACCAACAATAATGATCTCAAGTCACCACAACATGGGCCATACATTAAGTGATTAGAATGTAGTTGTAAACAAGCGCCAAGATTTCTAATATTTTCAGCTCCATTCAAAGCAAACATATACACATTACCATGCAATTGTGTAAAGCAATTGTGATTTATCATATCAACCTCTTTTCCTTTGCAATT
This sequence comes from Podarcis liolepis, assembly GCF_965112155.1. Taxonomy (NCBI): domain Eukaryota; kingdom Metazoa; phylum Chordata; class Lepidosauria; order Squamata; family Lacertidae; genus Podarcis; species Podarcis liolepis. The sequence goes on from NC_139556.1 coordinate 4,860,714, forward strand.
GGGTCTCCAAGTGAATTTGCAGTTGACAGTGGTCTCTCCCTCAGTTTCAGCCCATACTTTCATTGCACAGCATCCTTCATGTTGAAGGACGTTCTTTGGTCAAGCTATTCTCGGCATCACTCTGAAAAAGTGTGAATACATGGGTGGGTTGGAGTCAGGTGTAGGTCATCAACAAAGCAATAACTCACCTGAGGACAGTGAAGTCAACTCTTCATTCAAGGAAACAATCACTGCTCTGGCCACGTGGTCTCAGCAACTCTTTCTAGGAGGTCTTGCCCCAGTGATGCAGTTGCGAGGACTGAAGGTCCCTGGCTTCACAAGTGCCCTGTGACTAAGACTCCTTTTCCCCAGGATCTTCCGTCTCATGCTGCATCTGTGCACAACCACCCTCTGCTCTGCCCGTTTCATTTCTCTGCATGTTCTAGGAGACCAGGGGGAGGGGAGCTGGTTGCAGCAGGAGGGGAGACTCCCTGGATTCTTCAAGAGCCTGTCTCCCCCTGCCTCTTGGCCGCCCTCCCCTCCACCCTCTGCTTCATCCTCGGAGTCTGAGTCTGAACTGCTCTGCCACAGCTTCTTCCTGCTCACTAAACCCTGTCACCTCTTCCCAGCCTGCTCCTTCTCCCTCTGACCACTCATCATTTTCCCACTACCAACCCCCTGGCTTGGAGCCCTCTTCCTCTGGGAGTTCCCTAGGGGGTCCCCTGGTTGCTGCCTCCCACCACTCATCAGCCAGTTCATGACAGGGTGTGCATGTGTGGATGTGGATGTGTGTCCTCCGGAACAAAGCAAGGAGCTGTGAACGACTTATGCTAAATATCATGGAATATTTTCCAGCATTGAGAATAATGTCATGGACTTATTTCCCACAGAGAATGCAGGAAACCCCATAGCTAGATATTTGCACTGACCTGAGTAAAAACTTCAAAACTTCACAGTGGTACCTTGGGTTAAGAACTTAATTCGTTCCGGAGGTCCGTTCTTAACCTGAAACTGTTCTTAACCTGAAGAACCACTTTAGCTAATGGGGCCGCCCGCCAGTGCCATGCGATTTCTGTTCTCATCCTGAAGCAAAGTTCTTAACCCAAGGTACTATTTCTGGGTTAGCGGAGTCTGTAACCTGAAGCATATGTAACCTGAAGCGTATGTAACCTGAGGCACCACTGTATATGAAATGTCAGAAATAGGAAAAGGTTTTAGGCAGTAATGACCTCACACCTGCAATTATCTCCTCTAATTTCTGTCATTCTGTTTGAGTAATTATTTTTTGCTGTTTATTCTGAGGTTCCCTTTCATTAAAAGGCCAACTTCCCCAATGTTCTTTACAAAAATATTTAGAGACGCATAAGTGTATTCTGTGTTTATTTCATCTAGGGCTTCTAGGCAATGCTTCCTTGAACCACAATTGCTCTTGGTCATATCACAATGAATTGCCAAATTTCCACCCTTCTCATACTCTTCTTGGTTACAAGTTTTTGTCAGTTATCTTTAGCCTTCCTGTTCAGATTTCAGTTCACATGCGCCACTGGTTACAGTTTTTGAGCTTCTTGATAAAACTGCCTTTGAATCCCACCTCAGTATCCACTTCTCAGTAGTCTTCTCAAGATGGTTTAGTCCAGCCTTTTCCAACCTGTTGTCCTCCAGATGTTGATGGACCTGACCATTGGCCATGTTAGGTGGGGCTGAGGAGAGTTGTAGCCCTAAGCACCAAGACGGCATGAAGATGGAGACAACTGGTTTAGCCCAACTGTTTGCAACCTTTTCAGATCTGTCACCCATATCTAGTGCAAACTTTCAACACTGAAAGTACTTCTAAATTCTCTTCCTCCTCCCCCCCCCCCGTGGTTTCTGTGTTATGCTCCACTCTGATTTCAGTAAAGAATTTTGTTGTTGTTTATCTTTACTATGTAAGTGGAAGATTTCCACTTCTGTGCCCCTGGGTACTACCTTCTCCCATGTCATTGCTTTGTATTTTATTATGTAATAGCTTTGTATTTGTACAGTGGTGCCTCACAAGACGAAAAGAATCCGTTCTGTGATTCTCTTCGTCTAGCGTTTTTTTCGTCTTGCGAAGCAAGCCCATTGACGGATTAGCGGATTAGCACTATTAGCAGCTTTTAGCGGTTTATCAGCTTATCAGATCTGCTGGTAAGCGGCTTAGCGGCTTAGAAAAAGGGGGGGAGGGAAAAAAACCCGCAGGAACTCGCAAGACATTTTCGTCTTGCGAAGCAAGACCATAGGAGATTCGTTTTGCGAAGCACCTCCAAAACGGAAAACCCTTTCGTCTAGCGAGTTTTCCGTCTTGCGAGGCATTCGTCTTGCGGGGCACCACTGTATATTGTTTAATGCAATGGTAGCCATTGTATTGCCTTCCAGACAGTGTGACCTATAACACCCATCAACCCTGAATTTTGGCTATGATGACTATGCCTTATGAGAGTTGTAGCCAGTGTTCTTTTTTCCAAGAAAAATAGGTGCTAGAATGTACCATGACTCCCACGGCTTCCTGTGGCGGCAGGCACAGCCTCCCGAAGGCACTTTGGTGCATCCCTTTTGCGATTGCCAAGGCTCCTTCCAGGAAGGCGCTTTGGCGATCATAAAAGGGCCACGCCAAAGCTCCTCTTCTCTGGTGTGACATTTTTACATTTCTGGAAGGTGCTCTGGTGATTGTGAGAGTCTTGCCAAAGCACCTCTAGGAGGCTGTGCCAGCAGCTGCAGGAACGCGGCAGAGGTTTGGAGGGAAGGGAGCAAACAGGTGACAGGGCAAGCGCCGGGAGCAAGATGGTGGGGGAAAGAGATGGCAGTATGGCATAGGTAAAGATAAAGGGACCCCTGACTATTAGGTCCAGTTGTGACCGACTCTGGGGTTGTGGCGCTCATCTCGCTTTATTTTACAGGTCATGTGGGCAGCATGACTAAGCCGCTTCTGGCGATCCAGAGCAGCACACGGAAACGCCTTTACCTTCCCGCCGGAGCGGTACCTATTTATCTACTTGCACTTTGACGTGCTTTTGACCTGCTAGGTTGGCAGGAGCAGGGACCGAGCAACGGGAGCTCACCCCGTCGCGGGGATTCGAATCGCTGGCCTTCTGATCAGCAAGTCCTAGGCTCTGTGGTTTAACCCACAGTGCCACCCACATCCCTACGGCATGTACTGCCTCAAAAAAGCACACAATATCCGGGGTGGATTTTGTTTCCTAACTGTTGTATCTCACCTTGTTGATCATTCAGTTGATAGGCAGATATAAGTCAATAAAAAGAAAACTACATGGAATGGTAACTATGGGACTGTTGCCCGAAACAGAGAAGCCTTTTGTTGAGTCCTTCATGGTAAAGTGGAGGAAAAGTTGTGTCTTCATGCCAAGTGATTCTTCTCCCTGCTGCTTACTACTGGTTGTGGAAGTTGGGGAAATACAGCATGGTGGTGGCAGAGAATGGAGTAAGTTTCTGCAGTAGCATGGATTGTTATAATCTGTGTTTCTACCCTCACTCCTCTCGTATGCAACTCTTTCAACTCCCAGGTGAAATCAGAAATTGGGATCAGGAAGCCCTGCTTCTAAATTAGTAATTTTCTTATGCACAAATCCTGGCAAAGTCTATACCTAGCTTTTTCCATGTATGCCATTAAACTGGCATGATTAAGGCCTGTGAGTTTCAGCAGCCGGAGATGCTGAAAGACAGCAATTAGCAATTTGCAGCTAGAGGAGCAGGAGGCAGCTGTTTAGTGTGAGAATTGGCTTAGATTTCATCCACAATATCACATGTTTTAGTCACTTGGCCTCCTCATCAACTGCAGAATGGGGCAATACTATGAATGTCATCTTGACAAAACAAAACAAAGCTGGGCAATTATATATAAAATGTGTATATTCCCCCCCAAACAACAATAAATTTAAAAAAAGATTCTTTTGAAGCACTCTTCTAAGATGCTTACCCAGATGTTTTCTGTGAACCGCCGTGAGACCTCCAGATATAGAGTGGTATATAAATTCAGTAAATAATAATAATGCTTGCATTAGACAAGTATGAGCGTCAGATAACTACATTCTCAGTTTTGAATTTTTGAAGTCAGATACATAGTTATCTTTTGGGGTAATTGATTTTATCCACTGGCAGCTTTGAATGGAAGAACACCCCCCCCCCAAGAAAAAAAGAATTCACTGGGAGTCTAGACACTGCCAACATTGCCTGCATGCTCTGTGAAAATGGGCCTGGGGGGGGGGAGGCCAAAAAGGAGTGGGCAAGGAAGCAAAAAACAGAAGAACCTGCCTCTTGTCTGCAACTATTTTATTTTCTGATGTTTTTCTTTGTGGGTCCGAATTGTGTCGTTTATTAAAAATTATTTCAAATGGATTGAATTGTGAACTGCCTTTAGGGTCTGCTGTAGCCAGACGTGTTACATATTTAATAAATAATGGACTGTTGTGATTGAACATTCAGTATTCGTACATGCTAGACCAGGGGTCACTAACACAATGCCTGCAGACACATACAGTCATACCTCTTGTTACGTTTGCTTCAGGTTAAATCTTTTCAGGTTGCGTCCTGCGGCGACCCGGAAGTAACAGAATGGGTTACTTCTGGGTGTCGCCACTCGCGCATGTGCAGACGCTCAAAATGACATCATGCGCATGTGCAGAAGCAGCAAATCTGCCCAGACATTGGTTGCATTCTGCTCAGGTTGCGAACGGGGCTCCGGAACGGATCCTGTTCGCAACCAGAGGTACCACTGTACCTTCTAAGTGTCCTGATTTTCCGGGGACAGTCCTGAATTTACAAAAGTCATCCCAGCTTCTGATTTGATCCCAGAATGTCCCTATTTTCCCTGCATTTTCCTGAGCCAAGTGACACATCTCTTATCAGAGCTTAGCTAAAAGAAAATTGCCTGAGTGAGGTAAGCTTCAGGAGCAGGAGAATGTTCCACAGTCCTCAACTGGGTTCCCCTTGCCGTTAAAAATGGATATGATGGGCTTCCCAAGAGTGGCTGGGCAAACCCAGCCAGATGGGTGGGGTATAAATAATAAAGTAATTATTATTATTATTATCTCCTTGAATGCGTGGATCTGACGCTCTAACATCATTTTGCCCTTGGTTGATCTCAACAAGGTTCTGAAAACAGCTACTCCAAAGAATTTCAGCCATTTTATAAAGGGTCAGCGGGTCTGGGATATGCTTCCTGCCAAGTCTCATTGCGAGGGAAGTTACGTGCCATTCCAATTTTGCTGACTTCTGGCACCCAAAATGTTGGCCTTTAATCTTCGTTTTCTTGGCAGAACAAATGAGCACACATGTAAGGCTGGTTCTTCCAAATCAGTAAACATAGACAGCCTAAAATAAGCACTCTGCTTTCTTCTTTGGCTGGACTAATATAATAATTGTTGAGCAAAATTCCTGGTACAGTGTAAATATTTATGGATATGGATTACCAGCAAATTGGATTTAAAAGTCAATGTATCCCTCTTTATTGGCATTGCAGAAAGTGAGGTTTAAGAGCTGCAGATCCAGTCTTCTGACACGGAGTTTTTTCATGATCACTGCACAGCAAGAAACTTGAATTTGAAACGGAGCGTGCACTCAGCAGGGTGCCACTTTAAATCCAAGCTTTCTGATAAATGTACTTGTACAATATGTGTTTTCAGACACAAATTTGTCCACATTCCCACTTCACATTTTAGGCATATACTTAATACACCAGTTGTATGTCTTTAAAAAGTAAACTGTGAATAGAGGTCCTTAGTCAGGAATTCTGAGGTTCATTACTATTTTATATATCTTACCATAAGCAGAATTAACTTATTGGTGCTCATCACTCCCACCCTAATCTGTCCCCTGCTGGGACATTATAATTTATTGGTGCTAGGGTAGTTCAATTTACTCTTTCTTCCTACCCCCCTTTACCCTTTTCTTCAAATTCCACTCAATAACATTTAGGGTATTGTCATTCAAATGGATGAACTCAGATGATCTTTTCAAATTCTAGTTCATTTTCACCCTTTTTTTCTGTCCCCAAGGCAGAAAGGAAAATTATCCATAGAAAGCAATTGAGAAATCCAAGATTTTAGCATAGCTGTAATTAGGAAGTAGCATGTCCTCTCCCAAGGGTGACTGCATGCTTTCAGCATTCGAAATGTTTTGCATATGTTCTTTTGGTAAACCTTATACAGACATTTAAAACAGATTCAGCTGCACACCAGTATTTTAGCTTAACTGTGCATAATGTGTTTAGCGCTTGGAAACAGTGATATTCTATTCAGGAAAACAATTTCAAATCCACCGTCGGATGTGACTTGATTGTAAGTATGAAGGAATCAGATTAATTAGTCAGAAATAAAAATAACTCTGTGGTTTTCTTCTCTCTCACACCGACATCTGCTGTTTGCCCACCATGTTCTTTCCAGTTTGTATAGGCCAGTGCAGTTGCCCTTTGCAAACTTTAGCACTGAATTGCAAGATTACATAATCAATCCCAATAGTTGCTTGGGCAGGGGAAATTTTGAAGGGTTAAGTTAAGCAATAAGTGATCCCATTGTGGACAGGGTGTGTTGGGTCTGACATTAGCCCTGCTGCTGTTCACATGGTGGAGGAGCTGGTATAATTTGGTAGAAAGATTTGGCCCGTGTTTATCTTTCCGTGTGGAGCTTTCACAAACTCTTAAGTTAAACTGTGCTTGTTTGAGCTGGTGGATAGTGACAGAGTAGAATAATAGCACATTTGCATTGCTTCACGTGCATTGTCTTGCTTCAATCTTTTTGACAACCCTGCAAAATAGTTTTTTTATTACCTTTCTGCAGATGAAAGGGGCTGATGCTTAACTAACATCACCTTGTGAGTTTATGGCAGTTTTAAAATCTGAAACTTCCTGATCCTGAGCTCTGTTTCTTTGACACTATCCTCAGTCAGATCAACTGACATATTACCCATCCTATGCCTTTGCATATGTTGGACTATAAATCAAAATTGTAATTATATATCTTAAAGAGTTCTTGCAATAAGCAATGTTACGATAAAGCACTAACTGTTCACTACCATAGTGACATTTACTGACTGGCCAAAAGGGTGGTGAAAATTTAATAATAATGAGTAATTAATTTGTGGTTAAGGCACCTGGTGTGTAAAGTCTGAAAAGGGGAAATCCCATGAAGCATATGCCAGGATCTTCGCCATTTCATCCCTAACCTTGTGATTCCCAGAACAATTCAGTTCTAACTACTAAGTTTCTTCGAAATGTTAATGAAAATAACACAAGTGCAGTTGCATATCTTCTGTTGTAATTCGCTTTTCTTCATCTGTTCTGTATAAAGTGCTCTTTTAAAAAAAATCTCACATCTTCATTTAAACCACATACAAGCATGGTGTACCTGCTTGTTCCGAGTTGTTACTGATTTTGCAACTAGCATCATGGCTTTGATAGGAGTGTTTTATTTAAAGTGTCCTGGGTTTTAAAAAATGTAATTGCAGCAGATGTTGCTCTGGATTTTCTCTCTCTTTCAGGCACTCTGAAGTTTTACTTGGTCCCCCCCCCCTTTTTTTTTTCTTTCTGCCTCCTGGACAGGTACATGAAAGGGAAATCCTTGTATAGTCAAATGTTTGTTTTACTGTCTAAGGCTGACAAAGGGCCCTTAGCCTGGGCTGATTTCTTCTTGAAGAGCTGTAATTATTCATGGGAAGGGAGGGGAGGGAGCCTTTGTCACTAATAGGCTTCTGGGTGCTTCTTGAAACGGGCTTTTATTATTCCTTTCAACATAATTTTCTACTGAGGAGGTTAAAAAAGAAACCCTCCTTCTCTGCTGTTGAGCGATAAAAGGTAATTGTCCTTTCTTGAGAGCTCTGATGCTGTTAGGTTCCTTATGTGTTTTAAAGGAGGTTTGCAGAAAAAAACAAACGATGTTCTCGGTGGAATTGCCATGACAACAGTCCTTTAGAAATAAACATTCTGGCATTGTTATTCCAGACACACAAATGCGAGGGGTGGGGGAGAGCAGCTTTCTTTTAAGCACAAACAGATTGTGCCCCTTTAAAATGCACTTGTGAACTTTGCTTTTCTCAAGATTTACATACTGGTTTAGGGCAGAGAAGATTCCAGCATCTTTTACATTCTGTGTACATCCCATTACGATACTAAGTGAAAAAATGGTGGCGGGGGTGGGGGTGGGGAGAGGCAGCAGTGGTTAAAAAAGACATAAACATATCCTTACCCAAAAGAACAACAACCAAACACACCTTGGTAGATATCTGAGAACTGACTACGGCAACCAACAGTAAAACCACCGGTCATGAGGCAAAATGGAGTCATTTTTGGCATTCTAATCTAGTTATGCCGCTAACAATTGCTCCTAAGGCCGCAATCCTGTGCACAATTATTTGGGAGTAAGTTCAGCCGAACTCAGTATGACTTGCTTCTTGGCAAACATGCCCAGTCTGGACGTTAGCTTTCAGGAGCGCTACATAAAAAACTTCTGAATGGACTTAGGTTGAAAATAAAGCACCTGTGTCTATACTGCATGTACAGTGGTACTCGGGTTACAGACGATTCAGGTTACATACGCTTCAGGTTACAGACTCCGCTAACCCAGAAATAGTGCTTCAGGTCAAGAACTTTGCTTCAGGATGAGAACAGAAATCGTGCTCCGGCGGCGAGGTGGCAGCAGGAGGCCCCATTAGCTAAAGTGGTGCTTCAGGTTAAGAACAGTTTCAGGTTAAGAACGGACCTCCGGAACGAATTAAGTACTTAACCCGAGTGTGAGGGTTTGATTAGCTGCTTGTGCGTGAAAATGTGCTCCCTCAGAGTTTGTGCGACCCCACAAACCTCCGTGTGTGACGGAGCTCCTCAGACATGTCTGCTCTAGTCACTAGTAGAGTCCGACAGTGGCTGTCTGCGGAAGCGTTTCCAGCAAAGAAGTTCCTTAACGGAAACGCGTCTCCTGGACTCACGGCGTGACAGTTTCCGGCGAGGTGTGGGTCTCCCTATGGGAGACTCCGATACCTCCCCACTGTTCTCGCTGGAAGCCTCCCTGAGCCCTCCCTCCTGCTCGCATTCCCTCAGAGACCCACTCCTCCCCCTGCTGGTCCCTGCTTCAGCAGTTGAGTCTCTTTCATCCTGCCTGAGTCCCTCCACCACCTGATGCTCTGATGGCAGTTCCCTGACATCCACCTCCCCTCCAGGGCCCCCCTCACCCCCTCCCAATTCCTCCCCCCTGGGAGGTGAAGGGCTAAAACCCCGAAACGAATCTTCCTCATCTTCTGACGTCTCGAACAATTCTCTCCATCGATCGTCGTCCTGGCCAGCTGAATCCTCCTCCTCTTCAGAATCTGGGAACCCCTCCAACTCCTCTTCCTCGTCGGTGGTGGCAAAGTATTCCCTTCGGAACCTCGCTACAGGCTGAGGTTTACGTGGGAACCTCTGATGAAAAGTCTCTATTAAAACCTCGTCATTGACATCCTCTGCCCTAACCCAGGTGTTTTCCGACTCCGGTTCCCCTTCCCACATTACCAAATACTCTACTTGATCTCCCTTCCACCTGGAATCGAGGATCTCCGCTACATGGTAGCTGTGTTCCTTCTCCTCCATTGCTGGTCCCCTAGTGACCCTCCCCTCACTGTCTCCTCTATACGGTGACAGCAACGACCTGTGAAAAACTGGGTGCAGCTTCATGTGGTTCGGTAACCGGAGCCTGAAAGCCACTGGATTGACCTGCTGTATGACTTCAAACGGACCCAGCCTTTTGGGTCTTAATTTCTTACAACCTCCTTTGAATGGCAACCCTTGGGTTGACAGCCACACCTGGTCCCCCACCCTGATGCTTTCACCTTCCCTTCTGTTTTTGTCTGCCTGCCTCTTATATTCCTCCTTAGCCCTGTTTAAGTTGAGTTGGAGCTGGCGATGGATCGCTTCCATTTCTTCCACGAACTGTTCTGCAGCTGGAACGCTCCAGTTCTCCCCCTCCCCCCCTGGGAAGGCTCTGGGATGGCACCCGTGATTAGCCAAAAAGGGGCTCATCCCCGTGGACACGTTCTCTGCATTGTTGTAGGCAAATTCTGCCAACGCCAGCTTCTCCACCCAATCATTCTCTCTGTCATTAACATAACACCTCAAATATTGTTGGAGAACCCCATTTGCTCTTTCCGCCTGCCCGTTGGTTTCAGGATGACGGGCCGTCGAGAAATTAACCTCTACATGCAGTAAGCTCATGAGCTTCCTCCAGAACCTGGAAGTAAATTGTTTCCCTCGGTCTGAAACCACCCTCAAGGGGGCGCCATGCAACCTAAACACATTCTCTACAAACAATTTGGCGGTTTCTTCTGCTGTAACCGCATGTGAGCAGGCTATGAAGTGGGCCATTTTAGTTAACAGGTCTACTACAACCATGATGGCTGTTTTCCCTCTAGACCTTGGCAGATCAGTCATGAAATCTATTGCCACTGCTTCCCACGGTCTCTCAGGTGTGGGCAGTGGTTCTAATAAACCAGCCGGCGCCTGCCTCTCCCCCTTGGCTCTTTGGCATTGTTCACACCCTCTCACATACTCCCGCACATCTTCCCTGACCTTGGGCCACCAAAATTCCCTGGTAACCAGCCACATGGTTTTGTGTTGCCCAAAGTGCCCTGCTGTGGGGCTATCGTGCAGCTGCTTGAGTACCTTCTCCCTCAATTCCCCTTCAGGTATATATAACGCTCCCTTATAATACAATGCCCCATTTCTCTCCTCAAAACCACCGGATTTGTCTTCCTCCCCTCTGAGATCCCTGAGTTTCCCCTGGGCGTATGCATCCTGCACCGTACCCTCTACCAATTCCCTTTGCCCCACCAAAGTCGCCCCACACACCCAGCGGTCCTCTGGAATGATATGGGTTTCTTCGGGTGCTCCCTCCCCCTCCAAATATTCAGGTTTGCGTGAGAGAGCGTCCGCCCTAACATTCTCTGGGCCTGGCACATAACAAATCTCAAAGTTAAATTTGGAGAACTCTTGGGCCCATCTCAACTGCCTTTGGTTGAGCACTCGCGCCGTTCTCCAGTACTCTAGATTTTTATGGTCCGTGCACACTTGCACTTTATGTTGTGCACCAACTAGCAGATGCCTCCATCTCCGGAACGCCTCATGAATAGCAAGCAGTTCTCGGTCGTACACCGTGTAGTTCCTCTCGGATTTGTTCAGCTTTCGCGAGAAGAAGGCACACGGACGCCACTCTGACTCCTCCTTCCCCGGCTGCAGAAGAAGCACCGCCCCTATGGCTCTGTCAGATGCGTCTGTTTCAACCCTTAGCTTCTTTCGTAAATCCACATGCAGAAGTTGTTCTTCAGAGGCGAAGGCCCTTTTCAGTTCCTCAAACGCTCGCTCCGCCTCCGCCGTCCATACAACCTTCTTCTTACTGCTGAGACAGTCAGTGATGGGCGCCGTCAGATGGGCGAAGTTGCGGATGAACTTACGATAAAAGTTTCCAAACCCTAGGAACCTCTGCACATCCTTCTTGGTTTTGGGTGTTTTCCATTCCAGCACTGCCTGTACCTTGCCGGGATCCATGGCCAATCCCTTGTCTGACAGGCGGTACCCCAGGAATTCCACCTCCTTGGTATGGAACCGACACTTCTCCAGTTTGACCCACAGCCTGTTGGCTTGCAGTCTGCTCAACACTTCTCTGACGTCTCTCACATGTTGCTCCTCATTCTCAGAATACACCAACACATCATCTAGAAAGGCAACGCAATTCTTGTAGAGCAAAGGGCCCAGCACGTGGTTCATAAAAGATTGAAAACACGCGGAGCCTGCTTGTAATCCAAATGGCATAACGAGGTATTCAAACGCCCCCAAAGGGGTAAACATGGTGGTTTTCCATTCATCCCCTTTCCTTATGCGTATCAGGTTGTACGCCCCCCTTAGATCCAGCTTTGTGAAAATCTTTCCCTTCCTCACCCTGGTCAAAATATCATCAATTCTGGGCATAGGGAACGCCACCGGTTCAGTCACTGCATTTAGCCGCCTAAAATCACATACAAGTCTCGGCTTGTCCGCATTTTTTTTGTCCACAAAGAACACTGGGCTCCCCCCTGCTGCTTTGGACTCTCTGATGAAGCCTCTCTTCAGGTTCTTGTCAATGAACCCTCGCAACTCCTGCATTTCCCTGTCTGACATGGCATACAACTTGCCCACGGGAAGCTGTGCTCCAGGGAGTAAATTGATCTGACAATCAAAGGGTCTATGAGGTGGTAGTTGGTCAGCTTCCTTCTCGCTGAACACGTCGCTGAGATCTGCATACTGTGGTGGTACCTTCACCTTCCCCATTACTTCAGTCCCTGCTAGGGTGGCTTGGGCCCCTGCTGAACCCTTCTCCCCTTTGCAGTGTTCTAGGCAATGTGCTGAACCAAAGGACACCACTCTTTGATGCCAGCCAACCAGCGGATCATGTAGAGCTAGCCAGCTCATTCCCAAAATAATGGGAGCGCCTCCCAGGGTGGCCACATTAAACGCTATCAGTTCTGTGTGCCTTGCCACCCTCATTATCATTGGGACAGTCTGCAAGCGGACTCCTCCTCCCAACAACTCCCTGCCATCAATCGTGGTCACCTGCAGGGGGTTGCTTAAAGGGATGGTCTGTATCTGGTGTTCAGCAGCAAACTCCTTGCTCATAAAATTGCAGGAGCTGCCTGAGTCCAATAGCGCCTTTATTTTTAGGGGGTGCCCATTCTGCAGCTCTAGCGACACTTCAATCACTAGAGCAGGTCGAGGAGCTTCTGGCACGGGCACTTTCACTGCTCTTTGGCCTGGCTGCAGTGCCCCAATTGTGGCAACCAGGCGTTGGCTTTTACCTGCTCCGCTCCCCCTTCTTCTCCCCCCTCAACAGCTCCCACCATCCCTTGCCATTCCTTCCTCTGGGGGCAGACTCTGGCAAAGTGGCCTGGCTGTTGGCAGAGATAGCATTTCCGGGGGCCCTTTCCCTCCTTCTTAGCCCCCTCGCTGGTTTTTGAAAATGCGCGCGCGCGCGCTGTTCCGATTTCCATCGGCTCTGCCGGCGGGAAAGCTGGCTCAGGAATGTCTGGAATGCGGAACTCCTTCCAACGTTCCCCTCTCCCTTCCCGCCTCTCCAAGGCTCTTGCCTCCTGCCGCGCTCCTATGGTCAGCGCAGATTTGGTCAGCTGATCCATAGACTCCGCCCTGGGGCTCCGTGCCAGCTCGTCTTTCACCCCCGAAGAAAGACCTTCTTCAAATAGCATTTGAACGGGTGCCGCCGATAAATCCCAACTCAGTCTGTGAATCAGCATGGTAAACTCAGTCCAATATTCACGGACAGATCGACTTCCCTGCTTACAAGCCATTAGCTGTCTGCGCACCACCCCTTCCTCAATATCGCTGGAAAACATGATATCCATTGCACGAAAGAACTTCATTGTGTCCTTTAGTATGTCATTGTGCGTTGCCATTAGGGGTCGAACCCAGTCTCTAGCCCCTTTCTCAAGATGCCCAATTACAAAAGCAACTCGCGATTCCTCATCAGGGAACTCATCGAACTGCACATTAAGGGCATATTGCATCTCTGTCCTAAAAGCATGGTAGTCCTTGGGGTCCCCCCCAAATTTCTGCACCAATCCTGGTACCTTTCTGGGGAATTGAGTGGCTCTCCCCTTCTTGTCTGCATCCTGAGCCCTTCTCTCCTCCAGCCTCGCCGTCTGCAGCGCCAATTGAACCTCCAACGCTCGGTATCTATCTTCCAAGCTTGGACCAGCTCCAGCCCCTGCTCCTCCGGTTCCGGTTGGTTCGCTCATGATGCTTTCTCTTGCACAGGCAGCGTACAAAGACTGTCGGACTGCTGTGAGGGTTTGATTAGCTGCTTGTGCGTGAAAACGTGCTCCCTCAGAGTTTGTGCGACCCCACAAACCTCCGTGTGTGACGGAGCTCCTCAGACATGTCTGCTCTAGTCACTAGTAGAGTCCGACAGTGGCTGTCTGCGGAAGCGTTTCCAGCAAAGAAGTTCCTTAACGGAAACGCGTCTCCTGGACTCACGGCGTGACAGTTTCCGGCGAGGTGTGGGTCTCCCTATGGGAGACTCCGATACCTCCCCACTGTTCTCGCTGGAAGCCTCCCTGAGCCCTCCCTCCTGCTCGCATTCCCTCAGAGACCCACTCCTCCCCCTGCTGGTCCCTGCTTCAGCAGTTGAGTCTCTTTCATCCTGCCTGAGTCCCTCCACCACCTGATGCTCTGATGGCAGTTCCCTGACACCGAGGTACCACTGTACTTTCATCTTCCAGTGGTAGAGGATGTGATTTGCAGGCAGAAGGTCCCAGGTCCAAGACAAGATAGCAAGGATTAGAAGCTGATCTCGGTATAAATCACGTTTCCTGGGTTCCTAACAAGGACTGACCGTACAGGATTCACCATTTTCAGCAATGTGATTCCCACCTCCACCCCATTTTAGAGGTTTCTGAGGACTTGCAAACATTCCCATGTAACTTACTAACATTGCCCTCAGTCACACTCAATCCTGTAGCCAAGAGGTTACCACACTTTGGGGGCACATTTTGAAATTTGAGAAAGCACTGGTGGTGATGGTCACAAAATGAGTGCCATGGAGGGGTGTGGCATAACACAAAATTAGAGAGACAGCCACTCCTTTTAACCTTATGTTTATCATGGGGAGTGAAGTGTGTCCCAGTTATAGAGCTCCTCCATCTCTCCCATCACCCCGATGCTGTTGCTGTCTAAGAACAGCAGAGAGCATTCCTCAGTAGGAAGGAAAATGTACTGAGGAACACCAGTCTCATTCCACACAAATCACCTAGAAGGTAGTGTTCTTTCTAGAGGGCTAGAAACTTACTTTTTTATATAAAGAAACAGGAAGAGTCTGGAGTACCTGCTCAGGGGCACCACTAGACCTGGGCACCTGGTTGGAGACCCCCTGATGCAGCCAAATCTAATTGGCTTTATAGCATTATGGCATCACCCACCCACAGGTCCCTGATTAAGTGGGACTGTCCGTGTAACTAATTCAGGAAGAAGGAAGAAGCAGCAGCAGGTAAGAAATAAGATTTGTTCCTCTGGTTCATTTCCGGCATCTTACAGTTCAACCCCCGGCTTAATTTTGCTCCAGTTATTCCGTAAACAGTTCTCATTATTTGTGATTCACATCAGTCCCGTCTTCCTAGCACAACTAGGAATGGGAACATAAAGGCTCTGTATAGTACACCTGGTTATCTTTTATGTCCCACTGTGGTCTCTAGTCTGATTTTGCATGTTTCAAGCAGTAGCTTGATGGATGGCGGCTAACAGATTGAGGTTGAATCCTGACAAGACAGAAGTACTGTTTGGGGGGGACAGGGGGCAGGCGGGTGTGGAGGATTCCCTGGTCCTGAATGGGGTAACTGTGCCCCTGAAGGACCAGGTGCGCAGCCTGGGAGTCATTCTGGACTCACAGCTGTCCATGGAGGCACAGGTCAAATCTGTGTCCAGGGCGGCTGTCTACCAGCTCCACCTGGTACACAGGCAAAGACCCTATCTGCCCACGGACTGCCTCGCCAGAGTGGTGCATGCTCTGGTTATCTCCCGCTTGGACTTCAATGCGCTCTACGTGGGGCTATCTTTGAAGGTGACCCGGAAATTGCAATTAATCCAGAATGCGGCAGCTAGACTGGTGACTGGGAGTGGCCACCGGGACCACATAACATCGGTCCTGAGAGATCAGCATTGGCTCCCAGTACGTTTCCGAGCACAATTCAAAGTGTTGGTGCTGACCTTTAAAGCACTAAACGGCCTCGGTCCAGTATACCTGAAGGAGCGTCTCCACCCCCATCATTCTGCCCGGACGCTGAGGTCCAGCGCCGAGGGCCTTCTGGCGGTTCCCTCATTGCGAGAAGCAAAGCTACAGGGAACCAGGCAGAGGGCCTTCTCGGTAGTGGCGCCCACCCCATGGAACACCCTCCCTTCAGATGTGAAGGAAATAAGTATCTATCCTATCTTTAAAAGACATCTGAAGGCAGCCCTGTTCAGGGAAGTTTTTAACATTTAATTCTGTATTGTTTTTAACATTTGATTGGGAGCCGTCCAGAGTAGCTGGGGAAACTCAGCCAGATGGGTGGGGTATAAATAATAAATTATTATTATTATTATTATTATTATTATTATTATTATTATTATTATTATTATTATAACTTGTAAAAGCCGAAATGAGCTCCCCTCAGTGCAAGGGGTATTTCTGCAATAAATATGTATAGAATTTGTTGTCATCTGGATTGTTTTCAGAATTTGTGCATTTTCTTTCTCTTTCTCTTTCTCCAGAGGGTATGAACTGTATGAACAAAGATCATGGGTGCGCACATATCTGCCGAGAGACACCCAAAGGTGGGGTTGCCTGTGAATGTAGGCCTGGCTTTGAACTTGCCAAAAACCAGAAGGACTGCAAATGTAGGTAGATGCAGACTAAATCTTAACTACCCAACATGCCTTAATTTCCACATTGCTGTTGTTTTATGAAAATCAAGGAATCCATTTCATTTCATTGACCTGTGGGTTTGGGTTAAGTATTTCCTGCCCATCTCGTAATCAGAGGCAGCATGTATGGAATTATTTGATGTATTTAACAACCATATTTTGATTGGATGGGTGAAGAAATTTGTATCCATTTCTTAATTCTCTGGTGTTAAATAGAACTGATAAATAGCGGAGGAAGTTGTTTCAGATTGCCATTTGAGGGTTGTTGTTTTTAGTAAAAATGAAGTAGGAATGGATGAACACTATTAGGGAAATTCTGTGCATCAGTCTGTCTAATAACCTGGCTCCCCTTTGAATATTGGTGCAGGAGTTATGCAGACCCCATAAGAAATTTAACTAAAAACATTGGTTATCTGACCCTGGTTGACCCACTTTGCTACTTTTTCAGTCACCCGGTCACCAGGTTCCTCAGTCTCCACAGTGCAGCCCGAAGGCTTTGCAGAGGTTCTTCATTCCCTCATGTATGCACATTGCATTCAAGTTTAGGTGGCATAACTGGAACTGTGGTTGATAGACCCAACATGGAACTCACAGACATATAGTGCAGAGCTTTCCAAACTGTTGTGTTGTGACACGTTAGTTTGTTGGCTGCAGTGTGTAGGTGTGTCTCCATTCATTTTGTTATTGCAGTTTATGCATATGTCCATATTTCTTATAAGGGATTAGTTTAAACTCCAGTTTGCTAGTAAAACTGAATTACTGTGTCACCAACATGAAAAGTTTGGAAAGCTCTGATATAGTGAATTGAATAGGGTGAGCCCTGAGAAACATTCACCATGGTGTGTTTTATTGCCATGGAACTGGAGCATATATGTGATGGACATGGAGAATTTTTCTATCAATTGACTGTATTAGGATTCCAGATCCTGTCCTTAGCAGCTGTTTCTTAAAGAGTTTTGAGGTGGGGAGAGGCAACACAAACATCGTTTTCCCCACTGCAGTGATGAGAAAACCTGCACCTGCAAAGAGTCTGGAATTTCTGCATTACTGGAGATCTAGAATCATAGAATTGTAGAGTTGGAGGGACCCCAAGGGTCATCTAGTTGAACCCCCCTGCAATGCAGGAAACTCAACTAGATCGCACATAACAGGTGGCCATCCAACCTCTGCTTGAAAACCTCCAAGGAAAGAGTCTCTTGGGAGTTGGTTCCACTGCTGAACAACTCTTACAGTCAGAAAGTTCTTCCTGATGTTTAGTTGGAATCTCCTTTCTTTTAGCTTTAATCCATTGGTTTGGGTCCTAGCCTCCAGAGCAGTAGAAAACAGGCTTGTTTCATCTTCCATGTGGCAGTCCTTTAAATATTTGAAGATGGCTACCATATCTCTCTAAGTCTCCTCTAGGCTAAACATACCAAATTCCCTGAACTGTTCCTCATAAGGCTTGGTTTCCAGGCCCGTGATCATCTTGGTTGCCCTCTTTTGTACACATTCCAGCTTGTCAATAACCTTCTTAAATTGTGGTACCCAGAACTGGACACAGGACTCCGGGTGTGGTCTGACCAAGGCAGAATAGATCAGTACTATTACTAACCTTGATTGAGAAACTATTTCTGATGCAGCCTATCATAGCCTTACCTTTTTTTCCTGCTGCATCACGAGGTTGACTCATGTTAAGCTTGTGCTCTACTAAGTATCTAGTACATTCACACGTACCACTGGCAAGCTAGGTCTTCCCCATCTTATATTTGTGCATCTGGTTATTCCTGCTTAGATGCACAACCTTACATTTGTCCCTATTGGAATTCATGTTGTTAGTTTGGGCCCATTTCTGTCTTCTGTGGCATTGGCAAACCTTCCCAGTTTGGTGTCATCTGCAAATTCGCTGAGCATCCCACCAGTAACTTCATCCAAGTCGTTTATAAAGACGTTGAACAACAACGGGCCCAGGACAGAATCCCGTGGCATCCCACTTGTCACTTTTTTTACAGGCTGACAAGGAATGATTAGTGAACATTCTGGGTTCAGTCAGTCAACCAGCTACAAATCCACCTAACAGTTAATATCATCCAGCCCACATTTTACCAGCTTCTCTGCAAGAATATCATGGGGTCTGGGTCAAAAGCCTTACTGAAATCAAGATACACTACGTCCACAGATTTCCTTTGATCCACCAAGACTTTATCGGGGGGGGGGTGAGATTTCTTTGGCATCACTTGTTTTGGAGAAACCCATGCTGTGTTTTAGTAATCCCAGCATCCTTTTCTAAGTTCTAGGACCTTACCTGGTATTGACATCAAGCAGACCAGTTGGTAGTTACCTGGATCTTCTTCTTTTTCCCTTTTGAAGATGGGGAAAACATTTGCCTGCCTCCAGTCTGCAGAGACCTCATCTGTTCTCCAATAATTCTCAGATATTATAGACAAAGGCTCTGATATTACATCCGCAAGCTCCTTTAGTACCCTTGGGTGTAGCTGATCAGACCCTGGGTGTTCCCTTACCACCTCTTCTCCTGTCATGGGCTTCACCTCCCTCCTTGCATCACTTATTCTGTTATCACCAGGTTGAGCACTGCTTTCCTTTTGGGTGAAGACAGAAGCAAAGTGGGTGTTGAGGCATTCCACCTTCTCTCTGTCCCCCAATAGCATTTCTCCATCTTCTGCACGCAAGGGACCTACTACTTTCTTGTTCTTCCTCTTGCTTCAAGCATTACCAAAAAAACCCTTTTTTTTATTTATATTTTTAACCTCTCTTGCAAACCTAAGCTTTGGCCTGCCTGGCCTTCTTCTTGTAACTGTTGGCTACTCGTGTATACTCTTCCTTCGTGATTTTGCCTTTCTTCTGTTTCTTATACAGTGGTGCCCCGCAAGACGAATGCCTCGCAAGACGGAAAACCCGCTAGACGAAAGGGTTTTCCGTTTTGGAGGTGCTTCGCAAAACGAATTTCCTATGCGCTTGCTTCGCAAGACGAAAATGTCTTGCGAGTTCCTGCGGGTTCCCCCCCCCTTTTCCCAAGCCACTAAGCCGCTTATCAGCTGATCCTAAGCCGCTAAGGCGCTTAACAGCTGATCCGCTAAGCCGCTTATCAGCTGATCCGCTAAGCCGCTTAACAGCTGATCCGCTAAGCCGCTTAACAGCTGATCCGCTAAACCGCTTATCAGCTGATCCGCTAAGCTGCTAATAGTGCTAAGCCGCTAAGCCGCTAATGGGCTTGCTTCGCAAGACGAAAAAACCGCAAGACGAAGAGACTCGCGGAACGGATTCTTTTCGTCTTGCGAGGCACCACTGTACATGCAGCCACACCGATTTCTTTAGGTTCTTCCCACTTCTCTTTCTTCCTGGAATTGTCCTCCTTCGTGCCTTCAGTACAGGAGTTGGAACTAATAGACTAATGCAAATGCATGAAGATGCATTATAATAATGTATGTGGCCTGGCAGATATACCAAGAGGTGGAGACTTGCCCAAAGCCATAGCCAGATAAGGATTTGAACCTTGGTTTCACACAGCTAAATCCAATGGTCCAATATACCACAGGGGCCCAGTATTACCAACCTCTGCAGCCACTTGAGAATCTTTCAACATGGAATAAAGGTATTGTTGGGCTTAACCATATGGCTGGACCCAACATGTGGCTGCAACACATTAGGTTTGTAAGCAGCTCCTGTGTGACCCCCCTCCTCTGAATCTGTTGTGATGGAGGCACAGATAGGAGATCCAGTAGATTGAGTTTTGGATATTATTCTGAATACCTGACTTCAAGTTCTCACCTAGCTGTAATTAAGTAGATGGTCTCTGGGATAATCATAATCTCTAAGCCTAATCTATTTCAAAAATGGGATAGCAGAGAGGGCAGCGGACACTGTCAAACCTTGATTTTAAATCAGGATTTGGGAAGCCTGTCCATTTTGGATTATCTTAGACTTAGACCATCAAACCTTTGGTCAAAAATGGATCAGGACATGGGGTCCTTAGAGGCCTCTGCTTCCTGACAAACCAAGTTCCTATGTTTCCCATCATCTTGAAACCCATGATGCAAGGATGGCAAAGGTGTGGGGTGTGGGTCCCTGCTGTGGCTATCATTGGGAAAGGTGCTGCCCTGGCCAGCTCCTTCCATCTAATAAGCAGTGTGCGCACACCAAACCCTGAAAATATGTTACAGTACAATGTCCAAAATTCACTGAATGCACATTCTTATGGTAGCTGACAGACCTAAAACAATATTGCTAATGTCCAAAGATGCACTGGGTGATATACAGTCACCTAAACATAATAGTTAGCATTCAATAGTTTGTATCCAACCATAAGTAGATGGGGAAATAAACATTTTCAGACACTCAGACCCATCAAAGATTGTCAGCAGTCTCACGTGCATGTTGCCCTTACTCCCGCTAATATCTCTTAGGAAGTATGTGATGACAAATTTGGAGCCAAAACATTGCCACTGAGAAACAAGTGGGTATCAACATCCTTGGGAGACCTCAGTTTTCCCAGAAGTACAAAACATAAAAAGCCTAGGCAATAAAAATGTCTCAAAGCCATCCAGCAGCTAGAACCATAAACAGGAGCCCTCCTGTTCCAATCCAGTGTAGCGTTTTGTCCTACTTATTTGCCAAATTTTAGACATTCGCAGCAAAAGCTAGGTGGACTGATAGATTTTCAATAAACTATATTCCTATTGATAAAAGTAAGCTATATAAACACATATGTTAACTGATTTGAGTGCGGAAAGCAATGCATTATTTATAACAATTAAGGCTGTGATTTTTCTAAGCTATTTAAGTGTCAGAAGTGCTTTGTATAGGGCGCACTTTTTCTAAGTGCTCAGTTTTCTACATGCAATTTCTGAGTAAACCTCACAGAACCCCCTTCAAATGGTATTATTTTCCCGTCATCACAGACGTGTGTGGGTTTGAGGCAGAGAATAAAGATACCTAGGGAGCTTACACCTGAAGCAGCTTACACCTGAAAACTCTACTTCGCCATTTTCTCTAGCTCATGCATGTCGTGGTAGCAAAAAGGCATGGCGTACAAAGACAGCACATTCTGTTGCCACAGGCCATGCATTCTGGCAACCACAAGAAACTCTCCTCTCAGATAGTCACTTGGGTGTTGCAGGAAAAGGTGTAAATGCACAAACTTCGCTCACTCAAATTTGGAAGTTGCTAAATAACCATAGGTGGGGTCATCAAACCATAAAAGGAAGAGGTCTGGTGGTGGTAAAGTTAACTGCCCCAGTTAGTTAGTTAGTTAGTTAGTTATTTCCTTTGTTCCTTCGTTAGTTAGTTAGTTAACACTGCCTCATTGGTTTTTAAAAGCTTTCATATTCTGAAGAACTAACAATAGAAACAAATTTCAAATCTGGGCTATTTTTCTACTGTGCTCTAGAGCAGTGTTTCCCAACCGGTGTTCCGCGGCACACTAGTGTGCCGTGAGACGTTGCCTAGTGTGCCGTGGGAGGGAGGCGGGCGAGTCGGGCGGCGAGAGGCGGGGTGCCGGCGGCGAGCACACGCGGGGCGGCGAGCGAGCTCCCTCCCACATCCCATCGCCGCGAATGCAGGCTTTCGCTGAAGCCTGGAGAGCGAGAGGGGTCGGTGCGCACCGACCCCTCTTGCTCTCCAGGCTTAAGGAAGCTATCCCCCCAGCCGTGCAAGCTCCCAGAGCGATGCCAAAGCTGCGCGCACCTTTGCCATCGCTCTCCAACCCGTTCGGGGGGCTGGGGTCGGGGGAAGCTCCAGCTTCCCCCGCCCGCAGCCTCCCAAGCCCCGAGAGCGATGGCGAACGTGCGCACACCATCGCCATCGCTCTCTGACCTGTTCGGGGGGCTGGGGAGGGGGGAAGCTCCGGCTTCCCCCGCCCCCAGCCCGCGCAAGGTCCCAGAGCGATGGCGAAGGTGCGCACACCTTCGCCATCGCTCTCCGACCTGCTCTGCGGGCTGGGGACGGGAGAAGCTCCGGCTTCCCCCGCCCCCAGCCCGCGCAAGGTCCCAGAGCGATGGCGAAGGTGCGCACACCTTCGCCATCGCTCTCCGACCTGCTCTGCGGGCTGGGGACGGGAGAAGCTCCGGCTTCCCCCGCCCCCAGCCCCGCAAGCTCTGGGAGTGATGGCGAAGGTGCGCTCACCTTTGCCATCGCTCTCGGACCCTTTCTGGGGGCTGGGGGCGGGGGAAGCTCGGGCTTCCCCCACCCCCAGTCCCGCAAGCTCCGGGAGCCACTCTGGCTCCCATTCTGGGGGCTGGGGTCGGGGGAAGCTCGGGCTTCTCCCGCCCCAGCCCCGCGTCTGGGGGGGGAATAATTTTTTTCCCTTTATTTCCCCCCCCCCCCAAAATCTAGGTACGTCCTATGGGCCGGTGCGTCCTATAGGGCGAAAAATAGGGTAGTCAATATAGGCACAGAGTTAATTTTTTAAACATTTTCTAATGGTGGTGTGCCTTGAGATTTTTTTCATGAAACAAGTGTGCCTTTGCCCAAAAAAGGTTGGGAAACACTGCTCTAGAGCACTGATTTCTGAAGCTATAGGTTAAGTCACTGCTGGAAAAGAGCAACACCTTCCCCAGGACAGGAAAATCTGGGGATTTTCCCCGCCCCCCTGTGCTGTATTGAAAATTATTAATGGAAATGAATCATGGAAAAGTGTGATGGCCTCGGAGTAACGGTAGCCCAGTGCAGACAATCAGAGTGTCTAGCTGGAGGGGGGCGGGGGGGGGTTTGCAGATCCCTTACTGGACACAACCTTTCTGCATTCAGGCTCCTTTCTGGAAGGGACCTACATGCTTGTGTTCCAGATGTGCAGCCTGTAACCTAGAACAATAATGGGCATGGACCAGATGTTCGGAACCTGTATGAGTTGGGGCTTTTGCACATAGAAACTTTGAACATGTGGAGGTTTACCATGGCAAGGGATGGACTGGTGGGCGCAATCCTGATCTGCTTGCTCCCACTTGTGCACGCGACACACTTTGACCCTCTGCACAGGGCTACCGGCTGCTTGGAATGTCGCTGCTTACCAAGGGTAGGAGATTTTGGAAATAACTATTTTGTTTTCATGTGTATTGCTTTTTTAAAACAACAACAACTTGAACTTATTTTGTGTGCCTAGAACTCCTCAAAACTAATTGGTTTCACTGTTGTTTTATTCATACATATATATACACACACATTTTTGGGGGAATAACTAGTAACCTGTAACTATGGAAATGGAGGCTGCCAACACACGTGTGATGACACAGATACGGGACCTGTGTGCGGTTGTCATCAAAAGTATGCCCTACACTCGGACGGCCGAACGTGTATTGGTAAGTACCCTCCCTCTGAATTGTACAATTATGTGTGTGGAATTGAAATGCTGCTTAAAAGAATGGGTCATAAACTCCTGATCTTATCTAATAAGTTTAAATTTGTAAAAGTGATAGAAGGCAGCATTTGAAAGCTATAATACATTTGTTGGTTAAGGATTTATCACTTTTTAATGTGTGTGCATGTGTACACAAACCCATATATGTGTATTCTTCCCTGGTATTTTGTATACTATTGGATGTTGGAAAAAAGCAGCTGCAATCTCTTACACTGGCTGTTCATATAGAGGAAACACGAACCAGAAGTTTTTATCTGGACAGTTCTGCTATCCACAGTATTACATTTTGCCCCTTTTAAAAATTCAGGAGTGTAAATGATGCTCATTGCGATAGAAGTTTTTAGTAATGGTTTCACTGGGAGAAAGTGATAGCTAAAGTCATTATTTTATGTTTAAAATACCTGTTCAAACATGCCATGACCTATATAGCTACCTATTCATATTACAACCGTGCAACCAGAATTCATCACCTGAATCCATTTGTGTGGGTGACTTCCCACGTGGTTCTGGTGGTTGCTCAAATTGAGACTTTTTCTAATACCCCCCAAGCATATGGAGCATGCAATTATTTCAGCCAGTTTGTAGTGTATTCATGGTAAAATTAATGCAATAGCTGCTGACTGTACTGAACTCCATCCTGGAACCTGAGCATTAATGAATACAGCCAGGGCATCTGGGCAGTGTGAGAAAGGGAGTTCAAACTTCAAAAAGAAGTGATTTGGTGAGGACCAGACACGTGACAGATTGTGACTGGAGTGGAAGAAGAGCTAGAATTATATGGAAAGAATGCTTTCTGTCATGGTGTTGTCACTTGGACAATTTTGCACCACCATGTGAAGCAGACTATATTCTTTTGAGATGTTCGTTTGCACATGTTTTATTGTGGTTATAAGCACAGAATCCAAGAATTTACCTTTTTTCTTTTTTTTAATGTATGGTGCATTTGTGGGGGAGAACTGCAATTGTTTCAGTTAATAAGAAGCTGTTTTAACACTTCCTCTAGATTTTACACCAAAATCTAGAAGCCCTTTAAATTTAAAAATTCATGGAACATAATTCTAGTCACAGATACACACTTTAACATCCCACTGATTTTAGTGGAGGCAATATGTGCCTAACTTTCTGACTGAAATCTGAGATTTACAGTTTTGGCATGGTCATGCTGTATGGTACTTAAGTTTTTGTGGGATGGGGGGGGGCGTTCATTAGTTGTATTTTTCTGTTCTTTGTCTGTTTCAAAGCAGAGAAATACTGTATAACAAACTGAAGCATTCTCAAAGGGCATAATCCAACAAAAGGTAAGCTCTCTAAGTGCTGTTAATTTCAGTGGGAGCATCAAGCATGGGTTTAAATAGCCCCTATCCAAAGTAAAAGATTTTGTATTAATTGTGCCCATAATCCATATAATTTAAAAGCATTTTTCTTAGTTGTGGCTGAATTTGATTTGGCATTTCCAGAATTATGTCAGATAAGTTGTAAAAGTATTTGTCTTAACCTTTGATTGCAAGACTTAACGATTGTGAAAATTAGAGAGCTCAAGAGAAATTACTAGTAAAATTTGACTCTAAAACATTAAAGAAGTCCCATTTTCCGTGATCCACATCTAATTGTACAAAGTGAACAAAATTTAGATAAATGTTTCCCAACAAATTTTGTATAGCAAGCTATCACTATATAGCTTAATCAGCAGTCATTAATTTCCTCTTTAAAGCTAAAATATTTATTCCTTAATTAAAGGTGTGTGTGAATGTCTGTGGTGAATCTAACATATCTTGACATCTGTGGATAACTGTATAATTCCATCGATCTTATATGTGGATTGAAGTCTTTTGAGCTGATGAAATTAAATGTCTTTTTAACGTGCTTTGATTATGGACACCCTAAAGTCTTGATCCTGGGAAGGAAACCCTTCAGTCAGCCCTCAGTGCTAAGCATATGCTCCGTACAATCAGCTCTCTGGATGAAATTAACAGATTTGTCTTAAAGATTTAGCCCCTTGTACGTTTATTAAATGCAGTCTAATTGTGATTACAATGTAGCTGTTATTCTTGGGTTTCTTCTATTTTTATTTTTGAAAGCACCATTAAAACCTTAGAGAGCCATTATAGGGTTGGAAATCTTGGTACAGTTTTCACTGAGAGAAGTGATAATGAGTAGATCATGCTCTGATTTCAGGGCGATGCTTATTTGGTCTGGCATAGAGAAAAACTGTTGAACTGTTGGAAACTGTACTTTACCCCTCCCTTTCTGCAAAGTTATTGTATAATATGACTTTATATTACATTTTCTGTTCCTGTAATTTAAGTCGCATATTGCTGCTTTCGTTGGGTCCTCCACCCTCCTCTTTCTTCTGAGTAGTCCTTTCTCTTAGATATTTTTTAAACTTTTGTTTTGTTTCCATTTTTATTCCTGCTTTCTGGTGATGGTTCCTGATTGCCTGTCTTGTCTGATACCTGATGTTCATTAATTATTGGAAAAAATATTAAAAGAAAAATGAAAAACCTCAAAACAAAGCCTCTATTGCAGCCTGATCCCATCTAGAACTTCGTTTCTTCTTAGAACAATATCTTGTTACCCAGCCATTTAGTGTTACCACAAATAAAACCTGCCAGCTGCCTCCACTTCTTCTGATTCCTTCTCCTATCTACCTACAGTTTGCTGACTTCAGTGGTGTCTGTAACTTGGACATCGCTGCAAATATGCAAATGTCTGCAATGGCACATAAGTACCCTTTCGTCTAACCCGTTTTGTCTTTGTTTTCTTGACTTATCCTCTTATTTTATGTCTGCTGCATGTGAAAAGTCCCCACTTGTGTTTCGTATTTTTCTTTTTAAATGCAATTCTCCATCCCATATAAATTATTTTAATCGCTTAGCCTCTGCTCCCTGTATTGCTTCCCCACCCCCCATGTATGAGACCTTTCATTCACCTCATCATCTGTTCCCATCCTTGCAAACGGATTGTTTAGGTATATTTCTAAGTATTGCATAACTTAACTTCTTCTAATGCTGGATAGGAGCTTTCCGTATAAAGGACATCAGAACCTACCTGCAGGATGTCCTGTGCTAACAATGCCCCCTGCCCCCGCTTAACTGCATGCTTCTAAAAATTACTAGACTATTCTTGTGACATCTTTTTTCTAGCATTGAATGTTTAGCTAGTCGTGTTCCATAGACAAGCAGGCAACCAGCACTGCCCAACTTAATTGTTTTGGTTTTTTTATATATATTTGTGTTTGTTTTTACAGTTTTTAAAATTTGCATGCAGTTTTTGTTTTTGATACACTGTGTCAACATGCACAAAGCTGTCGTGTTCCCATGCCCATCCATCACCGGATTCTTTTAGCTCTCTTCTGTGTTCAGTATCCTTGTTGCCAGCTGTGTTCATAAGCTGCCACCTACCTCTCCGCCTGCATCTCCTTCGATTGTCTTTCCTCCTTTTCTTTTTCTAACAATGTGTTGAAATCAAAACCTTATCATTTAAATTTCTTAATTAACACCGATCTGGGGCACCTTCTCTTTTGTGTTTGTGTTATGGCTGGTGTGAGACCAGCTTAATATGTGTTTGCCGGCTAATTACTTTGTTTTTCATCATCATTTTCTTCTCCCCACCCCCCTCCTCCACTCCCTCCTTCCCTCCAGCATACTTTTATTTATTTCTGGGATTTCAAATGGAATTAACTCTCTAAATGGGGTTTTAGTGCTTTCATGCTTCTTGGCTTTGGTTGCACCAGGCTAAGAAACTTTCTTCAGCAGTGGAAAATTGGGCTTTTCATTAACCAACTGCTCCATGTTTGTCCCTTACTTGTGTTTTAGAGAAGGATGAGGCTGCAATTGAGAGTTCTGAGTTCAATGCCACGTCAGTAGCTGATGTGGACAAGCGGGTGAAACGGCGGCTACTTATGGGTAACACTTTTCTTCCACTTCCTTTGATGTGCTCTCAACTTTTGTCTCTTGTGTGTATGGGGGTGTGGGGGTGTGTTTCAAGTATTTCTGTTTTTAATTTGTTCATCTGTTTGCTGAGGTCACAATTCGTTTTAGAATCCTGATCTTTCATCGAAAAGTTCATTTCCCATTTTAAATCTATTCTCTCTCCACCCAAAACCCTCTTATACTGTAGCTTTAATGTTGAAAGACTTTGGTGCAAAGAAGAGAGTCTTTGCCACTAACCTTATTTACCTTTTGCAAGTCTGATTTTCACATGTGGCTTTTGTGTTTCTCTGAGTACAAATCGACCCGAGTGGGTCAGCTTCATCGTTTAGCATTACCCTTTGTCGCAAGTTCCAATGGTATAAAATGCTTGATGTCATTCTTTTTGTACTTTTGGTTTAAAATATTATCTTGAAATAATTTTATGTCCTCATGGTTTGGAATTGTTGGAAGTATTCCCCCCCCCCCCCCCATTACGGAGCCCTTGGGCACTTTTCTTTCAGAAATTTTTAAAAAAAAACACCATACAGTGGTACCTCCGGTTGCGAACGGGATCCGTTCTGGAGTCCTGTTCGCAACATGAAAAGCCCGCAACCTGAAATGCCATATCTGCACATGTGCGCAGCGTGATCTGGCGCTTATGTGCAAAGCGTGATTTAGCACTACTGCACATGCACGAGCGGCGAAACCCGGAAGTAACCCTTTCTGGTACTTCTGGGTCGCCGCGGGATGCAACCTGAAAAAACATAACATGAAGCAGGCGTAACATGAGGTATGACTGTACATTTAAAAAATAGAAGCAGCATTTTGCAGGATTATTGATCATTTGAAATTGATACCTGCGTAGGCAAATAGCTCTGTGCTACCTGCCAAGGTTGTGTTTCTTCCCGGGTGAAGCTGAATCAAAGGTTTTCATGCCTCTCCCTTGGCCAATCTCACATGGATGGACACAGTGGTCCAGGGTAGGATGAATGTGTTGCTGGCCTCGCGTTTCTTTGCTCCAGAACACATAATATCGGAAATGAACAGTTTTATTATAATATAAACCCATTGTGTTGCTATTTAATGAGGTGATTGGTTAATGAACACCTTCAAGAGTTGATCATTACTTATTCAATTTGTATTCTGCCGCTCCTGCGATTCGTTGTACAAATAAAAAGGGGTGTTCCTATTTGTTTGATGAAAGTGTGAATTGTGTGTACAATCCATATGTCGTTTCTTCTATCAGCTTGCCTTTTCTAGGTTTAGCAAGAGGCCCACCACACGCTTGCTTCTGTCAAACATGTATTTGCAACTGAATTTGGATGGTTGATTGCAGCCACAGATTCTTTTGTGGGGGACCCCCCCCCCCTTGAAGTCTTTCAACACTGTGTTGCTGATTTTTGTTACACATTTTCTGAGGAGCTCAATCAAAAATTGTATCGAGCATTTCATTACTTTACTTGTAGAGTCATAGAATTTGAAGCATAGAATTTGAGGGTGTCACAAAATTATTATTTTTTTGTACCTTCATCTTACAAACCTCAAGCATTTTGCCAGTTGAAAGAAAAAGATTAAAAGAAGCCTCCTTTCAGTTGTTTGGCAGCCACTGAATGGCCTTTCTGAATATTCTTTGTGATACAGAGAAATAGTTGCAAGTAAATTGCATGATTGCAAAACATTTCCCCCCATTCTTTTTAGAGCCAGTGAACACACACTTTGCACAGAGTGAGACGGTAGAATTCTGAACTGTACCAGAATTCTATCACCTCATAATACATTGATTTCCTAACTATGGGCAGCAGTTGCAATACAAATGTTTGATTGCAAGTCCAGCAACCTAAATACTTATCATCTGTCTGAAAGGTAGGCCGGTCTTTAGTTATGTGAAATATTTGATAAAACAGGTGTTTCCCCCTGTTCTAGTAGGACCATGCCCCTATTATTACTATTATTATTGCAAATTAAGCCTCTTACCGACATGATAAAATCCACTGATTCTTTATACATAGATGTTTCATTTTAATAAGGATGAGGAATTTGTAGGAAGGCATATTTATATTTAAGAAATATTTATGTCTATTCATCATTCAAGGTGGGAGTTCAGCTGGCAACAAGTTTAGATGGGTAGGAATGCATAGCATATATCATCTTCAGAGGCGGGGGCTAGTGGCTTCAGTTTTTTAAGCTATCAGAGCAAAAATTTGAATTTAATTATTGCTGAGGAATTGCAAAGAGGCAACAGTGGAGAGGATATGAGGTTTGTTCTAGACACTCATGTTTGTTTATTAATTACATTTATATACCACTTTTGTCTTATAAGGATCTCAAGGTGGTGTACAGGGTTCTCCTCTTCCCTCTTTGATCCTCACAACAAATAAATATGACAGTTGACTTTTACAGTGTAATCCTATGATTATTTAAAAGTCCCGTTGCATTTAATGTAATTCATGCAACCTTATGATGAACTCAGATCGAAACGTCTCTTTATTAAAATGATAAATAAATAAGGCCAAGAAACAGATTCCAAAGCTTAACGCCTTATCAGCATATCCCGTAATTATATAACTTTTGCACATGGATTGACAATAAAAACTGCTGCGGATTTTGAATACCAGCATATTCCAGAAGGCAACCGTTTTTAAAGGGACTTTAGAACTCTGTCCAAATAACAAGTTGTCTCCTGAGCCCCATAATGCTTTGAAATAAATTGACACACACAATAATAATGAATAATGCAATCCATAAAAATGTACAAATCAGGTCAGTAGCTCATTTAGCTCAGCATCTTGTTCTCACAGTGGCTAACCAGGAGCCCGTTCAAAACCTGCAAGCAAGACCAGAGCCCAACAGCGCTCTCCTTTCCTGCCTCTGTAGTTCACCTTTGTGCCGTGTGAACTGTTTTCTCTTGCCTGTCCTGAATCTGCCCCACATTCAGCTTCCCTGGACATCCGCAACATCCATTTTCACTGGGTGTTCACTTTCATTGGACGTCCATCTTGACTTTCTCAGTCTGCTTTCTCCACACTGTGCATCATTGGATACACTTCTTACTCGCATCTTCTCTAAATCAAAAGCCTTTACAGTAGAGGTTTTCCACAGCTGCAGCTACTGAAGTACAGTGGTGCCCCGCAAGACGAATGCCTCGCAAGACGGAAAACCCGCTAGACGAAAGGGTTTTCTGTTTTTGAGCTGCTTCGCAAGACGATTTTCCCTATGGGCTTGCTTTGCAAGACGAAAACGTCTTGCGAGTGTTCCGATTTTTCCCCGCCCCCCCCTTTTTCTAAGCCACTAAGCCGCTAATAGCCTTTTAGCCGCTAATCCGCTAAGCCTTTAATAGCCGCTAAGCCTTTAATTGCCACTAAACCGCTAATAGCGCTAAGCCGCTAATAGGATTGCTTCACAAGACGAAAAAACCGCTAGACGAAGAGACTCGCGGAACGGATTATTTTCGTCTTGTGAGGCACCACTGTAGTCAGCCCAAAGAAACCTTAACAATCCTCCTTGCTATCTTTTTCAGAAGACTCTTTCTTATTATTTCAGGGACAGATGACCAGTTTATGACGAGGTAAATCTGGGGGCTTGCCTGCTTCTAAAAATGTGTGTAGTAAGAGTGCATCAGTACAGGTGACCAGGAATGACTGTTGACTTTTGTGGTTTTCATTACTCCAGTCCTGGCCATGGAGAAAACCCTTCCTTCCTTGTACCCGCCATATTGCTTTATCACTACTCCCTGATCCTTCATTAGAGAAGTAGATGGCAAATATATTCTCACAGTCCTAGAGCATTATTCATACTGATGGTGTCATTTCAAAGAGGTCAGTACAATGTTTTCCCCATATTTGGTTTTCTTCTTTTTCTCTTTAAAAGAATATCAAATTGCTTTTAAGCTGACAAAGTCCTCTGCTGCAGGACTATTAAACCTGCAAAACAATCTGTTGTGTGTAGTTTCACACTTTAGAATTCCCCTTGGGACAGAATTCACACAGAAATGTGACTTCAGAGATGTGACTACAGATTATTGTTTTAAAATCAAAACAAAAAGTTGAGGCGCAAGTCAGCAGTAGGCTGGTTATTAGGGTTACTGTAAATTTACAAGATCTTGCTATTGGCTGGAGCAGGACTCCTTTTAAGTTTTTCTCTCCTGTCCCTTCCTGTTTCCACCCATGTTCCTACCCAGTTTCAAGCAGCTATCAGCCTGCAAATATAGTAGAGTGGGAATTTTATTTATATATTATTATTTTCTCCAAAACATACTTATATTAATAAACTTATATTAATATTTTACAGTAACTCACAAAGTAGCAAATATGTACATCTTTTGAAATACATGAACACTTGGAATAAAAATCTCATGCTTTACAGTGGTGCCTCGCAAGACGAAATTAATTCGTTCCGCGAGTTTTGCCGTCTAGCGAATTTTTCGTCTTGCGAAGTACAGTTTTAACGGTTTAACAAAGTCGCAAGACGTTTTCGTCTTGCGAAGCAAGCCCATAGGGAAATTCGTCTTGCGAGGCAAATCGAAAACAGAAAAACCTTTCGTCTAGCGAGTTTTTTGTCTTGCGAGGCATTCGTCTTGCGAGGTACCACTGTATATTTAAATCTAAAGCCATGGGGGGAAAGGAAGGGGGACAATCGGATGTGAGATACCCATGTAGCAGAAGTTGCTCCCTGTTCTGGTCACAACACAGAGGCATCTTAAGGTCCAGAATAGTTTACTACTATAGAAGATAAGGCTTCAGTAAACAGTTCCAGACATTGATATATACATACAACTTGTAGGCTTTGCAGATACAGATACAGATATATACAAGTACAGAGTATTTCTTGCTCCAGCAATTCAAGACTTCAGCTTACTTCTCAAAATTGGCCCCAGCACCCGAAAGGCCCTGGACCCACTGAGCTGATATGCATTAATCACTTATATAGTTGGCACTGTGCCATTTTCATAGCAACTGGCTTGGGTGACCATGCACCTGCTGGCTTATCTCCTACACGGAGTGATTTACAATTATAAAGGAAACTAACCCCTTCCTCCGTGTCCAGTTACACCAACACTGACATGTCTACCACACAATGACATTTGACACAGGTAGATAAAATTCAAAGGAAGAATCAGGAGCACAGGAGTGTGTTCCCAATTCTTCCTTTCTCCCTTTGCAGGTGCAATTTAAAGTCAGGCCACAATTTCCATGTCAAGGTAACAGAAAAAGGTGCCAAATTCAGAAAAACACTGAATTCTACCAGAAGATGGAAAGGAAGAATTGCAAGTGCACTTAGGTGAAATAGGGAGGCGTGGTAGGCCTCATTAGGCATGTGGGCCAGGGGGTCCCCAGTGCTGCCCTAAGTCAACATAACTACCCATAGCAGGAGCACACCCTTGCTCCTGACCCCAGCTAGCAGTGAAGGGCAAGGATCCGAAGGGCATGATGTTTAGTGCCAACTCACAAGCACCTCGTCAGCATCACCAGGCTGTGAAAACTGAAACAGATCCCACAAAACATAGCTTGGTGGGGCTTTAGAAACCTCACTTGGGACTGTATCAGTCATGGCATCTAGCTTGCTACGAAGGTGAGGGATTTTGTTCTCAAAGTGCCTAATAAGCAACTCACAAAGGGTCCCTGAGGTGTCCTAGGCTCCATCGACCAATACAGGTGTTAGCACCCTATGGACTACCCTGAAGAGTTCTGCAAGGCCCCCTTTGTTGCTTTTGCCACCACAGTAGGAACAATTATGTGCTCTAGCCAATGTTCAGTCATCTTCACTGTGGGACTTCTACTACCTGTGCTGTACCTGTCACCTGGCCAGTTTCATCACATATACCTCCCCATTATACCTGGGAGTGATCCAGTGTCAGAGAGGGTGCTCAGGAGTGACAATTTCTCCCACCCTCTGCTTCTTCCAGTCCCATAGGGAGATGAGGGCCTCAGCATCCACCAGTTCTAGCCACCGGAAATTCTCCAGGGTATTCAGCAATCCATTGGAATCCATAAATCTATGGTCATCCTCATTTGCCCCCTACTACTATGGGAGAAGTTGGTACTGCTAGCCCAGGAAGTGTTCTGATCATGACAATGGAGTCACAGAAACCTTATTTCCAGACCGTCAACTGGGGCAAAAAACAAATTGAGGATATGACCTGCACTTTGGGTTGGCCTGGTGGCCACTTGAGACAGCTCCCTGGTTGTCACAGAGGCCATGAAAACCTGAGCCAGACCAAACACAGCAGCTTCAGTGTGGACATCAAAACCCCCCAGGACAATAATTCAGAGACCACCTCTACCAGCTCAGTCAACAAGGTGGTTGATAGACCAGTAGCACTTCCAGTCTTTCTCTTTAGCCTGACACCAGACACAGGCTCTCAGATGATGATGTCTCCCGATGAGCAGAATAGAAGATCTGAGGACTATGCACAGTGGCTTCTAAAACCTTGGGTCCCAACTGTTGTTGAACTACAACTCCCATCATCCCTAGCTAGCAGAACCAGTGGTCAGGAACATAGGCGCCGACTCCATGGGGCTTGAGGGGGCTCGAGCCCCCTCAAAAAAATTTTTGGGGGGGCTCAGCCCCCCCAATAATCTCGGGCGGGCGCCCTTCCAGCAGAGCGCCGCCGCCGTCCCCCGCCTCCTCCCCACCTGCTCCTTCGCCAGCCAGCCAGCCGCGCGCCCTAATCGGAGGCACTGCCGGAAATCCCGCGAGAACAGGGAAATCCCGACTGGCCACACCTCCCAGCCAGCCAATCGGCTGGCTGGGGGGGCGTGGCTTGCCTTATTTAGGGCCGGAGCCACTTTATTTGCATATTCATGAGCTTATTTATTATTCATGAGCTTTCCCGGGCCCCCCCCAATATTTTTTCTAAGTCCGCGTCCCTGGTCAGGAATGATGGGAACTGTAGTCCAATAGCAGCTGGGGACACATCTTGGAGAAACACTGGACTATGTCAACACACAGTCGACCTTCCAATCTTTGCATATTCTGCCCTGAGTACATAGGCAAGCAAGGCTGGGTAAGATTCACTCCTCCCAGCTTACCCACTCAGGTATTGGTGGTATACACTAGGTCAGCTCCTTCATCCACTATCAAGTTGTGGATGAGCAAGGTATTATTATGACCCAACTTGGCTTTCACTAACAGATCAGTCAAACTGGATGGTGTTATGGTTGTAGAGCAACCAGGAGCTTGATGCTGCAGGGTGAAAAAGAAGAGGGAGCCATGTAAAAGCATCTCTTATTATGGAATTCTCTTCCCCCAGGGCCATACCTACCTCAACCCATGATTGCTGGGATAGAATAGGCACCCCCATTTCTTCCCAACCCCACACTTCCCAGACACATAGCAAAGATACAAATTCATTATCACACAGCCATCTATGAAGTACCAATATGTCTTCTACTAATGATAAGCCGAACCATGGGTTAGTTCCCGCTAGGAATAGAAGAGCAAAGTGCCTATGAGTTTTCTTCCTCTGTAACAGCATACACACATTCACATTCAAACCATAGTTCAGCTTAACGGTGGTTTAAAGTGGTGTGTGAACGAGGCCAGCGGCTGATTTCTTTACATCACTCGGAATATTGAAGAAGGATTGCAACTCCTTTCAGATATTCATCCCTTAATTCTAAATGTGTGGAGATGGGGTGAAATAGCCAAACTTAGCATTTGTATGCTTCTTCAGAGCATTCAAAGGATTGTACAGTTTGAACGTTAGCAAAGGGGGAGGCAAGAGAGAGGTGGGGGAGGAAAGGTTGAGCAGTGGCAACAGCAGAAAAAAATGCACTGATGCATGTAACATGGTGCTACTTGAGCCTGGAGTTAGAAATGTGGGAGAGACATTTCAAAACTAATAATATTGGTGATTCATTTCACTCCAGTTAGGCAATAACTAAAGGTTCAAGGAAGGGGTTAGTTTTGAGGAGAGATTTGAAGAACATGAGAGAGGGCAAAAAGTGCAGATTCTTCCCTACTTGCCTTATGATTTTAATGATGATACGGGGGGAGCTTAAGTATCTTGAGTCCGGTGCTCATGCTTTAGCCGTTATAAAATGACAGCATTCTATGATAAATGTGAATTTCCTTCCAAATTAAATAGGGCCTCATTGTTAAAAGTTAAAATGTGTTGCTTGAGCTTAACATGTAGGTTGCCCACAAATATTGATGGTGCCAGACTTCAAGAATGATAAAACAAGAAATTTTGGCAGCTTCATTGCTGTATGAACCTTTTGCCCAGTTTTGCTGGATGCTTTGTGGTTTTGTTCCATTATTGGTTCATGTCTGGTTTCAAACTGCCAAAGCAAGCATTCAGGAGACTGCTTTTCACTGGTTTCTGAAAACCATAAAATCACCTCAAATTCTCATGATTGTTAGATCAAAACCACAGAAGATGGATCCAGATAGGCCACATTCAGCGTTTTCAGGCCATGCACATTTGGAAGACATTTCAGTTGGCTACTTCTGCAAAACTGAGATCTGGCTATAGCTTTCTCACAGCCTTGAGACTTCCCATAACAAACATAAGAAGCGTCCTCCTGGATCAAGGTCAATGGCCCATGTACTCCAGCCTCCTCTTCTCCCAGAAGCCTGTGGGAAGCTCACAAGCAGGACCTCTGATTCATAGGAAATGCCTCCTGCAGCCATTGTACCTAGGAGCCACTGACAGCCTCATGAGTTGTCTAATCTTTTAAAGCCATCCTAGTTGATAGCCATTTCGATCTGTTGTAGAAACAAATTCCATAGTTTAACTAGGCACTGCGGAAATGAGTATTTTCTTCTGCCTGTCCTGATTGTTCCAACATTCAGCTTTGTTAGGTGACTCTGGGTTCTGGTGTTATGAGAGAGAGAGAGAGAGAGAGAGAGAGAGAGAGAGAACACTTTCTCCACACCATGTGATAGAGGTACACATCTTATGCACCTCCCTCATGTACCCCCTTTTTATCTAAAGTAAAAAGACCCCAAAGTTGTAGGCCTTTGTTATAGAGGAATTGCTCCACCCTCTTAATCATTTTGCTTCTGCTTTTCTAAACCCTTTCCAACTCTACAAGGCCGTCTTGGAGGTTCAGTCTGCAGAACTCCTACTGTTCTCACATCATAGATTGGTACAATGGCATGATGAAATTGGCAGTTCTATTTTCAGTCCCATTCTTAATGATCCCTGACATAATTTGCCTTTTTTTGCTGCTGCTGCTAAGTTAGCACCTTCACACACACACACACACACACACACACACACACACACTTTTATTGGTTTTTTAACATATCATTTCCAACAATCATTTAACATAACAATATTTTAGACTTCGGTCAACAACCTCTGAAGATTTTCCATTCTTTATCACTTGTTCTGCATTTCTTAATTTCTCTATTACTTTTAATTATCATTAACTAATAATGATATGATTAATAATACCATTAATTAATTATCATTAACTAATAATTCTTTTCATAGTCTTTCTTGCAATATTTCAAGTAGTCCTCCTTACAGTACTTCTTGCAGTTCATTACAAATGCTTTTCAAATAGTTCAAATATTTACTCCAATCTTCTAAGAATCTCTGGTCCCACAGGTTTCGAATCCTTCCTATTAATTTATCTAATGCTGCACAGTCCATTAATTTCATCTGCCATTCTTCTTTTGTCGGTAATTCTTCTTTCTTCCAGTTTTGTGCCAATAATATTCTTGCTGTCACTGCATTTAAAAATGACTTATCCTGTCTATTAATATCATCCCCTACAATGCCAAGTAAAAATGCTTCTAGTTTTTTAATAAATGTATATTTCAATATCGTTTTCATCTCATTATATAGCTAAGTTAGCACCTTCATGACGCTATCACTGCGGGTTCAGCTCTCACTAGCATGTATGGGGAATTAAAGAGTTTTGGGGCCCAGGTGTGCATAACTTTACACTTGCTTACATTGAATTTAATTTGCCATTTTACTGCCTGTTCTCTCAGTTTGGACCAATTCTTTTGGCCTGCCTCATAATCCCTTTTTGCTTTAACCACCCTGAACAATTCAGTACCATCCGTGAACTTGGCTGCCTCACTGTTCACCCATCACTCTAGATCCTGGGTTGCCAGTGCTGTGCTCTTCCGATGCGATAGGACTACAACTCCCATCTGTCCCTACCGGCATGGACAAGGGTCAAGGGTTGTGGGAGTTGTGTTGGCTACACCAACGTTTATCATTAATGAACAATTTGTGTGTGGAACAACTCAGCCTCTCATCATTGTTGATCTTTTATTATTTTTGTAAACCGCTTTGGGTGTTAATTTTCTTTTTCTTTTTTTAAAAGATATTTATTAAAGTTTCCAATTTTTTACAAACAAAAAGAAAAATCAAACATAAAAATATTAAAAACATATAAATTTCATAGCTTATTTTCTCATGTCTTATTTCCCCGACCTCCTCATACCTCGCCTTCTTGTATACCCAGTTTAAGTTGTTTATACAGCAAATCCTTATCTCCAAATCTTAAATTATTATCGCTTTAAGTTCTTGCTTACAGAAAAAAAGTCCTTTTATCATAATTACAGCTTGAAACCACTTAATTTCAATCCAACATCATTCAACATTCCTTAATTTTGCAATATTTTTGTAAGTAGTCCTTAAATTTTTTCCAGTCTTCTTCTGCCGACTCTTCTCCCTGGTCCCGGATTCTGCCAGTCATTTCTGCAAGTCCCATAGAGTCAATCAGCTTCATCTGCCATTCTTCCAAAGTGGGTAGATCTTGTGTCTTCCAATACTTTGCGATACTCTTGCTGCTGTTGTTGCATACATAAAAAAGTTCTATCCTTCTTTAGCACCAATTGGCCGACCATGCCCAGGAGAAAGGCCTCTGGTTTCTTCAAGAAGGTATATTTAAATACCTTTTTCAGTTCATTATATATCATCTCCCAGAAAGCCTTAATCCTTGGGCACATCCACCAAAGGTGAAAGAATGTACCTTCAGTTTCTTTACATTTCCAACATTTGTTATCGGGCAAATGGTAGATTTTTGCAAGCTTGACTGGGGTCATGTACCACCTATATATCTTTTTCATAATATTTTCTCTCAAGGCATTACATGCCGTAAATTTCATTCCGGTGGTCCACAGGTGTTAATTTTCTTTACAATCAAGCGCTGTATAAATTTTACAAAATGAAAATAAATATATATACTGTATAGATTTATAAACGTATGCTTTCCCCACAAATTGCCTTCACCAAGGGGCTTACAGAACAGAATAGCCAAATGAGTATAGAACCTTATAAAACAATACTGCAAAGCCTCATAAGAACAATTTGAAATACAAAGCACAGTTGCAGTACATTAAGCAACATTAAAAACCCTCAGTAAAGACCAGCAAAGATAAAATGCAGAACAATCACACTTTCAAAACTCCAGAAGAGCATCAGCAATTAAAAGCAGATTAAAATAGATAAATATTTAAAGGCCATGTGAAAGCGACTAAAGAGGTCCCCAAAATCACACCCTGGGGGAGAGGGGAGTTCTACGAAGTAGCTACAAGATTACTACTATTTTCTCATTTTGTATCTAGATCCCAAATTAAAACCTGGATTTCAAATGCTTCTAATGGTATGGAAGTCTTTGGGTTGGGAGCAGCTTGCACCACGGCTGCATACACACCACCCTGGCATCTAATTGCAGCAGAACAACCACACATTGCAGTTTGCAAGGCTTTCAACAACTCTTGCTTTGTAGAGTCCGGCAAAGGCAGCAAGAGTTTCCCACACTTCATATTTCCCCTCCCCCCCCCCCGCCCCACTCACCCGCTCAGCTTTATTCCCTTTCCCATGCTTTCTTTTCAAGTCAAGGCTTATTGGTACATTTATTGACCCTCAACTGTGGACAGTATCTCTGATTTCTTCCCATATTGTCGGCATTTATTAAAGGCATAAATCCCTCTGCTTTAACAGAAGAGGGACATTTTGTGAAATTGTTAAAATAAGAGCCCCTTCTTTTTCTTTCTTAATCAGAATTACTTTTACGTATACACTAGCTGTTACTCTTCAGGTCTACTTATATATTCTGCTAGGGGATCAGAGGAATATTATTGCATCTACTCATTTTCGCTGGCTGTCACCCAGCAACCTGTAACATCGCTGCTTAAGTCGTGTTTGACTGATACCGATGAATTGTTGTAAAAGGCTTTTCATAAACCATAGGTAATCTATGAGTGTGAGATTTACTGCTGGTTGCAGTTCTATGCCAAATCCATAGCTTTTTGTGTTTTTTAATAATGTAGTCATTTGACATTTCTAATCATTCTGTAATGTTAAACTGTTGGTACTCCCAATAAATTGCTTTAGGTAGAAACTTTTTTTAATTCCCTGATTTTTGTATACCTGGTTTTTCTTAGAATTTATTTAGGATTATGTTTGCAATCTATTATAGCTGCTCGTGGAAGACGTCCCATGAAATTTTATTGCATAGTCACACATCAGAATTAAACATCAAAGTAGACTTATTTGCAAGGGTAAGGAAGACCTACTGAATAAACCCTTTTAGTGTTAAAGTTAAACCCTTTTAGTGGCCCACTGATTAAGAACATGTTCAACACCCTCTCATTGAAATTCTTGGAGCTGAAAACAATGCTTAAACTTTGACTAGATCTGCTTTCTCAAGATAATAAAGAGTAGGTTGGTGTCCATATTTCAGCCACGCAGGCAAAAGCAAAAGGCGTCCCATTCTCTCTTAAAATTAGTGAATTCTCTACATGCACATCCTGGTTCTATATTTTTTCACTTTTGAGCTCTTGTGTGTGTACTAAATCTGCTAAATCAGGGATTTTTTGGTGGCGGCGTGGCGGTAACTTAAACTCATGTCAGAAGTATGGCAAAGAGGTTCAGTTTTGTATAAGATCCATCTTAAGCCCATGTGCAAATTAATGAACTGAGCCCTATGTGATTTTTCGTGATAAAGCAGTTGGCTGGGAACAGGCCTGCTCAAAGAGCTGCACCTTTAAAGAGGAATTCTAGGGTTTCTCTCCCTGCCCCTCTTTCTAAAGAGTCGATACTCATGCCGTTGAAACTGTATTTAATTTCAAAAAGTGGTTTGCATGGGGTCTTACTGTTCAAGAAAAACAGGCTCCAAACCTTGTTATATACTTCTCTGTATTGCCCTATACTACTTCTTGTTATATCCTAACCTGGATTGTCTGATCAGATACCTGCCAAATAGGTATCTTTATCTCAGGGTCATGGATTCGAGTCCCACGTTTGGCAAAAGGTTTCTGCATTGCAAGGGGTTAGACATAGATGACCATCGGGATCCCTTCCAACTCGCAGTTCCATGAAACATACTGAGTTTGAGCCATATGAATGTCATAACCATTTCAATTCTGTCTAAGTACAATGGAATGGAATATACAAAAGACAAGAGGACAACACTGATCTGGAACCCCCATGTGGTGGGTTGGCAGGGGAAACATGTTGGATGGGGAAAGCGTTAATGACCTCTACTGCTGATCTCTACATTTCTCCTCCAGATTGCCTCTCCTGAAGCTGCTTCACCATAGAAGTGATTGTTAGAATTTTATGTAATATGTTGGGTCATAACATAGTTCAAGTCTAACACATCTTGCAGATAATGCAAATAATCCAAGAGTCTTTTATAAACATGAGTTAAGAATGGCTTTATGGAAAGCCTTGGGATGATGAACTGCAATCAGTCACCTTCTAGATTGAAATTTCCTCTGCCACACATGGGAGAAACTTAGAAATCCCTTCCACGGAAGGTAGCATTCAACTATGTTTCACTCAGAGCAACTTATTGAAATGAATAGACATGCAGTAACTTAGCCATGTTTATTCATTTCAGTGCTGTACTCTGAGTAAAACTCTGTCTCAAAATTGCTAGCAGCATATTGGCATTTATGGCTCTTGTAAACATGGTACCGCATGCTTTGCTAATTTCTTCTTGTAGCATTCAGATTCCTATAGCAAAACGTGTGTCAGAACATCATTGTGCTGAGTTTCCCTGTCCACACCCCCTTGGCTGCCACTTTTGACAAAAGGGAAACTTGAAGCACATCCCATCCCATGACTTGTTTTGTAGGGTTAAAGGTAAAGGGACCCCTGACTGTTAGGTCCAGTCGTGGACGACTCTGGGGTTGCTCGCTCATCTCGCTTTATTGGCCAAGGGAACCGGAGTACAGCTTACGGGTCATGTGGCCAGCATGACTAAGCCGCTTCTGGTGAACCAGAGCAGCGCACAGAAACACCGTTTACCTTCCCACCGGAGCGGTACCTATTTATCTACTTGCACTGATGTGCTTTCGAACTGCTAGGTTGGCAGGAGCTGGGACCGAGCAATGGGAGCTCACCCCATCATGGGGATTCGAACCGCCGATTGGCAAGCCCTAGGCGCCACCCGCGCTGTAGGGTTAGTAGGTGTTAATAGGGAAGAAAGGAAGAGGAGATGGGGGAAGAATGTCTCGTTAAGGACCAAGAAACAACTACTAGATAAAAACACAGTTTAGCCCAATGAGTAAAATCAGCACAGTTACTGCTCTTGTTTACTGATTCATTTTACTGCTGCTTATTATTTACTTCACAAACACTATACACTTGCATGTATTCTGCCATTACTATTATTTTATTGTGTTGTAATGAAGTTGCACTTTTCATGGAATGAGACCTAATACCCATTCCTCATTATTGCAAAAGTTATAAAAAAGTGTTGCAGCTTTCCCTTCCCTGTGTTTGCCCAACCACCATTTGACATCACACAAGCACTGGGAAATTTCAATGACACAGCTTGGAATGGGTTCAGTGACCTCAATTATGCCCTCCCCACCCACTCCAAACTCCTTTCAATTTGCAAAAAGCTTTAAGTGGACAAAACCCAGATGCCTTTTGCTTGTAGTTCAGTAAGAACAGATTGGGCATGTAGATTCCTGTCAAAGTGATGTATGTAGTTCATTTTCCATTAACTCTTTCTGTAAATGAAAGGATTTGAAAATTTCAATTTCAAGTCCAGTGCTGTGCTTTGATTTTCTGTGGCTCCATCCCTCCCAATAGTGTGTCAAGAGCAATCTCCCCCCCCAATGAATATTGAAAAGCCATCTCTGGATAATGGCTGATGAGCCATTAAAATATTAGCTCTGCAGAAATCGCAGGGTCTTGGCTCCACATAATATGTTTTGGGTGGGGTATGACTGCTTGAGTCTGTTTTAAAATGTAATATGTTGTTAGCTGAAGCAGTAGCCTTTCAAAATCTGCATTTAAAAATCTCCCTTACTCTCTTCTTTATTCCTCATTCTAAATATGTCTATTGGAAGTAAAG
This sequence comes from Podarcis liolepis, assembly GCF_965112155.1. Lineage (NCBI taxonomy): Eukaryota > Metazoa > Chordata > Lepidosauria > Squamata > Lacertidae > Podarcis > Podarcis liolepis. Next base: position 4,903,665 of record NC_139556.1, read on the forward strand.
CCCATTAATTTCAGTGGGCCTTTCCAGTAAGAAAACAGTTCTTACAGTTCTTAACCGTCAAATTCCTTGGGACTTATTTTCAAGTCAACAATGCATACAGTTTGCAGTTGAAGTTTAAGACAGTCATAAAGCCCTTGTGATAAACATATTGATGTTGCATGCTTAAGGACAGATTGCTTACATGGCTTTGTAACGTTATGCAGGATACTTAGAGGACTACAATGTGTTGTGTTATTCTCTCCCTCTTTCCCTCCTTACTCCTTCCCTCCCTACTCCTTCTCTCTCTTTCTCTGTCTTTCTTTCATTTCTCAGAAACATGTGCTGTCAATAATGGAGGCTGTGACCGCACTTGCAAGGACACAGCAACAGGAGTACGCTGCAGCTGTCCGGTTGGATTCAACCTACAACCTGATGGGAAAACATGCAAAGGTCAGCTTCTGTTTGCTTTTCAATGCATCATTTCCCTTTAGCAGTTTCAGTACCAGAGGTTAAATGTACAGACATATAATTGACACACAGACCTGAAGGATCTTAACCATGGGTAGGCAAACTAAGGCCCAGGGGCCGGATGCGGCCCAATCGCTTTCTCAATCCGGCCCACGGACGGTCCAGGAATCGGCGTGTTTTTACATGAGTAGAATGTGCCCTTTTATTTAAAATGCATCTCTAGGTTATTTGTGGAGCCTGCCTGGTGTTTTTGCTTGAGTAGAATGTGCCCTTTTATGTAAAATGCATCTCTGGGTTATTTGTGGGGCATAGGAATTCGTTCATTCCCCCCCCCCAAAAAAAATATAGTCCAGCCCCTCACAAGGTCTGAGGGACAGTGGACCGGCCCCCTGCCGAAAAAGTTTGCTGACCCCTGATCTTAACACTGCAATAAGCAATCACAACTTGATTGTATAGTTTCCCCTTCTATCTCTGGTTATTTTTGTTACAAACTGGTTTTTTGTGTTGTGTCCCTGATGTTCTTCTAAATTATCTATTATGTCCTTTGGATAATTACATTGGTGGGTGAAGAATTACAATAGAAATCTCCCTATATTTTAATTTTCGCATAATGTTTCTGAAACCTAGTGAGGTGTTTTTTTTCTGATGAAGGGGAAATGATTTGAAGGTATAGATTCCAACTTGGAAAACTACATATTTTTGCGAGTTATGTAAAGTCTGAAAAATAAAGACATTCAGAAGGTATTAATGGCCAGTTTGAAACAATAAAAAGTTGAGGCCAAAGCTAAGATTCTTAGAGAGCTGTATGACAAGTAACAATATGCGTGTGTGTTTGAGTGTACACAGACAGATATTCATAAATTTATATATTTGCTACTGTGATGGACAGTGGCTCACCAGGGTGTTCAATGGAAGTCTTTCCCAAACTTGCTAACTAGAGATTCTTCTAGCTGGAGATATCAGCGAACAGGCTTGGCACCTTCTGCTTGCAGAAAATGTGCTCTTCCACTGGCCTCTGTAGACCCTCTGTTTGCCACATCTTGAAAAATGTGGGGTGGTCATCACAGTAAAATCGATAAGTGAATGGCACACATCTTGAAAGGTTGCTTATAGCCCTGTATGAAGACCTACTGTATATTTATCAACATATAGGAGCTTAGGGTGGAATTTACTAACATCACAAAGGGGTCACATATAATGAATGATGGACTTCTATGATCATTTATAAATTGATGTACAGGTGATTGGCTCCTGTGCTTCATTGAAATTGTGGTTTTTTAAAAAATAATAATATTGTTTTTGCATTTTCCATTTTTCTGTTTACACATCATAGTTTACCATCCTACATAATTTCTGTGCAGACTTCCTAACCTGACCTTCCATGGCATTCTTGATAAACCTAGCATTGCTGTTTATCAGTTTATTAGTCCACCCTACTTTCCCATTCTAATCCCTCATTGTATTTAACTGTTGTTCACAACATTATCCCTACTTGTAGATTGATTTTAGTATATATATATATTAATATTCCGCAAAACTGTCCCTCTCATCCTTTGTCTTTTTTCATCTGGATTCCTTATTTTGACAGTCATATGTGCAAGTTCTGCGAGTTCTGTCAATTTGTACAGCCATTGTTCTTTGGTGGGGGTTTCTCTGTATTTCCAACTTCTAGTATACACTATTCTGGCTGCTAAAAAAATAAGTTTCATAAAGAAATAAGCTGTGTGTCTTCCTAGGGATCTCATCACTAATTATTGCTAATAGAAAGGCTTCAGTTTTTTTGGGGGGGGGGGGAAATGTGATTTGAAGAATTCTTTTGAGCTCATCATAGACCATCTCACTGTATTTTTGGGCATGTTTCCACTGCCACCACATATGTATGAAAGATCCCTCAGCCTCTGAACATTGCCAACACAATTTGGACCCTCTTTTGTACATTTTAACAAGTTTACTGGGAATTAAGTACTACCTGTAAAACATTTTTTGTATTTTTTTTTCTTTATCAAATAGCAAGCTGAAAAGTTCATAGTTTTCCCCCAAAGTTTTCCCCAAACCAAAATGTCAATGTTCTGTCCAAGAGCTTTAGCCCAGTGTGTCATTATGGACTTGACCATTTTGTCTTTGGTCTCCCGTTCTAGTAAAAATTTATAAAGTTTGGATATTAATTTTTTTTTGTTTCCCAATATTGTTTTCCCATATTCTGATCCTCCTTCCAAAAATCCTTTTTCTTTATCTTTTCTGAAAACCTCCTTTAATTGAAAATATTGAAACCAATCTGAGACATACCGGTAGTTTTGTACATCTTCTCTTTTTTTTAGTCCTCTAGTACCCTCTCTAAGCTCAAGGAGGTCCTTGTATGTACCCCAGTTCTTATTCATGTTTACATTCTTAGCTGCCACTGCCTCAATGGGGGATATCCACCAGGGGCCCCTTCCTTTCTAGGAGGTCTTTATATCTTGTCCAAACGTGGTATAGGTTCTTTCTTATCATGTGGTTGTGGAATCCCTTGTGCACTTTAGTTTTGTCATAATATAGGTAAGTGTGCCATCCATACACCAAATAGAATAGAATAGAATAGAATAGAATAGAATAGAATAGAATAGATTCTTTATTGTCATTACACAAGTGCAACATTGCACAAAGTGCAACGAAATTGGATGCCATCCCTTAAAACAACAAAAGCAAAACAACAACAACAACCAAACAAACCACATTCCAGCCACACCCACACCACACCCATCAAACTCCCAGGTCACACTATCGAGTTACAGCATTCAAAAAGGCCACAGCTCTTGGATAGAAACTGTTTTTCAGTCTATTTGTCTTTGACTTGATGTTTCTATATCTCCTGCCAGAAGGCAGTAGTGCAAACAGACCGTGTCCCGGGTGAGATGAATCCTGCAGGATGTTATTTGCTTTCCTAAGACAACGGGAACCGTACAGTTCTTCCAAAGATGGGAGAGGATGACCAATAATCCTTTGGGCTGTGGTTATGACCTTCTGGAGCACCTTCCTCTCCCTAGCTGTACAACTGGAGAACCAAGCACAAATACAGTATGTAAGAATGCTCTCTATGGAGCCTCGGTAGAAGGACACCAGCAGTCTCTCACTCAGATTGTTCTTCTTTAAAAGTCTGAGGAAATAAATTCTCTGCTGGGCCTTCTTCACCAGAGCAGTGGTATGTGCGCTCCAAGTCATGCCCTGATCGATAGCTACTCCCAAAAACCTGAATTCCGCCACCCTCTCCACCCGTTCCCCGTTGATATACAAGGGCTGAATGTCCGCCTTTTTTTTTCTGTAATCCACCACCAATTCCTTGGTCTTAGCCGTATTAAGAGCCAGATTGTTCTCTCCACACCAAACACAGAGCCGCTCCACCTCGTCCCGATAGGCGGACTCATCCCCTCCTGAAATGAGCCCCACCACCGTAGTGTCATCAGCAAACTTGATGATTTTGTTGCTGGAATAGATGGCTGTACAGTCATACGTATAGAGAGTGTAGAGCAGGGGACAAATCAAATCCTTCTAAGTCCAGAGTATTTATGTTTTTCAGCTCCAACCAATCAATCTTACATCCAACAAGCAAGCCGCCTCATAGTACATTTTCAGGTCTTTGTGGTATTATAATTTGTTGAAAGCAACCCAGAGTAGCTGGGGCAACCCCCCCGCAAAACCCTACTTCTAAAGGTTGGAGGACTCTGGATCAGAATGGCATGTTCAGTAGGGCATAAACTGAGGCAAGGGATTTAAACCCTAATCAGTTCCCCAGACTTGGCATTTTGTATGATATACAGTAGCTAGTATAGCATCCTTTAGTGTTTTTCTACAGTCTTCTATTCAAAACATGGGCTTTCTGTCTTGTACAAAGCTTAGCTTTGATTTCATTGCTGATCTGTGGATGGAAGATCTTTCCTATAATTGATCTGATTCTTTAAGGAACAACTGGTGGAGTCTCCTTCTTTGGAGGTCTTTAAGCAGAGGCTTGACAACCATATGTCAGGAGTGCTCTGATGGTGTTTCCTGCTTGGCAGGGGGTTGGACTCGATGGCCCATGTGGTCTATTCCAACTCTATGATTCTATGATTCTAACTGTAGTAGGAAAGGACATCAAAGATCCCGGTATTATTGGTTGTCTTTTAGGACTGGCATATTGCATAGGGACTTGATTCTGTACTATGCTAAATAGAAGACAATGCTGTAATGATTGGTATACTATTTATAATCAACATTTTGGCTTAGATTCATGCCACTGTGTACATCATAATGTCTTAACTTGTCTGTGATTTACCGCAACTGAATGGGTGAACTTCCTTTGTTGGAAAACATGGTGTTTGAGATGAAGTTTGGGTTGTATGAAAGCAATGTAAAACAACTAGAAGTTGTTTTATTCCCTAAGCAAGCCAAGGAATTAAAGTAATTGTAAGTGCACACTGAGACAGGGAAGCTCAACTTCATATATCCATTGTTGGGGTCTAGGCGGGCCATGATTGACCTGAATGAAGAACTTGGGCTTGTGGTGCATAGCTCTGTGTTGATCCAGTGTGTGGCAACTATAAAAAGGGGTTGCTGGATTCCATGTTATATTAGAAAAGGGATCGAAGGTAAAAGTGTCAATATCGCAATGCCTCTGTACAAATCCATGGTGCGACCATACTGCCGTGTCTCATAAGAGATACTGCAGCACTGGTAAAGGTGCAGAAAAGGACGACCAAGAGCAGGGGTCTGCAACCTTTAAGACAAAAAGAGCCACTTGGACCCGTTTCCGAAGGAAAAAAAAACTGGGAGCCGCAAAACCATTGCGACATTTAAAACAAATATATCTCTGGAGCCGCGATCTGACAGCGGGTGGGAAGGTGACGTTGGGACGGTGCGTGACTAATGTACGCACCGCCCCCATGCGACGTCACAGCCAGTACAGCGCCCGCCACAGTGGGGAGTGTCGGGGCGCACAATGCACCTCCTCCCCTCGCTAGTATCCGCCCCGGAGCCGCGGCAAAGGTGTAAAAGAGCCACATGCGGCTCTGGAGCCGCAGGTTGCAGACCCCTGACCAAGAGGATCAAGGGAAGGGAGCAACTCCCTTGTGAAGAAAGGGAAGGGGGAACATAACAGGTATATAAGGTTATGTATGGTGTGGAGAAAGTGGTTAAAGGGATGTTTACCCCATCTCTCATAACATTAGACCTTGGGTCGTTCAATGAAGTCAAGGCAGACAAAAGCAAGGACTCGTTCACATACAGTTTGGAATTCACTGCCAGAAGATACGGCGATCAGGATTAGAAAAAAAATCATGAAAAATATGTCTGTCCGCAGTTATGAGTCTTGCTTCCTAGAGGCACCAGTTGGGCCGCTGTAGGAGAGGGTGGTGGGCGAGGTGCACCTTCTGTTGTTCTCAAGTCCTCATCCATCATTGCAGGAACCCAAGCTGTGGAACAGAATGAATTGCATTGGGTAACATCCATGCGTTTTCATAGGAGGCTAAACAAGGAGGTTGAAAAGGGTTGTCACTGTTAGCTCCCAGGATTTTCGAAATAAATTGTACCTTGGATTTTCTTGGAAATTGATATTTATTGTGGTACATTTTTCTTATATGTGTTTTATTTATTTGGGACAGAATTCAGTTATGACCACCGAGGGGCTCTAGTTTATGGCAGAAGCCGCCCTAAGGAATGTAAGAAGCAACCAAAATGTGGCAGAGCAAGGGAGGAGCACATTTATGCCTAATCCTATTCCTGCCCACCAAAAAAAAGGGTTGAACGAGGCCCCTCCCCCACACTGCCACCACAGAGTGTAGGATATATTGTGGATCAGCACACAAGTTATATAAATCCCACCCACCTACAGGGAGACCAGAATTCCGATAATAGGTGCCTCAGGTTGTGTACAGCCAGAGTACACACAGGAGAACTCTGGGGATGGGAAGAAGAAAGAGGGAGCCCTTTGCACAGACGGGCTTTCTTCGGAATGCTCGGAGGAATTCGAACATGTGACTAACTCTTCTCTGCCTAGAACCCTAACAGGTACCTGCCCTTCAAATGCCAGACGCAAGCACCCAACCACAGCCCCGTCCAAAGAAAGGGACAGAGTGCCCCATACAGGTAAGCAATGGGAGGGAGCAGCCGTGCTGTGGTGTACAATTGCAGCAACCCTGTCCCATGTTCTGCCCTTTCTTTTGCCCAAACTGAGCTGCTGTGAGACTCTTCTCCCCAAAGAGCTGGGAGCAGGGTCTGTTAGGCAGGGCGAGCCCTCAGCATCAACCGCTCACGAGCGATTTTGCCTTGCAGAACCACAGCCCCGACCCACGGAGGAGAGCGAGCTGCCACAGCATACAGTGTTCAGCTGCAATCACCAAAGGAGAATCGTGGCCTTAGTCCCTGTGTTTCTCAGGGACTCAGAAGGCACTACCCCGCTCCCTCCTCACGAGAGCTGGAGCCACGAGGGACTCTGCGCCTGCTCCTCTGTTCCGGGTTGAGCCGCTGTCCCAGGCATGGGAGCCCTGCTGGTGGTTAGTGACCCCGTATGTGTGCCTTTCCCTTTCAGGATCTCCTGCATCCTGGATGCTGTTCAATATAGACTTTGTGTCTGCCACTTGTCTTGTTTCTTTGTTGCTTGGGGTTGGTAGGGAGGGATCTTTCTCTCTTCCTTTCTCTCTGACTTCAAAATGGGACTCGGAGGTGGGAAGCTTGATGCTGTCAAGGCCAGTGGCCCCTCCACACTCTCCTCATGCCCACTGCCTGGTCTGTGAGGGACTGGACCTGTTAGAGGAGTGGGTACTGTCCGCATGGTGTCTTCATGTGGGGTCCTTCTTCACCATTTCTGGCAGGGAGTCATGCCCTGGAATTGAAACATGGACCCCCTGTTCCACCAGGCTATGACTTTTCTTGCGGCGCACACTCTCAGGGCGTTGATGACTTAGTTTGTGGGGAGACAAATGCCTCGTGGTGTGTCTGCTATGGCTGTGTCCGTAGGACACATCTGTTCTTTCTGCAATATGGCTTTGAGTCCAAGGAGCTCCTTCTCTTTTGCCTCTGACAAGATGGTTGCTGGCCAGGCATGTGAAAAATAAGTGTGGCCTGCACAAAGTGCACACCTGTCCCGAGGGAGCTGTCTGGGTGCTGTGACATCTCTCATTCCTTCCCTTTGTGTGTTGTGATCGCAAGCAGTGTGTGGTATACAAGGAATTATCCATATGTATGCTGGGGTGCCTACAACGCTTGGGCGTTGTTGTCTTGCTGCCTGTGTCGCACAATGGATGGTGCTATGGCATCGTTATATCTGGTAGTTTGCATGTTGTATTTGGGGTGGAGTGGAAGGACATAATAGGATGTCTGTCTCACTGTCAGCATGAGTGAATTGGCCGGATCCAGCTGACGTGGGGCACCATTGCCATTTGTCCACTTCCTCTCCACAACCTCTCCACTTTATCTCCAGAACATGACCACACTGTGATCGGTGGTGGGTCCTGGCAGGGTTGTCATGGGCATGGGAATGAGGTGGGGTTGTTGTCGACAAATCCTCTGGGTCCTTGAGCTCACTGGAAGCAGACACCAATCCCGCTCATACAGAGAGCATACAGAACTGTCAATAGCTACAAAAGAAGTTGTCCCTGCAAGAAGCTGAGAGTCAACAAAAGCCTTGCGTAGTCTGATGAGGCCTGTTGTGTGGCATGCTCCGACCCTTTCCTGATTTTGTAGACTGTGACACTTGTTTGAGGCCAGGGGGTGGGACAGAGGTACTGTGGGGGTGTCATCCTTTGAGTCCAAGGATGGCAGAAGAGCTGTGACCTCTGGCCAATAAGGTTATGAGGAAGTAGGCTGAACCTCGTCTTATCTGAGTTCTCAGGTGTGCACAGCAAGGTCCCAACTTCATGGGTCATGGTGGTTGCACCACTCTGTGCTTTGCACAGCTCTGTTTTTCCCTGTCTTGTTCTGGGCTGGATACATGTAAGGCATGGCAGGTGTTGCGTTAGCATGGCGACATTGGAATACTCTCCATAGTGTATTGGAGCGTATGATTGCCCTATTTACTTATTTGCTTGTTTAATTAAAGTAGCTTTATACCCACCTAGGGTGGTTATATTTATACCTTGCTTTTCAGCCAAAGTGGCTTCAAATCAAAGATACAGTGTTAGATGCTAGGGACACATGGGTGTATGTATGACATTTTCTTGTCAGAATGATGAAGGGGCTGCATTATAAAACTATATTTTTGAGGTCATCAGAGAAAAGAATTATCGCCAAGTAAAAGGTATAGCTCAGCTTCTCTCTGTGTGTATATGCAGAGATGGTGATATTTATGTGATATGACATCAATTTCTTTTGGATTCATCAGCTTCAGAGTACACAACTCCTGGGTTGTATGTGGAGGGGAGTTTTATAAAGTGTGCAGGGTAGAGCCTGTTCCAGACTGTGCAAGCATAATAATTTTCCACAAATGGCCTTGGACAATGAGCGTCTCCATCTGTCTTCCTCATCTAGACCATGGTACTAAAACTGTGTCACTACCATCCCCAGTATTTTCCATCTCAGGACAAATGCATCCTATCCTGCAATATCATCAATGTGGTATATTCAATTGATTCATTATTATGAATTATTCTCCCAGTTAGTGATGTTCCTGAGTGAGTGTTAGTCCTAATGTAGCCAAAATGGCTCCACACATATAAAAGAGCAAGGTATCAACAGAATTGAGGGGATCCCACGGTTTGCAGAAGGACAAAATACATTTAGGGGGGAACATAAGAAGGTAGCTTTCCCCTGCCCTCCGCTGAAAGCCAAGACAATGAAGATTGGACATGCTCAGTGGTAGGAGAATTCTTACCTCCTGGGGAGGGGAAAAGGAATGTAACTTCCTGGAGGATGGCCTGGCTGATTGGCACTCCATACCACAACATTTTGTTGCAGATTGCAGATTTAAGTAATGTTCAACACAGTGAGATGTACTTCTGAATAAATATGCATAGGAAGAGGTTGAACTTTATGTTTTGTCTTGCGGTGGCAGGGAGAAATAAGGCAAGCTTTGGAGTTCGGGGCCTACTGCTGTCCTTTAGTAAGCAATGGGCTTTCAAGGGGAAATAAAGAAGGAGGCTAAACTGCATTTTGAAGTAATGCGTAACTATATATTTATTTTGGTCAACGACCAGTAGAGAAATTGAAGCAATGCACATCAGCATCTAAATGGGAGACCCGGTATGACCAAAAGGTCCAGAACCTAAAATTAACTGCCAGAACGTAGAGCAAGTAACATTTCTGATGGGGATTCTCTTGAGCACTTTGGACAAAACAACAAATATTGGAGAAATATTGGAAGGGCAGATTGTGAACAACCGTCTTTTCAGAAACCTTACAGGACACCAGAACAAGAACACCCAACTTTGGCTGCAAGGATCGTGCACCCCAAAAAGGTAAGCAAGGGAGAACTCCATGCCTCTAAAGGATGACTGTTATAAATTTCTCCCATGTACAGAAGACCCTGGCAGCATGTGGCTGAGCGACCCTTCCTCTCTCAACAGCTACAGCTGTGTTTCAAACACAAAGAACAGAGGTTAAGCATACACTGCAAAAGAGACATTGCATGCAAGTAAGCTTTCACTACAAACCAGTGAAAGCAAGTGAAACCCTCCTGTCTTTCGCCACAAGCACAAGAGACCCCACTGCTGCTGACTAATCCCTTTTACCATAGGAATGGAATTTTCTGAAAATCTCAGTGTTAAACTTACCTGCACTGGGTTGTTTTTTGTTTTTTTTCTAATTCCCGTCTTGCTCTTGGATCTCAACAAGAAATGAATTGTTTTTACTGGTTCTGCTAAAAACATAAACAATTCTTGGAGTATTATACACATTATTACACATATTCATACACATCTACACATCGGGTTCCCAATGTAACCGGCACATAAGAGATACAACAATGAACATAACTGCAAATTCCTGAAAACAGAGAGGGGAAGGAAAGAAGCTCCGTCAGTCAATGCAGTCATCTCAGTTCCTTGTTAGCCTGTGGCAGCCCCCACCGCTTTTGACACTTGTACTTCCAGCTTAGTGGGCATTGATCCACAAATTCTTGGCTTCTGTGCAATTTCCTTGCCAGGTGCTGGCTTCATTCTTAATCTGCCTTGACTGAAATATATAGAGTCTAATCAGTTGAGCATTTAATCACATTAGACACAACATGTATAACTGACAGAGCAGGAGATTTATTGGATATAAGCTGATTTAAGAGTGGAAATTCATAAGGAGCTCTGAACACAGTGAGATTGCAGTGCCAGCAGCAGCCTCAGGAAATTCAGAGCTAGGTTTCCTCGGGCATTAATTTGGGCAAAGGAGGGAGGTGGAATTGGTATCAATTATCCTTATTGTTCTAAATAAGATTATTACGTCGTTTGAATAACTGTGATGTTTTTTAACTTGGTTCTCTTAATTCCTGGCTGCTTAGAACGTCCTGCGGTCATGTTCTGAAACTATGTTTTTTTCTCTCTTTTATGGGCTAAATCTAGACTCATTTTCGTAGGACCAGCCTTGGATTGCCAGGTGGAGGGGCAGGGGATTCTTCTTTCCCTGACATCTTGGCATATGTCCTGGGCAGAAAGAGAAATTAGAACTTTGCATCTTGAAGTTGCCAAAGAATATTTGAGTTATGAAGCTTCCCTCACCGGAGCAATATCTAGTTGAGTTTTACAGGAATAAGTGCTTGTGTAATATTTTCCTTTTAGCCCATCATACGCACGTTTTGTCTAATGGAAAAGAAATCAGTTGATCTCACCTATACTTGTTTAGATGTCTCAGCTACCCTTTGTGCAACCACGGACCTCAAAAGCTACCGCATTTTGTTCTACCCGACTAAGAGCCCTTCTTAACTTTCTCATATGCTGTTTAACCATGGGGGTGTTGCCCTCGGGTTGCTTGACTGAATGCTCTTCTAAGCAAACATTTCTTGTTCTTTCTGTCTCATTGTCATGGCAACCTAGCTGTGTAATACACTGCCTACTTCCTTGAAACAAATCACACGCAGTGGAAATACTGTACCATTTGTGTTTTCAAATACCTGAGAATGCATTTACCGTGTGTGTGTGCCTGAATGAGACACAAAATATCTGTTATTTCCCAAGGAATCCCACAGAAACATAGCTATGTATATAAATCCAAGGGCTGTATCCAGCTAAACCATACTCCAGTGAGTCCCACTGAAATCAAGGGACTTCCTAAGTTAGTCGTGAAGTCCATTGATTTCAGTCGGTCTACTCTGAGTGGCTTGGTTGGGTACAACCCGTCTTCTCTCTCCAATGCTGGCCGTGTATCTGGGAGCATGACTGCAGTGGACCAGTGCCTGCTGATTTGTATAGGGCTGCTCCCCATGTGTTGGCGTCCTGAGCACTCATGTTTGGCAGGCTGCCCCAATGCTGGCATGCTGCCCAGTGTGGGGTGCAGCCATGAGGTGAGCAAGCGAATGTGGCTGCCTCATGCCACTCTTAATCGTTCCTCCTGAATAGCCAAATGGGGTTCATGTCCTTGCTTCTTCATCTTGCACTTAGTCACTTGTGTTCTTTTAATTGTTAGTTTGATGGTTTTATATTTTTAAATCTGCTTTGAGTGACTCCTTTTGGAGTGGATAAATAAGTAAATAAAGTCTGGTGGCAATTGAAGCCATGGAAGGGACTCTGCCAACTGACTGGGCTACAAAGACTCAAAACTAATAATAAACAAAGCTAAGCAGTAAGAGAAATGAAAGCTTGTTTAACATATATTCCTCAGGTTGCTGGTAGAATACAACTACACACATCAGTTGTGCTATCACAAAGGAAGTGCACTTGTGCATTGCCACCAGTTGTGTCCTGAAAGCTGTGGTGCATGGAAGAGGAGAGCAGCAGCTGATCTCAAGGGAAGAGGAGATTCATGGCCAAGGAGAGGGTCCCTCAAGTAATTCGGCCTCAAGCTGCTTAGTGCTTTGAAGTACCTTGAATTGCAGTCAGATACAGACTGACAGCCGGTGCAGCTGATACAATAAAGGACTTGCATGAGCCAACACTTTGCCCCAGTCAAGATTTTAGCAGCAGCAACATTCTGCAGTCATTGAGGTTTCCAACTGGTTTTATCAAGGAGCTCCACATTGAATGCGGTACTGTCGCTCAGTCAAGATGCAATAAATATATGTAGGACCACGGCCAAATATCAGGATTGAGTGCAGCTAATCTGGGGTGGGACCCAGGTAAGGAAGGCACACGTCTGATAGTTAACTCTTTATTGGCAAGAGAAACACTAACAACAACTTTCATGGTGCTCCAGATACCCACATTTCTAGCCTCTAGACAGGTTTGGGTCATATGGCACAGCTACTCCAGCAACAGTGGGACCCCTCCCCTTCTCTGCTTTATACACGGCTGGCACTGTTGTCTAAACCACAGAGCCTAGGGCTTGCCGATCAGAAGGTCAGCGGTTCGAATGCCCGTGACAGGGTGAGCTCCCGTTGCTCGGTCCCAGCTCCTGCCAACCTAGCAGTTTGAAAGCACGTCAAAGTGGATAAATAGGTACCACTCCAGCAGGAAGGTAAATGGCGTTTCCGTGCGCTGCTCTGGTTTGCCAGAAGTGGCTTAGTCATGCTGGCCACATGACCCAGAAGCTGTACGCTGGCCTCCTCGGCCAATAAAGCAAAATGAGTGCTGCAACCCCAGAGTCGGTAACGACTGGACCTAATGGTCAGGGGCCCTTTACCTTTACCTAGGACAGGTTGCGTACCCACCACCTAAGACTTCTCCTGCACGGAAGTCATCACTGCTCTTCCCTTTTCAAGCACCTCCTGGTTCTAGGAGACAGTGGGGCAAGGGAAGGTGGGAATCTACTGACCTATCCCTTGCCTAAACCATCCGTTCTTCGTGCTCCACATCCTGCCCTGACTCTCCCTCCTTCCCTGGCCCCTGGCTTGCAAGTGCCCCATAAATCACTGGTCCCCTCTCCTGGGTCACTTCCCTGGTCAACTGCCTTCACCACAAACTTTTTGGAGCCCTTCCGGTCCCTGAAATCAGTGTACCAGCTGGAAATATGCAAAAGCCACTTGTTAAAATGAACAGCAGTTCTGGGGGTACCTGTACCATCTGCAAGATTTAAACCATTGTGATATGGGAAAGAGACATTTTACAATTTTATAGTGTGCCTTTTACAATTATATTTTTGGATACAATAAGAAAAAACCTAATAATATTTTGAAAACTAGATATGACAGCTCAGTATTTTTGCACCTTTTTCTAGCGGTTACATCATGTGCTTATCATGCCATAAATACAGTGGTATTCTCTTTAGTTTCATAGCACCGAACTAGCAAATTTTTTAAAAGCAGAATTTCTCAAAATTTAAGAGGCAAACTTTTCACACCTGTGCAACATCAACATTTTATATCTAAACTCTGTATGAGATGCACTTTGCATTCACTCCTTTTGTCTTGTATAAATCTAATAACCTCTAACAATGATGTAAGATATAATAGATGTTTGTTTTACAAGGTGACTGATCTTTTGGCAGCCTTGAAGGCCTTTTAAAAAATTGATTAGCTGGTGGATAATGTTCAGAGTGGATATGCCCAGAGGGAAATAGTTGACACCCAAATCCATGTGTGACAGATTACCATTTGTATTTCAAAGTAGACTTATATGGGAGACGGGAGAAAGTGACATGACAGAAATTTGTTCAAACCTGCCTCAGCCTTTCTGTGCTCAGATAGCATTTGCACACAGATGAGTGCTTTGCAGGAATCATTTTATGTAAGATACAGACTGGGAAACTTTATTCAGCCTATTTGCAAAGTTTGTTAATTAAGGAAACAGTTTACTTGATTAGATGAAAAATATATCCCGTAAGCTGTCTTTGATTTCTTGCTAGGAAAAGATTTCAAGAAAAAATATATTAAAGAGGAAGCGCAAGTGAACATAAGGGCACCTTCAGATGCGCCAGTGAAAGATGCTACTGCACATAGGCAAACAAAGGGAATCAATGTACTTTAAACTATTGGTCCTTGCTGATCAATCCCACTTGATTCAAAAGCAAGTGTCCATTCCCAACAAGTTATTGTGCAAAATTATTTTGGTACCCTTTGCACATGTCTATTATTATTGTTGTTACTATTAATTTCATTTATGAATCACTTGCGATGAAGCATCCCGAAGCAATTTCACAATACAGTGAAAAGATATATGAAACAATTGCTTGCAATGAAAACAATTTCTTACACACACACAAAATTCAAATCCGATACAGATACCGATTTTGATTTTTTAAAAATCTCCGCTTAAAGGGGTTGTTGAAAGTGGAAAACCTTCATGGTGCTGAAAAGACAGTAGAAATGGTGCTTGTCTGATATATCGTGGGGAAAGTCCCCTTGTCCCAAGCAATGTAGAGCTTTCTACACCAGAATCTTGAACTTGGCGCAGAGGCCAAGCTTTAGATTTATTGCCATGTCTCTGAATGAAGGAAGTTCTAAGTTTTACAGCGATTTTATCCACTGAGTGCTTTTTTGTAATCTTTGTGTGCACTACTTAGAAACTTTGACAATTAAGCAGTATAGAAATAATAAGACTTTCTACCTGTATCACTTAAGACTCCAGCTGAAGTCACTGATTCTGGGGAGCCTGATCTGGAACTCCCACTTTACTGGTTAAGCAAGCCATGGCCCAAGGCACATTAAGCACAATTTATGATGGAATTCAAAGGCAAAACGAACTACAAATCCTCAATATCTACATCAGTGGTGTAATATGGCCACTTTCTCGCCTCCCTACATCCCCATGTTACGGGTAATTTGACACAGATTATTGTTGTCATTTTGTATTCTTGAGATCCCTTAGGGTGGTAACTTAAAACAAGCCATGGGCTTGTGTAGCACTCTTTGTGCCTCCCTCATTAGTTGGCATTCTCTGCTGTTTGGCATTACAGTGTGTAGTGCCGGCAAATTGACATCCTCAGTTGGAGGATACGGGAAAATTTAGCATTTGCACAAGGGACGCTTTCACAAGATCATCATAAGAAAATATTGAAGAAAAGGTTACCTAATAGAGAGATTTCTACCTTAAGAATGGCTATATGAATAGATCCTGTGTTAGAGGATTGAATATTTCTTTTTTTCTTTCTTCTCAATGCTGTTCCTTGAGTTGAGGAAGTTTACTGTGACAAAATTTGGAAATTCCTGACTAAAACGGCTTGGGGAATCTGGGTTCAGAGCCTAACTAGTGCATTCTGCTTCTAAAAAATCTTATGTGATGTATTTCACGCTTCTAATCTGAACAAAAATCTGAATTAAAAAACCATGCAGATTATTCCACATTCTTTTAAAGGCACAGGCACCTTTTAAATTTTAGCAGGTTTTTAATGTGCACTCATACTAATAACTTATTTAGATTTTGCGGTGTGGGGAGGAAACAGAAGGTTGGTACCGTAGCAAACCAAACTGTAAGAAAGACAGAAAATAAATGCATTCATGCTTATTTGTGACCCAGACTAGGTGAATAAGAACGGCTGGATCTTTGCAGGGGTGTGTGTGTCAGAGTGGAGAGATTTTCTTAGAGGAAATGTTTCTGTTCACAGTCGCTGCTAGCCAGCCATGACATCCTCCAAGATACAGGGAATCCCCCATTTACACACATTCAGTACGTGCACAACTGCACACATGTGCATCGCACCGAACCCAGAAGTGACACAAAAATGTCACAAAAGGGAGTGAGTGTTTGCGGGCTTTTTCAATGGTGTTGCGAAAATATGCAATTTCACTTAAATGTGTGGTGCCTTGGAATGTAACCTCCACAGTAAATGTAATATTTTAGGAGCTCAGCCTGGGCATTCCACTTTCCCCACCCCAATTTTCTGTGTTGTTGTTTTTTCTAGTTGTCTCTCACTCTTTTACGACTGTGAGCAATTCTCAGTGAACTTTCTTCTCCAGAGGAGGAAACTTTGGTTTTGCCATTTCTGTCAGTAATCATATTTTGAGCTCACTGTTTGTGGGTGTCATCCCTGATTTATATTGTAATGATGTGGGGGTGCTCCATACTGCATGGGAATTTTTAGAAGCCAAAAAATATTGTGGTTTTAAAGTAGATATTGTAATTTGCGAGTTTGGACCTATCATGCCAAAAATTGGGTGAAGTCATGGCAACGTCATGTTTCGGTCTGCCATCTTGATTCAGTATGGCTCCTGGAATCCTAATGGTGTTGCAGTCTGCTTCCCACCCCCACCCCCACCTCAGGAACCCTTGTGCCAAAGTTGGCAGTAATATCTCAGACAGCCAAACCCGTGCCAACAGAACAGTCACAGTTTTGCCAAACCTATGCCAAAGTCATGCTTCAGTCTGCCATTTGATTAAATATGGCGTCCAAATGTTGACACAGAGCACCACCCTCACCTTGGGAATCTGCCACGTCTAGCGACCATATCTTGGGAGGTCCTTGGATGTATAGAGAACAGATAGACAGACAAATCGCTTTCAAAAATCTATACTAGATGTAGCAGGACCTTTCCTGTGGAAGAAAAGAATGTAGCCTTCTGAAAAGGAAAAAAATATTCATTAGAGAGAACCTTGGATGAAGTAGTAGTATCACTTACACAGCCACTGGCAGGTTTTGAGGCAAGAAGCAAGTGGAATGATGGAAAGCAGGAGCATGAGAAAATGCAGTCAGCTAGGTTATTTCTCTTGCTTCCTTTATTCTTCCCCACCCACCTCCAAAAGCAATGGCAAAAGCCACAATATGCTTCTGTAGAGGAAGTGTGTAAAATAACGTTGTTATTGTTAATCCCACTTATCCATCATCAGTAAATGGTGTGATGCTTTAATGGTGTGATGCTTCTGTAATAATTTGAGATGAATCTTGCAAACTGTTGCTTTTTCCAGTTTCAGGGCTTCACAACGTAACTCTGCCTAACTTGTAGCAGCCATTCCTGGCTTTCAGTTTAGTCTCTGATACAAGGAATATCTCTCAGCCCCCTTTGATTAGACACCTCCACCGCTCTCACCTAAACTGTGAAACAGACAAATGGCCCTTTAACCACACACACTCCCACATAAACTGCAACAGAGGCTTTAATAGAGTTTTCTCTGCGTGGTCTTTGTGGAGCCAAACTAAGGAGTAAGGTTTAGCACTCCTCAGCTGCATGCCCTCCCCTGTTTTCTGTGTGATGGGACAGACTTGCTGCCATCATTGGTTATCACTCCTATACTGACAAATCGCTCTTTAACCCCCAGCTCCGTGTTACAGTGCTTTGGTAGAACTCTCCTCTTACGTAGTTGCATGTGGCTTGTTGAGAATCACTCCCCTTTCAGCTGCTTTTACCCCCATAGAGGAAAATGTGTGAGTTGTGATATCTTGTCCTGAGAGGTAGTAAAAACAGCTTAGAGTGATTTTCCATGGGGAAAGATTAAATAACCCCCTATTGTACCCCTGGCAATGTTGAACTTCCACTTCAGATCACCATTTCTGTGACTCCATGTTATAAAAACAAAACATTTCCCTCAAAAAAATATTGTGGAAGTACATGTAAAATTTATTTCTATCCTTAGTTGCCAGGGCTGTAAATTAAGTGTGCATTTATTTGAACAAAAGACGGAAAAGGCACCACTTTAATGTGAGTAGTGATCCTGAAAAATCCATAATGTATGATGTCTTCCTTACCATTTCTTTGCAGACTTGGAACACTTTATAGGACTTGTGCATGAATTTGCATGCACACCCACATACACAAGCACACATACACAAGTCTGATGCAAACCAGGTCCTCCCAGACATTTGAGAACCCCTGTCATCAATTACACTGAGCAAATCTTCCTGGCATGGCATTGAAACGAAAAAAAAAGAACTGTCGCTTCCTTCTTGTCAATGTGCAGCCATGCAACTTATCTTAAGACACCTAGGTTTTATGTTCGTCTGTTTAAAGCTTCTGAAACAATAGAGTATTATCTGAGGCATAAGCCAGCCCTGCATTTCAGAACCCCCTTTTTTTTGCCGCCAACATTCCTCTAACTTTGCAATGCACACATTTTCAAAGCATTGTTATGCATACAACAAAATGTTTTCCTAAAGTTAATGTATATCTAACTTGTTCACCTTCCCCTGTTAAACTTCCCTGTCCTTCTTGCTATCAGCCTGTTGTCTTTGTCTCCTCATCACCCTCATCTTAAGAGCTTTATGATTTATGATGATTATTTACATGGCATTATTTACTTATGTACGCTTGTCAGGCAATAACAATATTCTTGTAACTTCATATAGTCACAAGGGGAACAAAACGATCTCAGCTCGTATATATGAATGAAATAAGGGACTGGTTCACACATTCATGTGACTCACACTTCCATGAATACTTGAAATGAAAGCTTTAGTTGTGGGGTGTCATCTGTAAAGGGCCATTCACACACGAGTAATCTGTTTTTGTAATCCAATGATGAATATGTGTTTGTGAACAAGACCTAAGAACTGGTTTTCTGCCTTTTGCCATTATGAGAATTTATGGCTGTAGGGGCAGGTATATGTTGAAAACAATGACTTAGTAAACCTTATATTTTGACTATGATAAAACTGGATTCCAAACTACACAAAGATAAACGAGGTCCAGATTCTTTCATGCTGTGGGATCATTCATTTTCGCATGTCTCATAACAAGACTTTTATTTATAGCTATGGAAAGAAAAATAATGGGGGCCATTGACTTGGTTAGAGGTGATACACTTGGATCCTGTTCCTTTTCAAGTGAAATGCAGCAACAGTCTGCCCTCCATAGAGTGAAATAATTTTTACATGCCTTGTCAGTCTCACTACAGCCATGGAAAGAAATACGTGCAAACTGAGACGTAGTGTTATTTATATTGCTCAGAATGTTTTTGCAGTTAACAACTTCCACCTCCCCCCGTTCTAAAGGTCTTAGTTTCACATAGCCCCATTTACAATTTTGATCCAAGCCTTTTCAGTTGCTGTCTAATTAGTAATTCCTTTCATGGAACATTGTCAGTTTATACCAACGAATATCATAAAATCTTAAATTCGTAGAGTTGGAAGGGGCCATCTAGTTCAACCCCTTGCAAAGCAGGAATCTCAACTAAAGTATCCATGACAAATGGCCATCCAACCTGTTTTTAAAAAAACTTCCAAGGAAGGAGAGTCTAGCACCTCCCAAGGGAGTCCATTCCACTGTCAGACAGCTCTTACTTTCAGAAGCGTCACGGTCCGGTTTATGGGCGGTTGAAGTCCTGGCTGAGGACGTTGGGACCGGGGGCAAGATGGCAAGGTGGGAGCAGGAACAGGAGTCCAGGAGTCAGGAAGCCAAGGGTCCGAGGGTCAGGAAAACGGGAGTCAAGGAGCCAAGGGTATGAGGATCAGAAAGCAAGGAGTCAAGAAGCCAAACACAGCAAAGCAGGTGTTGGAATGAAGTTATATGGCTTTAGTAGAAATGTTATAAGGAATTAAGTATAAATAGATTAATAGAATATTAAAGGAAAAAATAAGGTTAGAATGTGTTAAGATAACTATAGGATAGAAAACAGAGGAAGATGGAAAGGAATTGCTGAAATAATTAACAGAAGTGGAATACAAAAGGGGAGGTGTGAGGAGGTCGTTGAAATAAGTGAATGAAAGATAAGATACTGAAATTGTTTGATGTGTTTTAAATTGTTTTTGTTTTGTTTTGTTAGTTTAGTGTGTTAGTGTTATGTAGTGTTTCTGTATTGTATTGTATCGTTCTTTTTTTTGTAGTGTTTAAATTGTTGAAAAAGTAATAAATATTATTTTTTTTAAAAAACCACAGCAAGGCAGGAAGTGTGTTGCTGTGACAAGGAGCCAAAGGGAAATGCTGACTTTATATCCCTTCCTGGCTCTTGCCACCAGGTGCTGTGAGTTACCAGTCGGCCTCACCTGTGCGGCTGCACCTTGCCTCTTCAGAAGAAACTTAGGAAAGCCCCAGCGAAGCTTTACCGGTCACAGGGCCTGGCTCCTGCATGCACTCCTGACAAGAAGGTTCTGTCTGATGTTTAGTTAGAATCTCATTTCTTGTAACTTGACTCCATGGTTCAAGTCCTAGCCTTCGGAGGAGGAGAAAACAAGCTTGCTCCATATGACAGCCTATCATATTTCCTGTCTCCTCTTTACCAGGCTAAACATAACCCAACTCCCTCAACTGTTCCTCATAAGGCTTGGTTTCCAGACCCTTGGTCATCTTGGTTGGCTCCCGCACCCAGTGTAACCCTACAGCCCAATACAAAAGGGGTTTGGATTGCTCTACAGTGGACCAGGGCCAGTCAGATCATTAGGCAAAATGAGGCAAATGCCAAAGGACAGGAAGCAGCAGAAAGACGCTGAACAGCAGTGTGTGCCCCTTGACCTGTTTCCCATAAATTAGCCTGCTGCCCTCAGGTGCAGTGGAAGGGTGTATCATCAACATGTTATTAGAACAAAAGTCCAAACGTTGTCCCATCCCATCCCATAAAACCAGATACAGCAGGTGGAAAGGTAAAAGAAGAGTTTATTCTGGCTGCAGTCCAGAGTCCTGTTATGGATCACTCCAGAAGGAACAAGCCCCAGACAAAGCAGGTCCAAAGCATTTATACTTTGCATATTGTAGCAAACACAGAGACACGTGAACTTCTGTGTCACTGTTGGCCAGGAAAGCATGTGATCAAGGCATGCTTAAATCAGGTTCTTCCACTTGGCTTCAAGACAGGTATTCACTGACCCTTATCTCGAGTTTAGGCCTGCTCAGCATAACTGGACTTGCAGTTGCAACTGTGGACACGTCTTGCGTAGTCATGGAGACGTCTTGCCTTGGGAATGTGTTTCTGCAGACTCAGCACTTAGCAGGCGGAAGTCAGCTGTGCCTAGTTCTTCAGGGTTGTGAGCCTGCTGGGCATGGGATGTGGCCAAAGTTCTCATCAAGCCAAGCAGAAAATAGCCTGCCCTGTGATTCGGGCCACTTGTCCTGAGATTTGATCCTACCCCTTGAAACTCAGAACAGGTTAAAACCTTAACCATAAAAGGGTAAACATGCAGGTGCAAATGAACATTCAGATACACATTTGCTTGTGCACATGGAAATCAACTGTATATTACACCTGTTAAATTGGCTAAAATGTATAAGGTAAGCAATAAATGTTGGAAATGTAAAGGAAATGTTAAGAAAATCAACTGCTCCAAAACTACATCAATCTACCCCATTGGATTTTTTACAAGAGTGTTTCATTTGTAAAATTGCGTATCATTGCATGAAGACTTTGCCAGCACACAAATGACCATGACCAGGAACTGACCTTTTTACTGTTTTTCATTTTTGCCTTATTACATGTATTATCCATTTGATTACCCATGGTGGGACTACACAGGACTGTAAAAAAAGATGCAACAGAATCCATCCCTTCATAATTAAAAATTGAATTCAGTCCAGTTACAGATAAGTTTCCCTAGCCATTTGATTTTGGAGACATCTAAAAAGTCACATTATTCTATGGGCTATGGACTTTGCCAGACCCGATTAATGTAGCCACAGTAGTACATGCTCTGGTGACTTCTAATTTAGACCTGCAGCGTGCTGTTTGTGGAACCGCCCTTGAGATAGTTTGGAAGCTATTGCTAGTGCAGAACATGGCAGCCAGATTAGTGACTGGCACTGCAAATTTGGATCATGTGGCACCAGTCCTGAAGGCTCTGCACTGGCTGCCATGTTCTACTGGGCCCAATTTAAGGTGGTGTTCTTAGTGTGTAAAGGGGCACCCCTCCCATTATCTGCTGACTTGTGCTTTTAGATCCATGGGAGAGGCCCTGCTTGTAATTCCATCAATAACGATAATTCATAGTGTGACAGCTCAGAAGAAGGATTTCTCTGTTAGGTGCAGAACTCATTCCCTTTGGAGACACAGTTGTCCCACACATTAATTAATTTTCGGCGTCAGCTTAAGACATAACTTTTCCTTCAGGCATTTGGGGAAGGCTGAAGTGAAAATTGGTCTCTTCTGCTGCTGGGTTGCTGTTTTTTTATTGGTCCTATGGTTTTATATAATAGTGTATGTTTTATATTTCAGTATATTTGTATTGAATTCTCTTTTGTACTGACTACCCTGGAACCTTTGGGTGGAAGAGCAGGTTATAAGTGGAATAAATGAATAAATATTTGTGGAACTAGGTTTTCTTGTTTTCATTTATTTGTTTTGAAAAATATCCTGACACAGAAGTGATTTGGACCTTCAGAACAGCTCACCACACGTTTAAAGCAGGTGTGATACAAAAAATGTGACTACAACATACAAGACACAGAAAAGTAGCTAAAACCCAGGAAAGAAATCCAGGACAGTGGTCCTGTAAGAGGTCAATTTGCAAAATAATCAAATAAAAATACACATGTCACCAAACATATATTAAAACAGTACAAACACCTTATCAAACAAATTGCAATCCCAAGCAAATAATTAGACAGGTAAGGCCATCTAAAATCAGGTCAGTCAGCATCTTCTAGAAAAATGATGCCTCTTGTGTGTCACCAATGATGAAGGGCATTCCCAACCAATCTTCTGATAACACCAAGGTTGCTGGTTCAATCCCTGGATGGGACAGCTGCAAATTCCTGCATTGCAGGGGGCTGGACTAAACTCTACAATTCTATGATTCTGTGAAGCCTAACTTCAACCAAAGCTGCTACAGCAGATCACCAGTTGTTTACTCCGTTGTGCAGAGGAGTCCATAAAGGAGAAGGTGATATCTATGTTTACATAGTTTTACAGTGGCATACACCAATAAAGGAGGGGGAAATTCAGATACTTTGGTGGTTTGGACAACACAAGTTTTCTTTCTTATAACATTTTAAAAATTATGTTGAAACTTTTTGTTTTACTAATGTCTAAACAATTATCTGCCAGAAATATTGAACTGCTCGTATTTGCAATTATGAATGCTGAACTAGACTGTTTATAATGCAATGGAATTGTGTGCTTTCAACTATGGCCCATCTTTTTGCTAAACATTTTGAAACTGATGCAATCTCCTCCAAATCTTCCTGGATATTTTCTAAATTCAAAAGTGACACCAAAAAGAAGTGTTGTGTGACTAGATTGCATACATGTTGAGCTAGTGCAGCTGTGGCAAACATAGTCAGTTTGGAACTTTATGCTTTGATCTTAGTTTGCAAATAGTTCTCTTTATAGACAATGCCTGTTTGCAATCTAGGCTCTGCATAAACATTTTTTGCACCTTATTTCCTTCATATGATAAGAAAAAACACCTCTGTTTCCAGCTGTAAAAGGGAGATCAGAAGAATTGCACAAATATTAATATGATGTTGGCATCATAGCACTGTGAGGGCAACCACCAATTGCTGAATGCTGTCAGAAAAGGAGTTTCTTATAGGTTATTGAAATGTATGTGGAAGGCTCTCTCTTTTATTTGACTGCGGCTATGATGAAGCATTTTATAAAGCCAAGAGCAAATAAAACCTACACTATTCTTTTCTCACTGCTGGCATTTTATGTGTTTTAAAAGATCGGAATAGGGATTGCAGTGCCTATCAGTGTATGTGGTACGTTGCGTAGAATAAGACAGGTCACTGGCCTATGAAGCTTCCAGTCTAAAGTTTGACACAGAGGAAACAACAAATTAGGGGGAAGAAGAGAGAATTCTATACTATTGTTCTATTATATGTGCTATTATATGTTGCAAGCTTAGCTGCAGTTCCTAAGGTTTGTGCCAAAGGCTTCTTGGAAAAAGTAGACTGGTTGTGGGGAAGAAGCAAAAGTGTTGATAGCGTCATGGAGGTGTTCTGGGAAGGAGTTCTAGGAATACAGGGGAGGAAGGGTGATGTCTTTGCAGACAGAAGCAGGAGAACTTTGGATGGCTGGGGATGGTAGAACTGGTCAAGGTTTAGGGTTATATAGGGATATAAGAGAAGAGAGGCGAAGGCTGCAAGGCTATAGAGGATTTTGAAGATAAGAACAACGGTCTGGTATTATGTAGGGAGCCAGTGTAAGCATATTAAAAGGGATGCAAGTTGATCATGGAGATGGGATTAGTGAAAGGGTTTAGCAGAAGAGTGCTAAATAGATTTGAGGGGATCAAGGTGAGACAGTAGGACGACCCAAGAGGAGAAGAGTGCAGTAATCTAGGGAAGAGAGAACTATGGAAGGAACCAGTGGTTTTTGCTGGCAGGACAGAGGGTAAGGGATGTATTTTTGCAATTTTGACTTGGCAAAGGACTGGGGGTGGAGAGTGGATAAAGGCAAGGCCACACACTGTTGAGCAAAGTGGATGGTGACAACAGTTAAAAAATTAAGAGAGTAGAGGGTGTGGAGACAGAAAGCAGAGGTGTCGTCTTGGGTATATTGAGATTGAAATGACAATGAATACTAAGGCCTCCAAGTTAAGTTTGTTCAAGTAGAGAGAAAGATAAAGAAAAGTAATTGTACTATTTTAATTTTTTTTAATCATTGTGGAACATTTGGCAGGCACTGAATTTATGAACTTACAGGGTGGAATATGATTGCTGAACAGCAATTCAGTTTTTCTACAGCTGTTTTCCTCAACATTTCCCCCCTCATTTTGCCATAGTTATGTTGATGAAGTTCACACAACTAATTTCATAGCCAGTTAATATTCTTTAAAACTTCCCCCCTCCTTCATCCTAGTAGCATTGTGGGCAAGTATAGTGCCAGTGATAATCTAAGTTCAGATTTTTGTGTGAACTGGCAAAATATTACTTTTCTACCTCCCCCACCCCCCAGGAAGAAGATATATTACTGATTTTTGGTTCAATTTCTTTCTCTCTTGTTTCTAACAGATATAGATGAATGTCTGGTAAACAATGGTGGCTGTGACCACTTCTGCCGAAACACCGTGGGCAGCTTTGAGTGCAGCTGCCAGAAGGGATATAAGCTACTAACAGATGAACGAACCTGCCAAGGTAATTCTCCTTTTACCAAAGCTTGTTTATTTTTGTTTATTTTTAAATTAGTAATGTGATAAGTTTAAATCATTCAGTGCTAGAAATACAAGCCCATAAGATTTATATCTAGCATAGAGGCAGAGATATTTTGTAGAGAAATTGCTATAATTCAATGCTATAATTTTTCTCAGAATATATGTAACATTCAGATAGGATGTTAAACCCAACTCCAGTTGAGGGCAAGAAAAAGGTGCTTTACAGGTAGAACCAGCAAAATGTTCCAGTTGTTTAAAGCAGCAAGAACGCTGAAAGTCTTGAGTGTGTTCAGTGAATATCACCTAACTAGCTGTAGCCTATTGGATCTCCTTCCTTTAAAAAGAACTAGGTCTTGATGTAAAGGCTAAACATTTGCCTAAGACTCAGTTTAAGACCCATAGGGAAATTATGTGCTCTCAATAAGCAAATGTCTGTGTATGTTTCAAATTTGGGAAGTGAGACATGGGTGCTTAGTTTGCTGAGGTACCACTGAGCAACCTGTTGACCGGATTCTCACCTTTTAGGTTTTCATTTTCAGTTAATATCTGGCATTCTTGGATAAGGTTTGCAAATCTTGCTGTTCAGTTTTTGATCCATGCTGACACCAAGGTTTTTGGTAGTATCTCAGCAAAGCTAATTGGAAAAACCCATTTATTTATTATTACATTTATATCCCACCTTTCCT
The DNA here is from genome assembly GCF_965112155.1 of Podarcis liolepis. NCBI lineage: Eukaryota > Metazoa > Chordata > Lepidosauria > Squamata > Lacertidae > Podarcis > Podarcis liolepis. Next base: position 4,929,707 of record NC_139556.1, read on the forward strand.
TCAAGGAGTTCAAGGTGGTTCTCAGGTGACTCCCCACTCAGGCGGGGGTTACATTCTGAGGTCCCATGCAACTCGATGCGAGTTGATTGTGCATAAGAGGGGGGGAAGCCTTGCATGGTTCTCCTCATTTCATCTCTACAACAACCCTGTGTAGGGTTGAAAGATAGTGACTAGTCCTAGGTCACCCTTTGAGCTTCATGGTCAAGAAAGGTATTAGAACCTAGGTCTCACAGGTCCTCATCCATCACTCTGCACAAGAATGACTTATGAGATCCTGTGAACTGAGCTCAGGATGTATTTACTGGATACCACCAAGCTATTTTCATATGAGTTGGGGCTTTAGAAATACTCTTATAAATAAAGAAATGAGTGGCCCCGTGTGAGAGCGTAAAAGCCCAGCCAAGAAGCAGCTTGACGTAGCAATACAAACCCTGCAAAAAGCATACATCTGACAGCCCATACACTTAAATAACCACTCCCAAAAGTTGCGGACTATTCATCTGCAGAGTGAACTGTATAGTACATGATATTCCTGTACAGAACTCTGAGATGGAACTTCAAGAAATCTTGTAGAAAGCCTTGTTTCCACCCCAAATTTAATCTCACTTTGGTCTGTTTCTGTGCTTCAGTTGACATGAGATGATTTTCACAGCCATTGCTAGAACAAGGTGCACAGGTTCATTTGATATGGAAAAGTTGTTTCAAAGTTATATGCTTTTTGAACATCCCACAAAGGGAAATTTATATTTCAGAGAGCAAAGAAGGAAATGTGAAAAGAAAAATGTGCTTGTTGTATGTCCTTTAGGGGGTTAATTTCAAAGCATCAAGAACACAGTCACTGTTTTACTTTTTTCTGATTATTGCAATAACTATAGAAGTCTTTTATTTAATGAATGCATCGGAACACTTTGAATATTTGCAGACTGTGTGAAGTGTTAAATGGGGAGGGGGGTATTTTGAAGCATTGAACAATTCCTCCTTTCCCCATTCTTTATAGAATGTGTGGGAAAGACCTTAGAAAATAAAAAGAAAGAAAGCTGAGCATAGGCTGGCACAGACAGCACCACCTGAGTGGGCAGAAACAGCACTGGGGATTTAGTTTGACAGATAAGAGCAAGTTGGGAGGCTTGGCAGTTGTAAGAATAATCTCATCCCTGATGTTGCACAATAAGGTGACAGAGACTTCAGTTCAGGGTAATAGAACACGATGTTTAAGCCAGACACCATCTCTCAGCCTAACCTAATTTACAGGGTTGTTTATGAGGATAAAGGGGTTAAGGTGGGGGAACGTGTATTTTTTTAAAAAATATGATGAAAGAGAACATGATGTAAGAAAATGTGATGAAAGAGAGAATGACAGTGACTTCGGTAAAAAAAATATATACTTGAGGAGCCATTATATGAAAAAGCACCCGCATGGGAAATAATATTTACCTGAAATATTGTTAGTCAAAAAAATTACATGTTTTGAAGACTTGCCACGTGACTTGTCTAAGAATAGCAGAGAGTAGCTGAACTGCTGAGACCATCGCCTGCGGCTTCAAATGGCAGCCTGACAGGAAGCACAAATTCCACAGCATCTCTCTTTTGTTCAGCCGGGGGAACCTCAACATTTAACAACAGAAGCCGCAAAAAGCTGCAGAAAATGCAGACATATTGGTTCGTAGTGGTACAACATAGAAATGAATTGCAAGTATTTTCCTGTTTCATGCCTGAGGTACTTCGGGCTTCCAGACCAATAGCAGCTATATTGTTAATAGCACCTGACTCACAAAAACAGGTGGTTTCTTGGATAATTTAGCTCCTGTCTGGTGTTTTTAATTGGTGAACTCAAGCAGTCAACATGACTGCTGCTGCTGCTTCTGCTGAATGACAGAAGGCTAATGGAGATCAAGGAATCAACAAAGTGTGAATCACCTGTATTTTGTTTCTTTCCTTACTGACATAATGTCATTGGTGCCTCTTGTTTTAAATGGAAGGAACAAGAGTGGTTTGAGGTTCCTGGCCATGTCAGTTTATAAATCTCCTGCGGGCCTCCCCCTGTGTTAACTCGTGGCCAAGACATTTTTTAAGTGCTGTGGAGAGACTTGTGGCAGGTTATTTTTGGTGTTTTAATCCTCCCACAGTCTGTTTCAGAAACATTTAATTACATATTTGTTGAGAGATGAGGTAGCTGTTCATATTGTTTATGTATTTTTGCATCTGTTTTTATCCAGTTCACAGCTTCTGTTTATTTTAATTCTGCTTTATTTGGCAGCTAAAGAATTGCTTTAATTTGTGGAACTCTGATTTACATGTTCAGGAAAAGTAGGTGGCACAGCTCACTTGAGATTGTTCCCCTTCCGAATGCAGGCAAAGGGCTATTCAGGCAGTCAGATATAGGCTGCAAATGTATGGAAAGACACAGAGCCTGCTCAAGGAAAACTAACATGTCAGAGAGCAGGATTTCAGAAAAATCTTCTCCTTTAAAGTGTTTATGTTTTTTAGAAAAATCAAAATGAAAGGCCACCTAAAAAATATTTAAAGGTTTTGCAGTCGGCCAAAGCATGAAAAAGAAAAACAACTGTTAAGTCTCACCTTTTGAATGTATGGGGAGGAAGAATTGGCAATTGAGCTGAAGCAAAGAATAGTCTCCAACCTCAAAAGAAAAAGATTAAGAACATAAGCAGAGCGCTGACTGATCTGGCCCATCTAGTCCAGCCTCCTGTCCTCACAGGAGCCACCCCCCCCCTGCCCATTTTGGCATTTGCATGGTCTCCAACTGCCCTGAAAATGCTAGGACCTTCATGAAAATCCTTAAGCCGTCATGGCCTCTCACTTTGTCATGCCGAGTCCCAAATTCCCAGTTGCAAGCCTTCCCTGCCACTCCTTGTAAAAAAAACCCCACCCAAATCTTTCCCCACCTTTTCATTCATTGCTCCTTCCATCTCCTGGCCAGGGAAAGAGAGAAGCAGCAACCTACTTCAGCTTCTCATTTGCACAGATTTACCAGCTGCTCAGCAACACTGCGCACAATGGGGAGGGTCTGCTCTGCGTCCAAACCTCTTAGGTCCCGGCCCAGTTTGTTTGCACTGCTGCCTCACCTTTCCTTGCCAGTTTCATTTGGGAACCTCCAGTGTCACTGAGGTGTGTTGTGGGCATTTCCTCTTTGGGTCCTTCTTTGAAAAAGATGCAGAGAGATCTGATCCTGCAGCTTGTCCCTTTCTGTGGCTGAAAATGAACCAGACTAGATTCCTGGAGTGTAGGGGCATTTGGGGAGGTGGGGAGGGGTCTTCCGGAGGAAAAACGCCTCCCTCCAAAGCCCTTTCCTGCCTGGCTTCTCACTTGGATGGGAAAAAGACATTGATTTCTCCCATGAGCTAAATTGGTGGCGCCTTCTGAAATCTGACGAGTCTCCCCATTTTGTGCATTTGGGTGAAGGAAGGTCCCAGAGTACAGTGGTACCTCAGGTTACAGACGCTTCAGGTTACAGTCTCTGCAAACCCATAAATAGTACCTCAGGTTAAGAACTTTGCTTCAGGATGAGAACAGAAATCGTGCTCCAGCGGCTCGGTGGCAGCAGGAGGCCCCATTAGCTAAAGTGATGCTTCAGGTGAAGAACAGTTTCAGGTTAAGAACAGACCTCCAGAATGAATTAAGTTCTTAACCTGAGGTACCACTGTAGCTAGGGGAGGGGAGGCCTGGAGTGGGGGTGTCTTTGCAGCTGATTCAGCCAGGATTCACCCCAGCAGCAGCATGCTGCAGTTGCTTACACATTCCTAAGTTGCTCAGAAGTTTGAAACACTAAAAAAAGGAAAGTTGTATATCTCTGAACCATAGGAGCCAACTGCTAGAGGCCAAGGTCCCTTCGCAACACCCCCAATAAAATATTTAAGGGGGCCAGCCCCCCTCCCAGTTGATGGGCATTGTCATTCAAATGCTGTGTGTGTGCCATGTCATGTCTTGTGCTCAAGTATGTGGAGTGGTGCTTACCCCTGGGGGCCCCCAAGATTGGCACCCCTGCCCGGAATTCAAAAGTGTATATGTCCCTGGACTCCAAAATAAACATTGGGACACCCCATATCATACACCTGCACAATCACAATAATAATGGTTGTTCAAAGTTATCATGCTTCTAAAATACTCATAAGTGCATTATGTCATTGCATAGTCTCCACACACACACACACACACACACACACACAGTGGTACCTTGGTTTAAGGACAGCTTAGTTTATGAACAACTTGGATTAAGAATGCTGCAAACCCAGAAATAGGTGTTTTGGTTTCTGAACTTTGCCTTGGAAGCAGAACAAGTTTTGCTTCCTGTTGGGTGTGTTCCATTTGTAAATTGAGTCCCCACTGCTATGGGAAAGCACGCCTTGGTTTAAGAACGCTTTGGTTTAAGAATGGACTTCCGGAATGGATTCAGTTCGTAAACCCACTGTATATACCGTATTTTTCGCTCTATAACACGCACCCGACCATAACACGCACGTAGTTTTTAGAGGAGGAAAATCCGTAGGCATGCCACCCGTAGGCATTCCCTCCATAACACGCACAGACATTTCCCCTTACTTTTTAGGAGGAAAAAAGTGAGTGTTATGGTGCAAAAAATACGGTAGTTAGTTGCATTTATTGATTTGGGGTTTTCTTTTCCTCTCGGGCTTCCCTAAACACAATATATATATTCAAATATTTCTGTGCTTTAAAAACTGCAGTTTTGTCCTCTAATAACTTGTACTTGACCAGAATGCAATGCTGAAGCAGTGATACAGATGCAGAATAGAATGTCCCTATTTTCATTTTGGGAATGTTGGAGGCTCTGCAGAATACTGTCTCCAACAGTGGAGATAGTACATAGCCTTTGCAGCCTGTAGCCATTGATAACCCTGTCCTCTGCAAATTTGTTTAATCCTTTTAAAAAAAACACCTTGTTTTTACGTAAAAACCAGAGAGCTAGTGAACCTGGCTCTTTAAAGAGAATATTGTTGTCTCCTTTCACTATTTCACCCAGCTGTAAATGAAACTATTTTGAGACCTTGTTATGCAAAAGGAATGGAGATTGGACGTGGGTTGGGTTATAAACTTGAAATTCAGCAGGAAGATTTACTGAGCTTTCCTCTTTCATTTGTAGATGGAAATGTGGTGAGCAGTATTAGACAGATGCAATCCTCAGAGGCCAAGTAAGAGGCCATCCAGAGGCCACCACAAGGAAGGTTACTCAGGCTATTTTCACATAAAAAGATTTTATCTCCAAACACAAAAAGATTTTAAAATAGCATCTTGCCCCAAGCCCACACAAACCCCATGTTTGAACTGGTGTCCTCGTGGTCAGGTTTGAAGTCACTCCTCTAGAGAAGGGTGTGAGGCTGACTTGAAGGTCCAGTCTGTCTCCCAGAGAGGGAAGGGAACACCACAAACAGTGGAGTCCAGTGAGGTTTGGAAAGCCTCTGGAAGGTGGAACACCTACAATTCCTCCATTTGCACTTCATCCCTGCCTCTGTGTGCTTCGTATTCATGGCAGAAGATACCAAGAGTTCAAGCAGTTTAAAAATACCCCGATTTCCAGTCTCATCGCATCCATGTCAGCTGATATAAGTCTGAAAGGAGATGCTGGCATTCAATATAGGGAAGGTTCTGGGGACTCATTAGGCAGGCACTGTTATTGCTTCTATAGGGGGGGAGTTTCCAGTACCACCACCACCACCGCTAGGGAGATGATCTTTGGCAACTTTACCTGGCAGGGGAACACTTAAAGGAACTGCTTCTCAAAGAATATTTATTGAGATTATACAAAAAATTACACATAAAGAAAAAACAAACAAAAGCTAACAAACACAAGCTAACAAGAAAGTTGACAAAAAGGCAACCTAGAAAGAAGGAAAAAAGGAAATAGGAAAAAGAAAAAGAAAAAATATTTTAAAAAAGGATAAATCCATTTTTCAGCATCTTTGATCTCATTTGCTTATTTCCTTGACCTCCTCACACCTCCCCTTTTGTCTTCCCGTTTTCCAAGTCTTTTCAGCAAATCCTTACCCTCTTTCATTTGACTTTGCTCTATACTTAACCTATTATAACTATACATTTTCATCCGTATAACTATCTATATTTACCTATTCTTATTAACTTTATTACCAAAACCACTTCTTTTCAGTCCAACATCATTTTAACATTCATTAATTTTACAGTATTTCTGCAAATAGTCTTTAAATTTCTTCCAATCTTCCTCCACCATTTCTTCTCCCTGGTCTCGGATTTTGCCAGTCATTTCTGCCAATTCCATATAGTCCATCAGCTTCATCTGCCATTCTTCCAGAGTGGGTAAATCTTGTGTCTTCCAATACTTTGCAATAAGTATTCTTCCTGCTGTTGTGGCGTACATAAAGAAAGTTCTGTCCTTCTTTGGCACCAATTGGCCGACCATGCCCAGGAGAAAGGCCTCTGGTTTCTTCAGGAAGGTATATTTAAATACCTTTTTCATTTCATTATAGATCATTTCCCAGAAAGCCTTAATCCTTGGGCACGTCCACCAAAGGTGAAAGAATGTACCTTCAGTTTCTTTACATTTCCAACATTTATTATCGGGCAAATGATAGATTTTTGCAAGCTTGACAGGGGTCATGTACCACCTATAAATCATTTTCATAATAGTCTCTCTTAGGGCATTACATGCCGTAAATTTTATACCTGTGGTCCACAACTGTTAAAGGAACTGCTTCTCTGATCGCTATGCAAGAGTGCCGTGCTTATTGTTCGGAGCAAAGTCACAAATAAACCCATTGTCTTGGGGCACGTGCAGACTTCCAGCTAAATTGGGCTTCTCAGTGACACACCAGCTTAGCTCCCAGATGTCCATTGCCCACTCTCCAGCTTCTAATCTTGGCAGGATATGCAAGAGGAAGAAACTGCTGCAGCCTCAAAAGAACAAGGAGGAGCAATTTGCAAGGGGGGGGGGGTTCAGAGCAATAGGTCCTTATCTCACCTATTGCTAGCTCTCCTCCTTTTGAAAACCACAACTGAGGCCAGCTTTTAGGTGATGGGGACTATTCTTGGCCCCAGCTCTTAAAACTGTAGATCCAGGGTTGAGGTCAAGTACTACCCTCATACAGTGTTACCAATGCCTCCTCTTTGTTTTCGCCACAAGGGAAACCATTCACTTCTATGGGAGATAGTAAATGCCCCTAATTAGACACACATTCATGTGTCTCTGTCTCTGAAGAAGGAAGAGACAACAGAATGTTACGTGGAACAGTAGATCCAACAGGCAGGAAGGTTAGTTGTGGTCCACTGGTTGAGACTTGGTGGGTACTGAACCCATCTTTATGATTCCTTTTATTAAAATATTTCAGAACTGTTTGTCATAATCTATTATACAAAGGAGTCTTAAGAGAAACAGAGACATTTCCTATTTTAAATAGACTCTGATTTGTTTTGCTGACAGTATGAAGTTCAGCTTTTCAACTTTATGTTTTGAGGCAGCAGAAACTGGACTAATAAAAAGTACCATGTTTTATTTTTTTGTTTTATTTCTTAAGGATCAATACATCAGTAAGTCTATTCCAAGAGCTAAGGTGGGGGAAGCAATGAGCCAAAAAGTCCCGGGGGAAACTGAATAATAAAAAGACTTTGCATTTATTTCCCTTTCTGGGAATCATTTGGATAATCTCCAGTGTACTATGTCCAACAAACACAAATGAAAATATGGATGCAAACCAAAATGCTTTACTTGACCTTGCTTTAGTATTTTTCAGATTGGACGTTTCCAACAACAAATGTCATACAGACAATCTGAGAACAAATTTACAGAGCTACAAAATAATCATTAGCTGGATTCAAAGCAAAGTGAACATATCATTTTTAAAAATATTGTCACTCCACCTCTTTGAATAAGTTCCAAAAATGCTTTTTAATTTTGCCTGGTATTGTTCAGTGATTATGACCTATTGGAGATATAATGATGGCTGCCTCCCAACTGTAAAACAGGATATACAGCCTTTGAATACATACTTCCTCCGCATCTGTCAGTTTTTGCCCAGCTTCAGATCAGGTTTGGATATCTGGTGGTGGACCTCTTTGCAACAAACCAGAATTTCCAGCTTCCAAGATATGTCACAAAGTACCACATGGAGGTACCAGAAGGGCGTCAACGTAGCCCAATGGGCTACTGTACATTTTGCTCCTGCTCCTCTCATGGAATGAATTCTCTGGAACCTATATTCAGATGGTCCTGCTGGCACCCTACTGGCCTCATTTGCCGTGGTTTTCAAAGCTCCTCCAGCTCTCAGTGGTGCTACCCATTTGCCAGTTGGGCATCCTGACCCCAAGTAACCACA